>NC_060045.1:5353082-6603082 GCF_905333055.1 Maniola jurtina
GCATCTGACTTCTTTCCAGATTTATATATAGGCGTTACTTTTGCTATTTTGTGCTCATCTGGGAATTGGCCTTTGCCTAAGTAATGGTTAATGCAATTGACAAGTGACGGGCACAGATAATCTTTTATACATTTAATAGTTTTCGTATTGATTTTGTCTATACCAGAACTACAATTTGAATCAAGATTATTTATTATTTTCATTACTTCTTCTACGGTACAGGGAGTAAATTCAAATAACTTTTGCGAAAGTTCTTGGTTCGCTTGAGTACATATTGTATTAGTGTGATAATTTAATGGAATTTGTTTAGCTAATTGCGGACCAATTTCAACGAAAAAGGTGTTAAAATATTTACATATTTCATTGCCGTCCGTTAATATACCGGATTCAGTCATAAGTTTTGGAGGAGCACATTCTGTTTTGATTTTATTATTAGATAGAGTATTAATAAGATTCCATGTTCTTTTACGATCGGTTTTACATTTTTCAAATAAATTTAAATAATATTTGTTCTTAGTCTTTGTAATTAATTCAAAAGTTTCATTTCTTTCTTTCTTGAAGTTCGACAGAATATCTGTATTATTAGGATTTTTCTTTGTTTTTCTCCAAATTTCATTTCTCCTGTTTATTTTATTAATTATATCTTTATTGATCCAATCTTGTTGCGGTAGATTAAGTATTTTAGTTTTCTGTACTGAGCTTTTCTTTACTACATCTTTTATTGCATTCTCCAGCGAACTGTAATCGAAATCATCAAGTGTGACCTTTTTCGAATATGTTCGTAGGTTTTCATAGTTAATAGCTTCATAGAATACTTTTCGATGTGAATCTGGTTTGTAATTTTTAATACCAAGAACAAGTTGTTGATGATCTGAAATTGAAGAGTCCAGTAATGCTACGTGGTAGTTTACATTTTTTAGGTTTGTAATGATATGGTCTAAAATGCTATTTGTAGTAGTCGTGGTCCGTGTAGAATACTCTGGCGTTATATTGTTTATAATTTTGTATCCATTTTCTTCTATCATATCTTTATACTTTTGTATGTTTCCATCGTTTGCTAGGAGGTTAATATTAAAGTCGCCAAATATTATGGCTCGTTTACTCTGCTGTAGTTGCGTTCCAAAATCATCCAGAAACCGGTCCATATTTGAATGTCCAGGTTTGTACACTAGGCCTATGTCCACGTTGTATTTTTCAGTATGAATCCATAGGTAATTGTTACCGTTCTTGTATACCTCCTGAACTACATTATGTTTTATATTATTATGTATATAGATTGACACTCCTCCTCCAAGTTTATCATTTCTGTAATTAAAGTAATGTGTATAGTTAGGAATTTGGAGGTTTTTAGCATCCTGTTCACATTTTATCCAAGTTTCTGTTAAAAGTAATACATGTATTTGTTGTTCAAACGAATTTAAAATGCATTTTAGCTCATCTAATTTTCCTGGTTTAACAATACTTCTCACATTGCAATACAAAAAATTAAATACACATCGTCTTTTGTCTAAATCTTTGTAATTTTGTAATATCTGGTAAGTTATTTCTTCCTGGTTAGTATCATCTTCCGATTGTGTTATTTTTCCTAGTTTTTTGATGATTTCACTATTTTTGGAGTCCCTTTAATATATTTTATCGTGAGGTTGTTTTCACCACGTTTTTGTCTGCTAGATAGTTCTTCTTTTAATTCTTTGAAGTATGACAGCTGTGCGGGTGTCCGATCGGCAAAAACTTTTATATTTTTATCCTTAATATTGCCCTTGTTTTGGAGTATTTCTCTGGATTCCGAAGAAGAATTAAATAAGACCTTTAAAGAACGGTTTATTCCTTGTTTATATTTCCCAAGTCGAATTATTTTTATAGGATGTGGTGCATTTTTCATTACATTACTCAGTAATTTAGTGACTTCAGTGGTATCATGTGTTATCCTGTCTTCGATCTTCTCTGTATGTGTTTCGGAGATGCCTACTATGATGACATTTTTCTCTCTTTCCGCACGTTCACGAATTTCTTGCAGAATATTTTCTTTAGAAATGGCTGATATCGTAGAAGACTCTGCTGGTGTTCCTGATTTTAATTTTTTAATATCATCTTCTAGGCGTGAAATACTCTCTTCTGCTATTCGGCTTTTTGATTTTAACTCTGAGACTTCGTTAAGAATTTTATTGTGTTCTATTGCTAGATTTTCAGTAGTTACTTGAATGTTGTCGACTTTCTCTTTTATATGCGATATGTCTTGATGTAAAGAAACAATAACCTCTTTTTGGGATAACATAAAGGATTCAAACATATCTTTCATTTCTTGATGAATCTGAAATAATTCATTACGGCAGTTGCAGTCCGACGCTGGTTGTTTTCGTTTGCGCAACATGACATTCAAGTCGGCCACATCTTTAATTTTCGATAAATCTGGTTGTGATCCACTCCCTGAGAAAAATACCTTTTCACTATTTTCAGTAGTAGGCGTAGCAGACTTTGGTTTGTCTCGGATAGTTATATTATCTTCCTGTGGCACTGCACTCGTATTTGCATTTTCGTTTGACATTTTTATCAGGTAGGTGTTACACAAATTTTACACAACATTCAGACTAACGATGTTTCACAGTAAGTATATTACTTGTATACTATTAATACTAGTAAACACAACACTAGAATTACTTTAGAATAAGTTTCGATCACTTTTTGTTGTAATAAATACTTTAAATATTACGAGCACATGTAACGCGGTGTTGTTCGTACCGCTGCCGCGCGGGTGAGAGAAAACCTGTGATAAGTTAAAATGATGATAAAATAAAACACAATGAGTATGAAAAATACTGTATAGATGTATTTTAATTAAATATAATATTACAGTGTGGAATATGCGTTATCTAATTTAAATACATTAAATTATTTAAATATTATCGTGTATATTTCAATAGAAAACATTGATGTGTTTACTTTATTAATGAATCTAAATATGTACTTACCTAACTGTTCTAACACTCGCTTCGAAAACAATCTCAAGTCACCCTCGACACCCACATACGAATTTATGGCTGACCAAACATCAGCTGCATCACAATATTACACAATTCCACAATGACTCTTAAATATTATCCCTAATTAGAGTCGATTTGCAGTGGCTCCATTGAAGCATTTGTCAAAATGCTCCGGGCTCTCTTGCACAAGACATGATTGATGAGGTTCGCGCTGAGGCCACCTATCGCTCCTTTCATTCAATATTTCGATAACACAAAATTTTGCCAAAGGATTAATAAATTCCACGTCATCTGTTCAAGATAAATGCCTACGAAGCTCGCAAAGTAAAAGATTGACTGACGGATTTTTGATAAGATGATTGATCATTGTTTTTTATGAACAATTTGCGCACATTAGTTAGATGTTTTGATAGTGTCCAAACTTGTGAATGTTAAGTTGGACTTCTTTTTCTACTTCTTGACGTTGGCGGTTGTGCAGGATTTTTTAGACCCTGTGTCACGTTGGCTGTTCTATTTACAGTCCCCGTCCAATACTGTTGGACTAATGAAGTCGGACTTATTTAAAACTTAGTTAAAAGTTTTGACTGCACTCTGTTATCTTATTCAACGTCTTGGCTTTGGTTGCCGGTTTTTGTCGTGAAGATTTCTATTGAGGCAGATCAAAGAAGAATCTTCAGCCACAGCAAGATACCAATCTATTGCCATAAGATATTGAATATTCTAATAGGTCTAAAAGTGAGATTTGCGCTAACATTCTTTTGGCTGTTACTTTCGAGGTAGGTATATCTTTATTTTGTAACGTTGTTTGACTTAGGTAGGTACAGTTACCAAGTTGGATTGTTCCACACGAACTTCATCAGAAAGTACCTAAGTATATAATATTTACACAGTTCATAATCATGCAAATTATCAAAATATAATCCGGCTACTGTCAAATAATAATAATGTGAAGTTAACCCTTTATTAGCCGTTCCTTTTTCGGAGGCCGCGTGCGTTCGTGCGCGTAATGAATGAGTGTCGCGCGTTGACATTTGTCATCGCGCAATTGTCGCACAGATTAAAATTGATGACGTTGCTTTGTCCGACGCAGCGTATGCGCCATTGTTGTGTGGAAACCGTATTATCACGCCGTTAATTTAAAATCTTTTTTTGATCTGATAAAAGACAATAGAGGCGGCATTAGTTAATAACTAAATCGACTTGTTAGAAATAAGTTCATAAGAAGAATATATTACATAATATAATAATAGTCAACATCAAAAAGTACTGTGTCCTTTGTCATCATCATCATTGTCAATTGATAGTCGTGTACAGCAGCTTTATAGGTCTCGTGTATGAATGAATCTCTACACGTCAAGGTCGCTATAATCTAGAGTCAAGCGTAAAAGTATAGAAAGCGTACTCTAAAATATATTTTATATATTATACAATGTACAAATAATATTTATACATTGTATAATATATTTTAGATACACTTTCTATACTTTTTAGCTTTGCATCAAAGATGTAGCTCATATTGCGAAAGAAAAGATTAAGTTCTATATGAACATTCCTTTTTTGCCACGATATAAGATTGAACTATTTAAATAATTTAACGCAGAAGAAAATTTTGAGCTTTTAATACCAACTACCGAATTACAAGATACGAATCATTTGCGCAAAACCATATTTTACACAATTGCGACGATTCCCCCACAAATAGAATGATTAATCAAAAAATTAACCAACGACAATAGTCTCACCCTCCATTAAACCAACTACAATCGCTCAGCGTCCCACATCGCGTATTTATTTAACAATCAAATAAATATTACCGACAATAAAATAGAAATATTTCAATTTAATATTCCCGCCCCCAGTGAAGGGTTAAATCTGGTACGGGAGATTTTGTCTCGTTTTTTTTTTTGAGATTAGTTAGTACCTACTTAACTGGTCCTATCTTGATGGGACGCAAAATTAAACTAATTTATCTGTACATAGATAAAATAATATGATCTCTATACGGTAAATTGAATTAAGGATAGAAATTATACCTAGATCTGATCCATTTATACAAATATTCACATACATTTTTAATCTGTAATTAAATCTAAACATGTAAAAATACTTATCCCGACTCCTCCGGGATCAGAAAATTGTTTGTCAGTAGATTTCTTTTATAACGTAGGCACTTACTTAAAATCGTTTAGTAAGGAATGAATTTTTGTTATGAAAGCAAGTAAATAAATAATAATAATTTAATAAATCATATTTTATACTTTATAGCATGACATTATTTTCGAAATGTAGTTTTATAACTCATAATATAACTATTATTATAGATTTTGATCGGTCAGCATCCTGGAACGTTTGATTCTTGTACCGGTAAAGGTCCGTTTGTACCGCGGGGCGTAACGGAGCGTGCGACGCACCTGACGCGCGTAGAATCAACGCCGCGAGCGTTGAAGGGTTAAAGCCAATTCACACGCGCGCACGTATACGTGACACTTGCTTGTGACGCGCGTGAATCCGTAGACATAACTGCACGCATTACGTCTACGCGAACGTTCACACCACGCAAGCGGTATGCCATGTCTCATACAGTTCCATACATTACAACGCAATGGTACGCGCTACGTCCATGTAGCTACGTACGTTTACGCGACGCATACGCAGCCTGTGTGGCCGGCGCTTTTATATCAACTTTTGATATCAGCTTAGACTTGGACCCTCAGGTAATAGATACCTATCCATACTATCCATATTAATATTGCAAGCGAAAGTGCGCCTCACTATTCGTCTGTCGTTACCATTTCACGGCCTAGCCGATTAGTAAATCTTGACTTTGGCATAAAGAAAAATTTTGGAGACAAGTAGGCTATTTTTTTTCCAGAAAATATCTTAAATTTAAGAAAAAAAATAGCACGGACGAAGACGCAGGTATCAGGTAGTTGTTACATTGTCAATTTTAATAATCTAATAACTTTAAAATAGGTAGGTACCATGTTAAACATTAGCAATATAATGCAAGTAATAAGTACTGCAATAATGGCATTCGCAAAGGGATTAAGTGCTTATCATGAATTAATTGTTTGTTTATTAAATACAAACTTAACTTTAAATAAACGATTGCGAAACCTGAAAAAATATGTTTTTAAATAAATCGGCTACTGATTTTAAGCGGGCCCATTTACCTATTATTAAAAAAATTTAAAATGTCTTACGAAAATACAGAAAACCTTTAAAAAAAACAAATTATGTTTCAGGGCACTTTAAATAATTAACTCAGTCATTTTTTGTAAGTAGGTATCACTGTTATAGGACACATAATTTTAATTTACTTATCTCAATACAGGCTCAAATATTTTTTTAGTTTTTCTCACAGAAGTTATTGGTATAATTTTATAACGATAGGTTATTATGGCGAAAGATAACAGGTGAGGCAGTTACAAGGGGCAGTAGAATTAATTCAAATGATCGGTAAGTCACCGTCACGGTACGCGAGCGGCTTCTACACCATTTGGTGACGTCGTGGGAAAACTTAACGTACGCGCGACCTGTGGTGGGTGGGTACGTGAACTTGTAATTTTTAACCCCCGACCCAAAAAGAGGGGTGTTATAAGTTTGACGTGTGTATCTATGTATCTGTCTGTGGCATTGTAGCTCCTAAACTAATGAACCGATTTTAATTTATATAGTTCGTGTATATATTATACTTCCACGAGAAATATTTCTTATTTTTAACCTCCGACCCAAAAAGAGGGGTGTTATAAGTTTGACGTGTGTATCTGTGTATCTGTCTGTGGCATTGTAGCTCCTAAACTAATGAACCGATTTTAATTTAGTTTTTTTTTTGTTTGAAAGGTGGCTTGATCGAGAGTGTTCTTAGCTATAATCCAAGAAAATCCGTTCAGCCGTTTGACAGTTATCAGCTCTTTTCTAGTTACTGTAACCTTCACTCGTCGGGGGTGTTATAAATTTTTAATTTACACTTGTTATGAGAATCAGACTGTTTTGTAATTATTATAATAATTGTGTTCAATGGTTTAGGAAACGGACTACGATCCGCAAGGTTGTAGGATTAAGTCCTGTTACGATGTGGGATGTAGGATGAAGGTTGGAAGATTAAATCCTGTACACATTGTAGGTACCTACCTAGTTTTATCGTACCTCATGGGCAGGCCGTCTTAATAAAAGCTTATCGCTTAGTAGGAAAGGTGCCGAACATAATATTTTAATTGGATACATAAGTACGTAGGTATAATTAGAACTAGGTATATTGAGCAATAGTAGGCTTTAGGTAGGTATTCAAGACAATGAGGAGATCTAAGCTAAAGCGCTTGTCTATAAAAAGCTTAGGTATTTTCACGACACACAAGTCCCTAATACCTAAATTAATTTTTAACAGAAGCAGCAAATAGGTACTTACTGTTGCAGAATTTCATTCCTCAAACATAATATTATGTTATTATGTACTTAATTTATTATATTAAATAATTGGATCTCGATTATGAATTTATAGAATTCAATGCGTTCTTTGTATAACAAAAACTATTTATTGGCCTATCTACTCAGCGATTAAAAGTCGACTTTTCCTGATTCCAGCGATCTAATATTGCAGATTGAATAGATGCTAGTATGTAAGTAATTGTGGTATGGCCGGAATTCAACAAGCAAATTCTGTTGGTTGTAGTTATGATCAATAACATACTAAATATTTTATAGTCATTTTGCTTCCCCATTCGCGAATAAGGGAGCGGTTGGTTGGTACCTATTGGACTAAGACCTTGCGAGGGCCAGACCTACGTTATTTTATCAGCGACCATGAAGTTTGGATCATGGATCATGGTGGCTTTGGGAGATAACGGGTAACAAAGGTGTAAAAAATCTTACGTCAAAGTATAAAGTGTAATTTTTTTATATTTTCTTCAGTATTAGAAATCACGATATTAGACAGACACTTTAGATTAGATAGTATCGTAGCAGACACCCTTAGACTTTAGCGATTTCTTAAAGATTATAGTTCTAGAACGTTCTCCCCTGTGTTGGGGACAATACGCAGAGAAATATTAGCTTTTATAAAATAACGAATGTCTGGCCCTCGCGGGCTCTCTCTCTATATGTTATACTTTTTAATAGGTTTTAGATTTAGTCCGATGGATCTTGATAGCATAAATGTTTTACAAGAAGCTTATACAAGGCTTTAAAAGGCTCGTACCTTTATTCGCGGAAGCTTATTGAATTACCAATATGCCAATTTAAAATATCGAAAATTAGGCTAATTGGAGGAACAGAGATTTGTATCAAGCACTCGTTGTAAAACTTTAACTTTTTGATTATTATAACTGCATTTATATTATGCCATGAGTCGACTTATAGTAAATCCGAGACGTGGTCGCTAACTATGGGCCTCATAAAAATGCCCATAGACACTCAGCGGGCTAGGGGTGATCAGAGATCTATGCTTGGAGTTTCTCTAATAGATATCTACATGATCAAATCAGAAATGAAGATATCCGTAGGGGCACCACTGCAACCAACATCGCTCAACGGGTTGCAATGCTGAAGTGGCAATGCAGGGCTCATACTCGTAGTTCGAAAAACCTTTCCCCCTTTCGCCCGTTAGATGAACAGACAATAACAAACGAGTCGCAGGGAGATGTTGGATTAACAGGGCTCTCTCCGTCACTTACTCCATAGTATTAGTTTCTAGAATATGTCTGCAAAATTTCATGGACTTTGGTTGCTTAATATTCAAATGAAATTGGAACTATGAATGTATGAAACGAGTGACGGAGAGAGCCCTCTTAATATTCAAATGAAATTGGATCTACGTTTGTATGACGAGCGATCGTAGCATGTGGAAGTTCCTACGAGATACCTATGTCCAGCCTATATATCATGTACAATAGGCACCTAGTATTTCTTGTACCAAACATTAATTGTATGCACAATGTAGGTACATGTTGGTTGAGCCTCCATTTAATTTTGCAACATTTACCTAATCCGATGGCAGTAGGTAAAACAAGGTTTATGTTTATTTAACAGATTAAAATAATAAATTCTAGCTTAATAACTTCTCAATTATTAACATTTCGTCCCATAAATGTTATGAGTATTCAATTTGCATTCAAAATAATTGATTTAATGAGAGCTGGAAGGTGTAGTAATGTTATAAAATCCATCGTCATGTTTTTATAATAGAAATTACCTATAGTTAGTCAATGTGGCTGTAATTGTGTTGTACACTAAAATAAAACGACTGAATGACTCTTAAACTAGTGCTAAAGCTAGACTATAAAGCTAGTGATAGTATTAGGAGATAGATAGCCTAAAGATTGTGTAAATACAAGCTACAACTTCGTCCGCGTGGATAATGTGTTTCATTTTAAAATTCTGTGGTCTGAATCCGAAATCCTGGTTACCGAAATAAAAAGTAATTGCTTTTCTTTTTCTTGTACCTTGTGCCAAATTGTATAAAGATCGTTTGAGAAGTTGATGCGCAAAAAGTACCAAACAGAGAGGTTGTAGGATATACCTACCTAATTATTTTTATTATACTCTTTATTTGTACCACCACGAAAAGGATTATAGTAAAAGAACAAAAAACCCAGATAGAAGGAACCTTATTATGCATGTGGAAGGAAAAAAGAGCAGAGGAAGACCAAAGAAAAGGTCTCATATGCCTCTTTCAGGAACATCATTTTAATAGAGTTTTTAAACTTGTGTAAAGGTAATCCAAAATTATTTGCGGAATTTTGTTATAAAAGATTAGTATGGATAAACATTCATACTCTTACCAGGTTTAACGTTAACCGTCAATTAACTAGATTACCTCTAATATCAATTAGGCCGTAACTTTCTCTCCTTAGATTATTATTACATTGTTAACTGGTCGGCAATCTCGAGTCATTGTATGTGATGCAATCTGCCTAAGTACCTACTCGTAAGATAGAACGCACTAACTTGGAAGAAGTATCACAATTTTCTAGTCCCTTCATCATCATCGTCAATCAATAGACGTCATCGTCTGGATATAGGTCTTTTAGAGGAACTTCCAAGCGCCATGGTCTTGCGCCGCCTGAATTCAGCGGCTCCTTGCGACTCGGCGTTGACCAAGTGTGGGTTGGCAGACTTGACATACCTTTGAGAACAAAGTCATAGTCAAAGTCAAAATCATTTATTCAAAGTAGGTACTATTGTACACCTTTTGTTTGTCAGATTTTTTAAATTTGAAAGATGATATAGTTACATTATGGGGAACTCGTAGACATGTAGGTTTCCTCACGATATTTCCCTTCACCATTAAAGCAATTGATATTAATTGCTTCAATGTGAAATAACTAGAAAAAGTTAGAGGTGTGTGCCCGGAATCGAACCTCGGATTCTCCGAATAGGAGGCCGATGACGTCTTTACCACTAAGTAACTAGTTAGCTTAATCTAATGTCGGTAATGATACCTACTGCACTTTGATTCAAATACCTAGTTATTAACACATTAGAAAATACCACAAAAAAGTGAATATGTCACGCATAGGTGGTTTCCAATGCGAATGGGTCAAGTATTTACCCTATGTCAGGTGGGGTGGGGGTGTCAGCCCCTGGTAATTCGTAACCAGCACTTCAGTGTTGTGTTGACATCCTGTACAGTCCAGTTGACCTCTCACCTTCACTGGTATCATCCTTGTGAGCCGTGGTTGGTGAAAATCAAGAAAGTTTTTCATTGTTCGATTTTTCCGATAAGTTTTGGTGAGTGTTAGACTTATGTTTGAGTTGATTTATACTTTAATTTATTTAACTGGATTATTTTGTATCGTTAGTAGATATTTCTTTTACTTCCGCTTTTTTTTTGAGACAGACTTGCGCTTGACGAATTATACCTACTAATAAAAAGCAATGATGGGGTTCGACTTTCTTTCGCGCATAACATAAATATTTAGCACCTTTCGTTGTGATCAGGAACAGTTTAGTTTAGACTTTTATTTGATTTATTTATATTGATTTTTAAATGAATTATGATTTTTATTAATTAAGTACCTACAATTAATGTTTTTTATGAACCCATACATTAATTAGAATTTGTAACAAGGATTTTAAAACGGTATCATTGAAATACCGACTGAAACAAATAACAGCAGTTATAACAGCAGTTTAGAAATACATATTTTTCTGATTTATTAGGTAGGTACACATTACATTTCGTTCCTAGTTCATTCTAAAGCGATGATATCACTCGTTTCTTATCGCGGATGCGGGCGTTATACAATGTTTGAGGCGTGGTTCCACTTGTCGTGACTCGAATTAATGCTGCGAGTGTCAATGCAAGATATTTCATACTTCCGACGCCCTGCTCGTGATCTTCGAATCACATTTGACGTCGTATGGATGATGTCTTTGTTCCTTGCGAAATAATTAGTCATATTATATGGTACCTAACAGTTTATGCTCTTTTGGCGTGATGGAAAGTGATGATGTGGCCTAAGACGCGTTTACCTAGAAGATCCATTCTTGGTTTAAAGATACCCGAACACTTTCATATTATAACTCATTATCATCATGCTGCTAATGGATTGGTTGATCATCAACCAATCCATTGGCGGCCCACTATGGGTCTTCTCTCAGAATAATATGGGCTAAATCCATAATCTACCCCGCTGGCTTAGTGCGGATTGCCAGACCGAACACACCTTTTTGTAAATTATGGAGACTCTTTGGCATGCAGGTTTCCTCACGATGTTTTCCTTAACCGTTAAATCAAGTGACATTTAATTGCTTAAAAAACCGGCCAAGTGCGAGTCGGACTCGCGCACCGAGGATTCCGTACTCGGGTATTTTTTTCGACATTTTACAACATAAATCAATAAAAATCTGTATTAGAATGTACAGGTAAAGCCTTTTCATAAGATATCCCACTTGGTATAGTTATCTGACTTTGAAAATTTAAACACGTTTTAATTTTTTTTAATGAAGTAACCACAAATTCACGGTTTTCGGATTTATTCCTTTACTTGTACTATAAGACCTACCTAAGTACCTGCCACATGATTCTAGGTCAACGGGAAGTACCCTATAGGTTTTTTTAACAGACAAGACGACGGACGGACGGACGGACGGACGGTCTGACAGACAGATAGACAACAAAGTGATCCTAGAAGGTTTCCGTTTTTCCTTTTGAGGTTCGAAACCCTAAAAAAACGCACGTTACTCCAAAAATTAATAGGAGTTTGCCCAGGATCGGACCCTGGACCCCCCGACTAGGAAGCCGACGTCTTTTAACCACTAAGCTATTACTACATAATATATTTTGAACCGAGGTTAATATATTTTGGAAATTGCTACTTACTAGCCTGAATTTACTGCATCTGTGCCTAGTTATTCGCAGAAAATCTTCAAATCCAAATAATTTACGGGTAGTTTACTAAAGTGGACAGTAATAATAATTAAGACTTAGGGCTTACGCACAAACTCCTGCTGACAGCCGATGCAGCGATATGAATTAATTTGCTTTATCGAGTGCTCTATTTAGAAAGTACCTTACATAGCATCGTTATATCATATTACTAGTAAATGGTTCTGTTGAAACTGAAACAATTACTGGTACATCGTTTAGCACTAAACAAAGGCTAAGTAAATAAATCTTTCTGGAAAATTTACGCAACTAGAAAAATGTTTTAAATTTAGCTTCCGTCTTAGCCTTCGACTTCAGCTTCAAAATTCGGCCGCCTTCAGCCAAAAACCATCTTTGGCCAAACCTTCTAGTCAGCGCCGAAATTGAATGAATTCGAAAAAATACGCTTGTATATTATCCCCATTTATATACTCCGTCTATTTCGGATCGTATTCAAAACGGGTCATTCTAATAGAGATTTAGGAATATCTTCTACTTATCCTTATATAAAAACGTTTTCTGAATCTCTAGTGACTAATCTGTAGAGCTATGAACCATTTTTGGTTTTGATTGCCCGCAATATCATCCGCGTTATGTATTATGTAATTTATAGTAGGTACGGGTATTTGGTAGGTGGAGAATAAAGTTAAGCTTTCTAATGCTGAAATAATAATTTAAATCGGTTCATCATTTTCAGAGTTTGTCTATAACAAATAAATCGTTCCTTTTTATCACATTACGTAGTAAGGATAGTTTTCATTGAATTATGTATTTTTAAATTACAGGTCGTGAAGTTTCCAGCGTCAACTCATCTAGCTCACAGCCTTTGATTGAAGACGAGGAACGAGAGGAAACTGAACCACGTTGCTCCTTTTGTGACGCGCCTTATCCTAATATTGATGCGTAAGTTCTACAATAATAAACCTTAATCTAAATATATGAAAGGAAAAGGTGAGTGACTGATCTATCAATGCACAGCTCTTTAAGAGGAGTCTCTCCGTCACTCACTCCATACAAACGTAGTTCGTCTCTCATTGGAATACTAACCAATCATACTCAATGGAATTTTGTAAAAACGTTCCGAGAACTAAAATCTAAGCCTGTGGTTTTCCAGATTTCCATTAAAATATTCGGTTTCAAAGTTACGCGGTCTTAAAAATTCACATACAAATCTTTGAGCCCCTGTAATTTTAAAACTACATATTTTTAGAAAAATCTAAAACACGACAGACACGGATATTAGTTTCTAGAATATGTCTGCAAAATTTCATGGACTTTGGTTGCTTAATATTCAAATGAAATTGGGACTACGATTGTATGGAGTAAGTGACGGAGAGAGCTCTGTTAACTCTTGGACGAACCGGGCTGAAATTTGGCATATAATAGGTACAGTTAATAAATGACGTAGACATCCGTTTAGAAAGAATGTTTTAAAATTCAATCCTTTAGGGGGTAAAGTAGGAGTTTAAAATTTGTGTAGTCCACGCGGATAAAGTCGCGGGCACCAGCTAGTAAATCATATGAAAAACAATAGATACCAACGGATTTAAAGTGATCGATTAAATTCAAATCATTCATTCCTGTTCGTTCTTATCTCGATGCATCCATTCAGGCTGTCGTAAGAAGTAGTCAATCAATTTCAAACGTCTCTGGAACCATTAACCCAATAGATGTGACTATTCGGTCATCCGAAAAGAGCTTAGGGTAGATTCACACTAGATCGGGCCATGCATCCGTTTTTTACTTGGAAAACACTTTAAAAATGACTTGTTGTGATAATTTTGTTTTGTTTGAGCCCTTCACATAACTTTCTAATTTTTGTTTGAGTAAATTGCATTTAAAAGTATTAGGAATTATTACCTTAATTTCGGTTGAAATAATATTTTTATTATTTACTCATCCGAATATTGAAAAACATCTTTAAGTTATTTTGAAGTGTTTTTGCCGTTGTATCCTTGAAGAAAATGTTAAAAAACAGTTACTCAATAATTAAGAAGGTCTTACATAGTGAGTAACGGTTTCAGTTTACGGCTGTTAGGTTAATAACCGAGTAGGGACCTATAATTAACGTTTTGTACGTATTTTGGTCTGGAGATTGAAGTGTGAGCTGTTACGTCAAAGAACAAATGCGAGCAAACGTAGATCGCCTGTATAATGTGCTTCTACTCTTAAGATTTTCACTGTACAAGAGATGTACTCGTTCGATAAGACACGCGTCGATAATTTGTTGCAAGCACGCGACGTCGCAACATCGTATATTTTTCAAATCTCTAGAATATCTAAAGTACCTATTTACACATTTGTTTCAAGGACGAGTACTTACTACTCTGGCAGAATGTTGCAACAATTTAGGTTTGACTTGTACCTATGAGACTGTCTATTTATCCTTTGCTACTTTCAAACGGATTCACGAACTCTTACTCTTGAAACTACCAATACGTTAGAGCTCTGATGGTTTCACACATTTTTGTAACTTTTAGCTAATTGTCACATACACGTCATTATCTAATTATGTCTTTATATCATTATGGAATCGTTGTTTACACTAACCTTATCTACAGTGGCAAAAACTTGTTTAAATATACAACGATTCTTTAACGTCATTCAATGCAATACTGCGGCTGCTATGTTATGAAATCGTTATCCTGGGAAAATTTAATAAATCGAGCACGTGCCTACGAAAATATTTCATTGAAATAAAACAATTTGACAGACGGTGTTTAGTTGAGCGTGTGTCATATTCTATCGAAGCGTCGCATCGCCTCGTCAATAATGCAGAATCTTGATTATCGACATGCAGCGGTTTTAACGTATCCTCGCTCTTATCGTGTCATCACTATTTGATGAGTTGTTGGAAATATTTGTGGAAAATCAAGGGTCGGTGGGTTTAATGGGACACTTACGTTAGCCAATAGATCATTATAATTTTGATATTTTTATGAAGAAATATAACTAACATTATATCATCATAAAAATATCAAAATTATTATTCTAACAATTTCTTATTAGAATCTAAACAAACAATGTAAAAAATAATTTTAAATACGTATAATGTCATACATTTCCGGATAGTTTTTAAGCGTCTAAATAGGATAAAGCTATCTACAGATATTATTGAACCTACAGATTTCTAGTCATAGTGCTTCGCAGTAGTAGTAATAGGTAATTAGTAATAAGTGTAGTCTGTACAAGTGTAAATTAAAAATTTATAACACGCCCAACAAGTGAAGGTAACAGTAACTAGAAAAGAGCTGATAACTTTCAAACGGCTGAACCGATTTTCTTAGATTATAGCTAAGAACACTTTCGATCAAGTCACCTTTCAAACAAATAATAAATAAATTAAAATCGGTTCATTAGCTTAGAAGCTACGATACCACAGACAGATACACAGATACACACGTCAAACTTATAACACCCCTCTTTTTGGGTCGGGGGTTAAAAATACATAGGTTTAGTAGACATGCATTAATGTTTTTATCACGAGTAGCTTACTATGTTTCAACAGTAAAGATTACGATGATCTATGTCACAAAAGTTTCATACAAGTAGTTATCTCGGTAAGAACTTTTTATATTCAATGGATATAAGCTGTTGTCCATCAAATATTTATAAATCGAACTAGTTCAGCTCTTGATTTAAGTGCCCTTTTTCGCACATTGACCTTTAATTTAATGATATACATAACATTACACACAGCTTTTTGCACCGTGAAGATATTTCACGTTTGATAGGTACTCGTATGATCGAATTTACACATAATGAATTGCCTTGTCTCATAAAATTGATTTTAAAATATATAGAGCAACATTCTTTATGTATTTTTTATTCGGTCTTGTTTTTTTTTTTGAATAATTTAATTCGTTGTGTAACAGAAATTGACATAATTACTGTAGAACCTGTTTAAGACGATCATGTTGTTTATTATGAATTTTTGCTCAATATACACCCTTGTATGGGAGATTCAAGTATGAATTCGTATATATTTTGTACAATTCCAATTCGATTTTATTGCCACCTCCAATTTAATACTAGATGTAAGATGAATTGATTCGTATAAATTTGAGTGAAAGTAAAATATTCTTTATTGTAGGTGCACTAAGGAAAAAAAAGAAATTAAATTACAAGATCTTTAGTGAGTTGTATACAATGGGCGGCCTTTTTGCTAAAAAGGCGATCTGTTCAAAGCAACCGTAGATAGAGGATACTTACAATAAATTAATTAAGCGTAAGGGGTGTAATAAATACTCGTAAATAAAGTAAATGTAAAGTACACAAAAATATAAATAACAGATAAAAAAGTCAATAACGACGGCTGTATAGTATTTTTAGAATAGTTGAAATAAAAAATCAAGCATGAAAATCACCATTTCTCTAGCCTTTGCTAGGAGTAGAAATCTACGGCAATATAATTATTACCTCCTATATTCGACGGATTTCAGTCTGCTTCTTATTAAGACCCTATTAACAGGGCTCTCTCCGTCACTCGTTTCACACCATTTCATACAATCGTAGTTCCAATTTCATTTGAATACTAAGCAACCAAAGTCCATGAAATTTTGCAGAAATATTCTAGAAACTAATATCTGTGTCTGTGGTGTTTTAGATTTTTCTAAAAATATGTAGTTTTAAAATTACAGGGGCTCAAAGATTTGTATGAAAATTTTAAGACCACGTAACTTTGAAACCGAATATTTTAACAGAAATCTGGAAAACCACAGACATAGATATTAGTTTCTAGACTATGTCTGCAAAATTTCATGGACTTTGGTTGCTTAATATTCAAATGAAATTGGAACTACGATTGTTTGAAATGGTATGAAACGAGTGACGGAGAGAGCCCTCTTAACATTAAGTACGAATTAGGCAGGTATATTATTTAGAGGTAGGGAATGCCAAAGTTCTCTCCTAATCATTATTATTATGAGAGTTATTTTTCTTCTTTTCGTCTTTTGATATCTACAGTTTAATACAGGTGGGTAATTCATCAAATACCGGTAAAGGGCGGGAACGATTTGCAAATGAATTCAAAATCGATTGTGATTGTAAGCAATAATATCTACAATAGATGATTAAAATGTAAGCTTGCGGCCTACGGTAGTACGTCATTAGGGTCCCGTGGCGCTAAAATGTCACTGTTCTGATAACGCGAGTTCGCATTATTCCAATATAGCATTCCAATCCAGCTCTGGATAACAGCCATCCAGAGCTGATCACACACAGCACAGTCATAAAATCAGTTACAATTAGGTATACAGTGAATGCTCATTTTTGTATAACTGGTATAACAGAACAGATAATGACCCCACAGCCTTCGCGTCATAATGACAATTGCTTCAGATGATTAGCTCTAGCAATATCTATCATTAATCCCAGCACTTTTAGAAATCAATAACATGTATGAAAATGACGAATCTACGAACTTGTATAATTTGGCTCAGAGCAATCCTACAACTTTGCTGCCATATTAACTATTGCTCCAAATGGTTAGTTCTAACGATCCGTACCCTTTTTTTTTTGTTGGCCGGCACTTTCAAAAAAGGCCCAAAATGAATGATCTCCAATTTTAATGCCAGACTGTTTTCAACACATTTTTGAATTCTCGAAGCCTTTTTAAATGACTATTTAATTAATATTATGTAATAGTGACATTTTATCACTGCATCTGATCTCAGTAGTCCATGTGGGTGGAGTTAAATGGATCGGCTTCGGACGAAAGTTGTTCATTGGATGTTATCAATCGCACTAACATGCAGATCGCTTCTACGATCAGCATCTTATAATTGACTATTCTCCGTATGCACTAGTTCTAATTTACATTAGAACATGGCTGTAAGAGTAAACTGAATTAACTTTATAGCTCATTCATATTTCACACCCACCTAATAATATGTAGGACGTAGGTATAGCTGAAGTTGTAAGACTAGGTACCTATGATACAAATTAAGACGACAGCGATGCGCGACACCAACACGCTTCCCTCTCAGGAGGAGGAACAAATCCCTCCAAACTCCTGACTGTTAATTTATTAGTGTCGCGTCCAACATGCACTAATTAAAATAACCTCCCTCGTGTCTCCCAGGTCAGCATAAAACATAAAACTGTAATGCATTATTTCGTGCTGACCTAGTTCTTTCTTTGTCTTTTTCCTGTGTGGCGTTTCCTATTTAGACAGGAATCTGTCCTTAGGCTTTGCCTTTAATGTTAGAAATTACTCGTAAATATAGAAATACAAAAATTAAAATACATAATATTATATAGGCAAAGACTGATGCAGAATGGTTTTGGAAATGCCCTTCATTGTGTAGTGTTGATTTGGCTTTAATCTTCTTGATTATAGTTCATGTAGATATTATACTTCCACGTGAAATATTTCTTATTTTTGTACCTACTTAACTCACTGTAAACTATTGACAGTATAAAACTTATCACCGATGTCGTTTGAGTGGCATTTATCATGAGTAGCTGCTGGGAAAGCTCAAACAATATCATATCACCTTGCTTGAGTCTGAAAATAAAAAGGCAAATTCAAATAATGTAATGTAACACACTTTTGTAATCTGGATTACTTGGTACAGGACCAAAACTACGCAATCGGCAGTTACATGCAACCGATAGAACCATTACTGACGTTATTTTATTTCTGAGATTAATTAAAAGATATCGCGGCACGGAGAGTGAAAACGCTTAGTCTTATCACATTGACAAGAACGAGTATACCTACGGGGCTATCGAACAGGCCAACATTGTATGGCCTTTCTCCAAAGTCTTCTATAAATCTGTACCAGTTGTAGCGATGTAATGCAGTTCGTATATTAGTATGCACCGCACGCGCCGATTCGACCGACAAGCAACATCTTATTCAGCCGCGCGAATATGAATGAAGTCATCATTGCTTTAGATTTTAGTGATTGCACACGACCTGAGCTGTACGAGAATATCTACTGGACGAATTCGAAATTTGAAAATTCGTATGACATCATCAGCACGTGTTTCTTTAGCTTACCTATTTGCGGTCGCTTGCGATCTCATTAAATGCTTCCGCCAGTAAAAAAAAATTAATTGGTGATCTTATATTACTTCGGTTAAGAAACGATTTCTTCCACTGCTCTTGATAACGATATTTGCGTTTTCAGTACTGAAAAATGTTTTAATTACTGTAGGCACAGCTTGTGCGGTACCTACTTGCGTCCTAATGTGCGATCAATTTGAACCGTTAATTCCAATTTTTCTTATGCAACATGCAACAGGTGTAATGTAGCTAGAGGCGGTAGGGGTTGCGTGTGACCAGTTAGTGCCAAATGGACGTTGAATTCATCATTTGACATGACAGGAAAGCGAAAAGACAAACCAGATCTGCGACTCTTGCAAACGGCTTCTATGCAATTTTAATGAGACATAAGTAATATCTACAGCTCTTGTATTAGATATCAGTCATACTGGTATATATACGAGTTAAGTGGACTGTAATATATTTCTGCAATTGTTTGTTAATTTCATTCAGTATAAAATTCAATAATTAAGAATAGAATTTGTCTAGTCAGTAGTAGCTTGTAGAATGCAGATTGATACTCTCACAGCATCGGCTAGCAAAGTAAAACAAAATATTATTGCTGTAAGTTAACAATTTTATGAGTAATAGTGTAATTTCGTATATGATATTATTATGCTGACACGTAAAACATGTAGGATTTATGGCAAAAATGAATTGGAACATTTGCTGCGTGGAATCAAAACACGTTTGAATTATGTATGAGCCGGGTGGCTGTAAGTCGTCTGCGTAGGCGATCTTGGGTCTAGATATAGATATTATTTTGTCTTCCTGTACTTGCATCCGAGACGTTTAATGCAGCTTTGCCGATACCAGTTCGTTAAGCTTATCTTTCACTTTCTATTATGGATATTGACGGAATCTTGTGTTGCGCTGAATGAATATTAAATCAAATTGCACAATTTGGTTTGCAAGAAAATACAATAGATGATTCGATTTGCATAAAGCCCTTTTCCAAAGGCGTGTGCGGAGCTAGTGCGATTTATCGCAAAGTAGCAGTATACAATCGTATAATAGTGCTTATCGGTGTATGATGTACCTAATCCATTCAGAGTATAGAGTTTGAGAACTATTTACTATGTATTTATGTAGGTACTCAAAGAAGTGTATGGCCACTGCTGCAACCCTATTTTCCCCCGAGAAATATAAAGAACTCAATCCACCATCATGACCATAATATTGACCCTTGACTGATCATAGAATGTAATGGTCCCAGACGTCATACTTTTTTCCCAATCCGGCTTTCGCTTTTTTTTCCTTGCTCCAATGGAAAAGAATCAGGAACTCTTTCTTTATGAGCATAACATACTTGGATATTTTAATACGCCGATTTTAACCTGGGACCTGGGTATAAGGGAGTTCATGAGAACGACATAATCAGAGTTCCCAAAAATTTTGCTATTGGGTTATAATTAGGAGGAGTTCTACTAAGTTATTTTTTCTAATTAAACTTCATTTTCTTTCTTATTTCAGACTTGACCGTCATTTGGTCCAAGCTCACGCGCAGCCTGCATCGGCGTTTCACTGCGAGCTGTGTAACCGAGCTTACAGCACCCGCGCGCTGTTGTTACGACACCGCGCCCTCACGCACACCGACATAAGAAAATACCCCTGCGAAAATTGTCCGAAGGTGTGATTCTATTTTTCCCTTAGGTAGTATCCCTAACAACCATGCAGTGTCTGAAACATGGCTCAGCATATAGTGCCTCTTTGATACCCCGGTCCGTGCACAATGTTCATGTACCTAGTTAGTTAAATAATACAAGACATGAAAATGCTTAGTGGTTTTTTTCTGCCCCAGTCCCCGCTCATATTAAAATAATAATATACCTAATGATTTTATAATTGACATAACACGGTCCAACACTGCATGGTTGTAATTAAAAATTAAACTTTGTCTTTGTTATTGATTTAATTTGAAGAGTTGAATTTACCCGGGATTTGAAATAACAGTCATTTTAGCTGAAATAAACGAAATATAAAATTGACCACGTGATTAGAAACCTGACAGTTATTTTGTCAGTACTTTTTTAACAGTCAACTTTATTAAGAAATCAAATGTTTTGTCTTAGTTCATGATTTTAGTTGTAATGTAAAGAAGTATAAAATTTACCTCGTTCTTCGAAACCTGATGTTATTTCAGGTATTTACCGATCCTTCCAACCTCCAGCGCCACATCCGCGCGCAGCACGTCGGTGCGCGCAGCCACGCGTGCCCCGAGTGCGGCAAGACCTTCGCGACCTCCTCCGGCCTCAAGCAGCACACGCACATCCACTCCAGTGTCAAGCCCTTCCAGTGCAAGGTGTGCTTTAAAGTGAGTACCAATTCTTTTGTTCAGTAACTTTTTCGCAGCCACGTGTGCTCCAAAGGTTACGATATTCATCCTTTTCGTGAAAGCTGTACTCTCAAGTGTAGTCATTATATCAGTGCATGGAGCAATTATGTTCACTTATATGAAAATTATTCACTAGAGCTTAGAACCTTCTGTAGCACTTTGTATCAGCTCGTCAAATTCTCTCCGTCCAAAACTTGCTACATCGTCGTGTAAAAGTTTATAATCTTACTGCTTTTGCTTAAAATTCGTAAATTGTTATCTATTAAAATCATATTTTCATTTCCAATTATAATATTCGTGGGATGTAATGATAATAATTTGTGCCTTTTCTTTTTTCAGGCTTACACTCAGTTTTCAAATTTGTGCCGCCACAAGCGAATGCATGTCGCATGCAGAGCTTTGGTAGAGTGTGGAAAATGCGGACAATCATTTACTTCCTACGCATCTCTCACTAAGCATAAAAGATTTTGTGATACAGCGACCGCAGCAAACGTTAACCTGCGAGGACAATTGCCGCAAGGACTATCACAAATACCATCTTTACCCAACGTCATGAATAATCCAAACAATACCAACCCATTCCCGATGTACAGAGGACCGGCGTTGCCTTTACCGTATAACACATTTGCTCACTATCCGGCATTATTTTCTGCTGCTGCAGCTGCTTGTCCCCCAGAATTCTTAAGTCCTCTCCTTTTCAATGTTCAAGGAGCAAGACTGGCCATGGAACATGACATGGCTATGAATGCTAATTTTGCAAAACAGGAAGGACGAATGTCAGTAAAAAGCATGGACAGCTCGACCTCACTCGAGGACATGAAGAAAAATATGGACGTTGATATTAAGATAAAAAAGAGAGATACTGATGACGAAAGGGTGACTACACCACAGAATATTTATGTAAAACAATCACCACCTTCCGCCGAAGAAGCCTCTTCTAAGCAACGACCATCACCAGTCATGCCGATGTCGACATCAATCGCACCTTTTAGATTTTCGAGGGATGAAATGAAACATAACTCTCCGTTTAATTTGTCAACGAAACATGAAGTGGGAACCAAATCTGTTTCACCGAGGCTACCTAAAGATTTAACGAAAGCTATGAAAGGGGACAACGGCAAAAAAGCTGGATATTCAGATGTCGAAGAAGAATCACGGAAGGAGCAAAATGACCAACCACTAGATTTATCAGTTACACGGAAGCAAAACGATAAAGAATCAGACATGGAGAATGAGGATAATGTCTCCATTCACAATTTATCAGTGAAATCTTACTCACCTTCTGAAAGCCCAGTAGATAGAGAAAGTAAAACTCCCGAAAACGATACTACAGACGTTGACGTCGAAGCAGTGGAACCAAAAAGGGAAGACTCTCCTATGGCATCACCTGCGCTAGCATTTCCGATGCCAGTGCATCCTCAGCACAACAACAGCCTTATCGACGCAATGTACCGCCCACGCTTCCCACAGTTTCACGCACCTTCCGATTCCCTTTTGAGCGCTTCGCATTCCCCTTACGTACCCAGCCCGTTTAATTTTTTATCCCCACTTCTCGGCACTGATGGGCCAGATAGACAACCGAGTGCGTATGCCAAGTTTCGAGATCTGAGCGCTGGTTCGGGAAAACTTCGAGATCGTTACGCGTGTAAGTTCTGCGGAAAGGTATTCCCGCGGAGTGCAAACTTGACCCGACATCTCCGTACTCATACAGGAGAACAACCTTACAAATGCAAGTACTGCGAGCGCTCGTTCTCGATATCTTCGAACTTGCAGCGCCACGTGCGAAACATACATAACAAGGAGCGGCCGTTTCGCTGTCCCTTGTGCGACAGGTGCTTTGGACAGCAGACGAATCTTGACCGGCATTTGAAGAAGCACGAGGCTGAAGGCGGGGATTCCCCTAGTTCAGCCGACACTGAACAGGACGCGTGTTTCGATGATATTCGATCGTTCATGGGCAAAGTGACTTGTTCTCCTGGAGCGGGTTCACCGTCTGGTACCTCTCCTCACGCGCCACACGCACCGCATCGTCCCTCAGCCTTGGCGATATCCACATAGCCCTCGCCCTTTCAGCTGCCGCCACCTCCACCTCTTTGGCCCCAGCCTTTCCAATGAGTGATACAGAAAATGGGTTCATTAAATGACTTTTAAGTACGTAACGGTGACGTTTCCCAGATAGCAATAGATAACCTTAGAATTAATCTTCCTTTCTTTAAGTCCTAAATATAATATAGCCCAGTGAATATTTCATTAGTGGTCATGACAATTGTAAAACTGCTAGTTCTGTAAATTAAATAGGTTAGCGATTTAATGCGTTCCTAGTTATAATTGTGATCGATGAAGATTTCGCTATTTGTGAAATTCTACATGTAGGTAGGGAATTGTAAAAATAAATGAATTAGTTGTAACCTTTTGAATGAATTGGTTCGTTCACACTTTAGGTGCATTTTGTAAAATATTGTTACATTGTATTGGCGAAAATTAAATTAAGAGATAATTTTTGTAACGATCTCTTGTTAGTCAAAAAACTACCAAAGCAATTTTTTAATATATTTGAGAGTCGGGTTAAATTGGGATAAAAATTAATATAAATTTGGCACTTTAAAGTCGTTATATTATTAAAAAAACTTGCATGACAGATGCGTATTCAACTATTTTGTTAAATTTGTTATTTTAACGTTATTGTAAATAAATAATTTGAATACTTCGAGCATATCATCCATAGAGTCGAAAATCCTCTAGGATATCTATTATAAATTTTTCATAAAATTATATTATTAAACTTTTAATAAGTCCAGTGTTTAAAATAAGGTTAAGAAGAGGATTCACATTGATTTTATCAAGTTTTTCTGTCACATCAAGGAGTTCAACACAATTTTAGATCTGGCAGATAATAATAATAAATTATTCTGCTCGTTATAGAAACATTTTAATCTTTTTTGCATTTCAAGTGGGAATTTTAAAAAGCTTCGAATATTTCCTTCTGTAAAGTTTAAATTTAAGATAATATAAACTTAGGCTTCGGAATGAGATCGCAATTAAAATTGGTGAATGTTAATACAAATTGTCAATTATAGCATGCACCATTTTTACTTCTTAATTTTTCCGTTGTCTGAGCTTTTGAAACAAACCAACAGATTGAAGTTACAGAGAGCAGAGTGAAGTCGAGTGGAGTCACAGCAGCCTGCAACTTAAAATACGGTCTTCTTTACATTGTGGGTGCAGCTGTATCAATTTAAAAAGTATTAAAGTAGTAGAACGTATTTTTTTTCCATAAACCGTAAATAAAACTTAGTTATAGCTATCAAACAAGGCTCCGCGCCTCCACTCTGCTTCACTTGGCAGGAAAACGTAAAACTTTCAACATTACTTGAAACTAAATCCTTTAAAACAGACTTGTAAAATACTTGAAGACAATGCAATACTTTAATAGATATTTGTATTGTTATCATATCACTTCGTGGCACTAGTAAGAGTAAGGATATTGTCACACAATCAATAAACGCGTCTATTGTTGACTTTTTGTTTTATTTCTTTGTAACATAATAAAGTTTATCTTTAACAACGATTTCATCGACATCATCTAATTAATTGTTAGGGCAAGCACAGACGACCGATTATTTAGTCTAAGGAGGTCACTGGTCTTCTACTTGTCATCGTACTGCCTGGTACTACATATCTTTACGATGTAAATATGTGGCTTATTTTGACGGACGAAAAGTACCTATGCCGCGGATTTCGACTGCGCTTCAAAATTTTAAAAACCCTCGACACAAATACCTCTATAAGAAAACTAGAAAAGAGCTGATAACTTTCAAACGGCTAAACCGATTTTCTTCAATTATAGCTAAGAACACTCTCAATCAAGCCACCTTTCAAACAAAAAAAAAAATCAAAATCGGTTCATTCGTTTAGGAGCTGCGATGCCACAGACAGATACACATATACACACGTCAAACTTATAACACCCCTCTTTTTGGGTCGGGGGTTAAAAAGTATCTACACATTTCCTTGTTTTTCAAATGGTGCTTCTGTCAACCATTATTTACCATTAACCATTATGACAGCTGCTATTGCGAGTGGCTACATCTTGAATCAGTGCGAGAATGCTTTTTGTGGTTTCTTAATCGACATAGCTTAAAGCCGCGACAAGGGTTGTCGTGTAGATTGTGCTAGGGCTGCTGAAAAAGGGATTCTTAACGAATAACAGTTGCCAACTACTTAAGGTAAGTGGGCGACTAAGCTCCGTGACACAGCGTTAGCTAATGGCCAACGTAAGGTGGTACGTAGGTATAAACTTAATTTATAGGTCCGTCTGTGACATCTTTATGTAGGGTCTTGGCAAATCTTAATTAATTAGGTATTGTGAAATTATAAGCTTTAAGCTCTGTGTTTAGATTCATTAAAATTAAAGGCGATGATTACAGATTAATATTCATGTTCATAAAGTGCCCTTAAATTAAATCTATTATAAACAGGTTAGGTTAGGCATTATTATGATCAACCCATCGCTGGCCCACTACTGAGCACGGTTCTCCTCTCAACTGAGAAGGGTTTAGGCTATAGTCCACCACACTGGTCAAATGCGGATTGGTAGACTTTACACCTTTGAGAACATTAACGAGAAATCTCAGGCATGCAGGTTTCCTCACAATGTTCTTCAACGATAAAGCAAGTGATATAGAATTGCTTCAAATGCCAGGACCGCAAGACTTCCTCATTTTCTGATGAACCAAACATGCTAACGATACTCTAACCCACCCAGGGTTAGAGTATCGTTAGCATGTAGGTGTACCATACGCTCAACTGCTAGCTTGTGCCACCTGATGGTCAATTTACAGGAACAGGTCGGTGCTTTGTTTCTCAGATAATAATTAGTAAGGTCTGCTGGCCTAAGGACGGCACTGGGATCTTGGAGCAAGGCAGGTATCTTAAACTTTGTCGAGCCCGTGCCTCGTCCAAGTAAAATGGCTGTTGTTAAATAAAGCAAGCATAAACCGATTCGATCTTCGATTTAATTAAGGAAATCGGTACATAACACAGTTCGTTTTAAATTAGTGCAAATCGGTATCAGTGTTTTTTTTATGTATTGCGAATACCTGCGGAAGAAAATATTGTCCAAATGAAAGCTTATACGAAGAAGTATTCGTCTCAGGATTGTTATTAGCAGTTGATACGAATTGTCCATGCTCCCACACGTTTCTTATGCCTACAATAATACTGCGTACCTAGTGGCGTGAAGTTTGGAGAAAATCGGGATTGGTTGCTAAAAATCGGGACAAAGACAGAAATAATCGTAACTTATTGCGGGTAAATTGGTGTTTTATTAAATTAATACAAGATAAAGTTGAAAAGTTGACCCAAAAAGAGGGGTATTATAAGTTTGACGTGCGTATCTGTGTATCTGTCTGTGGCATCGAAGCTCCTAAACTAATAAACCAATTTTAATTTAGTTTTTTTTTTGTTTGATCGAGAGTGTTCTTAGCTATAATCCAAGAAAATCGGTTCAGCCGTTTGAAAGTTATCAGCTCTTTTCTAGTTACTGTAACCTTCACTTGTCGGGGGTGTTATAAATTTTTAATTTACACTTGTTATGCATTATATTATATAAAATCTGGACGTCCCGCAAATTGTGTCACCTGACAACACTAGCCATTCTCGACGTGACTTGTAAGCTGTACGAAACCCGATTCACGCAATTAAATCCATTCCGGTCGTGTATTTTGTGTATTTTTTCGATTTAACCACCTGTCATTACTTGAACGATAAATCTCTCCTTTGTGCGTCCGTCGTCGTTAAGAACTTCATTAACTTTGCTCTCACATCAGTTTTTCAATGGAAACCATGAGAAGGGAAGCTTGGAGAATTTTAAAATTGAGATCGGTATGTGACAGAGCGCCAGGATTATTGATTTTGTGGGATTTAATTGCATAGACATTTTGACTTTTTTTAGCCATGCTAGTCATGACTAATACTCCCCTTTCCCTTCCAATTAAGTGTAAAGCTAGTGTCAGGAGTAGGTACGACAATAGTGCAACGGGTGGCGTTTGAACCGCCGACCTTTCGGAATTCAGTCCTCAGCTGTTGAGCTTTCGAGCTTTATCTTATTTATCACTAATAAATTGGTACCTACACTGCTAATATTAAATAATAATCAGCATAATTATTCATTATTAACCCATTGACGCGCCACCGGCCCATATTTTACAGTTTCCTCTCAGAGTAAGTAGGTATTTGTCTAGTAGAATAGTCTGCTGTGCTGGCCCTGTGCGGATTGGCAGACTTCACAAAACCTAGAAATCATTATAGAGAACTCTTAGGCGTGCAGGTTTCCTGAGGACGTTAACTCTCGGAAAATCAGAGTTTCCATGGGATTTTAAAAAAACATAAATCCACGCGAGCGAAGTCGTGGGTATAGTCTAGTTTCAACATAAATAACTATTCCTCTTTACTACTTCCCGTACTAAATAAGAATATTATTATCACATGACAGTAATTTAATTCAATCACGGCTACCTAATCAATTTGAATATTTTCGATAACCTTGCATTCGATTTAAATCAATTAAGAAACGGTTATAATTAAAGCAGATGTAGGTATGATTTATAAATAAACAGTTTTTTCATTATATTATATAGGTATACTCTTGATAGTAGTTTGATTTTAGATTTGAAAATGCTCTATTTTTTTTTGTTAATTATTAACTTTCCCAAAATGATTCAAATGATTTCAAATGATATAGAAAATTATTACTTATAATTTTCTATTAATTCTATAAACTTATGAAAACTTCGGAATTATCAATAAAGCTTATTTCAGTTTAAGTCTGTAGCTACGAGTGGCAGATAGTACCTACGTACTGAAAAGTTTACTGTAAAACACAGAGACTTTTTCATAATGTTAGTAGTGTAGTGTGAACAATGTGGACTTGGATGTTCAGTTAGTTCCAACTGAAGAACAAAGTCTGAGAAATCAATGTTCAAACAAATGTCATACCTATAGATACAAATGTTACCAATATAGGTAATGAGTTGTAATGGAACGAGTAGGATCGATTCGATTGGCAATCGATTTTATTAACACGGTGAGCCTCCACCCACTGTCGGCGTATTAATAAAATAAATCAGCTATATCACAGCGACATCCGTTTTGATTTAGAGGCATACTGAGTAATGACGTACAGATATGACATTGCGGATATTGGATAAATATAGCTATCCTGGGGTGGACCAATAGTGTGTGTGCACACAATCATTATGCAAAGAACAATGAAGAACCGATACGAGAATTTTTAGTGTCTACAGTTTCCCAATTAGTAAAAAGGTCGTTGGTCACTCCAGTTGTGACACTTTTTCCTTTCTTAACAGTTATAGACACCGTAAAAACTCGCATCTCCATACATATAATGTATATGTCGCAGCGAAATGGAATTAGGTTCTATTAGGTAATATTATCTTAATATTATCAGATGCTCAGTATTTTATGATTTCACTAGATTTGTTTATTGAAATAGTCTAATTGAGTTATCGTTTCAACATCTCCCGGGCGTTAGCCATATCCCTAAGGGAGTTGGCCAACTCCCGGCTTATGCCATTTCGCTACGACATGATACATAATAATATTACGACTTACCTACTTATTTAGTAGATACCATGTAGATAGCTATAAAATTCGTAGAAACAAGAAAGTAACCGATAAAATGACAAACGATTAGCAGCCTGAAGCGCAGGTCTCGTCTGTTGCTGAAATGACATGGCAATGGGGCTGTTGAGATCCCATACCGGCAAGCACAGTGTAGTAGGTAAACTTCCAACTCGATCGACTGACGAACGGAAGAAGATGGCGAGAATCCGGTGGACGAGGAAGACGGAGAACTATGTTTGGTGGCGCACTTTAGAAAATCCAGTTTTCAGCAGCAGTAAAAGAAGAAAGCTTTGGTGTACAGCAGTGGAGCGGGTTGAATGCATGTTTTCTACGCTTCTTTCAACACAATCGACTAATGTGGTATATTAGTACTTTTACATGTCTTTCCTTCATCTGACTTCCCTGCCATGTATACCTCGTATGTAGGTATACATATTGGTAATTTTAAAGCTATGAATAACAATCTTTTAGCTAAGCATCTTCTGGCCTAGTATCCTACTCGAACCAGCACGTTCTTAGCTGCGCTTGTTCCTTGACGTAACTGTTTCATGAAAAATAGGTACCTAAAAAAAAATCGTGGACAAAATACGTCATTATATACCTCCCGTGTGTAAAAACGTGTTTTAAAGCTTAGATAGCCATGCTTCTTAGCCGTCGTTAAATGAGATATTACCTATGAGAGATAAAATCTCGTATGACAATAAATTGTCAACATAGTGTGTGCAGGTGCTTATTGTTGAACAATTCATATAAATTATTTATTAATATCTAATGTTATTCAATAAGCCGGCCATTAGGCTGTTAGGAAAAGCAATATATTTATTTCTAGTTCACGGTATTGACTAACAAGATTAGATTCCAATGCTTTTTTTTCAACAAATATTATGATCATAATTATTGTATGTTTAATATGACTTGTAATGAAGATACCAAGATAACTGATATTATTATATTGTCATTTTTTACTGACAGGTTTGTTATGAAATTAAAATCCTGTTATGCATGCATACATGCAGGAGATAATATGAATACCTTCCTAAGGAATACGTTAGTTGTGTGAAGAATAATAAATATGATCTAGTTAATAGATCAGGACCTGCACCAAACCAACGCCGGCCCACGACTGAGGCTGAATCTCCTCTCAGATTGAGAAGGACTTAGACAATAATGCACTGGCTAAGTAGGGAGGGACAGACTTCACACATCTTTGAGAACATCATACTTCCATACTTAATATTATAAATGCGAAAGTGTGTCTGTCTGTCTATCTGCTACCTTTTCCCGGCCCAACAGTTTAACCGATTTGGACGAGATTTGGTACAGAGTTAGCTTATATCCCGGGGACGAACGTAGGCTATTTATTCCGGAAAATCTAACAGTTGCCGCGGGATTCCTAAAGGCCCATCCGCTTAAACGATTTGTACGATATTTGGTACCAAGGTAGCTTGCGTCCCTGTAATTGACATTGGCAACTTTTTATCCCGGAAAATCAAACAGTTCCAAATTGTACCTATATTTTGTTGAGCTTTGTATGTGTTTTTCTGTACTAATTTTGTGGTGTACAATAAAAGTATATTCATTCATTCATTCATTCAGTTCCCACGGGATCTTTAAGAAACTAAATCCAGGCCGACGAAGTCGCGGGCATCCTGTAGTTATGAATAACTAACTCTCAGGCATACTACACGGTGTTTTCCTTCAACAATAATATTATGTAGTATGTAAAAGTGATATTTAATTGCTTAGATCGCACATAACTCCAAAAAGTTAAAGGGGATAAGTATAAAGATTGTCATTAAATGATTCATACTGAGAAAATATAAAAAAGGTGCTATATAATTAGGTTATCGTATCGTAATTTATTGCTCAGGTTCTGATAGCATTTACTATAAGTAGTTTCAGGATAGAATTCATTTCTCGCGCTCAGTGTGACTGCGATTTAATATCAATTTTTTATTTAATTGTTTATATAATAAAATTTCATTTAAATTAACGAAACTGAAGAAATAATTTAAAATGATCAAAGTTTTTTAATGAACATGAGCGATGCTTATTTTTTTTTAATGTCAATAATTGACTCATAACTCCTTCCGTACGCGACAAGTTGACAATTACTCGAGAATAATGAAGATTCAGAACAGTTTTTTCGATCATTAAAGTGTAATTTTCATACGTGATTCATAAATTCCACATAAGTCATTTAGCCATAAGTTTCTACTTGCGTATTTACCAGAAAAAACATGGATCCGTATTCCGTTGGACGAATTGAGTTTTTCTTGTTGGTAATAACCTGGGGTGTTCTCATACCGGATATTAAATGACTAATTAGTGTAAATTATCCATGATTAAGATAGTCAATATTGGTCATCATCGAGATTAAGGTGATTGATTGCTCTGAATCTGTCTTATTGTGATTGTTATTTTCGAATTTCGATCGCTAAAAGGGCTTAATTAATTTAACGGTTAAATGAACGTTTTTTTTAACTTGAATTATTTAATACAAGTTTTCTCAATTTCAAAATAGCAGCTTACGAATCGCGCACCACTTATTATTGTATCGGGTTGATGGTACTAGGTATGTCAAAAAAATGAGACGAATACATAAACATAGTTTTTAACCGACTTCCAAAAAAGGAGGAGGTTCTCAATTCGTCGGGATCTTTTTTTTTTTTTTTTTTTTTTTTTATGTATGTTCCCCGATTACTCAAAGACCCCTGGACCGATTTGGAAATATTTTTTTTTGTTTGAAAGGGTATACTGTGCAGGTGGTCCCATATAAATTTGGTGAAGATCTGATGAATATCTTCGGAGATGGAGAACAGAACTCCTCAATGGATAGGAGCAAATTGCTCGCGATCAGTGTAATAGCTTAGTAAACAGTAGGGTTTTAACTGGGCACAGCATATTATAGTACAGTAGGGCCACAAAAAATTGTGAAATAAAAAATTTTCAAAAGAAAAATAAAACCGACTTCAAAAACGACAAACACTAAAAAGTAAAAAATAATTTTTGTTTAGCTACACGTGTAATGCACCTAGGTATGAAGTCGGGCGAGCTTCACTCTTGGATTTCTAATTTTGTTTTAATATGCTCGCTCGACTTCATACCTAGGTGCATTACACGTGTAGCTAAACAAAAATTATTTTTTACTTTTTAGTGTTTGTCGTTTTTTTATGTAATTATTATTGTAGTAGATATACCTAGTTATAGCTAACTAAGAAGATTGACATGGAGTTCTGAGTACTGAAAATTTTGAGGGTAATCGAAAACTAAATTAGTGTTTTAATATTAGACCTAGTTTTATATTTTATCCAACTCATTAATACAGGAAAAATATGTCTAACATGCAGACCATGGTTTCAAAGTAATTAACGATATATAAACGATCATTAATTAAAAGTGGACCTATAAAAATTGTAATTAAGTATATCTACAATGAATACGCTCCGGTTCTCAATGTAGGGCTCTAGGTATAGGTGCTATAATATTACCTACCCTAAAGCCTGAAACACACAGCAGTATGTCGGACGGCAATGAGTGCGTTACTGAAATATCTTTCATTCAGTCATTTATACTAAAAGTTGTAACATGCTTTATTATTATACTTCTACTTAGCGTTTTCCAACCTAGGTGGGGCTTTTCTATATTTTGCCGTCTTCTTTGGTCTTAAGCATCCGATTTACTCAGTCTACTGGCTCTTAAGTCTGCGTTTATGACGTCCAAGCAGCGAGCTTTCTTGGACGACTTCGGGATTTAGGATCAGGATGATACATGGATCTTTAGTCCCAGTTATTATGACTAACATCTGATAATAATTGTAAAAACTAATAGTCGAAATATTATTGTCCAGTTTATTCGGAAGGATAGATAAATAGATGGATAGAACACTTTATTGCACACAAAAACACATGTAAAGGAACACAACACAGAAAGAAGAAAACAGAAAAAACAGTTGTGTGCAAAGGCGGCCTTATTGCTTGGAGCAATCTCTACCAGGCAACCATTAAGGATCTAAGAATCCACAGCACTATAACATCCAAGAAACTCCTACCATTACGTGATTAATGACATGATATGTGATTGTAAATCGCACACGGATACGCGCGCGTTTGGTGTGATGTCTCGTCAATTTTCATCGCTGCCGTCGCACTTTGTGTCTGTTCAGGACTTAAGTTAGAGGTAGGGTGGCGCGTGCGCTGCCTTAGCTTTAGAATACAAACATCTAATTGTGCTATCGCTAGGTCTCTAGTGATGTAACATTCGATATTATCGAAATAATAAAATGTTATTTTGTTTAAATTGCATCTTTCAGTTATATTTAATTAAAATTGGACTACTTAAAGTAAATTAGTAATTCTTTTATTTAGTTTATAGCCAAACTTATCTCAATGCTGTTATTGTACTTGAATTGTTAGCATGAATATAATTTACCAATTTTAAATATATCTAGGAATAGAACTAGACTATCGATAGTCGGTAGTTAGTCTAAACAGTACACTCATAGTAGGTTGCGTTGGTAGTATAATATGCGAACTCGTGAGCTGCCGAGATTGTTTCGATCTTGTCATGGGATTTCACTATTTTGCACAATAATACCAAAATTCAGTTTATAATATAAAAACCTGAATGAACATCACTCTTATTTTTGCGAATATGCATCAAGGTCCTAGCATATTCCCAGATGGGCTTAAATCGTAGCTACAATAACGTGAGTATTTGAGGGTTATTACCACTGCTTAAAATAGTAATTAAATTTTATTGTTTTGACAATTTCACATCATGGTAGTAGGAGGGTCTCTGATCATGTAATTTAATCGATAGTTGTCAGATTTTGATATTAACACTAGCTTCTCCTTTCAGTAAAGGTTGCCTGATAGAGATTGCTTTAAGCAATAAGGCCGCCTTTGCACACAATTGTTTTTTCTGTTTTGTCTTCTTTCTGTGTTGTATTCCTTTACATGTGTTTTTTGTGTGCAATAAAGTCTTTCTATCTATCTATCTATCTATTATTTCTCCTGAAATGTTTATCGATAGTCGATATTTAAGGGCCTAACATGTCCCTAGTTGGGCGCGGCCGATGTCACAACCTGGGCACGCGAACTCGTGTGCAGCCGAGCTTGTTTCGATCTTGTCATGGTGCTCGAATTGTTTCCACCATTTTTGCTCCCATTTTACTTTTCCGTGTTGTAATTCTGCTATTTAGCTACTTTATTAGGACTTCACGATTCCTTGCCTAAATTCTCCATGAGTAATAAGGATATTAATTTTAAAATAAGGTGAGCCTTTTTATTTGATTTGGACGTATTTATAAAAATGTTTCGTAATTTTTGTGTAGTTACTAAAGCAACATTGCAAAATTCTGGATCTCCTCATTTTCAAAAATAGCTGCTTACGTCAGTAATTAACTAAACTAATGAACATAAACAACATAGGTTACAAGGTGGTTACAAGATTTCATTTTAGGCTTTCTAAGGTAAAGATAAATATTGAAACAAAAATATTTCATGAAGACATAAATAAATATACAGATACAAGTAACTACTCTATGTATACCTACCTGCTGCTATGACAAGTTATTTAATATTTTCCATTCCGGTCACGTAGTTCTGAAAGTGAGATTATCGGTCGGAATCTGTTTTATCACCGTTCTATCTCTCGTCCGCTATTGTCTATGGCAGCTGGTGTCTAGGCACCTACATACTTCAAAAATTGATCCGAGATAAGGACCGGTACTGGTCGACTTGCTCTCGGAGCTCTATACAAATGCAAATGGCTGACCCACGGTTCAATGCAGAATCAAAATATCATTAATTTATTCAATTAGACTACTACGGTTTCGCTGTGCATTTTAATATATTTTTTTAGATGTCTTGCGTTTCCGTTGTGCATAGAGTGGCGGAAATTAATTTAAAATATGTAATAACTTCACATATTGTACTATATTAAGTAAGTAGGTATGTACCTACTTATCTATTATTTATTATTAATTAGTTTAAATATTTTATGTTTAGTTATTATGAAATGAATACAACATAATAACAATGAGCTTACTACGTTAATTTTAATTTGGAATTTCCGAAAATCCTTTTTCATTCAAAATCAAAATATATTATTTCTCGTAGGACAAGTCTACGTCTCCAACTCTACCACCGATTCGGGATGCAGATTCTACTGCGAGGAGGCAGCAAGAAACTTAGCAGTTGCTCTATTCAATTTATAAAAAGTACAAGATGTAACAATAAACATTAGTAAGAGTTTGTTGTAGAGGAAAACTAAAATCTCAAGTTTGAAGACTCAGTGGTTTAAGTTATACGTTGATACTATGCCATTCAGTTTTTCTCTTTGGACGATATTCTAAAACTCTATAAAAAGAGTCGTAAACCGAGTTTTTCTTTCTAAAGATAAAAAAATAAAACTTGGCTGGATTTTAATGCGGCCTTCACCATCGTTCCGACGATTTCACGTGGAAGCTACACACACATTTACATATTCAACGCGAACGATATTATGGACAGCTTTAATCATAAAGGTAAAAAATATTGTTAAAATTTTTGTGATAAGAGAGCAGAGTATGATTTTTCTGCAGTCACTCATTAACGATTCAGGGCGGAACAATTATGTTTGTCCTATTGAATTATTTGTAATTTTCCATACCAATATGGTAAGTCTGTAATTGGCCTACGACTTAGCATGTAATTAAATCAAGGAAGACAAAACACACTGAGATATTAATATGACAACTAAAAGGCTACACTGCAAAAGAATTAAGAAAATAATATAAGCAACGATGGTATAATTATGTATTATTATGTAAAAAATGTAAAATACCTAACATACTAAAGTAAAGGTCGCGTCTAAAGTAAAGCCTTAAAACTTTCATCACTTGGCACCACCTAAGATTGCAGTCAAGGGCTAACTTGTATCTCAATAAAAAAAAACACATATTAGCTACCAAAAAGTTATAGGTACTTACATAGTTTTTTGTCATTGATGTTGTTTTATAAGTAACTACAGGTATAATATTATCTTGACACACATAACTTTGAGTAAACAAAAATTTGTATATTAAAGGACATTGCTGACAACGTTGTTGTTCAAAAATCATCACAGAAAAAATCCTTTGTGATTGAATTAGATATTTGTCCGACCTATCAAGTATGGCTTCCGTAATATCTAGATTCTAGACAATAGACATTACAAAGGAAGCTGTTGTTGAGTAATCACATGTAGCTAAGTAATGTGAAAAATATTTTTATAGCCTATTAGCCCCCCGTAATGACGCTTAATGAGAACGGATCACTATCGTTCAAAGGACATCGCTTTTATTAATGATAAATAGCTTAATTAGACACAATGATATCTATTGCTCTTTTTAATTGATCTTCTGTGTATAAAGAATAAAATGATTGACGCTCGAAATTAATAGTCAATCTATCTGTAATCTGGCGATAGAAACGTTATTTGCCAAAAAGAAATAGGATACAAAAGGTGGCCTTATCGCTTATTAGCGATCTCTACCAGGCAACTTTAGGAATAGGAAAAATAGACTGCAGGTGGTGTCTAATTAATCATAATATAGATTCGAATAACTTTTTCTTCATTCCATTCCATCAGCCTGTATGCGTCCACAGCTGGACATAGGCTTTTCCAAGAGCGCGCCACCAAACACGGTCCTCCGCAATCCTCATCCACCCGTTCCCCGCCACCTTCTTCAAGTCCGGTCCAGCGGGCTGGAGGTTTCCCACAGTGCGCTTACCAGTACTGGTTTCCACTCCAGAACACGCCTGCCCCATCGGCCGTCGGTTCTGCGACAGACATGACCTGCCCATTGGCACTTCGGCTTGCTAATTCTTTGAGCTATGTCGGTCGCTTTTATCCTTCTGTGAATTTCCTCGTTCCGGATTTTATCCCTGACAGTAATGTTCGAATAATTACTACATACTAATACATAAACCACAAATTTATATTATAATACTAACTCTTGACCGCGACTTCGTCCGCGTCCCGGACGTGAACTCTCATTTCCTGTGGATTTTCCAAAAAAAAAAAAGATTATACAAACATCCTAACAATAACGAACACAACAAAAAAGAGTTATCCAATTTGGTGCGGTTATTCGGAAGTTATGCGCGTACATACATTTCGGCGATTAATTCAATAATATTGATCTATCTTAACGTAAATCCGAGTGACGAGTCCCAGACGTAATATCCTGTAATCTCTTTAAAGGTACAATAATATATAGTAATAATATATGGTAATAAGTTGTAGTACCTGTGTATACAATACATCAATTAGCACTAATTGTAGGGTTATTATTGATTTGTTCTGACTAATTAACGCATTGTGTGTAGATTTATCTGCAAGTATTGATACTGTCAAGATTTACTCATTATGAATCCTTTTGAGATGAGGCTTTTTCTTATTCGTATTATGACGCAGTTATGTTTTATTAATATCCTTTCCGTGGTTATGACTTATGTGGATTTTTACAGTTAATAATGTTAACAGTTAATTAAAACAACAATAAGTACCTATGTGTGACAAACTCTCTGTCTGGAGTTGCAGTATTCAATCTATGCATAATTGATAGATAAGTTACTTAACAACGTTTTTTTTAACAAAACTTGTATATTTTGATCGACAGATTCCAGATAGATTGAATATTTAATCGATTTTTGGCACAAAGCAAGACCCAACATAGAAATTATTCATCGATAACTTAAATGATAATAACAGCTAATTACTATTATTTTACATAGGTATTATTGCCAGTATGTTGAGTTTATGTAAAATTGGGCATCGCTTCTCACCATCTAAAATCTAAATAAGACATTTGTATGAGACATAAGAATCCGTTTCAGGCAAGAAACATTCGTTGTACAGGAAATATTATTATATGAGTTGTGTTGTATCATTGATGTTAAAACTATCATTGCGTTGTTTAGGTAGGTACCTACTACATAGGTAACATTTCCACAGCCTTGAAGGAAACAACCAAGAAATATGATTAACGATGCTCTATTGCCATGTTTGATGCAGGCACGCTATGATATTCTTCGGTTATGGTCATAAGTGTTTTATTATTGTAAATGTATCTGTATTTAATTATTTTATTGTAAAATAGATCACAGGAGTAGGATTTTATGTCTTGTTATATGTCATAATTCTTTGTGACCCGTGGGAGAGTGAAATCATAACTTACGACGTAATTGGACGATGAAGAAATATAATGAATAATAATTTCTTAAGGGCTATTGTCATTGGTCTAAAGGAAATACGTTCATATAATTAGGAAAACTGTTTTCATTGGCCGAAAAAGAACACATTTGAAGTGCGCATTTTTCTAAATTGCTGGATTTCTATCATTTGGCTGACCGTCGAGGATTTGTTACTATATAAATAGGTACAATTAACAATAGGTACCTACATATTATTGTGTGAAAATTTCAATTCTCGGCCTATTAAGTACGGTTCGCGAGATACAGCCTGCTGACAGACGGACGGGCTAGACTAACATTCACATTTAATGTTACTTACACAGAGCGTCGTTTCTTGAGTCATATTATAGAAATGACAACTTTATTTCCGAAATTGGTAATTTCCTGGTGAGTCACACCATCCCAGGACCTCGAGACTAGCGAAGGTGACGGCAGCATGTAGTGGGCCTCATAAACGCGGATCGTAAATATATTAATTGATTGTTAAGTAACTCTGACATATTTACGGTATCAGAAATAGCTGATAAAAGTCAGCGGTAATAAAACTGTGGGATATTTTTTGTGATACCACCTACAACTTGCACAGTTTTACGATGTACATCGTAAAACTATGCCACTAGTATGGTTCTAACTGGTATGAACGGTGGTGATAGCTATTCGGGAGGTCAGAGAGTCGATCCCGGGCAGATGGAAACCCGACACGACCGGAGAAATATCAGGCGCAAGACCGACGGCTTTACGACCGACCGGGCTATTAGGTATTGAGAATTTCTAAACAGAAAAATTCTGTGCCTAACAATTTTTTTACACCTCTAACTTTTCGGAGTTGCGTGCATTTTTTAAGCAATTAAAAATATCACTTGCTTTAACTGTAAAGGAAACATCCTGAGGAAACCGGCATGCCTGAGAGTTCTCCATAATGCTATTTAAGGTGTGTGGAGTGTGCCAATGTACAGTGGCCCAGCGTGGTGGACAACGGCCAAACCTAAATTGGGTTTGGCAGTAGTCCAGTTCTGAGAAGAGTCCTGTGATCAGTAGTGAGCCAGCAATGGGTTGATGATAATGATGATGGTATTATTATTAGGCTCATTTTATTTAGTTTCTACAACCATAAATACCTAGCAATTACTGCAATTAACATACGTAACTATAACAAAAACTATTCAAAGTCAAAGTCAAAATCAAAATCATTTATTCAAATTAGGTACAATTGTACTCCTTTTGATGGTCGAAATTGTTAAACTTGAACGATATAGTGGTGATAATTAATTACGTTACTTAAAACTAAAGCTACGAGGGTTCCAAACGCGCCCAAGTCTGAGAAGAGTCCACAACAAACTCAGCCGGTAAATCAATAGAATTTTTCAAAGGCTATCACAGATTTTGAAAACAAGAAAAGTGCATAGATATAGCAATCAGAATTTCGAAAACGATTCATTTTACGATTTTTTAATACCCTATATTTCTTCATTAAATTACGACGGTTACATAAATGAAGTTCACCACGTTCGTTTCTTAAAAGGTTGTCGCCCACTCGACGACACATATTCGTTTTAATTACTCCTCATTTGGACGCGGGGGCCTAGTAATGTGTATAATGTATGTGCTCTTGTATTATTTATATGATCTTGTTTGGTACATGAACGTTGCCACCAGACTTTTTTATAACAACTTTCACTTTTTAATGAATGAAGTCGATCGAAGTGATCGTTCATTGGCAGTTTTTTATTCACTGTGTCCGTGAAATAATAAATGAAACAAAAAAAAATTTTCCTACACTGAATAATGCACGAGGACAAGAAGACTACGAAATGTAAACTTGGGAAATACCATAAAAAGCTACGGAACTGTATTGTAGTTAAATATTATTAGGTAGGTACTCAAAGCATTGAAATAAATAAATATATATCGTTAATTCGAAGCTAAAACTCAAAAACATTTTAATTTAATCTATTTTTAAATTAATATGAGTGGTTTTGTTGCACAAATAGACATGTAATAAGTATAAAGAACAAAAAAAAAATATAGCCAACAGATAGATGCAAAACTTAGTCGCTGGACACATCTGCAATACCATAAAAATTTCTACCCAAAGACCTACATCCAATTGGGTAAGACTCATCGAAAGACATCCTAAGTATGGTTGCTTACTAGCAATCCATCTCAGAAACACGTAGGTAAAAAGCGTTCTAGGGCGGAAACACAAAAACGCAACTCGAGATAGGCAAGCCAAGGAAAACATTAAAATAAATCGATGGCCAAAACATGTGACTCGCGCCTCTTTAGGAGGAATACACGACAAATATTGCGTGCTACGTTTAATCAACATAGTAGTAAGGTGATAACTGCCGTATCTTTAACCGCGTCTTGGCACAATTTTTTGCAAGCCGGACCGTCCCAAAGAGTGTAGCGTCAATAAATAGGCATCACTTAGAATTAGAGCTCCATTAAATTCATGTAATTTACCATTTGGACTAGTAAATTGACGACGATAATATTTTTTATGGACGATTTCTGCCTCTTTCAAAGTTCTTACTGACAATAGTTACTCAATATAGTAAGTAGTTTAGCTTATTTGTGTGAGAATTATTGTGAGTTTACTGGTAATCTCACGTGAAGAAATTAAGACAAGATAAGCCTCTTTATGCGCGTCGTACCTATGGCATTACTGAGGATTGTGACCCCTTTCCATTAATCCAAAAATGGTAGGAGCTTTCTCGGGATAATAATGCGGTGGGTTCCCAGATCCTTCCACACAGCTCGAATAAGAAAACGCAATTTCGACTCTTTAATTTTTTACAGTAAATTATCAGATATTAGTGATAATAACTGGGACCAACGGTTTCATAATATGTCTTTCGAGATAGGGAGAAAACGAGAAAGCCGAATTTGGATCTCCAAAGGCTACTAAAGGCTACTTTTAATCCCGGAAAACAAAGAGTTCCCAAGGAATTTTTAAAAATCAAAATTCAAGCTGACGAAGTTGCGGGCATCTTATTTGCGAACGGCAAGTAGTTTATCATATTAGTATGGATTTACCTATACATCATGTTTATCAAACCTTAATCGAAATATACTTATGACTTAAGTATCAATAAAATCAATATTATATCCAGTTTAATGACATTGTAATTAGAATCTGCATTCTTAGGAGATCAGCAAATGAGTAAACATCTCTATAAGGTGCGCGCGTCGTAATTAGTAGCATGAAAAACTTACTCCATAAAGTGGATGGCATTAGCACTTTTTACTATCGGATTCCCCTAGCGGAGAACGTTTCTACGAAGTTCATTTCATAATAGTCATGTGATATATTATGACATAAAAATTTAAGCCTGCGTGCATAATAATTTTACAAACATAATTTCAGTGGCTTCATTATAAGTTCTCAAGCAAACAAACTCCGCAAGAGTACAATAGCTGCTCGAGCTATAACAGAGCAAGTAGAGCATTTTTTATAAAGAATATTAGCCAGGCTAATCATAACTGACTCCCTTTTTCCCTCCGATTAAGCGTAAAGCTTATGCTAGGAGTAGGTACGATAAAGTGCAACGGGTGGGGATTAAACCCCCGACCTTTTGCAATTCAGTCCGCTCCTCAACCGTTGAGTTATCGAGGCTCTAAACTACTTATCAGTACTGAAAATGAAAACGAAAGTGACGGAGCATTAGGCGCTCCATAAAAATACGTGAGTAGAGTTCGCTTCAGTGCTGACTTAAACTGACCACAAGTAAGATTTCTTCGAGGCGCACGATGCAGTTAAATCTTTAAACTGATGCTATACATACCTATTTTCAGTAGGTACAGTGCTTAAAACTTTTTGAGAGATGATTTCTTTTAGTTAGCATAGAATATCTATTAGAAAAAATTATCCACTGGCCATCTAAAGGGTGCACCATCACACACATTTTTCTGCCTTTCTCATCCAGCTACCTTCCGCTACTAAGAATATTGGTCAAGCGGGCTAGAGGTCGTCCCACACTGTGTTTGCCGGTACGCAATCTCCACTCCAGAACATATCATATTATGTTCCAGCGGCCATCGGTTCTGTGATAGACACCATTGGCCCTTTTAAAATAAAATGTCGTCACTAAGAAAATTTTATTGATTTATTACATCTCAATATTTATAATTGTTACCCTTTACCACGTTTAGCGCTATGAATTATAAAATGCTATTTGATGGAGTGACCAAGACGCTGAGTAAAGACATTGTTGGATGATAAAGCTATTAATTTAGCATTTTGTTTTATTACATTCTGTGCAATGACTAAGTTTTTTCAAGCATCATAAAAACGGTATGCTTATCTTTATTTTTAATCTGATTACCTTTCTAGACATCTTAGGGCTTGGATAGAAAACACGAGGTTATGGTGCTACATGATAAGAGCACTACTATAATATTTCGCTCTTAAAGTTAAAGCAAGTGACATGAAATAGCGATATAAATAAAATAGGCTATCACCACTCGTGCTAGTTAACACAAAGAAAAACTTCATCCTCCTAAGAACATTCAATTTTGATAAATAAAAATATTCAATTTTTATGTCATCAGTACCTACTAATAAATCTCATATTAGGTACTTATGCCTAAGTAAGTAAAAAATGTATAAGGAAAAGTAAAATTGATCTCAAGTACGAATAAGATTACGGGTAATTATTGTCTATTAGCATTAAGATACTAAATTGTCACCCGTCTTTCGATATCCGGCTGATGCGACATTTTCTAAATACTTTCCATTTTATTTATGTTATTCAAATCCGCAGACTGGCGTCCAGACAATCGCAAGACAAGTTTGTCGTAAGATTATTATAATTACTGGCAGTTGGTTGATGAATAAGTCACAATATTTTATATGAAGTATACTTACGTACAACTACAGTTACATTACAAAATCTGAAGCGGAACATTTTACAATACTTACTTCTATCTATACAATTTAATGATGCGAAGAATTACTAATAATTTGGCTAATGAGGATTTAAAAGTTAACTAACTACATATTATACGTTTAGCTAATAGTTATTTATTCTTGCTATTGATCTTCAAATATGTTAATCAGGAGTCAGGTCTCTATTAAATAAAATAATTTTCATTTTAATCGAGCTGAATAATTCTGTTTTACTTAATCCATACTTCATACAAATATTGTAAATGTGAAATGTTGTCTATCTGTCTGTCAATCTCTTTATTACCTTTTTACGGCTTAATTTGTACGGGTGTAGAGCTTGCATGCCAGAGATAGGCTACTTTTGTCCTGAAAAATCAAAGAGTTCTAACGGATTCTTAAAAACATAAATCCACTCGGATAAAGTCACGGGCATCATCTAGTTATACCTATAGGTTATAATAATATACACGTATTCAATTCTTAACACATCCATTTTCCTTGATAATTTTTGCAAGTGGAAATTCCAGTGTGGAATCCATCGCGACTTATGTCTGCTCTGCCTTAATGATGAGGGTGTCACACATAACTTCTGACTCACAGTTCACAAGGATTAATGTAATTAGTAATTGATTGTAATTAGTTTCACTGGAATACCCTATTTGCATATTTTTGCGAAGCATATGGCTGATACGTGCTTTTTTCTATAAAAAAATAACTCTGCCATGAGAATAATTTGTTTTTGCATAATACTCCGTAACTTGACTATGCTGGTTTCATAAGTAGGCATTTCAATTAAGTTAGCTACTAAAAAATCTACACTACACATTATAGAAAGACTTCTTGTCTATCAAGGCACTTATTCAAATATCCATGAAAATTGATATTTGGGCTTTTGGTCAATAATGAGGAAATTTCACCTCTCACAGATTTCCAAAAGTTCCACTCTGTTGTTGGTTACAAATTAATAAATATAAGTAAATTATGAATTTGATGGATTTTGCATTTTAGGGATTGGACTGTTGTATTTTATGGATAAGCTGCGACGAATAATAATGTTGTTAATGTCTAATGTTGATAGCTTAGATAATAATAGTTTTATTTCTTACCAATAGTTTAAAACTAAAACATATTCATTGAAAAGGACGACTTATTTCTACGGGAGAGATTTCTTCTAGAAGTTTCAACTTTAATGGAATGAAAATTAAATTTTCATTCCATTAAAAAGCCAGCTTAAATACTGAGAAAATCTTCGTTGGAAAATTAAGAACAAGTGGCATGAAAAAAACCTTAGACCGATAAGGTAAGGCGACCTTACAATACTTATTTCCCTAATATGGAGAGTATTAATATTTCATTGGATGTACTTCAATGTTATTAGTTACGTATCAACTTGAAATAAACCAGATCAAAGTATTAAAATCCCTGATGGACCTTCAAGCATAAAAACTGTTCACGTGTTAACTTCCTGTAAATAAAAGTTAAAAAAAAGTGTTAACTATTTTGTATCTTTATTTTAGCGGAGTATGTCTTTATAAATCTAAATCTCTGGGTTGCCATAACAATTTACCTATACTATACATTTTTAATATCTTACTTATTTTAAAACTATTCACTTGCGTTATTAATATATATTTTTTGTAACCCGTTGATACCTCAGGTCGATATCCTCTTAGTTTTGCCCATTTTTATCCTAAAACCTTACTTAGACAAATAAAAACTTTGCTAAACTAAGCAACTAATTTAAATGTTAAAAGTTTGCTAAGTTATCTTTACATGACAAACAGGCGAGTAACAATAAACTCTGCTAGTCCTAAGTGGTCTATTCAATTAAAACTTTTCATAGAGTTTGCCTACTCAAATACTCGGAACTCTTGAGCTCGATGACTAAAGCATGCGTTATTAGTGTATAACTCTCTACAATGTTTTGTATAATCTTACTAAATATATAAGTAAATGGACCACATAAATATAATATTATCTTATGGTTAGATGATATCCAAGCCATCTTTAGACGACAAAACAGAGCCTCGCGGACAGTAACAATAAATTGTGCTAATCCTAACTAAGTGGTCCATTCAATTGAAACGTTGCGAAAATGCCCCTTGTTGCGTTACAAATTGTGCGGGTTGGCGAAACGTAAGAAAGGGGGAAATCTAAACGCAGCGTGTGCTTCTAATTTAGAGAATCGCTGGTACAACCAGTCTCATTAGGCAAGGTGTCCAGTGAAGCGTATCGCATATTGCTAACTTTTATTTTTAGCTTTATTTTAATAAAATCATCACGTTCAACGAATAAGGTTTGGTTTATTATTAGGCAGAACTAGAGGATGCCCGCGTCTTCGTCCTCGTGGATTTAGGGGTTTAAACTGTTGTTTAAACCCCTAAATCCACGAGGGGAATTGTGGGTGGGAACTGTTTGATTTTCCGGGATAATAAGTTTCTTATGTCAATTACAGGGACGCAAGCTACCTCGGTACCAAATTTCATACAAATCGGTTAAGCGGATCTGTTTTTAGGAATCCCGTGGGAACTCTTTGATTTTCCGGGATAAAGAGTAGCTTATGCCCGTCCCCGGGATATAAGCTAACCCTGTACCAAATTTCGTCAGAATCGGTTAAACTGTTGGGCCGTGAAAAGGTAGCAGACAGACAGACAGACACACTTTCGCATTTATAATATTAGTATGGATTAACGTTTCAGTGGTATGCAAGCTTTATTCAGCCAGGCTAGTGAGGCTACAGTTCTAAAAAGGTTTGTATGCAGTTTTGTCCTACACAAATCTTGTCGGAGGACTCTCACACATTTGAAAACAGTGTTGCCAGCCTCTACAATACCGTAAACAAGTCCAAGTAAATCGTAGATACGTCCCCACTTACCTATCTTTCAGATTTTAATACTGTGTCGTTGTTAATGGTAGCTCCTTCTCCTTTCTGATGGTTATATTGGATTATCATCATCATTTCGCCCCATCACCGGCCCACTACTGGGCACCAGTTTTCTCTTAGAATGCTGGGTTTAGGCTACCACGCTGGTCAAATGCGGATTGACAGACTTCACGTACACCTTTGAGAATATTGAAAACTCTCAGGTATGCAGGTTTCACCACGATCTTTTCCTTCACAGTTATGTAGTACAACTTCAAGTAGCTGCCTTGGACGCGTTCTGTTTATTAAGTCTTTACAAACATTGCATCCATTTTATAGTGCGACTATTTATTTTTTACGACTGCTAATATACCCATTTATCTATCGAAGATGGCGTTCCCACGCGAATTATTGATTTATTTCTATATTATTCAATCGTCTATAAAATTAAGACAGTTAAATATAATTAATAATTTCCTATAATAATTAATACAGTAAAAAACAAAACGCAAATAATAAAAACTAATAGATCAGTAAGATGAGTAATGAGAAAAAGTTTCTAAAGTTAAGCTATTTCTAGTTATGAATATAACTTTTAAGGCTAACGATATTGGCCGAAGGAACGACCTAAACATGATAAACGACTTGGGAAGCTGAAGACCGATTGATGTAAAGGATCCAGGATGGATGGCGGGATGGGTGTGAAAAAGGGATGGGTTCCCATACTGGAAAGTGCAGTGTGGGAATGGGGAGACTCTAGGTGAACAAGCGACATCAAACGAGTCTTAGGGTCGACGGTCGTCGTCATAGCTGTAGGACGTCTATCGGTACTTTGACGACCTCCCCGGCCCCCAGTGCAATGGTAAGCGCTATCTTTGGTCTTATTAGTGGTAGATCCCGGGCCCGATTTCCGGCAGGGGCGAGAATTTTAAAAATCTCTGCTCTGGTCTAGCGCGAGGCTTCGGCCGTGGTTAGTTACCATCCTACCGGCAAAGCCATACCACCAAACATTTCAGAATTCCGGTACGAGACCGTGTAGAAACCAAAGTGGTAGGGTATAAAAAACTACCATACCCCTTCCATCTTAGACTGCATCATTACTTACCACCAGTTGAGATTGCAGTCAAGAGCTAATTTGTGTCTGAATAGTAAAAAGACCTTGAGACCTCAACGAAAATACATAAGTACTAAATTGAACTGTTAATATAGGGTTAATATAGGGTCGTTTTCTAGTTTATGTATTCAACTTCATATCGCAACACTCATAATTACAGGGAATACATTTCAATTAATTAATTTTGGTTGTACATGACAGTCACTGTTGTGTTCCTGTAATATAATCTTAATGGCTAGACATGTTGTAACGTCTTGTAGCGAATGAATCATTATAATTTCAAATTCAGTGCAGCATATTCAAATCGGTAATTGCGCTGATGTCGCAGGCGACGATTAGGCAGACTGAGTAGGTTTTTAATGGCTAAACAATATTGCCCAATTATGCACATGTGATTTAGTGAACAGGTTAACTTTAGAGAGGTAGACTATGGCCTAAATCCTTGTCAATCTGAGAGGAGACCCATTCTTAGTGGTAGACTGGTGATGGTTTACGGTATAAACAAATATCTGTCTCCGTGGTTTGCGAAATTTCCGTAAAAATATGTAATTTTAAAGATACCGGATGTAATCATTGGTTAATATTCAATAGGACTTAATGAGGAACAATCTGTGTTAGTATGGGGAGCGCGCTAACGTTATTTCTCCTGAAATTCGCATTTCATAGGTCTAAGAACCAATGCAACACAGATTGAAATTACTATGGGTTTTCAAATTAAAGGAGTTTTACTACTTGTATGTACTCATTATTTTAATTATTTTAATAATAAATAATCAGAGATTGAAATATGATTAGATTGTTCGATTTAGTTTATAGATAACCAAGTCTTGGGTGGTCCCCTATTAAACAATCTTTCCAAAATTAAGTAATTAGGATTAATGACACAAAGAAAAAAAAAGTAGGAAAGTACTTCAAATTTCAGTTTTATTTGAATTGGATAAGAATCGGACGATCAGAAAGATCACTTTCAACAGATTAGATGATATTTTTTTTAAATCAATTTATTTCTAAGTGGCATGCAGATAGGCACTTACCTAACTATTATCAAAGTACATACATATTGGTACTTTCTACTCGCAGACTCAAAGAAAAACATAGACAGGAAGCAGGCTGCCAATAAGTGAAACAGGTGGGAGAAGCCGATTAACTTACCTCCTGCTTATTGCTTGCAGGATACAATGCTATGAGCGTATCATTTGACAAACTGGGTTTAATTCAGTACGAACACATTTATACCCGAGGAAAAATATCCTTTTTACAATTATTATTTAAGAAAGATCCAAAGAGGCCAAAATACTTGAAAGTTAACACACTGCCATACTCTGGATTCCGCATGTACACTAACCTCCTTGCCTCATTCCATTTACCATGCTTTATTGTTGACTAATAGGATAACAAAAGCCTTTTTATTTCCCATGCGAGGGTTCTATATAAGAAGAAAGATTTTTCTTTATAAGTATAGATTGTTACGGCTCTACTCACGTATTTAGTCGACATGGACTAGCTTCGAACCGATCTGGGGTCCTTTTTCATAGGGACTCGGTTAGGGTCGCGGTTATAATGGTCTCACGCTAGTTTAAACGATTTTTCTTCTTTAGTCTATGTCTCTACTCCGCCTTGTCGCCTACTGAGTACAATCGGTCCCGCTGGGCCGCGCCGTATCGAGCCAGCAGCGATATTTCAAGTGCCGCAGCTATCGCCTGTCAGATCGAACAAGTGTTTCTGCGCACAACCCATTTTAATATCTGCCTTTTACACGCAAACACCCGTCCGTTAGCGGTGTTCAGGAGTCTCGGAAAGACACTTGCTGTGCGGCTCTTGACAATAGATCATGATGCCAATAATTTACGGATGGCTTGAATAAAATAAACGTGTAATAGAAATTCTACGGTACATACCTACTAGGAATAGGATATTTTCGCGACCACGTTGTGTACTTTATGAAAATACACTTTATATGCGGTTTATCCTAAAGAAGACTGTACTGATTTTTATCTAATTAAAGGGCCCACTTTAGACAGTGTAAATAAGACGTAAAAATAAGACGTAATATCTGAATTTGCGCCGAATTTGTGTTTTATTTACTCTACTTTAATCAGCCATCATCATTAATTGTCGAAAAAGGAGAGGGAGGGCGAAAGAGATTATTTTACGATGCTTGAATGAGTACCTAAGTGTTCTGATTAGTAAAAACTAATTTTACCCCACAATTAAGAACCTACAAGTAAGTATCTGTTATATATTTATGTATTTAACAGCTTATGCGCCCGATTTCCTCAGCGTGCACTATAGGAATTTCAAACCCCTATTTTACCCTCTTAGGGAATGAATTTTCAAAAATCCTTTCTTAGCGGATGTCATAATAGCTATCTGCGTGCCTTTCAACCCGATCCGTCCAGTAGTTTGAGCTGTGCGTTGATAGATCAGTCACTCAGTCAATTTTACCTTATATATATTTAGATACTAGCTGATGCCCGCGACTTCGTTCGCGTGGATGTAGGTTTTTAAAAATCCCGTGGGAACTCTTTATTTTTCCGGGATAAAAAGTAGCCTATGTGCTAATCCAGGGTATAATCTATCTCTATTCTAAATTTCAGCCCAATTCGTTCACTAGTTTTTGCGTGAAGGAGTAACAAGCATACACACACACACATACACACAAACTTTCCTCTTTATAATATTAGTGTGATACTTAGCTGTCTCATAAATAGATATAGGTTAATTAGAATCATAATTATATATTAATGGATGGGCCCCTTCTAAAGCTATCTGAAGATGCAAGTAAGTATGTTTGCCTAATAGAGCAAGCTACTGTACAGTGTTGAATGGAAATTCATTGTACGCGAATTCAAAACACATATTTCATAACAAGACGACTACACTTTACATACATTTACATACACCACGGCTCATAAAGCATCTAGAATCAACGCGTGTCATCCACCCGAGCTTTCAAAACCCATAGTTCTACTCATAGGAAACATTTATAACTCTTTGTATGCAAAATGTGTTCAGTATCCATTGATATATGATGCAATAGGAGATAGTTTACACCTGTAAAATCTATGTTAAATGCTAAAATACGGAAAAGTATTTAGCATATTGTAATTTTCTCACTAAAACAAATTAAATCTTTTATTTATACTATATGTTATGGTCCAAAGTCAAAATGCTGGCACATTGCAATTGACATAGGCACCCTCAGGAATGCCTAAAGCGTTTAATCAGAATTAACTAGGGTGAGGGAACTTACTGTTTGATCCTGAATCAACGATCAAATAGTGACGTGAAAAAAAATTGGCTGTTTCATAGGGTAGGTCTTGGCATCAAATTTTGGAACACGTCAATGACGTCGAAGTCTTAACGTTTTGTTACAAGACACTTATGACATAACTGTCGTAAACTGTGGTTTAGTCCAAAGTCAAAACTTCGACAAACGAACCTAGAAGTCTCTAAAATCCTAGTCCAAAGCCAAAACTGTTTAGATTTTTACCAATTCTGCTTAGGTAAGTTACGAGTGTTTAAACTATTAGGAAGTGAGGTAACAACTTCAAAATTTTATATCGGTTTCATATGCATGTTATGAGACTATTTCATGCGTTTAAAATTTTGCACTAAATTTTCGTTTTGCACGATTTTTTGGCTTTATAGTGTTATGTGGCCTAGATAATAAGTGTTATTACATTCATATTATCATATTCGTTTTATATATAAAAGGGAAACTGGCTAACTTATATAATATCAAAGGTTTTAAAACTGGAGACTTTGTTATGTAGATTTTCTCGATAAATTAAATAGACACTTAGAAAATTATTTAGAAAAATTCTAACGGGATCTTTAAGTTTAGGAGAAGAAAATATTGATAGACAACTCGAGAAAGGCTGGCGTTACTTCGCGTTTGTACATTGTGGAGTCTATACATCACAACAAGATGCGTGTTAAAGCTACGTTGAAAGTGTTTTAAGAAGATTTGTGGCGTTTTGTGTGATGGTGGTCCAAATTGCTTGCTTGTCTGCTTACTTGCTTAGAACTGGAAGCCCGGTGCTGAATATTGTGCATGCTGCAGTTTGTACCATACAGATTTGTATATTTTGACGAATTTATTATTGTCTAGTGAAGGTCGATTCAAGTTTTTTTTCTGATTGAACGACCACCTTTGGGTAAAACCTTTGGGGGCGTTTATGCCAATGCAAATTCTTAGAGCAAGGATTTATCCATCTAGTATTATAATGCGGTTCGGATGTGTCATCGGTGTGAAAGGTGACGATATGGTAATCAGGCGCAGCATGTTTATATCTGACATGGAGTTCGGATTGTCTTGACATTTCAAGGCCTATTTCACTATTGACATGTTTAATACCTTATTGTCTGGTGTTAAACTTCGTGTCAATGAAATTAGTTTGTTTGATATTTTGTGTTTAGTCACGTTGTTTGAGATATCGTAACATTTGTATTGTGAATTGGCGAGTGTTAACTGTAATATGTTACATGGGAAGAAAATTGAACTCATTGAAATACCTACCTATGATAGATGAAATGGATTGCATAGTCAACAACAAACTATGCAATCCATTTTAGCCGAACGTCACTTAAACATAGTGTCGAAATTTAAAAACTCCCATACAGATCCATCATCATCATCATCATCACCATCATGATAAACCCATCACCGGCCCACTACTGAGTACGAGATTACTCTCAGAATGAGAGAGGTGTAGACCGCCACGATGACTTAGTGCGAATTGGCCGACTTCACATACTCGTATATTTGAGAAGGAGAACTCTTAGGCAGGTTTCCTCACGATGTTTTCCTTCATCTTGGCATACGATCACCTTAAGATAGCTTCAATAGTAATCAATAGTCAAAATCACTATCTCGCTATATCGAGTGTTGGTACAACATAGTTTTATTGACGTTAGGTCATCCGTGACATTATAACATTATTATTGTGTAAGTATTAATTGAGTATAATACAATCAAAACTCAATGAATCATTAAAAATACATACTAAACAAAAAAAAACATTTATTATGAATGAAATCACTGAGCAGATCGTAAATAACACGAAACGTGAGAAAAGTCTGACACATTATCACACTCGCCGACAGAAAATCTGTACACGGATTTTTATTTTCTTTTATGGAACCAGAAGTCATATAATGTGGGAAAAATAAACCGCAATCCATCATTTGATTGACATACATTAATATTAATTCCAAATTATAATATTATGTCGGTGAAGAAAGAACGCGTAGCAGGTTGTGTTACGAGTTTAACAAGTAGGTACCCACGTAATCAATTCATCCCTGTTTATGCTACATACATAACAATCTAATAATATACTATGTATATTATACTGTAGAGGTGATATGCGACCTCTTTCGTACGTTACGCATTGCTGGTTAGTTGGATTCTCAATTAAAAATTCCGCTATTCTTTGGATTCTTTGGTACCTCGAAAGCTTTTCGAAGAAAAGAAAGTGGTATCTTGTTCATAATTAGTATCTGACTGTCTAGTGTTAAGTATTTTATCTAGGTATATTTCTGCTCTACCTATTTTTCTTCATGAGATACAGCCCGCCGACAGACAGACGAACGGACAGATGGACGGATGGATAGAAAAGGCTAGTACGGTTCCGTTGGCAATTTTCGGGTAAAGGAGCTTTAAAAATGAACCGAATGCATTATTATCTACAATTTTTTTACGATTCAAAAAACGAAATCAGTTTCGTTCTTTTCTGAATCCTCTATAAAGGTAGGTATCACAAGCTCAAGTTATCTCAAGTAAAACGTAACTTCTTCAAATGACTACATTCGCAATTCTCACTTAAGATTCTTAGCTGCGCACCAAAGGCTTGCAATATATCAAGGTGCCGTCGCTACGTCTGTGGCCGGTCTTTGTTTCGTCCACAGAACATCACTAACATTCTATTGAATGTGTAGCTTACATACTTGAAGCTGCAAAAGGTGTGTTCGTGGTCTATACGCATGTCAGCGGGGCCCGCGCGTAACATCTCAATAGCCAGAAAGGTCCCCTTATTCTCTATCAGGCATTTATTGATCCGAGAGACGACAGCCAAAAATCCAAGTTTCGGACACATATAGGTAGGTAGCTAACAGATTAAGTATGCGGATATTTTTGATAACGTCAGTTTTTCTAAATTCTCATGTTGTTTTGGTGATAACTCAAACTGGTTTTTGCAATTAACTGCATTTTTGATATAGGATGGCAGGTTGTTCTGTGGTCTTACAGATTACAATATAAGTTGATTACAATAAAATTTCTAGACTACCATATAACTAACTACTAAGTTAGTTATATGGTACTAAGTTAGTTATAGACTATCATATAACTAACTACTAAGTTAGTTATATGGTAGGTTCATAATGGTGCAAGAACAAGAAAAGCCCCATCCCTTGGCAACGACTTCTATGTTATACTACTGGATACCCGGCGTGTGTGAAAAAGAATGTGTCTAATGCATGGTTTTGGTATTTCAAACCATCTTCGCATTATTGTCTTTCTAATGAAACTGGTTTGGGGTACATCAGTTGAATGGTTTCAAAGTCTATAACGGACATAAGTCGAAACATTTTTTGTCTTTTATATTTTAGGACTACGCACTCGATTTTTCTTAGCATACCTTGCCGTATTTCACAGCTTTATAGAATACGGTTTTTTAACCCCCGACCCAAAAAGAGGGGTGTTATAAGTTTGACGTGTGTATCTGTGTATCTGTCTGTGGCATCATAGCTCCTAAGCTAATGAACCGATTTTAATTTAGTTTTTTTGTTTGAAAGGTGGCTTGATCGAGAGTGTTCTTAGCTATAATCCAAGAAAATCGGTTAAGCCGTTTGAAAGTTATCAGCTCTTTTCTAGTTACGTAACCTTCACTTGTCGGGGTCACTTCATAATTTACACTTGTATTCGAAATAGTTGTCACATAAATATTCAATTCAATGTCTCTTGGTCTATATGTCTGGGAGGACGTATTTTGCGTGCTTAGGACTCCTTGCTAACATGTTACGGAGCATTGCGCAATTTATATTAGCCGAGTCCAGTTTGTTAGCTGTGTTGCCGCTCTTTGTGCATTTACTACTCATTATTTAGCTTCGCGTATCTTTACCGGGATTTTACGATCATGGCTATTTAGGAAATAATATGAGTCTGGTGTTAAAAGAATTTCAAATCTAAAACGATTATAGTATTATCGAAAGTAAAATATATATATAGCATTATTAAAGAATCATTAGTGGACGGATTGGGCTGAAATTTAGAATAGAGATAGATTATATTCTGGATTAGCACATAGGTTACTTTTTATCCCGAAAAATCAAAGAGTTCCCACGGGATTTTTAAAAAACTACATCCACGCGAACGAAGTCGCGGGCATCAGCTAGTAGATGGTAGATAATGATGCGGTCTAAGGATGTGCGCGCTTGCTGAGAATCTGTTGTGTGGTCTGTGAACTTATTCTTGATTATGAATACTTGTCCGAAAACACTTTCTTAATTTTTTTAACAATCAAACGAGTAAGCGAGTTTCTTGGTTATTTTATTTATGGCAATAACTGTCCTGTTTATTTATGAAATACTAATAAAATTATTACGAACCATGAAGGACGCGTAAATTTTGTTTTCAACACCTAATTGAAAACGAAATAAAACTTACCCATTGGGAGGTAATTAATAAGTTATTTTTATTATATTCTTTTTACTTTCGTAACTTATAAGGATCTTAATAAATGGAATCGTTACACATTCTCGATTAAATTGAATTTTTTCAAGATATACGTATACTTAGTGTTTCGTTTTCATTCTATTTAAGAAAATTCAGAGATTACCGTCTTGTAGATAAGCTGCCAATCTATTGATATTGGTTGGGGGTCCGTGTGTTCTCAACATCTCTTAATACCTAGACCAGCAGGATATCAAGTAGGTGCTCATTTTCTCAATTTAATAGGAACCCACCACAGAGCAATTACGTATGTAAGTTAACACAACAAACAAAACCAAGTGAGGTACAATGAGACAGGGCAATGCACTTGTATTATTATAATACGGTACAGATAAACTGGTTAAGTACCACTAGTGTGTTCTTTATGGTATTGTTTGTTAGGTACTTCCTAGTTTGGTCGGCGGTCGGGACAGATGCGCGGGATGGCGGGACAAAGGTGCGGGACTGAGGTAATTGCTTATTCCCGTATATCCCGGGGTTATCATGTCGGTCTTCGTAACGAGCAAAATATATACGTTACGTGTGACTTGTGAGAACTTGTGAATGTATTGGCATCAAAGCTAGATTTATGGAGGTTTTGTATCGGATGTGCGTCGAGGGATTTATGGAGTCATAGTTATTTTTCTTCAGAAATTAGAAAGACGAAGGTGAACTTAATCAACTCGTTTAGGTTGTGAGTGCGCAGTATATCCTACTAATATAATAATCGCGAAAGTTTGTAAGTATGTATGTAGGTATGGACGAATGTTTGTCGCTCTTTCACGCAAAAACTACTGGACGGATTCGGCTGAAAGGAATGAAGATAGATTATAACCTGGATAAACACATCTTAAACTACTTTGTATCCTGGAAAATCAAATTTATCAACGCACAGCTCAAACTACTGGATGGATCAGACTGAAATTCGGCATGCAGATAGCTAGGTAGGTATTATGTCAAAGACATCTGCTAAAAAAGAATTTTTGAAAGTTCAACCCCTAAGAGGGTAAAATAAAGATTTGAAATTTGTGAAGTCCACGCGGACGAAGTAACCTAGTTTATACTATAAAGTGAGTAGCATTAAATCTTGAAACCTTAGGAAGTATTAACGGCATCCCGTGGTGCGTCTCACCAGGTGTGTATGTGTGTGCGTGGGCTGGTAAAATCTTAGAACATTATTTTCAGCTTCTGACGTTGATAAACTCTTTTCTTTTCACTTGGTGAAGTGTTTGGCTTCTATTCGAGTCCGGACATAAACTACGTCATTTACCATCAGAGACAAGGCTCTGTTGGTGAAGCATTTTGCGTCAAAACTCGCTCACTACAGTTGACGGTGAGTACTCGTAGTATATTTATTTAGTTGGGTGAATTTAATTTTGCATTTCATCCGTCCTTACTTGTGAAATAATGACCTATTAATAATAATAAATTGATTGAAATTCATAGTTATAACTTACTAGCTGATGCCCGCGACTTCGTTCGCGTGGATGTAGGTTTTTTAAAATTCCCGTGGGATCTCTTTGATTTTCCGGGATAAAAAGTAGCCTATGTGCTAATCCAGGGTATAATCTATCTCCATTCTAAATTTCAGCCCAATCAGTCCGTTCGTTTTTGCGTGAAGGAGTAACAAACATAAACACACACACACATACAAACTTTCTCCTTTATATAGTGTGATAATAGAACTCTTTGACCTGGTTCCTCCTTCACCTTTCTACCATCGTACTGCAAGGCATCGTCAAAGTCTGCATCCGTACGTAGGTATTTGAAATTCCTTGGACACGCGCGAAGCGATTTGCTACCTCGTTCCTAATCCGAACGGCTAGGGTATGGAACGCCCTTCCGGCATCAATTTTCTCTATGGGTACCTCCAAGTCAAGAGTGAATAGGCAATTTTTAGGCAAGAGCGCTCTATCTTAGACTGCATTATCACTTGCTAGCAGGTATGATTGCAGCCAAGCGCTAGTCTATAAATTTAAAAAAAAATATTTACGTCTACTTAGTCCTTGTTAAAGCAAAGCCCTTGGCAAACTTTTTTAAAAGCTTCATTTCATTGAAATAAAAGAGTTTGTTTCAAAAAAGCTTCCATAGCTCAACGGTTAAAGAGCGGATTTAAAATTCGAAAGGTCGGTGGTTCAAACTCCACCCGTTGCACTATTGTCACAGTTCACTCTGCTATTCCATGAGGAAAATCCATCATGGATCCCACCGGCCACGGGGTAGTACAGTGGATATGTGGCAAAAGCTTCGGCCTCCCTACTTCACTCTACCCTCTTGATTGTTGATGACACTAATCAAAATAATGAAGTAAGGAAATCTTTAGTTCTGGATCAAAATGGAATCCTAGCGGCAACTTCAATAGACTTACGTGGGCTTCGTAAGTCACGTAAAGGCTTGTTAAAATAATGGATATTTATGTACCTAACAAATATATCGGAGCCGAACTTACGACGGTTGTCTGGCAGATTTATATCATCGTTTGGTCCTCAGTTAAATCGATAAGATGGATTGATCAACCTGTGCTGTGCGATTCGTGGGTTGAATTCTAATTTGAATTAACGAATCCAGCTATTAGAACTATGTACATGCAGATAATAATTATCCAAGTATTTTTATTCATACCATACGGTTGCTAAGAAAAAGAATACAAAAATTTTGGACATGACAATAAACTTACAAAGTTTGTCAAGTTGGTTAATGGACTAGAAAAGTTAGATATGAGATTCATCTCGTAGTTGCCTAGTATAGCCGTACCTACTTTCATATATTTATAACAGTCGAGTTAACATCGTTAATTCCTGCGTGCCTGAAAACGAAAGCCTTCAACTAGTGTGTCCTTCCCGTCCTTACCTATGGTTCTGAAACGTGGACACTGACAAACGGCCTTGTCCATAAATTCAAAGTCACTCAGCGAGCTATGGAAAGGGCTATGTTAAAAGTTTCCCTGAGGAATGAGAAATGAAGAAATCCACAGGAAAATCAAGGTCACTGACATGATTGACACAACAAGTAAGAAGAGTAATAAAAAAATTATATAGGATCAATATAAAACTGAAATTGGTCAGCAAATAGAAAAGCTATAAATTGCACGGACCAGGTTACCCATGCGGTGATTTTATACAATAAAGAAGCAAGACACAGATAATGGTCGCGATAGCGAAGCAAGTGTTCCGATCTATGGCTATCAGATGGCGCACTCCATATCTGATGCTACCACATGCATACAGTTATGGTATCCTAGTATGAAAGACGACAGACTGTTACTTTAATGCTTTATTGAAAAACGCTACTATTGTTTTTGTCTTTGGTTTTTTAAAAGAATATTAGCCATTGAGAACTTGGGCAAATGCACAATTAAATTTCCAGGCCCATTGTCAGATCTGTATATCTAACTGCCAGTTCAAAATGAGCTGACAGACGGATACTTTCACATTTATAAAAATCATTAGTCATTAGTATGGAAATATACATAGAAGAATTAACTAACTACTAGGAATTCCCTTTCTTTTCGATATTTGCTTTTATCAGTATTTCCTTGTAAGGGTTTACTTCCCTATGCATTCTGAAGTCTACCTAGGTACATAGAAATTCCAAGCAGTTTAAAAAAAAAAAAAAAACTAATGTTTTGTTAAGAACTTTGAGATAAAAGCGGATAGGCTGCTATTTCTAGCTCTTCTCTTATTGACTTCACGTAGCATACCTACTAAATTATGTATAAAATTTGATAAACGTGAAGTAGGTACGTATTTATTAACGGATCACTTATCACAGGCCACGGTAATTTGCAACAGACTGCATGTTTAATTCTTATATATCTACAAGTTATCGCATTAACTTATCTTTTATATGTGTGTAATATTTATATTACGTCGAATATAAAGTTAAAAACATTGACGCTAATTGCCATAAAATAACCATTAAACATTATTAAACATGTTTATTATCTATTTATTGCAAATACGAGAACAAGTATACAATATTTTGCAATATAAGTCCCATTTATAATAATAATCTCAGGTATTCTAGAGATAATCCTTAAAATAAAACCAACTTGTTAGTTATTTTATAACAGCGTGAGTAATTCGTATTAACTTTTTTTTTTAATTTTTTATTAAATTAAAAATTAAAATTAACATAAATAAAATAACTAACTGAGAATTAAGTACATACAGATTCGATAATTATTTTTACTTTTTTTACAATCACATTATTTTTTTACTTTTAATTTTTTATTTTTCATTTCATCCTACCTATTCACGTGTGAGGCTTATCTATTCTGTAGACTACCTACAATGCTCCTGAACCAATACAATAAGTAGTGATAGCCAAGTGGTCAAAACCTTCTACTTGTATGGCGGGGTCCATGGTCCCTAATTTTTCGGAATAATGTTCGTTTTACGCAATTAAATTTTTGCAGCGGTCAAGGAAAATACCACGCGGAATCCTGCATACGCCTGAGGATGTTCTTTGTAATGTTCTCAAAGGTATGTGATTATGCCTAATTGGTAAGTATGCTCTTTAACCTGGTCCATGACTCGAACCTGGGACCTCTAAATCATTCTTGTAAAATTATGTGATGAAATCAACTCGGAAGTAGATAGAACAAAATGAATATGCAAAAATATTTATTTAGTCATGCCTACCAAAAACTATAGTTGATACCCACACTAGATAATCCTGTATCGTGGATAGTGGATATACCTATTTTGAATTAAATATGTTGGGTACCTGTTAGGGATAAAATCCGGAACGATTTCCTCGTTCGCAGAAAAATAAAAGCGACGTAGAGCTCAAAGGATTAGCAAGCTGAAGTGGCAATGGGCAGGTCATGTCTGTCGCAGAACCAACGGCTGATGGGGTAGACGTGTTCTGGAGTAGAGACCGAGTACCGGTAAGCGCAGTGTGGGATAACCTCCAGCCCGCTTGAACGATGACCTGAAGAAGGTGGTGCGGAGCGGGTGGATGAGGAAGGCGGAGGATCGTGTTTGGTGGCGCGCTCTTGGAAAGGCGTATGTCCAGCAGTGGACGCATACAGGCTGATGCAATGGAATGGATGTAAACAAAATTATTTTCCGAACGATCTTAATCACAAAGCTAGTATAACGGCATCGGCGCGAATGGAATCAAACCTGCTACCTTATAGGAAGACCCCACGCTGCGGATAAACAATGTGTCCCGCACAAAGATATCGCTTCTAAGGTGATCTAGGGCATTAAAGGCCTGGACAGACAAACTGCAACGACAGAACGTTGACTTGATTCGTTCACTACGTCATATCATACTAATACCTATTATTGCCAAAGTGTTTGTTGGTAATTGGTTTGTCCTTCAATCGCGTTGCAACAGAATTACAGATCGACGTAACTTTTTGCATTATAGTAGACCTGGAGAGTGACGTAGGCTACTTTTTATCTCAGAAAATTTAAGAGTTCCCACGGAATTTCTAAAATTTTTTTTTTTTAATTTATATTTTTGAAATTTTAACATAATTAATTGCTAGTGTAATTAATTATATTAATGTATGTAAGTTAAAAATTTCAAAATATCAAAATTTTCTTTAAAATAATTTTCTTTAAAAATGAATTCTAGCCCCATAAACCACCGCTATACAAAACATCACATCATTTTATTACTAGGTACAGTCCAAACCCCTATTACTTACGTCAACTGAAAACTAAAGCTACGAAGCTTCCAAACGCGGTCTGAGAACAGTCCACAACAAACTCATATTGATAGGAACACCAAAAAATTGATTATCTGTATGATCGGTCTTCCGTTGTCGTTGCGCGCATGCTCTATTGCTCTAAATTAAATTAGAAAGCCGGAGGTATCGGTTTTGTGTCTATTCTGCGTAATTAATGCGCGTAGGCTAATTGTTGGTGGCCGGTCATCTCTATTATGGCGATACAATGATATAAAAATTTACTGGAAGTATATAATATAACAAGTACGTGGGATACGTGGGACTTCGTCTGTGTTGGTGTTTGCTGGTGCGCGTGCTTTGCCTTTTTGGAGTGTTTTTTTGTTAAAAGTGGCCGGTTTTGTATTTTACTGGTGTTTTTGGTGGGGGAACTCGTGTAGTCCTGTTGGCCCCGTCAGCCGTGTCCCCGTTAACGGGGCCAACGGGTTAAGAATATAATTATTAAAAATCAGTCCCGTTGGCCCCGTTAAATTCAAAGTCAAAATATTTTTGACCCATGAAAATGAGCCACATCTAGTAATTCTATATGCAATTCAAGTTAACTTAGCCCACACATTCGGTTGATAAATCTATAAGCAGATTCGCTTAGAGGTAATAAATTTCACAAGATTACCGTGCGCATGATTAATAAATCTGTTGGTTACAAAAATGAAGAGAGCCGATCGATCAACGTGGGTGTTTAATTGTAGGCTCGTTCATTTATCTTGGACGTTTAGCGTGCCCTATGTTACGGTAATCATACGGGTAATAGGAGGGTACGACCTCATCGGTAGGATATTGCCTTCATAATTTTGTGTTATTTGTAACTTTCCGTACATCACTTCACTTTATTGTTTATCTGTCTGTCTATCTGTCTGTCGTGTCTCTCGAGAAAATCTAAAGCGTAGGTACTTCCCGCTGACCAATCTGGCAGGTAGGTAGGTTTTATAACTTGAAGGGGTAGTCATGACACTAGGTATGTGCCTGGCAATGCATAACGAGATTTCTAATACTATTTCATAACTATTTCGAAGAAAATATTAACAAGTTGACATTAAACTTTGACGTAAGTTTTTTTTACACCTTTATTACCTGTTATCTCCCAAAGCCACCATAGTCGCTGATCGTTCCTTCCTGTGTTGGGGACAATACGCAGAGAAACTTTCAGCTTTTATAAAATGACGAATGACGGTTTTCCGAAGGATAAGTTTTCCCGCCGCGTTTTGGCACCTTGGAATTCCAAAGATTAATATCTAAAGTAAAAGTAGAAGTATAGAAATTAGTTAAAACCAAAAATCAACTTTAACCAATCTGAACAAATATGTAATTAGTAATTGTTAGTTACTTAATGAAAAATAGATCTGTTATTTTGAAGGTTATGCCTAAGCGGTGATAAAATCTTTTCAACAGTTCATTTATCAGAGGCATTTGTCCAAGCAAATTAATTGAAATACCCTTGTTCTGTCGAACGACTTAAAATTAACATTGAAATGTCATTTCGTCATACCTCAGATACTGAAGTAAATTAATCGTAAAAGCCATCGACGATCAAAACAACGATTACTGAAAGTAATGAAGACGTAGACGAAACAAGGTTACCTACGACTAACTTAGATATCCATCAACTTATAGATAATGAAATAAAATATTGTATACAGTATAGGCAGCCATTTTTTTAACGATGACAATTTAACTCTTGATTTGGACTTGGTAATCTCACTTGATGGTTAACGGTCTGAGATTGCGATATTAACCTTGAAGATAAATGGAAATGGACTAACCTGGAAGTATGGCAGTTTTACCTATATAGCTCCCATTGGTTTCTACATGACATAACAGCTAAATCTCTTGCACGGCTTTGCTGGTGAGATGGCAACGGGGCCACAAAAGGTTGAAGCTCCGCACGTCGTCATCAACAACAACGTAGGTACTTAGACGTCCACATCTGAACACACCACGCTCTTGCGCCGCCTGAATCGCCTAGACAACACTACGCTACTAACTAAACTACTACTAGACTAGAAAAGTAAAAAAACAAAAGTAAAAAAAAGTAAAGTAAGAAAAGAAAAGAAAAGTAAAAAGAAAAGTAGAAAAGAAGACTAGAAAGTAAATTAAGATATTATAAGTTTACAAAATAAGTGATGAGAAGCGATGAAGAGATTGGTTCATACATCGTTTCCTAGTCGGGGGTCCGGGATTCAATCCCGGGCAAGCACCTCTTATTTTTCGGAGTATATCATTTCTGCATGCCTGAGAATTGACTGCAATATCCTGAGCGGAGACTACTCAGTAGTGAACCGATGATGATGATGATGATGATGAAATTTTCAAATCGACCCAGCCGGGAATCGAACCCAATACCTCCCTCTATAGCACCCACCACTACGCTTTGGAGGCAAAACGCAACGTTGTCAAGTATAGATATTACCTACATGTAAACAAGAAAATGGGTCAGTTAATGTTGAAAGAATGGAGTCTCTATGTTGATTTTAGCGCTATCAAAAGTCATCAGCAATATCAATCAATCAAATATCAATCAATAGTCATCTACAATGCGTTGCTGGCTCCGGAAGAATTTTGTTTATATTCATCTGTTGAATATCTCGATACCCAATCTTTGTGAACACAAATATCAAATAAGGAATTTGAGTGTTGAAACCTGATAACCTATCGAAACTAATTGTTAAAACCAATGACATGGTTAGTTATAACTTAACATAGGTTAATTCAATGATTCATACTATATATACTCTAATATAATAAATGCGAATGTGTCTGTCTGTTATCTTTTCATGGTCCATCTGACTAATATATCACATGCTTGCAATAATATCACTTGTACTCGATGTGAGGTGAAAGGTCCAATCCGTTTGACCTCAATCTGTTGGTCCTTATCGACTTTATTGTTAATTATTTATTAAATAACGAGAAATCTTTAATTACTTTAATGTACCAATGCAAGTAAAAATAAGTTGCGTCTGATTTTGTCAAAATATTCATGGTACAATACAATTTCACTGATCTTGTTACTTTTAATTAAACTCCATATTCATTAATTAACACGACTCCAATATGTAATTAATCGATAATATTTTTTGTATCATAAAATTAACCGATTTGTATAGTTTCCCACGTTTTTGTCGAAAGTATAATCTGAATTTAATAATAAAATTATTTTTGTCAAGTACTTACTCCAATATGTAATAATTTATGCTTTTTATGGTCATTTTTATCATCTTTTTTTTTAAATAATTTGTATGATAGTGTTTTTACCTACAGTTCAAGGAAATTTCCAAAAATTATGCAAAATAATTTTTAAATACATATCAAAAATTGACGATTTTTATCATCAGTTATATAAGGGAAAAAATCATATTAATGTGTAAAATGTAGATATCATTAATGCGAAATCGTCTTTGTTGTTTGGTCTTTCAATCATACTGCAACTGAGCAAAGGATCGACGTAATTTTTTTGTGTGGATATACTCGTAGATAAGGAACTGAAGAAACAGTCTGGAGGGTGGGTTCAACCACTCACTCGTCGAAGTTATGGGCATCAACTATATCATTTCTCACTAAGCAGCTGTTGTCCTGACCTATCTCTCTTCAATTCGTTTAGCCAATACAGATTCCTAAAACGACAAACTATTTTTCAATCGAATAAACTCATCGATATTATATTAACATATTTAAATTAAATGATCAGCTAGTTAGATAAATAGCTTCAGCGCGTCGAACATCATTTTCTCTACTCGTGTACTAGTGTACTAGTATAAATCGTAATCGTATTTACGAGTGGTCGCGGGCGCAGACGCACGGCCGCGGCTCGTGGCACGCGCACCGCTCTGCGCGCGCCCGCTCGCTCTAATTTCGCAACGAGTCGACGTGCACTATATCACCGCCGATATTTAGCTCTAGGGTTAACCCTTCATTAGTTTCTTTATATTATCCAATGACTTTTATATACTAGCTAACGCCCGCGACTTTTTCAAAATACCGTAGGAACTCTTTGATTTTCCGGGATAAAAAGTAGGGTATAATGTATCTTCATTCCGAATTTCAGCCGAATCCGTTCAGTACTTTTTGCGCCATAGAGTAACAAACGTATATGTATTACACTACACATACATAAATACCTACACACAAACTTTCGCCTTTATAATTTTAGTGTGAAGTGGGACTAGTACTACCTATAGCCACCAAAAAAGATCGTGAAGGCAAGCTGCGCTGCATTGATAGAGCTAACCAAGACGCAAGACCTTTAGATTGAAAAGCTATACGACACACAGCTGATGAGGGAATCGGCTTGAGCAAGCTCGACCCACAAAAGCTGTAGCGTTGATAATGAACGGCCGCCATATTTAATGAAATTATTAAAAAAATATTTTTTGAAATATGTTAGAAGGTGTATTTTTAACCCCCGACCCAAAAAGAGGGGTGTTATAAGTTTGACGTGTGTATCTGTGTATCTGTGTGTCTGTGTATCTGTGTATCTGTGTATCTGTCTGTGGCATCGTAGCGCCTAAACGAATGAACCGATTTTAATTTAGTTTTTTTTTTTTGAAAGGTGGCTTGATCGAGAGTGTTCTTAGCTATAATCTAAAAAAATTGGTTCAGCCGTTTAAGAGTTATCAGCTCTTTTCTAGTTTTCTTGTAGAAAAGAAGGTTAGATAACCGTTAGGTTCATAATATTATGTCAATAGACAAATGTCAAGCTGTCAAGATGGACGTTGCCTAAATACATAATTATTTATTTGAAAATGATGTTTTGGAAAACTCAAATACTTTGGATCGTCGGGGGTGTTATAAATTTTTAATTTACACTCGTTATAATATCTTTGGTATTATCTTAGTTACTATTTAATTGAGACCCTATGTGTAGTCATAGTCCTCACCATCTTGCTATAACTACTTATGTACTACACATGTCTAACATCCCTATCTGTGTAGACATTCCATAGCATGCATAACTTTCAGTCAGCCATAATTATGTATACGTTAACATCCAAAATATACTTTCCAAAATAAAGTATTAAATAAAATGATTTCTTAAACTAAGTTTCAAGGTGGCAACCCTGTTAACCAGCCACCACCCTGTCGTCGGTGACAGCCTTATCTGTTATCAATATATGGATATACCTTAGAGTCTGTGCTATCTATAGTACGCTCGCCAACCTTGAGAGTTACATTCGGAACGGATTCGATTTACAGTGAACAGTGACTTGGTAGTCTGTTTAGAGTTAAAATTTTCATTACTTCCTAATTAGATACTTGGACTTCGTCTGTGTTGGTGTTGGCTGGCGGGCGTGCTCTGCCTTTTTGGAGTGTTTTTTTTTGTTAAAACTGACTGGAAAGCGCTCTAAGGGGGTGCCGTGGGTGTGTCGGCGAGCGCCGGCACAGACGGGGTCCATGCTTGTAGGTATAGTTTAACTGACTTGTTACAAATAACTACAAACTTGACATTGGCTAATCTTTGTAAAGCCAGACGAGAGAGAGAAAAAAAAATTAGATACTTTGCTACTTGTCATCGGCGGGTCAGGAACAGTTTCCAGCCTTGCAGGAATGTGAAGTATCCAGACTGAAATCGCTTTATGTTCCGTGTTTTCAAGATCGAATGTTAATTTACTTGAGTTTAATGTAAACCTCTTAGATAGTAACTAAGTGAATGAGTAGGTATCTATTAAGGAATTGCTGTCTAGCGTCCAAACAAGATTAATTTTGTGTTGCTTAGAGAGTGGTTTTTTTTTTTGAAAACAGATAGATAGTTTTCTTACATTTAGAATATTTTGAATTTGAGTAATTATTACCTGTTCCTACATTTACGGCTGAATCCTTCTAAGAGCATCCCAAAATCTCAGCAGTAGTACATATTATATTGTACCAACTTATTAATGTTTTTCAAAAGGACGGTGTGTAATTTCTAATTTCTACTGAATACTGAATAATCTTAGAATACTGAAAGTTTAAGATTTCAAGAAAGTCAGATTTGACGTATTTGTGTCATTTTATCCGTATTCCGTAAATACTAATAATTTGTTGCTCATAATACTTATAGTAATATTGAACTTAAACTATTGAAATAATAAATTGATAAATGCTAAAGTGTATTTGTTTGCTGGTTTGTGCTTCTGACACGAAACAACGAATCGTCGTGATTTTTATAATGGATATAGGTGGAAAGTGATATTATGGTCTATTTTTTAACACGGAAAAAAGAGGTTCTACCTACACAAACGAAGCCGCGTGCCAAAGCTGCTTTTAGAATATTTAAAGTTTGGCTCAAATCTAATTCAAGTGTTGTGTCCACAGCCACGGTACTGTTACGCTAGTGAAAGGGAGGGTAGCCATCTATTTACGAGAGGGACACTACATCTACATCTTTTATCAGTGCGCGTGTGTGAGTGCCCTGGGTGCATAATGGTGCATATTGCGACAAGGGTTAGTGCCCTGGGCGTGCCCAAGGCAACGGGGAATTGATAGCGACTTGTAACACTACGTAAGATCACACTGAAGACATTTTATTGCGATAAAAAGTTTGGTATTAATCCCTTATTTGATATTATTTTGGTTGTCTGGAAAAGATCGCTACTTAGCGATAAGACTGCTTTTTGTAGCTAACTGTCATTTTGTGTTTTGTGGTTCAATAAAGTATATAGGTAAATACATAAGCCAAAGAAGTAGAAAAAATTATACTATTTTGTGTATCGTATCAATAGCGTTTTGTTCTAATGAAATATTTTGCATAATTATTAAGAAAAAGTGGTGACAAAAATTGTATAAGTGGAAATAGGGCTAAGTAGGTTTACTGAATGCATTATCATGCTAAACACTGACCTGATTACCAAAATTATGACCATCCCTCATCTCGTGATGATTACGTTTAATAGATGCTTCTGATAGAAATGATGAGACAAGTAAAAAAATACGAATTAACGCCTATTTCCAGTAAAAAACTTTTACTTAAAACATTCAATATTATGGTATGTTTGTAGAGAGGCGACGAGACAAAAAGTTGCGAGACAAAAAGTCTCTTATCTGGTCTTTAACCAGCTGCAGCTACATCACATCCATTCCCGACTCTCGTACAAAGTCTGTAAACCTTCTATATTGGGATCGCTTACGCGGAAGCTTCGTGGGGAATTAACTAACCGACTATAATCCTAATGTTGTAATTCCTCTCGATCCTTGCATACCGTTCTACCTTAAACATGAAGATAAATTGTCGTATCTTCCTGCTACAACGACAAGTGATAGTCTACATGATTTAGTTTCACCGAATAAGGTATTGATGAATAATGCGCTGACTCATTTGAATGGAAGCAAGATGTTCCAATCATGTTAATTACGACTAGGTTGACTATCAATACTGTTCATAAAGGATTAATCTTCCTTTGATTGTTTTGGGGACATATTTTTACAACGCTATGTTTGCACTAACAAACAAATTATGATACTAGTTTTCCCACTATGATAAATCTATGTAGTTGTCAATTAAGAGCTCTTTCACACAGGCTGCGTAAGCGTAGACGTAGCGCGTACCATTGCGTTGTAATGTATGGAACAGTATGAAACATGGCACACCGCTTGCGTGGCGTGAACATTTACGTAGACGTAATGCGTGAAGTTACGTCTATGGGTTTACACGATTTCAATCCGCTCCTATAACCGTTGGGCTATTAAGGCACTAATTTTATTTATGACTGACTTTGGAGTTTCAAATTTGGCATTTGCTTATAGTTCCCGCGAGAATTCAGGGATAACACCTATCAATCGAAATATCGAAGAATCGATCGTGCTAATTCTACGCATAACCTATACAATAGAAATAATATAAAATCGAAAGGGATACGGCGCTCAAAATATAAGAATCGGATGCAGATAGAGAGATACCTTTAGCACGCGACAGGTTGAGATGGCGATCGGGGTATGAGGTGGGGGGACACCCCGCACACCTGCATGTCACCCGCGCTCACCCGCAGCGGGGTAGCGCGAGTTGTCATCTCAACCTGCATTGCGCACTATACTCGTATGTCGCTTGAAAGATATAAACGCTCACTCGGCTCCTCTACCACATTGTATAAGTTTAAACTGTCATCAAGAAAGTCATAATTTTTTATAATGAAATCCAAGGAACAAACGTAAGATTTACTTCTCATTAATGTTTTTAAAATTCATGTTTCCAGGTCAGAGCAGAGACAATTTTCTTGTTACGGTTTTGGTGATTATTACGACGTCTCTGTGAGCGGCTCAGTAACATGCTCGAGGTGGTCGGTTCTTAAGACGCAGAATTTGTAAAGATATCTAAAATTTATGTTAGTAACAGATAAGACAAAGCCACTCAAGTTACTAGATGGTTTCCGAGACTTAATCCGCGTGAATATAGGTTTTGGAATCCCGCGGGAACTCTTTGATTTTCTGGAATAAGAAATAGCTTATGTTATAAGCTATCTCCATTCCCAATTTTGTCGATTTTTTTTCAACATAGTTCCGAAAGACCCCGGATTCGATTCCCGGCAGGGGCAATTTGGGAATGTATAATTTCTAAATATTTGTCACTGGTCTGGTCTAGTGGAAGGCTAAGGCCGACAAAGCTGTGCCCGCCAAGTGATTTAGCGTTCCGGTACGATGCGGTGTAGAAACCGGTAAAGGGTATGGGTGCCATACACCTTCCGACTTAGTTCGCCTCCACCTTAGATTGCATCATCACTTACAACCAGGTGAGATCGCAAGTGAGCAGTCAAGGTCTAAGTTGTAGCGGAATCACACTAATATTATAAAGGCGAAAGTTTGTGTGTATGTTTGTTACTCCTTCACGCAAAAACTTCTGGACGGATTTGGCTGAAATTTGGCATGAATGGAGATATTATCCTTGATTAGCACATAGGCTACTTTTCATTCCGGAAAATCAAAGAGTTCCCACGGGAAAACCTAAATCCACGCGGATGAAGTCGCGGGCATTAACTAGTAAAAAATAAAAGCTTGACGTACGGCTTAGCCGCTCTACCCTTTACGCATATCTCCGTGACGTGTAGTCATTTCCCGGCGGCGTCGTCTTCACGCGGGCACCGTTCACCCGCTCATTAAAATCGCATGTCAGTCCATCAGTGAGATTATTGCAATTATTTAAATTCACACCTTCGGTACGCGAAAAAGACTTTTTTTACATTTAATATTTCGTAAGCGCAAGGAAATGACGTCTCATTCGAAAGGTATAATTAGGGACAACCTTGGACACCAGGGTTGAACCGGATTCACATCTGTGTTACCGCTAATGTGAGTAAACCAGTTAGATTGCAGGTTATCTGTTTGATCTGCAGATCACCATTAGATTCTTAAATGAAACCTAAATAAGTCTTCGAGAGTAAATGAAGCGAAACAAAACCTATTTCGACAACTTGAGACTTTATACCCCTCGCTATAGAATGACTCGTATTATATCGGGCATATTTAGTATTACTTTGTTTTTAATAGCTATAAATTTACCCAAAGTGGACTGCTTCGCGATTTAACGGTGTGCAGAATAATTAGGTAAATTCATTCTATTTTGCTAAAGTTCAATAATCCACTTCAAGGCTTCGTAAAATATACCTACATCCACAATATAAAGTTCTAGACATTTTTGAGAAAAGGATGCTACAACTTGGCAGTAAGGATTAATAAGAAAAATAAATAAATATAACAATACCCTGTCTTGTGTCTTACTCGATTCTGGAGCGCATCGGGCGTATTCACTGAAGCGCATGTCTAAGACAGCTTTTGAACTACCTACAATGCAATAGGAGAACACATCCTGTTGCGCAAAGTCCAAACTAGCGCAAATAGCGTCCTGAGGAGTTGATAGGTCCAACTGTCAAAACTTGAGCCACTGCTGTGTGGTTCATGTGCTAGCAAATTAGTCTTGTTAACCGACTTCCAAAAAAGGAGGAGGTTCTCAATTCGTCGGGATCTTTTTTTTTTTTTTATTTTTTTTTTATTTTTTATGTATGTTCCCCGATTAGTCAAAGACCCCTGGACCGATTTGAAAATTTTTTTTTTGTTTGAAAGGGTATACTGTCCAGGTGGTCCCATATAAATTTGGTGAAGATCTAATGAATATCTTCGGAGATGGAGAACAGAACTCCTCAATGGATAGAGCAAATTGCTCGCGATCACTGTAATAGCTTAGTAAACAGTAGGGTTTTAACTGGGCATAGCATATTATAGTACAGTGGGGCCACTAAAAATTGTGAAATAAAAAATTTTCAAAAGAAAAATAAAACCGACTTCAAAAACCAAAAACACTAAAAAGTAGAAAATAATTTTTGTTTAGCTACACATGTAATGTACCTAGGTATGAAGTCGGGCGAGCTTCACTCTTGGATTTCTAATTTTGTTTTAATATGCTCGCTCGACTTCATACCTAGGTACATTACATGTGTAGCTAAACAAAAATTATTTTCTACTTTTTAGTGTTTTTGGTTTTTGAAGTCGGTTTTATTTTTCTTTTGAAATTTTTTTATCTTAGAGGTTAAGGTATAACTAACACTTTAATACTTGAATGGTCGTTTTTTCACATATATAACTTTACTCTTTAACTTAGGTTTAATGGATAAACTACATGCTATCTAGATAATGCGTACATTAACGTATTCCATTTTTTATCAGTAACGTGTGCGTTTCTGTCTTTCTGACATTGTACGTTGAGGTGATAATTGTGAGATGTTTCGACATGCATTATGTTCGATGCGAAATCTTTAATTGACGTCGATATTTGCGCTGAGCGCGTCGTAATTAATGTTGCCATCTGTCATTAATCAAACCTGGGACAGATCTTAAAAGTTCTGTTGTTTTTACCGAACTACGACAAGGCCAAAGGAAGGGTTATGATTGTAGCAGTCTATGTATGTATATAGGTATGTAATGAACAATATTTTTTTGCTATCGTATCGAGTGGAATGCGAGGTAAAAAAGGAGAAAATTTTGGATTCATAAATTATAATTATATAGTTTGATATTAAAATACCCAAGAAATAGAAAAAAATTTGCTTTATTTCAGCGTTTATTAAGAGAAGTAGTCGGGTTTTAGTTTTGAACTTATCTTGTTTGTGTATTGAGATCAGTGAGTACTAGAGCTTCGAGACGATAGAAAATGGCAACAAAGTTATTTGTTTTATTATTTTTGTATGTACTTAGTAATTTTTACCCCCGACCCAAAAAGAGGGGTGTTATCAGCTCTTTTCTAGTTACTGTAACCTTCACTTGTCGGGGTGTTATAAATTTTTAATTTACACTTGTAATTTTTTCGATACAACAAATAGTGGCAAATATTTGTTATTTAAATTAACATTTCCCCGTTTACTAAAGTCGTTTTGAAAAAGGACTTTTTAATTCCAGTCTTCTCAAGCTGTTGTAATTTAAGTTGTGCTCTATGATCTGTCTAATTTACAATTATAATTTTCGATATTTAAATAAATACGAGGAATACTTGGTCACCTAAATCATTATAAGTATAGCTGACGATTGTCAAGTATGATTGCCTATAATAGATTTATTATAATAGTTTCTGATCTGTCTAAGATTTTTAAGAGCGCAAATATATGCCATTGGCTGTCATAGTTCTAAGTTATCTTGCGATCTATGAAACGGGAACTCTACTTGTCATTAATATAACTATAGCTTAGGTGGTTCAATAATTCAAATTCATATTCAAGGACTTGTAGATAAATAATGATAAGTAAACAACTAGAAAAATATATGACAGGTCCGGCTTAGCTCCCATTGCGAAGGCTTGTTCAAGGCGAATATTGATAACAGCAGTTGTGATAACAATAAACGTACTGCATAGTCATTAACTTGTGTGGATATTCTTAGTAACATTCCATTGACTGATGACTTATGAGTTTTGCATCTACCTATCTATTATAGTAATTATAATATTATGTAATTCATGCTCTCTTGACAAGTAGACAATATAATACCTATGCTGAAGGATTGAGCAATACCTAATTCCTCAATCCTAGTAATGATATATCTATACCCGTAAATATGTAAATTTTAAAGAGACGATTAAGATTAAATGAATTTTTTGGCCAGGATATTGTTATTATTCTTGTAATTATTTCTTAGATTAAATATAAACTATAGAACTATAGAAAAAGTAAGAAATACAAGTACCTACCTAAGTAGATAATTCCTGAAAGTTTGCGTGGACTTAGGTTTTTATAAAGTAGCTTATGACTGTTTACGTGATGCAAACTATCTCTGTAAGGTCACGAGTTAGATAGACAGACAGACAGGTAGATATAATATTATTATATTAGTATGGACATCGATTATAAAATATGCAAGTGAATGATAAGACTGTTATATTTATGGTCTTACCTATAAAAACCGTGTTGCTTATTTTTTACCGATATGTAGTACCTAGTAGACCATAGAACAAAATCATCGATCTTCCATGCCAGATGATATTATCGCCCCTCAAAACCATAGATAGATTTACAAAATGCCTATAAATAATATTTACGTTTTCAGGTTATGTTTACAATAAAATATTTACAGATATAATTTACGATCGTATATTATTTGAATAATAAACGTAAACTATCCGAGTGAACAAGTAGGTACCACAGTGACTTACACGACACCAAAAGTTATGCGTATTTTGAAATATTTATGACCCTCCCCGGTGGTCACTTGCGGGCAGTTGAAACTCTCATTTAGACATATTCGGGGCTCGGAACCCGTACTTTTGCAATTGTAAAATTTTATAACCGCGAATTTACATCAATTGTGGCCAAATATTGTTTTATTGTCGTACTAGCTGATGCCCGCAACTTCGTTCCCGTGAATATAGGTTTTTAAAAATCCCGTGGGAATTCATTGATTTTCCGGTATAAAAAGTAGCATATATATTAATCCAGGGCATATAATCTATCTTCATTCCAAATTTCAGCCAAATCCATCCAGTTTTTTTGCCTGAAAGAGTAACAAACATCCATACATCCATCCATACATACAAAATTTCGCGTTTATAATATTAGTAGGATCTACGTGTTGCTCAAAGCTTTTGAGTTTTGACTTTTCGGTATTTTTGATTTTGCGACATTTTCTACATCATATTTTATCGGGCTTTATAGTCTGTAATACGTTTTAATATCCCTTAATTTTCAACTTACACTTACAGTTCCAGAATTTCAGTCACAAAAGGAATTCGCGAAACATTACTTTTCGGATGCGATGCGTGTGTGGCCGAACGTGGTCGTTTTCGTGGATTTATTTTATTCGTCTCATATTCTGCTAATAACATGAGTTTTTTCATATAAGTTCTTATAAATACCAGTTTTATATTTCATGGCATGGATAATGTTACTCAACTAAAAGTTCAGTTATGACTGTTTTGATTTGCAAAATAGAACATTATCTTCTGCAAGTACCCGTGGTTTCAAAAGCCAGGCAAGAATTCTTTTTTATTTAATTTATTTACACCAAAAATTAATAACAGTAGGTACTTATCTAATAAAAAAAAGATAAAGAGTAAACATTGAATTTTAATTATTAAATTTTTATATTTTATAAAATCATTATAGGTATTATTATTATTTAAATTTACTTATCGTATTTTGAGCTCTAGTCTATGATCCTAAACTTTGAAATGGCACAGTTTATGTGATGACTATGGTCCCACAATACGAGTAAATACTCATAACTACCTCGTCTTAAATAGTTATACTACCGTTTAAATGTTTACTAGCCGTGATAGCCTAATGGTGAAGATGTCCGCCTCTTGTTCGCGAGGTCGGAGGTTTAGCTGTAGCTATACCCTTCTCATTCGGAATGAAGACCCGTACTCAGTAGTGAGCGCGCCATGAGTTAATTGATCATGACGATGATATTATGAATGGTACGTATACGAGTAAATAGATCTCGTAAATATTAAATGGGTAGTTATCATCGTTTACCCGCGGGAAAGTGATTAGTTTCATCGAGCATAATTTACAGTGATCTAAATGCATTAAAGTAGTGCACACATCATTCATCCACTCCGCACGACACTCAACAGAGCCGTCCGAACCTGTCCACACACACGACTGCCGCCGTTGCTACCACAAATGATGAATGCGCCGGTCGAACCGACTTGACAACTCATTTTCTCGTTACAAATTCCATTACCAAACGTTCAAATTACATAGTAGAAGTTACCTTCGCAATACCGCGCATAATAGTAGCCTTATTCATACAGCCATCATTATTTTCTGTCTCGCAACAAGGCAAAAACAATCAATAAAAATAAATCATTTAAATAACCATAAACACGTATTACAATGCGCCGACATTACATCTCCTAATGATTTTGCTAACGAATCATTGAAAGTGGTCAGATCGCGTGCGCGGTTATGTTCGCCGCGATCTAATCGTGCGCGCCTGTGTGCGTGTCGGTGTGTGTGTGTGCGTGCAATGCGGCCGTAATAATATGAAAGTGTTGTCCGGACCCCGCCCTAGCCTCGGGCGAGCTCGCTGCTCCATTTACATCTGCTCGGATACTTTATTGAGCCTTCTGTAGAGAAGCAGAAACTAGACCACCGTACTCTTGTTAAACTGAAAATATTTACTAAGTAGGAGGTGTAGGAGATACAATAAACCATAACTATTTAGAATGTCAAACCTCCTTTAAACCTTATTATTTTAAAAAAACATCGATGTTGCGGTTCACAACAGCTAGGGAGCTTGTAACAAAACATCGTGGCTTCGACATCACTGGCAGGCGTCAAATGTTCCTATTTTTGACGCTAGGTAGCTTATGAAATAAACCAAAAGTTCCATCACTCCGTCGATATCGAAACCACCCCTTATAACATCATATGAGTTTTCGACTTGTTTACGACCATTGACATTTTTATGGGTGTGCGGTTTTTCATAAATCAATTTTCACGCTCAGTATATTGAAAGACGAGCAAAAAGGACAACAATATTTATTTCTAACTAAAGGATGCCCGCGACTTCGTCCGCGTGGATTTAGGTTTTTAAAGATCCCGTGGGAACTGTTTGATTATCCGGGATAAAATGCCTGTGTCAATTACAGGGACGTAAGCTACCTCGGTACCTTTCATACAAATCGGTTAAGTCGATGGGTGTTTAGGAATCCCGAGGGAACCCTTTGATTTTCCGGGATAAAAGTAGCCTATGTCCGTTCCCAGGAAATAAGCTAACTCTATACCAAACGTCAGAATCGGTTAAACTATTGGGCCGTGAAAAGGTAGCAGATAGACAGACAGACAGACAGACATACACACTTTCGTATTTATAATATTACTATGGATACAAGTTATCAATACAATATGTTTTTGTGCGTACGTTTTAGAGACGTAGAACGCTTTAGAAACTATATCTAATATTTAGTTTACTGTATCGCAAATATTGTTCACGTGTCTTCTATAGTATTTTTGAGTTACGACTGTCGTGACGTGCAGACAATCTACAGTGTTGTATTGTTTAAATTTATAACGCCATTATAACAAACAGTATAATGCCGACGTTGAAGACGAACGAAATGGTTGGTTATTATTAATTATTTAGCAAAAGCTATTCCGCGTAATTACTAAGAAGAGCAATATGTATTATCTTTCCTTATTGCTTATTAAATTTCCTCAAAGATTGTGTTATTAATATTATACTTTCTAGTTTACTTGAAACTGTTAATTGAAATACATCTTATAAAACGCCTGTTTTTAAGATTTCATAGTAAACAAGGACCCCTTATGTGCTATGTCCGTCCGTTGGAGTTTAGTAGAGTCCTATAGTTAAGAGTTAATAGTACCTATAACTGGGCTCGAATATTTTTTCCTCATCAAATCTCATGGCGTGATTAGGAATAACCAAGGGGTAACAGTAACATTGTTTATTAAGAAAAAAACAAAAAAAAACGCCTTTCTCAAAACCTATTTTCATTGAGATGACAGTTTTTTAGACCATGAGCGATATTCAACTATAGACTAGTTATATTATAGTGGCACGCGCACAAAATATCTAACACTAAGAATTAAAAAAAAATTAATTTAATTTTACTTACTCGTGCCGAGTCATCAAGCTTTGGTTAATAACTTGTAGCATTCAAGACAAGCAAATTACAAACAAGAGCAAAATAAATTACACGCTGCGAAGTAGCATAATTATTGAGCCCCAGGGAATCTTTAGAGCCCCTTCATACTAACGTAAGGATGTTATTCTAAGCTTAGGTCGTAGTTGTACGCGCAGCTTACAAACATATCTCTCAATAGAGCTCTTATAGTGATAGTACATAGTAGTATACTTAGACTTAGTAGTATCATTCCGTGTAAATATTGCAGGTAAATGCGAAAATGTGTCTGGCTGGCCCAAACGCTTACTGGATTTTGAAGTTTGGTAGGCACAAAGAGATAGCTTACATTCTGGGGATGGGACATGAGCTACTTTTTGTCACGGAAAATCAAAGAGTTCCCACGGGATTTTTAAAAACCTAATTAAATTACACATTGACGAATAGCGGGCATCATCCATTTAGTAGGTACCTACAGAGGTAACTTGCATCCCATTTACGGATACAAGCTATTTTTATCCCGGAAAACCAAAGAGCACCCTTGGGATTTAAAAAAAAGTTAAATCCACGCGGATGAAATCGCGGGCATCATCATCTGTTGCTAAGAATTACATCTAAGAATCTTTAATGTGATGCTTATTTTTTTATTTCAGATTATTGAGACCTATTTCTGTAGTATTTCGAAGTTTTTTTTTTTTTAAATTTTCATTTCAGAGAGATCGTGAAGCTTATGGACACATGAAATTGATGATATATGTACATAGTATTTCCGGTACACGCGTGTGTGATAAATCATATAGCTAATTTTAAGCCAAATTGTATGTGGGCACAATACATGTGGGTATGAAATACCAGCAAAAATTTGATACTCAGTCGTCACAAAGCGGGCACGGTTAACAAAAACCGATGTCGAGGCCGTTGATGTTTCACAATGGATTTCCGATCAGCTCACGAACTCCGAAACAGTAGATTCGGATAAAATCTATAACCATCACGCATAAAAACCATAATGGTTCGGGCTCCCGTACACGACATTTTGTGGCTACAAAAAAAGTGATGCAATTGTATTATAAGCCGAAACAAAATTAGTTTCACCTGACTGCAGATAAATTGCGTGTAATATTTTGAACGTTTCTTTACAGGCATTTTTTTAAGGCTCCGTTGAAAAATTAATTAAGAGGTAGTAGGTACTTACCTAGTATAATTCGGTCGCGCTAAGTTTGCACTCCGCTGGAATGCGGCGCCTCTCCCACTTACCCGCTCACCTCCCCGCGGTCGTCTTATCGCGTCCGTACGGTTCGCATACCGTACCTAAACGTCAGTATGACGTAATCGACGCGAGGTGCAAACTTAGCTTGACCGAGTAGTAGTAACCAGGTAGATAATTTGCTCAATTTAAGCCCTCTTATAGAGGTCTCTTACAATGTGCTACATCATGCGCACTACGGAATTTCTATCGGAATTTTACGCTAATTTATCGGACTGTTTGTTTTATACGCGACATTTAAGTCATTTGGTATGTCTTTTAGGACTAGTACGAATACCTACTGACGTTATAGATAGATAGGTAAATAGAACACTTTATTGCACACAAAAAAAAACATGTAAAGGAACACAACACAGAAAGAAGAAAACAGAAAAAACAATTGTGTGCAAAGGCGGCCTTATTGCTTGGAGCAATCTCTTCCAGGCGACCTCTGCTGAAAGGAGAAGCTAGTGTTGGATAGTACCAAGTCGGAAGGAATATCTATATTACTTAATTAAATAAAGCGTAAAACTACGTTGTTTTTCATAAATAACAATTACTTTTATCAATATCGTAGTATTTTTCTCTACAGTGTACAACAAAAATAACAATAGCTCAATAATTCCTATTCTGATTATCAAATCTCAACCCACGTGTAATAAAACAAAACAAAATAGAAATGGAAATTTTTACTGTCGTATCTTCATTACTTTGGTAAGGCAACGTAAGTCGGTAGCACTTTTTCGTTGGGCGTGGGCGCTGATGTATCATATGCCTTTGTCGCCGACAGATAAAATAATAAATAATATTTATGACCCAAGATCCTACTGTTGCTAGACGTTACTTATTTTCTGAGAAACGAAATGTGTGGGATAGAGTAGTGCTAGTGCGTACTTTTAATGGATGCATATTTGATACTTGTTCCTACCTCAAGCCAATTTAAAGATATGAATTTTTTAATGTAGGTACGCATATTTGCTAGCTTGTACTTTGGGCCAATTTAAAGGTATCAGTTGCTAAAAGTACGTAAAAACATTACTCACTTCTCTAAATGTGTGAGTACTGATTTTTATGTTTACTTCCTGGTTATCATAATATAAAAATTACAATTCAGACTAAGTATAAGTAAGATTTAGTACTTGTTATTTTTGCGAGCTGTACTTATTTTTCTTAAAGTTTGCATGTTTTTTTTCATGTATGTTTTATAGAATGTTGTTATTAATTAATATTTAATACTGCCAGGTCCAGGAAAATAAGTAACGTCTGGCGACACAGGATCTTGGACCATTTGTAGCGGCTGACAGATAAAATAATAAATAATATTTATTTTGCATCGCCGGCACTCGCTTGATAGCTTGATAAATGACAAAATGCATCCGAGATCGTTAACACTTTACATTTACTACGCTCAGCAACATTTTTTTTTTATTATCTAATGGTATGTGTCTACATCACAATAATGTTTATAGCACTAAACAATGTTCGACATGTTTTTTGCTTGAAACTAAGAAGTCTGCCATTAATAAATATAATAAAATGTTTAACATACATTTCTTACATGCTAGAACTATACTATCCTAGACCACGATACTTTCAACTACCAAGCACGATTGTTTTCTCAATATGTGACGAAAGAAGAAGTGCGAGGACTCTACAGCTGAGGTCTATAGAGGAAAGTTTGACTTTGCTCAGATTTAAGATGGCTGACATAAATCTGTCTCGTTTTAACTAAAACTTAAGTATGAGCTAAGTCAAAGTACACTGCAGGTAAAGATCTCAGCACAAGGGATTTTAAACTAACTCCAAGGTTTCCGAGATAATTTTGAAACGACTTATTTTTAACAACAATACATTTTCATTTCATTGTCGATTTTCATTTACAACATATTAAAATAACATGGACCAAAATTACCCAAAATATTGTCTAGAATTACCACGTCAATAAAAAAGCTTAGGTATGGATATTATTTTTTCACAATATAGCTTAAAATGTTACCAAAGTTACAAAACTATTAATTTTAACCGTTCCACAAAATCTGATACTTAAAAATAGATGAAAAAAAATGTAAAAATATTATAACATCGTGTTTTCACTGCGTTAACTAATAACAGAACGGATTGACAGCATTATTAGTAAATCTAATAGCGAAAATAAGTTAACCACATCTGTCTGCTCTATTTCTCCGGTTGTGCAACCGCACGCATTTCAAGACAACCTTTGGTGTCTCAACCGACGACGTGATCCTGCGTCGACTGCTGCAGTACGAGCACAAACATTACGACAGATTAATTGTGGAACCAGCGTCCAACTAATAGGACCTATTTCCTCTAAGCCAAAATATAAGCCAACCAACAAATTCCTGAAAGACCGGCAACCCATCGGCGGTACCTCTGGTGCTGCAAATATTCATTTGCAGCGATAATCACTTAACACCAGGTGACCTGCCTACTCGTTTGCTCGGTAATTTTTATTTAAAAAAAAGCTACAATATGGACCTATTCAAATTTCAATAGGTGCATATCATAAACAAATTACTCAAAAACCTTAAAAAAGGGAGATACTCTTGTGCAGCAATTACTCAACGTCTAAGCTATCACTACTGAAAGAAAGAAAAAGGTTTATTTCTCAAATTGTGCCACACATCACATCTTATAACTAAGAATTGGTTATCCCGGCGCTTTCTCCATTTGAGCATTAAAACCAAATGCCTCAAGCAACACAAGCGACAGAATAAACTGTGTAATGGGTGGCACAACCTGAAAAAAGGTTCCGGCTATATGTCGCAATAGGTATAATATTATGTCGCAGGTATGTTTTCAAAGCCGTGATATTACAATTTCACATACACAAAAGCATAGACTACACTGCAATATGGAAGAAAAATATCGCTCGCACATCTTTTGCAGCAGTTTGTTGATGAAAAAGCCGCCAGAAAACGTTGTCGCACTGATTGTGCTAGGGCTACAGACTGAATCGAACTTATTGCCTATTGCGTACAATACAATGTAATTGAGGCCGAGATTTTATAAAAATGTTTATAATAATCGTCGTAATCGTTCATTGTTCAATTATACAATACTTGAGACACAAAATGTATGACGCTACTACGGATACAGGGTGTGCTGTGAGGCTGTGGAAACGCCTTTGCACAGCATTTCTTTTGCTAATGTATAAACAGAGTCTCCACCTAGGGAAACTCATAGTGCTCTCGGCGGAGGCAAAAAATATCTTGGCCAAGAAGCGGTTGCTGTACCGGGTGGCCAACAGTATTGGATGGGAGCTATAGATGGTGGTTATTACAGACCGACCGACTGACGAGAGACAGATCGACAACAGTGCATGGCACTGCTGCGACTCGCCTGATGTCATCCGTCCACCTAATATGGGGGGAGGGGGGGTTGAGAGTCTTACAACGTTCCCAAAACCTTGGACTAAACTCTGGTAATATAAATTTTTATACCTATTTAGCATCTCTTTCTCGTCTTTTGTCATGAAAAGGTTATCTTTCTAACAAGGGTCTACTTCTTAACCCAGTTATAGGGTCTGCTTACTTAACCCACTTATCGACAGGTTACTGGTTTTTACGATTAACATCTGACTTCCGCATCTCATAATAATCATAATGAATATATCTTACACAATCTATCTTGGAACGAGATCTTTTTCCCATGACAATGATAATTGATAATGCTTTAAAGTTTAAAGTATTGATCTGATTGTAAGATTTTTTGTACAAAATGTTAAACTAGCTTTTTTGACTTTTTTGCGTGAATGTTCACCTTGTAAATAAGACGTCTTGGATTGGAACTCCAGCCGAGTCAGTTTAATAGTGAGCAGAGTGCTTTTGTTTTTTGAAAATATTCAATTGCCTAAGTATGTGATGGAAGAGGAAGAGCACGCACCTTGAGATACAAGTTCAAATTTCAGGGTCCCCGACACAACTGTGAAACGACTTATTTTTAACAACAATAAAGTAACAACAATTTATAAAAAAAAATTGGTGTAAGTAAAGCACTATCCAGACGTTGGGGTCCCAAGGTGCTGGAATGAAGACCTCGGAAAGGAAAGTACAGCAGTTAAAGACCTCCCACTAGGTGGACACGCAACTCAAACTCGGACTCGAAACTCAAATCATTTATTCAAAGTAAGTAGGTACTATTGTACTCCTATTGATGATTAGAGTTGTTAGAGTTATAAGATCAGTTCGTAAACATAAAACCAAACTACGAGGGTTCCAAACGCGCACAGGTCTGAGAAGAACACAACAAACTCAGTCTTCTAACGAGTCACAGTGGACGTCTATGATGATCATAATGATAATAAAAGTACTATCCAAAGTATTTTCACGAGATATACGAAGTTTATAGAATTGTATGTATCTGAATCATGTTATTTCATAGCAATGTGGCTTTATCTACATGGTGAAGTGTACATGATGTGGTGCAAGCTGATTTATGGGCAGGATAACGTTTGGTCCCTGCGCCGCCGTGGGCGGTGAGCCTTTCAACATCATAATATTCGACGAAGATGTTTATTTTCAGCTACAATAATACTTTATGACGAATCCATCCTTTAGTGCTACTATGACACTGAAAGACGATCAGAACTAGAATAGTTACTTCAATCTCAACAACGGCCAGAATACGCCTGTCAGCACCAGGCGACTTAGCCACATTCAGCAATGGTATTACAAAATTCCAGATCGGCAAGGCTATCACCAATTATAGCTTCACCAATTTCTAATGTTTAATCAATCAATCAATCATTTATTTGCTGTAAATGCAGGTTCACAAATATCTTAAAATAAATTTAAAAGTAAAGACTTTGTAGGCTTGTGTGTAGGTATATGGCCATTATACCTACAAAGATATTGGCCCGGGGTATACACATCTTTTGATACTTTCGGAAATGCTGCAAAAAATGACGACCCGTTCTTACCATGATCGATGTTTACTAACAAATTAATATGTGCGTAAGTAAATATTTCTTAACTGACTAATTACCTAAAAATTATTGTGATCTTCTAAATGGGAATAATCTGAGTATTGCCTGAGTAGTAGTATCTGAGTATGACCTTTCGAGTTGGTACCACAATAATCATTGCCAAGTATCCACTAGAAATAATGCTTGCAGAAGTCAGTTCTGGCAAGACACTTGCACAATTTGTGAACTCGCAGTAAGTCATCTTCTAAAAGTTTTTCCATGGGAAAAGTATTTTCCGCAATTTCTTGCAGAATGACACCTGCAAATTTTATTGCTATTAAACACTTTGCACTAGGATAATTCTATCAATACCTAATACCTAGTAATAATCATCATCATCCCCGGTCCACTACTGAGCACGGAACTAACCCCTCTCAGAAAGAGAGGAGTTAGGCCAGAGTCCACCATGCTGGTCAAGTGCGGATCTGAAATTCAGAATCCTAGTGTATCTTATGCAATTTTCATATCCAAACATAAGCCGGCATATATCGTCTTGGCGGGGGCACGGCAGTGCCCCCGCCAAGACGATATATAGCCAAACGGCGGACGGGGCGCTACGTACCTTTTTCTCGATCTGGGTTAAAGTTTGTGACATAAGAATTGTATAAATTACAATAAATGGGGTGCAATAATTACCTACCTTGAGAAACATATTATTATTTGTTGACATTTGCATATTTTAAATAAAAAATAATTATGCCGAAAGCAAAATTAATCAGACCGCTTACAAAGAAAAGATAAAATCTTTTAACATAAATTAAACAAGGCATAAAAGCACGCTATAATGTTTTAAAAACATGTGTCCGTTTAATTTCATTCACACATACCTAAACAAAAACTGCATGATCGATATTTCTCGCAATTAGGCTTAGGTAAGTATGTATCAAATGAAATAAAAGTATATTATTGAGTTGCCCACCTATAGGACGCTAATCACTTTTATGCTTCCAATTTTATTACTTGTATAGAATTAAAGACATTAGTACATACAGACAATAAATCATTTGCAAGCATATGTAATATGGTAATACCGGAGCGCAACCTTCATAAAACTAAGATCATATCGATCAATGTATTTAAATAATCATATTTGCGCCAATATACTTAAATATGAATAATTGCGAGTATAAATTCAACGCCTACTAACGCATCTATACCTAGTGTTATTTTTCAAGTTAGCTTTAAAAGAGGTAACCAAAGGGCGCTCTTTAATGCTTTTCATACTAATGTACTCTGGTTCTCATTTGAATACTAACCAATCAAACTCAATGAAATTTTGTAGTCTAGAAATAAAGTGTGTTTTTGGTTTTCTAGATTTCTGTAAAAATGTGTACCTACGGTTACTTCCCGTAATGCAATTTCAGACAATTTCAGAGAAGGATCTTAACTACTAATGTAGGCACTAGATATTGTATACGATAGATATAAACTGAGTCATTATAAGGCGTACCTATTCTTTTCATAGCTACTGCAAAGTCCTTGTACTTGCATACAAATACTAATTGTAAATCGTGAAATATTTTATCAGATTTACATAATAGGCCATAAAATCAAGGTTACCGCAAAGAATAGAAGATGTTATCAGTTAATTGCCCGGCTTCTGTGGTAATGGGTTAAGGTTTCTCTATTATTAAAATTATATGGTAAGTCCGTCTTTCCTTTGCCCATAAAATGTACCTACCTTCCCATTCTTATAAAATTAGGAATTAATAGCTATACCTAAGACTTACTAACTCAGTAGTTTAATAAATCTAAGATAAAAGGCATATAGAAAGCTAAAATTTTGCACGGAATTCTGTAGACAAGGAATAAGACCAGATTTTATAAAATTCCCACGGGATAGAAAATAATGATGATTTGAATTTAGCCAATCGAAGCTGCGAGCAGTCGCTAGTCCTTAATAAAAGTCGTTAACATTTCGTTAGGTAATCACCACCACCATTTCCTACAGATTTCTCCAGCTTAATCTATAGCGGTTAATCTGTAAAACAAATTGACACTAATTCGATGCGATTGACAAACGCGCATATTAACAACGGACAATTAATTATCATTAGACACAAAAAGAATTGAGATCTTCGTGTTTAAGACGGCATTGAGACGACAACGGTAAGTACAGCACTATAACCACTTTCGAGAGAACCTTCTGTGCCTACTTTTTCATAAAGCTTGAAGAGGTTTGATAGATCTTTTTAAGCTGGACTATAGGTTGGTCGGAGTCACGTTCGTTCGACCGGCCACGACCGTCGCCCTACTGGCATTCCTTCTGTCAAACTAACCATCAAATTGAACGGGTAAAAAATACCTAGAATGGACAAGGACACTGCGTAGTTCTAAGAAAATTGGCGCTCAAAGATATAAAAGAAAGATACACGGAATCGGTATTTCCATTACATGTCTGGGAAATCGTAAAACTGTATACGTATGTTAAACTTATTGACGACTTGGTGAAATAAGAGAGAATTGGTAAATTGGAAATTTTCATGACGCACAATAAAATGCTATTTATTGTGGAAGTTAAGTTCCGTAATCAAAGTTTTTTTCTACCATAAAGTACAATTATGTAATGGCAGCTTTAATCTTACTATTATATGGCCTGTAGGTTTATTATAAGTACGTACTTAACTAAATGCCCAAGTAACACAAAAGTGCTGCATATCAACTGAATCACTGTGCTCGCGATTTCATCAGCGTGGATTTAGGTTTTTAAAAATTCCCGCGGGAACTGTTCAATTTTCCGGGATAAAAGTAGGTTACATCTGTGTTTGGGATTCAAGCTATTTGTGTACAAAATAGATGATGCCCGCAATCTCATCTAAGTTGATTTAAGTTTTTAAAAATCCCGTGGGAGCTCTTTGATTTTCCGGATAAAAAGTAGCCTATGTCTGCCCCTAGGACGCAAGTTTTTTTATTTTTTTTAAAGAATATTAGCCATGTTAAATGACTAATATTCCCTTTTCCTCTCCAACTAAGCGTCAGGCTCGTGCTAGGAGTAGGTACGACAACAGTGCAACGGGCGGGGTTTGAACCGTCGACCTTTCGGTTTTCAGTCCACTAAGATATTGCAATTTGCACTGTAAATCTCTCTGTACGAAATCGATCGAACAACCGTCAAAATGGCTACAGATGGGTCGTGAAAAGCTAGCAGACAAACAGACAGACACACTTTCGCATTTATAATATTAGTATGGATACTATCTAGTAGATATCTTAATTCTTAGTAGATAGTATCTACTAAGAATTAAGATAAATTCTTTGAATTATTCGGTCAGCAGTCGGTATTAAAATATAAAAAAAAACATTACTACGCCGAAATCAGTGTTAAATATAGCTTTGTTGTAGCAATGAAAAATATGTCTAAATAATAATGGAACTTTTGAAGGCAAATTCTTTAAAAAAATTGCAAGTTACTTAATAAGTACCTATAGGGTCTGAATGAATTGCACACATCAGAACTGTATCAAGTGAAAATTTACCAAATTCAAAATGTCAACTACAGACCTCGCTCCAATACAGAACACAGTAATTACGTGTAGCATTTAATGATTATAGAGCTTTTACATTTTTAGGGCCCCTCGATGAATGTCTTCATACAAATCCTGTAACATGATAACAACTATAGGTATAGTAGGTAGATTCAAAATGATCATTTCTTGTGTCGATTCGAAGTGGCCCACCCAGCATAATGAGTATTAAAATTGACACTTTGCGTCAGTTAATGGTCTTCGTTTCGGTCACTAACATTTAGTTCCGAGTACGCTCACAAAACGCTTACTGCTGGTATCAGCGTCAAAATGGCGAAAATCAAGTTGCTTCAAAAAATAGGTCGGCAACTGTAAGTCCAGCGTTAGGTAGAGGTCAGTGTCTAAAAATAAATGAAATCGTAGCTAACTGACATGGAATCAAAAATATCTTAAATACGGAACACATAAGTCTTACCTTACATTTCACTCATAGTGAATATTTTGCGAACGTAATTTTCTAGTTTAAGTAATTTATTTTTTAAACGACCCTATTGAGAAATCATCAACTTTGCCCTTTGGCTTTGTTTAAGCGCAATTTCGAATTCTCGGAAAACCTTTATTAAGTTGACATAAATGTCACATATTTGGACCAGTTAGCAACTGTGGTATTAAATTATAGTTATCGAATAAAATAATTACATAAACATTTTATTGGTACATTTTAAATACTTTAAGTAAATACATTACAACTTTTAAAGTCAATGCAATCAAATATAATCAGCTGTTAAAAAACAATTGAAAGCTTATATCGTTTTGATATTCTACATATTATGAAAGTACTTGTCCTACCTAACTGACTGCCTGATCTATCCAACGCACGGGGCGGTTCGACACTTTGGTTCCTTTAAGACGTAAGTACCTACTCACTGAGAAAGGATTTTTGGAAATGTCATGCATATATCCTAATCTCATCAACATTTAAAAATTAACTGGTACTAAGGCTTGCGATTAAAAATGAACAAATTGAAGAGTTTAATGGTTTTTAGAAATTCCATCCCGTCACCTATTTTAAGAATTCCACTCGAAAGGAGCCGGCGCAAGTCAACTAGTATGAAAATATAAGTACCTACATGGTATCTACCTATGCGTAACTTTTACCTTCTGATCATGGCTATGCATGAAAGCTATATGAATGAAGCCCTTAAATAGAACCACTTCATTTTCATAGATTAGCTAAGATCTCTAATTCATTTTCAATTAGTTACAAAGCTACTTAAATCTGTTGTATAAATAAAATAGGTACAGCTGCTATTATTCAATTTTGTAAACTAATTACAAAACAAAGGACACATTTAATCAACGAAACAAGACCCCGCTATCAGTTGCCGCATGTCTCTACACAATAATTAGAAGCAAATAATATGGCCTTAATTACAACGTTGTTTGGGTTCCGTACCTCAAAAGGAAAACCGGAATCCTTATAGGATCACTTTGTTGTCTGTCTGTCTGTATGTCTGTCAAGAAAACTATAGGGTAGGTACTTCCCGTTGTCCTAGAATTATGAAAGGCAGATAGGTAGATCTTATAGCACAGATACAGGAATAAATCTGAAAACTGCGAATTTGTGGTTACATCATTAAAAAAAATTAAAATGTGTATCAATTTTCAAAGTAAGATAACTATACCAAGTGGGGTATCATATGAAAGGGCTTTACTTGTACATTCTAAAACAGGTTTTCATTTATTTTTATGTATAATAGTTTTTGATTTATCGTGCAAAATGTTGAAAAAAATACCCGAGTACGGAACTTTCAGTGCGCGAGTCTGACTCGCACTTGGCCGGTTTTTTTCCAGTAGGTACGATCGTCGATTGGCCTCGCTGATCCGCCCGGGATGTCAACCAAGTAATGATTATGATATGAAACAAATATTATGTCCGCGGCAAGGTTGTTAAATTTGAGTTATTGAGTTCGAGGCTGGCACCAATGGACTTTTCACAATAAAGGTACATTCACAATGGACGTTAAAACGGTGGCGTGTACAAGCCGATTTACATTTGATTAATTTCTTGCCAACAGAACGAAGCGCAGTATGTCATTTACCCAGAATGGGGACTCTTTCACCGACATACAGAACGATATGAATAGCGCAGTATGTCATTTGCCCAGAATGGTGACTAAAAAGATGAACAGGTGAAGTTAAACAGTATGATAGTCGTCGTAGATGGTAAAGTATAGAAAAAGTGACACTGTTACCAAAAAATACCTATTAACATAGTAGACACTTAATATTGGACGTAAAAGGCAAAATACACTTTGCCAGATGATGTCCGAGAGTGCATAGTTTTAGGTACCAGTATTTAAAAATCCCATAGGAATTCTTTCCCGGACAAAAATTAGCCTATGCCACTATTCTTTTGCTCCGTTGCAGCATGATGGAAGGACCAGCTAATAAAACACACTTTTACATTTTATTATAGGTAATATTACTAGAATTTAGTTAAATATACCTACTTGAATTCTCTGAAATCAATAAAGGATAAGGTGCACAAAAGGGAAAGACGCTGCTTTATTGAAAAAAAAAGTCTTAATCTATACGACCGCTGAGGGGAATTCCACAGCCGCTGGGTTTATCGAATTCTAGAGTGCAGATAAAGTTCTGCAAAGAAATAAAGGAATTCACAAACATGCAATAAACACACGTGGTGTAAAAAATCAATTGCGTCGATGGTAGGAGAATGCGGATAAACCGCTTTCTTTGTGAACTTGATCTTAACAAGATCGCCTTAGTGTTATGTACGACTTGTTATTATATTTTCGGTATGTGCAATAATAAAATTGTAATATTTCGTTTGTTGCGAAATCGAATTCATTTCGAGACAAGTATTTAATTGTAGGTAAAAATGCTGTTTAAAAATGTAAGGTTAATAAAATTAAAGTCACATACTTAGTAGAATAAATGCGAAGAAATGTAGCTTAACAGGGCTCTCTCCGTCACTTACTCCATACAATCGTAGTTCCAATTTCATTTGAATATCAAGCAACCAAAGTCTATGAATTTTTGAAGAAAATATAGTATAACATAAGCAACAATACAAAAGTACTTACCTATAACATTACTTTAGCAAAATAAAAGAATTTCATATTACATACCCATAAATAACATAATGTCTTTTATCTACCCACTAAACTTTTTTTCACATATGGGAATAACCAGAAATTATTATCCATTGATCCATCAATTAGGAATTTCATAACAACTTTTTAAAAGTACTTACCTATATTGTTTCTTGGACGTCATTGTATACGTTTCCAGCTTTCGATAGCGTAAAAGCCCAGTATAGGTATTTATATCCGAACTCCGTAATTAATATACGAAAGTTTATTCCTTATTAACATAATAACTCAACAATTTATTGCATCTTTTTAACAATATCGTATGGAAAATACTTTTCCAATTCTTATTGATGTAAAACCCCGGTGTTCAAATTCACAGAAAAAATTCCAGGATCACTTTCTTGTTTTTTTTTTTTAAATATTATATGGAAAGACCACAGGCATTACTTATTATTTATTTTGTTTTTCTTGTCTCGAAACGAACTCTTGGTTTTAACATCGAATATGAAATTAGGTATAGGTTAGTATACATTGGACTGGCGTGATCTCGTCTAGTAAATGCAGATTTTAACAAAAAATACTTGAATAATGTAGCTATAGGTATGTAGTTATCACCTCAATAGTGGTGAAGATCCATAAGCTTGGAATTTCTTCTTAAATATTTGAATTATCTACATAATCTACATCAACAAAACTTTGCAAACACTAGCTTCGTTTAACTAATACATAAAATGACATAAGTACTGTTTCCCAAACCTCATATTTTGATTATTATATATAAAGACAAAGAAAAAAAGATTCCGTGTATCAGCTAAAAACGCTACTGTCTCAACATAAAGTGGGTATCTGACTACTGGAGCACTGATTTTTCAGGCAAATCCTCTTAGATTTTTCTTATTAAGAGGGGTCTCTCCGTCACTCGCTTCATACAAACGTAGTTCCAATTTCATTTGAATATTAAGCAACCAAAGTCCATGAAATTTTGCAGACATATTCTAGAAACTAATATCTATGTCTGTGGTTTCCAGATTTCTGTTAAAATATTTGGTTTCAAAATTACGCGGTCTTAAAAATTTACATACAAATCTTTGAGCCCCTGTAATTAAAAAAAAATCAGTTTCAAACCATTTTTAACTAATTTAAAAAACATAGATAAATATATCAATACTGCCATAATTAGAGTCGAATATATAATAAAAATCAGATAAACAAGCATTTTTTGCTCACTACCTTTTGTACATAGACCGAAACCTGACACATACATATTTTTATAAAGTCATCTCCTTATTAATTTTTTTTTGGTATATATTTTTTGTGCATTAGATATAATACTATGTATCTTTGACGACGTTTCCGTAATGTCAACGATGACATTATGTACAAGGCAAGAAATAAAATACATTTATACAAATATGACTTGTATTTGCTTAGTCATAGTAATCTGTTTTGCGTAAAAAATCTTGCTTTTGTAGTCATTACTAGGAAAACAGTGACCGTATCTTTGGCAGGCTATTAACAAAAGGTAATATTAAAAAAGATAAGTGATCTAAGGATCTATAGTTGGTATAAAAAATATCTATAATATTCAGTACTTAGATACTTAGATATTTTCATGGATATATTTAATAGAGACCTAGAGATAGACCTAGAGAGATACTTTTATCTCGGAAAATCAAAGAGTCCCCATGGGATTAAAAAAAAAAACTAAATCCACGTGGATCGAAGGAAAAAGACCCCGCGGACGTAGCCCGAGACGTTGGTCAGACACAAATAAAAGCGGTCAACGCACCTATCTGCAAGCCACGATCCTCAAAATTGAGGAAACGACGCAGGAAGATGATATCCACGCGGATGAATTTGAGGTTTTCATTAAAAGTTCAACTAGTAAGCCAACATACCAGCTCATCGCACTTGGCCTAGGCACTATTCAGGAATGCCCGAAGTGCTTAGTTCAAACTCCAAACGGACTAACTGACTGATTTATCAAAGCACAACTCAAAGTCTCAAACTACTGGATGGATCGGGCTGCAGAGATCACACTAATATTATAAAGGCGAAAGTTTGTATGTGTGTGTGTGTGTGTGTGTGTGTGTGTGTATGTTTGTTACTCCTTCACGCAAAAACTACTGGACGGATTTGGCTGAAATTTGGAATGGAGATAGATAATATCCTGGATTAGCACATAGGCTACTTTTTATCCCGGAAAATCAAAGAGTTCCCACGGGATTTCAAAAAACCTAAATCCACGCGGGCGAAGTCGCGGGCATCGGCTAGTCTCTTATAACGTAGACATTCGCTAAGGCTATTTTAGTTGTGATTTTATAAATACAGTATCCACGTACTATCTAACGGATAACCTTATAGGCATAGGAAAAGAATTTGTTTCAAGATAACTTGCAAGTTGATAATATAACGTTGAACAGTTTTTTTACAATTTCCTTACAATAATACTGCCCACGTTTTCTCTTTGAAAAAATTAATTGGTAAATTGAATGTAATAATCACAAAAACCGATAGTTGCACAACGGAGTACCTATTGTGTTTTTTATATTATTAAAGAGCAGTTCTAGAGGCTCAAAACGCAACGAAATTTCTTTTTTATACTGTTTCTTCTTATTTTAGTTCAAATTTTTGTCACGTTTAACGATTACGCGATAAAATGAAATGTTAAGCCTGTCAAGTCTAAATAATTGTAATTGTGTGATTTGTGTTAAATTATGAAAGTAAATTGCGGGCAGGTAGTTTTGAACTGCAAAACGATAAAAAACGCACTGAAATATCAGGGGTTCGATCCCTATGAGCATATTATGTGCGTTTTACTCAATTAAATATCACTTGCTTTTTAACGGCGAAGGAAAACATCGTAAGAAAACCCGCATGCCTGAGAATTTTCTATAACGTTCTCAAAGGTGTGTAAAGTCTGCCTATCCGCACTTGGAAAGCGTGGTGGACTGTGGCCAACCCTTCTTCTTCTGAGAGGAGAACGTACTCAGTAGTGTGCCGGTGATGATATTAGGTGATGACGATGATAAATGACATTTAGGTTTGCATACCAAAGCCAACGTAACTGAGTGCAGGCAATTTTTTTTAAAGAATATTAACCATGCTAATCATGACTAATACTCCCCTTTCCCCTCCAATTAAGCGTAAAGCTTGTGCCAGGAGTGGGTACGACAATAGTGCAACGGGTTTGAACCGTTGAATTCGGAATTCAGTCCGCTCCTCAACCGTTGATCTATCGAGGCTCTATTAATTTTTAATTAATTTAGTTTGTTCTTCAACGTATAAAAAAGATTACCTACCACCTCAAAGTAATTAGTTGTAAGTATCAAAGTATTCAGAGTAATGCAATGGTCCAAAACCGTCACCCGAAGGTCGCGAAACAATAGCCATCTATTGTAATTATCCTTGTATTACCGATACTAGTATAGATAATGTAACTAATAAAGGTTGACCCCTATCAGTGTTGCCATTTAGAACTCAATTAAAAACTAATGGATTGTGTGTTTATATTTTTTTATGCAAAACATGCTTTGAAGGTTCACTTTCAGACACCGGACGGCGTTCTCTAAGTGGTCCGTGTCTGGACAGTTTTATGTTTTAGGTATTTAATTGCAATCTAATTAAACTGTGTTCCTATTATAAAACTGTAAGGGAAGTCATTCAGTATACTCAGAAAATAATTAAGAAAAAAATAGTGTCTGTGAATAGTTAATGAAAAGAAAAAGTTCTATCAAATTGGGGTTTTCACAGGCCTGAAAGGCTGGGCGTATCTGACGTCACAATAATTTAGAATGATACTTTAATTTCATTGGTATTTTTATATCTAAATCTATAGCCTAGTGCTTAACAGGGCTCTCTCCGTCACTCGTTTCATACAATCGTAGTTCCAATTTCATTTGAATATTAAGCAACCAAAGTCCATGAAATTTTGCAGACATATTCTAGAAACTAATATCTGTGTCTGTGGTGTTTTAGATTTTTCTTAAAATATGTAGTTTTAAAATTACAGGGGCTCAAAGATTTGTATGAAATTTTTTAAGACCGCGTAACTTTGAAACCGAATATTTTAACAGAAATCTGGAAAACCACAGACATAGATATTAGTTTCTAGAATATGTCTGCAAAATTTCATGGACTTTGGTTGCTTAATATTCAAATGAAATTGGAACTACGATTGTATGAAACGAGTGACGGAGAGAGCCCTCTTAAGACGTTGGCCTTCTATTCAGGTGATCAGGGGTTCGATCCCGGGCACGCTCCGCTAACTTTTTGGAATTATGTAATATGTATGTGTGTTTTATTCAAGTAAACATCACTTGCTTAAACAGTGAAAGAAAATATTGTGAGGAAACCCGCATGCCTGGCAGTAAGTTCTCCATCTCAAAGCCTGAGAGTCTGTTAATTCGCACTATGCCAGTGTGGATGACTATGGCGTACACCCCACTCATTCTGAGAGGAGACCCGTGCTCAGTAGTGGACCGGTGAGGGGTTGATCATGACAATATCTATATATACCTTTTAATTTCTATTCCTACTCGTAAATGGGCACTCTGGGTATATATCAAACACTGCCACAATTATCTTACACCTAAGTATACATATATTATCTACTCCCAATCTATAATTTAATCATTATTATTACTTAGTAGATATAATATAGGTATCTATATGCAGAAATATTATGTCGTCTGTTACCTTTTTACTTACAACTTAACAGTAGGACCATTGGGAAGCAAGATTTCGAGGACTTTCCAATCCATCCAATGTGCAAACGAATCGTTACCCTCGCGGTGACACAAAAACTAGACATTAATTAAAACGCAAACCGATTTCTTAGGTGATGTAATAACACTTCCTTGCAAAGTGCGTCCGTTCGTGTGGAAACAGCTGTCTCAGGGAGGCGAGGCCACTCTTAAATTGCGTGTTCGAGCAATAAAAAGACTGACCGAAATCTAGTTTTGATCGTTTTCGATTCGATATCGATTTCATTGTTAGTATCGTACACGGAAGGCGATGGCCGATAATTACACTCTGGCACGTAACCATTGTGCAACAGATGTCATGTTACCGAAAAAAATTGACAGCCGCCAGTAAAAATCGAACTTGATAAGATAAGAATATTTCAAAAAAAATCATTCAATTACCTACTGCTAAGGTGAAGATCACACTAATATTATTAAGGCGAAAGTTTGTATGTGTGTGTGTGTGTGTGTGTGTGTGTGTGTGTGTGTGTGTGTGTGTGTGTGTGTGTGTTTGTTACTCTTTCACGCAAAAACTACTGAACGGATTTGGCTGAAATTTGGAATGAAGATAGATAATATCCTGGATTAGCACATAGGCTACTTTTTATCCCGGAAAATCAAAGAGTTCCCACGGGATTTCGAAAAACCTAAATCCACGCGGGCGAAGTCGCGGGCATCGGCTAGTAATATGATAACATCAAAATATAGGCATACAAGATAGTATGTCTATAATTTTATGTTCCGTCGACTTGGTTTGCGTGGATTTAGGTTTTCAAAAATCCCTTGGGAACTTTGATTTTCCGGGATATAAAATAGCCTATGTCACTTTCAGGTATTTAACTATACCCATGCAAAAAATCACGTCGACCCGTTGCTCCGTTGCAACGTGATTGAAGGACAAACCAATTAAACAATAAACCAACAAACAAACACACTTTCGCATTTATAATATAGATAGTGATTTATGGAGCAAATTCATACGCATGAGTGCAAATTTCCGTATGTCAGAATACTTAATAACTAAGTCGATAGATATCTTAAATCAATTCGATAATAATAATTATTATTTAAATAATAGGTATAAAATATAAATGACTCAGCATATTTAAATTTACAGGACAACTCATATGATATAAATAATAATTAAGTATGTAAATAATTTAATGCGCTGTTGCACATTTAAATACCTATATAAAAGTTGCACTTATAGTGTATTCATAAAAAAGTTTACAATTGACCACAATCACATCTGATGGAAAGTGATACGAGTTTGGGTAAGATGCCAATTAATCCTTGTTTTAAAGATATCCGGATTGTGATTGGTAGGAAACACAGATCGCGAAAGATTAGGTAATCCAAACCTTAGCCATGCGTATGAGCAATGATAACGCAAATCGTTTCGTGGTGTAGGTATAATAAACCGTAATAGGCTCGCATATCCTACGCTCCGCCTCAGGAAAGTGGGAACACAAGTTTAAAAAATCTATTAAAAGTATGCTCCTGGAAAAAGCTTATTATACAATCGAAGATTATGTAAATGATAAAAAAGCTTGGATTTGATTCGCTCCAGCAATATACGGCGCTGCAATTGCTTGTATACAGTATGGCATATTATTGTAAATTGAACATTTGAAAAGAGCAACCGCCGAGTTTCTTGCTGGTTCTTCTCGGTAGGAACAGCATTCCGAACCAGTGGTAGATTATTTTGACGATTCAAAAGCACTTGTAAAAGTTTAATTGAATAAAAATAATTTGAATTTGAATTTGAATTTGAATTTGATATCGACGTCATAAGGATGTGTGATGTGGAAGGGGACAAGATCGAAAAGTTTCTGAGTGCACTCTTCGGAATATAATATGTTAAGTGTATGCCGATAAGCCGGCTACCTTACGGCGGTGATCAAGACACTGAAGTTTCCCCAGAGGAGAATCTTCGCCTACAGGTCTCCCAGCTCGTCGATAAAGGACAACTTTTAGTTCAGTACTCCTCCATTTCAAATCTTATCCCTATTCTTCCTAAGCAGTAATTAGCCATTACAAAAAAATATACATTTAATTATTTTCTGCTTACTACGTAGGTAAACCTTAGCTATACATAAGCGTAGGTAAGATAAGAAGGTACATTATATTATTTTTGCCATTGATTCATGCAAAAAATATCCTATTCATTGGTGCAATCAGTAGGTAATCATAGTACACCACAAGGTCACCTATTACATGTAAACAGCAATTCCTATTATTGGACCTAATTTACTTTTTGCCCTACATTGAAAAGCTGTCTCATTCCATGTCACAGAGTAGGTGCAATCCACACATTATAATAAAAAAATATGTTTGTATTATTCGTTAGTTCGTCTGCACCTTGTCTATGCGTTCACGCATCGTTTATCTGAGTTGAAACTTAACAGTTGTTGTCGACACTTACGTGAAGGCTTTCGATATACTTAGTACACAACGAATAGTGCGCCATATTATAATTTAGTATGTTATAGTAATTGACAATGCCCGCGGTTTCACCCACCTGAATCAAAATCCCGTAGAACTAAAGGTTTTTATTTTTCGGAATAAAAATATTCGTACCTGGAATGCAAGCTATCTGTGTACCAAGCGTCAAAACGGATGGACCTTTAAAGCCCCGTGCGAACTCTTTTATTTTCTCGGATCAACCTGTGGCTGTTCCCGGGATGCAAGCTATCCCTGTTGTCAAAAACGGTTAAACGGATGGGCCGTGAAAAGCTAAAAGATATATAGACAGACCCACTTAGGTACGCATTAATTACTACTGTTAGCAACACTGGCTAAAATACTGTTTATTATCAGCAACACTGACCAAATTACTATTGTTAGCAACACTGGCTAAAATACTGTTTATTAGCAGCAACACTGACCAAATTACTATATATAACGAGAGTCGGGCCAGCCCGCGCAGTCAGTGTATTTTTGTACTCCAATCGAGAAGGTGTGAAGTGGAATATTGTCGAGTGTTAAAGTGGCAAATTGTAAACACAAGTGGTAAAGTATAAGAAATACAGCATTAATTATGAGTAAGTTATGTTTTATTTCACTACAATTAATAATAATAAAAATTAAAATCCTGAGATCACAAAATGTAGGTATCTGTTGGCGCGATCTGAGATAGCGCCAACATTTCAGAAGTGGGTAGAATTAACGCAAAATCCACTAAGATATACAACATTTAAACTTTAAAATTTCTTTTTATCAAAATAAAATAAAATGAAACACACATTTTGTGATTATTTCATTTTGTGATACTAGTTACCAACAAATAAGAACCGTAAACTTGTCATTTATTTTTAAAATACCCATATTTTGTGAAATTGAAATTGATGCTAGTCACGTGACAAATAAAATACCGCATGCTATTCGTTTTTGTTTCAAGTTTTTCTCCTTCTGCAGTGATAAGGCGATGCTAACAGGAGGTTGATGAATCATCAAGGCAAATCCTTGATATAATCGACTTCTTGAGGGTATTGCATAAACATTAAAATTAATTCTCATTAGTTTCTCTGAGTGACTTACTCGTACGTCCTCACGGTGATAGTCAAGGAGAATATAGTCGCGTAATGATCAGAAAAATATCAATATCTGTATTTATAATTCATAATTGAATAAAACTAATATGTTCCACATGCATAGAACCTCATATTTTTTTTCGAACTTTTATTGCCTCCCGTATCTGGTATGGCTTACAGCGAACCCTCCCGAACAAGATGGTGGCTACGTCTCAATCCACCGAGATGGTGCAGCATCGCGGAAGGAGGCGAAACGCTCCAGGATCTCGGTGGCCGCGCCAGCCGGCGCTCACGCAGCCGCTGCTCGGGCAGCCGCGCCAGCCGGCGCTCACGCAGCTGGCGCTCGGGCAGCCGGCGCCCACACAGCCGGTGCTCGCAGCCGGCGTCCACACAGCCGGCGCTCGCAGCCGCGCCAGCCGGTGCTCACGCAATCGCCGCTCAGGCAGGCGCGCCAGCCGGCGCCCGTGCAGCCGGCGCCCACACAGGCGGTGCTTGCAGCCGCGCCAGCCGGCGCTCACGCAGCCGGCGCTCGGGCAGCCGCGCCGCCGGCGCCCACGCAGCCGGCGCCCACACAGCCGGCGCCCACTCAGCCGGCGCTCGCAGCCGCGCCAGCCGGTGCTCACGCAGTCGACGCTCGGGCAGGCGCGCCAGCCGGCGCCCGTGCAGCCGGCGCCAACACAGCCGGCGCTCGCAGCCGCGCCGGCCGGCGCTCACGCAGCCATTGCTCGGGCGGCCGCGCCAGCCGGCACTCACGCAGCCGGCAGTTGGGCAGCCGTGCCAGACGGTGCCCGTGCAGCCGGCGATCGCAAAAATGAGTCTTTTCAAATATTTTTACGAAACTTTTAGATGCCTTGAAACCTAGGATACGCTCAGATACTCATCTAGTGGGTGAGAATGGCAAGCTAAATTGTTAACTGCGTTTCTTTCTGACGAAAATTACGATCGGATGCCATGATAACCGATGATAGCTAACCTTTCCCAATTTGGGGATTCGCTGGAGACATTCTACTAGGGTAAAATTGCTTTAATAAATATTTGTCATATGGATTATGACACAAACTGAAGTAAACCATTAAAAGCGCAGTCCTCAGTTAAAACTATAAATATGCAGTTAGAGTATAAAGCTCGAGGGTCACAAACAGACGGGTCGAGGGTCTTGACAGAGCCTTAGTCCAATTAAAAAAAAAAAAAAAAAAAACAAATGTGTCACGAACTTTGTGTGAGTGTGTGGCAAGTGTGACGTTGCCACGGAACCAAGCCGTACTAGTTCAAGCTACTAGCTTATTTTTTTATTATTTCTCTTGCATTCATGTCTTACGAGTAAATCATAAAATGTTACAACATGAAGCCCCGTCAGGGCGTTCCACAGTATAACATTGGTAATTATAATATGTTACAAGTATTATTTCAATTCTATTAAGTGTTAACATTTATGAAAATCATAAAGTATGAATAACAATTAGTAAATAATCATAAAGTATGACTGACAATTAGTAAGGAACAAGAAGTAAATAAATGAAAATAAAATATGACTTATAAATAAACGTTATAGGAGCGGTCATATCGTTAATCAATCTTAAAAGAACTTAAGTATAAAGAAAAGTGCATACATACAAAATCACTATCGTATTATACCCGGTCAGTCAAAGAAAAAAAATAACGGTTATGATAGTTTCAATTAATAATCACTTATCGTTTTTTTATATTAACATCATAAGACTATCAGAATAAATCAAATTTCGTTCAAGGCTTTCATTGATTTTGGCAGCGAATGTTGCATAATTAGATATTACGATTTAAATAAAATCCGTAGTAACTAATATACTGACAAAGATTTGAGAATACTGTGGTACACACAGTAAAATAGTTATATTTGCACCCGTCCAGTGTCGCGTAACACACACAAGCATATATATAGCACACGTAAATATTGAAGTTACAACTACTAAGGACGCCCACATATGTAAACAAACCCAGTTTAGTCAATGCGCATCACGTTGCGTTGGTTAAGTTGGAAAGAATTCTTAATAAATAGAGCAATGAGGATAATATTAATCACTCTACGGATTTAAGGTATCGTCATTCGGGCTAACACGCTTTGCACTTGTGGTGTAACAGGTAGGCCCACGATTAGAGGTTATGAGTTCAAATCTCTCTTGTACATTGTCTTTGATGTTTTGTTAATGCTAATGTCAGCATCGATAAAATGTCTCAAAAAAAAACCAATAGAACAGCTGTTAACAAATTAATAGTAAGGGAGTTAGCTTCCGTACTGGAATTGAGATCCCTGTTCTTTTCAGTAAAGCTAATAAAAGTGCCATAATTACAAGTTAATCGAACAGTTACAGTTATAGATATATTTCTTTCTTTTGTACTTTTTATTATTTGAATAATTACATAGGTCTAAAGACCTAAAAACAAAATCAATTCTTATACATATTAAACTTATTTAACATATTATAAACTAAAAGTAAGAAGATAAAAAAAGGGGTGTACGTACTCTTCGATAATATTTATAAATTGCTTATGCAGTTTTGCAATACATATGAATTTTATTGAAATGGATGAGCTTTACATTTTATTAACAATATTAACTAAATGAGCCATTGGTGTTATGAATTAACATGATTAAATGAATGAATTAATGAATTAAATAAATAAAATCTCTATTGTTTCTAATGTTGCACCTAAAAATTAGTTTGAGCTTCTGATGACCAAACTAAGCTTTATTTAACACTGATGCACTATCTATAACTAGAATTAAAAAAAAAAATATTTTTGAATAATTTAAATGTAGGCTTAACCTTTTTATAACTCTAGTTTTTATCTTTTTTTTAATCTTAAAATAAATTAATCTTTTATTTGTCAGCCCTAGCACAGACTACGATCTATTTGCGAATCTTCAAACACCAATCTCAGTTTTTATCTAGTGCTTTGGTCTACAACAATTAGTGTAAAATGTTCTTTTTTATTAAGTCTTTAATTAAATAAATAAATAAAAATAAAATAAATAAATAAACCCGTGTTATAGGTAACAGTACTCTCGCCTTACAGACTAGAACTAGAACAATAAAGAAATTACACAGATAATTTAATTCAAGATTAGGTGCCGTTAGACTGTGTACATTTTAATACACATACCTACATATATACAAACTAGATCACTTTTCTGGAGAGCCCCTCTCTGTTAGTATGAGATATGAGGATCTCTAATCTCATTAACAATAATTGTGAAATATTTCTGGCTGGACAGTCACTAAAGTGGAACCATTGTATAACCGTTATACAGTTGCACCGTTCACCCTTGCAGACAAATATAAAAATTTACTTTATGGCAAAACATAACTAATCTTTCTTCATAATATAATTAAGGTTAATTAAATAAACACATATAATACAAAATACAAAAATATTTATTTCAGTAATAAAAGAAAAAAAAAAAAAACAAGTTTAAATATATTTTAAATTTAAACTAGTACTTGTGGCGGGCGACCCCGCTCTTCCATAACATATTCTGTTATAATTGAAATAAATAAGTAGTTTCTAATAGTAATAAATTATATAGAATAATATATAGAATCTCTTTAATTTTCAATCTATATTTTAAAAATTTGGGTATACTGCTCGTATGATACTTACCAATATCATTAAGTGTCGTGTGACCTCACTAATGGGTAGGTTTTGTCCAAACAAAACAAATATATTTGCAACATCGTTAGATTTTTCATAGTTGTGAGACTTGTTTACGTAGAAGAGACACAAAATCACGGCATACAAAATTATGTCGTAATTTCACGGAATTCCGTCTTAAGTAGGTACGATATAACGGTATTTAAATAGTTTTTGTAATGATTTTGAATTGTCAAAATAATATAAAATTATAAATTTATCTGATGAAGGTAGTTAGATAAAATTGATATTTGGCTTATTAGATCTCATACAATCTATTACTAGAAGGCCAACAATATTGAACTTTCATAAACATGGGTGTTTTGAAGGTTTTGGTTTAGTCTCCATCTGAGATTCGGAGCGATATCGCATATTTTCGGTATTTGTATTGTGAACTGGATGATTAGATGTTGTGATAGCAATCACGCTCTAATTAAATTATTAATTTTGCCATTAATTTTTAAAAATTAAAACTCTTGAATAAACTCTTCGCATTGAACCTGTGTTTACGTAGGTTTTGGGAGGACATTTCGATAATTCGATAGTATTTAAATAATACCTGCTTTTCTGAGTGACGCTTATAATAAGTTTATATTATTGGTTGAGGGCAGCTCACTTCTTAGGCTAAAATGTGTGAGATGTGTATTATATACTTTTACGTATAAGTTTCACTTATATGTGCGGGTTAAGGAATTTACAGTTATATCGTTGGTAATATCACACATTCACACGTGGATGCGTGTTGGTATGCCTTGCAAACTTTTGTTGTTTGTACATCCTTATCCAAATAATATTAAACACAAGGAAAAAGTGTTACTATATATGCCCGTTAACGACTTTGAAACCATCCAACCAATGAGCCTAAAATCAGTGTCATTAGAAAGTTAATAATGCGAAGATTGTCGTAGACTACTAAACCAATGCGTTAGGCACATTTCTTCTAGCATAGTACCATACGCCAGGTTATACGCTGGTGTGTTGTAAAAGCACTGCGTTTGTATTAAAGTTGACGAAACAAAAGTAGAACTGTTCAAAGTGTTGCACATTACAATCGTATACCAGTCATGGTAGGACAGTCCTCAAAGGAACAGTCTCATATTGTTATTTAGGATATATGATAGATTGCATATGTCGCAGGACAGTAGTGAAGCTATTTTCAATAGACCACATGAACACTGCTTAATGTCTTCCAGTGAATCCTCAGAAAGGGACCCGTAATTGGCTAAGCATCTAATTGAAATAAATATCACAACAGTTGATGAATTAACAATTAAAACGTAATCATTTCATTCGAATCAGATAGTAATTGCATACAAAAGATAGTTCACAATCATATAAAATGCTAAGTAACTAATGGATATGGTTATAGGTTGATGGACAACCCTGGTCCTAAATAAATACATATAGTTCAAAGTTAATGGACAACCCTGGTCCTAAATGAAAATAAAAGGGTCATTCAAAAATATTTTCGTGTTGGAAATAAAAGACAATAAGATTAAAGTTTTGTTAAATTTTATAAATGTAACACCAAATGAAAGAGAAGGAACTAGATTTTTATCAATGGAAAACAACCATTTTTAAATGGCAATCACTAACTTTAAATTCGCTTAATCTGGAGCTAAAATTTCAATCATCAAAATTAACTTTGCAGTAACGGATCGTAAATTTTGCTTTCCAGATAGCCTCATAAGAAAAAGTCAGTGAGGGTTAAACCTGGACTCCTCGGTGGCCAATTAACGTCGTCTCAATTACGCTCTTACTGTAGAATTCGAGTCAGTTGACAGGGTTATTGGGATTTATTTCCTGTACGGCAACAGCTTTATTAGGACGCAAGTGTAATGCCTTGTAATAATCGGCAGAACTGTAATTTATTCAAATTTAGAGTTTTTGGGACTAAACGCATTATAGTCTTATATTAGCTGAGACAGATGGACATATAGTAGACGGTTTTCCCCGTTCTTGAAGTTCTTATGCAACCCTGTTTTTTGGCCGGCATTGTTTTCCCAGTCCCCTCTTGTGGATCCAATTGAATTTGCACTTAGAACATTTTTTTACCAACATTAAATTAAAATACTTTATTGAGACGCCCAGTATTTAAAAAAAATCCTGATCCTTGTAAAAAAAAAACCTGTAGACCTTTCATCACCCTCTGTTACCTGCGTATGACAGACTACAGACAAAACAGAAACGAAAATATTTCTGAATCACCCTTTAAGGGACAGCTCTGGTCCTAGAATAAAATATGCTGGGACAACCCTGGTCCAATATTTATTTTAAGGACCGCCATGGTCTGTGACTATGTTTATAGTTAAGATAGAATTTGTTAATTTGAAATTATTAATTAGAGGCCTGGTGGCATACGAACAACGTTGGTCTTAGCATTTAACATTGGACAACCTGGTCCAATATTTATTTCGAGGACAACCATGGTCCATGATTACGTAAATACTTAAAATAGAATTTGTTTATTTGAAATTATTAATTATATTTATAGAAAGTTAGAAATTATTAGTGACACAATAACGTAAATCTGCCATGTTTTGTTGCTTGTCGCTCGAGGTCGACGACCCAATTTGGATGGCCGACTGTTAGCAACACTGGCTAAAATACTGTTTATTATCAGCAACACTGACCAAATTACTATTGTTAGCAACACTGGCTAAAATACTGTTTATTAGCAGCAACACTGACCAAATTACTATATATAACGAGAGTCGGGCCAGCCCGCGCAGTCAGTGTATTTTTGTACTCCAATCGAGAAGGTGTGAAGTGGAATATTGTCGAGTGTTAAAGTGGCAAATTGTAAACACAAGTGGTAAAGTATAAGAAATACAGCATTAATTATGAGTAAGTTATGTTTTATTTCACTACAATTAATAATAATAAAAATTAAAATCCTGAGATCACAAAATGTAGGTATCTGTTGGCGCGATCTGAGATAGCGCCAACACTACCAAGATATGGATTATATTACAATTGCGCCAATAGCGTGTGATAGATTTTTGGTTATCGAGTGGGCTTAAATGATGACTAATAAAAGTTACCATCTATCTTTTATTTAAACTTGTAGGTAGCTATGATTTTGTCAGGTAAAGCCTAAATGTTAAATCATTTAACAATTAAAATCAAGCAAAGCAACTACTGTATTATTTAGTAAAAGTAAGAATCCTAAACTGTTTTCTAAAATTAAATAAGTTAAAAACCTAATCTATACTTTCACTTCAATAGATAAAGTTAATTAATTACCAAGAGAGGGTAGGTAGTAAACACATAAGTAAAACAAACCAAGCTGAATAATAATAATTGGTCGTTTATTCAGATATCTTTCTCACTTTAATCTTTATAGATCTATCTGTATTTTATTGTATTGTTCAGCATAGATCTATTTATTTAAAGATGACTCTACCGCCCGTTTCGCAAAGGTGTTTCGTCGTGGAGAAGAAAGGGCAAAGAAACTCCACGACACACGTCTTTTTAAAACCATTACAACATTCAATACATAGTACTAAAACATATTTAACAATCAGTTATAACCAGCAAATAGTTATCAATTATATCAATTATCAATAAAATATAAGAATACTTAACTTTGGTATAACCTGCCGCCCTTGTTTGCTCTGGCATCAAGAACTTCACCGTTTGTACCAGACTGATTTTACTATTTGAATTATATCACAAGACTATCTTAGACTGAATTATAACACAAGAATGTCGTGGACTGAATTATTACACAAGAATATCGTAGACTGAATTATTACACAAGAATGATCCCTCTCCGTCGAGGTAAGGTACTTTTATAGACACTGCCATCGCAAACAAGGCGGGAATCCATTGTGACGTCCATCTTAATATTTATTTGAAGGTTGGTACAATGTACCAACCTAACACAATATTAAATTTAACATAATAATATCATCAGCAACACATATTTATGGTTTACATATTGTTAATTTGACAATAATAATTAATTACATAATAAATCGATGGTTTACATATTATTTCACATAATAACTATTGACAACTGTATACCAAATCCAGCGGTATCATGTCAACCCTAGTATAGTGACAGTATTTAATTTACAATTAATAATTAGTGACATGTATTGATAATTAACATCATAATATTTTAGATATTCTCTTATTCCTTATTTTACATAATAACTATTGACTACTATATGATAAATGTTAAATCCAGTAGTATCATGTCAATCTAAGTATATTGACAGTATTTATTTTACAATAAATTAACTAATGATATGTATTGATAATTTGCATCTTAATATTTTACATATTGTCATACCTATTCCTAGATACCAAATTAAACTATGATGAATAATAAAAGACATTATAACAATATCATACTCTTGTTTGATGGCAGCACATTGGCAGTGAAGATTGTCGCGGAATAATAACGTTTCCGTTCAAAATATAATAATCAATATTTAGTTCAGTCTCCAAGTTTACGATTGGATCAATTTTAGCATAATAGATATAGGCATAAATTCATCTTGATCTGACACGGCCAGACTGACAAGTACTTCGCTCCCGAAGTACATAGGGAAAGATAAATTTTAGCATATAGAAATAAAAGTCATTCTGAGATGACATAGATAAATTTTAGCATAAATATAGACCTTACATATAAAGGGGCCGAGAAAGAAAAGAAAAAAAAATGCCTAGCTAAGAGCTACAAAAAAATATATCTGTAAGCTATATAAAAAAAATATATATCTGTGAGCTATATAAAAAAAAAATATCTGTAAGCTATAAAAAAAAATATGTCTGTAAGCTAAAAAAGATCTATAAGCTAACAGCTAACCTATTAGTAACTGAGTAAAAGAACAAGCAGCCTAACAGTCCCTAACTGGCTGCTCCCCATAAAATTATGGGTCTTGTACTAGACTGTCGTCTAGTACATATTTCTGTACTAGCACCGTCCGAACAAGCCGTCTAACATTACTAAACCAGTTTTCCCCCTTTTTTTTTTTGGTAATAGTAATGATTAGTGCCAGCAGCCCTAACTAACTGGCCTAACCGCTGCCTCCCCATAAATGGGTCTTGTACCATGGCCAAGTACTAGATCACAGTACTAGCACTTGTCCGCACAAGCCGTCTAACATTACTAAACCAATTTCTCTCTTTTTTTTTTTGTGGTATTAGTAATGATTAGTGCCAGGCAGCCTAACTACCTAACCTACCTAACTGTTTGCCATCCCCATAACGGGTCTTGTACCATGGCCAAGTACTAGATCACAGTACTAGCACTTGTCCGCACAAGCCATCTAACATTACTAGACCAAAAATAAAAATATACAATGTAGCATTAGTACTAGTAATGATTAGCGCCAGGCAAACCTAACTACCTACCTAACTGTCTGCCATCCCCATAAATGGGTCTTGTACCATGGACAAGAACTAGATCACAGTACTAGCACTGATCCGCACAAGCCATCTAACATTACTAGACCAAAAATAAAAACAAATAATGTAGCATTAGTACTAGTAATGATTAGCGCCAGGCAGACCTAACTACCTACCTAACTGTTTGCCATCCCCATAAATGGGTCTTGTACCATGGCCAAGTACTAGATCACAGTACTAGCACTTGTCCGCACAAGCCATCTAACATTACTAGACTAAAAATAAAAATAAACAATGTACTCGTAGCATTAGTACTAGTAATGATTAGCGCCAGGCAAACCTAACTACCTACCTAACTGTCTGCCATCCCCATAAATGGGTCTTGTACCATGGACAAGAACTAGATCACAGTACTAGCACTGATCCGCACAAGCCATCTAACATTACTAGACCAAAAAAAATTTAGTACTAGTAATGATTAGCGCCAGGCAGACCTAACTAACCTAACTTCTCTTGTCCCATTTGAGAATCCCAACTTTTGTCCCATACGGGAATTTTAATATTTGTCCCATTTCGGGAATATAAACACTTGTCCCATTCGGAATTTGTCCCATAATATTTTTCCCCATTGCGAATTTTTTTTTTTTTTTTTCTTTCTCTTTCTTTTTTCTTTCTTTTTCTTTGTGTCATTTAGCATTTAGATTATTAGTATATTTATATATTGCTCGGCCATTCTGATAAGTACTTCGCTCTCGAAGTACATAGGAAAATAGAACATTGTATCCAGTAAAATAAATCAACTGCGGTAGTAACATACCGACATAAAAAAAATATATAGAATGATGTTATTCGTAACAAAGTATAACGTATAAAAAGAAGTTATGTATAAATACGATTGTGTTATTCGTGACACAGATAATATTCAAAGATTCAATGTCAATGTTACTGCCATGAAAACTAAGATAGCTAGACGCCAGACCGTAATCATTGTACCACATAATTGTTAATTGTTAATATTAAATATATTTTTTTTTTTTAATAAAACTATTTTCTTTATATGAATAAACATTGCCGTTATTTTATGTTACTGTATTTCCTTTTCTTTTTCTCTTTTTTCAAAACAACTCAAGAAAATTAATCAATAAAACTTTATAATGTTGGTATTTCTAAAATGAAATGTTGGACGTATTACCATACTATTTTCAAGGGAAATAATTTTTAAGCAAAGTTGTTTGAAGAGACACAACAAAAAAAAATATACTTAAGTGACAAAAATTACTTAAATTGTTTTAAGAGAGTTATGCAAATCATATTAAGCTTTTCTTTTTTTTTTTTTTTTTAAATTTGTAAATTCATACAGCCTTCAGACTTTTTAGTTGATGTAAATGGGCATGATATGATTTCTCGAAAGCAAATGGACTGATTTTGTTTGTTACTTTTGTTTTGGTACATTATAACAACATTCTAAATAATTCCAAGAACTAAAACGCTCGGCCAGTCTGACGCCTAACTAGATCTATTATCTAAGTAAAATTATACTACAGACACGTGGTTTGTCTAATTGATTAAAACTATTATGACTACCCTCATTAAATATAAATATACACTTGAACTTAGCTGTAGCACTGAGTTTCACCAACGAAGCGACGTTTTAACCAACGGTGCCAAACTAGCACCAAGTGCCACTGACGAGAGGGTTGTCCATCGCTCTCTGGTCTGCAGATCACCAGCACCAAGTGCCGTTGACGACAGGCAGCAGCCTGTCGTTTCGAAGAGAGGCCGCATCCACGATTTCTGAAAGCATTTGAAAAAGTATTAGTATTTCGACAAGAACTTATCGTATCCCACTTCTGATGATAGATTTTTGGTTATCGAGTGGGCTTAAATGATGACTAATAAAAGTTACCATCTATCTTTTATTTAAACTTGTAGGTAGCTATGATTTTGTCAGGTAAAGCCTAAATGTTAAATCATTTAACAATTAAAATCAAGCAAAGCAACTACTGTATTATTTAGTAAAAGTAAGAATCCTAAACTGTTTTCTAAAATTAAATAAGTTAAAAACCTAATCTATACTTTCACTTCAATAGATAAAGTTAATTAATTACCAAGAGAGGGTAGGTAGTAAACACATAAGTAAAACAAACCAAGCTGAATAATAATAATTGGTCGTTTATTCAGATATCTTTCTCACTTTAATCTTTATAGATCTATCTGTATTTTATTGTATTGTTCAGCATAGATCTATTTATTTAAAGATGACTCTACCGCCCGTTTCGCAAAGGTGTTTCGTCGTGGAGAAGAAAGGGCAAAGAAACTCCACGACACACGTCTTTTTAAAACCATTACAACATTCAATACATAGTACTAAAACATATTTAACAATCAGTTATAACCAGCAAATAGTTATCAATTATATCAATTATCAATAAAATATAAGAATACTTAACTTTGGTATAACCTGCCGCCCTTGTTTGCTCTGGCATCAAGAACTTCACCGTTTGTACCAGACTGATTTTACTATTTGAATTATATCACAAGACTATCTTAGACTGAATTATAACACAAGAATGTCGTGGACTGAATTATTACACAAGAATATCGTAGACTGAATTATTACACAAGAATGATCCCTCTCCGTCGAGGTAAGGTACTTTTATAGACACTGCCATCGCAAACAAGGCGGGAATCCATTGTGACGTCCATCTTAATATTTATTTGAAGGTTGGTACAATGTACCAACCTAACACAATATTAAATTTAACATAATAATATCATCAGCAACACATATTTATGGTTTACATATTGTTAATTTGACAATAATAATTAATTACATAATAAATCGATGGTTTACATATTATTTCACATAATAACTATTGACAACTGTATACCAAATCCAGCGGTATCATGTCAACCCTAGTATAGTGACAGTATTTAATTTACAATTAATAATTAGTGACATGTATTGATAATTAACATCATAATATTTTAGATATTCTCTTATTCCTTATTTTACATAATAACTATTGACTACTATATGATAAATGTTAAATCCAGTAGTATCATGTCAATCTAAGTATATTGACAGTATTTATTTTACAATAAATTAACTAATGATATGTATTGATAATTTGCATCTTAATATTTTACATATTGTCATACCTATTCCTAGATACCAAATTAAACTATGATGAATAATAAAAGACATTATAACAATATCATACTCTTGTTTGATGGCAGCACATTGGCAGTGAAGATTGTCGCGGAATAATAACGTTTCCGTTCAAAATATAATAATCAATATTTAGTTCAGTCTCCAAGTTTACGATTGGATCAATTTTAGCATAATAGATATAGGCATAAATTCATCTTGATCTGACACGTGCATCTTGTACGTGTGTCTTTTGGACAAGCTGATGCACGCTATTGGCTCAGTTGTAAAATGTAAAAATGTAAAATGATCTAGGACTCTGTGAGAAAGTATATTTCGAGATTTAGACACACAAAACGCGCCACAGAATTATTTTCTCTGATCTGATGCCATCTGTACCTGTACTGTATACGCTTTGTATATGTACTGTATTCGGTATAATATGTACTGTATACGGTTTGTATATGTACCAATCGTGCACGTGTACGCGCGCGTCACTGTGACATTCTGACTTACCGCACTCCGTAGGCGTTGTGCTATGTATCTGTCTAGGCTATATTTAGTTGTGTGGGAGTTGTTCTTAGTATGAAATCGTTCCGGCTTCGCCCGTAATGAGAGCATGAGGACATTCAAGGTCAGTTCACAGACAAGTACCAACTTACTTAGGTAAATTAAGCGCTTACGGTTGGTTTCTCAAACCTCGGTCATTGAAATTGAAGAAAAATTTTGAGCATAGTTTCAATTTCATTTCATTCTAGGTCAACGGGAAGTACCCTATAGGTTTCTTGACAGACAAACGGACGGACGGAAAGACAACAAAGTGATCCTATAAGTGTTCCGTTTTTCCTTTTGGGGCACGGAACCCTAAAAATTAAATAGCTGTCTCTGTTAATAGTGCCTGAAAGGCTGAGAAACTGCTAAACTAGTATTCTGATTTGTTCTCTAAACATAAATGAATGGTACTTAATTATTATTTTAATAATTTCTAATACCGACTGTTAGAAATTAATACATCTACCACAATAATGGATCACTAAGCAACTAAGCGATCAGCCACTAGGCGATAAAAGATGGCAAAGAGAAAACGCTACTTCTAAAAAAGTATCTAGAATATCATCCGCACTATTAATCTAAGTTCTAACGGCCTTTAGGTAGTATTTCACCACATTTTAGACTTAAGTCTCAAGGCCTCAATAAAACCTGGATCTGTGACTTAGCTATTTGTTCATTAGTATTTATTGACTCATTTGTCTGGCCCTACATAACAATAAAACATGCGATACCATCAGTACACATACATTTACTCCAATTGATTACTTATTCGTGTCATTCACTGTTTCGCACTTGACACATATGTTTTATACTGGTATTCAAAGAAACATTAACATTTTCTTAACAAAAAGCTGGTAAGCTAGAGCCGCACCTGCAGAGCGGGTTCTGCATTCTATGAAATTACTTCATATACCTACCTATGAAAGGGCTATTTCAAACAAAAATCATGTTATATTGAAGCTGTTAAAATTACTTTGATACTGGATATCAAAGTGTAAGCAAAAAAGAGCCCGCAATTTTTTTGTTTACTTTTACGCTACACATTTACGGAACCCTACAAAGCAATTGACTCATCGAAACACAGCATCAGATATTTAATTAGACTGCCAAAGGCAGTTTAATTACTTCCTAATATTGACAAAGACACTTTTTGTCCTTCCCGGATCGTTATGTAAATAAAAAAATCTTATTGAAGCCTTCTAGTAACTGTTCTAACTTACCTACTTACAATATCGGTGGATTGAATTAATAAGGTATTAATATACAACTAATTAAAAGATAAAACTTTGTAATTAGATGTCAATGCTAGTACAACATAAACTATTTAACTTATAAGCAACCTTGTTGTTAAGTCGTTTTAAATACTATCTTTTGTTTTGGAGGTCTATAATAATATTTGTAAACCTTGAAAAAATGCAAAAGATCTGAGAAAATGGAGTCAATAAACCAAATAACTGTTGAACAACAAAGCAAAGTATCATCACTTATCACCAGGTGAGATCACAGTCAATGGCTAAACTTGTAGTGAAAAAAAATCATTAAAAATTATAACAGTAATCTATCAGAAATATACTGCTGTTATATTATCACAGTGTACTGAATTTAACAGGGCTCTCTCCGTCACTCGCTTTATACAATCGTAGTTCCAAATTCATTTGAGTATTAAGCAACCAAAGTCCATGAAATTTTGTAGACATATTTTAGAAACTAATATCTGTGTCTGTGGTGTTTTAGATTTTTCTAAAAATATGTAGTTTTAAAATTACAAGGGCTCAAAGATTTGTATGTAAATTTTTAAGACCGCGTTACTTTGAAACCGAATATTTTAACAGAAATCTGGAAAACCACAGACATAGATATTAGTTTCTAGTATATGTCTGCAAAATTTCATGGACTTTGGTTGCTTAATATTCAAATGAAATTGGAACTACGTTTGTATGAAGCGAGTAACGGAGAGACCCTTCAACAGAACTACATTGATTTAATTAAATGCGTTTCAACTGTTTGCAGTATGTACATCTGCACTTTCATTGGAGATGCGATCTAACGCGTAATATTTGTGTGGCTCGTGCGCGTAACCGTTTGAATAATACATGTATTCAAACAGTTACGTTGAATGTATTCCGCTTTATGCTGATCGTATACCAATCCTCTCGCACCGTAGGCACACAATTTCAGTGCTCAAACTTTGAATGACTCCATGAGCTCCGAGGAATGCATTTTATCTTCTTACTGAGGGTGTTAATGATCTTACGCATAATATTCAAGTATTTATCAATCGTTGCGTTTCAACTCTTTGAAGTAGGACATTTGCAATGTCACTGGAGATGCGATATAATAGTGATAATTGTGTGGCTCGTGCGCGTAACTGTTTGAATAATACATTTATTAAAACAGTTACGTTGAATGTATTCTGCTGTATGCTAATAGTACACCGCACCTCTTGCACCGCAGACATGCAATTTTAGTGCTCAAAATTTGAATAACTCCATATGTTCGCATAGGATACGAGGAACACAATTTTCACTACTAAAAGTCCTGATGATTTCACGCATAAAATCAAAGTATTCATGAATCGATGCCTTCGATATATTTTAAAAATATTTTAACAGGTTGTTAATTTCTAACAAAGACCAGTGGCTATGAAGGATATAATATGCAAATGAGGCAGATAAGTAGAACAATAAGTAAGTACTTTGCGTGCGACGCGTTTAGCGCGTGCTGTTTGGTATGCGATCGTCTTTATGAGAAGCCCACTCGTATTTTACATATGCTAGTGAGATTAAAATACCATATATCTAAATATTTATATTACATAAGGCATCCTTGACTGACGGACTAATCTATCATCGCAGGGCCCAAACAACTAGACGTATCAAGCCCGTCTCTAATGAATACTAGGGAACCCTAAAAAGGGATACACCAGTATGATGTCCTGTATACTCATATTTGTAAGACAACCATACCTATTTAGGTACCGCTGATTTACATGCTTATTATTGCTCTATCTACCAACAACAGAATTTATTCCAGTAAGTATATTCAACATATTATATTCAACAAGGCGAGACACTTGTGCACTATAATATCTTCCGCGCAGATGGCTGCTTTGGTGATGGAGATTGGCCTCCGGGGCCGAAATTCAGTCAGAACGAAATTATTATAAGACGAGAAAAAACCAATTTCATTTCGGGCTCCATACTTGCACCCACCAATTTTCATTAGTATTTGTAAATAAAATAAAACAGCAAATTTCAGCTACGGTGGCCGATCTCATCGGAGACTAACTATGGAAAAGTACAAGTATGTGCGCAAACGCAGCTGCACTCTCTATTTCCTCACTTACATAATCCAAATCATCGATGGGACGGCAATCCGACACGACCGAAGGATGATCAGGCGCAGGATCGATGTCGCTACGTGCTCAGTAGTTGGTGGTACCAAATTCACTTCCAGGCTGCTATCATAAAACCGCATATAATTAACTTTTTTGACCCAACCTGGACTTGACCCCGGTCCATATAATCCGCACCCGAATATTCAGTTATTTTCATATTTTCAATGTGTGCGTCGCAATCCCCTGAGGGTGTACCACTACTAAATAGGTACTAGTTATTAGAACCATGGTTTCGTATTAGATTCGAAACTTAAAGCACCTCTAATGAGGATCTGATTTTGTACAAAATACTCATTATTCTATTACACGTTTAAACACCTACTTAACAATACAATACGCTAGTTGATTTCGTATTCAGAGTTTCCAAAAAATTGTATTGAAAAAAGTGGTTATAAATTGAAAGTGACAATGCAGACTGTGCTGCATTCAAAACGGTATAATTGAATTAGACGGGCTTAGGGTTCTGCAGCATTTATTTTATTATTTGAAGTAGATACTCAAACCTATTTTATCTAACATATGGATATATCTATTTTCAAATTAAAAAGCTAACGTTCAAAACGAAAATCCGACTAGAGTATAATATTATTAAGTAAGTATATTACAAATTAAAACTTGATTTTTAATATATGTACTCTGTTACAATTCACAAGTTTTAAGTTTTTTTAGAAAATAACTTACAGCGGCATAATTATTTAGCTAAAAGATTGAAAATTTTTAGACCAGAATTTTTTTTTTTAAATAATGAGATTTTTTTATAAAACTACAGTATAAAATAAAATAGCAGTAGACAGTTGGACGGATACCGAGGTGATTTTAATAGTAACAAGTGTAAATTAAAAATTTATTACACCCCCGACAAGTGAAGGCATCTTGACAGCTTGACATTTTGTCAATTGACATAATATTAAGAACCTAACGGTTATCTAACCTTCTTTTCTACAAGAAAACTAGAAAAGAGCTCATAACTCTTAAACGGCTGAACCAATTTTTTTGGATTATAGCTAAGAACACTCTCGATCGAGCCACCTTTCAAACAAAAAAAAGTAAATTAAAATCGGTTCATTCGTTTAGGCGCTACGATGCCACAGACAGATACACAGATACACACGTCAAACTTATAACACCCCTCATTTTGGGTCGGGGGTTAAAAATTATTAGAAAGTAACTAAAAATCTACGGAACTTTTGAGGTGCAAAAATCGCACTTGACTGTTATTTTTCTTTAAAAATGTCACTTTCCCGTATAGATATTTAATTGTTACAATAAATACGTTACGACCGATTTCGTGATGTTATTCAATCTAAAGTAGCTACGAGCTATGAAAGTTATTGTTAAAAATAGTTGTTAATATGAAGTCTTACTGTGCGTTACGCTTGGCTGATTACACAAATTGTACTTTCATGATTTATCGTCGCGGTCTATATTATTATAAAAGCTTAAGGTGCATGAGACGGACGGGTCTGCCCGCGAAATTCAAATTTAATTTGGTTTTTCGCAATTTGTAAATTAATACGACAAAGTCGGCTTATGGCATTCTAATTCCGACAATGGCAGTATCATCTTCACAGGATTACATAAAAATCTTGACTTGAAAATGTTCAGTTTAAGAAATTAGTAAAAAAAATGAGTTTGACATGAGTTACTCACAAATTAGTCGATACTATACCTATTTTCTTAAACTGGACCTTCACTATTAACTTACCTACAGCTTAAGTCACCGAGTCTAGACACTTGGGATGTGTCTGTCTGTCTGTCTGCTAGCTTTTAACGGCCCAACAGTTTAGCCGATTTTGTTGGGTACAAAGTTAGCTTACATCCCGGGGACGGACATAGGCTACTTTTTATATCGGAAAATCAAAGAGCTCCCATGGGATTCTTAAAAAAGCCCACCCGTTTAACCGATCTTTATAAAATTTGGTACAGAGGTAGCTTGCGTCCCGGAAATTGGTATAGCATCTTTTTATACCGGAAAAGCAAAGAGTTCCCGCGGGATTTAAAAAAAAACTTAAATCCACGCAAACGAAGTCACTGGCGTCATCTAGTTTTAAATAATCAATTTCCTTGAGAGTAGGGGTGTGCGTCGTGATCTCCGTGCCGGCCTTGTGTATCAGACATTGAATTAGACACAAATCTAACAAGCGACGCATACAAAGCGTTCTCTATTCCTTCTAAATGGCTATCTTAATACAATCGTCTAGTGACCACAGCTTTCTTGCAGCGCCCACCTGTCGCCCGAAGGCCGACGCGTGCGAAATGCAAAGTACAGCTTTTATCTTTACGGTAACCATATAATTTCCCTGACTAGTCTTGCCTATTGAATTCGACACTGCTAGAAAGCTGCATGTACGGAGCCTATACAATTCCTTTAAAAATATAATCTATACTTCTATACTAGTATTATAAAAAAGTAAAGTTTGTAAGTTTGTTTGAGGCAAAGTAATCTCCGGAACTAGGTACTGAAGCGATTTTGAAAATTCCTTCACCAGTAGAAAGTTACATTATTTCTGAGTGGCCTATGCTATATTTTACTCTCAAAAAAATAGAGATCCCTACAAAATTGAAATAAGCTGCCCGTGCGAAGCCGGGGCGGGTGTCTAGTTGGGTATATTTTTTATGCAATATATTCAAACGCTTGAAGATATTCATAGATTGATTATTTGGCAGCACCTAACAATAATAGTTTTAAGACCTGTAAACTAACCCAAATTCGCAATAAAGATTATTGAATTGAATTGAATAGATATTTAAAGCGGTGATAGCCTATTTGTTATTCTTATAATCTTAAAAACCTGTCGAATTAGTAGCTATCTTGAAAAATCTTTGTCAACTAATCATAGCCAAATTGTTGCGTCCTTGCAACACAATGTTTTACGGTCTTTGTCAATCAAGTAAATCAAATTAATCAACTATGTTAATCTCCGACGAATAAATAAAATATCCGATACCTTGTATGTAGCTATCGTGTCAGGTGGACATACATATTCATATTCCAATGTAATTAACATAATCGGATTGAAACACATTTCCAACCCACAACGGTGCACTCTTGCTGGCCAATTTACGAAAATAGAAATGCAACTTGTCATTTTTGATGGACAGATTTCACTGAATCTGATTATCTTAAACTAGGTTTTGCCCACGATTTAGTCCGCGGTACATATGTAATTATAAGCCTGTGTTACTTGGATAAAATAGCTTTCTAATGGTAAAAGAATTATTAAAATCGGTTTAGTAGATTCAGAGTTTATCGACTAGAGACAAAGAAATATTTCCTCCGTTCTCTGGGTTTACCGTTTGGGTACGGAACCCTAAAAACGAAATATTTGATACGAACTTTCGAAAAACACACGTAACAATTGTAAACAAACATGTTACCATGATGCCAGAAACCATCTCGGGCGTCCTCAGAACGCCCTACCAAAGTTTTATCACAATCTGACCAGTGGTTTAGCATCGCATAGAATACAAAAATTCAAACATTGATTTTTATTTAGGTATAGATTTATTAGTAGATTGCAACTTTCAAAAACATGCATACCTAATTAATCTATTTTTATAATCAATTTGAGCTCATTTGCAACTGTGCAGTACATAACAGCGCAATCTCACTTTGCAGCTAAATAAAATAGAAATGCAATACTTATTTTAATGTTCGATGAGGTTTTACAGTAAATTTTAAATTACATTTTTATATTAGCAACTGCCCAGCAGGTAGGAAGCTTTTTTGTGTAGCCAGCTCAAATCATAATAAGCCTCCGTTATCAGATACTAAAACACTTTTAATTTTGCTCTGACCTTAAGATGTCGGCCGTTCACGAACAGTGAAAACGAGAGGCAGATAAGCAATCTCGCGATTGTGCCCCACCTACCTATAATGTTGACGCAAACAACAGACATTGAAATCTCTGTACTAACTACTGACTGACTGACCTATCAACGCATGACTCTTTCATGTAGTTTCTTTCAAGAACTCAATCTACTCGCAAGAAAGATTTTGAGAAATTTTAGAGTCACACGGACGAAGTCACGGGTATAAGCTAGTAATAATAGAATGGTTAGTCAAAATCGTATTCTAAAACCGTCGAACGAAATACCCTAGACTTTCTCAGATTTTAATAGTTTTTTTTTAATATTTTTTATTCATGACTAGCTGATGCCCGCGACTTCGTTCGCGTGGATGTAGGTTTTTTAAATTCCCGTGGGAACACACACACACACACACATACAAACTTTCTCCTTTATAATATTATATAGTGTGATGTGATAGGTAAGCGCTTGACCACAATCACACCTGATGGAAAGTTCACAAAATAGAGCTTATTATTATTTATAGTTGATGCGTTTTTACGCATGATTATGTTTACTGTACAATACATGATTATCTACAGCGTTAAAAAATATTTGTGGATAATAATGAAAACATTACTGTGAAATTTTAAAGGTACTTATTATAGATCACAGGTATAATATTAAAACAATAGAGTTTTAGCTAGCTCTGAGGCATTTACATTTTTTTTTAATTGTTTTCATACTCGTATATATCTAGGTACATTAGTTGTTGGGTTTTACTAAACCCTAGCTGATATAAATTTGATAAATATTATATTATGATAAATATTTCTTCTAATTTCTCGTCTTGTCTTATATCTGCGCTGACTTTATAGCTGGATGACTGTAATGTTGTACAATGAAGACAAAAATGTTATAAGTGGTTACAACTTCTTTTTTATTAGACAATACTTAAGTCGCTTATATTGTGTCCTTTAAATAAAAATATATAGATAATATATGTAGGTACGCAATAAATTATGTGCCATTGGCGTTGTTACATTTTTTGCAATCTTTGCTTACCCTACTGTTTGATCCAAAAGAAATTCATTTGAAATAGTTGCTAGGTATGAAAAAATTGCATGGTTTTTAGTTTTTCTTTCAGTGAATTTTGAAATGTTTCGTGAGATTTAACCCATAAGCAAGGAAAGAAAGGTGATGAATTTTATGTGCAATTTTTATTATCGCAAAGTCTTTTTTAGAGCCCTGGGTGCATAAATTCCTATTGCGAACATAATCCAAACTTATATTATAGAGTAGTTAAAAGTAAGTAGTTAATTATATTGTAATAAAAAAATATATTATACCTACCTACTTATGCGAAATTGTGTCTGTCTGTTACCTTTTCACGGCTCATCCGTTTAACCGATTTTAACGTTTGGTACAAAGGTAAATGGCGAAGATGGACATAGTAAATATTTTATTCCAGTAAATCGAAGATTTTTTTGGTTTAAAAAAAAGTCGTCGTGAGCTTCATTTAGTACCTATTTCATAATATTAGCATGTGAGATTTTATCAAGTACTAAAGAAAAAATCCAGTTGACATAATTACCTCAACCAACTTCCCTTATGTAGGTACCTATTCAGTTAAATAGGTACAAGTTCAATTCATTCCAGCCTTCAACCTTACATAGGTACAAATAAATATAATTTATAGCCTCAAGAAAGGCATTACACGTATGTATTTTAATAGGTAATTTCGTAATCCACATAAAAGAGCAGACAAATTAAAAAAATGCGCCCGGACATAAAAACTGAGAATTATTTGGCGATAATGACTTGACTTTTTAACATTTATAATCGTGTGCAAGGTTGATTTAAACAAGAGCAGATACGTTTAAAATAAGGATAATAAAATCACGTAGAACGGTTTGACCTCCGCTCAGCTGTAATCTTTCACTTGAATTTATATAAGAGACATATTAATTACTAATCGTTGTAATCACTTTGCTTATACAACTTGCAAGTTGCAAGCCTGTAATACACTGCTAAAAGGATTTTCATAATGCTTGAAACTTTTATTAATTCGCGTAATTTTGGCTCCCTTACGTCCTTAATTATTACATAAGGATAATAAAAGAGATCCATACTGATATTTTAAAAGCGAAAGTATGTCTGTACATATATAATAAAAAGGATTCGTTCAATAAAATCTATTTATTTTTCTTATTAAAAGAACTAAATTATAGTGCAATCGCTTCTTAATCTGTTTTGAAGTTTAAAAGATAAACCAATAAAATAAGATTTATAATTGGATGAATTACATAATTATTTTTTAATGATTATATACCTTATATATTTTACTGAGCTTGTAAAATTAATTATTTCTATTAATATTTCGGTACAAAGCAGCTTTGGCTTTATCTAACAGACACTACTAAGCTTAGGTAAATGGTACTTAGTTACATACTATCTTTTAGCTATCTTATCTCTTGGTAGGTTAACTTGCGTATAGTGATTTATTTCTAAAGCTACTATCTAACCTATTAAGTAATGAAAAATAGGTCAGTATTGCGCAGAGGTAGCGCGTGCGACGAGTAGGTGCGGTCGCCAGCGGCACGCTCGCTCTCTGTGTACGGATTGAAGACTTTTGATACTTAATTCTTTTATCATATTAATGGAATTCTGTATAAATAATTATATTAAAAAATAATATATGAGCAAGCGTAGTGTGGCACGCCCTCCAGCACGATGGACTGACGATATAAAGCGGCTGGCGGGAAGTGGCTGCATGAGGAAGGCTGAGGACCGGGTGTGGTGGCGCTCTTTTGGGAAGTTCTATATCCAACAGTGGACGTCCACAGGCTAATGATGATGATATAAAAAAGGAAGGTCCTCAATCACTCACTGATTGACTCAGCAACAAACCCTTGGATAATCGGAATTCTTGCGGGAGCGAAGACGCGGGCGATGGCAATAGCAAACGTATAATAGATCGATAACAATGAATCTACAAATAAAATGTGTTATGAATATTCTAAGTTCTAGAAATAAATATTTTTTTGCTAGCTTAGCTCAAATTAAAGAATTACCATTTTGTAGTCCCTATATCTTGAAGTTATTAAATAAAATATTTTTGTAGAAAAAAATGTTTTAAATAATACTAGATGTGCTAGATTTAGGTTTGTTAAGAATACCATAGAAAATCTTTAATTTTCTGGAATAAAATGTATGTCGGTCTTCCGGATGCAAGATATTATTGTACGAGTTAACAAGAAAAGGTAACAGACAGACAGACTGACAGACAGACTTTTGCATTGATAATATTAGTACGGAAAGCGAGCGGTTATATCCAATGAAAGCCCGCTGTCACTACTAGCACGATCTCAGACTAAATAATAGAATTGGGAATGTATCATCGGCGCGTGCTGCTTGTAACTACACTCGCTCATCTCAAAGCTACGCGGATCGACCGCTTTTGATAGTTGATCGCCGTATGAAACAATAATTGTTACTTTTTTACCTATACAATTTTAAAATTCAATAATTTTCTTAATGTTTGTTAGCCAGCGATATACCTAATAGGGGGGGCCTATTGCTGGCGGGGCTGGCTTTTCACGCCATCAAAATGCGTAATAATACCAATTTTACTCCTCATTCTATTTAAATGCCGGACCTTTCCAGCTAAAAAACATTGGTCGGCCGGAATTTTTCTAAACCTGTATGAAATTTTGCGCAAATTCCACGATGATGGCAAAACTAACGGCCATTTAATAATATAAAATGTATTTAAACATATTTTAGGTTAATTAAATCCACGCCAACCAAGCTTATTTATTCCTCTGATTGGAAACTCGTCATTTTCATCAAAAAATTTCAAATCCACGATCACGGAGCTTTAGGATTGGTGGTTCCCCGCCTATAAATCCATGTCTGTGTTTAGAGCCCTTATATAAAAACTATAATTTCTGATATCTTGCACTGTGCTTGCTACTGACTGTCGTTTTTGATTATTTTGTACCTATAACGATCATGTAATTGCTTCAATTGAAACATTAACTTTTTTAAAGTGTTATCGTCTTTACCATTGTGATTTAAAATTCAATGAAACGAAAAAGTGACCCTAAAAACAGATAAACATATAGGATTTAGCCTATTGAGCTATATGATTGTTTGATAGGAAAACAGTGCTCTGTTTTCCTATCAAACTACTGGTGTGCGCACCAGTCACTTCAAGAATAATACAGGAGGTACAGAATATCTTGGGTCGTATCAAAGTACGGCATGTACAAAGGATGTTATAATTTTCCTCACTAGCCATTATGCCTCGCCGCCCCATTGCACTTAACCTAATAACACCTGCAATCTCGGTAAAACCTAACAAAATTGCGGGGTCATCCATCTGGCACTAATTGAGATAGTTTAACTTGAGACACTGCCCGGTCGGCAGGCATCTCTAAATTGGCCGTTTATGGTGAAAGTCGAGAACATCAGCTAGGTGGAAATGTTAAAGTTCAGTGTGGCTCCTGATATTACTGCCGTGTTATGGGATTTCGCTTTAGGGCACTCTCTGATGTCTGGATAACACTTCTATGTACAACAAGATACTACTGATTTGCCCCGTTTTTTTATTACTGGGTTTTTAAGATTGAGCGGAAATGTTTACACCTGCAATTTTTTTTATTTTGCTAATTTAGTGAAAAGTTCTAAATGTTGGTGAAAAGTGAAAACTGCATTAAAGTCGCTAATTATGAAGAAGAAGAATTACATAAAAAAACGAGGAGGAAATCAGCAGGCGATACTAGAAGTTTCTCTATGTCTTTCGTGATCAAATCAGAAATGAGGAGATCCGTAGGAGAACCATAGTCTAACACACTCGTGGCTCAGCGAATCGCAAAGCTGAAGCACATACCTACTCGTAGTTAAATGGAAAGCACAGCGTTGAAAGATCTCCCACTAGGTGAACAGACAACATTAAACAAGTCACAGGGTGCCGCTGGATTCAGGTAACGCAAGATAGTGGCATGTGGAAGCCCCTCCAAGAGGCCTATGTCCAGCAGTTAATGTCTATCGGTGGATGATTGAGAAGTCGTCCGTAGATCCGTGGATCCGTGAATCCGTCAAGGAGCGGTGATAGTCACTAACTTTGGCCTCCTGTTTGGCGGGTCCTTATTTGATACCACGGATACTCTATCTTTTTATAGTTATGTGCGTTTTAAACAATTAATGTAATGGTAGCACTTGATGTAACGGTAAAGGAAAAGATCGTTAGGAAACTTGCGTTGCCTGAGAGTTTTCCATGTCATTCAAGTTGTATCGGAGTGCCATCCCATAGGACTTATGAGAGTAAGGGGGTCAATGTACCTATGTACAAACATAGGTGCATTCAAATTGTGCTCTCTATAATATCTCCTGCATAGTTTCCACTGAAATTCGATCGGGAAGAATATTAGGTATATTAGTTAACAACACAAATAACAAAAAAAAACTGATTACATAGGCTCTAACAACATAGAATATTAATTAAACGGATACTCAAAAATGACTTGCACGTGTTTCGTTTTAAATTGAAGTCGGAACGGTAAGCAAGCTGCTTATGATCCATATGAATGTCTTTTTGTTCTGTCAGTTTTAGTAGAGAAGTTAATTAATAATGTGAGCGTTAAGTAATAATGTGTGTGTTACGATGTGTAAACAAATGCTTATCACTGTCAATTATTACAAGTACATGCAAATCTGTATTCTTTATGGTTATAGGTACGTAATGCTTCCTTATTTAGTTTTGCTCGTGTGCGCAAAACCACCAACAGAAGTTGCTGGAGGGAGATTTAACGAGCAGCAGTGAAGAAGAATTTATAACCACGCTCATTCTGCCAAGAGTGAACGATTGAGAAGAAAAAAAAATAGTTCCTACTACCTTAGCATCAAACCTAAAAATAATAATAAATGTTTCAAATTAAGTTTAAGAACTAATTAAATAAAGACTCCATTAATACAAAGAAATCAAAATATTATGCCAGTAGCAAGCACACAGAAATCAGAAATTATAATTATAACCTAAGCACTGCTACCATCTGGACATAGAGCTTGTTAATAAGTAGTTAACTAAAAAAACTTCCAATAAAACCTTTAATACAAAAATAGATCGAATGACTAGCAGACGCCTTTGTAAAGTTTGGCAAGGTTATTCTATAAAAGCGTTACACTTTCAGTCTTAGTTGCTATTCAATTTTATTTTTGACCAGTCTAAGGTGACCTCTAGGACTTTTTACACGACTTCTTGACTTCTTTTTGTTTAATTTGGGAATACCTAAAAAGTATTATTGTGACTGCGTATTTAGTTTATTTCTAAATGAGATAAGAAATGGTGCTTGTTAGGTTTTACGCCTAGTTAGCACATTTTTCAATTGATTAGCAAATCAACCAAATCACAGTTAAATTAATTATCTTTTGTTGCAGCAACAAATGTCACTGTAAAGTACGCTGATATTTTGTAATTGTAGATACCTAGGTACTTGAGTTTTTAGACACAAATATCTACAAGAAAATACAAAAAATGCTCGTTTACTTTTTTAACATTGCTCTTTTTTAAAACCTTTTATTGGGTTGACTGGTACTTAGCAGGTACTAATGTTGTCTTTCCATCGAATTCGGTAAATGATTTTTCAACTATTTCCTGAAACGCAGTTACTAATCTGATTAAGTTGAAATTATACAAAACAACTGTGTTTGGATGTTAATTGCAAATGATCTTGGAACCATTGAACATATTTTCTGATGATGGAAATGAAAAATGTAATTCTATTATGGCATATGGCATGAATTTTGACTCATTTGCTTTGTTTTTAACCCCCAACCCAAAAAGAGGGGTTTTATAAGTTTGACGTGTGTATCTGCGTATTTGTCTGTGGAATCGTAGCTCCTACACTAATGAATAGTTTTTTTTGTTTGAAAGGTGGCTTGATCGAGAGTGTCCTTAGCTTAATCCAAGAAAATCGGTTCAGACGTTTGAAAGTTATCAGCTCTTTTCTAGTTTCTGTAACCTTCACTTGTCGGGGGTGTTATAAAATTTTAATTTACACTTGTCATTATTTTGTGGGTTATCAGTTCAAGCTGTGCCTTGATAGATCAGTCAGTCAGCATTTCCAATTATATATATAGACTAGCGATCCGCCCCAGCTTCGCACGCGACAAGTTGATTAAGTTCTAGCTTTTGCACTGTGATTTATCCGAGCATTTGGTACCACTGCAGCAGCCTTCGTATTACTTGTATAATTTATTGCTTAAAAATTTGTGCTTAAAATATTACTCAATTACATATAAATAAATCAATTTTACTAACCAATTACTTAGACAAGATTTTTATAACAAATAATTAAAATTGCTTTATTGCAGGTCAGTCAAGTTAATTTTTATTTGATATAAAAACTAAATTATCTTTAAAACTTGTACTTAAAAGGGGACACCTGACTTGCAGTAATAAATCATAAGATATTGTATTAAAATAAAATTAAAACTGTAGCTACCTACTGAAGAACATTAACAGGTTATGTCGATAAACATTAAAATATAACCTGTTAGTTCGTATAGTTATTATCAAGACACACTTGGCTTTGTCGGTGTGCGTTGAGCCTTATCGTCGTTCACATTAAAATTTTGAGAAGTATGAAATAACGGAAAGATTTTACGAGCAATAGAATTGAAATCGAATAACTCATAGATAAATTTTATAGTATCCACTTATTGCTTTAAAGCTCAACAACCATAATCATAATATTACACACGAGCTCCTTCTATGTATTAGCATAGAAGCTACAAAGGGTCATAATAAAATGGTTACTATTACAATATCGACTCGTTAGTTTGGAAACTGGTATAAAATTACAGGACCACACGCTGCGTAGTCAATTAAAATGCATGTTTTTTACTCTGCGATTATGCTATAGACAGTTTATATCGCCGTTTATTTCAAATTAGTTTTTAATTGAAGCGTTCACGAGGTGCGATTGATTAGAATGAAATATTGATGTAATGTATTATTACGTAAAGATTTTACGGTTGTCTTTGGACAGAGGTCAAAAAGGAGAAGGTTATCGACCCGTTTATACCTATGTAGGTTATAAAATATAATATGCTCGAAGCGTAGTTTTTATTGAGTGATCTAATTTAAACGATACTTTTTTATTTGTATATATAACACTCTTGATAGGGTAGGTTTAAGGTACCTATCTGTTTTGAGGAGTCTCAGATACATAATAATGGAATTCTTGGAAATAGGTAATAGTATGAGATATGTAACGGATAAAAGCTAATAGTTTGTAATCCGTACAACAATAGTTCAGTAAACGATATAATATGTAGTTTCAACTATTAGTAGCATAGTTATAGTTCATGTAGTGTGTGGGAATTTATCCCAAAGTTTAGGGTCGAGATTTTTTAAACGCATATCTATTTTATCATCATCGTCGCATGCCATCCTAAACGCTTTACAGTCTAAGGGTAGAACTTCTTTTTTTAGATAGCTAAGCAATGATCGATGTTATATTATCATTAATAATAGGTATACCCCTTTACATCGTCCAACCATTTGGGTATTAGGCGTCGGGAGATATCTTGCGCAAATCCTTCTCTTCGGCCACTTATCTTGATATGCATATCGCTTTATGTTTTATTAGTATGTATTTATAAACAATTAATAAGATATAAACAGTAAATCTAAATCACGACAAACTTATGCAAACTGATTGCTCAAAGGTGGAGCGCTCTAGTGACCTCCAACGCAGATTGGTATCGCGCGACCGAATAGCTAACGTTGCAATTAAATATTAGCCTTTGTGAGGAATACCAAGCCCACAACAAATTGCTAGCATCAACTATTTTAAAGAAACATACTAAATGTCAATTGTAACATGAGTAGCTTTGTCCTTGAAATACAGCAAAGCAAAGCAGTCTTTTAAAGCAAAAGGTAGTTTTTTTTTTGTAAGGAAAATCCGTCATGGACACCAACGACCACGGGGAGCATAGTGGTTATGTCAGCCTACCGACTAAAAACCTCACGAAGTTCCATCCCATCGCTGACGACGAAGCACAAGACGTCCGATAACGCCTCGCAACTGCTAGCGGATGTCCGCCACAGCAGAATACCACTGGGGACACTACGCACCCCCAAACACTGTGAGAGGCTTGCCGGAAACACATTTTGCACTCTGCATTCTAACGTACTTCATCAGTTATTTTTTGACGCGTAGGTTAAACATCCTACCTAGCAATTGCGGTTGCACGCTATCAATATCGTTAATTTTTAGGTCCAAGCCTATTGATATCAAGAGCATGGATTTTCTGGTCCCTTGACAAAAATACATGAGAAAAACGCCTGACTGTCTAACTGCAAACAGACGTTTATTCTCTGATTACCTATAGTTCAAACATTTTACATAATTTACTAGTAAGCCCGCTTCTATCTTAGACATCATCACTTACCACCAGGTGAAATTGCAGTCAAGGGCTATGGCAATTACAAAAAAATTTGCAATAGGTAAAACAAAAATCAAAGTGAGCGCCCACTTATCCGAAAAAGCTTCACCAAAAATGAAGTAGCGACCTCAAACTCAATAAGTAACAATTAACCATAGTTGGACATCTCAATCATCTATGTGGAAACATTTGGCGATAGCCATAAATATTTCTTATGGTTATTTTTTCTGTGCCGTGACTCTGAGGTCAAGCGTTGTAAATAATTGCACTTGTGCAAGAACAGTGTAGCGCAGACTTCAGACAAAAATACGAAAAAACTTTATCATTGAACAGGTATTGCTATAGTATTAATCTGTTTCTCTTTTTTCGTTGCATTTTACTGAAGCCATGTATGCCTACGTGAAATTAATTTGCAAAGCAAGCATACCTATCTACGCATCAGTTTAACTACCTATATGTTTACATTAATTAAACTGGTTCAAAAAAAAAGTATCAATACAGTGACAATAATTAACATATATAATTATTATAGTAACAAAATTTGGGAAGCAATCTTTTAGTTAAGGATAATCTAGGATTTAACACAACTTTACTGTGATCGCAAAACAAGTAGTCCAATCTGAACACGACATAATATACGACTGCGCATTGTACAAAAACATATCTCAGTCGGGCTTGTTCTTAGTATATTCTTCCATAGTCCATACCTGTGCAGATTGCTATTTTGCAACTTGGAATTTTGCAGATTGGACCGCCTGTTTTGCGATCACTTTAACCTAGCTGTTACGTTTTTGATGAGACATTTTGTCGCAGTCTCAGGTCTGTATCTTTACTAATTGATTAGACTTTGTGCGGTCATTGTTTGATTTAGTGATTCTACCGACAGCGTTTCAATAATGTACTACAAAGTCCTTGAAAGTAACATTCTTTGTTTTAGGCTGGTATGCTAAACTAATTTATGTAAAAAATTACAGTGTCAAAGATACGTTTTTAAATAGCATTGGCATGGCTTCCTACGCCCAAATACTTATACCTACTTATTAAGTTTTGGCAAGTGGTATTTCATTTGCACAGTGTTTAAATTAATCTTGTTTTGGTACATAATTAAATCGGAATAGTTTTCAAAACCAACTACGGTAGTTAATTATTGCCTACATAAATAAATATAGGGTATAAAATGTAATAGAAACTATCACGTACCTATTTGCAACGACGGCGACGCGTAGACGATTGGTTTCTTTCCTACTGTGAGGTCAGTAGTAGGTTATAATCCAGCTATAGTCTCCCAAATCATCATAATAATTTAAATAGGTCTGTAGTAATATTTTTCGAAAAATCATGGTGCTACATCTACCCTGCGACCTCGCACCAGAAAGCGCAGTGTTGGAGCTTTGGACGAACTCGAAGAAGGAATCGCAGGGAGCCGCTTGATTCAGGCAGCGCAAGACGGTAGCCCGTGAAAGTCCCAACAAGAGACTTTAGCTGATGTCGTGGTCGTGCAGTGGAGGTCTATCGGTTGAGGACGATGATGATGATGATGATATATTTTATAGTGATACACAGCATGCGGGGACTCCCTGCAATATCGCGGATTACCGAGTAGTGAAATAGGTTCATAAACGATAAAGATTTTTAAACTTTTTAACATAAAACTGGAGTAATTTTTGCGGGAATATATTTTTGTGCTAAAAAATTGAAGAATATTTGTCGCTTATCGACTTGTGACGTCATTAATCGCCTTCCGTACAGCGTGACGCTAATAATAATTAATTATATAAAAAATAAATAAAAATCGTGATTTTTTAATTAGTCTCTTTAATAATAAATTGTAGCCCCATGAACTACCGCTATACAAAATATCACGTAATTTTATTACTACAGTCCAATACCTACCCTATTAGTCGAAAACCATGTCGTTAAGCCGCATGCAGATGACGCGGACGTAAAATATTAAATGAGTTTTTTTCTATTAAATAAATCTTAAACTAGAAGTTTTATTTTTAACCAGCTCAGATCTTCATCGCTTGGCTTTGAATCTTTCTTCAATGGCCCATCTGAAATAATGACATCATCATGAGATTATTTTTTATGAAGCTCATTTTTAACCCCCGACCCAAAAAGAGGGGTGTTATAAGTTTGACGTCTGTATTGTGTATCTGTGTATCTGTCTGTGGCGTCGTAGCTCCTAAACTAATGAACCGATTTTAATTTAGTTTTTTTTGTTTGAAAGGTGGCTTGATCGAGAGTGTTCTTAGCTATCCAAGAAAATCGGTTCAGCCGTTTGAAAGTTATCAGCTCTTTTCTAGTTATTGTAACCTTCACTTGTTGGGGGTGTAATAAATTTTTAATTTACACGTGTTAATGAAAGGTTATACTTACTTTTTTTTAGAGTATTAAATATATTCAACAATGTCGGATTGTCAAGACTTATTTTAGAAGTTAGTGGAATCTCATTTTTTGTTTCTTGTTGATTATTACAATATTCTAGAAAATAAACAATTTGAATTATTTAATTATTATTAAATTGATTCACAATGAATTATAAAATCGAACAAAAACTTACTTCCATCTTTTATTCCTGCAACAAATAATAACAGTATAATTATGTACATAGAAAAAAAGTTTACAGAAAATTAAAAAGCCCTATTATATTGTGACCTCAAATAAAATTAACCAAAAAATAAATTTAATTAAAACACCTAAAAGCACTGAATTGGCACCCAAATCCATTCTCAAATATTTTTTCAACAAAGGTTGATTACCTTCGTTTGAGGAAACGTCTGAAAATTAAATGCAGCTTTAAATTAGTAATTATTTATTTTCTTAATGTTACTGAGTTATGTTATCTACTTAATTACTTACTCAACAATAGTTTCTTTTCAAGTTCATCTAACGCCTTTTTCAAATCTTTCATGTAAACTATTTGTTTATCAGGACCTGTAATTACGAATACCTATAGACTATACTATCCATTACATGTATAAAATTTACATAACAAATTTTTAGATGATAATGATTTTTTATTTAAAAAGATAATTAAAAAAACTGGCCAAGTGCGAGTCAGACTCGCGCACTGAAGGTTCCGCACTCAGGTATTTTGTCGTAATTTTGCACTATAAATCAAAAACTATTATGTATAAATATTTAAAAAAAACTGTTTTAGAATGTGCAGGTAAACCCCTTTCATATGATACCCCACTTGGTATAATTATCTTACTTTGAAAATTAAAACACTTTTTTTCTGTGATGTAACCACAAATTCACAGTTTACGGATTTATTCGTTTAATTTTGCTATAAGACCTACCTACCTGCCAAATTTCATCATTCTAGGTCAACGGGAAGTACCTTATAGGTTTTCTTGACAGACACGACGGACGGACAGACAGACAGACAATTATAAAAAAATACCTAAAATAGATATATGCGTTGTTGTGGTAACGGCTGTAGATGATGTAGAGTTTGCTACAGTTTGAGTAAATTTCATATAACATCAGTAATTTTAGCTGTGAGTATAATTTTAAAAACTTTTGAAGATACTTACTTGTTAAGTCGTTTGATCTTCCTAAAAAATATATGTGAAATATTATTTTCTAAATAGATAACAAAATGTAATTTTCGTATTTTTTGTTTTAATTATCCTACATAGGCTGCACTAAAAGTATCGGGAATGGAATATTTCCACTGTCCCTGTCATATTAAAATCTTTTTAATTGAAAACTCCTTGGTTTTAAAAATCGAATACCATTTATTTATTTAAAAAAAGATTCTCGGTCTTTTCACAATGTCTTGACAAACTTGTTTAGTCGTTGAGAAAATGGAATTGACGCGAGAAAATTCTAGAGCGATGATTTATTATGACTTTCGAAGTGGTTTAACACAAAAACGGTGTGTTGACCGGATGATTTCTGTATTTGGTGATGAAGCCCCATCCAAAACCACAATTTATCGCTGGTTTGCTGAATGTCAACGTGGACGTGTCAAGCTCAGTGATGATCCCCGTCAAGGTCGTCCAAAAACTGCAGTCACCCAAGAAAACGTTGATGCTGTGCGTAAGCTGATTGAGGAAGATCGACATGTGACATACCGCGAGATTCAGGCAACTTTAGACATTGGCATGAGTCAAATACAAATAATCTTGCATGAACAGTTAGGTGTAAAAAAGTTGTTTTCCCGATGGATACCGCATTTGCTCTGTGAAGAGCAAAAAGCGGCTCGCGTTACTTGGTGCGTCAGAACTCTCGAAAGATTCCACGCAGGATCCTCAAATGCTGTGTACAACATCGCATTAGGTGACGAATCCTGGATATACGCGTACGAACCCGAAACAAAAAACCAGTTACGAGTTTGGGTGTTCGAAAATGAGTTAAAGCCAACAAAAATTGTTCGTTCACGAAGTGTTGCAAAAAAAATGGTGGCCACGTTTGTCTCCAAAACCGGCCATGTTGCGACTATTCCTCTTGAGGGACAAAAAACGGTTAATGCAGAATGGTATGCTAGCATTTGTTTGCCACAGGTCGTTTCTGAACTCCGTAAAGAGAACTGCAACCGCCGCATCATCCTCCATCACGACAATGCGAGTTCTCACACCGCGCACAGAACAAAAGAGTTTTTAGAGCAAGAAAACATAGAATTATTAGACCATCCGCCGTACAGCTCCGATCTAAGCCTTAATGATTTCTGTACTATCCCTAAAATAAAGAATACATTGCGTGGTCAGAGATTTTCATCACCTGAAGAAGCTGTGGACGCCTACAAAACGGCCATTTTGAAGACCCCAACTTCCGAATGGAATGGTTCAATATTGGTTCCATCGTATGGAAAAATGTGTCAAATTTCGCGGAGAATACTTCGAAAAGCAATAAATACATTTTTAAATAGTAATGTTGTGTCACTTCCTTGATTCCCGAAATTTTCAGTGCCGCCTTCGTATTAGGTTACTTAATCCACTTATTCCACTGCACTCTGTTAAAACAGCACTCTGTTTTGCAGTGTGTGCAGTGGAAAAACATCGTAGCAAGGATTGCGTCCAAGGGGAGCCACGATCCTCAAAATTGAGGAAGCGACGCAGGAAGAAATTAGGTTACTTATTCCATGCATTGGTAAATTCTTGTAAGAAGTGACTGTTTCTGGCTTGATTGACAAAGGAGTGGAAGGAGGACATTCTGGATTAGTACCTCTTTGTTGCGAGACTCACAGGGGACACACAAGGGTCCAATTTTATTTATCATTTACATTGATGATGTTGCAAATTTTTCTTTTATTGCTAAATCTTCTCTTCGCATTATATTATATCTACAAGTATAGTAACAATAATATCACAAACCGTACTTTTACAATTTTGAATATATATAACTTACGAGCTCGATTGCATGTGGATTTATGAAAAAATGTAGCCACGACAATAAAATAAAATATTGCATACATTTTATTCGATAACCTTAAATCTACTTGAAATGAAGCAATAAAATGTAGAAGTAATTTTGTTACTGATCACGTTGCAATAAACTTTGTTCATACAGGAAATCGTAAATGTTTTCATGCATACGTAGACTTTATTTCGTGTGAATCAAGTCATGAAATACCCTAATTTAAATATTACACGTGATAATTAAATAGCTAAATATATAACTTACCTTTTTTTCTATTAGTAGGTACTCAAGAGATTTTTAATATTAGTTTTATAAGGGTCTATATGAAAATATTTGCAACTTTTGGAAGCTTTTTATTTGCAAACAGTAAATAAATTAATTAAAATTAGTCACCATTAATGTTTGCCCTTATGTGGTTTGAAATGATTTATTTTGAAATGATTTAAAATGATTTATTTGCCACCAATTTACGTTTTAAATATAATTTGTATTATATTTTCACGAGAGAATCTGAAATAACTCTTCGCGCATTTTATCCTCTGGTGTTTCCTATCTTACGGATCATGCATCTATCTTCTCTTCACGAAAAGTATTAGGTAAGTATTGTAATAAATATATTTATTGCGAGACTTTATTACCAGACAACACAGAAAAACTATGTACTAACATAAATGATTTTATTGGACTATTTGACCTTGTGCTGTTTGAAAGTATAAGGTCAGACTTTAAAACTGAAGTACTATATTTCAATTAAAAGTACATAAATTTCAAGAATAGATATAGCTGAAAGATAAGTATTTTTTACATTACATTGCAACCGACGAGTTTGTAAACGTCATAATACAATCCTTCAAACCGTGCTTGGAATAATAAGGCCACGGATCCTGTTCACGGATACATCATCTGTCCATCTACTGAGCACGGGTTTCCAACCAGAATGAGAAGGATGCAGGCTATAGTTCACCACGCTGGGGTGCGGATTGGCAGACTTCATACACCCTTGAGAACATCATGGAGAACTCTCAGGCAAGCAGGTTTCCTCACGATGTTTCCCTTCACTGTTAAACCAAGTGATAAGTATTGAATTTTTTTAACGTACATAGGTACCTAGCACGAGAAGTAAGCGTTGCGTGCGCAGGATTGACTCACCGACTTTCCGAATAGTCTTAATTACTAGGCTATCACAGCTTTTCTATCGTCCGCGTCATGGTGTAATTGATAGCATTATAGCTACTGCATAGTGGGAGAAGAAATGCCAATACGTTGCAGATTGCCGATTTTAATTTTTTTTTTCTGTCTCTGGAACAAAATAAAATAGAATAGAAATAATTTTATTCGAACAAAAACTTCTACAAGTACTTTTGAATTGCCAAATGCATCTACCTCTGCACTGGTTTGGATTGCCTTTCCTACCGCGAAGAACCAGCAAGAAATTCGGCGGTTGCTCCTTTAAAAGATTCGATTTACAATATAATGCCATGAATACAAGAATAATAAGCCTACATCGTAGTATAGAATATCATAAAAGAAAAGAAGCAATAGAGGGGCTTCTATATTGTATGCAGCGTTGCAATGAGGTCAAAGCGCGTCACGATCTTGACCATGCCGGACCGTTTTGGATGCACTTGCATCGCCATAAAACTGTCACTGATAACCAAAACTGTGTGCTAATGCGACACAAGTTCCGCCAGCTCCCTAAACCGAATTTGATACACCTTATAGAATGTTATAGCTCCCTTTTATTACCCACGACGGTAGACGGTATATTTGAGGACCTAGCAAACAAAACGGGATAATTAAACTTCTGTTAAAAAATTGGAACTGATTTTCAAGCACACTATTGTCCATAACTGAGCAATACGGAATGAAAGTTTGACTATGCTAAATTTGAGTCCAAAGTTCGTTATTTTGAAGACTAAATACAAACTTAAATTAATCTCCAAGCAAAACAGCTTAAAATTGTGTTAAAATTGAGTACAAAATTCTTGATTTCGATCAAAATGGCAAATCTCAGTAAAGTTTCATTCAGTTTTTTGCTCCTACTGTATATTTCATATGATTACATCGTTTTATTAGCTACTTTTTAATTTATCTGGGGTAAAAGGTTGTATGTTAGTGTGCATAAATATTATGATTCACATACAGATTCAAACACACATTGACATAAAAATATCCAGCGAAATATAAAAACGACTGTCTACAACCCATTGATATTTCACTACGTATCTGCTGCTATAATTAAAGTGAATTATTTTAAATACTTACCCATTTTATTTAGCAGTAATTTAGCGTTTTGGTTTCGAGTCTGAACAAATCGCAGCATCACACATGGTCGCAGTCTCACGATTGTCGCCGGCGGAAGGCGATAAGAGCAATATTAGGTACAGACAAACAGCTATCGAGATTCACGAGAGCTATAATTCCTCCCGCAATAAGCTTTATCGATTCTCTTATTAAATTTTATAATACAAGACACATGGCGTAGGTATAACACTCTATCCTCTAGCTTCTGAAAGGCTATAACTAGGATAAGCTAAAATAATGTTACAATAAAATTAATTATTAATTATTTTTTTATTTTTTGTATAACCATTTTAAGAACCGCATGTTAAACTAACACAATATTTGTACGCCGCTACGGCTAATGTGTTGTACTATTATAATAATTTAACCATCTTTTTAACACACATTATCCAAATAAAGAATTTATTTATTTATTTATTTAAAGCTAGCCCTATCTAAATACTGTAAAAATCATGCCCGCGTGGAATGGTGCCAAGAATACTGGTTGCATTTCCACACTGGACAGCCAGGTTGATCTTTCGCGCAAAACATTAGCCGAACATTCTGTCACCAGATGAGGCTGTTAACCGCCGTGATATGTCTCGTATTTTTTTTAAATAAATAAATAAATAAAAATATTTTATTTGCCAAATTGTGATTACATAACATTTATGACAGACTCCATAGCCGCGGGGTGTCTAACTAAAATCTAGAAAATCTAGGTCTAAAAATGTAACTCTCGGTAACAGAGGCATTCTTGCGCCACTTACCAGTTTCTGAAAAACTATCAGTTTTGACCGAGTAGAAATGCCAGCTAGGTATCCAAATCCTTAAAAAAAAGTCAGATGTTGAGAATATTTGGAAATAATCAATAATAAATCTTCATGATAAATTTATTTATCAAAAATAAAATACATAATATATTATGAGCTCTACGATAGATCTACTCGTACAAAAAATATATCTACAAGGATTTCCTCTCATTTCTCTGTATTAAACTCACTAAACATCTCAATTATCAACAGTCTAGTAGATACATTATTCCAAAGGGAAAATTATAATTTCTCTAATAAACTAGAAATGTATTTCGATAACAACTTTATTAGCTGTTACATACATTACAGAAGCTCTATATAACAACTTTATCTCTAGGTACTAATTTAGACATATTTCTATGCTAATTTAATAACGGGTAGTCATTTGCGAAGTCTAGATTATGTTACATTAAATCTATTTGTAGGATAATTTTGCTGTTTCGATAGTGCCTCATTTTCGAACATAAATGTGTTAACCCAAACCATGATTATAGGTGTTATAATGTTACTTCCTGGCAAATTGTACGTAACCAGTTATTATTATCCTTTTGACAAATCTGTAAGAGGTAATTTACTGCCAGCATGTTGGGTACAATGCCTCGCTGCGGTGGTCTCAATGAGGTTTTAGATTTAATTTACTTTAGTTTTAATTCAGATTTAAGTTTATTTTATGTAATACAATATTATGTTGGATAAAATATTAAATTATCTTATAATCTATAATATTTTATTTTTGTTTTAACACAACTTCAAACACAAGTTTCAAATGTGTTTAAGAGGGCTCTCTCCGTCACTCGTTTCATACAATCGTAGTTCCAATTTCATTTGAATATTAAGCGACCAAAGTCCATGAAATTCTGCAGACATATTCTAGAAACTAATATCTATGTGTATCTATTATTATTAGACTCAGCATTTTTATCTTTACGTACGTTGATAATATTTTATTTAAGTTATTGTCTCGGATTTGATAATATTTTGAATCTAAAAAATTTAACATACAGTACCTATATAATGCTAGTAGGTCTTCCACTGCATCAAATGTGTTTTGCGGATGTTAGTTATTTACACCAAGAAAGTACAAAGTTAAACGTTTCCAATCGATTATAATAATTATGTCATTAGAATCCTAAGCACTATTACATTCCTACATAAATTTATGGACACATTCACTTACCTGCATTAAGCTTAAGCATTTTATATTCTCCCATCATTACATCCGATAATATCAAGTATATAGATGCATAAACAATAATTTCTTCGCATTTCAATAAGGTACTCTAAGTTCCGCATAAATATGGACAAGGTAAATAATTGTCACTTTGGAATCGAGAAGTAATTTTGAATATTCTTAGACGGGTTCGGAGGAAATGCCTTTAATCATTGCCTGTGAAGTGTGATCAATGATAGAAAATAAAAAAGAGTACTTAGCTTACTTTGATCACGTCAAATAATCAAAAGTTACAACCAGGAAACTTCAGCTATTTTATTCAATTTATTATTTATTAGCTTTAGCCCGTGACTTCGTTCGCGTCGAATTAGTTTCTTAAAAATCCCGTATATGTACATGACTTGTTTTATAACCTTCTCTCTACTTGCCTGTGGAAATTCCCTTTTTTAAGAATATTACTTTAAAACTGATGCACTTTCATACAAATTTCAAATCCCTATCTCCTTAGAGGTAGAATTTTTAAAAATCCTTTCTTAATTTTTTTATGTCAAATTATAGCCCAATCCGTCCAGTTGTTTGAACTGTACGTTGATAGATCAGTCAGTTACCCAATCAGTCACCTTATCCTTTCTTATTTCGATATTATGTTGAAGTTTTTTTTATCAAAAACTGACCCGCCCCGCCTCAGGTGGAATTTTTGAAAATCCTTTCTTAGTAGGGGTTTACATCATAAAGATAAGATACATACAAAATCTAAAGTTCCTACACCCAGCGATTTGAGCTGTAGGTACGATCAAAGTCCATTTTAAGATTAATAATAATCCCTTAAATATAGGTAACGTATAGTTACCTAATAATATGAATCTCCGAGTCATAAACAATTTGAACTCACAGAATATTCAAATAAGACAATTCAAAATTGGCTTATTACGGGCCCAAGTCACACCGTTTTGGTAGGCACCGCACAGCCGTCGACACCATGTAAGTCCGGCGGCTAAGCGCATTAGATACCACTTCCTTAACAAAAGAGGCTCCGAGCCTCCCATTCCAACAATTGTATGAGCTATTTACCTTATCTGTAGCAAGCCGCAATCACACCCGCTCCCGGTGTGTAGTGCCACCAAGCAGTTTTGATAGTTTGCACAAAATATCACACCACATCACAATATTGCTAAATCTTATATTGATATTTCTGTATATAACAATTACTTATACGTACAATTATTATTTACTTAACCTAATATATAGTGTTATTTATATAACATGTTGAAGTACTACATTGTGGAAAGAAGCAACATTACAAAAACTAAAAAATACAATTACTTAGTTTTTTTTTAACTTTAAACCTTTAGCACACAGACGCATTCGAATGCTGTACCAAAACGATGATCTTTATGCGCAAATTGATCGAGGAAACTCATAGATTTTCTGGGATATAAAGTAGCCTATGTTTGGCTCCGTAACGTAAGCTAGCTACACCAAATTGTATCAAAATCTGTGTAGCTACAAGCTACAAGCTACATGGGTATTTGTTTTACTTTCTGTTACCTTTTTAGATAACAGACGGTAAGACAAATAGAAAGAAGACAAACATACATACGCTTTCTCGCATTTATGAAGCACATGGAAACGAAATAAGTGATCTTTACAAACGCAACAGCACGACGAATATTTGTTAAAAACTCGAAAAATTATGATTTTTTAAAATACATTACCTGATGTTAATGCTGTGCGTGAAAAAGAAGATCTAGACAATGGATAGTCAAAGTCCACCAGGCACCTATGTGGTGAGGGTGAAATTGCTTACGGTGGTGTGCGGTGCGGATGTAGACAAAGGAAGATGGAATATAAATATTAATATTATTTACCCAATTATTGCAAATATCAAGAATATTGGCACTGTATACAGAGCAATATCAATGCAGTTGGTAGGAGCTCAGCCATGGGGACTGCGTTATTACAGTGATAGCGTTATGTGACCATAGCGGGGCACACGCTAGGAGCCTGCCTATGTATTGCAGGAGCTTCTTTGATTATAATATTATTACTAGATTATGCCCGTAACTTTGTACGCGTAGATTTAGGTTTTTGTGTTTAAAAAATTTGTTAAAATTATGCTCCTGAAAAAAGCATATTAGGTGTACAATCGTAGACTATTTAAATGATAAAAGAGCGTGGATTTGACCTGCAGCTCACTTCAGCTATGCGCAGGACTTCAATTATTTTGGATATATGGCATAATCAAATCTTTGAAAAGAGCAACCGCCGAGTTTCTTACTGGTTCTTTTTCGAAGGAAAGGCATTCCGAACCAGGGTTAGATGCACTTGACAATACGAAAGTAATTGTAAAAGTTTAATTGAATAAATATTTTGAATTTTGTAAAAAATTCCATGGGATCTACACTACATATTTGATATTTTGGGATAAAAAGTAGTCTTTATTGGTCTCTGGGATGCAATGATACGAGTATATAGCTGTGACTTTGTGGAGTTATCTGTGTTTTAAGCAATCAAAATATCACCTAATTACGATGAAGGAAAACATCGTGAGGAAACCTGATACTTCTCCATAATGTTCTCAACTTTTGTGATTTGATAGCTACGAGTACATTCTAAACCCTTTCATACTGAGCAAGACAAGATCCGTGCATAGTAATCGGCCGATTGTAATGTTACCTGTGTTTACCTTAGACGTGGAGAATGGAGACCGCAGGATTGAAGCCCACACTCCCCAAATATGAAAGAGGCTGAACACTGTAACTATACTAGACACCACTTCTCTTTAACCACCTAGCTTCTTATAAGTAGGTACCTTTTATACATGTAAGTACTTAACAGCATTTTATACAAATTACTCAATTACACGATTTACACAAGTGCCACAAATGCGTTTAAAATTTTTGCATCTCATAAGTTATAATAATTTCCGTGTATTTATGCGCGATCCCGAAAAGGAGAAGCGGAAAGATTTACGATCATTTAATTCAATAATAACTACAATTTACTTTATTACACCCTCCACAATGCGATAGCAACCTTCCTGATGCAGATCTGATTCTGGAGGCGTGTAAGATTTAATTTTTCAATTGTATTTCATTTGTAACCAAATACGTGTGCACTTAAACGATATCATATCTACAGATTTATCTTTAGAGTACGTACTTTGAGTTTTACTCGCAACTTCGTTAGCATGGAGTTAATGTTTTTAGTTAATGGAAACTGATTGATCGTCTATTTTACTTATGACTAGATGATGCCCACAGCTTCACCCGCGTGGATTGGTCAGATCCCCTGCAGCATCAGGATTAAGGAGTTGGAATCCAAATTTTTTATGAAACAATGTTGCAAAGTTCTTTAACGATAAAAAAATTACGCAAGTCGGTTCAGAAATCTCGGAGATATCAGTGTACATAGGTAGAAAAACACGACTCCATTTTTCAAAGTCGGTTAAAAAGTAGCCTATGTTACTCCTTGGTTAATTCTCTACTTGTCTGTGAAGGTCCCGACAAAATAGGTTTAGCCATTCCGAAGATGCCGTTCAAACAGACACGACACTGCAATTTTATTGATTAGTATAGATTCCCTGACGATTTCATATTAAAAACTCAGGTTAGGTATTAAAACAATTGAATTCAATTTTTCAATTTATTTTTATTTTCACAAAAATATCCTTGAACTGTCGCAAACAACACATGTTTCTTTACTTGATTTTACAGTCCGTGAGTCTTTCAATAAGTACAGTACAGGTACAGTTAATACTGTAGATATTAGGGTTTAAAGAAAACTTTACTGAACTTAGTTATGACTTGAAGAGAACTTACTTTAAGAAACATTAACTATTCGTTATCGATGTATTCAGACTTGTATTTTCTTTGATTTGAAATTGTTAACTCAAAGTACTCGTAACTTAGCTTATTTAAGCAAAGACAACACAAATCTGGATTATGAAACTCGCAGCACGTGCTGCTTAACCTAACTAAGGCCGAGCGCAGACGTTCTTTAGAAAGTTTAGTTAAAATTTAATCTCTTTCTTCAATCATGAAACCTTGTTCAGTTACTATGAGAGTTAACGGTTGTGTAAATTGTGTTTTAATTTTTAATAGAAATAGAAACATTTTTACAGAAATAAACTTTTACAAGGGCTTTTGAATCGTCACTGAATCTACCATTGAGAAAGTTATAGTGAGATTACTATTAAAGAAAACTTTGTTTTGGTCTCAAATTTTTGAAAGGATGTTTTATGATATTTCTGAATTGGCTCTACATATTAAAATATAATATAGGGACTTGCATATTGATGAAGCTCATGTAGACTTGCAGCACCAGAGGTAACGCCGATGCGTTGCCGGCCTTTCAGGAATCACACTAATATTATAAAGGCGAAAGTTTGTATGTGTGTGTGTGTGTGTGTATGTGTGTGTATGTTTGTTACTCCTTCACTCAAAAACCACTGGACGGATTTGGCTGAAATTCAGAATGGAGATAGATAATATCCTGGATTAGCACATAGGCTACTTTTTATCCCGGAAAATCAAAGAGTTCCGACGGGATTTCAAAAAACCTAAATTCACGCGGGCGAAGTCGCGGGCATCGGCTAGTTTGTGTGATAAAAGATTTTCCTTTATTTCGTTTGCAGTTGCCCTAAACAAAACAGAAGTGTCTGGAGCGTAAGCAAGTCGTGACATAACTCCGGCGGGCGGGCGTAATCTCGAATAAATTGCGTACACTTAGAGACTCTTTATAGACCTTTTAAGGCAGAAATTTTGAGATGATAATCGCCACGCTTATAATTAAGATGATTTTGATTGTGGACTCGTGACGGGGTGTGGGTGGTTCCGCTTCCGAGGTCACGGGTGGCCGTTTTTGGCTACATCAGTGATGTTTCTAACCGTATATGGACGTAAATAAAAAACGAAATGGAGACGCTTTTTACCTAATTTAAGCTCAGATTGTAACTAGTCATGATTCCTTTAACAATTTAGTAGTCATACCTCATAACTTGATATTTAAATGGTGGTACTTTGGCTATTACGAATTACGATAAAACATTAGGTCTGGTATTATGTCTATATTTTATTTTATTTTTTATTTCTACCAGAAAGTTGTAAGTAACAATAAAGAGAAAAAGAAAGAAAAAGTGGACAGGGAAGTACTTTTCTCTCTCTCTGTAAGAAAATCTACTCCACGAGAGTGCGAGAGGTTGTAAAGGGATTAGCATAGGTACCTACAACAAAGATAACAAGTTTTTATGAAAAATCCCTAGATGTTTCCTTATATTACAATATAATATACAAGATTTTACTCAGATTTACGTCTTATAAATTCTCATCTAATATTTTGCCCCATTTGCACAAGGACAGATAAACTGATTTAGTTATGTAATGCTGTCACTTTTTGGTACGAGCTTAATGCGGTTGTCAAGAAGTGACAGCTTTAAAAAAAATAACGTGTCTTAGTGCAAATGAGACTAAAACCCTTGCGAAGTAAAGTTATGGCAAGTTAATTAATTAGTTATCGTATTTAATTACCTACCTACCTTTTTTATGCATACTTTACTGTATGATAGCCAAGTATAACCATTTACGTAAACGAATTAAATATTTAAATCCCATTGCAGGATACAGACTTTATACAAATAAAGGCATATGTAAATGCGCGAATAAATGTTTCCACGAAGATGTTTATGCCGGAATTGGCTTAGAGATGAAGCTAAAATCCAAGTATACCCTAGACCCTATATATACATCGCCACTCCTCCATACGGTAGCTTCGTGTGTGGCGTCTACTGATACTTTAAATAATATACGAGTGCCGGACGATCCTCATATCTCAGAGGGAAGTATTTTGCATGCAGCCACCACCTATCTTTTGGAATAATCTGAAAATGAAACCACATCAATACGACAAACGTCCTATGTCAACAGAAGCTTCAATTGAAAATCAACCATATATTCTAAGAAACAGAGACTAAGTTTAACTAGTTTCAAAATGGTTTTAAGTAATTTAGTAGTATCATGAGTTATGTGTAACGCATAATTTTATCGTAAATACGTAATTGTGTATCGAGAACGAGGAAGAGCATCTTTGAAGAATGTAATGTTATACATTAAAAACTACGCACATGTTAATTTAGGCTTATACCTACGAAATAAAATTGGTCCTTTGATTTATTTTCAGTAGACCACCGTGATCACATTCTAATTATACTACTTACAAATCTAATTTATTGCTTTAGTTGGATAATCCAATTACTGTTAATGGAACCATAGTATAAAAGGCCGTGATTTGATATCGTGCAAGCACATCCAACTTTTCGGAGTAATGTGCATTAATAGTACTTATCACTTTTTAAACGATGAAAGAAAACATCATGAGGAAGCCCAAAAACAAAAAATTCTTATGCCTGCAGGCATAATTATTTTCCATAGTGTTCTCAAAGTCGTCACCCGTCCCACACTTGACTAGCGTGGTGTATCATGGTCTGAAAATCCTTCTTATTCTGTGAGGAGAATCGTCCTTAGTAGTGAGCCGGAAATGGATTGAAATGATGATGATGATAATGGAAAAGAAGAAAAAATTAGTCTTAATCGTCCCAAACCTTACTCAATTTTTAATAAGAAAGAAAGAGACAAAAGCTCCCTTTTGATTTTATAGTTTCAAGGAATTCAATTGAAGAAGTAGGTATACGGGGCCATAGAAATAAACTTTAATTAATGTTTTTCTAAGCGAAGTGTTCAGTGATCGGCGCGACAGATGACAGCAAGGCAGAGGTCAGCGACGCCTCGTGCTACTCGTAATGTCGCTGATGTATTGTTACGATTGTCCTACTGTGCCCGAGGCATGTACAATGTAAGGCTTTTACTACATGATCGACCAATGACTTATGTAATTGGGTAGATAATTAATACTATTTGTAAGTTAAAGCGCCGGCCACACAGGCCGCGTATGCGTCGCGTAAGCGTAGACGTAGCGCGTACCATTGCGTTGTAATAATGGAACTGTATGAGACATGGCATAGTGGCGTGAACGTTCGCGCAGACGTAATGCGTGCAGTTATGTCTACGGATTCACGCGCGTCGCTACGCGCGTATCACGTGTACGTGCTTGGTGTGAATCGGCTTTGTGCTCAGTGATCAGCGCGACAGATGACAGCAAAACAGTTTTATTGTGCTAGGGTGCAAAGGCGGTCTTATAACTAAAGTGATAATAGGTAAAGTTAGGTAATATGTATATCCCTTTACTAGAAGACATTGCTACCTGCCAAATTTCATAGTGCTAGGTTAACGGGAATAACTCTGTAAGTTGTGCTGTATGACCTACCTACCTGCCAAATTTCATGATTCTAGGTCAACGGAAGTACCCTATAGGTTTTCTTGACAGACACGACGGACGGACGGACGGACGGACGGACAGACAATCAGACAGACAGACAGACAACAAAGTGATCCTATAAGGATTCCTTCTTTTCTTTGTAGATAGGGACACCATAAAAACGTAGTAATTTTAATGGTAATATTTATAAAGCACTTGTTTTTTCACATGTTTATTTTACAAACAGCAAATAAACAACATGTCACTGCCAACACTTCGCTAACTCGCGAATTCCTGTAACTGACAGAATAAGATTGATAGGTTCCTTTCGAGTCTTCAAATGGTCCTTGCAACTAAGTACCTACTTCTATTTGATCAGTGCTTTAATTAACAGTTACTTTACCATAGTTTTTGCTAAACAAATATTCCGAGTCTAATTGGCTATTACTGAAATCAACGTCTTTATCACAAGTTCTTTTGATTTCCTTTACTGCTTTTTTACTTAGGCCGATTTTTCAACCGCTTATAAGTAACGTTTATCTCTAATTTTATTATTATAAATTAAAGTAACCCGGTGTGATGAGTTCACCTTTGTTCGGGCTAATCTCAAAAACTACTCTACAGATTTTCATATGGTTTTCACCAATAGAAAGTAGGATTATCTCAGAAGGTTTATGGGCATACAATTTATGAACATTTTGCAAACATTTGCTACCTTTATGACGGTAATTCTAGCCCTTCTAGCCCCATAAACTACCACTATACAACACGTCACATAATTTTATTACTACAATCCAAGACCCTATTGTGAATTAAGTCGGAAAGAATCATCGTTTCTGAGAGCTTCTGTGGTGTGCACTGCGTACCTAAATACCTACGCGAAAAAAAATTCAAAAGAAAAATAAAACCGACTTCAAAAACCACAAACACTAAAAAGTAAAAAATATTTTTTGTTTCTACACGTGTAAATGTATAAAGTTGAGCGAGCATAATAAAAGAAACTAAAAATCCAATTGTAAAGCTCGCCCGACTTCATACATACTAAATTACACGTGTAAAAATGAAAATTATTTTTTACTTTTTACTGTTTGTGGTTTTTGAAGTCGGTTTTATTTTTCTTTTGAAAATGTTTTATTGCACAATTTTTAGTGGCCCCACTGCACTATAGTACTATGCTATGCCCAGTTAAAACTCTACTGTTTACTAAGCTATTACACTGATCGCGAGCAATTTACTTGTTATCCATTGAGAAGTTCTGTTCTCCATCTCCGAAGATATTCATCAAATCTTCACCAAAATATGGGTACTGCAAAGTTTAACCTTTCAAACAAAAAAAAATTCCAAATCGGTCCAGGTGTCTTAGAATAATCGGGTAACATACATTAAAAAAAAAGACTCCGATGAATTGAGAACCTCCTCATTTTTTGGAAGACGGTTAAAAACAATGTATTAATGGAATAGTTTCTCCACCTTGCGAAGACGGGCCGGATTTCTAGTCAAAGGAATTTTTCCTCGTAATCTTCTAGGATACGAATTTAAAATATGTTTATAGGAAAAAACATTAGAATATTTTAAATGTATTAATATTTAGTAACGTAATAATCATAGCCAAAAAAATATGGATATTAGTGACAAGTGATTTAAATAACGTCCTTCACGTACCTACACTAGACCTGTTTAGAGAACTGGACCGTTAGACAATACGACTTGTATTATCTATTCAATAAAAAAAGATCATGCAATTACATTTTAGTCTACCTATATCAATAACACGTTCCGCATACGTTCCGTTATTGACTGACTAACAAACATCGCCTTGGGACAGGGCACTGTGGCACTGATCGGTACGGGTTTGGTAGCCCAGCCTTTTAGTCGGTAAGAGTCCGACATAACCTCCATGCCTCCAGGGAATCCATGACGATTTCTTCACGAAAAAAGGGCACTGCCTCGGTCAAGTATGGTTGGTGACTCAAAATGGTTAACGCCTACTGAAATTTTTGTCTCTATTATATTATTCTTTATGGGATTATATAACAGAGAGAGGGCTAACTTCTTTCCGTGGATGGAGTTTATAGTGGCGTAAATAATATGCCGTTTAGTACGGACGGGTAATTATTCCCGGTATTAATAATTAATTACGTAATTAATTATTAATTAATTAATTACGGGCATTTATTAATTATTTATTTCTCCCTAATTATAATTCCAGTGTCGAGTATAAGGGCACTAAAGTAAATATAGTATGGTATAAAACTAATCAAGTAATGACAAGTGTAAATTAAAAATTTATAACACCCCCGACGATCCAAAGTATTTGAGTTTTCCAAAACATCATTTTCAAATAAATAATTATGTATTAGGCAACGTCCATCTTGACAGCTTGACATTTGTCTATTGACATAATATTATGAACCTAACGGTTATCTAACCTTCTTTTCTACAAGAAAACTAGAAAAGAGCTGATAACTCTTAAACGGCTGAACCAATTTTTTTAGATTATAGCTAAGAACACTCCCGATCAAGCCACCTTTCAAACAAAAAAAAACTAAATTAAAATCGGTTCATTCGTTTAGGCGCTACGATGCCACAGACAGATACACAGATACGCAGATACACAGATACACAGACACACAGATACACAGATACACACGTCAAACTTATAACACCCCTCTTTTTGGGTCGGGGGTTAAAAAAACATACAACATATTAAACTAATCTATAAAGGCTACTGTCACCGCATTCATATTTCATAATGTTGTGACGTAGGTATTCTGAATTACTATTTTCACACTTCGATCCGATATCGTAAGCTTGTCTTTTATGGATGTAGGTACATCATATCTCAATCTATTCTTATATTAAGATCTGCGGAAAATTCCTGTCGTGCCTACTAAAAACTGGCAGCGAGCAGGTCACGTCTGTCCGAGGATACATGGACGGACCGATGTTGGACGTCGATAATGATCCACCTGTAGATAACTGGAGAATAGAAAATTGCGTCCTTTCGACCAGGGATTCGAAAAAGCCGAATATTAAAAGAGTTGGTGCTATGGCTAAACGTGATTATGATACACTAGCGACCTACCGACTTCGCACGGGTAGCTAGTTAGAATTTTCGTTTTTTTGAATTTCAAGTTTTCCTCAATTTTTTTTAAAAATAAAATATAGATTATATTACTCAGGAATTGTAGCTTTCTTTTGGTGAAAGAATTTTCAAAATAGGTTTAGTAGTTTCAGAGATTATACCCCCTACAAACAGACTCACAAAATTTATCTCTTTTTATAATTATAGTGTAGGTGTAGATGTAGATAGAATTCGATACTAATATCGAATCGGATAGTATTAAAACGTTCTTACTTTCACCGTGAATAGCAAGCGGAGACATCTGCCAAGGGGAAGCGAATCAATTTAATCTTGTACCATTTCCCGCTATTAACTGCCTCGCAGGGGACAACCGTTTCCACAATGACTTAGAAAAGTGAACAATTAGATAGATGTGATAGTTTATAAAGGCAGTTTAACAGCTTCCTTCCTTTATTGGGTTGAATAGCTAACCGAGTGAAGTGAGGTCTCCAAATCTGCTTTGGGTGAATCTTCGTTTTGTAAAAAAAAAATACATCGCGGCTTTAACATTTTCAGGTAAAGCTTTACCAACAGAATCCCTTTATTTGTGCTTATTAGTTACTTTTAGCTCTGTCATAGAAGTTTTTGATGAACTAAGTTATGCAGGAAAAATTGAAGTGATGCTTCTAAAAGAGTTCTCATGAAACACCCCTTTTACACCTGTGTTTTTAAAAGGTTTCCCAACCATCCCTTTTACACCTGTTATGCCTTAGTTGATACAAAATATAATTTCATAATAAAATACCTGTTGACCTAATATTTGATGACGCAGGCGTAGTAAGGAACGACGTGGTCTTAGAAATGGGAGGCACTGGGTTCGATTTCTAGCAGAGGCAATTTTAGAATTTATAATGAAATTATTAAATTGTCTCTAGTTTTGGGCTGGTGGATGGCTACGGCCGTGGCTAGTTACCACACTACCGATCGCCAAGCGATTTAGCTTTTCGGCACGATGCCGCGTATAAATTGATAAGGTATGGGTGTAATAAAGAAAACCGCTTCACCCCTCAAGTTAACCCGCTACCATATTAGACAGCATCATCACTTACCACCAGGTGGTATCGCAGTCGCTAACTTGTAATGGATTAAAAAAAGCTCTACATTTTTTCGTACCAGCTCGTGTGAAATAACTACCATGCACAAAATCGCAATATTATGCGTGGCGCGGCATGTGGGCTAGATATATCACAATTTATATACCCGTATAGCCTTATTTGTTTTCTGTTGTCCTATCTAGAGTACTTTATGTTTTAATTAAGCTGGCTATGTCACGGAACCTCACGTGCGCTGATTAAGATACTCAGAGATTTATCTGATAAAGTCGTGTCTACCAACGACACCTGTCGATCAGACTACAACGACGCTCCCTGCGATACTAATTTATTCCAATTTCTGTTCAGGTAGCTGAGTACTGGTAATTTAGTGGTATCTTATTTCGACAAGTGTGTGCAAAGTGCATGAATGTATAAAAAATAAGCAGTAATATTTTATTGTTTAACCCTATGTAAGAATATGTTCATAAATTACTTAGACTATTTTATTTTTCGAAGATTGATAATGGATTATATAATACCTAGTAAGTAGTATTAATTTAATAAGTTAGTAATTGATAGTTATCGACCACCCACGGATTGATCATACTGATGGGACTAGAAATAAACTTAGTTAAAAGGTTTTACTACTACATATTACTTTATATCTTTTTTTTTAATTCACTATAGGTGTGACCACAATCACACCTGATGGAAAGTGATGATGTGGTCTAAGATGGGACGCGTTTACCTAGAAGGTGCCTATTCACTCTTGTTTTAAACTACAATTTGGGAGTTTATAAAACTGTATTCAGAAATAAATCCCAAAAATACAAATTCATAATAAAAGTGAGATAAATAATGAGGAGCTGGCGAATAAAATGGTGTAACCACCTAGCACGAAATAAAATTTATACAAAAGTAGAGAAAAAATCAATGAAAGCTGTTAAAACTTTACACAAATCATCACATAAAAATAACTGCTACCGTAAAAAGACAAATTGAAAGGAATTAAGAAATAATTTTATATTAATATCCAGTAATATATTACTTATACTAATGTCTATAATAATATGTACGTAAAATAAAACGTTGAATTAAAAAATTTATTGAATGTAATACCGGAGGTGAACAAGAAACGCCCACAAATCATAAGAAATCGATTTGACAAACAAAAAAAATACGCTTTCAAAACTTGATTGATTCGGGATAAAGTCAGAAACACACAAAATGATACACGACGTCACCGCGTCCAACGTAGCTCATAGAAGTTCTTATTCATATGTGTATGAGGGACTGAATGAAAACATTCAACAGTTTCTTTTATTAAAAATCGTACAGCATGATTCAAACTTTTGACGGCTGAGAAAATAGTCACAAATCCCGTCGCTCTGACATTTTGGGTCTGATTAGGAAAATTTACTATTACCTACTACTATAATATTATTTTATACAAGTGATCTTTCTGTACTGTATAGCACAGACCGGCTCTAGCAGCTCAATCAAATTAGATCGATAACATTACTCAAGATTGAATTAAACTTTATGTACACGCGTACGCGCGCCTGCAGTGTCTGCCCTAGCCTTTACTTCAAAAAAGCACAGGCAACCTATATTTTATGCATCTTTGATAAGATATAACGACCGTTCGATCTAACTTCAATACAATAACGGGTTATCATATTCCATATTGGTTTCTGACGTTGATAAATTATATTTTTGTTGCTAAATACTCTGTAGTACGCGGTAGTACCTACTTACACTATCGTAAAACTGTGATATTACACTTTTAATCTTCACTTTTTACCGCTATCACAGGTTTTGTTGTCGTTATCTTATCCAATGGATGTCCACAGCTGGGCACATATCTCTTGGAGATTCTCTTGGATGGATTTCCACAAATCATATTCTTTCGTCCTTGTGTCCAGTGAATTTCTGTCATTCGTCTGAGATGGACTCTTCACCTAGAAGAATTTTTTCAATGCATCTTATAGAACTTAACAGAACTTGGAGCCTCAACATCCATCAATACCATCTCATTGTTTTACTTGAAAGTTTAGTTGATTGAGATTTTTTTCGTCTAAAGTGTTAAATTGGTTTGATGATATTTTTGGAGTTAAAATTATCAATCAACTTGCCTATTTTTTATATATGATGAAATGAAAGGCACAAGGAAACGTGTACGAAATACAAAAACCCTGATGTAGAGATATTTGAATAGTGGAATACCTACAACCCTTCTATCGACTAGGTCGCTCATTTGACTATGACCTCGAAACCGTTATCGGATATTATAAGTTGTCTTTTTATTTGCAGAATATTTTTTTCAATCAATCATACTTACCGTTTCGGCAAAGAAACACTTAATAAACATATTGTATAATACACCTGTATCAAATTCAATTATTCAAATAGTACGTTGCCTGATTTATTATATCACTTGGCGACTAATCCCGGCTTCGCACAGGGATTATTCGTGAAATAAATTTGAAAGTTTTAAACATATCATAATAACTTTTTGATGAATTCTTTTTGATTTTTACTATTAATTAAAATATATATGACAAAAATGATGTAAAATAAACATTATTTATATATGTATGATAAGTTTATGAAAATAAATGAAAATATTATATATCTCTCCTCCAAAAACTGTTATTATAGAACTACATTACATCTTGTATAGATAACATATTCAGTAATAGGTTAATCAAATTATTTTTTACTTTTTAGAATTTGTGGTTATTTAAGGCGTATTTAATTTTTTAATTTTATTTGATGGGAAATGTACTAAAATATTTATATACAAATCGATCAATTTTAATTTAATAGACAAGTAAGATCATTCTTCCATTGAAATAAATAATTATAATAGTTTATATACATATAAATGTGTATATTATTATGAATATTCAATATCGGTATTAATCCAAACAACTCGTAGTTTAAAATTACGTTACCTTCGAACTATAAATAAATAAAAAATAGATGTATTATTATTAGTATTTGAATATTTAATTTAATATTAATTGTGTTCGGATGCTTTATATCATAAAGTCGGCATCAATTTTCAAAATGTTGTGAAATCTCTTAAAAACCATCTAGCGGGAGTTAGGTCGACTAGCTCTATATACTGGTAAAAGTTTAACGCTGGCTTTTGTACTGGTTTTTCTTGGATTTTGCAGGATAAAAAGTAGTCCATGTTCGTCGCCGGAATGCAAGCTGTATTTATACCAGGCGTCACAATGGGCCGTGAAAAGGTAACAGATAGATAAATAGACACAATTTCGCATTTATAATATTAACTAGCTGACCCGACAGACTTCGTCCTGTCAAAAAGATTTGTAATGTGGCAGTTTTTGTGCCTACGTATTTTAAAAAATTCTCCTGAACAGAACCGTTGACGTTAGGAACACACCTACATTGCTTAGACAACAGTGAGTGCTTGTAATTTAATATGAACTTTATACCATAGCAATAAAGCTCAAATTGACTACGTTTTAGTTAGAAATCATTTGTATGGGAAAAAGAAAAGGGCTATTTTTAGGGTTTTTCCAGCAATAATTCTAATTTTTCTCGCCGTAAAAACCATCCTTGAACTTCAACGAACATTTTAAAAAAAGATTTGGCCAAATTGGTCCAGGCGTTGTTGAGTTATGCGCTTACCAACACATTTTGCGATTCATTTTTATATTATAAGATATGGATTAGTATGTACTATGTATGAATACCTACAACTTTGAATCGAAAATTCAAAATCATCTCATTCAAAAATACCAAAGGTTTAAAAAACAACAATAAATACTATATTTAACTTAACCGCCAGCGCATCATCTGTTATGATTCCTTAGTACCTACCCCGTAAGAAGGTTTCCAGTTATCGCTTGGAGCGAAGATTTAGTCGGGCCGTTTTCAAGTGAGGTTTTCACAATCTAAGTGTTTCTGCACCAATAAATAAATTCAAGGAAGGCTCGATGGCTCGTTGTGGCGCAGACATGAAAACGGCAAATCGTCAATGTTTATTTCAAGCTAATGTCAAATATATCCGCGGGCGTCACTAGCGCTGCTTCTACATTGGTCACAATTTAAATTTTTGCAGATTTTCCACTTTATACTAAGAATTCTCTATATACTGAAATGAATATTACTATTAAATGATGATATACCTATTACCTCTCCCCCTGCCAAGTCATTAGCAATGGCAATATCCCCGAAGAAAAATTATTTGCCATGTTACCGGCGCGCACCGGCCCAAATACTGCTCTTCCCCTCGGACGCATCCAGAAGGAACCAGCAGCATCCAGGCACACTGGGAGGTTACTTGGCTGGCGCCCCTAGAGTGAATAATCTGACTTAAAATTATATTTATTTGACATCTTTCCCGTATAAAACGATCATAGCATTAAAAAGTATAGATAATTAAAGATATTTGGGGATAGAAAAATCAGCACTTTTATACTCTTTATTTTAAGGAGTTTTTTTCGTTTGGAATATGTCACTCCGTAAGGCCACATTCTACAACCACTTACTTGCGTAAGGCCTTCTTGTAAAGTCGTAATAGAGCCCTAGCCTCATCTGACAGAGGTTGGGATAGGGCTCTGTTACAGCCGCCGATCTAGCGAAGAATGGAGAATCAACTGAATATCTCCCATCTCTCCGCCTCGTTACGAACACATTCCAATAATAAAAAATCAACACTTACTAGATAAACGAATTTGCGCACATTGTAGAAAGAGCCTAAGATTGGCAGCGATGCGGGCAGGCGGCAAACAGCGCGAGCCCCGAGCGCGAAGATAGCAACAACGAGGTGTAACACTCGAATCCGACTCAATTATCATACCCCCGGGATCCGTTGCGTCAATTTGACCCGCGATCATAGGGATAAAAGGTAAGTGTAGTATAATGGTAGAGGCTTGGTGGAAATGCAGTAATAACCGTTATTTTATTACTATGTTGTTCAGTTAGTAAAAGGTATTTAAGGGATGCCTATGAAGTAATATTTGCGGTGTCTTGAACGATATACCAGCATCGAGGTGAAACAATCGAATCCGACTCAATTATCATACCCCCCCAGATCCATTGCGTTAATTTGACCCCCGATCATAGGGATGAGAGGTAAATGTAGTATACGATATAGATAGAAATGTGATAATAACTATTATTTTAGTATATAGATATTGTTCAAAAGCGAAAGATATCTAAGGGATTTCCAAAATGCCTCACTAGATTTCACCACTACGAGTATTTCATCTATATCAGCTAGAGGTAAAGTTTGTAAGCGTTAGGAAGTAATCTCTGGAACTACTGAACCGACTATGAAAACTCTTTCACCAGTAGAGAGCTACATTATTCCTGAGTGACGCTCATATTTTTTTTTTCAAAAAAAATAGAGGTCCCTGCGAAAATTGTAATAAGCTACCGTGCCAGGCTGGGGCGGGTCGCTAGTCGATTAAGAAAATCGAAGATAGACTGGGTAAAAATGCATTGTACCCAGGAATTAAGATGCAAACGTAAGCTAAGTTAAACTAAGCAATGCCCACACAGACCAGAGGTCCCAATACACTATCGATGGAGGGAACAGCAAACATTTGCATGCACGCGAGGCTTGCGTGTTGACGCCCACGGCACGTGCAGTACCGGACAATCATCTAGCGCATCTGCATTACATTAAAGCGTTGTAAGCGCTATACGGATTCACATAGCTCAATATGTTTTTAACATAATGTTTGAAATTCCATGGAAATTCCTCGATGAGTTCACAGGCGCAGAGGTGATTTTGTTAAACGTTCGAGGACAACAAACGTCTACATATACTTACCTCCCACGAGAGTGAGGGGGAAAAGGACAAGCTATCTCTCGTCTGACACACACTTTCACATAGAAATAGTATGGATGATGTTTTGGCGCTTTTAAATTCCTACTGAAGCCCCAATAGCTCAACGGTTATAGCAGCGGACTGAATTCCGAAAGGTCGGCGGTTCAATCCCCACCCATTGCACTATTGTCTTACCCACTACACGCACAAGCTTTACGCTTAGTTGGAGGGAAAAGGGAGATGTTAGTCATGATTAAAATGGCTCATATTCTTTTTTTTTAAAGTACTTACCTATAATAAAGCATTAGGTTAGCAGTAGGTATAGGTTACTTCGATTCTTGATTTAGGTTGTGCGTTGGTAAATCAGTCAATCAGGACAGGTCTTTTTGTGTGTATGGATTGAACTATTTTGTGGCAAGATACCCATCAATTACACAGCCTATATACTTGGAATATTTCCAAAGAATGGCAGCTAACTTGATACGCATGAGACGCGTATTCCGTAAGCGCAATTCCAAGGCCCCGTGCTGTATCGTCGCGGACACCGATCCATATCGTATGACAGATGCGATCGCCTTACCCATCGACCGATCACCAAGAGTGATCGCACATTAGGAGCGAGCCGCCAAAATCGCACGTATACATACCAATGAAGAGAAGTTGCCCAGTTGCAGCAAACCTAATTAGGGAAAGCTAGAAACGATAGTTGTTTAGGGTCTGATATAGTGTTATACACCGACACTTATAGGTTTCTAAACATTTTTAAATACATAATAATTCGTGGAACCAGTGGAATTCAAACCTGCGTCGCCCCTGGGTATCGCTCTCAGAGTGCCTTTTCGACTAGAACCGAAAATGTATTTTTATCCAGAACAATGCGACTAATGCCATCTAGTAGCAACACGTTACAGTTATCAAAACTATTTTCAAATGACCATATTTCAATGCATGTACTGTCATAAAAATTACTAATGGGTCCTTTCGCGTTCAAAGAGTTGCATTGAAATGTCTTAAATGACCCCATTGCTCGACGTTCACGGGCATGTGCAGGACTCGAGCAAAAGGATCATCTATTGCTCGGTTCCTGCACATGCCCATGGACGTTTCAGTTCCTTATTGTCCTGTTTTAGGGCATAGTCAGTAGCCTAGTAGTCGATGTGTGCTTCTGACGTCACTTACATTTTCAGTCAGATCGTACAGAAAAAAATGTGACGATTGTTTTGCGGGTGATTCTTGCCCTGCGTTTGTAATGTGCATCCAGTTTTATTTCGATACACTTGGGTAGTCTGAACTAAAATAGAGGATGGTTCGGTTAACTGCTCTCATTTTCAGTAGGTACACGCAAGGCACGACTCATCAAGGTCGCCTAATATAATATTATATTATAATTAATCTTTGTTGTAACTAAATATTATAATGATAAATACTTACGAAACAAAATTCCCATATATCAATTTGTCTATACAAATTAATCAGAACCAATAAAATATTTTAAACTGTTAACTTGTCAACGCTTTATTTAAATAAGAAACAATTTACGACCATGTCCTATGAATGTATCTAGATCTAGACTTCCTTAAAAATAAATATGTGACCTTAAGTATATTATTTATTTCGTGATTAGTCAGTTAGTCAGTGAGTGGTGTTTCGCTCTTACATAATGTATATAGATAGTACACAAGTGTTTATATTATTTATCTATAAGTATATCTTCTTTTTCTTCGTTTTAACACTCCTAAGTGGTAGTGGTCAAAACGAAGTGACGTCTTTAGGGTAAGATGTTATGTGCAGTTGCGTGCAGGACATAGAGCCATAAAAGTACTGCTTACCTTAGGAGAACTAACTCAACGTTCATTGTTTATTAATTCGTCAAGAAATAGGAATCTACCTAAATTATGCTTACCCTGGCTTCAAACCTTGTGCGCGCCACTGGTTATGTGCCTTACGAGCATTCACCACTTCTCCCTGCTGGCCGATAGCCTGCTACACCATGCAAGGGGCGGCCACAGCGTCTGCTATGGGCGGTCCCTTGCGCGGTGTAGGAATTCATAGTAATTTGGTCGGTCCAAGAACATAGGCGACATTCCTTTTTCTCTATAATGCCCTCTACCTTGCCCTGCTGTACAAAATTCTGGATGGAGTCACTCTCTCGCTGAGAGACTGTAACCACACCGAGAGAAGTTGTTTAATGCTGAGTTCTTGGAGTAAGTATAGAGACGTTGGTAAGAAATCGGTCCATGAGAGACTCCTAGCATTCGACTCCAGCACCAAAGCATAAATCGTCTTCTTCTTGACTAGTCGCAAAGTCCACGTGTCTCTGAACCTATCTCCCAATCTACACCCATCCATACTAATATTATAAGTGCGAAAGTGTGTCTGTCTGCTACCTTTTTACGGCACAACAGTTTAACCGATTCTGACAAAATTTAGTACAGGGTTAGCTTATATCCCGGAGACGGACATACAATTTTATCCCGGAAAATCAAAGAGTTCCCACGGGATTCCTAAAGACCCATCCGCTTAACCGATTTGTATGTTTGATACCGAGGTAGCTTGCGTCCCTGTAATTGACTTAGGCAATTTTTTATCCCGGAAAATCAAACCGTTCCCACGAGATCTTTATAAGCCTAAATCCACGCGGACGAAGTCGCGGGCATCTTCTAGTAATGCATATAAATGAGAAACTGGCTGTCTACCACGTCTACCACACTACAGCTTGTAAGTACGTTGTTGTAGGTTTTCTTTATATCGTAGACCCTCAGTAAAATAGAATGTTCAGAAATTCCTCTCAAACGAAGGCAAGAGACACCTGATGTAGAGGAAATTGTACGTGTAGTAATTTATACATTAAAGACTAGTACTAAAAAATTATATTATTCATATTTTATATGTATTCTGACCTTCATTCTTTATATTCTACTTATATCCGGTGCCTTTCTCTGTTTTATAACATTAACATACTTAATTGTCTTAAAATAAAAGTTTGTCTTATTTTAATTAACACACTTAGGTATCTATTATAACAGGTTTATAATAACATTAAAAAATCAAGTACGTTACTAAAATAACAGTAGAGATTTTATGTACTAAGTCCATATATAGTCAGCTAATCGGTGCATGCAAATGCAATATAATACCTTTACATAATATTATTGTAGGTACCAATCTTTGATATTATAAACATGCCGTAGAAGTCAAAAACCAGCCAAGTGCGAATCAGACTCGCGCACCGAGAGTTCCGCCCTCGGGCATTTTTTCCGACATTTTTCATAATAAATCTAAAACTTGCAAACTTATGTCGAAACCTGGTAGGTACTTCCCGTTCACCTAGAATCATACAAATTTACAAGAAACAAGATCTCACAGCACAAGTAAAAAATGCGAAAATTGTAGTTAATTATACCTATAAAAATAATAAAATATTTTACTTACATTGGCAGGTGGAAATAATTTAAGCAACAATATAAATATTAGGTACATTTTTATCCTTCCTACGGAACCATGCACCGGTGCGCGAGTCCAACTTACTCTTGGGTGGTTTTTTTTTTCATTAACTTTAATATAATAAATGAAGCAATGTTTAATAAGTACCTAGTTATCAAACAAAATGTTAGGTTAAAAAAAGATGCTAAGCTCCACTTTATAGATAGATACTTATGCATGGTGGGCTCATTGTCACTAATTCATGTCAGTGCCTATAGGTAGTTAAATTTGTAGTGTTGTATTTGCAATGCTTATTAGTACAGCAGAGTATCGCGTAGGCGATATTAGTTATAGTGTGGTTAACAACAACCATACATTTATAAATAATAATAAATTCATATAATTATGGGCATATTTTCTTAGGTATTTATGTTATAATGACAGATGCGATAATTTGTTGTAAGGCGTGGCCTTTATTATATAATTATAATTATTTTATTATAAGGATACACTGTTATAGCCATCTTATAGTTGCTGAGTTGTTATGGTACTTAATTCCTTTTCAAAGGATCTAACGTATATGCTCCTTCATGGAATGAACAAATAATGGGTACCTACTACCTACCCAAGAACAATAATATTGCGTTAACACAAGAACAAGATAGAACAAAATACAACAATAGAACAAACAAAACGAATAAAATCGCGAGAAAATATTGTCGAACACTGTAAGCACAGTTAGTTCGACAACATTTGGCATAATCATATAGAGATTACAAGATCCAAAAAAACTGAAAAAAAAAAAACATTTTCTGAAACAAAAGCTGCAAATCTTTAAAGTTATCTCTTTTCGTTGATTCTTAATAAAGCCATATGTATATTATTTTAATTGAAGCACTATAATATTCAACTTAAAATAACTAACTTCCCCAGAACTTTGGCTATTCTCCGTAGAGATTGGCTGCGTGGCCGAAATTTGGTCTTGAGGATGACCATTATTGAGTGGTGGATAATGACGTGGGCTCACATATTCGCTGTAGAAACGATTTGTAATTCTCGTACTAATACAGCAATACTACATCTATATACCTAGTATTTAATGACATATAACATCAACGCAAAATGAATAATGCAGTTGGCGTAGTGATCTTACGTGGTGTTACCTTATTTGTGGAACTAGATCTCGGTGTCTTCCCCGACAATTACGCCTCAGTATGAGGTGGGCTTAATAAATATGATTACGAATAAGTGGTATTAATCGCGGAAGTGCTTTATGACGTATAAACATATATTTTATGATATTATGTTGTGTGAGACCTATTATCGTAGGTATAAAGTCATTTGTACTAACAGCGCTTGTAAAATTCTCTACCCGTGAGCGCTATGGTAACCTATTAGCAGTAAATACATAAGAATAGCCGTGATATCCTCGTGGTTATTTCATCAACCTCCTATTCAGGAGGTCAGGGGTTCGATCACGGACCTCTAACTTTTCGGATTTCTGTGCGTTGTAAGAAATTATCTTACACTCACTCTTACTACAGAGCAAGGATCTCTTTCCAGAATCAGAAGGATTAGGCCATAACTGGTCTGTGGGCCATAATCACCATCACCAAGCCAAGTGCATACTATTGGCCGAGTTCACACACCTTTGGAAATATTATGGAGAACCCTAAGCATGCAGATTTCGTCACGATGTTTTCCTTCACCGTTAAACCAAAATAACTTAATTGCTTAAAACTCAACTTTTCACAGTTATGTAACTGTGAAAAGTTAGAGATCCGTGTCCGAGATCAAATCTTCTGAGTTCGGTCCCGGAGGTTCGAATAAGAAGCCAAAATCTTACCTACCCAATCTATCACCAGTTCACACTTATGTCTACCTAATTACATAAGTCATTGGTCGATCATGTAGTAAAAGCCTTACATTGTACATGCCTCAAGCACAGTAGGACAATCGTAAGAATACATCAGCGACATTAGCACGAGGCGTCGCTGACCTCTGCCTTGCTGTCATCTGTCGCGCCGATCACTGAACACTTTGCTTAGGAACTTACGAGTAGTATTAATTAATAAAGGTTTAAAGTAACGGTATTTTATGTAAAGTTCATTCACATATTATGCATAAATTTTGAGAAAGGACTTGCCATATTTGCTATAGGTGTCAATCGGTCATGTCAAAATTATTTTAAGTAATAAAGTTAACTGCTGACATAACAATTAATTATTATTATTGATACATTTAAAAGCAATTATATCGAGTCCTTTCTCAAAATTTACGCCATATAACCTAATATACTCATTTTAATGTTAAGGGTGAATTTGTTTTATATCTTGTCCTAGCCCTAAGGACACAGTTACAGTATGACAATAATATGGAAAAAATCCTGCTTTTAAATATACATACGCTATCCTAAAACCTACCTACCTGCCAAATTTCATGATTCTAGGTCAAGGGGAAGTACCCTATAGATTTGCTTGACAGACACGACATGACAAACGGACAGATGGACAGATAACAAATTGCCTATAAGGGTTCCTCTTTTGTTTTGAGGTACGGAACCCAAAATTATCAATTCATCTATGTAAAATAGTCACTCATGGCCTAAATAGTACAGGGAAATGCAACAATCCGAAGTGATCCGATTCAAAATGTCCATGCCTAACGCAGCCAAAACAGAAAGTTACTAAATCTTGTCTTACACAACAGTAACATGCGGGACAGTGCCTAGAGTCTATTCTAGACTAAGAAATATCACCGGTCCTAGGAACATGTAACAGATATTACGCGGGCCCTAGTTGCATGCAGGTACTGATATATTCCGCAGGCTGATAACGGAGCGTTATCACCGCGCCCGGCCGCTGTACAGTCGCCACATTCACTCCTGATACACCGCGACCGACCTGGTTTGATACTTGATCTATTTCACTGTTTAATTTTTATTTTATTCCACTACAAGATAGCTCTTGACTGCAATCTGATCTGGAGGTAAGTGATGCAGTCTGCAATGGAAGCGGGCGTACTTAAGTTTAAGTATAAAAGGGGTACGACAGTCTAATTAAATCCATGCCCCTTATCAGTTTCTACACAGCTTCGTACCGGAACGCTATATCGCTTGACAGGACAGCTTTACCGGTAGGGTGGTAACTAGCCACGCCGCCGCGGCCGTAGCCTTGCAACAGATCAGGCCAGAGACAGTTTAATATCAGAATTTAGGCCTAATATAGATTAAAGATCAAAGCACACGCACCACGCTAAGTTAGAGATTATGCGATGTTTGACACTAGAGTCAAGGCAAGCGGGTGACGCCAACCACGCCTTTCCTGCATGCCCCGCACCCCACGCTTACCCACCATCACACATCGATTAGATTCAACTGAGCGGTAAGGATGGCTGCACATCAGCAGGTTATGAACTTAATAAATCTATAATGTAGATACTTATAGAGTGAGATTTATAGAGCGCAATCGCTTAGACTTAAGACAGAGTTAAAACGAGACACATGTATACGCACAACAGACGGAAACGTTTAAGTGCGGAAACCAGCCCAGAAAGAAGAAGAGACACATGTATGTATATCTCTCACATAAAACTGTCTCGTTTTAACTCAATCTTAAGTCTGAGAAAAATCAAAGTGCGCTCTATAAATCTAACTATAGATAACTATAAATTTAATAAGGCCGCCTTTGCACACAATTGTTTCTTCAGTTTTCTTTTTGAAGTGTTCTATCTATCTATCTATCTAACCCTAAGTATCAAAGCACACGCACCGCGCTCTATTAGAGATCATGCGATGCTTGACGCTAGAGTCAAGGCGAGCGGCCGGCGCCGACCACGCCTTCCCCGCACGCCCCGCACCCCGCGCCTACTTACCACCGCACATCGAATAGATTCGACTCTGCGGTAAGGGTGGCTGCACATCAGCAGGTCATCAATTTACTAAATCAGAGCCTTTATTCCGAATAATTTTGATACGCTTCATGTAGATCGCTGGAACCATGGAATAACCATGTGAAAAGATCGCTGGAACTTTCACATGGTTATTCGTGGTTTTGCGGGGCTTTGTATCCAGCGACTTCCTGTAACTAGCTCGATGCAGTCCATCCGTTAAGTTGGGCTCCCATTTCCAAAGTGAAAAAAAGGACTCAGGACGACCTTTCTGGTCGTCCTGAGTCCTCTTTTTCACTTAGTTTTTTGCCGTGAGATAAAACCACAGCAAGGGTGAGTAGATCATTTTAGACACAAATTTTTCTTTAGCAAACTCGAACTTACCTAGGTAAGTATAATAACATAAAAAATGATGAGGTCTTTAGCAGACCATTTCAACTCTAGTTAACCATGAAATTGACAAATCAGGTTTTTCTACCGGGAAAATATAGAGCGGTGTGTTATAACAATTTACGATTTCCGTAACTAATAAGACCTAATGTGTGTATAGCTTTATGGATACTATGGCATTAAATCGTTACGAACTGTATCACAATTCTCTGTATATTCATTAATAGGCATAAGGTGGCGATGAATCGATGGGGTTTACTATGGGTTTATGGTTTTAATTAATTCAAGGACAGGAATGAAGGATATATAATAGGAAACTAGTCATGACGGGAATTAGTAATAATCATCTACGTAAAAACACAATTGAAATGACCCATATAGTTATCAAGACATACTAAAGTTTAACAGGGCTCTCTCCGTCACTCGCTTCATACAATCGTAGTTCCAATTTCATTTGAATATTAAGCAACCAAAGTCCATGAAATTTTGCAGTGATATTCTAGAAACTAATTTCTGTGTCTGTGGTGTTTTAGATTTTTCTAAAAATATGTAGTTTTAAATTACAGGGGCTCAAAAGATTTGTATGTAAATTTTGAAGACCGCGTAACTTTGACACCGAATATTTTAACAGAAATCTGGAAAACCACAGACATAGATATTAGTTTCTAAATGTCTGCAAAATTTCATGGACTTTGGTTACTTAATATTCAAATGAAATTGGAACTACGTTTGTATGAAGCGAGTGACGGAGAGACCCTCTTAAAGATAATGTCTGTTAAACATAACGTGATTTCTAATACTATTCCGAAGAAAAAGTAAAAGTAAACTAGTACCTATACCTAGTGTTACCTATTATTCTGTCAAAGCAGCCATGATCCCGATCCGATCCTCCTCATCTTCGTTCCTCCCTGTGTTGAGAACAATGAGCATAGAAACTTTCATATTTTATAAAAAAAAACGAAGATCTGGCCTCTTAGTCCATTATGTAGACTTCGATTTCAAGTTAAATGAAATCGAGTGAATGAATGATTTGGTACAAACCGCGAACTGTCCCCAAAGGGCTGCAAATAAAATAATTGGTTTTCTTGTTATCTATGAAAATACAATTAGTTAGAGAACATGTTCAAATCAACCTAAAAGACTAATACAATTTAAAATATCACTAGTTACTGAGGTACAAAGTCAACTATGCCCAAAGTTGATTTATAGTGACACTTATTGATTTATATTTTATACCATTAGATGTTAAATGATCTTGCTACGCTGAAAGCGTGCGTTTTTGGACAAGCCCTTACAATTTAAGTCGATTTATAAACAAAATAATGTCCAACGAGTTTTAAACTAGTTAATGCCAGCACTTTGCTTGTGAAGTTGTGTTAATAATTGATACTGTACCAATAGGTACAATAGGAATTGTTGTTCGGTATATGAATAAGTAAATATCCAACATACAAAATATTGTATGTTGGATATTTACTTATTCATATACCGAAGTCTTTTAACATATTATACATATAGTATGCAAAACTAATAAGGTTTCAGTTGTTGGGAAATCCCCCTGAAACAGCTGTCAGTAGTGTGCACTAATCAGCTGATCGATTCCGGAAATGCTTTATTATTATTACATTTTTAATTTAGTTATGATTGGCTGAATTCATGGTATTTCTGGTGCAACAATACATTTCAGCCAATAGTGAGAGAGTATCGGGCAATCGGAAGCGGGACATTGTGTTTTCAAATTGACAATCCTGACGAACCATCTCAGTGCCCTTTAGCTTACAAATTTTATTCAATAGACAGACAGGCCTCTGCTCAAATTTTATTCTAGGTATTGGTATGTCTAAATTATTCAAATTAACGACATTCCCGTAATGACAAAATTTCAATTATAGTAAAATATTTAAGGATCTATTTCACACTAAACTATGAGCAATATCACTTTAAGTGCCATAAACTTCATGCAATTATTATTTCTTGGCGTATTACAGCTTTTATAATTAGGCCAACAATATTAATGGGGCACAAGTGTGAGCGTAACTGCAAAATATGAGTAGCTTACACCTGGCACACTCATGTTTTTATATTGCGAAGGCTCTTAGTAAATAATATCCATATCCACACTATATTTTATTCTTGAATACTATCCGTCTTATCCGTCTATCTGTCTGCTATTTTTTCATGGCCCAACCGTTTAACCGATTTTGACGAAATATGCAAAAATAGCTTGCATTCCGAGGATGGATCTAAGCTAAGCATTTGTTGACCAGGAAAATCGAAGAGAGTTAAAAAAAAACCTTAATCCACGCAGATGTAGTCAAGTTTTTATGATATTTTATTGACCACTTGGTGCTCTAATAACTACTACTATAACTTACTCTATCGTATATTTTAACTTTTTCTCATCATCATCATCAGTAACCTGTGGAAGACCACTGCTGGACATAGGCCTTCCGTAAAGAGCGCCACCACACCCAGTCCTCAGCCTTCCGCATCCAGCCACTTCCCGCCAGCCTTTTTATATCGTCGGGCCATCGTGCTGGAAGGCGTCGCACACTACCGCTTTTTTACTTTTAATAGAGTCAAACTCAATTTCAATAATGTAAACCGACTTATCTTGCGTTTATGGTAGTTCAAGAGGCTATCATTGTCCGTTCGGTGCGAAGTGAGTAGAAACCAGCTATTATTATTTTCAAAAATCATTTTGCATTATCATATTGTTATCTCACGATACATACGAGAAATAATAATACATATTAACTTCCATGCTCTCATAAACCCATGAAGGGTTGATTTGACCCCCGAAAAAGAGGGGTGTTATAAGTTTGACGTGTGTATCTGAGTATCTGTCTGTCGCATCGTAGCTCCTAAACTAATAAACCGATTTTTTTTTTGTTTTTTGTTTGAAAGGTGGCTTGATCGAGAGTGTTCTTACCTATAATCTAAAAAAATCGGTTCAGCCGTTTGAAAGTTATCAGCTCTTTTTTAGTTACTGTAACCTTCACTTGTCGGGGGTGTTATAAATTTTTAATTAACACTTGTTATCACTCAATCTGCATTATCGCATAATATGTATGTAGGCAGTGCGCAGATTACCGCGTTGGTCAATCTATACTTATTTTCTACACTAATATTATAAAGAGGTACCTAAAGTTTGTTAGCCTGAATGTAGGAAGTAATCTCCGAAACTACTCATTCGATATAAGAAATATTTCACTGATAGATACAATAACCTTTTCTTTCACTAATAGACATAGAGCTACAATATCTTCGAGCTAGGCTATAAATTCATATATCGCGGACAAAGTTCCGGGCAAAAGCTAGTGAAGCTAGCTAGTGAATATGGAACATTTGTTTCAATTAGCAAAAATACATATACCTAGTAACTGTGTATTGTGTATTCTATCACCTTGGTACCAACTTGTATAAGTAAACCACGATCTACATTCTATAGCGAAATAAAAATGATTTATTTCCCATTATGATAGCCAAGAATCGGTATGTCCTACAATTTGCAGTTCGAAATTTATGTAGGTAAATTGTGATAACAACCTGGCCATTACCCATTTATAATGAACTGTTCAGTGCGACATAAATATCCGTGATAAGTTCGTGGTATGTTCCACATAAATTATTTAATCAGATCACCAGAACATTACGGATCTGTGGTGTTACATAGATACCTTTCCGGTTGGCTCAAACGGATACTTTAAACAAATATTATATTACTAAAGTGCCACAACTCAACAAGAACTTTTTTATGAATCTTAAAACAATTATTGTTGTATTTTTATTTAAAACTGGCTTATGTCCGTCACTTCATCCGTGTGGACAACCCAAATTTCAAACACTTATTTTGCTCACTTGGGAGTTGAATTTTCAAAAATCCTTTCTTAGCGGATGTATACGTCATAATAACGACCTATATGCTCGCCTTTTAGCCTAATCTAGTAGATTGAGCTGTGCGTTGATAGATCAGTCACTCAGCTTTTCCATTTATAAATTTAGACAAAAATACCATAAGTAATCTTTTTCTTGCTCAAGTCTAGCATGAATTTACCTGTTTTTTTTTTCAAAATACAAATGAATACTGGCTTATACCTACAGAGTCGTAACTCCAGAAGTGGACGTATCTCGGTTGAGACGAAAATGTAGAGTTTGAATAAAAAGTACATACAAAAATATTACTAACCAGTAGGTAACCACTTAGGTACTATTTTGGTTTATTGCGTTTATCCACCCCAAAAAAGCCACCCTAGGGTGTATACTCGGAAACCACTATGAACTATACAATAACATGCTACGAATTCGCTATCTGGAGTGGCTACCTAGCATTACACACGATTTCGCATTCTAAGGTGACTGTTTTGGGTTGGATAAACGCAATAAACTAAAAAAGTAAGTGGTTACCTACTAGTTAGTAATATTTTTGTATGTACTTTTTATTCAAACTCTACATTGTCGTCTCAACCGACAAACATCCGTTGCTGTCTCTTCTACAAACTAGGCTTATATCCAGCGGCTCCCTGCGATTTGACTTATTTCGTCTGTGCACGGCAAAGACATGGGACATCTCTACATAATGACACAAAACTTACTTTTTCTGAAAAACAGCATTATACCTAGTATTAAGGTATTCATACAAAAGTAAAATATTTTGCCTTACTATACTTTATTAAAACAAACGCAATTCATTAAAATTAATGAAGTCCGCCTCTTGAGTCATAGCTTATCTTAACGCGCATTATCTTTGATAAGACCTCGGGTTTTAGTTCTAAGCCTTCGTGATTTACTTTATCATCACTATCCGGCGCACTACTGAGTACAGGTCTCCTCTCAGAATGAGATGGGATAGCCACGCTGGACAAGTGCGGATGCGGATTAGATTCACATACCTTTAAGAACACTATGGAGAACTCTCAGACATGCAAGTCTCCTCACGACGGTTTCCCTCACCGTTAAAACAAGTGATATTTCATTGCTTAAAACGTCTATAACTCCGAAAAATTAGAAGTGCGTGTCTGGGATCGAATCCCCGACCCTTTTAATAGGAGGCGGACATCTTAACCATTGAGTTATAACCGCTAATCTAATTTACCTGCTTACATTATTTTTTGTTGCAGCGTTTTTTATTGAAACGTGGTATCTTTGTTGTAATCGAATAAATTAAAAGTAGGTAGGTAACAGCCCAACAAAAACTATAGGTTCATTAAGTTCAGTGATTTATTTGTTCGTAAATTAAACTTGTCATATTTGGTTTAAGTTTTAAACGTAATGTTACCTAATAAAGCTATCTGTATGTGAACTTCCGTTTAATCGACTGATAAGAAATGCCCATATTCGGTGTAACCATATTTGGTAGAGAAAATGTGTATCAATATGTTGATACAGTAAAAAGTAGTAAAATATACGGTATGCTGATATCCTTAAGAATTATGTAAAAATCTAATTACTTTTAATTAAAACATGACACTAGAATTCATTAATCCAAAGCAATATAATATTATGTTGCAGGTTTTTTTTTAGTATAAAATAAAATGTTAAGAAAGTACTTATTATGGCAAAATGTTTATGAATTTATGAAGTGTTAATGACAATTAACATTAAATTGTTTAATTTCACAGGTAAACGTATAACACTCTGTTAAATAAGCCATAAAACTTAACGATAAGATCACCAAAAGCGTACGCATAAATTATCATAACGTAATTATTCGAAAGAAAAGCTGTCGAAAGGGACGCTCAGTATGGTAAGACCCCAATCGACATTTAAGCTGTCTTTAAGGTCGACAATCATTTTCAAATCTTACGGGATAAACCTCTGAAACTTTTCGTTTTTTAATTATAAGTATTGAATAAAACTTAAGAGCTAACCTATTCTACTGATTATTACCTATTCAAGTCATAACAGCTATATCTATCTATTAAAGTGAAAAGTTTTACTTTTTAGTTTGTTTTTGGCAGGCCAGTTGAGTTTAGTTTTACAATTTTTTTAATTAAATTATAACTTGTAGTGTATGTACTTTATGGATAAATGGATGATGCTCACGTCATCGTCATGACCCACCTTCGTTTCGGAGTTCGGACAGGTGGCCCGTGGCCAACCCACATGTCACATTTATTTTCCAAAGTTTTGAGTAATAAAAACCTAATACAAGTACCATCACTTACAGCGATGATACCTTGCAAAAATTCTATCTGTCGATAGTAAATTGATATTGTAGAGACTCTTTCAGTAGCGCATATAAATAAAAGGTTCATGTTGTGATATAATTGCGTGATTTATACGATACCTAGCGCCATCTGTGTTTAGTGGGTGCAACTAAGAATGCACAGCAAAAATGTATCAACATAACGTTTTATCATGATCAACCCATTGCTGGCCCACTACTGAGCACGGGTCTTCTCAGAATGAGGAGGGTTATAATGTTTACGAATGTTTTATTATTATTTATTTGCTCCTCCTGTAAAAATTGTCGTGCAATTGCACCGTTTTTTCGTCATCTCTTCATTTATTTCAACAATATTGTGTAACAAGAGTAGGTATGTACCGTCTTGCTAAATGATGCCAATAATCTGGGCGCCCTTATCAAAAATACTGAATTAGTTGGGTAGGTATATTCGGCAGCAATGAAACCTTAAAAGCTTGATAATAATTGATACTTAATAATATGTTTATCTAGCTGATGCCCGCGACTTCGTCCGCGTTGATTAAGGTTTTAAAAGAGAGCTCAAGGTCGCCAAAGACGCAGATGGTTGGACGATATATGGGTGGACAGGGCTTAGTTACCCAAAATTGAAATAGAGAAGCTTTTCGGATGATGATCGCCAAACTTCGTTTCGAAGAAGGCACGCGATGATGATGATGATGATGAACGTTTTTAAAAATCCCGTAAGTATAGCCCGTGTCACTCTCAAGGTCTTCAATTACTATATCCACGCAATCACGTCGGTCTGTCGCACCCCTCGCGCATCTCTACCCGCCTTTTTTTACTCAACTGACAATGTCACAAAGTTTTTCTATCGATTAAAACATAACTTCTCTTTTTTGAAAGTTGGCTATAAAGTACCCTATGTTACTCCTTGGTTAATCCTCTAGTTGTCTGTGAAAGTCTTGTTAAAATAGGTTCAACCGTTCCGAAGATTCGCTGAAACAGACAGACCGACAGACAGACAAACATTTTAAAAACGACGTGTGATCAAACAACAGAACTGAGTCCAAATAACCATAATATGAGCTTGATATGAGGTAGTCTTTTAACATTACAGACAGACACTTCAATTTTATTTATTAAATAAAAATATGTAATGTAAGTATAAATAAGTTTGCTAAGGACATCTTATCCTGATTTCAGCTTTCTAGCGTCTTGCGGACTGAAGCTATGACTATTATACTTAATATACGACGAAACGCTTCAAGAAAAGGGATCTAGTGCCCCGCCTTTTAGTTTGGCTCGTCTTATTATTCCGTTATAAACCGATCGTAGAGTATGCCTACTGGGCAAAACCACATTAAAAATGCAGTAGGTAGGTACACTACCTCACAGGTGGTGTAGAAATGTGTGTAACATAAAATGTAACTCCTTCAACTTTCAGAATCGCGATATCTCAAAAATTGTGATACTTTAAAAAAAATAGAAGACAACATTTATACGTACTTTTATGATAGACAATTTTGGTCTGACTATATCTATACGAGTGAAACTCCTTGATTATTCGGGATAAAAAGTTGCTACGTCAATTTCGTTTTTACGTGCAAATCAGTTAAACGGATGGGCGTTTAAGAATCCCGTAGAAACTCTTTGATTTTCCGGTTTAAAAACTGATCCTGCCTATGTCCTTCCCTAACTCTGTACCAAAATATTTCATCAAAATCGGTCAAACTGTTGGGCTGTGAAAGGCTAGCAGACAGACAGACACACTTTCGCATTTATCATATTAAGTACCTAGGTAGGTATGAATATGACACGAGTATGTCCCGTCCTGCTAAATGATTCCGATAATCTGGGCGCCCTTCTCAAAAATAATGAACCAGTTGGGCATATTCGGCAGTAATGATTATTATTTTCGACTTTAATTTCGACTCAGCGGCCACCGTCTGACCTTTTCACTCAAGCGATATTTTTTATTTCAGATGCGGTTATCATCAAACGTTGATCTGGAATGGTGGCAGTGGCGGCTCGAACGAGGCTGCTACATCCGTTCTCTAAGGCCTTTGACGACCACGCCCTGTTCGATGCCTACTCGACTATAATACGCGCTACTGCGCAATTGAAGGTAATTCATTTGGATATACTATTTCGCGTTTGAACGCTAAATATGTCCAAAGGCTTTTTTCAACAATCTTTATAGGTACAGGCATCGAGATGAAATCCTATAGAGCAACAGAACTCATACAATGTTAGGTACCAAAAAATCAACCCCACCTAAAATTGATAGTTTACAATTAGTCCAGTCATTACATACATTCAAAAAAGAAAATGAATTTGCGCTTCTAATTTTTTAATATGTTGTAGGGGATACCTAGAAAAGCTTAACTTGAGATTGTCGACCAAGCTTTCCTAGGAGCTTTCGCCGCCATCTTGGAAAACGCTTAAAATTTGTTTTTCGGCAATAACTCGGCTATCCGATGAGATTCGAAAATTTTGGTAAGACACTTTTTGTAGCTTTCTTTGTGCTCTACAATAACGCCTGAATCATTTTTAGCGTATCATGCATCGTTATCGAGATATCGATCGATAAAGTCAAAAAAGGACACAATTTTTGTTTTTTCCTTTTTTTTTCTTAGGGTCTTAATAAATATGAAAAATTGTGGAATTCAAACTTGTAGAGCATATTCAGACCTACAATTTCCTTCTTGGATTTTTTTATGTTGGACAAAAATTACGATCTCCAGCGCGCCGCAAAGTCAATGAATCCACACTCAGCGTCGAGCGAGCTGCTTGCTCGGTTGTGTCTGGATGTCGAATCGAATGGGAAATTGTTCAGGAAATTGATGGGATAAAAAATAAGTACATAGAGCAACAAATTAAGGATCACACAATAGTAATTTATTAAACAAATAATTTGTTTGTGCAGTAAAAAATATTATTTTTTTACAATACAAAATAAACAAAACAAAATAAACGGAAAGAAAAATATTTTTTTCTGCACTCGAGACACGAACGATGGACTTTTTTCATGTCTTTTTTCGCTTGGATGGTCCAGGCTGAAGATCTTCATCCTCCGTAAACTCTTCGAGTTGTTGTGTCTGTTGAAACCTTGGAAATGATGCTGATTCGATGAGAGCATCGTCATCATCATCGTTACAGACATCGTCGTCATCGTCAAGCAAAATGTCGACTCTGGCGTTACTGCATGTTTGCCCACTGCAGTGCATGCAAATAACGGAGCAACTGGTAGACCCTAACAAAAGGGTCCCTTTATACCTGACCCCTCCAACTCCAACGGACGCTCTATGCGGGCACTCCGTTATAACGAGTTTACAGCCAACTAGATATCGAAATTTTTGCTCAGAATATCGGAACCCTCGATTTACACTACGCACAGCAAAAACTCAACACGATACGATATACTAACTTGAGCGCGCTCGACGCTGAGTGTGGATTCACCGACTTTGCGGCGCGCTGGAGATCGTAATTTTTGTCCAACATAAAAAAATCCAAGAAGGAAATCGTAGGTCTGAATATGCTCTACAAGTTTGAATTCCACAATTTTTCATATTTATTAAGACTTTATTTATATAATATAATTATTGTGTCCTAAATTTTTGACTTTATCGATCGATATCTCGATAACGATGCATGATACGCTAAAAATGATTATAGCGTTATTGTAGAGCACAAAGAAAGCTACAAAAAATGTCTTACAAAAATTTTCGAATCTCATCGGATAGCCGAGTTATTGCCGAAAAACAAATTTTAAGCGTTTTCCAAGATGGTGGCGAAAGCTCCTAGGAAAGCTTGGTCGACAATCTCAAGTTAAGCTTTTCTAGGTATCCCCTACAACATATTATAAAATTAGAAGCGCAAATTCATTTTCTTTTATTTGCCTTTTTTTCGGACGAAATGACTGGAATAAATTGAGTGATAAATTTAAATTGACAATTACGAAGACTCACTTGTAACTTTTAACATTTTTAAGCAACACAACATGAAATTACGTAGGTAGCTTCTCATCCTACTTATGGTAAGAGTATCGTTAACGCATGATAGAGAAAGCGATATTATGATAGAGGAACTTGTGGCCCAGTTGTAACTACATATCAATCGATTACGTTTGCAAGCAATATTGTCCTTTAAATAGCTTTTGTCGTCTACAGGCGTTTACGTTTCTCCCGTGCCATGGAGAGCACGCCTGGTTATTAAGACTAACATCTGAAAATAAATCTAAAACTTAAGCGTCGAAATCTTGTTCTTGTAGTTGAGTTGTATGCGGATGGATCTGGAAACCCATCACATTATTTTTCTTAAAAACCTGCTACTATTATTTGATTAGTGAAAAGCTATGCAATGAGAAACAAAATGGAGGGATGATTGGAAGGACTAAAAGACTATCAATTACTCAATTTACTGATTGACGAAAGAACAGAAAGATTGGAGATTGGAGTCTTAGTTGAGGCTGCACAGGTTTGATATTGCTCTCTCTAGTAACATGGCTTGCCTCTAGTAATTATATAAAAAACACCAGTGATAAATATAGTAACTAACCTTATAGGGGCTGAAAAAATGATGGCCCACAGTAGTTTGCCTTTTGTGTAAAGCCTCGTGCATTCCTTTGAAAAGAATATCATAAAAAGATTAGTTTTTCGATGGCCTTTTCAATGCTGCTGTGTATACTTACTCAAGTATTATAGAATATAAAACTTCGGAATGTAGAGTTGCAGAATAGTTGGATTAAAATATACATATATATATATATATATATATATATATTATATTATAATATAACATTGTCCTTTTTCGTGTCGAAGTAAACGAGTTATTGTAATTATTTGTTGTTGTATTAATTTTCAACTTTGATCGTATCAGTTCATAATAATAATCAATTGGGATTAATTAAACTCACCCACCCAATAAGAGTTATAAGCATATAATTTTAATTTATTATTTAAATTAAGTACTTTTTTTTATCTAATAGGTGGTTACTATAATAAATGTTTTATTGTTTATTAAGATTCGTTCCTAATCAGAGTTGATTTATTAACATGTAGATGGCTCGAAAATTGAAACTTTTTTACTAACTAGAGTTTTTAGAAAGATTACTTATTCTACTACTATCTTCGTTTTGATGAAATCGACCCCTTAGCCTTCAGGTTTCAAGGCCTCCGACAAATCTATTAAAGATTCATCATTTGTTCAAACAGTATTACAATTAACAAACATTTAAATTAAACTTCTGAGAACTCATTACCAAATATCATATCCGAAGCGTTTCATAACTTCTGTTTCTGATAGCCTCCGGTCTGCTCCGGTAGCGTCATTGACTTGTAGCGTCCGCTGGGATGATTGACGGATTTTAAGGCAGGGTTAGACATTGCGCTACGATGGCTGCGACGCGCGACCGCACCGTTTCTAGCACGGCTCCTAAAAGAAATATAATACAAGCTTAGAGTAAGTAAATATTGTACAATACAAGATAGAAACTTGATAAAGGTTTTCCCATTTCAAAGCACGCCTAAGAGCCGTATCTTTTTAGGGCTCCGCACCGACGCTATTGAAGGGTGCCAACACTGCCAACTGGACCCTGGACCTTGACTTGACCTGGACTTATTACTAAATGCGCTGTTCGTCTATCTGTCAGTAGGCTGTATCTCGTGAACATAGGCGGAGAGTTGAAATTATCACAGAATGTGTATTTCTATTGCCGCTATAACGACAAATAATGGTAACTTTGGAAATCGGAGACCTCATCTTCGCTGGCGAAGATGCTGCAAAGAGGTTATAGATGTGTACAAGATACATGATGACAATACAATATGTGTGTGATACAAGATTAGGTGCATTGTCGGTCATCGGGGTCGTTAGGGACGTCGAAGGAAATGAAATGAAATGAAATTATTTATTTTGCCAAATGTGAGTAATAATAAATGACATTAAGGTACATTAATAAAGTACATTGACAGGTAGTCTCTTTCACATTTTGCCAAAGAAAGGAAGGAAGGGCGGCTTTTATCGGGCGGGTCGTTACGATCGGTGGTGCAAGGTCATCAAAGACTTTTAATTTGCCACGAATTGTAGATGGTTTCAATGATAGGTATAGGAATAGAGCAGTAGGAAGTACCCAAGCGGCCGCGTCGCTGCCAACGCGCTTTGTGTCCAGGCCTTTATGATTTCGATGCGTAATTCATGCTGTAAGACAAAACGTTAAAAAAATTAAATGGTAACTACTACTTACTACTGGATTTTTCGTTTGCGTAATCGATTACCACCAATGAATTACGAATTGGAGCAGGTTTCTCTTTTGCAAGTCCTCTCGTCATTTGTGATAATGGATCTTTTTATTCGTTTCACAATTAAGGCTCTAGATTACATTGTTTGTATATTTTTGATTTAGAACTTGGTTCAAACAAAAGTAATGTTACAATGTACAATACAAAACAATCAATTCATTTATTTTTTATTGAAACAAAATAGGTGATACAGCTAACCTAGTTATCAGGTAAGTATAGTTACAGGTGTATTATAATTTATAACACTATCAAATTAAGTACAAGTGTAAATTAAAAATTTATAACACCCCGACAAGTGAAGGTTACAGTAACTAGAAAAGAGCTGATAACTTTCAAACGGCTGAACCGATTTTCTTGGATAATAGCAAAGAACACCCTCGATCAAGCCACCTTACAAACAAAAAAAAATCAAAATTGGTTCATTAGTTTAGGAGCTGCGATGCCAGTGACAGATACACAGATACACACGTCAAATTTATAACACCCGTCTTTTTCGGTCGGGGTTTAAAAACTTAACCGGGCCTTCTTAGCATAAACCACTGCACATCCGTCCATCTTTCACAGTCGCTTTACTCGAATTGATTTTACTTTTTATAATTTATTATAAAGTTATTTTGCTTATTATAAATAGTAATAAAGTATATGGATAGTGTCATAAAAACTGAGTTTTAATGGCATTTACCTTCACTGTTAGGTATTGAGAGTTATAAGCGCATTAAATATACATCTTAATCAATTAGTTTTATTACTGGCATCCGTGTACTCAGGATATTAACTAAATCCACAATTATATACATAGGTAATTTTAATTAAGTCTTATAGTGTCGACAATTACTACTTTGTACAGTTTTACATTTATACAAAAAAGCATTTATACATACTAATTATACCTTTGATTAAGTATAGGAAATGGTTTATCTCAATAACCACAGCATCCACAGTACCTGAACACAGTTTTTTTTTTTTTTAAATTATATAGACTAGCGCTTGGCTGCAATCAGACCTGCCAGCAAGTGATGATGCAGCCCAAGATGGAGCGCGCTTGCCTAGAAGTTGCCTATTCACTCTTGACTTGAAGGTACCCATATTATAGGTGGAAGGGAAAACTGACGCCGGAAGGGCGTTCCATATCCTAGCGGTTCGAATTAGGAAAGAGGAAGCAAATCGTTTCGTACGTGTTCGAGGAATTTCGACTACGTACGGATGCAGACCTTGACGATGCTTGGTAGTACGATGGTAGAAAGGTGAAGGAGGAACCAGGTCAAAGAGTTCTTGTGCACACTCCGAAATAGACTGGCAACTTTACGCCGATGTTCTAAACTTTGGAGTTTAGTTTTCATCAGTGCTTCGTCACCAAGGAGTCTTCTATAGCTCGGCGATCCAGGACTACATGGAATTAAACTGGGAGTCTATGTCAAAGCAAAGTAGTTGAAAATATATTGAACTGAATGTGTAGGTAGATCCTCAAAAATACATAATAATTTTAATGTTTTATATAAAATAATGTTTTATATAAAATGAAAATGTTTTACCCTTGTATTTTTTGTATCAATTAAAAAATTCTTCGTCGACAAAAATGTAAACCTGTTAGTTGTTAACATGAATCTCTGTGAGAACAGTTTATGTAATACTTGTCATGAAAAGTAAACAAGAACACAAAGCAAGGCTAATTCGACTGGTGCAATAAAATTTGACCCCCGAGATCTCGTCCAATGCAGTGGAAATTTTCGAGTGCAATTTTTTTATTATTAAATAGGTGCATACCGAAATGAGATTAAGTAATTATGTAAAAACGTGGACACTGACAGTTGACCTCGTCTACAAACTAAAAGTCCCTCAGCGCGCTATGGAGCGAGCTATGTTGGGTATCACTCTCAGGGATAAAATCCGGAACGAGGAAATTTGCAGAAGAACAAAATCGACCGACATGGCTCAAAGAATTAGCAAGCTGAAGTGGCAATGGGCAGGTCATTCTGTAGCAGAACCGACGGCTGATGGGGTAGACGTGTTCTGGAGTAGAGACCGCGTGCCGGTAAGCTCAGTATGGGACGACCTCCAGCCCGCTGGACCGATGACCTGAAGAAGGTGGTGGGGAGCGGGTGGTTGAGAAAAGCGGAAGACCGTGTTTGGTGGCGCGCTCTTGGAAAGGCCTATGCCCAGCAGTTGACGTATACAGGCTGATGGAATGGGAAAAACATGTTGTAAAGCGGTGATAGCCTAGTGGTCAAGACGTCAGCCTCTTATTCGAGAGGTCGGGGATTCGATCCCGGGCAAGCATCTGTAATTTTTCGGAGCACTGTAACATCAATTGCTTTTAGCAACTCCTTTGCGATGTCATGTCACCGGAACCAAAAAACGCGAACACACATTGCTTTTCCTAGGACCAAAACCAGTTGTCAGACGACAATTTAACTAACTAGGCCCTATAATGTTTAGGTGTATAAACACAAAATCTAAAATCTCTCATTTATGTAAACATGGTCTTAATAAAAAATGGTAAAAAAAACCTGCACCTATAAATATAACTACGAAGAAACAGAAAAACTATTTAATAGCACACTCCTTGATTAGTTTTAGTTTTTATGAATTCTCTTGTCCTCAGACTATTACGATAGGTTAGGTATACCTTGTTAGAAAACTAAATAAAAAAACAAACGTAAGAACTAAAATAAAATATAATATAGGTAAATACGACCTAGATTACCAAGTAGGTACCTACGGAGCACCTACAACTTCGTAAACAACGATGTACTTACAGTCATATCGAGGTGATCTCCTTTTTGTACCAAAAAATAATAAGATTGAATTTAAGAACACATAAAATTTTGCTCCATCCCGTGAATATGATTTAATGTCATGACTTTATTCAGAAACAGTGGTATCACAGCTAAGAGCTGGCGGCAGTTTCGATTTAGTATCTATAGTATAGTATGGTATGGTATGGTATGGTATAGTATGGTATGGTATGGTATGATATGGTATGGTATGGTATGTTATGGTATGGTATGGTATGGTATGGTATGGTATGGTATAGTATAGTATAGCTGTTCTAGTATAGTAGTTTAGTTTGTCATTTGAGGAGGTCATGTCACATGTTGATCTCCCTGGCGCAGTGGTGAGCGTTGTGGTCTTATAAGTGGGAAGTCACGGGTTCGATTCCCGGCTTCTATAAGGGAATTATAATTTCTTCCAGTTCTCTGGTTCAATCAAAAAAATAATCACTGATTTAAATATTTCGTATACCCGCGGCCGTCAACCAGTACCTACCACCCCGGTATTTGGTTAAGGCAATCTTTTATTTAATTTAGTATAATATATTGACTTTAGTAATTTTTATTTGATTGGACCAGGAACAGAGGTAATATTTATGGATGCATGCATGGGTTCGAAGCCAAAACCTCTTGAATAGAAGCCCGAGGTCTTTACCACTAAGTGATCACAGCTTAACACAACCATTATGTCTCGCAATCATTTATAAATAAATCACTGACTTGAACATTTCTACCATCAGCTCTTCCTATAGGCATCATATGCCTACGGCCATCAACCAGTACCTGCGCCAGTACCCCGGTATTTGGTTAAGGCAATCGCGCTTTTATTTAATCAAAACCAATTTATTCACCGCGTCACAAATTACGACATTTATCGGTTTTCGAGAATCTGTAATTACGGGATAATTTTGTTCTCGTAACCAATTTTTGTTTACACAAATTTTTTAACCATTAATTTTACCTAATAAGTAAGTAAAAATAATATTGGAAGAAGCATCGTTTGCCTGTAGTTAAAATAAGTAGAATAATATTGTACCTATGTATTTTATAATATCATTAATGTGAAAAAGGAGATATTAAACTTTTAAAATTTAAACACATCTTAAAATTTGCTATGGTACCTACTCGTATCTCTCGGATCAACAAAATAAGACCATTAAATACTAAAATTTTAAGAGAGCATACGAATACTTAAATTAAATATGAAAGCAGTAATAATAATCTATTAGTATTTCGTAAAGCATTCTGATTACTGACACATGAATTATATTATCTAGAACAAAAATTTCAGATTTGTATTAAATAATTGTTTCAAGCTGAACATGTAGCTAATGTATGCAAAATTTCTACTTACCTTTTAATTTAAATTACTATAATATAATATATTAATAATAATTTCATATCATTAATACCTACATTCGCCTTCGATAAGATATAGCCTCGAAATTATTTTAAATATATCAATGTATTTTGCAACATCAAGCCATATCTCTAATCTCTATGCTTATTAATTTGACATGATGATATAGTAGCTAAGTAATAAATATATTATAAGACTAGATGATATTATAAGACTGAGTGCTCAGTACAAGTCTCCTCAGAATGAGAAGGGTTTTAGGCCATAGCTTTCCACGCTGGATTAGCAGACTTCACACACCTTCTGAGTTATATTTACAAATTCTATCACAAATTTATAAACAAAATACTAAGCTAAGACAAAAATAAAAAGAAACTGCATGGCGTTTAAAACAGCGCATACAAAAGACATCAACGAACTTAAAGTTACATTCAGAATATCTTCATTACATTTTAGTAAAATTAGAGATATTTGGAAATATTATCTTCAATTGGCGTAAGTTATATGTATAGGTACTTACTAATAACATAGCAACTAATAACCTCATACTGAAGCTCACTTATTGTTCAAAGAACATGTGCTTATCGGCAATAAATGCCCTAGTAAAGCCATTAATAATTATAACATACTAAAACAAGGAAATCGTTTTAATTTAATCTATCTAATAATAATATGATTGTAGGTAACCATTGGATAACAAGTCTCTACATCAGCTTATCAGTAACAATCATCCAACTAGACCATATCGGTTGCGATGTCGAAGACGTAAAACGGGTAAAGCCTTAAGGCCCTTTCGGTCGGTGAAGCGTACGTACGGGGCGGTCTCAGACCCGCGACTGCTATCGTTCAAGCCTCGAGTACCGTTAGAGGGAGAGGGAGCGAGATGGAGTAGGGCGTGCGAGCGAGTCAGCCGCGCCCCGTCCGAGCCATCCGGAAGCCTCGCTGAAACTGGACCGTTTTCTTTTCTTGTTATTATTGAGATCGGCCCGCAAGTTCTGTTGTTGTCGCGAGGCGCGCCGCTCGCGCTGATAACAAGATGCCTTGCCGGCCTGCGCACGCGTTCGCTCAACTTTAAGCTCGCTCGCTCTGGAATGGATATTCGATGTGCTGTGGTATATTGACTATATATTGTGATTTTTTTATACAACGTGTGAGTGATTTATGACCTAAATAACACTATCGTTTGAAGGATTGTTGAGGATTTTTGTCGGACTTTTGTGATTTGAAAATAAAAGTGCTGTACTATTTTTTGCAAGCTGAAAAATATAGCCAAGGGATATAGTTCAAGTTTTTTCGGATAAGGTAGGTTTTTTTTTAAATTTAATTAGTTCTAGTTTAAATTTGAATTAGGTACATTAAAACAGTGCAAAATAATCCAAGTTTTATAGTCTTGTGAAAAGTTGCGCATCTTATCAAATATTTATTATCATACGCATCGCGATGGCACGTGCGCTAACATATTATTGCGCTAGCTGTATTCAGTGACTGAAGAAAATCTTTGAATCAACATAATGATAATGACTTCGTTCTCTCAAATAATTTTTTCATAGTCTCCGAAAAAAAATCTCAGATATAAAAAATCTAACTTAAAAAACAAACATTAAATACATGTTAATATATTATCTTCCAAATAATTAATTAAACATGTAAGATATAGTTCAATACTATTTTTTTATATAGGTATTCCTAACATCGATCTATGCCTAATATCTGAAAAACTCCAAAAAGCTTACGAAACTGTAGCTAATTCCTACGCCTGTTCATTGTAGGTATGTGCTGTTTATATTGCATCAATTAATATTAATTACAATCAAATTAAAAGAAAAAAGTATCTATTTAATAAATAAAAAGGCATTTAAAATAAATATAATTTTTAAGATTTCTGATTTTTCTACATACTTAATTATTAATCCGGTAAGTAAAATGAATTTGGCTTTTTACATTTCTAGGACAAAAGTACAATATTTCCCGCAAAACTCTAGCAACTCTTTTTAAAAATACTCTATTGCAATTTTATTCTTAATCAATCGTAATAAAAACCTTTTATTTACGGCGATAGATTAAAAAACAAAATATATCTTTACTCTATAACATTGGAAAATAGCTTATCAGTTATCACTTTTAATTCGCAATTTTTTTTATCGTTACGGAAAAACTACGCAACTCGGATTACAATGGGGGAAAAAAACAACCTTGCCCTACGCGTGAAAAAAAAACGAAATAAAACCACGGAACAGTTTCACTGCAATTTTCACTCTATAACAATATACTAGAATAAAAAAAAAACAAGATTATTCGACCTAGTAAACCAGAAAGTGAGTTACGCTACCCGCCGGCCGACGGCGCTTTTTTTGCTCGTGTTTTGCTCATTGTACCCGCATGACGATTTCGGGATGTGGTCCATTGCTTTAAAATAGTTTCATTTAGCTATTTTCATTGAAACTTTCTTATTTTTTTTCAAAAATTGTAAATTATAAAGAATAACTACGAATTTAACGGGAAGAATCAATAACGAAGTAAGTAGAGCTTTGGTAGAGAGACGAAGCTTTTTTGCTCGTGTTTTGCTCATTGTATCCGCATGACGATTTCGGGAAGTGGTCCACCCCTTTGAAATAGTCCCACTAGTATTTAACTATTTTTTTTTTTAAGAAAATTGCAAATTATAAAGAATGTCTATAAATTGTACTATGCGAGGTAATTATTAACGAAGTAAATAGAGCGAAAGCTAAAGCTCTATTTTTTTTTTTCATTTGAATAAATAAACTAAATACAGGTTTTCCGATTACAACATATCACTAGTAACTTGTTTTTCATACTTTGTATTCATTTTCTCACAATTAGCACACAAAAAGTTTCTCACTTTTAAAGTTTATAGACAGTTATTTTTATTTTGCACTATTTGTTGCACTAATTTTGCTGTATGTAATTAAAGTATGTTCGAGTAATGACTTACTCGTACAATTTAAAGTTTTTTGTACTTCTATGTTATAAATATTATTTTGTACTCGAAGTTAAAATAAATACCACATTAATACATTTTTAATGATGATTTGCAAAATCACTGGCAATAGAACTTTATTATCATGGTGTAAATATTATAAAAGTGCATTTTCTCAGTTTATGGTATAAGTTCGCTTATCTCCGATAAAATAAAGTAAGCGTGAAGCAGAAATTAGGACGTGTGCGTAATTTTCTTATCATTTTGCAACCATGAAAGAAAAATAAAGATACAAGTTTATAATATTATTGAAGCTATAAATTAAATATTTAATGAGCACTATTAAAATGCAATATAATTTTATTTTGTGTTTTTAAAGGTAAAGGTCTTTTATTCAAACTTTAACTTGTATATAGGTACCTACGTTGAGTAGGTGGTAAAGTTTTAAGTTTGTTTGTACTAACTAATCTCTGAAACTACTGAACGGATTTTGAAAATTCTTGCACCACTAGAAAGCTGCTTATTCGTGAGTGACATAGGCTATATTTTATTTTCAAAAAAATTAGAGTTCCCTACTAAAATTGTAAGAAGTTACCCGTGCGAAGCTCAATAACAGCGTGAAGTTGGGAGGGATACCTCATCATGTCATACTTCCCATCTCTCTTCTCTCTTTGGTCTTGTCGAATAAAATTGCTGTTCCATTAACTATGAGAGTGAGTGAATAGAGAGTTCACCTGTATATGCGCAGATACTTGTGCACTATAATCTGTTGCTTAGTGGCCTAGTTTGCCTTGAGAATGCCCGAAATTCGTTTAGGAGAGCATTATTAAAATCATCTTTATCAATCATATCAATTATGATAAATTAAAGTTCCCGCCGCGCTGAATTTGTGTTTGTTTGGGGTAACCTTAGAAACTACTTACTCGGATTTTAGTATGATTTTCACCAATAAAAAAAAGAACTATTTAAAAGTTTAATGGGCTCTAATTTCTGTACATTTTGCGAAAATAAACTACCGATTATGATAATTAATAATTGTGAATGATACGTCGGAAAAATTGACACCCATGCGAAACCGGGGCGGTAAAAATAAAGTTACAAAATAGTCCTTTTTCTATAGAAAAGTAAAAGTTGGTAAATGGTTTTCCCTAAACAGTTAGGATACTTAATACATAAAGAATTTACAGTACCTAATTCTTCGATCCGTCTTAACTAATGCTAGACGCAAAGCTATTAATACAAAACTTCCTATTAACAACAGCTTTTCTTTCTGAACTATAATAGAAAGTGAAATGCTAATCTCGTGATATAACTACCAATATACTTCTACCGTCTAAATAATTACCCGCTTAATAGGAACTCTGTTATCAGAGATCGCCTCGCGAGCTATTTATGTATTCCGAGCAACTCTTTTATTTTTTCGAGACATAGACACCGATATTTTATGAATCGAGGCAATGCGTCGATTGCAATCATTTCACACCGTCAAAAGTCAATCATACTTTTTTAGGGTTCCGTACGTCAAAAGGAAAACGGAACCCTTGTAGGATCCCTTTGTTGTCTGTCTGTCTGTCTAGCTGTCTGTCCGTCTGTCCGGTTGTCGTGTCTGTCAAGAAAACCTAAAGGGTACTTCCCGTAGAATCATGAAATTTGGCAGGCAGGTAAATCTTATAGCACAAGTAAAGGAAAACCCCGAAAACCATGAATTTGTGATTACATAACAAAAAAAAATAATTAAAATGTGTTGAAAAAACAAATAATTAGTATTTTCAATTTTCAAAGTAAGATCATTATACCAAAGGGGATATCATAATATGAAAGGGCTTTGCTTGTATATTCACAGATTTTTATTTATTTTTAGGTACAGACAGCATTTTTGACTTATCGTGCAAAATGTCTCGAAAAATACCTGAGTACGGAACCCTCGGTGCGCGAGTCTGACTCGCACTTGAACGGTTTTTTAATCATTTCACACTGATCGAGATTGCATCCCGGTGGGGAGAAAAAGAATAAGACATTTCTGCCGCGGCGAACCGCTATGTCATCTCTGTTATTATAAAATAAAAAAATAATTAGACATTTCGCTTTCACTACTATAGGTGCGTAGAGTTAGATAACTGACAGACCTGTCTGGTTCAATTTCGATCAGGTGTATGACAATATTCCGGTTTATTATCTTACAGGTATATCGATATTACGTCCCGTAAATGGATATTTTGTGATTTTGTTTTAACGTTTACGTAACACATGCTTCAGGGTATTTTTTAAAAGCTGCGGGCGGGTGGAGCTTTTTAATTTTTTGAAAAGTAAGATGTTAATCAATTTGACGGATTTAAGCGATTTTTTTTCTTAAAATAATTTATAAGCCTAGGTACTTAGGTAGCTTATAACGATTCCATACTCGATATTTTAACAAATAATGATTTTTCATTTCAAAATGGTTGCATTTTGTTGTCTTTATTTAAGGAAAACGATAAAAGTAAAATAAAGTAACAGGGAAAAGGTTTATGTTTATTTCTGAATATCATACTTAAAGTATTGGCATGTAAAAATTTATAACACTCCCGACAAGTGAAGGTTACAGTAACTAGAAAAGGGCTGATAACTTTCAAACGGCTGAACCGATTTTTTTGGAAGAACACTCTCGATCAAGCCACCTTTCAAACAAAAAAAAACTAAGTTAAAATCGGTTCATTAGTTTAGGAGCTACGATGCCACAGACAGATACACAGATACAAAGATACACAGATCCACACTTCAAACTTATAACACCCCTCTTTTTGGGTCGGGGGTTAAAAATGACAATATCATAAAAATAATAACTTAGAACAAAAATACATACCTGCATTTCAAATTCCATTTAATTAAATAATGTGAATTTTTTTTACCCTTTACATAAAAAGTCATTTAAGACCTTTTCTGTTTAACATTAATTTATCACAATTAATTTAAGTTTATGTTACATGATCACATTAATTATTATCATTGTCTAGTGCTACGTATTTTAAGATTCATATAATTTAAATATTAATAGCGACTATGCTAGACACAAAATTACATCGGGTAGGTGTGACAACGGATGATTTCAAAACGATCCACTCCATACAATTTGCATATAATCGCAGTTCGCTTCTAATTATCTACAAGACCTGCCTTCATGCATGTTTATTCCTTTCCTGGTATTAGACGATGAATTACAATATTTATATCGCGATACATATTTTCCATGTTGATAAACAATCCATAAACATTATTATTATTATATATAATTATACTAGATATTATAATTTATGAAACCTACCTACCTATTCCCATGCGAGAAAACGCTTCTAAAACTAGCGAAAAACATGTTCATTTAATTTTGGGTTTTACATCTAACTATTCCGCTTAAACTCAGTCCGCGTCGATTTAGGTTTTTTTAAAATCCCATGGGAACTCTGTGATTCATTGGGATGAAATTCTGTGCCTATATTCTAATTCCAGGTATAAGCTATCTTCTTTCCAAATTTTAGTCATTAGAAAAAGTAACAAGTAAACTTTCACATTAGGGTTAGGAATTAGGATACGATACTAGGTATTAGGATGAATAAATAAATTATAAAGTGAAAATAAAATTCAATAAAAAAGCCACCTTACGACTTCAGCTAGACCATAACTTTTAAAACTGAATAAAAAAAGTTGTTACAAGGTATCGAATTCAAAACAATTTTTTTAAATTCCGATAAAAAGTCTTGATGAAACTCTTTTGTTTTGCACTGACCACTGGTCCTAAAAATAGTGAACAATTTATTCAAGACAATAATATTATCTAAAAAACAAACAATCCGTGGCGAATTATCAAAAACATCGCACTTTTTTCAAAGTCCGTGTAAAAACTGCGACGCGACGCGACGCCTAGATTCGCTACGGCGACGTACCTACTTTCGATGCGTTAAATACCTAGTTTGTAGAATTCCTTCGCGATTTGCTCTAGATGTGACGGGTGTGACAAGCGAAATCTTTTGACCTATCATCTTTCTGGTGCTTAACCATCAAAGCACATACTCTATTGCTCCTATTCTACTTCGCAGGATATAACTTTTTAAACATTTTAAAGGGTCGATGTTTAAATTTGTAAAGCTAACTAACGGACAAAAATTATCAAAGTAAAAACTACGTAAAGGGTAAAAATGACTTAGTAAAAAATACTTACATGTAATATCTATGAACGGTTAAGCCGAAGCGTTTATTATCTAATAAAAAAGGTGTATTTTCGCTTTGACTGACTGATAGACAGATCGAACGACGAATTCAACAGAATTTTTATATTCCAAATATCTCTTTCATACAATTCTATGTTTTTTAACTTCGTTTAGCTACATAATATATCAGCGGCTCGCTTAGCTCGTCATCTTCTCTCTTTGCTTCGCTCGGTCTCTTACGCTTCCTTCATTCGGGGCCTCCTCTGCGAACTTCTGCTAACTTAACCGACAAGAAACAAAAACCCCAGTAAAGCTCGCACACACAGCTTTAGCCACTGGATATAGCAATTCCACTCATATATCCTGAACAGTTGGGGCAGACGTGCTCTGGAGTGGAGACCGCGTACCGGTAAGCGCAGTGTGGGACGACCTCCAGCCCGCTGGACCGATGACTTGAAGAAGGTAGCGGGGAGCGTGCGGATGAGGAAGGCGAAGGACCGTGTTTGGTGACGCGCTCTTGGGAAGGCCTATGGCCAGCAGTGGACGCGTACAGGCTGATTTAATGGAAACCCTGAATAGTGAATATATCCAGCACTGACTGTGCATGTTAGTTATAGAAGGTGATAGTTACGATTATTCGCCAGGTACATATCGCATGCATCTCGGCGAGACACAGACCAAGACGACGATCGTATCACGGCAAATGGGTGAATAGTACTTAGCATCGAAATGTCCCCCGCGATACCATCTTCGCATTGTGGCTATTGAATAACTAGTTACCATCTCTTGCCCGTTAATTTGTAGTATTAAAAGCGCTGGACGCGTTATCGCGGGTATCGTAATGGTTTGTAAACGATACTCCACCTTTGTGTTCGGTTAGGGCAATGGCACCCTAAAGAAATAGTATCTATATGAGTCAAACTGCTAACAAGTGTAAATTAAAAAAATTAACACCCCCAACAAGTGAAGGTTACAATAACTAGAAAAGAGCTGATAACTTTCAAACGGCTGAACCGATTTTCTTGGATTATAGCTGAGAACACTCTCGATCAAGCCACCTTTCAAACAAAAAAATAATAAATTAAAATCGGTTCATTAGTTTAGGAACTACGATGCCACAGACAGATACACAGATACACACGTCAAACTTATACACCCCTCTTTTTGGATCGGGAGTTAAAAAATCGAATAATAACAAAGCGATATGACGATCGCTGTAACGCTTAAAATTATTTAAATTAATAAATAAATTATTTTATCAGAACTGTACAATTAGCTTTAAAAGCTCTCAACATTATTATTTTTTAATATAAGGTAATATCAAGTATTTTAATTCTTAATAAATAGCTCAGATAGATGAGACGGTATCAATGAAAAATACCTTTCATCATTGACAGTTAAAATTTTATGGGTAATAATGACATGGGTTGGGTATGGTAATTAGTTTTTATATGTACCTAGATTGTGCAATTAAAACAAATGGAGATGTAATAAGAGACATTTATTACTTGCATTACGTACCTGTACCCATGTAGAATACTAGCTGATGCCCACGACTCCATCTGTGTGGATTCAGGTTTTGAAATATACCGTGGGAATATTTGATTTTTAGGGATAAAAAGTAGCCCATGTCACTTTCCAGGTTTTAAGAGGGGTCTCTCCGTCCTAGAAACGAATATCTATGCCTGCCTGGTTTTCCAGATTTCCGTTAAAATATTCGCTTTCAAAGTTACGCGGTCTTAAAAATTCACACACAAATCTTTGAGCCACTGTAATTTTAAAACTACATATTTTTAGAAAAATCTAAAACACCACAAGTACAGATATTACTTTCTAGAATATGTCTGCAAAATTTCATGGATTTTGGTTGCTTAATATTCAAATGAAATTGGAACTACGATTGTACGGAGTAAGTGACGGAGAGAGCCCTGTTAACTATAGCCATGCAACAATCACTTCGATCCACTCCGTTGCTTGCGACGTTACAACAAAACATACAAACACACATGAGCAATTATAATATGGGCAGTGATTTCATTATAATACGTTATTGTGTAGGAAAGAGGAATATACATTTTTTTACTGCCATTACACGCGCTTTACGTAACTACTTTAGCACATGTTTTTCCATTAAAATCTAGACTTTTGCAGTATAATAGTAATTTCCTTGTCATAATATAATTATTTTGAAACAGCAGCGATAAACGAAGACCTTCAGATGCCAACAGTTCGTAGCTTGCCCGTAGAAGGTACCGATTCGCGAACTACGACGACCAAAACGAATCACAAATAAAAACATTCAGATTTGAGACTGTCCATCAAGGTAGACTACAATAAAATGAATACCTACACTTGGATGACTTCGTTTATTTACATTTTTCAAAGATCCCCAAAAGTATTATAAAACTCCAGATATGCAACATGCAAATAATCATCTCTTTATAATTTATATTTTAAAAAGTGAAGACAAATTCATATATTCTACGCTTCTTGTCTCACACAAGCGCACACACATGCGCGTAGCGGCATAGCCTACAATCTGTGCTATTGTGTATTCTGAGCTACAATCTACATAGATATTGGTGGGGGCTACATGTACCTACCAATCTCAAGTTTCTAGAACCAACTTTCTTAAAATTTTATGGCAAATCTTTTTTCCCCAGGACATATTAAGTCGTCTATGTAATTCTCCAAGTTTCTAACTATCCCATCTAAATAATCATGTCTATCGGATACAGCGTGATTAGCCTTTACCAAGTAGAAGACGCACGCAACTTTATTAACATGCATTTAGTTTTTTTTTTTAATCCGTTGATTTTCCGGGACCCAAAGGAGCCTATGCGTCCTTGCCCGGGTTGCAAGGTATCTCTGTACCTTTCACCAAAATTGGTTTGACGGATGGGCCGTGAAAAGCTAACAGACAAACAGACACACTTGCGCATTTATTAGTATGGATATGGATTTGTAGGTGCCAAACTAAACTAGAATATAAATGACAAAAGATCCTTTTAGGTTGGTTAAAATACCCAAAAAACTGTATCAAACCGAAAATAACCTCGCGAAAAAATCAGTCGCTATGCGAGTTTGATATGCTTGGTAAATTTATTCGTCTGCTGCATCCAGACACATGAATCACGATGCAATAAACAAATTCGATTCTGGGGGTGACGCGACACATTCGGTACTGCATGCGAATTTGAATCCATAATGTAACAACTATAAAATACTGCCTTCAACGAATACTGTATGCGCTTAGGACATCGTGCAAGTGAAGAGAATTTGAGACGTAGACATAGATGGCTGATAAAAATTCAAGGAAATTCGAAATAGTCTGCACTAAAGTACATTACTCAGATTGTAAAAAATGCACAGACGGCCATATACCTAGACGAGGCGCATAATTTTCAGATTCATTTTCATAATGTGCAGTCAAACGCCTGAGGTCAACAGCGCAGACAAATACATAGTATATTTAATGCCTGCTACACTTATGATGTCACTCAAAAGAAACGGAAAATTGGAAACGTAAAACATAACGAAGCACACGGACAAATATACTGCCGCGGGTAATTAATTATACGGCTTCACTTGCACTACAGTTTGGGCATAGCATAATGAGCATTATGAGAGAATCATGCATGAGTGTGCACAAGAGCTTTTTGATCTGGTTCCTCCTTCACCTTTCTACCCTCGTACTGTAAGGCATCGTCAAGGTCTGCATCCGTACGTAGTTGAAATTCCTCGGGCACGAAGCGATTTGCTTCCTCGTTTCTAATCCCAACCGCTAGGATATGGAACGCCCTTCCGGTATCCGTTTTCCCCTCCACTTTTAATATGGGTCCTTTAAATCAAGAGTACAAGCTTCCAGCATGTTGCCTGATATAACCACTAATTAGTATGAGTATTAACAATACATGCCGTGCCAAATCCTTTGCATCATTACTTACCAAATTAATATCGTGTTCAACTGAAAACCTGTCATTAACACAAAATAAATTTAAATAACATCCTTAATCACTGTCATAATTATATATTTTGAAGGAGTGAATTTCGAACACTTTTTTATATTATCTTCACAGAGATTAGGATCTATAGAACGAACAACCTGAATTACTAGTGACATATTAGCAATTAGCATCCAAGCAGCCTGCCCTAAGAACCAGATCAAGTCTTATAATAATGCATTTTCCTTATATGTATTATGCAATACAACAATTTAATTATTATTTATGGTACCACAAATGTTTTTTAAAATTTTAATTTAACTTCTAGTTAAAGTTCAAATTTTTAAACAATTAATTTGCTTAAAATTAATAAAAAAAAAATTTGCTCCTTTTATTGTTAATATTATTGATTCGCTGTATTCACTCATAAGGTTTTACGCCTGTGTTTATTGTCTATTGAAACTTTTTGATATACAGTAATAAAAAAAAACACAAATTTATTTATTTTCTAAAAAGTGGCTGGCATAAATTGGGAGCAGAAGACCGAATAGGAAGCAATAAAAAAGAAGGCTTATAGGAATAGGAAGGAAGAATTGGCCCTAGAGGGAGGGGCTTTGTTCAACAGTGGATGGAACAGTGGAATTGTGGATACAACTGATTCAGTATATACCTGATAAACGTAGTTGTATTACAGTATCAACTGGTACTGATAAACGTCATACTGCAATAGGAACTATCAAGTAATAAAAGAACCTTATAAAAGTTCAAATATGTCAATCGTAGATACACATGAAAGGCGCTCTACGTTTTCCTTATCTGGTTGATTAAGAGATCGGGTTGATAGAACAATCGAATACGCCTTTCTCCGATATTGAACGGACATCCGTTTTACATGTACCTACTCTAAGCAAGTATCACAAGTAAGGATATCATCGCTCAAACTTGATACCTTAAGGGGAAGCCTTTCTTACAAGTTACTATTAAAAGATAGGAACACAAGTTGCAAAAAATGTATAATATTAGATGATGCCCGTGACTTGGTCCGCGTGGATTTAGGTTTTTAAAAATCCCATGGGAACTCTTTGATTTTCTGGGATTAGCTAGCCTATGTCTCCGGGATGCAAGCTATCCTTACATAAAAACGGTTTTATAAAATTTCAAACAATTGTTTAAACGAATGGGCCTCTAAAACCCCCATGGGAACTCTTTATTTTCCTGGATGAAAAATGTTATGTTCGCCCTAGGGATGCATGCCAACTCTGTAACAAATTCGGAATGTTTTTTTAAATTATTATTTTTAAATGTTATTGATAAACGGATAGGCCCTGAAAAGTTAGTTGACAGACAGACAGTTTCGCATTCATATTAGCATGTTTTTTTTTTTTTGGGAAAGATCTTCAAAAGTTACCTTTTGAAAAAATCAGAAAGTAACATTTATACGTTACTTACGTATAATAACTCACTTTACGACTACGCCGAAAAAAGTTTTAAAATAGTTAACTCTACTATATTATATTACTTCTAATTACATTTTAAAAAAACATCTGAAAAAATTTATTATATCGTGAGATACATTGAACCTGTTTACAATTAAAATATTAAGAATTACTTACCTACTTAAAACTCTTACCAATTGCCGCAATCGATTTCCAAAACATTTTCGCCTTACGCAATCATCAAAGATAATATAAAGACACAAAAACTATAAAATAACAGTTAACATTATTGCACGAACAAATAAAAACTGGTAACCGAGAATATTTGTTTTAATGTAAATAAAATGTCTTAATTTTTAACTTCTTTTTATTGATGAACATAAAAAAGAGAAGGTTACGGCGTTTTTACTGTTTTGGGGATGGAAGATTTCACAAGTTTTTTCTTATTTGTTGGTTGCGGACAATCCATACTATAATATTATAAATGCGAAAGTGTGTCCGTCTGTCTGTCTGTCTGTCAGCTACCTTTCCACGGCCCAACAGTTTAACCGATTCTGACAAAATTTGGTACAGTGTTATCTTATACCCCGAGGACGGAGACAAGCTATTTTTTATCCCGGAAAATCAAAAAGTTCCCACGGGATTCCCAAAAACCCATCCGCTTAACCGATTTGTATGAAAGTTACCGAGGTAGCTGCGTCCCTGTAATTCACAAAGGCAACTTTTAGCCCGGAAAATCAAACAGTTCCCACGGGATCTTTAAAACCTTAAATTCACGCGGACGAAGTCGCGGGCATCCTCTAGTAATCAATTTTATGTTTCTAGACTGAAATATTGCACACTTGATGACGACCGCGACTTCGCCGATTGAATTTAACGGAGCCAACGGGGCTGATTTTTAATAATTTTATTCTTATCCCGTTGGCCCCGTTAACGGGAATACGGCTAACGGGGCCAACAGGACTACACGGATTTCGTTTTTAAAAATCCCGTGTGTACTCTTTGATCTTTGAGAGGTTTCTTTTGTAATGTAGGCAAGGGGGGATAAAGGCCTACGAAACCGCGGATGATTGCTAGTTTAAATAATAAATCCATCATTAACCAATAGCAATAGAGATTGCAGATTATTTATTATAACTACTCGTAAGTACCATTATCTTAAATGCGAAAGTGTGTTTGGTTTTTGTTTGTTTGGGTTTGGTTGAGTTTTTGGTGGAGCAACGGATTGACGTGATTTTTAGAGTGAGACTACTTCTAACCCTATTTATTTTATTGTAAAATAAAAAGTTCCCAAGGGATTTTAAAAACCCAAATCCATGCGAATGTAGTCGCAAACATCAGTTAGATATTACATATCGTGCTATTTTACGACTGTATCACATCAAATGAGTGCGAAAGTGGTACCTTTAATTTTAATCTGTTATGAAAGTATCATAATAATATGCTTGGCCTTAAATGATTGAAAAGATAGTATGAATAGATTGTAATATAGAGAAACGGTTACGTCCGCTGCGAGCAAAGTAGATCAGATGATAGCGAGCACTTCCATGGCTACATATTATTTATTGCAAAAACATTTAAAAGTCAATGATGAATGGGGGGGGGGGGGGGATCTTGACAAGATACCCGACCTCTTTGAAGAGAGATCGGATTATGTGCGATTTCTACCCACTAAAACCCCCTCGATGGCCATCCTCAGCGCATATTAAGAGGCTCCGGGAACTCCGAACGTGCGCCGATGCCTCTGTTGCGCGACGCCCAGTGAGCTCATTCTGAAAGATGCACTCCTATGCAATGATGAATCCTACTAATATTACCTATAAACGCGAAAGTTTGTTTATGTATGGATGTTTGTTACTCTTTCACGCAAAAACTATTGGACGGATTTGGCTGTTTGGACTGGAGATAGATTGTATGCCCTGAATTAATACGTTTTAAGCAATAATATATCATTTGCTTAACGGGAAGGAAGATGTCGTGAGGAAACCTGCATGTTCGGATGTGAAGTCTTCCGATCCGCACTTGGTCAGCGTGGTAGACTACGACCAAGCCCTACTCATATGAGAATGGAGCCCGCGATGGATTGATCAATAATGATGATCTTATGAGTAGCCACCATTTTTGGTATCCATAATTATGTCATCATTGGCAACACGTACTGATATAGGTAAGACTTTGGTCTTGAAGCATTGAGGAGTTTTGGATGAGAAAACATCTCGAAACTTTCTGTACGCTGCCCAACCAGATGGATTCAGCGGCATCGTTTTATTAATTTGATTAAAAATAAACACAAAATACACTGAAACTAATTACTGTTATACTCAATGTAGAAAGAGCTACGAAATAACTCCATAAAAACAATATAAAGCGCAATAGGTATCAAGATCCGATATCGCAAACATTAAGCCACATGGGACCTTACCTACAGACCCAGTTATCTAGGTTCCATATTGTTCGTTCACACGTCTTTTAACGTACAAAAACATCACTTTCATTATCTTTGCGTACATACGTCTTCTAGCGTTGCGCAACATACATAAGTTTACCACGTAGATGGCAATCGGTGTATGGGAATCCAATTGTTTAACACAAAACATGTTCACACACATGAATGCCAGCTTTAGGTTTATATTGCACGCCTTGTTATGATCAACTAATTCCACACGCAGAAAAACTAATTAGGTTTAACATTTGTAACGTTGTAACCTAAGTCTAGTGCACTTACATGCAATTAGTACTTGTATAGTTTTGTATAAAACTAATAACTGATTTTCCTGTGCCTCAAAAACCTGCTATACACTTGTATATACATAATTACAAACATGTATAATACTTAGTAGAGGTAGTAACAGTTTCTCGGAAACGGCTCTAACGATTTGGATAGTATTTTTGATTTAGATAATGTTTTACTTTTCAAGTTTATGTGAATAGAAGATGTCATCCCTGAGTTCGCGCTGGAAGAACTCGAAAAACGCCAACCAAAGCTCGGTTGCCCCTACGTACTTACAGGCAATTATTTTGGCTAATTCTATTGTACATAATCTCTAAGCGAAACTAAAATGCTAAAAAATATATTTTATAAAATGTATTTTATTGCTATCTCTAATGCTTCTTGCGGAAAAGGGTAGCACTAGACCAAGTAATTTACTTCAGAGATTGTGAAAAACGAAATCAACCACAGTATCACAGTAGTAGAAATAAAACGAGGTATAGAACTTCGACAAAAACTAAGAAACAGAACTGGAAGACCCAGGATTGAGGAATACAACAGCCTAAGTACAATCAGAGCAAAAAAAAACTCTTTTAAAACGTCTTATTGATAAAACTCGAGAAAGCGTTGTCACACTAGTTATGCTCGGGCTTCAGATTTACACAGACCAATTATTTTGTTAATGTCATTATACATAATATTATGTGTCTGTAGGTACTTTAAAAGGTCGTATTCCGAATGAAACTTACAGCCGTAAATCTGTGAAAGTAGCCCCTCATACAGTGAGCACAGTAAGACAGGTAGTAGCACACTGCTCCAGTTTCGAGCTTACAAAATCACGAAATTCCATAAACGATCGGTTTTATAACAATCAGCCACGCCAATCAATGTGACGATTTCGCACGCCCATGGGAGATATCAGGTTTATTGTTAAAAATCACGGCAATGCCTAACCTGCCTACCCATGACTCTGCGGTGAGTTGAGCTAAGCGGAGAGCGGAAAACAAATGAACACAATACGTAAATTTTTTTTGTTTGGCAGGCAAAAAGTCAGGGTTAAAAACAGGCTCATTTGACATTTATTTTTCATCAATTGAAGATTCTCTACAAAAAATAGTTTACTATCTTTCAGTGATGCAGCAATCTACGAGTAAAACCAACCAATATCAAATTACCTCAGTGGCTATCATTCGGTGTTAGATACTGAGTTAGCAAATCACCCTGACACCCTGACAGTTAGGACGCCAATGTCGTAAAAAAATTAGGCAAAACGGCGCTCGGCGGCGTTAACGATGCGTTTCCATTAAGACAGAGCGGAGCGGAGACGAATTTAACAGATAAATCAGGTTATTGTAAGTGTTGTATAATTTTATTGGTCAAAAAAAATTTATCTCCGCTCCGCTCCACTTCAAAAACCCAGTTACATTTTTTCTGCCATTTACTGCGTCGCTTTTGGTATCACTTGTTATGCGTTGTGACCAATCAATTTAAAGAGAGGTGATGTAACAATTTATCACAATATTCTGATTAGTCTGCTGCATACTTCTCCGCTCCGCTTCAGTGAAAACGCACACTTACAGCGGTAAAATTACAACAATGCCTATAGCAAAATGATTTGACGATGTGATTGAGAGTGGCGCTTGTCTAAAGATTTTTTTATATTTTTAAATTTACTTTTATAGTTCACTGAAGCCTATGAAATTATCTGATAAATCATAAAGATTCACAAGTATACAATAATAAAACGAACAAAATATATGAATCATTATCGCCGTAATAAAATCGCGGTAAGTACAAACTTAACATTTTCAAACTTTCTATATGGAGTATCGGTAATTTTATTTATTTATTCAGGTAGTTTCATCGATTCTCTGGAATCTACACTTGCGACAAAAAAATTGCAATTTTAATTACGAGACACAGATCGCTATCTCCCTATCTATCGACGAAGATCTATGATATCCTCAGTTTAATCAACAAGCAACAAATTATCCATGATTTCTACGCGCGTATCGGGATTTTAATTTAAAACTTTAAGTGAATTATCGCAGATAAAATTAATGAAATCGTGTGAAATATAAATCAGAAGCGATTAATGGCGCAAGATTTTAATTGGTCGAAATGCCTCGGCATATTTTAATACGCTTTGAATTTAAACCGTTTTCAATGAATTTCGGTCATGGAGATAACGAAATGAAAACCAATTATCTTGAGGGTTGCGGCTACCGAATTAAAGGAAAAATACTTACAGGTGAATTATTTGTAGCTTCCCGATAAGCTTCACGTCAACATTTAAGATGTATTTGCGTTTCTTTTGATAACATTTAGACAGACCACGACGCGATGCGAATAAAAAGCAATCTTTTTTTGGGTACACACTTTATTCCTACTTATCATCAACCCATCACCGCCGGCTCGCATTTGACTAAAGTCCTCTCTCAGAACAAGAAGTGCGGATTAGTAGACTTCGCACATCTTAGTACTTAAATTATGAAGAACTCTCAGGCATGCAGGTTTACTCACGATATTTTCTTTCAACGTTAAAGCAATCACACTAATATTATAAACGCGAAAGTTTGTATGTGTGTGTGTGTGTGTGTGTGTGTGTGTGTGTGTGTGTGTGTGTGTGTGTGTGTGTGTATGTTTGTTACTCCTTCACGCAAAAACTACTGGACGGATTTGGCTGAAATTTAGAATGGAGATAGATTATACCCTGGATTAGCACATAGGCTACTTTTTATCCCGGAAAACCAAAGAGTTCCCACGGGAATTTTAGAAACCGACATCCACGCGAACGAAGTCGCGGGTATCAGCTAGTAATAAATAATTATACCTATGATTAAGTATAGGTACATTTATATAGTATATTTTTATTTTCACAAAAATATCCTTGAACTATCGCAAACAACACATGTTTCTTTACTTGATTTTACAGTCCGTGAGTCTTTCAATAAGTACAGTACAGGTACAGTTACTGTAGATATTAGGGTTTAAAGAAAACTTTACTGAACTTAGTTATGACTTGAAGAGAACTTACTTTAAGAAACATTAACTATTCGTTATCGATGTATTCAGACTTGTATTTTCTTTGATTTGAAATTGTTAACTCAAAGTACCTACTCGTAACTTAGCTTATTTAAGCAAAGACAACACAAATCTGGATTATGAAACTCGCAGCACGTGCTGCTTAACCTAACTAAGGGCGAGCACAGACGTTTCTTAGAAAGTTTTGTTAAAATTTAATCTCTTTCTTCAATCATGAAACCTTGTTCAGTTACTATGCCATCACGTTATTATGTTGCCCCAGTGTCTGCCAACAGGACTTTCAACGGTTGTATAAATTGTGTTTTAATTTTAATAGAAATAGAAACATTTTTACTGAAATAAACTTTTACAAGTGCTTTTGAATCGTCACTGAATCTACCATTGAGAAAGTTACAGTGAGATTACTATTAAAGAAAACTTTATTTTGGTCTCTTTTGAATGGATGTTTTATGACATTTCTGAACTGGCTCTACATATTAAAATAATATAGGGATATTGATGAAGCTCATGAAGATTTGCAGCACCAGAGGTACCGCCGATGCGTTGCCGGCCTTTCAGGAATCACACTAATATTATAAAGGCGAAAGTTTGTATGTGTGTGTGTATGTATGTGTGTGTATGTTTGTTACTCCTTCACTCAAAAACCACTGGACGGATTTGGCTGAAATTCAGAATGGAGATAGATAATATCCTGGATTAGCACATAGGCTACTTTTTATCCCGGAAAACCAAAGAGTTCCCACGGGATTTCGAAAAACGTAAATGCACGCGGACGAAGTCGCGGGCGTCAGCTAGTAATTAATGTATTTGATTGCTTACAACGCCCATAACTCCAAAAAGGTAGAGGTGCATGCACGGGATTGAACCGTGGACCCCCCAGTAGCGACGTCTTAACTGCTAGGCTATCAGCGCTTTATTAGAATTTGTACTTATAAGTAACTAGAGGATGCCCGCGACTTCGTCCGCGAGAATTTAGGTTTTTAAAGATCTCGTGGGAACTGTTTGATTTTCCGTGATAAAAAGTTGCCTATGTCAATTACAAGGACGCAAGCACAGAACTCCAAACGCAAGCTACCTCGGTACCAAATTTCATACAAATCGGTTAAGCGGATGGGTTTTTGGGAATCCCGTGGGAACTCTTTGATTTTCCGTGAAAAGGTATAGCAGACAGACACACTTTCGCATTTGTAATATTAGTATGGATTTATTTTCAAAGTTGAGCAGATAAAATTTATGATATCAGGAAATAGATTTAATGCTAATTTGAGGTGCCTACTAGTCTTTTTCAATATTGTCATAATACTTGAAAAAGGTTAATAAAAACACAACGTAATCAGCGTAAAGTTTTTTGCGAAGCTTGGCTGTATCTGGAGTCTAACCTAGTATTTAATCTCCACTCGCGATCATTAATCTAAACACCATTCATTACTAGTGTTTCTGTTAAATCTCTAAAATGTCTATAAGGCTACCGTTCCATCAGAGATGTGCTACGTTGCTAAGCTATCATAGCTACGGATAAGTTTAATCAAATAATAAGATCACTTGATTTTCATAGCGTAGCTAAGCTTAGCTTTGGTGGAAATGAGTTCAACAGAGCTAAGTTTTACATACTAAGTACCTACCTAGTTCATGTCAGCGATGTGAGCTAAGGATGTGAGCTAAGCATACGAGGAGATGCCCAATTGTGCAAGTGAGGAGAGCGCAACTATGGGAATTTGGGAAGTATGCAGCTGAATCAATGACTAGGCTTCATGTCATGCATTTTCCTGGCAAAGCTACCTCGCGCAAAGCGCATATTAGCACCACTTAGCTCTGGTGGAAATAGATATATAGTTTCTTAGCTTTTTAACCTAGTTCACTATTTAGCTACATCGCACATCTCTGGTGGAAAGGCATCCTAAGCCAAGCTGCCTCAACCAGGTTACGAAATAGAAAACGTTTTCCCGATAAAACATAATCATACCTTTGTAAGATCGATGCCGTTTAAATATTCAACGAGCCCACCCATAAATCATCGAGGTTTAAAATTCATTTATGCATAGTAGCGGTCATGATTATACGGGATTTAATAAGAGCATCCAGTTTGCACGTGGAAAGGACTAAGAGTCTTAGGATAATATTTTAAACTAGCCGATGCCCGCGACTTCCCCCACGCGGATTTAGGTTTTTCGAAATCCCGTGGGAACTCTTCGATTTTCCGGGATAAAAAGTAGGCTATGTGCTAATCCAGTATATTATCTATCTCTATTCCAAACAGCCAAATCCGTCCAGTAGTTTTTGCGTGAAGGAGTAACAATGTGTATCTGTCTGTGTCATTGTAGCTCCTAAACTAATGAACCGATTTAATTTAGTTTTTTTTTTTTGTTTGAAAGGTGGCTTGATTGAGAGTGTTCTTAGCTATAAGTCAAGAAAATCGGTTCAGCCGTTTAAAAGTTATCAGCTCTTTTCTAGTTACAGTAACCTTCACTTGTCGGGGGTGTTATAAATTTTGAATTTACACTTGTAACGAATTAAATCTTCCTATTGTGTATAACAATAAGCAGTGATGGCTGAGTGGTTATTAGTCGAGCGATCCGAGGTTCTGCAACGCGGACAACGATGCAAGCCCTCACCCGCCATTTTCGCGCGTCTCATCTCTCCATAAAAAGACGCTGAACACGCTGCGCGACGCCTCGCGTTTCCTTGAATGAGCCCTTATCTTTAAACACTTTCATAACACAATATTTCAATTAACAGTCGCGGTTCTAGGAACAAGTTTCGCAACAATTATTTTATTAAGCGTAGAAATCAATTTATCAAACTTCTATCTGAAAAGTTTATAAGTCCAAAACACTCTGTAGATCAATTATTTAGAAATAATATAATTAACTATCTAAATCTCCGTGTACATTAGCGGAAGTTTAAATACCTCCATTACTATATAACTTCATTTAGACCAAAACAATTGATCATAAACTCGTTTTAACAGAGGAGTCTCCGTGACTCGCTCCACACAACCGTAGTTTTTTTTTTCTCATTAGAATAATAAGCAATAAATTCAATAAAATTTTGTAGATACGTAATATCTGTGTCTCTGGTTTATCAGATTTCCGTAAAATGTCTAGTTTTAAAGTTATAAGGCTTTAAAGATTTAAGTAGGTAAATAATTGAATCCATGTTACTTTAAAACAGAATATTTTAGTGGAAATCTGAAAACCACGACACAAATATTAGTTCCTAGAACATATCTACAAAATATTGTTAAGTTAAACAGAAGGGCTGGCTCATTTTTTGCGCAAAGGATCGGCCTGGCTGTCCAGCGCGGAAAAAGGAAATGCAGACAGTATTCTTGGTACCATTTCACGTGGGCATGATTTGTACAGCAATTAGATAAGGCTAGCTATAATTTTTTAGTTTGATTGGTCAATATTCAAATGAGAGCCAAACTACGTTTGCTTGGTGCGCGCTACGGGTAAACTCCGCTTAAAGAACCATCTGTCTTGATATTACTCGCTCCAGTCATTACTCAGTTGTCCGCCAAAATTTACATAAGACCTTCAGGCCGAAACTAGGCCAATAAAATTGTAGACAAAGTAGGTATGTTTGTTTTGTATGAACGACGACAGCGCGTTGTTTTGCTTCTGACATTTTGACAAGATGCATTATAGTCGTAATCCTTGAGAAATTTGTACCTACACAATTTACGTTAAAAAATATTAAGTAGCATTTTTTTTGCGTTTTTTTAATTATGAATATAATATAGAGCTATAATTCATTTTAATAGCAGTCAAGTCCTAAATACTTAGGTATAGTACGCGACAGGTTGGGATGGCAATCGAGGGATGAGACACGCACCCGCACGTCACTCGCGCTATTCCGCACGGGGTAAGCGTGGGAGCTGTGCGGATTTGTGGATTGGCCCGAATGCCATCTCGACCTGTCTTACCAAATCTTTGTGGTTTTTAATGTGACCCTGAGATTTAAGAGGGCTCTCTCCGTCACTCGTTTCATACAATCGTAGTTCCAATTTCATTTGAATATTAAGCAACCAAAGTCCATGAAATTTTGCAGACATATTCTAGAAACTAATATCTATGTCTGTGGTTTTCCAGATTTCTGTTAAAATATTCGGTTTCAAAGTTACGCGGTCTTAAAAACTTTCATACAAATCTTTGAGCCCCTGTAATTTTAAAACTACATATTTTTAGAAAAATCTAAAACACTACAGACACAGGTATTCGTTTCTTGAATATGTCTGCAAAATTTTATGGACTTTGCTTGCTTAATATTCAAATGAAATTGGAACTACGATTGTATGAAACGAGTGACGGAGAGAGCCCAGTTAAGCTCTATAGCCTTCAAAAACTAATAAATAGATGGGTAGTGAAAAGCTAGCACATAGACAGACAGACACATTTTCGCATTTATAATATCAACATGGACTATGGATAAACTGCGTACCTACTACGAAAACATAATCATATACTGCCCGTCCAAGGAATTCGCCTATCAAATCCATAACAATCGCGGCGAAAATCCCACGGCACATAATAATGAATAGCTAACGACGAAAACTAGGTGGATCTTTGTGCAATAGCCTAGTGTCTTTTAAAAGAAATATGATCATTTTCAATTTCACAACGTTTCCCACATAGATGAATGGACTGCAACTTGTCAAAGGCTGACAAATAAGCGTAATCTAAAACACATATCGTATTATTTTGCTGCACGTGCCGCTTGCGTGTGTACTTACGTGAAATAACATGGTGTTATTATGTTATTAATGAAAAGAAAACGCTTCCATTAAACTATCGTTAGTGGGGATTGTGAAAACGATGCGGCGTTACTTGCGTCATAAGTTGAATCATCATCAGCCCATCGCCAGCTCACTACTGAGTACGGGGTCTCCTCTTAGACTGAAAATAATTGGGCTATAATCGGTAGTCCACCACGTTGGCCAAGCGTAGATTAGCAAACTTCCTTTACTTTGATTTTACCGCCTTTGAGAACATCATGGAAATTCAGGCATCCAAGTTTTCACGATGTTTTCCTTCGACGTTATAGCGAATATTGAATTTAATGGTAAGTTTTTTTTTTGGTTTTTAATAGATGGATATCTAAATCCTTCCGCATATTATTAGTTCTCATATTTCGAATATGAGGACGAGCTTTTGACTCTTAAAGTTTTTGACGTGACAACGTCTTATAATTCGATAGAGCCGGCTGCACGCACGAAAAAACATGACTCATGCGGCGTTACCTCGCTCTGAGGCGTTCCATGTAAGGCTTGAAGTGCAAGCGAGAGCGCGGAACGAGCGACAAAGAAGCACAATCGGCCTTTGTTGTCACGTTCAACTATCGTCAGTAAACCGACTTTACAGACAACCAATTTTTTCAGTAAAATATGTTTAACAAGATTCAAGACGAGAGCCAAAAGTAGTTTAAAAAAATACGTTTACAACTTTAAATTTCAAGGGCTAAAAAGTTTGAATTTTTCATTACAATCAGCTGGTCGTTTGTGGAAAAGCCGCATCAAAGTAGAATCTCAATTGTTGTGGTTGGCTGAATTTATGGTATTTTTGCTGCAACAATGCATTTCGGTCAATAGTGAAAGATTGTCGGCCAATCAGAAGATTAGCTGTCGAACTACGATGACCGCCACTTCTCGAGTTAAACGCTACTGTCAATTTGCACAGTGTGCCAAACATAAAAATGTCTAGACGTAAAGTATTGCAAAGCTTATAGGATAGTATTCAGAGACGTTTTGTTGTTTTCACGTTTATTTGTTTGTTGTTAACATGACGTTATGACTAATTTGTATAATTCTTTATAATTTATTCTTAGAGTTCACGATGATACATAAAGATTAGATCTGATAGTGGCACACTTCTCACGGTCTAAGTTAAATACTTTGGTATTATAGTCACAGCCGCGCCTCGGTGTGAGATGACTTAATTCACATTTTGCGAAACTTTACTCGTGATTTGTGTAAAGACGACATGACTTTGACAAATCTGGTGATATGTTTTATGGTTATTTTAGTGCCTGTTTGTGTAATTTTCATGTTACATTTAGTACCTATGAGTCATGCTAGAATAATACGACATTTTCTATAGGTAACTTTTTTGTTAAGAACCAGAACCTGAACGTTATCATAACATAACATAGGTAATATGGAACTTTATAATCTGGATGGTTAGCTTATAGACATTTAAGCGGCATTGTTTAGGAATATTAATTGTATGTATAAGATGATAACTTGCTTGGATAAAAGAAAGCCCTTCTCTCTAAAAAATGTTATTTTATAGACACGTTCTATAAACTAATATCAGTGTCTGTAGTTTGCCAGATTTCTGTAAAGTGTGTAGTTTTAAAGTCATACAGGCTCAACGACTTACCAGTCACTTAGCGTTTATAGAGCGCTCTTATAATATTGCTTTAGCATTCAGCCATGAGTGTCCAAGCAAGCACATATATTAACTAATTTGTATACATATTTATATCCAGACAGCCAGATAAAAATCAATAAAGACTTTTGCGTAACGTGAGAAATAAATTTAAGCCTATACACTTTCACGGGCCTACCTTGGCAATATGCGGATTAGCAATTGGGCTTAACGCACTTTACATGTAACATAAAGGTCATTTAAATTAGTTTCTTTATCAAGGATGCTCTAATTGTCGTAATGTGATGGTAATCGTAAATGTCAAATCTAAGTGACACCGATTTTGACGTTGACGTCACTAAACCGCATTAATTTGACATTTGGATATTACCAAATATCCGTATCAGCAGTACTAGCAGAGTTAATCAAGCAGTACGCGTAACGAAATCGCCTGAGGTAGGTACCTACTAAATACTAGGTATGTTAATATTACGATAGGTATATTATAATAAATTCATAGAATAGAAGTACGTTCAGTAGGTACTTATGTTACTTTACTAATACCTAAAACATAGTCATTGAATATTACAATTCAATATATACGTAGCTACTACTATTATGTTAACAGATTCTTGTTTTTCTTACCATACCCATACCTACCTTTGTAAACGACAACTTGATCAGTGTTTAACCGTCAAACATTCTATAATATGAAATTACCACAAAATAAATCGCAAAGTTAGGTTATCCCGCTTCCATAAATGGATCATCACTTACCACCAGGTGAGGTCGCAGTAAAGGGCTGACTCGTATAATGTATTGGAATAAAAAACTATAATAATTTAGGAGTCGCATAGACGCTTTAAACCATAATATAGCTAAAGATAAGCAAACAAAGTCGGTAGCACCTGTTAGAGACAAAAATACGAAATCACTCGCATGTATTCTTCATTGTTATGATATCATCCCACAAAACAATGTCGAGACCTTAAAAACGCCAACGAAAACGTCTCAAGAACACACACTCAATGCAAATTGGCCGAATGTCAAACTAAAGCAGCTGTATAGGAGTAGTATAATGACCTTACACAACATGCATCTTGACATTCCTTTTTGTTCTTCAAACATTCTCAGTGATCGTGCGAATTGTTCCCACATGTTCGATGGTAGTAAAGATAGCGTGATCACCGAGGCGGCTAACCACTGCTTAAGATAACAAACGATTAGCGCATCCGATAATAAATTCGCACTTTTCATTTCGTTGGGTTTTAATGTTGTGGTAATAAATTGTGATTTATATTACCTGACTATAATTTTATAGCGGTAGTAGCCTAGTTGACTTCGGCGTCCGATTAGGTGGGCACCTTTAACTTTTCGGTATAAACGATCTCTGTGTAGTAATAACTAATAACACTGTTTTAATACTAAGTGCTAGGCACTAAACAGGTCGATTCCAAACAAAAAAAAAAATTGTTTACAACTCAGCTACTTTGTACCGAATAAGTAGATACTTAGCAACACCCAGGAAATAAACAGAACAAGTGCGTCAAATACGCAACACAACTTAAGCCAAGCGGGTCAGCGTATCTCTATCCGACGTTTCCTATCTCGCCCGTGATCCAGATATTTCCTGCTGTCAGCCAAACGTCATTAATTTCCTTAACAAGTCATCGGACGTTTAGGTTATTCGCACGATAATTTATCGCGAGCCTCGCTTCCGCTGAACGCTGATTTGTGACATCCACGGCGAGTATAACAAGATTATTTCGTCCTCGTATACACATCCACACTTATCTATGTAACAGTCAATCTGTCTGTCTGTTTGATACTTTTTACCTGACATTGCAACGGATTGTGAAAAATCACTATTAATTAAAATATGACGTGCGACCGTAACAATAGGAAAATCTTCCTCCAAACCAAGCGGTGTTATGCTCGGGGACCCAGCTGTTAGAACCATTGCTTGTAGATTGGAAGTTCTATATTGTATAGTGTAATTCGGAAAGAACTTCGTAATCGTGATGCAGACGGCGGAACATATAGGTTATTTATAGGTAGGTAAAGGTATCTACTCTGTTCGGACTCTGTCGTATTTACGTCATAGATAATAGCGACATCTATTTTATCATGTAGATAGATAGATAGATAGAACACTTTATTGCACACAAAAACACATGTAAAGGATCACAACACAGAAGGAAGAAAACAGAAAAAACAATTGTGTGCAAAGGCGGCCTTATTGCTTGGAGCAATCTCTACCATTCAACCTTTGCTGAAAGGAGAAGTGCTAGTGTTGGACACTACCAAGTTGCAAGGAATTTTTAAAAAAGACATATATAATATACCTATATTTAATATTATACTAATAAACATAAAAAAAAGTAATTATATATATAGTTAGTAGTAGTGACCCTACTTAAATACTTACTCTTCAGGTCTTCAATTACATATGTTATATCCATTCAAAGAAGTCACGTTGGTCGTTCCATTGCAGATGATTGAAGGACAAAACAGCAAACAAACGCACTTTTGTGTACTGATGTGCATAATTCTGTAGGTGGCATCCACGCGAACGAAGTTACGGGCAACAGCTAGTTAGCACATATTTCGTCCTCGTATGTTAAATGTTCCTGTCGAAGATTGATTAGTCAATAAAGGATGTAAATTACAACGCATCCAAAGTAATGGAGGATGAAGACAAGTGGCATTTAATGGTCGGTGCCGTGTACCGCTATTTTTATTGACATCCGATTTGTAATAAATATAGGATCGCTAATAAAACCACAAAATACAGAAAATCTTTAATTTACGTCGTCATTTATTTGCTAAGTAACTTTGTTAATACACTAAGAATCCCTTAGGGATTTGATCAAATCCGAATTTTGATCATTTCCCTGCGACATTGTATACTAAGTAAACATATTTATTAAGTTTGAGCTTATGCCGTTTGAGCATTAATGGTAATTTCTATGTCTAAAATCTACTTAACCGGCCTACCAAACCGACTCAAAAATCGCAACTCCAGGAAAATTATATATCACTTTAACAAGAACATCCCTTAAAAAGTAGGTACATTTTATTTTTCTTTATCTACGCTGTACCTCAAATATACTTCCTTAATTTCATGCAAATACGTAGTTGGTTCTTTTAAGCATCGCAACACACTGACAGGTAAGGAATAAGTGCAACTATGTTTCTGTATTTACATATCAAGTAATGCAAATTAAGCGTACAATTAATGAATAGATAAAAATTTCTCGCATATACGGCGACTGAACGGTACAAATTACGTCCGTTTTACAGCACCTTTTTTGCTGTGACTTATGTATTAATTTACGTGGTCTTTTTTACGCGTACCGTAGAAATCATGATGCAACGTAAACGTCAGGTAAAGAGGCCAGCTCAATCACACTAATATTATAAAGGCGAAAGTTTGTGTGTGTGTGTGTGTGTTTGTGTGTGTGTGTGTGTGTGTGTGTGTGTGTATGTTTGTTACTCCTTCACGCAAAAACTACTGGACGGATTTGGCTGAAATTTGGAATGGAGATAGATAATATCCTGGATTAGCACATAGGCTACTATTTATCTCGGAAAATCAAAGAGTTCCCACGGGATTTCAAAAAACCTAAATCCACGCGGGCGAAGTCGCGGGCATCGGCTAGTACTTTATAACTTTTACCATCGGTTTCAAACTGTACCTACTAGGGATTCTAGGTTTTAATCACAATTTAGTGAGTGTTCACAGCTAACGTAATGTCAGCCGCCCATTGAGCTCAGCCCAGAGGCTCACTATGAACCCCAGTTAAAACGTGAAGTTAGACTGCATTTTTCGTTTTCAGTTCTTCAGTAGCTGGACAGTCAGCGACTACTAAATACCTATAGCGTACCTTATAGCGTATTGTCGGTTTGATGTGAACGAAAATGTGAACAATGTATGGCAAAGTAATAAATTGCGTAGCGCTCGCTCAGTCGATGTTGATGTTGACAATACAGTACACATAAATGTGTGAATGCGCGCTATTCGTTTTTTTTTAATGAATGGATACACTTTTTAACCCCCAACCCAAAAAGAGGGGGGTGTTATAAGTTTGACCTGTGTATCTGTGTGTCTATTCTATCTGTGGCATCGTAGCTCCTAAACTAATGCAAACCTATTTTAATTTAGTTTTTTTTTGTTTGAAAGGTTTGATCGAGAGTTTTCTTAGCTATAACCAAAGAAAATCGGTTCAGCCGTTTGAAAGTTTTCAGCTCGTTTTTAGTGTTATAAATTTTTAATTTGCAGTTGTATTATACATACACCACAAAAATCAGTAGGTACAGAGAGCAACACATAAAAAGCAAAATATTCATTTACAATTTTTGTGGGATGCTCGCGGTTAAATAATAAAATGTCCTGCCTATTCTTTTTGCCGATTTATATTAAACAAACATCGGATCGGCTGTCTTTAGCTCTGCCGTTAGCAGTAATGAGTATTCTATACGTATCTACTTAGCGAAAACAGAAGCTGCATACATTTTGAGGTCTCATAAAGAGCATTGGGTAAGACCGCCCATCGGCTTATTATTTCAAATGGGTAGCACACACGGGCAGGAATCGAAGCAGATTTACGAGCACTTACGAAAAGCAATCAGAAGAGGCGTGACCGATAGTAATTATTTCTTAACACCATGCCCAGAACGCGGCTACCGAACGCTCTCCATTAGACACTTCCTCTCATCTAATAGTCTCAGAGACGGACGTTGGATTTCCTATATATGGAAGACAGAAATAATTACTAGTGCAACATAGTATTGAACAGGAAACAACTGCATATTAGTTTATTAGTCACATCAATATGGTTATAATATTATGTCGCTGCTTGGGACTTTCTTATTTACCTATCTGTTTCTGATGTTCTTGTTTTAGTTTCATCTTCTTGATGCTTATTACATTTTCTTGAGTAACATGCGCGACTTTTTATTTGTGAATTGATTTTAATAGGCTACTATAATTTGCTTACTATTAGGGAGATACTCAAAGGTGGATAAATTGGTATCAACGTTAATAGCTCATTCACACAGGCTGCGTAAGCGTTGCGTAAGCCTAGACATAGCTTGCGCACCGCTTGCGTAAAGCATGGACGTATGCGTAGGGGTGTGTGTTAGGGGTTTACGCGCGTCACTACGCACGTGTCACGTGTACGTATGAATTGGCCTTTAGTGTATTGGTCGCTGACAGCTGTAGCAGATGTAAGGCACCGTTTTTGTCTCATAACATTAGCATTGTTATTTTTTTTAATAATTTGTATGCAGGTAATGGTTAGTTAATTTATTTTATTGTCAACACTAGATGATGCACGTGACTTCGTCCCCGTGGATTTAGGTTTTTAAAGATCCCGCGGAAACTCTTCCATTTTGCGGAATTAAAGGTAACCTATATCACTCTCTAAGTCTTTATTTATACCCAAGCAAAAAATCACGGCGATGCGTTACTCCGTTGTGACGTGGTTGAAAGACAAACTAACAAACAAAAACACTTTCGCATTTATGATATGGGTATTGATAAACATATTATTTTATTGCTAGCGATATATAAAAAATTAAAACACATAATTTCACGAAATATAAAAAAGTATTCGGCTAGTTCAAAATCTTTCCGGCATCTCGTAGACTATGAGACAATTCCTCTGTTCTAATGGCTTTGATTGAGATGCGGTGTAGCTAAAGAGTTAATTAGATCGACTTAATTGAACACGGTCCATCGAATATTTCGACTTTCCATACAAATAATTCTTATTTAATTGCATTACAGTTTATGACCACTTAACAAGAAATACACATGAAGTTGGAATTGTACTTTTCGTCAAGGGCCCCGTACATTAAATAAATCAACTGTTAAAGGGCGGACTAAGATTTTAAAGGGCACGGGTTCGAACTTCAGCCATTGGACTGTTGTTATGTCCACGCCTAGCAACATTTACACATTTAGTTAAAGGAGAAGGGGACATAAACATGTCTACGTTTTGGATTGAATTAATACTGATATTAATATGAGAGTTGGTAAGACTCTTACCTTTTTATGGTTCTACTGTTCTTAGCTATTTTGGTCATATGAAAATATGAAAATATCGGAAATCTGACTGTGGTTGAGGACATGGAAGGTATACCACGAAGAAGGTACTCAGTGGTCAGACCAACTCAAGGAAACTACCGCGCTCAAATTATGCCTAATTATCTAATCTAGTTTATGTAACGATGCAGATGGCTCAGAACAGCAGTAGATTGAAGAACATCATTGACACCAGGGAGAGGGGGGAAGGGGGGGGGGGGTGGTTGAGAGGAAAAGATCTCTGAATTATTGATTTGATATCCAACTGGTTTTTATTTAAGTTGTAGTGTTATTTTTTGACGTTATGATATACCTAGTCGGACGCCAAGACGAACTCAAAATAATTTAATTCATCCAAATCTATAATTACTAGTAATTAGTAGTTGTTCGGCCATGAGGGAGCCAATGAACTAAAAATATAGTTAAATTAATAAATCCAAGATTCAACAATATTTCTACGGTACCCTAAAAAAGTGCTCAAAGCAGCGTAACGATTCCACTTAATAAACAACTTATCTATGGTTCTATGAAGACCATTTTATATGTAAAGCGTTTATTAGCTCTCTAAAGGATTTATTACAAGTATCTTCTATGAATGAAATCACTCGAGGATGGTTATTGCATAGCTCAATAAATTATAACTAAGCTTATTCTATTGACGACTTGAGTGGGCTTGAAACGCGTTGAACTTTTTTGTTAGAAACTTGTCAGTGCGTCGATAACAACTTTTTTGTTTTTTTAGCCTTTCAATGTAGCGGAATATCATTATTTATAAATACTTATTTACTTACCTAGTCTAAGCGAAGAGTATAGTTAGTTAGTATATAGAGAATGGGTCTGAATTTGACCACACAATCTTTAAGATTTCAGTCTGCCCCAGAACAACAAACTAAATACTGTGGAATACAATGAAATTCTTCACCATTCAGGTTAAAATGATTATACAGACCTGTTGTTTCTTTTTTTTAAGTTTATTTTTATGTAAATATTTTGTCATACTCTTATAATATGTACCTAATGTTAATCTTGTAAGAAGACACTCATGTTACACGCATAAAGTTTATAGTTATATATTTTGTTATATTTACATTACATTATAGTTGTCTTACGTAAAATAAATAAATTTAGAATTTTTCGAATCGAGGAAAGTTTGTCCAATCATGTTTTTATCGGACCAAATCCAAGGGGATATAATGAAAAATATTATATATTAATTTCAAATTTTTCGATCCATGCGTTCCTAACTTATTTCCATTTTAGTAAACTTTAGTATCGACGAAAACGGAGACTGCCGCGTTAATATTATTGATGCAGTGCCCAGTCCTCTGTACAGTACATACTATAAGATCGATTTGGCTGAAGCGAATCGCAGATAATTCGGCACAAGTCCAAATTATTGAATAATATTCGAGACATTTATAAATCGGAATGCATTATGCTAGGTGCGTGACCGTTTCAGCATAATATCAAAGGAAATGCGCTCACGTACGGCCTTCGCCCGGCGACAAGCGTACACTTGCATTGTTCGGTGACATTTTAGCCTTGCTAATGACAAGCAATTTCGATTTTGAAACACACATTAGACGAATTCATATTGCCTTTTAATTCGATTCGGATATCTCGATTGTGATCTCGAATGTGACTTCCAAAATTCCAAACAAAAATCTCTTAAGATACTTAAAGGTCATCAACCCATCGCCAGCTCATACCAAATTTCAGCGGAGCGATCTATCCAGTAGTATGACCTGGCATTGATAGACCACTCAGTCAGTCAGTTACCTTTCCCTTTTCTAAAATGACAATACAACGGTTTGAAAACTATATTTTTAAATCTGTTAGTCTCCACAATCCTAGACAAGACCAGTTTAGTCGCAGAGTAACGGTTTTCAAACATCAGCCGCCTAATACTTTTATCTCGTCATCGTGCAGCTAGGAACTGTCAGACGAGCTGTCAAACCACAGTCTAAGTAGTCAAACCAGTGCCGGCGACATGACAATGACAACTCGTGGTGACGTAGTGTCAATATAGCGTATTGATGATACAGTAACATCGGAGTTTTTTTTGCTCTCTCCAGACGCTTTACAAAGATTAGCCAATGTCAAGTTTGTAGTTATTTGTATTATTTGTAACAAGTTAGGTAAACTATAGAAGTATGGACCCCGTCTGTGCCAGTGCTCGCCGACACACGCCCGGCACCCCCTTAGAGCGCTTTCTACTCAGTTTTAACAAAAAAAAAAACACTCCAAAAAGGCAGAGCACGCCCGCTAGCTAACACCAACACAGACGAAGTCAACATCGGAGTTGTAAATTAATCCAAGATAGTAGTATAAGCTGCAAATGCGAAAGTGTGACTGTCTGTCTGTCTTCTAGTTTCGGTCTTTCCGGTTTGTGAATTTTAAAGGAACTTTGGTAACAGAATAGCTTGCATCCCGAGGAGGGACCATAGGCTTATTTTGTCCCGGGAAAATAAGCAGTTTCCAAGGGGTTTAAAAAAATCTAAATCCACACCAGAGAAGAAGCGAGCATCATTTATTTGGTACAAAGATAGCTTGCATTCCGGAAACAATATAGTTCTATTAGGCTTATAGTAGGCTTCTTTTCAAGGCAGATGCTAAGTTTGACACAAACATACCTACTTCAAAACACTAAAAAATATAGATACTTAATGCAAAGTGTCCCATATTATTCGAAATTTGTGTAAGCACGATGGAAACCTCATTTGTCACAGTAACTAAATATATTTTATCTGATACTAGCGACGCCCGCGACTTCGTCCGCGTGGATTTAGGTTTTTCGAAATCCCGTGCGAACTCTTTGGTTTTCCGGGATAAAAAGTAGGATATGTGCTAATCCAGGATATTATCTATCTCCATTCCGAATTTCAGCCAAATCCGTCCAGTAGTTTTTGCGTGAAGGAGTAACAAACATACACACACACACACACACACATACAAACTTTCGCCTTTATAATATTAGTGTAAAGTGTGATGGCGTTTACTACTGTTAATATCAGAAACAATAGAATATTGAGAAGCAGGTACTAATGATAACTTAATTTTCTTTTTTCACTTTCACTTCAAATTAAACTGTCATAATTATTTTAATGATTGATTTATATCGAAAACCGTCATAATTAAATACACTAGAAATCAATTTCAAAATACAACCTACAGAGCCACTTTATTATTTTGACGGCTGAAGTTGTTGTTTTAAATATTACAATAATTGTTTTAGAGCATTCTCTAATGCAATTTACTCTCAACTTGACTTGTAAGAGTTCTTTTGTAGTCTTCACAATACATTGAAAGCTTGTTATGGTTTAAAATATTCCAAGCACGAAGTTATTGTTAAATGGATCGCGAAAGATTGTTTGCTAACGTTGCTTCACATGTGCTGGTTTGCTGAATAAACACGGCATAATAGAGAGACAAGAGGCTATTACAAAACGATGAGTGTTCACTTTCGTTCAGCCAATGAGAAGAAGCAACACGTGTCTAGGGTCAGAGGTGAGCTTGCGCCTCGGGGATCAAGTAAGGAGCGCGTGCTGCTATTGTTAAAAACTAACTGATGAAATAAAACTCTGCACGATTAAAAAAACCGGTCTCGTGCTAGTCGGGCTCGCACACGAAAGGTTCCGTACCATCGTATTAAGATATTATTACAATATGTATTTTTAATGACAATCAAAAATTGTACTGTAGAGTAGTTACCTATAATAACCCAATTTGAATAAAATTTGAGTTTGAGTTTTGAGTTTAATTTTTTAAATTCGCATTGTCGCCATTATGAAATTTAAGCCTCAATAGCTCAACAGTTATAGGAATGGACTGAATTCTGAAATGTCGGCGGTTCAAACACCAGCCGTTGCACTATTGTCGTGCCCACTCCTAGCAGTTTCGCTTATTTGTAGGGGAAAGGGGAATGTTAGTCATGATTAAAATGGCTAAATTCTTTAAAAAAAATTGCCGTCTTGGCTTTTTAGTATTTTATGTTGTAACTGCACTAGAAATATAACCCTCTGTAAAAATTTCAACTCTCTACCAATAGGTACGTTTCCTGAGATACAGCGCGCTGACAAACAGACGGACAGATAGAGGAACGGACAGCGGAGGCTTAGTAAAAGGGTTCAAACCCTTTGGATACAGAACCCTAAAAACTAAACGTAATAGAAAGAACCTCTCACACTTGATGTATTTTATGAATGACTTACTATGAATGAGGAACGACAGTGAAAGGCTACAGGGGTTATCATTGCATTAACTTGGCAGTTCCTATTAGGAATTTCGCGGTGATTTAACTCAAATATTTTATTCAAATAGATACATGTCAACAACATGTCAATTTTGTGCCAATCTATTGCCTTAGTGCACGTGGGTTGCGTAGATAACTTGTAACAAATAATGAAAACCGAAATGTTTACGATCGCCATAGCGTCAAAGTTATTGTAGAAAATGCAAATACCTGTTATATTGCAAATGATCCAACTATTTACATAGAGGCGTCAGGTTGTAATCGTAATCATTGTCAGCGACTCGACGCAAAATGGCATTTAGGATAAATTGGTGAAGCATGAAATGTAATCGCAAAACTAGTATACACTTCCCAACACATTGTTGAAGCAAAGTTCAATATGAAATTATTTTTAAGCAGACCCTAATTCACTCAGACGTGAGCTTAAAGATAGTTGTATCTGGCCGTGTCACAAAGGGGGCGCGTCGGCCAATAAATCGACGGGCGCAAGCTTGGCGTGAAAGATGAAGTGCCCGTTTAACATACAATGACTCTGCACTATGTTGCAACAGAACTTAGGACGGTGTTAGCTCGAGACCCGCTTAGACTCTGCCTAGTACTGGCGCAACTACTGAACCACATTCGACTAAACCACTAAACCTTGCGACGAAAGGTCGTGCTCACTGACATTTGATGTTATCTCTACCAAAAAATCATCAATTGCATACACTTAAAACTTTGCTTGCACTAAACTCGGTGCAGAATGACACTAAATTAAGTTTCCAGATGTAAAGATAATTTTTATGCCGCTGAATGCGCGAAATTATTGCTAGGAAGTCATTTTAGCGGAGTCATTAAAGTGACACGTATGTTCACTGGACTTTTGCAAAACTGGCCCATAAATATTTAAAAAACCGGCCAAGTGCGAGTCAGACTCGCGCACTGAGGGTTTCGTACTCGGGTATTTTTCCAACATTTTGCACGATAAATCATAAACTATTATACTTACATAAAAATAAATAGAAATCTATTTTAGGATGTACAGGTAAAGCCCTTTCATATGATACCCCACTTGGTAAGTATAGTTATCTTATTTTGAAAATTCAAACACATTTTAATTTTTTTTTTAATTCGCGGTTTTCAGATTTATTCCTGTACTTGTGTTATAAGACCTCTACCTACCAAATTTCATAATTCTAGGTCAACTGGAAGTACCCTATAGGTTTCTAGACAGACTACAACGTGATCCTATAAGGGTTCCGTTTTGCCTTTTGAGGTACGGAACCCTAAAATAATACGATTATTATATTCTTATCGTGGATTTAATGACTTCCTGGATGATGTTTTTCGTCCTCTGTAATAGCACATAGCTCAACTCAGACTAAGTAAGTTAGCAAGTTACGCAAGTTTAGAATGAAAATAGCCTCGTCTAAATTTCATTGATGCTATTTAAACGCAGCATGAGTTTAAGCTAGCTAACGAGTCTGGGTGTGTCCTGTGCACCAAATAGCGAGGGTAATCATAATTGTGGGTGCAGTTAGGTGCAGTTATTGGACAATGTATACAACTGTCGGGTGACGACGGATGATGAGCGCTCAAACTTACAAAATCAATTCAAACTCACCGATTTTATTCATGCTATTATTGCACGTGGGCTCAAATGCCATGTGGACAGCGATATAAATCCTCCACTAGATGCGGCACTTCATAGTAACATGTTCCTACGAACATCGGTGTCCGCACTCCTGTCAATCGTTCCGCTTTAGACGCAGTGTGTTCTACGAACATAGATAATGCCTAAGTTAGACCGGTAAGCTATCGATACATACCCAATGATAACGTGAAGAATAATTTAGAAAAGTTGCGCAAATTTTATTTTTACAAAAGCGGATTAGGTACTATAGACAAGAGTTCAGACACAGATGTTCATTGGAACATGTTGTTATGAAGCGCCGTGTCTAGTGGAACATTTATATCACTGTAGGTATATGTAGTAGGTATTGAGTAACCATCGAAACATTCGTTCAACCTTAGAGATGCGATCAGCCAATTTAGAACAGATAATCGGTGTAATGTGAAGATAAATTATATGTTAGGTTTTTTTGTTGATAGGTTTGCGCTTCTACTGATAAAATCTCACCTGGTATTACACGATGCTGCAGAATAGAACTTTATTTATGTATTTATTAAAAAAATATAAACAAAAAACATTCACTGGAACTGATTGAAACAAATACGAAGGCATTGCTTATTTCACAAAGAAACCCTAAAATATGTAGATGGGTAGGTATACAAAGATGCTAGCATGACAATGATACGCATTGACACAAAAAATCATAAGTAAGTAACTACCTAGCTAAATATTACTACCTAGGTGTTTATATACTTAGATACCTACTATTAAGCTCAGCTTCAGCTATTTGAATGAATAAAAAATTCTACAAAATCACTTGACACTAAAATCTATCGATTTCATGTCTACTTAAGTATGTATATTGAATTTGCCATTTGGCTAAAGAACCCTGAAAGTAGTACGTTCAACAATTACATAGATAAACGTTGGCAGATAGATGCTAAAAGCTACAACAAAATTAATTACACCCATTGAGACGAAAGATTAACTGCTCTTTATCGGAGCAATTTCGGCTGTCAAAACATCAGCCTTGGAATTTGGAATAAAGAAAACATCAGCACGAGCTCGGGTACTATAATGACCGTATTGTTGCACTCCAGATGCGTACGGGAGATAATTGCATGCGAAAAATGTAAGACGTTTCCATTGTATTACGGTAATTTGTGAACTTGTGTTTACAGTTTCAATGGGCTGTAGAGAATCCAAAGTTGATACGACATCCAATATTATTGTGTCAAATTTACTGAAGAATGATTAAAACTAAAACTCGTTATTAGTAACGAAATGATTGTAAAAATCCCGAGGGAGAAGTCTATGATTTTCCGGCATAAAATAGCCTAAAATATCCATCTTCGGGATGCAAACTATCTTTGTAACAAACCTCAAAATCGGTTAGACACAAAAGCTGACAAAAGGTAACAGACAGACTGATACATTTTTTTTGCATTTAAAATATAACTATAGATTGCTTTCCATATTTTATTACACGTTATTTCTGGACTATGGTTATGTGGCTTTAGAAATGTCAATATCTTCAGTAAAGGGAAAGTTTTTCCAACTCCATCTTAATTAAACATAATGTCTCTTGTTCGACTGAAAGTGATCAGTCAATGTAGGTATGCATATTAAATCGACGTGCAGGTCCGACAACAAATAGAAAAGGAATGCTATTTTACAATCGTATGATCTGTTTGCTTAGAAACTTCTATCTAAAAACATCTGGCGACTAGTGCAGCGCTTTTGAACGTATGTATTATATTACTGAATTTCTTACGTCGAACATAGAATTAGCGGCTTAAAACTTTTTAGCATTTTTAATGTAGTTGTAGCCCAACAAAGTTTGCAGCACAGTGGAAAAAGAAGTATGGTTTTATATTTTTAGGATGCAATGCTTAGTTTTTAAGAAAATTTAAAAACTGGACAGGGAGACAGACAGATTGAGACACGTCACACGAGTGATCCTATTAGGGTTCCATTTATTCTAAAAAGCACTATGTAATTTTTTCATCTACGCAAAATAATATGTAGTTATCGTCTGTCACAAATACGTAAATATTAAAGAACAATAGAATTTTAGGGGAACTTTCTAAGTAAACAGAGTATGGTTATATAATAGTATCGAATACAAATGGGTTGCAGTGAGCACCATCTGATTGAGGATACCGAGATAGGGAGATAGTATCTTTACATTTTAAGTTTATTGTAAGTAGCCTCACTTGCCTAATACCATCTTGATAGTAAACTGATGGAGATAAACGTTAAGTGAGACATCTAAAGACCCGTTCGAGTTTTTATTGTAGTAATATTTTTTACGAAACCGAAATATAAACGATGATTTTGTGATTTGTTTATTTTTCTTGTGGAAACGTTTTGCTGTTGTAGTTTTATGATGAGCTATAGTTCGCGACAGGTAGACATGGCAATAGCCACCGCGTTAAACAAGTGCGGGATAGCGCGAGCGACAAGCGAGTGTGCGGGACGTCTCCCCGTTTCATACCCTGATCGCCATGTCGACCTGTCGTGAACCATACTTTAGAATGCATATTAAAAATTTAATTAATAGGTAGGTGGTAAAATAACAAAATAATCTAAATTACGTTTTTACTTCATTTTGAAAAATTTTTGACGTGACAACGTCTTATAATTCGATAGAGCCGGCTGCACGCACGAAAGAAAAAACATGACTCATGCGGCGTTATCTCGCTCTGAGGCGTTCCATGTAAGGCTTGAAGTGCAAGCGAGAGCGCGGAACGAGCGACAAAGAAGCACTATCGGCCTTTGTTGTCACGTTCAACTATCGTCAGTAAACCGACTTTTTTTGTTTGGCAAAGTTGCAAGCATTTATAAACAAAATATACCTACTTATTAACTATCAAAACCAATAAGAAGCTATATATTTTTAGGTAAAAAACTATTTACACGGATTAAACAAAAGTCGAACATAATACAGTTATTGTAGTTTAATGATACTATGAACTACAAAAAGATCTTAACATAATTTACGTTAGCCTAAATTATGTTATTTGCGTATTTTCAGACCTCTAAGTACTTGTAACTTATGAGACGTATAAGTCTGTATCTGCCATTCTGGTGTCAGTCAAATCTATTCTAAGACCTAAGTTACGCTCATTTCGATGTCATTGACGCTAAACAGCTAACTTCAAGTAATTTATAAGTAAAGTTATTTATCGCTAGCTCAACTTATTGCCTACTTAACTGTCTTTACAGTAAGATTTATTCCTGACTTAATTTCCTTGCACGCTATATCATAAAATTATGAATTGCTAAGTTTCTTTGAACCATAATAATTGAGCCTCTTTGTCATATGGTATGACACTGCCATACTTCAGCTTTCGCCGTTGGTTTTGTTACTTATACTTACCTAAGTATTCGAGTCAAAAAATTCTCAATAATGAGAATTGAATTGAAACTATGTCTCGGGTTCTAGTCATACAAATATTTATCAACGTGAAAGTATGTATGATTGTCGATCTGTTCCTTTAACCTTTTCACGGTCTATTCTCTTAACCATATTTACGATATACGATACGTAAAAAAACAATGACCAAATTGAAAATATGTAGGTATATATTAAGACAGAAGATAAATCAAACAGAAAAATAAAAGAAATAGAGAGCTACCTACGAAAGTGCCGAAGTGGTAATTTTAAGTCTAGACTTTAGACGTCATTAATACGTAGGTATGCCTCGATACAAATGAATACACAGAGAAATAGAAATTTAAGAACTAGAAAAAGAAGAAGAAGAGACTAATAAGGAGGACGGTAAGGTAAGATATACCTAGTAGATATAATTATTACAGAGTCGAAATAATGGTTACCCGAAGGCCGAAGATACCATTATTACGAATATGTTATATTTTATGACTAAAAAGATATAAATGTTAATAGTTTAATACCATACCTATGTTTTGCAATTCTGATTGGGCGGGACCCATTAAGTTTAGATAACGCATAGCATAAAACGATATCAATATTGTAATAAATGACTTTTTTAAACAATAAATCTTTTTTTTAAATGTATGATAGATACTAGCTGTTGTCAGCGATTTCGTCTGCATGGAATTTATACCGAGTCGGTATAAATACCGGCCAGATTTGTGTAAATACCACGTACACTGTCTTTTCTTATCATAGTGTGTAAATGGAATGCTCTTAATTTTATTAATCTCTTCCTTCTTATAGCCTGGTAAGTACTGATAAAGTGTGATGTGTTCCCGAAAGATCAGAATGTAAGCCTAGTGGCTAAGGCGTCGTCGACCTCCTTCCGACAGGTACAAGGTTCGAGTCCGCATCTCTAACTTTTCGGAGTTATATATGCGTTTTAAGTATTCAAATATCACTTGCAAATCATCGTGAAGAACCATGCAGATTTCCTGAGAGTGAGCCTGAGAGTTCTCCATGAACTTGGTGGACTATGGCTTAAACTTTTCTCATTCTGACAGGAGAATCGTACTCAGTAGTGAGCCGGTAATGGGTTGATGATGAAAAAGTTATTTTTATAATATTTCCCGTCACGGTGAAAACTAGCCTAAGTTCTGCTCAACACAATCTTGTCAGCGTGAAAGAAAATACAGACAAACACAATTTTTATTAGGTTTTGAATTTGTGTGCGATAAAATATGAGTTTAGATGCATAATTTAAAAACGAAGTAGTCAAAATAATACGTTTGGTTGCGATGGTATCCGATAGCTAAGTGGTTTTCGTAACGCCCCCCGAGCGGTCGAGATACCATCGGCGCGTGCACGAAGCAGCTGTACATTCGTCCATGTTTTGTTATATCTGCGCCGTAAGACAAATTCATGCAACATCTGGACCGGCATTTCATAAATTTACACGACCGCCCAAAAAAAAAGGAATTTTTAAGGAAAAACGGAACCCTTATAGGATCACTTTGTTGTCTGTCTGTCTGTCTGTCCGTCTGTCCGTCTGTCCGTCCGTCGTGTCAGTCAAGAAAACCTATAGTTTACCTCCCGTTGACCTAGAATCGTGAAATTTGGCAGGTAGGTCTAATAGGACAAGTAAAGGAATAAATCTGAAAACCGTGAAATTGTGGTTACATCACAGAATTTTCGGCGTAGCTGCTAAAACGTGCGTCGAGTGTGTATTAGCAAATTAGGTATGCTTTAGATTCCTTGAGTGTTATGTTTTCAGAATGTATGTATGTGAGTTTATTTATTCCACCATAACTTCTAAATGCCTGAACAGATTTTGATACATAATATATGGAGTATCGTTAGAATCATTCAATCATCCCAAGTTACACTGGTTAGATATAAATTTTTGGAAAAAAAAAATCAAAATGGCCATTTTAGTTGCATGAAGCTAGGCATAGTTTACAGGTAATCAAAAAGATTTTTCTGATAACTTTAGAATGATAACGTAATAGGCTCTATAATAACAGTATCTCGTAACACAATGTAATTATTTTGAGCAACAAATACCAATTATTGGATTTAATTAGAATCGGATAGTATCGCAAAGCTTTATCAGGTGTTCGAGCGAATCACGGCCCGATCAAACAAGGTTACCTAAATAGCTATCGAGATGTGCGTTACACAGATATGAGTTACGAAAGAGATCAGATAACTTGTAACCGTTCATTGAAAGCGAATGCGAGCTTACTCCTGTCGTGCGTCACAAGCGATGCTAACGGCATACTTGGGCGTTTTTATGATACGACTACGATACGGTATCTACTCGTATAGGTCAAACATTAGCTTTAATTTAATATAAATGGGAAAGTGTGTCTGTCTGTCTGCTAGCTTTTTCCAGTCCAACAGCTTAACCGATTTTAATGTAATTTTGTACTTACAGAGTTAGCTTTTACATCCCAGGGACGGACATAGGCTGCTTTTTATCCCGAAAAATCAAAGCGTTGACCCGAGATGTGGCATGAGCTGCCATCCATACTTTAATATTATAAATGCGAAAGTTAGTCTGTCTGTCTGTCTGCTAGCTTTTCCCGGCTCAGCAGCTTGAAATTTAGTACCTACTTATAGAGTTAGCTTACATCCCGGGGACGGACATAGGCTGCTTTTTATCCCGGAAAATCAAAGCGTTCCCCCGGGATTCTCAAAGTCTTATCAGTTTAATCGATTTACATGTTTGGTGAAGAGGGAGCTTGCGCCCCAGAAATTGGCATAGGCAACTTTAATTCCGGAAAAGCAAAGCCGGGGCGAGTCGCTAGTAAATTGTAATAGTTCGAATTCTGAGGCATAGGTTGCATAGTTAGGTACGTAATATGTTTACAAGATGACGATATTGCTTTATTCATCGATCGACGAATAATGTTATAATTAGTAAAGAATGTTGCAAGCAGATCAGAAGATCAATATTTGTAACAATGCGATTGCTCTGAGTCAGTCGAGGTGAAGGCGTCGGCTATCCCTTGACCGCTCCCACTAACCTTGCTTTCGACATGATCATATGATAACAAGGATTGAATGCCATTGAACATGATTGAAGTGTATTGAGGTACGATTCGCTCAGACCCCTGCCTGTGACTAGGATTACCATCTTCAAAATCATTTTTTCGGTATTCGTGAAAAACTTAATCCGACTTGTTGAAACGTTCAATCCAACTTTTCCAGTGGATTTTCTGAACGACCTCACGTGATTATCTTTCATACATGCCGCAATTGACTTTAATTAATTATATAACATGTGAAATTGTGTCCGTCTGTCGGTCTGTTACCATTTCACGGTCCATTCTCTTAAATGATTTCGATGCAATTTACAAGGATAGGTTACTCCCCGAAGACGTGCATAAGTTACTTTTTATTTCGGAAAGTCAAAAATTTCCGCGGGATTTGAAACCCAAATCCACGCAGACGAAGTCGCGGGCAATCCATGGTATTGAATAAGAACTTTTACAATCCGGTCAGAAATAATCAAAGGAACGAACGAATTCAAACAATATTGATATTTGATTACATTACTTGATTACATTACTTGATAACAATGAGAGCTTAACAACATAAAAAACTTGAGACAATTGACGCCAATTAGAAATAAGAACAAATAATTGTAGTTCAGCCGCAGACATACCTACTTGTTGAATTGAAATATCCCCATATCCCGCGTAAATCAAATAGATGGTAACTCTACTTTTGTATGAGTAAAGTATCAAGATTGATCTCATTAATTGCAATCACTATTCTTTGGCAAAACGCTATAGGATTATATTATAAAGCAATTTATTATTATTGTGTACCAGTTCAGACAGTTATCGCAAACATCAAATAAGTCATTTTGTTAACCCCCGACCCAAAAAGAGGGATGTTATAAGTTTGACGTGTGTATCTGTGTATCTGTGTGTCTGTGTATCTGTGTATCTGTCTGTGGCATTGTAGCGCCTAAACGAATGAACCGATTTTAATTTAGTTTTGTGTTTGTTTGAAAGGTGGCTTGATCGAGAGTTTTCTTAGCTATAATTCATGAAAATCGGTTCAGCCGTTTGAAAGTTATCAGCTCTTTTCTAGTTACTGTATCCTTCACTTGTCGGGGGTGTTATAAATTTTTAATTTACATTTGTTATTATTAATTAAGTAGTATACAACTCCAGATAGGCAAAGTTCATAGGTACAATTGTATTTTTAAGAGTGAATGCTTTAGGTATTGACACACACATGCTATGGAGCACGTATGAAAGTGTCAGAAGAAGTGGAAATTGCGAATACATTTATTTACCAAGACATTACTATAAAACTTTTCAAAGATGGTGCTACTAAACATAATAATCTAAGAAACATTAAAGTTGATCTTACAAACGCTTCGTTGTTTCAATTCGGAGGAGAAAACTACCTAACTTTTTAAAAAGTTACAGAGAGACAGGAAGAGAAATATGAGATGTACCTACCTACTTACCTAAATAAAAAGTAAAATAAAAGTTGACGTTGTAATAACCACCAAATTACAAAGTAAAGAAGCTTCAATCAACCAAGAGATTATTAAAATCCATTAAAATTCAATTCGAGAAACAACCTCGCTCTTTGAATCACTGCTCGTCAAAGTTGACACAATCGAAGACGCGATCGATGTGTATTTATCGAATCGAAAGTAATCGATATCACAATGAGTGTCGCCCGAAGGTCAATTACGTCCTTAAGGGATTGAGGTTAACGGCTGTCCTTGTGTTTGATCGATATTGTAGTCATTAGGATGACTCGATTTTATAATAATAAAAGGTAAATAACCGATGAAGATGCACTTGGGCCATCTGAAACTTATCTGATATATCGGAATATCATATGGTTCACTTGGATTTATCAATCATGGTTCAGAAATTGCTAAGAGAATGAAAATGCGAGAATAAAAAATAATTATAACTAATTCTTCGAAAGGAAACTAGAAGGGAGAGTCTCTTAAACATAAACTTGGGCCTAGCTAGTTAAAGGTACTAAACCATAAAAAGTGACCAGCAAAACGAAATCAGATCAACCCTTAATCCATCACCGTCATACAAAAACAGACAGACAGTCGGAAATGGCGAAACTCTAAGAGATCTGTTTTAGTCAATTGGCTCCGGAGTCCGGTGCTCTAAAAACTGCAGGCTGCCACAATTAAAAACTACAACTGTAAAAGGATTAACCAACAATACGACATTTCTAATGGTTTGAGGTGCGCTGTAGAAGGCGTGTAAGTGAAACGGGAACACGTTTTTGTTTTAATAATATTTTATAGTTACTCCATAACTGGACGATGGCTGATCGGCTTTCTTGTTAGAATCGATGTAGAGCAACGTCTACACCGGTGTTTTTGTTTCACATTCTGTTTTGTTAGGATTTACTGACTTGAGCTGATTTTATTCGTATCTCCTGCTTTAAAAACCTTACTAATATTATAAATTCGAAAATGTGTCAGTCTGTCTGTCACCTTTTCACTATCCATCCGTTTAAACAATTTTGACAAAAATTGATACATAGATAGCTTGCATCCCGGGGCATAAGCAGTAGCATAAGTTGAAAGTATTCAAATCCGGCCAATTAAAAAAAAAAATCCACGCGAATAAAGTCGTGGACGTTATGTAGGTACTACTAGGTTATGTGCTATATTTAGAACTTTTTATTAAAGAGTATAAATCTATTTAATCACCCTAATATTGTAAAGGCGAAAGTTTCTATGTGTGTGTGTATGTTTGTCACTTTTTCGTGAAAAAACTTATGACAGATTTGGCTGAAATTTAGATTGGAGATAGATAATACCCTGGATTAACATATAGGCTACTTCTTATCCCGGAAAATCAAAGAGTTCCCACGGGATTTTCCAAAGACCTATTTCCATGCGAACGAAGTCGTGGGCTTCAGCTAGTAATATTTATATTTGACTTTGACTTATCCTGATTTTTTTGCCATACGTAGTTCATGTGTCCGAAGGTTAAGCCATGCCACACGCACACATAACCTCAGTTTCTCTGGAGACAACTCACAGAGGCGTGGTCATATTTACAGTTATGGCCGGCTCATACAGATTTTATTATACGCTCCCGATCGAAGGTTGTAAGCTGTAGCCATTGAAAATCGATTAGAAGTGATATATTCAAACATTATGGTCATAATATTATTATACTTAATGGAATGAAATTTGTTTATGCGCTCTTTGAATAACCCCTTTAATTTTGAGGGGATATCAAATGAAAATTCGCAGATCATCATCATCATCATTATCAACCGATAGACGTCCACCTGCTAGCAAGCAGTACAGTCTCTTGCAGGGACTTCCACGGTCTTGCGCTAACTGAATCCAGTGGCTCTCTATGACTCTTTTGACATCGTTTGTCCTCCTGGGGTCTGAAAATACTGCGTTTTCCGGTGCGAGGTTGCCATTCCAGCACTGTGGAACCCTAACGTCTATCGGTTTTTTAAACTATGTGCTCTGTCCATTGCCTCTTCAGCTTCGCAACTATATCGATTACTCTAGTTCTCCTATGGAAGTTCCGACTGAAAATCAGCGCTGTACCTATGTTATTGTGTATGGGCAAGGCATACAGCATTTATGCTGAGTTGAGACGTTTTTTTCGGGTTGTGCCACAGATGACACAGTTTATTCCAGCACTAGAAGTATTAAAAGCGCTGGGATAACCTAACCCGTAGGTTTATCCAGTAATGTGTGGCACAGCTTTCAAAAATAAACGTTTTTTCTTTTCTTTCTTTCTTTCTGCGGATGGATCTTTTCATTTCTGATTTGATCACGTAAAGAAACTCCAAGCATAGCACTGCTCGCTCCATCGCCCGCTGAGTGACTCTGAGCTTTCTTATGAAGCCCATTTTTTAGCGATTATGCCTTGGATCCATGTATCATCACTGGCATCACGCAGTGTTCGTAACCATGTTGATGTATAATTCGAATAAAAATTAATGAAGACAAAAATCCCACGTCTCTTAATCACCGAAGCGCAAATAGAAGCCGTACTGAAATCCGTGAATGTGGAGAGAACAAAAAAGCTACGAAGTCTTGTAACGCGATACGCAAGGCAAAAACTACGTGCGGGTGGTCTCCACCATTACTGCATATTCAACGTTACAGACTCTAGAAAATAGACGGTATACGGCAAGCAATTAAATGAAATAAGTCAAAGGAAGTCAATTTATAAAACTCCTTGATTTTTAGTGAATAATATTCGAGCTAAAGTTAGCTCTACCCCTTGCACAAGTTTTATAATCTATACTAATAAATAAAATTGGAGTGTCTGTCTGTAATTTCGAAATAACTACCTCATATTAAGCTCATATGGTTATTTGAACGATACCATAACTGAATCACACGTTTTTAAAATTTTTGTCTGTCTGTCTGTCTGTCTGTCTGTTTGAAAAGGCTAATCTTTGGAACGGCTGAACCGATTTTGACGGGACTTTCACAGGCAAGTAGAGGATTGACCAGGGCGTAAAATAGGCTACTTTTTTAACCGACTTTCAAAAAGGGAGTTGTGTTTTTCTACCTATGTACACCGAAATCTCCGAGATTTCTGAACCGATTTGCGTCATTTCTTTTTTAATCGATAGAGGAACTTTGCGACATTGTTTCATAAAAAATTTGGAGTCCAACTCCTCAATCCTGATGCTGCAGGGGATCTGACCAATCCACGCGGGCGAAGCTGCGGGCATCAGCTAGTATAATATAAAATAGGCAATACGTTATGTTATTATGTTTACATATCCAATTAATTGGCATTTTTTTGTTAGTATAATATAATGGTGAGCCAAAGATTTTAACGTTTTTTAGAAATGCTGATTATTTTATAGTCATAAATTATAATTAATATTGATGTTTTATCTTCTCTACTTTATATCGCAAAATACTTCTGGAACTCTCGTAGCTTTAGTTTTAAGATACGTAATTAATTACCATCATTATTATATCGTACAAAAACAATTTCGACCATCAAAAGGAGTACAATTGTACCTACCTACTTTGAACAAATGATTTTGACTTTGACTTTGACTTACAAAGCTTTGTGAGTGATATTACACTGCTGACTTGACTTTTATGAATATGTTCAGCGGTGAGTGCTCCATGTATCTTTTCCTTTAGTCTGTGATTCCATCCGAGGACGTGAAATTGCTCTGGATATGCAAATTACTAGCGCTATTCAAATAGGATGTTTTTTGTAAGGAAGTGGACAGTTAATGAAGAATTCTTGATGTTTCCTTTTTCTTAACATGCATAAATAAAATGCGGTTGATTGAGTTGGGGCTGGGGGCTAAGGCGACACAGGCATCTTGATACCATCCTGTATAGTTAATTAGTAACTTAAACCCTTAGCTATAAAAGGATTGGTTGGAATGTAACAATTTAATTGTGCCAATTGGTTAGAACTCATTATACCTTACTTGCTTAGGAAAAAGTGAATAAACATTTCAAGCTTGCATCATCATGCAATGCAATATTGAGTAAACATTTATCACAAACTAGCTGACGCCCGCGACTTCGTCCGCGTGGATTTAGGTTTTTCGAAATCCCGTGGGAACTCTTTGGTTTTCCGGGATAAAAAGTAGCCTATGTGCTAATCCAGGATATTATCTATCTCCATTCCGAATTTCAGCCAAATCCGTCCAGTAGTTTTTGCTTGAAGGAGTAACAAACATACACACACACACACACACACACACACACACACACACATACAAACTTTCGCCTTTATAATATTAGTGTGATGGTGCAAATGCGCAAGCTACTGACTGTCTAAATTTTTGACTTTTCAAAGGTAGTGGAAAATTGTTGTAAGAATAACACGCCAATAATAATAACAGTATTTTCCTTGTTTAACATATTTTCACAAATTTTTTAATTATTCTTTTACAAAAAGATTCTTGACAGTCTGTATGTAAAAAAGCTGAAAAGTAGAATTGTATATCAAAAATGCAGAAAACACCTAAGTGTATTTTAAGTCTGGATTTTGCAGAATTCGGGCCTTAACATGAGGATAGAATTCATACATAACATTAAAAAAATTATCTGAAAATACAATAGGGGTATTTTTTAATTATTTTGTATCTAGAGCAAAGACGAGGTCTATGGGCTACCTTTAATAAAAATTTAAAAAATTAACCGCATTTATTAAAATTTTACAAGACGAGTTGCCATAAAAATCGTTGCAAGACATCATAATTTATATACAGTAGGTAATAAGCTAAATTATTACGTTGCCTAAATCATCACGATTTTAATTAGTGATCTCAAAATGGCGGAGAATTTATAGATAATATTGACACTTTGAGTGCCGGAACTTAATAATCCCTAATTGTTATTAGCCAAGTATAAAGAATTCAACTGTCCCAGATTTCATATAAAGTAATTGGTCTATATTTAAACACATTTCCTCTCTTGTTGTCACATTTTATTATTAAGGAGCCTTTACACAAAATATAAATCGTATAACCGCGGCAACACTGACGACAATCTCCCTGTCCTGTGATAAGAGCTGTGGTCTTCCAAGACGTGGAATGTTCTGGTTTAGATTCCAGGACTGACTTGGAAATTTATAATTTCTAGATTGTCTCTGGTCTAGTATGATGGAGGCTACGGCCGTGGCTAGTTATCATCCTACCGGCAAAGTCGTTCTGCCGAGTGATTTAGCGTTCCGGTACGCTGTCGTGTAGAAATCTATAAAGGATGTGGTTTTAATAAATAAATAAAAACTAGTATCGTACTGTACCTACAAAAACCCAGATTCATTTATTTAATTTGTAAAAAAAGCACTTACCGATAAATAGTTGTTAGACTAGTGCTAATGCTAGACTGTGATCCCACCTGATGTCTAAAAATTGCGGCTAGATGGAAGCGTACTAAGCTGAAAAAAGTATAGTGTAATGGCAGCGTGATTTGACTGGCAAATTCTTTGAAACATATAGATAAATGAAAAATCACATATTCAAATCTCAGAGCCTACTTTATGATATGAAACTTTCAACTAATTCAAATTAGTAGTTCCAGATTTACTGGTTGAAACTTTTCATTGATGAGTCAGTGTCCTCACATGTCAATTTTATATCAGTGATCTGTAATATCCAAGATAATTCATATCGCAATAACCAGTTCTTCATCTGCTTCAAATACCGATATTATACCGATAAACCGATATACCGTACCGGTAAGCCGATATCAACATGCGTATATTGTACAAACATCTTAACATAATCCATTATATTGAAATTAATTCTCACGAATCACGTACTGAAGACCTGTTATTATTAAAAGGCTTCCATCAAAAATGCAATAGCATTTTCAATCTTAAAATTATTGCCTCAAAGCTTGTATTGGTTTATGAACAATTGTAATACCACGGACGGATCAAATCAGCTGTCAATTCTTGCGGGGCTTTAGTTTAGATCTCTTGAATGTCTCCATTTCACTTGATCATTAAGGTGATCGTATAACATGAGATGAGCAGAGCTGCTAGAGCCAAAGAAAACCCATTTTTCAAAACTGAAAATTTATATCAGCAGCAAATTTCAGCCGCATCGAGCGCAAGGAAAATATGTTGATGACTTGAGTCGAGGTCGATACTAATCTGACCTCTGCTCACTCTATTATAGTACGTCTGACGCTGTTGATAGGTATAATTCTTCATTTTCAGTACTGAATTATGCAGCTATTAGCCTCGTATGCCGTGTGTGATCAGTTTTAAACGGATAAAATAAAAGGAAGACAGATTTCTGAGAAGCTGTCAATAGGTGTATAGTATAATTTTAATCATGTTTCTTATTACAACTGTAGGTACAGCATGAAAGGGCATCTGACTTGTATTGACAAAAAAGACGATTTGCTATTGGATAAATAATAATTTGTAGATATAGTTAGTGGGTAAAAAACTAATGCATCATGTGTGTGTAAATGATAAAAGAGCGTGGATTTGACCTGCGATTCGCTCCAGCAATGCGCGGGACTTCAATTGCTTTTATACATGGCATAATATTGTATATCAAATCTTTGAAAAGAGCAACCGCCGAGTTTCTTGCTGGTTCTTCTCGGTAGGAAAGGCATCCCGAACCAGTGGTAGATGCTTTTGACGATTCAAAAGAACTTGTAAAAGTCTAATTGAATTTAAAAAAATGTTTTTTTTTTGTTAGTTAATATTTAGATAGAGATGATTTGTCTCTACCGAGTCTTAATTTTCTTGCTATTGGCGTACTTTATAATAAGCCCTATCCGCAAACATAATAACGTCAACAATACTTTACATTTATCACGTAGGCAAGCTGTAGATATCGCTATATTTATCGTCACACCGTCTCAACAATACACCCATTTTATAGGCTCTTAACACAATAAAATGCCGCATTAAGGCACTAAATATAAAATCGTGTTCGTATTCACAACAATCCAGAATTAATAACGCGGAACAGCAATAACGTTTGGAGAATCTCCTTCAACACATAAAAACATAAAAGTTTTTACAATAATTGTATCGATACGTTACTTACATGGCACTCTTTTATCTGTTTTTAACCCCTTTAGTGATTTCACGAATGGATATTCATTTGCGACATTCCTTAGTAAATCAATTAAAAAGAATATGACTGCAAATATACCTATTACCTATACTGGTATATCGAATATCTACTCAAAAAAAAAGATTCCGATGAATTGAGAACCTCCTTCTTTTTTGAAGTCGGTTAAAAAGACGTGATACGATCACAAAATGACTACCAGATTAAATGATAAATAAATAAAAATGTTTTTATAAGTACTTTTGAATCGTCAAATGCATCTACCACTGGTTCGGAATGCCTTTCAGAACCAATTAAGGGCGAATTTAAACATCAGATAAAATGTTATTAATTAGGTATATGCTAGATGTGTTTATTCTAGTAACACTTATTTATTCTTACGATTTTTTAGTTTTCAGACCTTAAACAGTGGTTAGAGTTACTAAACGCAAAACTTTAGAGTCCTTGCGCTTATCCATTAGAGTAGTAGTGTAATTGTGGCTTTAAAGCTTTAGATGGAAAAAATTACTCGTCCATGCAAACAATAATATTTTTTTACATAAGAAACTAACTGTATTTTGGTAGATAGCTTCTAGACAGACCTAGTTGACAAACTTGAAAAACTTTACAATCACCAAAGACAAACGCTCTTTTTTACAGGTATTTTTATTGTAAATGGTTTAATGATTAGTTATTGACATAAATGAATAAATGCCTCGATTAACCTAAAGACCCTATGGTTCTAATAAACGCTATGATATAAATGTGCCTATTTAATTATAATGTAACCAATATAATATTCCTATATCACTATGTTACAGAACAATTAACACAGGTATTTAGCTATCAACAATAATTAATTTGACATTGAATGCGAACCGCAAAAGCAATCTATCACGCCTTGCAATGACAATATGTGTACGGTGACTTAACTACAACTTAATGAAAGATTATAACATTGATCTCTATAATAATATATCTGACTTACGAATACGTGCAAAAAATATTCGTTTGGGATTCAATCTCTACTTAGTATTTGTTTAATAATTTTTTGTTAATTTGCAGGTATGTTCGGGCAAACCCTACGGAAACTGCTTCGGTAAGTATAAACAAAATTAGTTGATTCTAAACCTCAAAACACGTATGTTTGACCTGAAAGCTCGCTGAAAGCAAAGCTACGATGTTGAAAAAATTTCAAATTTTCATTGCTGTTTTAACAAAAATAAGGCAAATCATGTTAAATACCCTAACCAAAAGTTAGCATTTCGACAATATAGAGCCTCAATAGCTCAACGGTTGAGGCGCGGACTGAATTCCGAAAGGTCGCCGGTTCAAACCCCACCCGTTGCACTATTGTCGTACCCACTCCTGGCACAAGCTTTACGCTTAATTGGAGGGGAAAGGGGAGTATTAGTCATGATTAGCAGCATGGTTAATATTCTTTTAAAAAAAAAAATTATTATTACCTACAAATAAATAATTTTTATTGCTTGATGGATACAGGATACCGTGAATTATTGCTTCCATAAAAACACTTTAAATCGTACTTTCTGAGATAAAACTTCAAACTGATTTATTTCGCACTTTCTACACATATAAGTGAAAGCCTAAAATCGAAGCACATCAACCGTGAATCTCCTTACACTCGACGTAACGTCAGGCGGGCCATTAAAATTATCTTCGTGGCAACGTCCACTCTAATCTGTTTAAAAGTAAGGCTGCGTACACATGAAAGCGACAATGCGGCACGATCAATGGCACGAAGCGCGAGCAATAGCGGAAGGGGGAATCGAAACGTGAGAATTTTTTTTCACGGTACCATACATCCTGACGCATTAATGTCACGCAATTCTACATCCGAAATAATCCATTCTAATCAGTAAAGTCGTGTTTATAATCCATACTTCCATACTAATATCATAAATGCGAAAGTGTGTATGTGTAGCTTTTCACATCCCATCCAGTTATCCGATTTTGGTACTGAGAGCTTAAACACCTACATTTTGTCCACGAAAATCCAACAGTTCTCACGGAATTCCAAAAAATCTAAATCCACACCTAAGAAATCACTGGCATCATCTAGTATTTAGTACAGAGATTCATAGCTAGTATACCATAGAGGGACAGAGCTTTCCGAAGACGGGGATATAGGCTACTTTTTATCCCAGAGAATCAGAGAGGCCTTACGGGATTTAAAAAAACTGAAACTAATTCAGACGAACTCGTGGTACCTATTATCTAGTCTATTAATATTAATATTATATTGGAACGACAAATTGGCAGGGCCAAGGACCGAAGCGCGAGCAATAGCGGAAGCGGGAATGTAAGCGTGAGAACGGTTTTTGCGATACTCTATACATTCTGATGCAATTAGGTTCATGCAAGCAATTTTTTTGCTCGCCCCCACAAATATAACTCATCTAAATATACAGAAGGAAAAGGTGACTGACTGATTAATTAATTGACTGACTGACGGATCTATCAACGCACAGCTCAAACTATTGGATTGATCAGGCTGCGCATTGCTATTATAACGTACATGACGTAAATATATATAATATAAAGGTTGCCTGGTAGAGATTGCTCCAAGCAATAAGGCCGCCTTTGCACACAATTGTTTTTTTTTTCTGTTTTCTTCTTACTGTGTTGTTATCCTTATATGTGTTTTTGTGTGCAATAAAGAGTTTCTATCTATCTATCTATCTATATCATTCCCTAAGAATGTGAAAGAAGGGTTTGATATTTGTGTAGTCCACGCAAATCAAGTTGTGGGCATAAGCTAGTAAGTATAGTTGGGTCTATAATTAAAATAATGTTTTTATCAGTAAGTATATTTTTTTTCTAATACTGATACTGTCGTCAGCCGATGTCTCCATAACAAAAACTGATTCATATCAATAATCATGTTTACTTGCAATTACTTGCAAAGGTCGCATCGCTTGCAAGCGCTTATGTCTTGTCTTTTAGTGTGTGCAAAAGTTAAAGGCACAGCGACGCACAATAAATTAACCAGCCTCTTTGAAGTCACCGACCATGTTTAATTTAAGGTACTCCGCTCATTTGGGCACCCAATTAAGCGCGAAATATATCGCAACTTAAGTTAGTAAAGGGGTTCATCAAAATTTCTCATTTTCATTGTTGCCTTTTTTCCGAGGACAGCGATATGGCTGTTAACATTTTTGTCCCGATTTCGCGTAACTTTCGTGGGTTTTAAATTGTTATAGCATAATTATTTTGTCGTAATACTGTTTATCATAAATTAAGGAAAAGATTCCGTCTAATTGATATGTGACATTTTTCTTCGCGTGTGATCAAAGTAATCGCCTTCCTAATTTAAAAGTGCAACTTTGTAAAGTAAATTGCAGATCGTCGCGACATCGTTTGCAAACTTGTAAATCACGACAAAATTTCCTAAGATGGGAAATGGTAATTGATGGGATTTAATGCTTCTCTTTGAAAGTCTTTTTTTATTCCGATACAAGTTAGCCCTTGACTGCGATCTCATGCAGTCATGCAGTCTGAAATGGAAGCGGGCTAACTTGGAAGGGGTATGGCGGTTTCGTTAAACCCATACCAGAAAGTCACTTGACGGCTTGGCTTTGTCAGTAGGGTGGTAGGGCTAGCCACGACCGAAGACTTCTACTAGACCATACCAGAAACAACCTAGAAATTATTAATTCCTTAACTGCCCCTGTCGGGAATCGAACTCGGTACCTCCCTTTTAAAATACCACAGCGCTCACCAGTGCAACAGGGAGATTTATCTCATTTTATTTTTTCTATTCATTGTAGGCAAGCGATTGACCACAATCACACCTGATGGAAGGTGATGATGTGGCCTAAGGTGGCGTTTACCTAGAAGATGCCTAGGTATTCACTCTAGTTTGTTTTAAGGAAACCCGGATTGTAATTGGTAAGAAACACAGATCACGGAAGAGTATTCCAAACTTTTGCAATGCGTATGAGGAATGATGACGCAAAACGTTTCGTGCGTGTGGGTGGAATGTCGACGTCATAAGGATGGAAACTACCGACGTCTTGCGGTTCGGTGGTAAATTGGTGATGGAGGGACAGGAGGGAAAACAACAGGGGTTTTCAATCAAAGTAACTTTTGATGCGATCAAAATTATCCCTCCGAAGTCTAACTTCAATTCGATTAAAGTTAGCTCTATCCCTTCTTCCTATTCCATGATAGTTTAAATAGGAGTTACGTAATTTTTTGAAAACATAATATAGTAACCGCTAACGAAATAATAATTCGATATCCATCTTTATTATTCATCGTTATAATATCTATTTCATCACCGGTCCACTCCTTGCTTCATACAGATATCTCATTCACGCATGCGTCACTCTTATTTACTATCTCTAATATCAGTTTTGGATCACGACTGATCTTCTGACCCCTGATTTCGGCTACCGTAGACACGATTTTACAAATCTCACCCAAACAAAAATCAACTTTATCACCTCAAAATAAAGTTTATTATTCGAAAAGTTTTGGGATCGGCGGTAACGTTTGAAGCACAGAAGTTAAACAATCAAAAATTAATATGTTTAATATATTAAATAGCGATGTCTTGTTATTAGTGTTATATGAATATTGATGTAACAAATTTGCTACCATTTGATGGTCATTTAAATGTTAATTTCCAAGTGTGATATAAAATTAATCTTTCTTGTAGCTTATTATAGATTTGGTGTCATATAAACTTGAACTTGAAATAGACTTTGTCTTATTTTTATTGTTAACTAAATGATGCCCGCGACTTCGTCCGAGTGGATTAAGATTTTTCATATTCCTGTGAAAACGCTATGAATTTCCGGGATCTAATGTAGCCTATGTACTTCCCCGGGATGCAAGCTATCTTTGTATTTTTCGTCAAAATCGTTAAAAAACTGGCAGACAGACAGACATATTTTCGCATTTAAATATTAAGCATGAATAGCTTAACATTCAAGATGTTATTAAAATTTATTTGGCTGATATTGCTTCTTAATTTTTTAATCGGCCGTAAGAATAAATGTTTGTCATTTTACATTCAGTTAATTGCTTAAAAGATAAATTGTGTACAATGCTCACTCTCTCTTTTTATTGGTTTCCGTTTATCTCAAGTTAAGGACAATGAATAAAAAATAATTAACGTATTGACATTTTGTTTCGATAATTGCTTCTTTTACTGGTAGGTATTCAGATAACATTGTGATGTTATAATTCCGGATCTAAAAAAGTGAAGATTTGATGCGAACTTTAATTTCATTATAAAAACTAGGTGACCCGCCTCGGCTTCACTCGCGTAGAATTTTTGAAAATCGGCGAGTGGGTAGATTTTTAAAAATCGTGAAATACCTAACTATTTCTACATTTTTAACCGAAATACGTTTTCGTTAACACCAATTTTCATGGATATAATTTGAAAAATTTCGGACTTTTATCAAACTTTCTTCTTCTATTCCCCCTTTAGGAGTGGAATTTCAAAAAACGGAGTAGAATGGAACTTCTGGCACAAGTTTCTTATCCCAGCAGCAGTTTAAGATTCGTCAGTCATAGTCACTCCGAAAAATCTTTTTATACATTTGATGTTGTTGTCCAAAGAATTTGATAAGGCAATACACAGTTTTGTATCGTAAAACTTTTGCAATAGGTACATCATGAGTAAACCTCCATGCCTGAGAGTTCTCCAAAGTTCTCGAAGGTGTGCGAAGTCTCCCAATCCGCACTTGGCCTGCGTGGTAGACTATGGCCAACCTATTCTCATTCTGAGAGGAAATCCGTGCATAATAATGATGGGTTGGTGATGATTATGATGATACTCTCGGAGTTCCCATTAAATACCTATTCAAATATTAAAATCCAGCTTAAGGAAGTATATTTTAGTTTTGAAAAAGAAATATATTAAGCAAAAATAATGGAATGAATGTGACTTGTAAAAATAAATAATGTAACTGTATCAAGATTATATTTATTCAATTCATTGCACCGGACCGAAATTTCGTAATATAAAAATGATCGTCCGTCCGAAGCCATTAAGCTAATGAGTGGCGAATATGGGCCAACATCCTGAGTACGTAGGAAGTCGGACCAGTTTCTGACTAATGGCGGAGATGAGTCGGAGATGCGTGTGATAAAAACCAGCGTAAATGACAGCACGTCGATTCTGGTTTTGAGATAAAAGACCTTTTAAAGCTTTTAAACATCTCGGAAAATAACAAGGTGAAATTATATAAGTACCTATAGAAGTGTTGGTTGTATGCTTGGCTAAAAAAAATTACTAGAAGTATTCTCGTTTAATGTCACTATGTATGTACCCGTCCTTACGAATGATGCTTAAACGTCGGCATGACAAACCACCTCGTCCACAAATTCAAAGTCACTCAGCGAGCTATGGCCATATAGCTCGCTGAGTCACTTTGAATCTGTGGAGGCTATGTTAGGAGTTACCCTAAAGATCTCTAAAACGAAGAGATCCGCAGGAGAATAAGCAAGCTGAATTGACAGTGGACAGACCATGCTTTTCGTAGGGATGAACTTTAAATCAAAAAAATTAGGTTCATTTTACTCTGACGTTATTGTTTGAAGCTCGAAATCTATCAACGTTCGGTGAGATATAAATTCAAATCTCGTACTGAGCACTCAGTCGTTCTAAAAGCTGCCTCAACGAGAGTGTGACCACACCTTAATAATGATGGCGCACTACAAAGTGCAAGGACTAACATAATGCACAACCACCTATAAGTGCCAGTACCTATAAGGTCAGACTGTACAGTGTTTTTTTAATAAGCAAGTGTTTTATGGCTATTTCGGAAATCGTTCGCATATTTCTTATGCTTACGACTGAAGATGGCAACACTGACATTACCACTAAGTTTAATTGCGCATGAAATAATTATAATGGCACTTGGAAACTTTTGGTAAGTATAAATGTTAACATTGACACATACAAAGCGGTGCAAGAAATGATGTAATAATTTGAGACGACTATTTAGATTTGGGTTGCCTTGGATTGGCCGTGAAAAGCTAGCAGACCGACAGACAAAATTCAAAAAAAATTCAAAATTCAAATTATTTTTATTCAATTAAACTTTTACAAGTGCTTTTGAATCGTCAAAATAATCTACCACTGGTTCGGAATGCTGTTCCTACCGAGAAGAACCAGCAAGAAACTCGGCGGTTGCTCTTTTCAAATGTACAATTTACAATAATATGCCATACTGTATACAAGCAATTGCAGCGCCGTATATTGCTGGAGCGAATCAAATCCAAGCTTTTTTGTCATTTACATAATCTTCGATTGTATAATAAGCTTTTTCCAGGAGCATACTTTTAATAGATTTTTTAAACTTGTGTAAAGGCAAGTCTAAAATTGATTGTGGAATTTTATTATAAAATATTACACTCATTCCCACAAACGATTTTCCCACTTTCCTGAGGCGGAGCGTAGGATATGCGAGCCTATTACGGTTTCTAGTTTGCCGGTCGTGGAAATCACCGATTTTTTTGTAACTATGAATGTTTTGTCGTACAAAAATTATATTAGCGTAAATATATTGAGAAGCTACTGTAAGAATACCTATTTCCTTAAATTTCTCTCGTAGGGAATCGCGCGGTTTTAAATTATAGATTGCGCGTATTGCCCTTTTTTGTAATACGAAAATTTTTCCAATATCTGCCGCTTTACCCCATAGTAAGATTCCGTAAGACATAATACTGTGAAAATAGGCAAAATATACAATTTTTGCAGTTTCCACATCAGTTATCTGTCGAATCTTTCTAACAGCGTAAGCAGCAGAGCTGAGTTTACCAGCAAGTGTTCACAGCAAGACAGACACAATTTCGCATTTACACTAGGTACTAGTATGGATCCAATAGTAGCAAAATCCAATAAAACAATTGATAATTCAACTCTTGATGTTATCTTATTTCCAATACCCAAATAACATAATTCACAATACTCCGATCACTATAATAAAGTACACCGAATTACACAAATATTGTATATTCCACGTGTTCACTTTATCATGTATAAATCACTAATGGGAACAAATTATTCATGCGCATAATAAAGACTCGTAGATCGTGAGTTAAGCCCTTAATAATAATATTTCTTCAGCGTTCTGCTATCGTATCCACAATTTACCAGATTCAGATATCGTTAACGAATATTGTGAAAATTGCATAAGTTACCCACTTTTGCCATTTTCACAATACCACATAAAATATGGATTCGATACTGATAGAGTCAGTTACAATTTTACAATATTAATAACCAGAGTTATTAATTCTTAGTAACTTTAATGCTTATCGCAGAAAACTGATAAGAGTCGGTGAAAACAGAACATAGGATATCTAAACATAATAATTAAAGCAATCCTGCTACAATTCACACAAGTATGACTTAACTCGAAGTAAACTTATGAAGGATCAAACCACAAACGTATGGATCGCCTTCGATGGATAAGAATCGATCATAAAAAGATTAAGCGCGTTAGCTCTTCTTTTAAATGTTAATGTGGTCCGATTTTTCAATCATCAAGTAATTTTTAAATTTATGAATAAGTTTGACTTTTATACTAGTTTTAATATGAATTTGCGTTTAGGACCTTTAGGAGCAACTTTAACTGATCATAATATTATGTATGATCAAAATATTTGGGAAAAACCGAAAATCTCTTAATAATTTACAATTCGCACCCAAATTCTCATATTTGTTTTAGGTTCTTAAATCTAAATATTCAACATTCAGACAGCATCTTTACGACTATCCTAATTGTGTATAGCAAAAGGTATTAAGTTTTTTATTAGTAGTAACTACATAATTATAGTAAAAACTCTTTAGCGTAGGTAGGTATGTCGGAGATTATATTTTATATTGATCTTTAAAAAGCAATCAATATTTGCCTAGTGGCTCTTTCAAAATCAATGAATATTTGCCTATTACAAAAGATCGTACGTACGGTACGGTACAACTCCTACAATGGAACTCCTTATCAAAACAGCTTGATATGCAAGAATGTTGACATTTGACATTCATCTATTGTAAACTTAATCATTGTACCTAAATGAACGGTAATTAAATATGCAAATCGTCATTTTCTTCGTCTTCATACAAAAATAGACCATTTTTTCCAACTCTTACGTGGATTTCCCGATTTTTTTTTTCATACAAATCTTGTTCTGACAATTACAAATACAAAAGAAAATTTTGTAAATCAGTCCAGAAACATCGTAAAATCGGCGTACATTCATTAAAAAAACAGGTCGTATTGAGAATCACCTTCTTTTTGGAAATCGGCCAAAAAATCGGCCGAGCCGTTCTGGTGATCTTTAAAACATACAGCAAATGTTTTTTTATATACTTACCTACCTAGATTTATTACTTCCAACTACAACAATTTCAACGAATAAATGGTTTTGGTACATACTTTTGCAGCTAAGTAAAATGAGCGTAGACGTCAGAGGTCAAGCTCAAGACATACCGACATACTCGTAGACTTAACAAAAAGCAAACTTCGGCGTTACGAGGCGAGTCACTATAGACTTCCTTATGCGACATATACGGAAAAAACTGCTCGAACGCAACCAATGATTTCCATGAAACGCGATGATGCTGAGTAATTTGCTAAAGGTTCGAGTAATTTATTTCGATCGGAGGCGCCTTTAATGTCCGATTGTTGTGATATGACTTTATCGAAATGAATTTCTCATGGTGATAAAGTAGCATCGAGTTTTTGCAGTAATACTTACTTTAAAGTGTTTTTAAATGAGCAAAAATCGTTTTCGTTTTGTTGAGGAAATATCACCGTGCGATTCAAGACGGAGATACGAAGTGCTTTTAACTGACGAATCTACATTGGTTGGCGCCAAGTACCTGATCAATTATTCTGGTACTATTGCATGACCTGTATGGTGATTGAGCCTATTCGGATCGGACTTTACTATGTAATAATGCCAGTAGGTAGTCGAATGGTTGGCATGAACCAAGATGGGTTACCTCTTGACAAATTACGTACGTCTACTTTTATTGCAAACCAATATAAACTCGTAAACGTAATCTATCAATCTAAATATTGTATAAAAAGACCCAAAAATCTAAACCGCTGAAGTTATGACAAGGTCCCCATTACGGCGTATAAAAGGACTTTTGGAAATGGATGCAAACTTGTATGAAAGTCCGTGGTTTTTCAAGTTATCTCCATGGAAATTAGTGTTTGACCTTTCAGTTAAAAAAATAATACGTGTTTCATGATTTTTGAAAATTCAACTCCCTCGCCGATTTTCGGCTACGGGTCATCTAGTAATTAATAATCCCAAACACGAAGAAAGAAAAAAACACAAATATTTAAGTAAAACTTTAAAGGACGTAGGTCACACAATTCATCCAATTAACGCCTACCTCATAAATCGGCTTTTTTCGGTTGCGTAATGTTTCACTTTCGAAAGTAGTAAAAAAATTGCCGCATCACAAGGACCCTTCTCCTCGTTCCATTGGTCGTAAACGTTCAGGGTACGCAATTACCTCGGATGATATACAGTTTTGTTACTTTAGCGTATCATTGGTATTTTTTTCCACTTTTGATTTCAATTTTTAATAATTTTATGAGTCCCTCTTATCAGACCGCTGCCTTTATGGAGCCTTTGGTGAATGATTAAATCCGACCCTCTGTTTTTTCTTTTATTTTATTAATACACTAGTCATATTTTAAATACCCAGTATATTTTCTTTTAATTTAGCTCCTAAAATGCAAAACTAGTACGTATCCCTTACGTTTCCTTTACGAAATAAATACCTAAAGGGCGCAGTCGAGAGACTATAACTGTCCGCGGAGGACAAAAGTGCCTCATCTTTTACTGTGGTGTTTCGCCGTACTTTCAAGTTCATCGTGTGCGACGATGCAGAGGATGCAGATCAAAGTGACAGATTTTTGTCCTCCACGGACTAATTCCCTCGTCTGCGCAGGTCATAAAAGTGATACAACTTTGCCAAAGGTTCAGGCTGGTAACCTATCAAAGACAAAAAAGCCTTCAAAAAGTTGCCCCATTTATTAAAAAAACGTAGTTAAAAATTCAATTAAGCAACCCAACACCTTATTACTCAAATTAACACGGCTCTAAAATAAACTAGTCCACTTAATCATGTTTCCGAGTCAAAACAAGATTGCCAAGTACCTCAACTGGTCTCCAGATCCGACCATTACAATAACGCGGGCAATTGAGGGCAGAATAAACTACATCAAAATTACTATTTGAGACAAGATGGGTACGGCTTAATTATTATTATTTCAATCTAACCATCAACCGTGTAATATACCCAAATAAGTGTAGGGAAAACAGTTTCTATTTCTACGGGCATAGAGGTCATAACGTTTAAAAAAAAATACTCTTTGTGCCTCTACCGCTATAATTGCAGGCTATAGTCAGTAGATCGTCTACTGTCTCGGAGCCATAATATTTTGTGTAAACGAGAATTGGATTTTTTCAACGGCCTTGCTTGTGATATTACGTAATGTTGATGGCTTGAGTCACCCAGAAATGTTGTGTTGTGATTAAATTTTAACCCCAAAAAGAGGGGTGTTATAAGTTTGACGTGTGTATCTGTGTATCTGTGTATGTCTGTGGCACCGTAGCGCCTAAACTAATGAACCGATTTTAATTTAGTTTTTTTTTGTTTGAAAGGTGGCTTGATCGAGAGTGTTCTTAGCTATAATCCAAGAAAATCAGTTCAGCCGTTTGAAAGTTATCAGCTCTTTTTCTAGTTACTGTAACCTTCACTTGTCGGGGGTGTTATAAATTTTTAATTTACACTTGTTATATTAGGTGTGTTCTGGAATAAAACACACAACCTTTTGATGTGTTAACAACACTCACAACCGATTTCTTATGCTTCGCTATACCACCAGCTGTTATAGGCCTTAACTCGGTCTACATATAAATAAATTAAGTACTTTCTGCATCTATGTAGTTTGCATGTAGGGAGCATTGAAAGATTAAATAAGTATAAAGGGTTATTAATCTCCGGACCTAATGATGCGATTCAGAAAATTCCTCGAGTGCTATCACTACACATATTATAATCAATGCGAATGTGTGTTTATTTGCTAGTTTGTTAGTTTGTTCGTCGATGTCGCCACAACGAAGCAACGGGTCGACGTGATTTTTTGCATGGACAATGGACATAGGCTACTTTTTGTCGCGGAAAATCAAATAGTTCTCATGGGATTTTTAAAAATTTAATTCCACGCGGCCAAAATCGCGGGCATCAGCTAGTAGACTATAAATTAAGTATATCACGCGGACAAAGTTGCGGGCAAATGTTAGTACCTATTTGTATTAGTAAAGTATATTCACACAATATGTCCCAATTTTGCGGATGTTGGTGGATGTGAAAATGTAAATAGAAGGTAAATAGTTCTTGATCGTAGTATGTACCCGTTATCTACAATATAAAATGTCGTTAAACCACGAAATAAGCTTAAAATCATTAATTCTTGATCAACATTTGCGAATCAACGGATATGCAAATTAGGTATATCCGCAGCGTTGTGAGTATGAGAAAATATCAGATACGCAATACTTATTATAAAAATTTGACAACGGTTGGTAAGTATGATGTTACATTATAGTCACAATCAGATGTACCTACTGAACTCTTTGATCAGAATGGATCCTTACTCTCGTATTTGGTACATACCCTTATCAAAGTATACATAATAGTACCTTCCTGCCCGGCTAGCATGGGCAGTAGATAAAAATTAGGTATATCCCCCGATTATATCTACTGATCTCATAGAAATCAGTGGATATAATCGGGAATATAATTTTTATCTACTGCCCATGCTAGCCGAGCTGGTACAAAAAATTTGTCCCGAGTGCCGTAGAAAAGGCACACCGCGTGACTGAGTGGCCAGTCTCCCTTTATGTAGGATCACGTCACAGGCTCAGATTGAACTAAGTTTAAAAATACATGTCAAAATATCCGCCTTGACAGCCCTCTATTATATTATTTGACCTACTAAAATGATCAGCTACCGTACACAATAGCATTAGAGTACCAGACAATAATTTTCTTTTTAACTGTCAGTATTGCACCACAATATCGGTTACCTATTTCAAAGCCCATAAGAATGTGTTAGTGATAATGTATCTCGAGCTGCTTTTATTAATTATTGAAGATATTACGATAGACTATTGTAAAAGGATCAATATATTGTTACCTTGGAACCTTAACCTACTACAGTAAGCCACTTGTCCCACCGTCGACGATAGCGAGAAACGAGTAGAGTTAAAAACTAGGAACCAGTTGGCAAGCAACGAGAAGCGAGCGTGTAAGTTTTATCGATGGCCAGTGCTAAAGTGCGAGCGGCGATTACCTACTAACCCCGCTCGCTCGAATAGGCGGCCGAGCATACATTTTAATTCCTACGTAAGCTGCGTGAGTGTTTTGATCGCTATGAAATCGTCGTTGAGCGAGTTTTTTTATAGATCTTGTTGTTGCGACAAACTAGTAGAGAGAGAGTTTTCGCCAGCAGTATACGCAGTCAGCAATAAGCTTTTAATATTATATTTATCTCTTCATCCCTCTATCATATAGGTTGCCTTGAAGAGATCACCAGGTGATAAGGCGGCCTTTACAACCTTATCTGTAAATTATTATTTTTTTATTTTGTATGTAACTTGTGTGTAATAAAGAGTTTTACTTACTTATGTACTCTTTTATTGACATGGAATCACTTATATTCTAAATTTCTTGGCGAAAACAGTCGATAGCTGGTCGCTCCGTCGTCGGCGGTGGGACAAGTGCCTTAAGGTGTATTACACCATAGTGTCACATCAATCTTCAATGACGATTAATAATCGCGGCTCCCATTGCTTTGTATCAGAATCATCGCCTATTGTGTGCGATATGTAACGCGTGATACACACAGGCTTGAGGAATGACGAAAAAGAAGCTCATAAGTCTAGGTAGGAGTAATGAAAGATTTAATTCGGCCAGAATTGAAACAAAAATACTTATATTGTTTTTTAAAGTGTTTACACGCTATAGTTTACATATAAATAAAAAAACTTTAAAAATTAATGATGTCTTTAGAAATGATTAAACATAACTGACGCTGCAAAATTTTTTCATATTTCAAAATTTAGCTATATCGTGTAAACATTTTCTTCCCTAATTTAGACACATTTAAAAATATGAGAGTTTTTGTAACATTTAATCGTATAAGATAACATCATAACATTATCTTCCTTTGGTTTTTAAGTATTGAATTTAATACATAATATAAGTTAAAAAAAAATCAATAGCAAATTGAAACTATTTAATTAAAAAGATATTAACATTATTATAACTATAATATTTACTGATATATCATAATTATTTATATTTGATTTATCTACCCATATAAAATGTTTCATAAGTACAGGATTATTATGATGACTTTTGGTTTTACTCTTGCTATCTGAACGGTTACTCCGTGTGTGACAGAACGGCACGGGCTTTTTCAATAACCAAACCTCTAATGGTGCCCGCAAATTGTTTATACCTTTGTTTCGGAACATGAGAATTAGACTCATTCATGCACATGCTATATGAAAAAATCCATCTTGTTAAGCAATCATCATCATTTGTTACGAAAGCCTGAGATTGGATGGAATTGAAGTGATTTTTTATAAGAGACCTTATTTCATACTAGCCGACGCCCGCGACTTCGTCCGCGTGGATTTAGGTTTTTCGAAATCCCGTGGGAACTTTTTGATTTTCCGGGATAAAAAGTAGCCTATGTGCTAATCCAGGATATTATCTATCTCCATTCTAATTTTCAGCCAAATCCGTTCAGTAGTTTTTGCGTGAAGGAGTAACAAACATACACACACACACACACACACACAAACACACACACACACACACACACACACACACACACACACACACACACACACATACAAACTTTCGCCTTTATAATATTAGTGTGATACTTTTGTGGGTGGTAGGTACTTTTGTGGTGCGTATTGCATATTCTTACAAAGAATATACAAGGCAGGGTGCGTATATCGAAAAACCGGTAGAGCGTTGGGGTCCCAAGGTGCTATATTTCAATTAAAATTAAAACAAACATTTCACCTTTACGACGTATAATAAACTGCTAAAGCAACAATAAGGCAATAAGGTTTTGCAATGTGTCAACTTTATTTACGAGTTAATAAAGTTATCTGTTAATAAAAAGGGTTAAATTACCTACCATTAACACTACCTTAAAACTGTGACGCAAGAAACCACTGCTCGATATTTCATTCTCACATTAACCCTATTTCTTTCTCTTTCTTGGGTACATAGTATACAAATGTCTCTTTTTGTTACCACAATTATTTGAATACTAGCCGATGCCCGCGACTTCGCCCGCGTGGATTTAGAATTTTCGAAATCCCGTGGGAACTCTTTGATTTTCCGGGATAAAAAGTAGCCTATGTGCTAATCCAGGATATTATCTATCTCCATTCCAAATTTCAGCCAAATCCGTCCAGTAGTTTTTGCGTGAAGGAGTAACAAACATACACACACACACACACATACATACAAACTTTCGCCTTTATAATATTAGTGTGATGCGATTTTAAAAAAAATCATTTAATAATATTTGCCCTTGTATTCAATTGAATCAATGAGTCTCTAGGTTTTAATAAACTAATTTTGGTTAAAGTTAGAGCTGTAAATAAGCTTGTCAACTTCTTTCTATTCATGAAAATGTAATTAAAGAAATGATTTTAAAAATACGAAAATTGTAGCTTAATAGATTCAGTGAATTTTCGTAGGTACTACAAACTAACAGATCTATTACGATTATTGCAAATAAAATAGAAGATACTAAAACTGAGTTACACAAAAATACTTACACTGAAATATTTTTACTTAAAACTTTATCTGAAACAACTAGTAATCTCTTTGCAAGCAATAAAATATATTCCAGCGGTCATGAATCAGCCATTTAATTACGCTTTCCTACTTATCCAACGACAATGCAGGGTTTGCGAACATTTGGCAACAGTTCAAAGATCACGCAATTAATTTCAAAAGCCAATTTCTAGAATCGGATCTGCGGCCACGGATCACGATGTGACTAATTTAGTGGTAATTTTGCAAGATCATAGAATAATTGTCATCGGGATGGCGCAATTGTTCGATTGAAATATTTGGGGGTATCTAAATCGTCTACATCGATATAAGATTGCTTTTATAGTAAAATTTACCTTAACTATTATATATTTTTATCTTTATAGGCAGAGTACCGTTTTAAGAAAATATGTGCTTTCACACCATAATTTTTGCAATACACGATGCAAAAAGCAAATTTTTACAGGTGTGGATGAGGTTTAAGAGACGGTTGCGCAAACCTGAGATCTAATTATGGAATGGTTACTTTGTAATTTTGAAAAAGTTTAATTAGTGTTTCGAGAATAGCTGGTTCCCTAGTAAGTGTTGACTGAAACAAAAGCGCATCCCTCGGTCTAAACAGTTCAACAACATATCTACATATACAAACTATACTGTCGCTTTTAATATGAATAAATAACAGATTTTTTTTTTTTTTAATATCTGTTTAACTTACATTATGCCACATTTTTGCTTTAACCTCCTATAACATAATTTATTTTTAACCCCCGACCCAAAAAGAGGGGTGTTATAAGTTTGACGTGTGTATCTGTGTATCTGTCTGTGACATCGTAGCTCCTAAACTAATGAAACGATTTTAATTTAGTTTTTTTTGTTTGAAAGGTGGCTTGATCGAGAGTTTTCTTAGCTATAATTCAAGAAAATCGGTTCGGCTGTTTGAAAGTTATCAGCTCTTTTGTAATTACTGTAACCTTCACTTGTCGGGGGTGTTATAAATTTTTAATTTACACTTGTTATTTTCAGAGTTGAAAAACCGCCGCCAAACTGTCTACCGCAAATGAGATTATACCGAGTCACCACGTCCAAGCGCTAATAGGTAAGGAAAAAATATACTTAATACTTTTAAGCATAATTTGTATATTTAATACACGGGGTAACTTTAATTAGCTTAACTTGCCATTTTTTCCGTAAAGGAAATAACTAATAACTTTATTGTACTCATACAACTAATTTTAAATATTTCCCATAGCTATTATGAACATTTTTTGGGTAAAACTTTATTCAGTTCTGTTGCAATTTTTGCATTGCTTTGTTGATGTCAAAAAAAAAGCGTTGTCTTATTGGTTGTGCCTGGACTGCTGTTTCGTTAATCCATTAAGTTATTACTTACTATAATAATTTTATTCATATTTATTTATTTATGCATTGAAATAAAAAAACACTTATTTTATACTTGTATATCAAATAACTATTAAAATAGCAAACTGAAACGGACTAGTACGAGAAGTTGCTAATAGGTGGTAGGTAAGTTACTTATAGGTGGTACAAGAGCATTGAAATAATTGCCAGTAAGACGCTGTGTTTGCGAGATAAAATTAATTCCGCCAATGTACCGCGAGTATAAAGGGCGATGGCTAAACTTTATAATGGCTTATTATAATAAACGTGGTCCGCTGTTACACGGGCTGACCCAAGGCTGCGATTAGTCGGCTACTAGAGGGGCTATCGCTTTAGAACAACACGCTATGGTATGAATGTAGAGCCACTAGAAGAGCGGTTAAAAATAAGATTTAATTGAACTTCCTTTCTAGCCATCAAGCAAGTACCGAACGGGCGCCCTCCCGTGTTTGGTGTTTGGTGGGGCCATGGGCAAGTTCCCAACGAGTCACACTCAATCGTATCATAGTGTGACTCGTTGGAAACTGAAATTGTTTTCCCATCGAGTCACACTGTTACTAATTATAACCTTTCATCTATTGGCATTCTCAACGGGTCACACTGTAACTGTGACTGTGAATCGATGGGAAAAAATCGATGTATTTTCAACAAGTCATACTGTTACATGGCTGGGTGTGAGTTGTGACTCGTTGGGAACCTATCCAGAAAGGTGTTTTAGACCCCAATGTCTCTTCTAGAGACACAATACGTATCCACGTACTAATATCGTTCACGACTGTCGGTGTAACTGCATACGCGTAACATATTTCGATGTGCTGTGGCAAATGGCCATCGCGTGGAAATTTCTCGGTATTCCAACGATTTTCCACCTTAGTACCATGCAAATTAAAGCAAATTATACGACATTCTTGTAGATTAAACACATCTACGGTCCGAAATGGGCAGGCGCGTGTTAACAGGCCTAGCCTAAATCAAACTAGGCGCTTCCAAGAAAAGCTACGGAATTTCTAAGAAGAAAGTGAGATAACGCGATAAAGGTCCAGATTAGATCTAGAGCAGTTGCATATTTGAATGATTGAATTAGTAGCTCATTTAATCATAGCCTCATCAGATGACAGAAGGGCTGGCTCATTTTTTGCGTAATGGATCACCTGGCTGTCCCGCACGGAAATGCAGCCAGTATTCTTGGCACCATTCCACGCGGGCATTATTGTATAGTAATTATATAAGGCTAGCCTTGAGACTCATTTATATTATATTTTATTTTATTTATAAATATAAATTGTACAGAAAGTGCTCTATAAATTAAACAAATGATGATTAAAATGCCCATTGCAACTAACGCAATAATATACAACCATACATAAATTAAACAATAAATAGAACAAAACTAAATACTTATTATATGAATTATACCTAATTAGAACTCTTTATGGATTTCATTATGTAGGTAGGTACATAGTATTTTTAATTTAAAGAAAAATCTAAAGATATATATATAAATAGAAGATATATATTGTAATCAAAGTCTTTGTAATTTTTCTTGCTTTAAAACAGTTATAAAGTTATAAGCTATAAAACAGTTAAATTTATTCAAGAATACCATTGTTTTTTGTACAACAAAATGGGTTAGTGTATTACATATCTAGCTATAATATCATGCCGTAATTCATCAAATATAATTTAAATTCCTCATTATATATTGATATCATAGCATTTTGACACGCGTCTTGTAATGACCTCTAGTCACGCTATACCTACTCGTGCCGTAGCAAAGGCAAGGTAAGAACAACTTTTACCTTGTACTAAAAATATTTGTATAATATAAGAATGGCCTAATTATACGACGAACAAAACACTTCTCTGCTGGTCTATTACGAAAAAGATGCATTTTGGAAAATACAGCTCCCTGTTCCTTGAATCTGCGTCAGTGAGCTTTGAGCCTTAGATACCTTTACAGTTATTTTGTAAAAAAAAACTTACAGCCACGAGGGCTCAGCCGGAATAAAAATGTTGTAAACAAAACAAAACATTTTTTTTAATTTAGATTTACGAAACTATTTAACAACATGACAATTTAGCGTCCAGTGATGTAGTTATTAGAGATGTTTAGTATTAGCCAAATGCCCTTAAATAGTCTACCTGTCTACGCAGAGCGCACCTTCGCATACTTTACATAGCTTAATGTAAATACGGAATCGTGCAATAAACTTGTTGGTACGCTCATTATAAGATGCTTTTACACTTACACTTCATACAACAAAAACATGATCGTTTTATACTCGCACGTTTAATGTTTTTCTATCACGAGCCACAAGAAAGCTCGAAAATAAAAACTAAAACTAAAACTATAAAACTATTTAATAATCTGATGGTTGCGACTTCGTCCACCTGGATTTAGGTTTTGAAATCCCTTGGAAACTCTTTGATTTTCCGGGATAAAAAAGCCTATTTCACTCTCCAGGTCATATAATTTTTCACATACGATCGTTTGCTTTCATTGACCCACCCGGCAGGTGCCATCTATTATTTATAATTTTCCTTAAAATGAGAAAAATATCAAATAAATAGTGATTCTGTCATTTTTAAATAACTATGAGTTTATATATAAAATTACAAATAATGGCATCATATTGAACTCTGTTAAAAACTACCCAAGGCCACAAAGTTAAAAAGTTAAAACTATACCCAAATCGTGTAGCAACAAAGTACCTATTGCATTATGAAGATTACATCTAATCATTTCAAATTATAGTCCGGGCATTACAAGTGCTCCATAATGTTAGACTTTTATTAAATAGGTATTGCATTTTATTAATCCAATCTTGATCATATTTTTGCATGCCTACCTTTATGGGTAGCAATTACAAAATCTACTGAAAATAGTACTTAATAAATTAATTTTCATTTTTCTAACCAGCCAGTTTGTATATTGGCAAAAAATGACAAAAATCTGTTTTGAAATTTTAAAAAACCTAATCCTTTCCAACTCACTTGAAACACTTAGGTACTTATAAGAATTAAAATAGCGTGATGCAACTTCATCATATTATACATACCAGCAGGTAAAATATTTGCTTTGTCCTTACATTCTAAAGATGCATTAAGAAACAACCTCGTTAATCTATTACCATACACGGTACATTATCGATTGAATTATATAAATAAAAGAGTACAGCCAAGAGTACAGCATATTTTTACGACGTACATAAGCATTACATCAAGCTCATAGGGCGTTGATAAGTTTATTGTTATATAATTAAAATAGTTTCCTACGATTGTAGAGGTAATCAAAAAACTGAACTAAATAATCATTTTTTATCAAATATTTCGTTCCTGAAATACCTACTAGCTGTTAGAGTAGGGCTAAGAAAATTTCCATCAAGTATATAAAATTCGTCCAACTCAATTCTATGTACCCCAAATAAGTTCAACAATTTATCCATATAAAGGTAACAAATAAACGACCAGACAGATGGTAGACACTATCGTAGATGTCGTCGTTTTAACTGATAACTAGACGTTTACATACTCGGTCTCTTGCAAGGATTTCCAAATAACACATCCAATGCTGCTTGTATCCAGAGAGAGGCACTGTGTGTCCACAAAATATGATCTCAATCATTTGTTTACCTGAACACACATCACAATTTATTTTTCTGTTGAAACAAAACAATATTATTAATTAGTTAATAATTAATTGGTCATTACAAACAGCTACTTTTATAATTAATAACTACTTCTGAGTAAACCGAAACAAAATTGTAATTTTGGCCTTATTTTTTTAAATGTATATTATATTACAAATAAATGAATAAAATAAATACGAAACTCTGTCTATCTGTCTGTCTCTTTATCTGTTCGTCTATTGCCTTGTCACGTTTATCCGCTGAACTGATTTTGACAAAAGCTACAGAAAGAGGCATCCTACAGGATGACAAACATAAGCTCCTCTTTATTTAAAAAATAAATCAAAGTGTTCCCTCAGGACTTTGAAAAATCTAAATCTACGCGGACGGAATTATTGCCATCATCTAGTTCTAATGTTACAATTGAACTTAGGTGTAGGTAGAATCGCATTACTAGTTAATGATATAATTGCGAAAGTGTGTTTGTTTTTTAGTTTGTCCACACCACCACAGACCAACGGATCAACGTGATTCTTGCTTAGATAATATAGTCATAGTGTCATAGGCTACTTTTTAGCTCGGTTGGTCACAAATTCCCACGGCTTTTCTAAAATTGAAATCGACATGAATGAAGTTACAGGCACCATAATATAATGTTACAGATTTATAGCTATCATCGCAATTTAATATGTCTGGATATCAGAATGGAGTGCGCTTATAACATCTCTATTTAAGTTATTTTGGACCCGTACCCCTAATTGGCTTGTGAGAACGGAATTCTAAAATCGTACTGCTTTACAGTTCTGGGTAGAATATAAATATGGATAGATAGACTACACCAGGCACATACAGTTACGATGTTCATCATTTACGCTGCCGGTACGAAAAATACCAAGCGCCATATCAATAACTCCTTACTAATGTTAATAATACTCCACATACATGTCACTATTCTTGAAACTGTTTACAAAATCTGTCATCACAAATGAATCTCTCTCGGATATAGACTAAACTAAACAAATCACTGACTATTAATACACGCTGGACCTGCGATTGCCGATCTGTTTTTGAAGCAAATTGATTTTTGCTATTTTTGGCGCCCATAGCCGTGGCGAGCGTACTTGGAACTAAATTTTAATGAGGAGGCATCTGTCAACATAGCTGTCAACATCTGTTAACACGAAAACCGTTTGACATAAAGTGCTAATTTTGATTCCCTATATGCACGGTGCAGTGGGGTTCTTTAATTAGGCACAAAAAAAATTAGACCACATGTCTTCCAGCATACTTGTGTATGTTTGTTTCAGAAACTAATACAATATGCTAAGGCTAATTTATTAGTGTCTGCAATAAATAGCCGAGAAAATAACGTGTCACGAAGATAGAACATTGTACACACTATATTCCCATGCTCTACAATAAAACAGACTGTTTATTGGTTTGAAGGAAGAACTTTGTAAATATTGCATTCGATCTTGTAAATTCTATTCAATCTGTTGCCGTAAATAAGAGAAAGCGAGACTTTATCCGTACATTGATAAAATAATATTAAAGCACTGCAACGAGTAAACCTTTTACCTATCCTTTTAGATTTTTTTACCCGACGCGACTGCGGCAAAGCCAAAAGGAAGGGTTATGATTTTAGCAGTCTATGTATGTATGTGTGTATGTTTGTATCCAGATTCTGTGTGTTCCACCGTAGCGCCTAAACTAATGGGCCGATGTTGATGAATGAGGTGTCAATCGATTCGTCGTAAAGGTTCGGGTGCCATAGGCTACATTCTATATGAAAAAATAATTTTATAATAATGATGTAATAAATGCTTTAGTGTGTCTGTCTGTTTCCTAGCTTTTTACGGCCCATTCATTTGACTAAATTTGTTGAAACTTGGTACAGAGATAGCTTGCATTCCGGAGAAGAACAGACTGTTTTTTGCCTGGAACATCAAAGAGCTCTCACGGAATTTTAAAAAACGTAACCGAAAAAATCTGCATTTGGCCATAGTGGACTATAGCAAAACATTTTTAACTACTAAGAAATAACAGCTTTGCCGGCAGTGCATCACACTTTTCAATCCTTAAATACTCCGGAATGCGACAGCATCGTAACGAGTCAGTACTTAAATAAAAAAGAGATACGTAGCAGTTGCCCGTTTCACTTTTCTATAAAGGCGTCTCAGCACGCGACCAGCTTTATCAAACAACATTGTGGACTAGCCCACTTTCCCGATATATCGAAAGCAACGGATCCATGGTATTTGCGGTTTCCTACAATCGAATACCACGCGGTTTTGCCTCGCCAATAGGGTAGCCATCTAGTTCCGACTCTGTGGAAATAAGCGAAATTTTAAAACACTATTTTTTATATTATTAGAGCTTGAATAAATAAAATATAATATAAAATAAAAAATGTTAAAACATAATATATTCTGAAAGATTTCCATGAGGTTTGCGGTATACGTGATATTTTCTAAATCTTATTTGTTTTGGAGCCATAAATATCTACCTCTCTACGAGTACCCAATCTCTTTTCCGCGCAGTAGCAACCAAGGCCCTAAATCCTAATGGTTGCCAACTTCCGATAGGAGACGGCACTTCAAGAAGAAGAAGAAGAATGATAGATGATAAAATTATACAGCAGTACGCGCCGGGTGTTACTAAAAGTTATGTAACTGGGTCTCAACTTTGCCTAAGCGCTGGTGAACCTAGTCACCACCTACTATCATCGACTCTCCCTTGCCCGTCTTTGTTTATTATATTTAATTTGCGTATATCACTCGGAGAGGAAATCTCGAAGGCTTGTTTATAACCCGGCTCGTTAAGCTAACTGAAATTTACTAGGTGTTTTACATGGCAATTCCATTAATGTACGCACATTATTGTGCGTTTGAATATTTATTTAATCGCTTTTGTTCATTGAATATTGCTTAAATCCTACAGTGAATGTTACCTATCGTAAAAATGCATACTATAATAGAAAATATTAACTTTTCCATAGTAAAAACATATAACAATAGATAAGGCCTGCCACTTTGTCCGCGTGGGTTTAGGTTTTTAATAATTCCAGGTACAAAAATAGCGTACCTACCTCTACGTATCTCTATACCTACTTTTGTCAAAATCGACTAAACGGATGGGTCGTGAAAAGGTTACAGTCAGACAGACGTACTTTTGCATTTATAATATTAAGTATGAATATGAAAAATATATCCAATATTAAGGGAATTTCTACAGAATAAAGAAAAACTTGTGTTTGTATTCATGGAGTCATGACCCTAATTAATATCTAGAAAACCTGTAGATGGTAATGTTAGGTATAATAATAAAATAAGTTCCATAATATTAGTTAGTTTAGCTTGCATTTAGTTCTCGAGTGTTGACATATAAATATATTATGAATAGATTTATTTGCAAATGTTGGCACCCTATTTCGTTAATAAATTAACTACATTTCAAACACTGATTAGTAATCTCATACAGAGATAACTCAGCTAGTCTGTTTATTGCATGTCTTGAGTACTTATTTAAATACAAGTTTACCTTTATAAAATGGCATTGTAAAGGCAAGAGGAGCGATAAATTTTCATTAGGAAAATCTATGGCAATAAAATAAAAAACATAACGGCCCGCGTCCTCATATTATTCTAAATCGACAACACTTATTTCCTTTTGAATTAATTAAAATAATCCTACCACTATTCCTTATCTCTAGTAGTAAAGTGAGACCGGCGTGATCCCTTATAAAGTCATTGGAGGCGTCAAAACGCGTCGAATGCAGTAAAATATGTGGATATGCAAATGGTTAGATAAAAGAAGGTTGTAATATGCAAACCTAATGATACAGACAGCACACTCCGGGAAAATATTATAAACTGGTTTAGTGTCGCCGCAGATATAGCTTACTGCATTGCGAACTTATTTTGAACAACTTCATTGAGATCGCGTAAAGAACTGCACTCGAAACTCGTAGACTAATAGCTCGTTCGCACAGGCTGCGTAAGCGTAGACGTAGCGTTGTAATGTTTGGAACTGTATGAAACATAGCACACCGCTTGCGTAAAGCTTGGACTTATGCGGAACCCGGTGTGTTAGGGGTTTACGCGCGTCACGTGTACGCAATTGGTGTGAATCGGCCTTTAAGCCTGAAACACACAACGAGTGGTGGCAGTATGTGCAACGCGGCTCCTAGACGAAATATAGGTGTGGCGTACAGGTCGTAGAGGCATAAAGTCATTGTATACCCTCTTAATATAACCTATAGACGTATATCTTACGCTAAAAAAACTTATTTTTAACCCCCGACCAAAAAGAGGGGTGTTATAAGTTTGACGTGTATATCTGTGTATCTGTTTGTGGCATCGTAGCTCCAAAACTAATGAACCGATTTTAATTTAGTTTTTTTTTTTTGTTTGAGTGTTCTTAACTATAATCGAAGGAAATCGGTTCAGCCGTTTGAAAGTTATCAGCTCTTTTCTAGTTACTATACGTATAACCTTCACTTGTCGGGGGTGTTATAATTTTTTTATTTACACTTGTAAACTACTTAAACTACGTAGCTCGGACCTGAAGCAGTCAATAATTTCCAAAAAAAAAGTTGCTTTCATTTTATTCTACTTATCTATTTGGGACAACTAAATTATTTTTTAGACAACTATAACTACGAATCGAGAAATATTTTAGCAAGTAGTTTCTCTTTTGTACAATTTACGCAAAAAGCACCGTTTTAAATTACATAACTCGGTTATTACAACACAATAACATCCCGCGGTTTCATAAACTTAATCTAATAAATTCATAAACAACCAAAAAACTTGGCCACCAGTCAAAGCATTCAAAGCGAAGTGAAATACAACAGAAATGCCTTAAATCACGATTCACTCACGCGTAAAATGGCCAGCAAAAAGCATTAGCTAGAATTTCTTCTTCTTATTTTATTAATTTGTTAACACAATTTACCGAAATCTACTTTTACATCCATTTGCTCGAAAGCCGAACCGTGTGCATCTACCGTAGGTACTTATATACAAGAAACAGACAAATTTTATAGCTTTTAGCACGATTGACAAAGTTAGTTTTTTATGTCCTAAAACAGACAGACAGACAGACAACAAAGTGACCCTATAAGGGTTCCATTTTTCCTTTTGAGGTACGGAACCCTATATATATGGAATATATTTTATGGGCCACTTTACAAAGACTCAAAGCCATCAAGCGAATTGCCAATATAAAATTTTCTTCCTTACAACATCTTATAATTTAATACATCAGGGCCCGAACAGCAGCGTAAATCTCTAAAACAACATTCACGCATTTAATGATCTAATATCTGGAGCAGTCGTAAGTTGACTGACAGATAAGTGATTGTGGAATTTGTTACCATCGTAAACTTGCTCGTTATCATAATATTGGATATATTGAGCCACACCTATATCCCACTGTAATTATATAAAGTAAGAGCGATAATACACGTGCACGATAACACACTGTCTTTAATACACAAGGTGCAACCAGAACGCTAGCAAAAACTTAGGGTGAATATCATACTACCTAAACACAATCCAATTCCAGTGACCATTTACCTTATTTTGTAGTTTTAGTGATTTAGTATTTTTCAAACCCGCAATGGCAAAACTCGGGTCAGTGCCCCGTCTACGACGCGGCATTGACCCCAAGTGGCGTATTTACGTAACTTTCGTCGACCTCTAGCGTCAGTCTGATGTTTTACTTGCAATATATTATGAACTTTTAAAAAATACAGGATTTACTGTACGAGTTACAAATTATAAATTAATCAAAATAGTATAATCATAAATTACAAATTAAGGTGTACAAAAAATTTGATCTTTGAAACATAAACAACAAACAGATTAAAAAATTAAATAAACACCGCATCATTCAACCAATTGCATTATTCTTGTGATTTGATGATTAGCTATAGAATCGAAATCTTACGAATTTGGTAACCAATTCCAAGAAGTGCCCGCGAAACTGCGACTTCAATAAAGAAAAATATTTGGCAACAGCAACTCTGTCGTTGTTTATACCAACTATGCAGCAGATTCTTTTCTATTTAATAAAAGAAAAAATTTGTTCATTTATAATTCTAAATTATGGATAATCTGTTTCATTCTTTATCTGTCCCGGAAACCTAAAGACATCTGCTCGTCTTATTTTATATGTGGTTCTTAAATATAAGAGCTACCCTCTAAGTGCGCTCTAAAACGGCTTTACTGTATCCATCACTAGCTGATACCCGCGATTTCGTTCGCGTGGATGTCGGTTTTTTAAAAATCCCGTGGGAACGCTTTGATTTTCCCGGATAAAAAGTAGCATGTGCTAATCCAGGGTATAATCTATCTCCATAATGAATTTCAGCCCAATCCGTCCAGTAGTTTTTGCGTGAAGGAGTAACAAACATACACACACACAAACACACACACACATACACACAAACTTTCGCCTTTATAATATTAGTGTGATACTGTACTTACCTACCTAACAAACACTATATTTTTTTTACTATAACGAAAACCAGACCAAAATAGTTTTTATAATACTAATTACTGCTGTCAACGTTACTCAAACTAGTGTTACGCATATTTTCCATAAGCACGTTACAAAAAAGGGTATATAGTATTAACGCTTATTGGTTTCATCACGAGCGTAAAAAAGCTACTCGAACTCATACATCAGTGCTATAATGAAGCGTGCGCTTTCAAAGTGATAGAGTTTGTTCCATTTGGATACTAAAACCAATAAATAATTGCATTCGATTTTATTTTTAAATGCATAAATCCAGTATCCATACTATTATCATGAATGCGAAATTGTGTCTGTCTGTCTGGTAGGTTTTTCCACCCAACAATTTAACCGATTTTGATGAAATTTGGTGCAGAGCTTAGGTACATCTCGAAGATGACATAGGTAGGGTACTTTTCATCCTGGAAAATCAAAGAGTTCCCACGGGATTCTCAAAAGTCCATACCTTTAGCCCATTTATGTGTTTAGTACAAAAGTAGCTTGCGTCCTAGAAATTGGCACCCACCGGCATCTGTTTATCCTGGAAAATCAAAGAGTTCCCACGGGATTTTTGAAAAACAAATCACTTGGATAAAATCGTGGGTATCATCCAGTTATAATGTATTTAATCCATTATAGCACTTTGATTGATTTTATCGATTTCTTGCTCTTGTAGGGTAGAGGCCTTTAAAGCTGATGACTGTTTTACGATATTATTTATGTTTATACGTAGTTGAGCTATCACGACGTCGTAAGTGATGCACTAAACCGCGTGCCCAAGTCACGGCGATGCCATAAGTGCCTTGAAGTATTTATTTCGCCTCAGTCGGCCATGTTCCTCTCTTGCATGCTGACACACTTTAATTTTTCTCATATACCATCTGCCCTGAAACTTTTGCCTATACATAAAAGCAAATAATATGCTCCACCGTGTTATAAACTGTCCTATATTATTATTTTCAATAGTGAGATGGGGAGCAAAGCGTTTAAACCTAAAGGGACAGAACAAATATTACATATTTCAAAAATGTTCGTTTATTTTGAGTATTGAAACATAAGAACGTCTGTGGAAAATGAACCTAAACAAGTTTTAAGTTTTGATTTCACTCAATTTTAGGATTTAGGTTTTTCGAAATCCTGTGGGAATTTTTTGGTATTCGGGATAAAAAGTAGCCTATGTGCTAATCCAAGATATTATAATATTAGTGTGATGTGATAGTGTGATTTTATAGTGTCTCGATGTCGCATAGATAAAAAAATGTAGGTAAAGACCGTATTATCTAAGCAGTTAGTGTTTTAGAGCTGGGACGAACACCACGGGTGAAGACGGAGCAAATCACCCGCAGCACTTATAACGGCGCAGTGGCTTCGGCACGCGCGAGAAAGCATCAATTACCAGGTCGTGATCGCTCCCGACTACTTGCTATATAAATAAAACTAGTAGAGTTAAGGCTCTACTACATTAAATGATATAACCGTGACTGTGACTTCACGTGAGTAACTGTGACAAATGCCGTGACCAAATTCTTTTGTAGTTCGATCTCTCTATATCGAGCGAAAGTCAGTTTCGATAAATAGGTAGGATAATAGGTACTGACAACTGTAAGGTTATTTTTAAAAATTGATTTGAGTTGTCAAAAATAATATAAAATTATTAATTTATCTAATGCAGGTAGTTTGATAAAATCGATATTTGGCTCATTCGATGTCATACAATCTGTTACTAGGAGGCCGACAAGATTGAACTTGCATAAATACGGGTGTTTCGAAGGTTTTAATTCAGTCTCCTTCCGAGATTCGGAGCGATATCGCATATTTTCGGTATTTGGATTGTGAACTGAATAATTAGATGTTGTGATAGCAATCACGCTCTAATTAAATTATTTATTTTGTCATTAGTTTGTTTAGATTAAAACTCTCGGATAACCTCTACACATTGAACCTGATGTTTTTTGTGTTGGTTTGAGAGGACATTCCAATAATTCGATAAAAATATTTAAATAATACCTGCTTTTCTGAGTGACGCCAATAATTCAGAAGCGGGACGTGTCTCACGTTGTCTTAATTTCGCTTTGGTATCTTTTTGTAAACAACCCACATTTGATTAAAATTTTTATTGAGTTTGATTTGGTGATTAAAATTTTTAGTTTTTTTTTAAGAATTTAGTCTTTTGTGAAGTGGAGTGGAAAGTAATTTGCAATAAGTGGTTCAGATTTTGTATACATCGAATGAGAAGTTAGTCGTTTGGATTTATTGTTGACTTGATATTAAAACTGAGAGTTCGGCAGTTCAAGGGTAGGTTTTAATGATTTGACGGAGGGCAGGATAGCCCATGATTTGGATTTGACTTAGGGCAAGGAAGCCCGCGACTGACATGACAAGATTGATTAGAAACACGAGGACGTGTTAAATTCAGGACGGCCGAACTGTAAGGTTATTTTTAAAAATTGATTTGAGTTGTCAAAAATAATATAAAATTATTAATTTATCTAATGCAGGTAGTTTGATAAAATCGATATTTGGCTCATTCGATGTCATACAATCTGTTACTAGGAGGCCGACAAGATTGAACTTGCATAAATACGGGTGTTTCGAAGGTTTTAATTCAGTCTCCTTCCGAGATTCGGAGCGATATCGCATATTTTCGGTATTTGGATTGTGAACTGAATAATTAGATGTTGTGATAGCAATCACGCTCTAATTAAATTATTTATTTTGTCATTAGTTTGTTTAGATTAAAACTCTCGGATAACCTCTACACATTGAACCTGATGTTTTTTGTGTTGGTTTGAGAGGACATTCCAATAATTCGATAAAAATATTTAAATAATACCTGCTTTTCTGAGTGACGCCAATACTACAGATGCATAAAAAATACTAATACGTTATAGACTTTTTTTTATAGAAATATCGAGCAATCGAGCATGCGTCATCTGATGTTAAGTGATTATTACCACCGTCCATGAACATTTGCAGCGCCAGAAGAACTGGCAATGCGATTGAAATGCCGGCCTTTCAGAAATTTGTAGTAAATACTGGCTATCGTTAAAAATGAGCAGCCATGTCTCTTTATTGAAACAGTGGGTTTAAATAAAAAGAGCAAATCAGTATAATCGCCCAAATTTATTATATCACTTCACTAAACACACTAATACAAATCACTCATTGCTTTATTACTATTGTTACTTTGTTACTATTTATATAATTTACACTTGTTTACACAAATGGACATAGTTTCAGCTTACAATGCGTACGATAGAACAATAATCATAAAAATGAGCTCGCATAGCTTTATATGGCGTTATCCCCACCGAAGGGATTCGGCAGTGGTGGCGGAGTTGCGTTCGGCTGTCAATGGCGCTGGCGTTGATTGGCTGTCATGGCGGCAGTAGGCTATGATTGGCCGTCTTGGCGGTTATCGGCTGTAACAGGCGGTGATTGGCCAGCTCGGCTTGACTCGGATAGTCTGGTTGGCGTTGGCGCGTTGCGATTGGCTGAGGCGGCGTGGCGTTACATTCGGCCGTCCTGAAACAATGAATTGCTCCCGCAATGGGAAAATGCTTGGTTAGCTTTCTGGTAGACAATAGCTCAACAAGTTCTTCGGTTTCAAGTTATTTATCGGAACAGTTAGCACTGTTGGATATAAGAGCCGTAGGCGCTGTGATATGGCTTTAAAGAGTCTGCTCAGGCATGTACAAGCTTCGTAGCCTCGAAACCCCTTAACACTTCGAGTTCTCTTAATGCCTACCAGCTTGGTTACGAAAATGAACCTGAGTAAATGCTATCAGTGTTTACTTCTATCGCAATGCTTGTGGGAACTTGCCACTAAATAACTAAATTCCTTTGTTATAATTAAATGAAATATTAATTTTGTCAGTTACATTATCTAGTTAGCTTTATCCTATCGCTTGCTATCCTTTACCGAGCATTTGCCTTGTTACGCATAACCATCCCGAGTTCGCTAATTTTACATTAATAGTAACATGGCATCGTGACCTAGGTAAATACCAAATTATGGATATCACATTCATTGAGAGTATTGTCAGTAGTCCAAATAATATCAGTTAACAGTTTGTCCAATCATTTTATTCGCAGTTTCGCTAGGACCTGTGGCACAACGCGTTTAACATGGTCTGGTTAGTGCTTGGATTGGCTTGACTAGGCACTTGACTCGTGGTAGTATCATGGAGGTCAAAACATACCTAACTATTAATCAGTCGACACTCGGAAACTCTAAAATGTCTACTAGTAAAAGCATTCTTATGCTCACTTTATAAGTTTACTAGGATGTCCAAATAAGGCAAATTATGTATAATATTCTACGAAACTGATCGTTTTCGGCTAATAACAAATTTTGCAAAAGCATCTGTAATAATCAAATTGTACCTACACTACTGATGAGCGATATCCTTTCGCTGTCTTACAAAATGGTTTTACAAAATGTGGTCAGTATGAACTCTACAAAATTTTAATCCAATGCCATCGGTCTGTGATCTAAACTGCAATCTTATCTACTTTAAAACCAAGACGAAACAAAAGAACATTATTTAATTTATAAATTATTATCGTTTTCAGTTGTACTGTTTTTCCACGTTTTACTTTAGAGACATTTTTGAAAGAAAAACCGTCAACAGACTGGCTTGTAGAAAGGAAAATAGCTTGTAAATAGCTTCTCGTGAAGCTGTGAATGCTATTACTCTGACTTGAAAAGGAATCTCACTTAAATCCTTGCAGGGAGATCTCTCAACGAGCAACGAGATGAAAGTACTCCTATCGAAAGTAAAACTTGGCTTTCGAAAGTAAAAATTGGCTACCGAAAGTAAAAATTGGCTACCGAAAGTAAAAATTGGCTACCGAAAGTAAAAATTGGCTACCGAAAGTAAAACTTGGCTATTGAAAGTAAAACTTGGCTACCGAAAGTAAAACTTGGCTACCGAAAGTAAAACTTGGCTACCGAAAGTAAAACTTGGCTACCGAAAGTAAAACTTGGCTACCGAAAGTAAAACTTGGCTACCGAAAGTAAGACTTGGCTACCGAAAGTAAGACCTGGCTGCAGAAAGTAAGACCTGGCTGCAGAAAGTAAGACCTGGCTGCAGAAAGTAAGACCTGGCTGCAGAAAGTAAGACCTGGCTGCAGAAAGTAAGACCTGGCTGCAGAAAGTAAGACCTGGCTGCAGAAAGTAAGACCTGGCTGCAGAAAGTAAGACCTGGCAGCAGAAAGTAAGACTTGGCAGCAGAAAGTAAGACTTGGCAGCAGAAAGTAAGACTTGGCAGCAGAAAGTAAGACTTGGCTGCAGAAAGTAAGACTTGGCTGCAGAAAGTAAGACTTGGCTGCAGAAAGTAAGACTTGGCTGCAGAAAGTAAGACTTGGCTGCAGAAAGTAAGACTTGGCTGCAGAAAGTAAGACTTGGCTGCAGAAAGTAAGACTTGGCTGCAGAAAGTAAGACTTGGCTGCAGAAAGTAAGACTTGGCTGCAGAACGTAAGACTTGGCTACTGTCTTCACTTCGGCATCTATGTAATTCCGAAAACAGTTCACGATTGAATTTAGGTAATACAGGATCATCAGTCAAATAACAGTTTTCTATTCCATTCCTATTCCCTACTATGTAAGCTACATAACCAGGCAGGCATACTAACACCAACTGAACTCAAGATATTATGTAAAACGTCAGTCTAGTCGGCTTAGTGAAAATTCTTACGGTACGTCCGGTCCACCTGACTAACAATGAACGGCACAAAGCTATATCATGGTTATAATTAAAAGTGCCACTTGAACTTTCTACTTACATTATGATTGGACCGACAATCTTAAGGTAGAATGATGAAATTGACTCGATTGAAAGCTTGTTGGCAAAAGTACGTAACATACATGCTGCCTACAAGCACTACTTTTTTTCTAAAATGACAAAAGCATTATCAAAATCATAAGGATATCTAACTGGTAATAGTTATTATTACGTTTCCTCCAAGTGCCCAATTCTGCCTACATTACACTACCTATTTGTATTTACTCATACGCTGTGCCACTGGCTTGTATATTATACGAGACAGTTCCAAAGCCGTGAGTAAGATCTACTTACTATGCTCTCAATCATTCAAAGAATGTGATTTAAACTACAAGTTACAACACGTACAGACTTCATAAACACTAACTTTTAGTAAAAATAAAAGAACAGTCATACCATACAGCATAAACGCTTAACAGCGCTTATGTCACCCCAAATAGGCAACAATGCGGCGGCTTATAGATACCCATTGGCTGCAACCCTGCATCGTTAGCGCGCCACGATGTGGTGCCTCGCAGTGACGCGCTCGGCATCAGGCACACAGCACACAGCAAAGCATCAGTGGTGACCATCGTAGGCGATGACGTTTGCACTTCACGAACTCACCAAAAATTCCGAGAAAAGAAAGATAAACACAATATTATTGTTTGACTACAAGTAGCTCCCAGTCGATTTATAAAGCACGTCTGCCCCAATTATGAAGATCTATATTCATATTACATAACAATCATATAACCACATGAAAATCAATTTCACAAGAAACTCAAAAGTGAACATCATAAAACAATTCGATTTTACATTCAAATTGCGATCGCCATGCTATATGCAAAACTGGGTTTGAGCACACTGAAAGTGTTCATCAACCGATTCTGACGTAAATGATATTATTGTACCCTTAAAAATAATTTACAGGTACCCCACACGTACCCCGTGTTGTCTGTATGACTGCAGCGGGAATATCACCGACGACGCGAAAAAAATAACATTAAAGGTTTATAGAACCTTATACTATAACTGAGCCTTGTGCAAATAAAAACACTAATAGCGTCAAAGCTTGTTTCTGGAAAACTTCTGGTTGAAATTTGCGGGTAGTCTGAGAACTATTGTTACCATCCGATATACTAGATCTTTTTTTTTTAATTAATTCCTGATCAGTATGTATTTGTGTCAGTTCATAACCACTCAACAATTTTAACCGATTTTGATAAATGATACGTCATTCGTCTTGATGGCGTGTGTGTCAATGGATATATAAAATTCTTTAAACAATCAATGTGGTGGATTTTATACGATTTAATGTAAGAGCCGAAAAATATGCAGCGCAAACTGCAGTCGGGAGTTTTTATTTTTTTATTATTTAACTTATTGAATTACTTGTTAACTTTTTCGTACCGGTAGCACTTGGTCATAATTTCCACATACTGGAAAGCACTACTACTAACCCACTAAGTACGTTTTCTAGAATTAAACTGCGAATTCAAATTGCGGGTATCTCGGCGAGATGCAACGTGAAAAGTGGATGGTTGAGCGGGTTTTTACCTGATTCGATAAAAAGTTGACTAAATCAATCGGTTGCAATTTTAGCATTAGTATTCACCGCCATTATTTTATCAGTTATATATATACAATACGTGTATTTTTGTTAGGAAAACTATAAATAAAACAATACACACAAATATCACATTTACAAAAATTAAAACTAAAACTCGTCGAGCTAGTTACCTTGCCTTACCCAAAACTAGAACAATTTATGGCAGAAAAACCCTTACCTATGAAGGAGCTAAACTGTACATCAAAATACCTGCACACATAAAAAAAATGTACACTCATTCAATCCATTTAAAACTGAATTAGCTGCTCACACTATGAGTAATGCGAATTACTTCAACAAATGCGCTGAATGAGTACTTAATTAAATGGCGAATATTGTAAACTTTATTTTCTTAGAATTAAGTTCTTATGTAAATGACTTTTTTTGTTTTTATGAGAATTAAACATCTTTAAACCTAAACCTTTATTTGACGGTCAGATATGCCACAAATTATAGTTATATTTATCTTCAGCTATCACTCAAACCATTCACTATCCGCGAGCGTATAATGACCACCTATCATAACCCGCGTGCTCTAATACTAATTTCATAACCTCAAACAGGGTGTTACAACAGGGTGGTGGGGTCAGTAGAGGTTACAAACACGATCAACCTCATTACACTATGCATCAATATCATTAAAAACGGGATTATTTGAAATGGAATAATGGATGGATCATACCTCAGTTATTACGCGTAGAAGTTGAGGGTAGGTTGCCATCGGGCGTAGAAACCATGCACGCTGCAGATGAATGTACCTCCGGTTCAAAACTCTTCTAAGGACCTTCCGGGCCCCAGAAGTGGACGATCTTCATTGTCGCTTGATTTTTACACGATGATTCGTTTCATCCTTGCGGATGAACAAAGTAGATGGCATGTCTTTGCCGACTCGTTAATAGGCGCGATTATGCATCATAACTTTCTTTATTTATCCCACTTCTGAGATGAAACAGTGGGTTTAAATAAAAAGAGCAAATCAGTATAATCGCCCAAATTTATTATATCACTTCACTAAACACACTAATACAAATCACTCATTGCTTTATTACTATTGTTACTTTGTTACTATTTATATAATTTACACTTGTTTACACAAATGGACATAGTTTCAGCTTACAATGCGTACGATAGAACAATAATCATAAAAATGAGCTCGCATAGCTTTATATGGCGTTATCCCCACCGAAGGGATTCGGCAGTGGTGGCGGAGTTGCGTTCGGCTGTCAATGGCGCTGGCGTTGATTGGCTGTCATGGCGGCAGTAGGCTATGATTGGCCGTCTTGGCGGTTATCGGCTGTAACAGGCGGTGATTGGCCAGCTCGGCTTGACTCGGATAGTCTGGTTGGCGTTGGCGCGTTGCGATTGGCTGAGGCGGCGTGGCGTTACATTTAAATAGGTAGGATAATAGGTACTGACTACAGATGCATAAAAAATACTAATACGTTATAGACTTTTTTTTATAGAAATATCGAGCAATCGAGCATGCGTCATCTGATGTTAAGTGATTATTACCACCGTCCATGAACATTTGCAGCGCCAGAAGAACTGGCAATGCGATTGAAATGCCGGCCTTTCAGAAATTTGTAGTAAATACTGGCTATCGTTAAAAATGAGCAGCCATGTCTCTTTATTTTAAAACTAGATAAAACCCACGACTTCATCCACGTGCGTGGATCTAGGTTGCAAAATCCCGTATCTTCGATATTCCAGGAAATTTACTACATCTGTGTCTAGGATGCACGCTATCTCTGTGTCAAATATTTATGATATCAGCAAGTTCATCCCCGTGGGAACTGTTTGATTTTCCGGGATAAAAGTTGCCTATGTCAATTATAGGGACGCAAGCTACCTCGGTACCTACCAAACATACAAATCGGTTAAACTGTTGGGCCGTGAAAAGGTAGCAGACAGATAGACAGACACACTTTCGCATTTATAATATTAGTATGAATTTCTACCTGTAACGATAAATACGTCTCACCTCTGTAACTAGCCATGCCTCGCCGTGGTGGCGCAATTGTGAAATGCTAGCCAAAAAGGTCTTCGGTTCAGACTGGTTATCTGTGATACCGATGATGATTCACCGGTGTAATTTGAACGAGATTAGAATATCGTAGAAGTATGTACGATTATTGCTATGATGCAACTTTTTAAATTACATATACCAAGTAACTGCTACAGATTCCGCGCATTAAATTTTATAGTGTTCAAACAACTTTAATAATTTTCCGAGATTACATACACTATGGAGAAATTATTTAGTTCATGAGGTAGTTTAATTGGGCGACTTCTTGCTCAATAATAATTATTATTGTCGATCTTTCTATGCTATTAGAGTAGCTTACTTGAATGTTGCAGCTGAAATTATAGGTAAATGGCATTAAATATTTTACAAACCTGATTTATGATTAATTTCAGAAATATTAAGCACTTTTTTGACTTAATAGAATCCGAGATAATCGTTATCCTACAAACTTTTAATTTAAAAATGATTTAACATTGCTTGAATTATCTTTAAGAAATCAAACGCTATTCATTTTTCTCTTCAAATGTTCGTATTTTTTGTGACATTGATATAAGCAGAACCGTGCGTAACGCCAATAAAAAAATCGTGTAAATTTTTCTAAAAAAAAACTAATAACGTACCAGAAATTCGTTAGAACTGCTACCAACTTATCCAATTTAACCGTAAACGATGGAATACTAATATATAAATGTAGATGGCGTTGAATGGGCACGCTCGGGCCACTCGTGACTCAGTAATGTGCGAGCAGCCACGCGCCCGCCGACATGTCATGTCACGGCAGAGCTGTAAGGCTGGCTGCAAACGAACGTACCATTTTATGATGGTACAAAGAAAATACTAGTACAGAAAATAATATAAATGGCACTAAATGGACACGCTCGGGTCACTCATGACTTTAAAATGTGCGAGCAGCTCTGCGCACGCCGCCCGACATGTCATCTCATGGTAGAGCTGTAAGGATGGCTACAAGGTATCTATCACGGTAGACCTGTTAGGCTGGTTACAAACGTACCCACCAAAAATATAATTAATTAATTAATATAAAATGTAGATGGCATTAAAAGGTCATGCTTGGGCCATAAGCATGATGACTTAGATGTGCGAGCAGCCACGCGTCAGCCACCATGTTATGTCACAATAGTGTAGTAAGGTTCGACACACTCGAGTCACTCTTGACTCAATGATGACTGAGTAGCCGTGACGAGTAATGTCACGGCAGAGCTGTGAGAGTGGCTATAAACGTACAAGCTTAGGATTTATAAACAATACTAGTATATAAATGTAGATGGGGTTGAATGTCAGACTTTAAAGGGTGGTCTGTTTAAATAAACATACCTGATTTAGAAACCAATAATAAATATAATCCCAGTCACAGTACACACGCGTGGTTTGTTTGTGGTTTCACACAATGTGCTCCCCAATAAATTAGGTCCAAAGTAGCACATAAACAGCGTAAGACCATGTTATGTGAAGATCTTTGCAAGAGATCTGTCGGTAAGATAACATTTTATTGCACAAAAAATTGTATGATTTCTACACTATGCAGTTAGCCTTAAGCCAGGAGACGTGTGCTAACGATTCTACCTTATACATATTAAGGTGATTGATTTGTTTTTGCTCCCGATCTGTTTGCTGACACTGACTAGGCTTATATTGCAATCAGTTTTCAACCAAATATTGAACGATAATATTCACAAATACTATAAATACTTAAAAATATAAATTACAAAACAGAAGTGTCATCCAAATCACTGTAACGAGGCAGGGTACCCAGAACGCTGGCTGCGTTTATCTCGTTGAATGGCTAGACTAATATGCTAACCAATATTGAATTCAAAATCTTGGTAATCGAATAATCTGCTCGTAATACTGTCGGCCTGAGGCTCTAGACGGGTGCTACGACCGCTAGTCTTCCTTTTTTTCGCATCCGTCCCATTTTCGCTTTCCTAACAATAGCCTTGGTCACGCAGAAGGCGATTGATTCGCTTTCGCTTCCCAGTGACGACACCCGTTAGGCCCTTGTTTTGCGATCAGCGACGCGGAAAATTTTTGATTCTTTTGTGAAATATCTTCAATTGTTTTTAATTTATATAATATGACCTTCCAAAGTTGTGTGAAGTTGGTTACATTATTCAATTAACGATATATACCTACGCTATGCACATAAACCAGGTTTCCAATACATGTACCATTTAGATAAAGCTTAATCCTGATATCCTAGCTTTTTCCCGCGGCTTCATCCGTGTACAGGAACTCTACAGTTTTTCGAGCTAATTTATAGCCTATAGCATTCATGATATGACTAACTATCCATTAGTTTTTCTGAATTCCGAAAGGTCGGTAGTTCAAGTCCCATCCGTTGCACTATTGTCGTACCTACTCCTAGCACAAGCTTTACGTTTAGTTGGAGGGGAAAGGGGAATATTGGTCATGATTAACATGGATGATATTCTTTTAAAAAAAAATAGTGATAGAATTTGAGATTCAGATCGTTATTTCCGGAGATTAGCCTCTACATACAAATTCACAAACTAACTTTTATTTCTTTATAATATCATAAATAATATTGATATAATTGTACTAATTAGTAGATGATTCCTGTGACTTCATCCGCGTGGATTTAGATTTTTAAAAAGTCCAGTAGGAACTCTGTTTTTCCGAGTTAAAAAGTAGCCTATGCCCGTCCCTGGGATGCAAATTTCCTCTGTACACAAACAGATGTTATTTTTAAAAAACCTATATCCATAAATCTAATTGGATAAAGTCGCGAACATCATCTAGTATTTTACTAAAAAAATAGTTAATGTTGACAAAATATAAGACGAATATTTTGCCTCGATAAGACATGAATAGAATGCTTCTTGTAAAGTGGTACTCCTACGCGCGGCATTAACAAAGAATAATATGTTTTTACAACTAAATGTCAAAACATTAACGATTCTCCATGTGAGTCATATAAGTAATATTATATAGTAATTACGCCTCAGGGCTATGTATTATTTAAACGAGACACTGGCAATTTAGCCACAACAGCAACGAGATCACTAGTTTTCCTTGTCTTCTCATTTGATCTAGAAACAAATTATATAACATTAACTTGCCTAGTTTAATGACGAGTATTATCATAAAAATGGAATATTGCCTGTTGGTACGTAGGTTACATTCAAATTGAAGTACGCAGTAGGTACGTGCGTGCCAATGGCATGTATTTATCTATCAAATCAATGCAAAATACCTTTGTTGTCCGCTTAGGTACATTATTCATCATTTGAACACTATAAACTTAAGACAAAAAAAGGCCAAAGACTTAAAGTACAGTATTTGACAGAGATATTCCCGATCGCTAATTCTATTTACATAAATTAATTATGACTACATAATTTGTATACAAGTAATAAGTAGATTCGTAATTTAAATTCAATTTTATTTCAGACTTCAAATAACATTTAAATTTTAACGGTGCAACAAAATTTTATAGGTTCATCTTAATGCAGAAAGCAATAATACCCGCTTAATATCGCTACATTAAAATAAACACCTTTAAAATAGTATTGCAAATATTGGCGTTAAAAAATCAAGTAGGTAGGTAAGGTAACCAAACACATTTAGTCTCGTAACACTTTTTAATAAGAAAAATAAAGGTTTTTAAATATTGTTTTATATGTACGAGTATGCAGGCACATGTATCAAAAAGTAACTTGACTTTCTTCCTAGAAATTTAAGAAAACAACAAACAAAATATAAGTCTAATACAAAATAGATTTTTTTAGGCACATGAATAATTATAAATTCTGGGTATTTTTTTTTTTAAACTTTTATCTAGTAATTGATAATTGGTTTTAAATTATTACCTAGTTTCCTTAAAATGATAGTCAAACTAAAGTAACTAAGACCTTTTCTCACACTCAATTGATGCTGCGTTGCGGCTAACACCACAGACAAAAGCTTGTAAATTATCAAATAATATTCGTATTCCGGCTTCCAGTAGGCGATCTCACCCAAAGGTCAGCTTCGAACAATCGGTCAGCTTCTATGTGGCTTACACCCTCAGGCAATCTCTCATTATCGGTACGAAACAAACAAATTCAATTAGGACTAAGAACACCGCTCAAAGACGCCGAAAACTACCGATCTTATCCAACGGGGTCATCGACATATCGAATTACGCACTAAAACATATTCGCCTTAAAAGTCTTTAAACATTCATTTTATGATATCATCTTCAAGAATTTTATTGAAAACTTTTAACGCAACTAGATATTACACAATACGATTTTTATTTTATTTTTTAAATCTTGAGTTAATTAATGACTTAATACAGATGCCATTTTAAATTGAGAATGAATAACTTCGCTGCTTGTCTGTTTTTAACCTTTATCTACAAAATGAATTCAACTTTAATAATCTCTACATGGTACTTAGGTATAAAGCGAAGTAGCTAGCAATCTGAATTTATCTTTACAATCGATTATTATTATCTTCTAAACTGCTAATGGGTATTTCAATGCGATTTTCACCATCATTTAAGAAATTCAAGAGGAAACTGATATTATTATTTTATATAGGGCAAATGATGTCTGTATTAACGTAGTCCGCGCGGATTTATGGATTTTTGAAAATCGCGTGGAAACAGTTTGATTTTCTGTGATGAAATGCATGATTTATAATAGTTATAAGGATTTTGCTTTGAGAGTGTGTGTAGATTTTGCTCCAAAGTCTAAACTTCAACTTACTTAACAAACTAAAAAAAAATTTCAACATTCCATACTTAGGTACAACTTATTTTTGCGCACTACTAAAACAACGTTAGTAAAGTGGACAGTTAATTCAGTAGCGCACGTTTATGATACAGTTTTTATGGTGTGAACAATGTTAGACAGTTATTTTTGGTACATCTATGTGTGATATGGTGTTCTCAGAAGTCAAGTGCGTGAGAACGGAGAACGGTAGGTTTTGGGCAACCTTTGACATGACCACCACACGGAATTACCACTGAACTTTTAATAGTATCCGCCCTCACATTATAAAATGCACAATTAATATTTGTTAAATTTACTCTAACGTCATTTTTTAACAAACCTACAAGAGGTTTAAACGTTTATCATCTTTTTCCGTCTTATCTTTTTAATAAAAAAATATTACAATAATGATGCTACACTTAGTCAAGACAATAGGTGAATGAAATCTTATTATTTAGAAAAAAATACTGGCTTTTAATTAAGTACAAAAATTTTAAACTATGTAATTATTAATGTAATATTTTTTTTTATTGAAAAGATGAACAAAGTACACTTTGAGAATAAATATGCTTTTAATTTTTAAGTAAAATCACTTTATGTAAATGTGATCGTACCTACTTAGTTTTAAAAGATAAAACGGTGCGCGTTGAAGTCTTTTATTTCGATTGAAGATAATGTTCGTTGATGTCTTTCATGTGAAGTTATACGAAAATACATTTTGTTTGCTTGTTAATTTTTTTTAATGAATTTAATAAAAACTACATTCACTGTTTACAATTCAGTTTATAAGTTTTATACTTAATTTGTCATCAAGTAAGCTTGTGGTCGATTAACCTAGCTTCAATGATAAAGTAGCCACAAAAAATTGGCTTCATAATCATAAACCCATCGCCGGCTTACCACTGAGTAGGTATTTTCTAAGACTGAGAAGGGTTTGGCCATAGTCTACCACGCTGGACAAGTGTGGTGTGTGCAGATTCACACACTATTGAGAACATTATGGAGAACTCTCAGGCATGCAGGTTTCCTTCCCCACGATGTTTTCCTTTACCGTTAAAGCTAGTGATATTTTATATATTAACACGCACATAGTTTCAAAAAGGTGCATGCCCGAGATCGAACCCCCGATCCTCCAAATAGGAGGCAGACATCTTAACCACCAGGCTATCCGCTCTTAAGAGGGCTCTCTCCGTCACTCGTTTCATACAATCGTAGTTCCAATTTCATTTGAATATTAAGCAATCAAAGTCCATGAAATTTTGCAGACATATTTTAGAAACTAATATCTATGTCTGTGGTTTTCCAGATTTCTGTTAAAATATTCGGTTTCAAAGTTACGCGGTCTTAAAAATTTACATACAAATCTTTGAGCCCCTGTAATTTTAAAACTACATATTTTTAGAAAAATCTAAAACACCACAGACACAGATATTAGTTTCTAGAATATGTCTGCAAAATTTCATGGACTTTGGTTGCTTAATATTCAAATGAAATTGGAACTACGATTGTATGTAACGAGTGACGGAAGGAGCCCTGTTAAAATTGGCTTAATAAACGAGACCCGATAATAAGGTGGTAATGACCACTTTAGCTTTCTTCTTTCCATCTAACGTGTTTCAAATCCTCCTATCACTGATAACATGCTGTCAGCGATAAACTCGCAAATGATAGCATGACGTGACATAAACAGTAACGTGGCATTATCTAAAAGGGGCTGTCTACTTTCCTTCGGTCGGGTTTTCTAGACTAGTTCGAGCTCAACGGAAACTGTCGTTTTCATCTGAACCGGACCGATGATTCCTCTTATCAAATTGAGAAAATGTTCTCACCACGGAATTCCATATAAGGTAATAGAAATGATATCTGCTGTTTTTACCAATAGTAGATATTGTGTCGTCAATTTTTAGCAACACTTTTCTCTTTTAGAGAGAGCGAGATATACATAAGTTTGCTGGTTTGGTCGTAACGCGTAATGCTGAAGATTTACTATTTGCCAAATATTCGTATCTGTAGCTCACTGCTGAAGTGATTGACGGGCTCTACGGATGCCCCTACGACAAACGCTTGCAACCTTTATCTATTCGTCTATTGCGTCGCGGCGCATCTTTGGCGCACGTCAGCTGTGGTGTGTCCGTCGTATACATCAATCATCTTGGTAGCGACCGGACCCACGGAATATCATACTTTGATCCAAACAACAGTTTCTATTCACAGTTTCTATAATATCATATCTCTAGCATTCAAAGTAATTAAACTGTAATAATTAATATATACGATTTTACGATGAATGTACTTCAACATCTGCATGGCGATTAAGCACATGCTTGTTATCAATTTCTATACCTATTTTAAATTCTGTGGTCCCCGCATTTTCTCGCGGGGATCGCTGATGATATGAATCAGGGTGAAATTGTCGGTTGCGGACGCCCAAGGCTGATAATAGTGGGCTATTTTGTAAGTTTCACTGGACGTTACGCGCCATTGAGCGTAGCCTATGCTATTAACTTGATTTCTTCTGTCAAAATTTGCGATTGATTTCCCTATTTGATAGACAGAGCATAAGGATGGGCGATAACAAAGTTTGCTCCTTGAAAATAATATCTACACTACACATATTTTAGTGACAAGTTTTAGATATTAATAGTAATATTATAAGTCGAAAAGTGACTGTAAGTATGTTTTCAATCTTTCGAGTCTTCATTTGAGTTTTTAAAAATCGCGAAGGAATCCCATGATCATCTGGGATTAAAAGTAGCCCGTGTCCGTTTTCGGGAAGTAAACTATCTGTGTGCCAAATTTCAGCAAAATCGGTTTAGCAGATGGATTGTGAAAAAGTAAAAGACACACTTTCGCATTTATATTAGTAAGTACGGATGTAGAGCAGGCGGAATCTTCGAATTATACGATGGATTCACATTCGATAAATACGAGTACATATCTTTGTATTAGGACGTAATAATATTTCTCACCCGTTAATAAAAGTAAAATAATTTTCACTTAATTTACGTGTGTACACTTCACACTAATCATTCGACGGAAGCACGTCTCTTGTAATGTGAAGTCGTAATATTAACAGAGAAACGCGTAAAGTAGTTAAGCTCTTAATTGCTTGTTTTATTAATGCTGATGACATTTATTAATAAGTGAAAGCGGAGTAACTGTACCGAGCTGTGAGGCATCAAAGGATTTTATGCCGCTGTTACAATATATTAATATGTCTTCATCTTTCATATTATATCGTCTAATCTAATCCTAATATCCATACTAATATTTTAAATGCGAAAGTGTGTCTGTCTGTCTGTCTGTCTGTCTGCTACCTTACGGCCCAACAGTTTAACCGATTTCTTATACTTATACCTAACCGGCTATACTACCGGCTATACTATACTAACCTGCTTATATCCCGGGGACGGATATAGGCTACTTTTTATCCCGGAAAATCAAAGAGTTCTCACGGGATTCCTAAAAACCCATGCCCTTAACCGATTTGTATGAAATTTGGTTCCGAGGTAGCTTGCGTCTCTGTAATTGACATAGGCATTTTATCAACAGCTCCCACGGGATCTTTAAAAACCTAAATCCACGCGGACGAAGTCGTGGGCATCCTCTAGTTCTAAGATAATACTAGAAAGTGTAGGTGTACTAATAGTGTACTAATAGAAAATTACTCATACAACTTGCTCTAGGCATGTGAAGTGTGATAGATTTAGTTAATGGTAATTAATAATTAATAAGTACCAATATTCATTAGAACGTTTTACATGTTTATTAGTTACATGGGCTGTAGGCTGTTACGTATTTACGTCCTCTACTACTTTCTTACAATTTGGTTATACAGGTAGACACTTTTTAATCCTTTATTTTTTATTCTTTGACAAATTAGCTCTTCAATACGATCTCACCTGATACGGGCAATACAGAAAAGTATAAAAATGTGTAACTTGAAAGGGATACCTATATGGTAGTTAAATAAACCTATAGCCATGTAACGCATATCACTTGGCGGCTGGTGCATTATCTTGATAGGTAACACCCACAAGAGTTACCGAAATTAGTTAAAACTACCCTTTTATTACATACTGCTCCGTAAAAGTAATGAAAAGCAGTATCTTAAGTTTAATGTGCCTTATGAATTTAATATCGAATAATAATAGTTTGAAATATTATATGATACATAATGACATAGAAGCAAGTAGCCATAGGTTTTATTACCGCCCGATAGGGTAAAGAGAGCGGTAAACTCATTATACAGCGCACGACCGGCGCGCGCCGCGGGCGCCGTTCAACTGAGGAAGTGATACCGCGCCCAGCGCACGCGCATCTAGTGCAGGGCTGCATCGCTAGAGTTTTAATTTCTTAACCTTCTTTCTACAGTAGAACATTTTTTAATTAAAGAATATTATTAACATAAATAAAACATGTTTAATAATTTATGATTATCTTTTTTTATGGCTTTTTTATATAAATAAAATACTATTAAGTAGGTAGCTACTTAGTAAAACTATTACTTACATCAATTTTATCTTACAAATTCAATAATAATTGACAGTCAAAAGTGTATAATACACCAATTTTGAATAACTGACTTTGGCTTAGATATGGGTGATATTTAAACCTACGATATTCTGTGATAGTTTTTGTTCTAGATGATATAATGTCGGAAAGTTTCAATTTCAACTGACAATAAAAATAAAATAAAATAGCTCATGTAGGTTCAAATATTTATTGGATATTTCAGTCAGACAATTAGTTACCTTTTTATCTGAACCTATAGAGATTTTCAACTGTCCTTTGCATTGCCAGTTATCGTTCTAGAGATGACCTGATCATCTTAAGCAATAATTTTTCCATTCCATTCAATAAATTGGCGCCATCGAATACCATCTGAAATATCACAATGGGCGTGTTGACCTCAAAGATATTAGCCATTCTGAGGTTGGCCTACTCCCACACACCATTGTAGGACATTCCAAAATATCCCTTTACGATAATATTTTACAGGATATGTCTGCCAAATTGCAAAACCTAATACCTAAATAGAGTTGATAAATTAAAAGAAAAAGCGGTGATAACCTAGTGGTTAGGGCATCGGCCTCTTATTCAGAGGAGCTCCCAGGTTTGTTACCGGGCACGCACCTCTTTTTGGAGTTTTTTTGGAGAATTTGATATTACCTGATCTATTGGTGAAGGAAAATATCGTGAGAAAATCTGCATGCCTGAGACTTTTCCCTAATATTCTCAATGGTGTGTGAAGTCTGCCAATATGCACTTGACCAGCATGGTAGACAATGGCCAAACGCTTTTCATTCTCAGAGGTGACCCGTACTCATTAGTGAGACGGCGATGGTGATGATAATGATAAGTAAGTACTTTTCACAATTTGAAGCAAATTAGCAAGTTGATAAACTAAATAAAGATACTTCCCTCAGTAACAATAGTCATCCATAGCACAATAGCTTCAGAGCAGTCGCAGATACGAGGTATTTGCACAAAGCGGAGCCGCCGCCCGCGGCCCTCGAATGTCATTTCGAAGCTTAACATTAGTCGCATCATGACAGACACACAATATCCCCCGTTTCCGCGGCGTAATTGCGAAATACAATCTCATCCGACCGCGAGACCACACATAACAAGTATGGCAATTTAAATTTTTGAAGTGCTGAACCGTTTATATGTTACAACTAGAGGATGCTCGAGGATTTAAGTTTTTACATTCATCCACTTGAGTTTAGGTTTTTAAAAATCCCATTGAAACTATTGTATTTTTCGGGGAAAAAATGGCATATTCTAGAATAAAATTTATCTTTGTACCGAAAAGATGATGCTCGTAATAAAGTACATGTGAATTTAGATTTTTATAAATCCCGCAGAAAATCTTTGATTTTCAGAGTTTTTTTTTAAATAAAAAATAAATGTTTATTAACTTAACAAACAGTGTTTACAAACTTTAGTGATAACGATAGTCCATATCCATCTTAGGGATGCGTAGATATAATGAAGCTATTCAAAGAGAAGGTATTACTCTAGAAGTTGGCAAGTGACAACGCTTCTATTGCCAGCTCTTATATTACTGTAGACGTCATAATTACTCAGAAAAAGTTCAAAATTCTAAGAATCTTAATATGAATACAATGAATCTAAACAGTCCTTAGACTAACCATTTGAATCCTAGCAGATAGCAAACAAGTTAAAGTAAACGTAGGTACCTACTTAGATTTAAAGACCTTGTACTATCTGATAATAGCACTGACTAATCAGTAAATAATGCGGGAGAGGCCTAGCTATTTCAACCTGCATTCTCAAATTCCTGTCAAATAGTTAACAATCTCGATATTCGATACCATCTGAATACAGTAAAATCGCGATATTTGAAACAAGTATTCAATTATGCCGCAAATCGCTTGTCCACAAATATTTATTCAAATAAACCCTTAAACAGCTTCACAGGGCAAATTGAACTTAATCGATGAACGAAATCGGTTTAATTTTCGCTCCAACAAAAACCCATTTATCATGATCTTCACATAAGCATTAAACTGTGAATGTTTAATGGAGTTATGTCGAATGAATGAACACCATATTTTGTGGTAGACACTAAACACCTATGGTCAAATGCATTTTTATAATGCTATATATTTAAATTAATGGAATTACCATACTAATATTGATGATTTATTAGTATAGATTTAAAAACTGTTAATATAAATTTAAAAAACAGATCGTAACACAGGGGAGGCCTCTATCCCAAATATTGTAAAATGTAGTCGGGTTGACTTTAAGTGAAAGACATTATCATAGCAAAATTGGGCACATCGTCTCCCTAGAAATCGGATTTCATTATTTAGTGGAGTCTTAAAGTCCGTCGCTATCTAGGCGTATAATGCATTAAATGTCCTGCATTAATGCTATGCGTGGGCTGGTCCGTCCACATTTCTATGATGAATCGGGTCCCTGGAACTCGAACGTTACGAAAATTCGCCTCAATTTACATATAGATACGATCCCGTGACATATTCGAGCTTGAACCAACGATAGTTCAGAGTATTGTATTGTTGTTACACGAGATATTTATTGACCACTGCGAGCGGCCATTATAAAGCCAAACAAAGTTACATAAGTGGCAAATGATCTAAAAGGTCCGCCGTGCTACGGTTGTTGTGAAATTAGCAATACTAGAGCCGAATAAACAATGCAAAAGATAGCGGGAATTGATAACCTAAATAATACTTACAAATCTCTTCTGACTGGTGAAAATTCAGATCAATCTGTCAACCATTTGTTATCACTAAAGGTGATGCCAAAAACAAATGAATAAATAAAGGTAAAAAATAACCTAAATAAAAAAATTGAATCATCAGTGGATTCATCGGAAGAAGAAATACCTATAAAGCAATGTAAAATAAAAACGTTAGCAGAGCAACATTTAACTAATCACACAAGTAGCACCAGAAGCGAGCACGCAATCAACAAAAACAAAGAGCCGAAGAGCTCGTGACCTCATCATAGTCATAACATAAAGACAATACGCCCGGACGGTCAAATGTTAACCCTGCATTGCGAAACATTAGAGGCATTAGAATGTCATGTGGTAAAGAATGGCCCACTGGGTGATTGATGGTACACAGGCGCGTGGGCGTTGGCTGAAAACACTCGCTAAATTACACCGTGCCATGTTGTGATTGGATAATTTTAGTTCCACTATATGAGGATCATCATTGCCATTGTTCAGATGAATCATTACTTAGATGAAACTATAATTTATTACATGTGAAACCGTAAACATTGCTTAATTATACAAAGAAACTAAGCTAGTCCGTGTAGTGGAATGTGAAACATTAAATCTCTTATGCCTGATACTTGCTTAGGGCTTGAACACACACGATACTTATAAGAACGGCACTATTGCCAATTTGATCGCTTTAAAAAAGTTATAACCTGCAATTAATACTTTAATACTGCAATTAATAAAACTTTTAATTACGCACATATTTTGATAGTCAGTATCAAAAGCTATACAACGAATAGTAACTCCATGTTCTCCTCCATGCTTACATTTACATGTTTACTCACTAATATATCTACTAGAAGGGCATTCTGAACCACTAGTGGTTGATTCACTTGACGGTTCAAAAGCACTTGTAAAAGTTTATTTCAATAAAAAAAGTATTTCTTTTCTATTTCTATCCTGTCACTTTGATATGCGCAAACGCAATAAAACGCCAGAAACAATGCAGCATGGAAACATCGCTCAACGCACAAAATAAAACGCTATACAACATCGATCGCGATGAGAAAGCCATTGAATGGTTTTGCTAAAAGTATTGTGTGTGCGTGGGTTCTAATACTGTTTTATTTTATAACGCAACGACCGCACGCGCATCGCACGCGCCGCTAATGATCTGTCGGTCTGTTCTGCTATTTTCCAATTACAACGATATCACGACCAAATAAAACTTATATAAGAAGTTGTTTTGTAGTTTTGGCATCTAATTTTATTGATAAAATCATCCTCACTAGAATCGAATTAGTAATGACTTCACTACTCATATTATAAATGCGATAGTCTGTTGGTATGTCCGTCACTCACGCTGCAATTGACCCACGGATTGGCGGTTTTTTTGAATGGATATACGAGTTTAAGACGTGAAAAGTAACATAGACTACTTTTTATACCGAAAAATTAAAGAGTTCCACGAGATTTTAAAATCTAAATACATGTGAACCAAATGTCCTTTTAAATTAATCTTTGACGATTCAGAATTTAATACCAAAAATTTTGATAAGTACTATTTAAGTATGTAGGTATTTTTTTTTTTAAATAAATATTCATGTAGCAGAATTATACTCAACTATTTCTTTGATGATAGTTACTTTAATGTTACACGCTTGGTCTACGTATCATTAAGACCATAATCAGTAACCTTACTGTTATTAATTTTATATCTGCATGACTAACAGAGATTGATTAATGTTTAACAACCTAGTTTTATAAAAAAGATCATGAAACTTCGAGGTAAGCATTTGCATGGGTGTGCTCAAATGATAATTCATTGACTAGACATATTATAAACTTATACCACCTTATACTTTGTCTGATACATCACACACTTGTACACACAAATACATGTGAATATACCCTTACTGATACATATGCACGCTCAGTCTGATATTATTGTTATGATAAAGCGGAGCCTTCTAACACAGGAGTAAAATATTCTCTTACTATCTACTAAAAAAAGGCTCCAATTTCTCTTACTGTTAATCTTCGTCATTTGAAATAAACTGTTTTTATTATAAGACGTGGTTAAGCTTAACGCCAGTTGATTAAGCTTATAAAACTTTAACTCTACTTCACTCTAGTGTTCCTACTTACCAACAGGAACTACACAATAAAATATAACGCCTGATAAGGAACGGTACGTAACAGCTCGAATGAGTTCAATTTCTACCTTGATATAGATTGCGATCTTTAACTCATTTTAAAGATCGCCACTGTTGACGAAATTGACCCTTATTAAAAAGGTATAAGAACTATAAATGCGTGCACGTAGAGATCATAGTATAGTTCTCGCGTTAATAAATTCCACTAATGCATACATCTGAAGAAGCTGTGTAATTAAGAACGTTGCTTGCGGGCGTATCTCGTAAACTGACAAATGGGAAATATTGCTATGAGCGCTCGTACTTATATTGTTTTAAGTAATAGGTTCGAAATATTGATTCATTATTATTTCAATCTTAGTAATGTATCTCAAAGGTCAACTTCTTTGGTATTTGACGAAAAAAAATACAGAATTTTAAACGTATAGGTAGTAACTAGCTAGAATGTATAGGTATACGAATCGCGAGATTGCCTGGTTCATCTAGTGGTTAGCATGTTTGACTGCGGATGATGAGGCGGGTTCGATTTAAGTGAACTAAACTCTGTAAATCATAATTTTACTACGAAATGACTACGAAACTCTACACAAAGGTATGACAAAACCTATACGTATATTTGACGATACTTAACTTTTTTGCTGGCAAAGATTTGAGTCCCTTTAAAATCGACCAAATTATTTTAATTTACATAACTGTTGCGATATTTAATAGGTTGTAAGCATGGATTACTCGCTAAAGTGCTGTTGAAATACCTAGCTGCGTTCAAAATGACACTAATGTCAATTTATCCTGTACCATTATTCCAATTGCATGCATCATTCAATTAAAGGCTACGGACATGGAACACGGCCCGCGATCGCAATGGCCCAGTATTTTATATCTAAAGGCTTGCCCACAATCATATTTAAGATAGACACGCAACGACACGTAAAAGGGTTAGGTATAAGGGCCGTTACACACATGATACTTTCAGCATGAGCGATTGGCAAATTCACATTTTGTCAACTTAACACAATGATTGATAGTTATTGTAATACCGGAATATAAAGCAGTAATAGCACGTTTCACGCCGCGCCCATATTTTGTATGCAGCAATCGACTTAGTGAGGCTCTGGCATCTGTCCTTTTGATGCAACGTTCACATGCAACAAGTCGGCAGAACGAGATGCAGCAACAATGCAGTTGGCAAATTGCTGATCACTAAAAATAAAGCTCTGGTCACACATAAAACAACGACGCAGCGATTCCAAACTGGCTCCTAGAAGTTGTATGGAGCTGTACGAAGCCATTTACACTGTTGCAACGCTGCGCGTTGCATTTTATACTTTTTTTTACCTACTCGTACCTATTTCAAATTTCTAAACACTGGTCCCCCTACCGTGCTACGGTGTTGATGTATCTATACTGTCGCGCGTTATTTGATAATGGTCTAAAAGTATTAATATGTCTACCTACTCTACGATATCTATAGACAGCGGTCATGCATCATCTGCGACATCTTACCCAAAGGTGCGTAAGCACCGCGCCAATATCTACGTAGTCTGTACTACTACGGGCGTACGTGTTATCCACACAAGCATTCGAATTTGTCTTCACTTTTCAAAACACAAATTCATGATCTTTGCCTTTCTGGAGTTTTATTAGTGGGTATCTTTGTGTGTACTTTGGCTCTAATATCCTGGCACGCAACGAAACGCAAGAGGGCTATAAAACGAGCGTCCCAGTGGACACTAAGACGTTTACCGCATTGATGTAGTGCCGCATCAGTTTCAGCTTAGATCGCGACAAGATTTACTGTTCTGTAAGTCATGCGGGCGATTTGAACGTATTTTGCGGTGACGCGCCGCAAGTCACATACGGATAACGGTGCTATTTTCATTTTTGTACTAATATGTTACGTTCCTTAAATATGAACAGTGTAGGTAGCTTTATTTCGAAAAGCTGGAATGTTGTCAATAAGTTTTGCAAACTTCAGATTCAAATTACAAGAGTAATGATACCTGCAGTTTGGTTTTCTGATTTTACTCTCTAGGTCATTAATAATAATATATCGATGCAAAAAATCAGCCGTTGCATATATATTTGCTGATTGAAGGGCAATCAACAAACAAACCCACTTAAACTAGCGACCGCCCGCGGCTTCGCTCCCGTGGCAGTTCTAAAAAATGCGACCTTATTCATTTTCTACATTATAAAGAGAACCTCTCTCTCTGCACAGCGTTCTAGATCCAAGGGTTTGAGAGTTGATGAGTGAATAAGTGATTGAGTCAGGACCGATGGTCAGGACGGAGCCCAGAGCTTTACACTTGTACCATGTGGCCATGTTTGTGACGATACTAAAGAGTGGCTTGGTATATTATTTAGCTGATTGTGATGCATGAGGGGTCGTGCGCATAATAGCCGGATAAGTTTCGATTGAGCCCCTTTGTGTAAATCCCGTTCACAACCTTATAGAATATAGTTTGTACTTAGGTTCCTATTATTGAATTACGTGTAGGTAGGTACATCACTACCCATCAATACCCATATTATAAATGCGAGAGTGTTTGTTTGTTGGTTTATTCTGGACTTGTACTGCAATCAGGTCGCAGCAGGACAGCGCACTGGCATGATTTTTACATGGGTATATAGCTATAGACCTGGAGAGTAACATAGGCCACTTTTTATACCGGAAAATTAAAGAGTTTCCACGGAAATTTTAAAAACCTAAATCCATACCGACGAGTTGGCGGGCACGAACAATTTTTTCACCATGCTTAAAACTGTGACCCATCTATGGACACGGACAAATACAAATCATACCTAAGTCTCAAATTTATTTCGTTTTGTAACTATGCTTAGTTATTTTAGTATTGACAGTATTTTATCCACTAACAGGAACCTCATAACTTTTCATCTGAACCACATAAAATCTCATTGCCACGACACTAGACTTGCCTTTGTAACGTAACACTTATTACCGTACTACAGGACAGATTGGTAACGATGTAAAATAGCCTTTATTGCATTCCTGTTGAAGCTACACCTTTGTTTCGTGGGTGGTCATAACTATAAAGGTCATTAGATATATTATCATACTAATAGGTAAATTTTAGAAAACAGCCAATGGTGGACCTTAAATGTAGGTACCTTTATTTACAGGACATTAGATAGGAAGGGTTGGCATGATTATTTGCATATGTATGTAGATATTTTGAATTTTTATCATTTTGGTACATATCTAACCTATCACCAGATCGCGGGCATCATCTCGTATTTCATATTTTAAGTGAGTATATTTGTAACTCCCGGCCCAAAAAGAGGGGTGTTATAAGTTTGACCTGTGTATCTGTGTATCTCTCTGTGGCATAGTAGCTTAGGAGCTGAGGATGTAATGAACCAATTTTAATTTAGTTATTTTTTGTTTGAAAGGTGGCTTGATTGAGAGTGTTCTTAGCTATAATCCAAGAAAATTGGTTCAGCCGTTTGAAAGTTATCAGCTCTTTTCTAGTTACTGTAACCTTCACTTGTCGGGGCTGTTATAAATTTTTAATTTACACTTGTTAAATAATGTTTATGAAGTTATAAAAATACATTTTGTATATTGCTCTTTTCTGTCATTTCTGATCTATACATATAAAAGAATACACTGATTGAATGCATGTAACTTCTTTCTATATAACGTAGACGATAGATTATTCCTTGAGAAAGGAATTTAAAAAAATCCTCTCAAGCGAAGTTGGGGCGGGTCGGCTAGTCACTCATAATTTAAAACTCATTATACGTGAAATAAACCTTATAGCGAGATAATTTGGACAAGCGAGATCGGTGTCGGGGGCAAAAAGACCGATGTGTCCTAAATGCACCACCGAGTAATTGAGGTAGTGTTTTTCTGATGAAGTAAGCGCCTACATATGTATATGTATGGAATAACAACTCAATTTGTTTCGCTCAAGTAAATAGGGCTGACATTTAGTTACACACTACAAGTACCTAATTAATTTTATACCAGTATAATTTTCATGAGTCATACCTCAAACTCTATAAAATTAACCGCATCGATATTAAGAAAAGAAAGAAAGAATTCATGACTTAAATCAAAACTACCCGTGAATATAAAGAACTTATATTATGAGGTATACTTAAGTAGGTACAAATAAATTATTAAAGACCTTAGAGACCAAATGATATAACTACAGTAGAAGTATGTGTTTGCTAACCCTACGAAAACAAGGTATCAGGATTCACACGGCCAGTCTTTCAAAAAATCTTTTGAGTGTCCGATAATATTTCAACTAGACAGAAATTTTCATATACCCAATGAATGATTTATTACACCATTCAATACGACGTCTTCATTTTGGTAGCTTCAGGCGGGTCGTGAGTGGGTGTTTCGGATGACCCAAAATATATTTTCAAAGGAGAAATCCCGATAAAGCCTGATACAGACGCCAGACTATAAAAGGCTCCGCCAAACTTTGGAGAAAAAAATCTTGATCATCATAATCGTTAACCCGTCACTATCTATTGCTGAAGAGATTAATTAATCCTTTAAAGAGTATGTGTGTAGTGAACATACAATCCTCTGAATAATTCGTCATCTAGTTACTTCTAGCCACTTTATATACTTTGTTATTACTTCGAAACTATCCCACACTGGGCGAATTCTGCAAAATTAAACAATGAAGTAACTCTCTAATCCTTGATGCTATTTTTTTAGCTCCGAAATGAAGAAAAGAACATATTAGGGAGCATACGCTACACAAAAACGTAGATTTTAGGAGGCGTGCAAGGAAAATTTGACACCAGCCATCACTGACGAAATTCGCGCTGACTTTAATTATTGGCTAGCTTAAATCAGCGGTCTGCAATAGCCCTAAGGCAATAAATCAAAATTCTTTGTGCATGAGCCTCTTGCTACGATTCCTTTTGCTCAGAGGTACATTTATCATTGCGATCAACACAACACGTTCTTAAGAGTGAAAATTTCGCGGGTTATCTTGACACCAGATGAGTAATATAAAGGCACCGACCAGTTATATTGGTTTTGGTTGTTTCATTTTTATTTATGCTTCCATTTCGTACATATTTTTATTTACGAACGTTACTGTTGTAGTCTTTCAACCTTGGATAACTTCTGCATCGGAATACCGCACAATATCTTATTAAAACGATGAGAATTCATATGAATATTTTAAATGCGACAGTGTGTTTCTATCTGCATCTTTTACTTAAACAATTTTGACGAAAGGTACAGGGATAGCTTGCATTCTGGTAATGGACATAGGCTATTTTTGTGATTCCTGATTCCTGTCCAGTTGGTACCTATAGGTATATACCTATCAGCTTGTAGAGTTTCTTAGCACCTTCTTTATATCACCTGTTAGTCGTCGATGCATGTATAATTTATTTAAAAAAAAATTTAGTTATATATATAATAATAATGTAGTTTATTAATATAATGTAGTTTATTTATTTAAAAAAAAAAAAAAAAAAAAATACTTATAAATCCAAGTCAGTTCAAATCGTTTAAGTCGTTAAAAGAGAGATTTTGAATTTTAATTTATTTTGATCTATAGATCGTTTACTTACTAATCCTTTTTGAACTTTTCTACAAAGAAAGTGTATCTACAAGTCATGCAAGTATTTATCTACTTATTGGGAATTCCTTAGACATCGATTTTCGCAAAGTAACGCTCGCATCAAAATCTATTTTAAGGGCCTGCCGACATTATTCCTTTGAAAGTATTGTTATTCAACACCTATCCAGTCCTACAAATGACATCACAAAATTTTCAAAAAAATATGTACAATAGTTTGGTTAATGGTCTTTAGTTATTTAGAGTTATTTATTTAAATAATCGTTTATTACGATAAATACACGAATCTGATACAATAGTAGCTTCATTTAAGATCGTGTATCAACTTCTTTACCTGTGCAACCACGAAAGTAAATCTTACATTTAATAATAGGGAATATATATATGATACACTTTCGAAACGTATTTTATTCTATTTCGACATTCTTTATGAAAAATTCACATTTGGGTCAAATAATCCTAGTCGGCCCTGCGCGGGAGACGCGACGCATACGGCAGGCGCCCTTCAGACGTGGTGGATGTGCGCAATTTTTCCCGCCAATCGCTCTCGATTTACGAAAAATATTTTTTGTGTGATCTTATTGTAGCGAAATTATTATTTATAAATTATTGAATAAGGATGATTTGTTTTAGTTTTAAGAAACTTTTATCATCCAATATTAGTGAACTCCATAGTAAATAGGTACTTAGTAGTGTTTTTTAGTTATTTCGTTGTTTTAAATTGTGTTAGGTAGGTACGAAGGTATCATAGTCAAATATCAGGATGCCGAAAATATCTCGACTAAAACGATCCCAACTACAAAAGATTGAAAGCATGAAAATCGCGTAAGTACCTACTTATCTTCCCATATACCTATTATTACATAAAAATATTGTGCGGCAAACTATTTTTTGGCCCGATCCCTGGAATTGAATCCGAAACCTCGTCACCCATAGTGGAACATTGAAACTCCTGACTAACTAGGTACTACTACTTACTATAAACGGCCTCGCCCCCGGCTTCGTACTTACGGCTTTTTTGAAAATAAATAAGTACAGCCTATGTCACTCAGGAATAATGGTAGCTTTCTACTGATGAAAGAATTTTCAAAATTGGATCAGTAGTTCCAGAGATTACTTCATACAAACTTTACTTCTTTATAATATGAATGAATAAACACACACCATTCCTTGTTGCGTCATTCTTGTAAGCAGCTGGGCAAAATACTGTAAGTAGGTAAGTACTAAGTACCTACCTACCTAGTAACTTCCTACCTACCGACACAGATTACAATAATGGTCAAAACTTATTTATAAGTAGGTAGAGGTACCTATAATAGCACCCCATAGTACGCGACAGGTTGACATGGCAATCGGATAATGAGCCGCACATCACCCGCGCTATCCCGCACCGGGTTAGCGCGAGGGCTGTGCGGGTGAGTGGGACGTCCCCATCCCGATTGCCATGTCGACCTAGCTATGCTAGTTATAATAACCTACCTCGACCTATCGCCGACTAAAGTTCGCGATAGGTCGAGATGGCAATTGGAATATGAGGCGGGGGGACGCCCCGCACACCTGCGCTCGCCCGCACCGCTCGCTAGCACGGGGACTGTGCGGGGTGTCTCCACCCCGATTGCCATCTCGATTTGTCGTGTACGATATACCTTCATAATTATATTGCAAATTGTACGATAGGTACCTACCTATGTAGGTTACTAACAACAGATTCTTTGTTTACTTTTATTATTTTAGTTTACTCACGCCCCGAGGGTTCAGTACTCAGGTATTTTTTCGAAATTTTACACGATAAATCAAAAATTATTGTGCATAAAAATATATACGTAGTAAAGCCCTTTCACAATATTATGATACCCCACTTGTTATAAATAGTTACCTTTGAAATTTGAAAATACTAATTATTTCTTGATGGCATAAATTTTTAGGGTTACGTACCTCAAAAGGAAAAACGGAACCCTTTTTTGACCTATCTCATAGCCAGCGTTTGCAAATCTAAGCATACGTAGGGACTGAAAGACGCAACTTTGTTTTATACTATGTAGTGATGACGCAGAGTTTTCGCGGCAGCTTATGAAAGTGGCAGAGGCGGCAAATAAATAAAAAAGACAGAATACCTTGAGCGTTTTTTACCCGACTATGGCAAAGCCGAAAGGAAGGGTTATGATTTTAGCAGTGTATGTATGTATGTATGTATGTATGTATGTATGTATGTTTGTATCCAGATTCTGTGTGTTCCACCGTAGCGCCTAAACTACTGGGCCGATTTTGATGAATGAGGTGTCAATCGATTCGTTGTAAAGGCCCGGGTGGCATAGGCTATATTTTATACAAAAAAAATCGGCCAGATGGATGTTACATCAAAAAAGTGAGGGTCTAAAAAAAAATAATTGCTATTGTGTCGAGTGAGATGTCCAATAAAAGAGGAGAAAATTTTGAGTTCATAAATATAAATATAGTTATTATTAAAATATACCAAGCGACAGAAAACCATTTTTTATTATAATTATTATTTCTTATTCAGCGCCACCTATTGGTCATTCACGAGACCTCGGTTGGTCGTCGCATCATAGACAACGGAAAAGTTTCAAATAAAAAAAAAGTTGAAAAAACTATAACCCGACTACGGAAAAATGAGACAACTTGAACCCGACTTGGTACAAGTAAAATAAACTAAAAAGAAAGAAACAAAACAAAACAAAAACAAGATAGGTGCTTAGTGCTATCATCGTCTTCATCGTCTTGAGTAAGATTCAATACAAATGCCGTGGTCGTGCGTTGTCGATAGCAAAAAGAAAATATTCTAATTTGGTAGACAAATAAAATCATTGGGAATGCCGTCAATCAAGGATAAGAAATACGCTGTCGACAACGCACGACCACGGCATTCGTATTGAATCTTACTCAAGACGATGCACTAAGCACCTATCTTGTTTCTTTCTTTTTAGTTTATTTTACTTGTACCAAGTCGAGTTCAAGTTGTCTCATTTTTCCGTAGTCGGGTTATAGTTTTTTCAACTTTTATTTAAAGCAAAACTTCTTTACCGGTTTCAGAAATAGTTAGTACTTAGTATATAGTACATAGTATTATGTCGAAATATATAGCCCTACTTATTAAGGCAAATTTTAGGGAAACCTGTAAATACATTACATAGTTTTGATTAATATTATCCCCGACTCGCACTTGACCGGTTTTTTTCTTATTGGATCTATCTATACATCTTTGGTGATTTTGAAATTTAATCGATATATTTATTACCTACCTACTTGCAAACAAACGAGGAGTTATTTCACGAGGCGTGAAGAAGCCAGGAAAGTTTTGTTTCAGTTTGTTAGCTTTTCAAAATTTGTTTCTCAAGAATTATCTATACTTAATGAATAAAATTGGAGTGTCTGTCTGTAATTTCGAAATAACTACCTCATATTAAGCTCATATGGTTATTTGAACGATACCATAACTGAATCACACGTTTTTAAAATTTTTGTCTGTCTGTCTGTCTGTCTGTCTGTTTGAAAAGGCTAATCTTTGGAACGGCTGAACCGATTTTGACGGTTGACTGTCCGTCGTGTCTGTCAAGAAACCTATAGGGTACTTCCCGTTGACCTAGAGACATGAAACTTGGCAGGTAGGTAGGTCTTATAGCACAAGTACAGGAATAAATCTGAAAACCCCGAATTTGGTTACATCGTTTGAAAAAAAATTAAATGTGCTTTGATTTTCAAAGTAAGGTAACTATACCAAGTGGGGTATCATATGAAAGGGCTTTACCTGTACATTATAAAACATATTTTTATGAATAACAGTTTTTGATATATCGTGCAAAATGTTGGAATAAATACCCGAGTACGGAACCCTAAGTGCGTGAGTCTGACTCACACTTGGCCGGTTTTTTCAAATATCAATTGACGGATAAAACTTAAATGGCAAGCACTTTCTTAAATTTTATGCATTATAGCACGATTCAATATTGACTCTGAATGTAGTCTTAGTAAAGTCAAAGTACGCTTCACATCGTCACTTACTACCTACTGCTATTTACCAGGTGAGATAGCAAACAAGTGCTAATTTATAATTGAATAAAAAATATTAATTCAGGTCTTTTACGATATCAACACACATTAAATTTTCTCCATTGCCGCTTCTAACACGCTTTTGCTCTATGGAAAAAAAACCAACCGAGTGCGAGTCAGACTCGCGCACCGAGGGTCCCGTACTCGGGTATTTTTTTCAATTTTGCATAATAAATCAATCACTATTATGCATAATAAAAAAAAACCCCCACCAATACTAAAAAATAAAAAATAATTTAATTTTTATCGAACATATTATTATGTATACAGGAGTAAAATGTAGTTCTATAGTATCATTTTTTGGATAGTAAATTAAATTGCTTTTACTATTTAGTGTTGCTGGTTTTTAAGTTTTTTATCTATTTTTAGGGTTAAGAAAAAACGGAACCCATAAAGGATCACTTTGTTGTCTATCTGTCCGTCCGTCCGTCGTGTCTGTCAAGAAAACCTATGGGGTACTTCCTGTCGACCTAGAATCATGAAATTTGGAATTTTGAATGAATATTTTTTTTGTGATGTAACCTCAAATTCAAGGTTTTCGGATTTATTCCTTTATACTTGTACTATAAGACCTACCTACCAGCCCAATTTCATGATTTTAGATCTACGGGAAGTACCCTATGGATTTTCTTGACAGACACGACAAACGGACACACAAACAGATAGACAGACGGTCAGACAACAAAGTGTTCCCAGAAGGGTTCCGTTTTTCCTTTTGAGGCACGGAACCCTAAAAAGCTAAGCGCATCGGTGCTATGTCGTTTCTTTTTTCGCCAATGTTGAGGTTGTTAACTTGGTTGACCTGTAGCCGTAGTACAGTTTACCGCCACTAGGTGGCGGTAAAAATTAAAGTAAATTAATGTCGAGGTGTAGAGGGGCGAGAGGGAACCAAATGCTCGAGGCCATTCGAAACTTGGAGCGTCTTAAGTTGTTAGTTGCATAAATAAGCAAGGGATCCGAAGTACGTAAACACTCGAACGCACTCGCAGTACATCCAACGTTTTGCAAGAACTAAATGTTTTCTTAAGTACGAGGAAGGGATCGCAAATATCCAGGGCATATCACTTTCCTATTGGCTCTAGTTATGTCAATAACGGTCAGTATCGTAATAGAAACGTATCTAGTGTTATTTCACAAAACAATGGCTGACTGCAACAAGGAAGCTGTATCAACTCATCGGTGATAGTGACAGCGAACACGATTGCCAGGAATGTCGTGAGACTGTATTGTCTTATGCGCATGTTCTTTACGTATCCATAAGTTCCGTGGGTAATCTTTTCTATTCAACAAAGTAACTTGAGAAAGCCTTTGACACCAAACTAACCCGCAGCGCGGAAAACCCCGCGTGGTTTTCTCCAATCTGAAATTCACAAAACCTAATAATTATTCCATTCCATTCCAGAAAATATGTGATCAAGTCATTATCGCATATTTTCACCCGCACCCGTTCCCTAATAGCACAGCATTTCACTCAACTGTACGAATTGTAATGCTACAATGGAATCTGACCTGTACTGAGCCTTCATATTGTATGCAATATGCACGTGCATGCACGCTCTAACTCTAGTGTTGTCTCTGAAAATGACATAGACGCATGTTTTTAACCCCCAACCCAAAAAGAGGGGTGTTATAAGTTTGACGTGTGTATCTGTGTATCTGTCTGTGGCATCGTAGCTCCTAAAGTAATGAACCGATTTAAATTTAGTTTTTTTTTTTGTTTGAAAGGTGGCTTGATCGAGAGTGTTTTTAGCTATAATCCAAGAAAATCGGTTCAGCAGTTTGAAAGTTATCAGCTCTTTTCTAGTTACTGTAACCTTCACTTGTCGGGGGTGTTATAAATTTTTAATTTACACTTGTTAATCGTTTTCTGATAGAACAGCGTTCGATTTAACCGTGCCAGCTATAATAATATTATTATGATTGTAGCGGTCCTGTATCAAGTCTTAATATCGTAAGCGATACGCACGTGTACGCATACTCTAACTCTAGTTGTTCTAGTGGACACAGGGCAGTGTCGCAGAATTCACCGTTGTCTCGTGCCCTGCTCGCATACTTTCACCCGCGCCCGTTCAGCGATAGTACAGCACTCAGCGATATAAATGTTCCACTAGATGTGGCGCTTCATAAAAACATGTTCCAACGAACATCGGTGTCCATACTCCTGTCAATCGTAAAACGCTTTAGAAGCAGTCCGTTTTTACGAACATAGATAAGTTAGACTAAAGCTACGTGAATAATAATTTAGAGTTATCGTGCAAGTTTGATTTTTACAAACTACGTCTGAAGCTGATTACGAGTAACAGGACTGCGAACACCGATGTCCATTGGAACATGTTGGTGCTACAAAGTGACCCATCTAGTGGAACATATCGCTGACAGCACTCGACTCCACTGTACCAGTTCAGTGCTGTACTTTATCAAAGCTTAAAATTATATTAATTATACGTAATCTGACACGTGCCTGACGTGTATCCTCCTTAGTATCTTCGAACCATTCAGACCTTGCAATACAATGTAACGGAGAGTTTGGAATAAGGGATATAACTAAAGTGGACAGGTAATCTTGTCTTTAAATAACATAATCCATATCACTGCACCGAACAGTTCAAATAATTAAGTATGTAATTGCATTACATCTGCAAAAATGTTTAGTCAAAAAGTTTTAATATATAGGCTGATCTTTTAATGTCATTGGAAAAACATAATCTTCATATTTTAAAAGCAATTTCACCATTTAAGTATCGTGTAGGTACCTACCTATTTTTTCACCTTCATACGTCTCCCACAGCCAAGGGTCACTGGTAGAGATCTCTTGTAGCGATAAGTTTTTCCCTGTCCACAAAAATAATATATTTCTTTTTGGTGTTAATAAAAAAAGCAATAGGGCTTGATTTAATTACTACTTAGCTGAAACTGTAACATTTTTAGGGTTCCGTACCTCAAAAGGAAAAACGGAACCCTTATAGGATTACTTTGTTGTATGTCTGTCTGTCTGTCTGTTGTCAAAAAACCTATAGGGTACTTCCCGTTGACCTAGAATCATGAAATTACCTTATTAATTTATAAATAAACCTACGGAATCCTAAGTGCGCGAGTCTGACTCGCACTTGGCCGGTTTTTAAATCGGACAACGATTTTTAGAAAATCGGATTCAACAGTCAAAATCTAGGTAATTCCATACAAGCTGATTGCAATTGCATTGCGTTGTGCAATTACCCTCTATACTTCAGACAATGTTGTCAGCGCAAGAGCTAGACCTCTAGAAGCTTGTACCATTGAGCTTTCATTTCAGAAACATAAAGACATTAAAAAGCTAAAGAGACCGCTGGCTGTGACCGTATAGTAAAGTACTAGCATTATATCACTTACTGTACCAAACAGGACAATTTACTATGCCAACGCATGCATTCAAATGGACCTTCACAATATTTTCCGCGGCGAGCTCTCAAGTTGATACATTCATTGATATGCAAAACCCAAGATAACATGTCTAATAATAATTGTATCTAAACTATAACGTGAAGTATATTATGACGTGTGAAATTAACAGTCACTAAAGTTTTAGACTTTTTCCTATCTATTATATATAAAATATAGCAATAAATCACGTTCTCAGAACGAAAAATCATTGATTTACTATTTGTTAATCATCTTCTTCTGTTGTCTGTCTGCTGATTACGTACGTTCGCCTTCACGCATGTTCATTCAATCGACTTGAGTACAGTTGTTGTTGACACTTCTATGAAGGGTCTGTGATATACAAAGTAAACTAAAATCATAACCCTTCCTTTCGGCTTTGCCGTAGTCGGGTAAAAATACGCGAATACAGTCCGCGAGTCGCATTGCAGTTTGCAACGCATGCCAGGCTAGTCAGTTAATTTTTTTTTTTTTACATAGGTAATTAGTATCTAGTAGTAAACTGAATACACTTTAAAGTGAAGCTGGGTATCTACTACACTGCTCTAGAATCCGAGAAAAGGAGAAAAGTATGATAATAATGGAGTCCTTATACTATACTCCCCCGTGGAACTTAGGGCTGCAACAGTGGTTTTCCATGTCCTTGGCTACTGCCTTGGTATGGTTCCAAGAGTCCCACTCTTTTAAAGTCTACTTCAACGGACCCTCTCCAGGTATTGGTGGGTCAACGAGGTCTTCTTCAGGAAAAGGTATAGCTCCTGAAAATGCATATCCATCTGAACATGCAGCTGACCGAAGTGCAAACTTGCCAAAGAGTTACGATTCCAAGTGTATCTTTAGTTTATTATATCAATGTACACGTTATAGAGCTCTCGTAGGAAGCAATGCGTCGCCTGGGGGCTATCTTTATTTACAGGGCCTATCTGTATGACTAGATACGCAATTTACTAAGATAACTGCCTATTATTCTTGACCGTTTAATTTCCCTTTACAAGTTTTGCATAAACATGGAAGTGAATAGAATAACTTCAATTAAACGCTCTTATATCGTTAAAATTTTGAGATATTTTAAAAATCCCGTGAGAACTCTTCTATTTTCCGGGATTAACATACTTTATAAATATTACTAAATTCCGTCCAAATTGTTTCAGCGATTGAACCGTGAAAAGGTGACAGATAGACAAACAGACACAATTTTGCATTTTAATATTGATATGGGAGTATGGATTTGACACACTTTTGTGTCGTAATTTCGTACCTATATTTTATAATAATGAGATAGGTATATTTCAAGAAATAAACGCTGTAAACATTCAGAAAGAGTATCATATTACGCAAGAGTAGTCCACAGTTTCAACATGGCACTAAAGTTTCAAATTAATTTCTCCACGCGTCAGTAAAACCTCCCATTTTACGCGATTCACTTTTTTACTTTCTTCAAAGTAACTCGAAACTTTATGACGCGATAAAACTGTTAGCGACTTCTGCAACGTAACATGCTACCACACGATACCATTTTGACACTGAATCATCACTTTTAGGCGTTTTACACTACCCGATCCGATATCGGTATCAAAAATCTAAATATGTTTTACTCAAGTAAACTTTTACAAGTGCTATTGAATCGTCAACTGAATCTACTTATGTACGTCATCTAATTGATATCTGGTATATGTATTTAAATTTAAATACTACCCGGTTACGTCGTGGATACCACAGGGTAAAGACTACCTATTTCAATAACTAAGTGCAATTATCTGTACAAAAAGTACATACAGGACTTCGTCTGTGTTGGTGTTAGCTGGCGGTCGTGCTCTGCCTTTTTGGAGTGTTTTTTTTTGTTAAAACTGACTGGAAAGCGCTCTAAGGGGGTCCCGTGCGTACCTATGTCGGCGAGCGCCGGCACAGACGGGGTCCACACTTGTATAGTTTAACTAATCTTTGTGAAGCCAGACGAGAGAGGAAAAAAAAGTACATACATTTTTAATAAAGAACAGCCAACAGGTTTGATAGATTTCTTTACGTTTCAATAAAGAAGATTATTAGCTTTTTACTTATACAAGACACTAAAATGGTAAAAAAATGTTTTCATGTGTGTGTTATCACGTGGATATTTTTATTTTTGGAAGACAAAAAGTTATTCATTTATTTAAATTGTATGTAACTAATGACCGTACGCATTTTACCGTACCTTATGGCATTATTGGTAGGTATTTGGAACATTTGATACCGTTATACTAAAATTAGCAGTTTATGATGTTAATATCAAACACACTCAAAGTAATCTCGATCCCTATCGTCGATATCCGATACAGATCGTATGGTTACGATACCTTAATACTCAAGTAGTCAATGGAATGCAATATACTGCGAAAATTACAGGCAAGGATGCGAAATTGCGGATCCCTATCATGTCGTGTTAACAGCCGGCACGCATTTGTTAAATTGTTATCAACAAGTTTTTAGCATGTTTACTTCATGTATATTGCATGGAAGTTACAATTAGCAAAATCTTTTTCAGTACAAATTACTAACTAGCAAAGGGAACTAAATGAACAAGGGCGCCATTTTATTCTTATCAAACCTTATAATTTGATTATTGGGTTTAAGATCTTTTTACCGCTAAGTTCGATAAATAATTAAAACTAAAGAATCATTATTTTCTTACAATTCAAGTTATTTTATACAAGAATTAGCAAATAAATGATTATCCTAATACCTAATTATCATTACCTCGCATCATACGTTATGGCCGTAATATCTTTCCGGAAGCCACACGACATTTATATTGTTGAAGGTCCTTTGCATCTAAGTATGTGTGTAAAAAGTACTCCCATTCTTCGAACGTAGGAAGTAAAAATCTGTATTAAAACCGGCCAAGTGCGAGTTGGGCTTGAATACGAAGGATTCCATATCATCGTACATGAAGTAACATTTTTGTTGTTTTTTTTTTTCATGGCGGCCAATTTGTTTTTTTATTGTTGTTACAGCGGCAATAGAAATACACATTCTGTGAGAATTTTAACTCTTTATCAATTACGGTTCATGACAGTACGGCTCGCTGATAGACAAACGCACGAACGAATGGACAGTGAAGATTTGTTACTAGGGTCCCGTTGACACCATTCGAGCACGGATCCCTAAAAATACTCCCATTCTTCGCACATGGGGAGGAAGTATAAAACTGTGTAATTATTTTGTTTAAAAAAAATTGACATATTATTTCAGAATTTAACAGAATAAAACAACAAAAGGAATAATGATACCTCAAATGACAAGAACATTTTTTCTTGTGTAGACTTGAACGTTTTGTTACGCAGCTACGAATTAGCACTTCCGTAGCAAAGCCTTCATTCTATTACGGTAATTTAACGTGCAAATGTACCTACTCTCGTAGTTTTTATATTCGTTTTTATTAGCATTTTAAAATTTCCTCAAAATAATAAACAAGCGGAACTATTTAAGCATCACTACCGTCGGATGTACTAACTGTGTCGGTCATCCTCACGTTTTCTAAACGACTTGAGAGCTATTCAATAATCTATTGCAACATTGAGTCTGTTGCTTTTTAATCTGACTTCAAAAGTTCCTAATAAAAAGCGATTTATGTTGATATCGACAATTATTGTCTTAGTTATTACCTACTTATTTTTAACAACTTTAAAATGTATACCTACCTATTTCACAAAACAAACCTAAATCTAATAAAGCTTTATTCAAATTTTCATCAAATACATTTTTAATGAACTTAGAGTGGATTCTTCAATCGGCTTATAATTAACTGGAACTAGGAATAAATTATACTAATAAATTATTATCAATATTTGTAGGTAAAAAAAAATAGTTGAAAAATCGTTATGAATGTCAATAGTTTGAGCCCAATGATGAAACAGGGTATTTGAATATAATTAGACCTGTATTTGGATACATGAAACATAACTGCGATAAGCATAAACTATTTTTAACGAAGGCAACATAAAAATTAATTACCTACGAGAGACTCTATTTTGACATTGATGAGGTTTATTCGTTACTTTAGATAAGTTAATTAGTGACATAATATATTTTAGTATCGTGATGACTACATAGTATAGAGAGGGAGCCAGCGAGGACTAGACCTTCATTATTTTATAAAAGCTGAAAGTTTCTCTGCGTATTGTCCCCAACACTGGGAAGAACGATCAGCGACTGTGAAGTTTGGATCGTGGGAGATAATAGATATAAAAAGTCGTGGCAACCCCTGCCAGACAGGGGATTAGTAAGAAATCTCGTTATGCATTCTGGCAATGCATGATGTGATTTCTAATACTACAACTATTCCGAAGAAAAAATAAAAAAAATACTTTATATAAGTAGTAACTTTGACGTTGAAAAATTTACACTTTTTTAGGTGTTATCCCAAAGCCACCGTAATTTATTGATTTACTGATTTATTGAAGAGTGCTCGAAGTGAAGAATGAAGTGATAAACTACATAGTCTTTGATCGCTCTTCCCTGTGTTGTAGACAATACGCAGAGAAACTTTCAGCTTTGTAAAATAACGAAGGTCTCCCTGGCTCTTAGTCCATAATACTTCCACCAACTCAATAAATTTATATTATGATACGGTACTTAGTTCCGGTAGTCTTAGCAATAAAGAACAAGTAGTATAATCTTGATTGGCTTACATTAAATAAACATAATATTATTTTATTTCATTTCTTGGCTTAATCGAATCATAATAATGATACTTCTATAATAATTAACTTTCTTAGTATACTTTAGTTTCATAAATGTAAAAGTATGTCTGTCTATCTGTCTGTTACTTTAACAACGCTCAACCATTGAACTTGTCATGATGAAAGTAACTGTCACAGAAACATAATATGTTACATTTTATCCCGGAAATAGTCCCACGGAAAAACAAAAAAAAAAACAAGTGGATAAAAGTAGCGGACAACAATTAGTTATAATTATTAAAATCTTAAGTAAGTATAAAAGAGATCTAAACTTGTCCTGTAGGCAAGGTTTTACAACACCATTGTACATACAGAAGCATACTCAAAGTCGCCTTACTTGTCAATAAACATATTTTATGACGTGTAAGGTATCCTCGATTATGTATGAAACAAATCAATTGAAGGCAATGACCACCCATTGTTTTTGAATCAACCGCCTCGTTAAGGCGACGTTCCATCAGAAAAACAGGACCTCTTAAAATTTATGGCTATCATTAACATCTCGGTACATTCGCGCCCTGTGAATATTCACGTATACAGTTTTTTGCTTAAGTAAGGGTAAACACGCACTGTGGAATAATATCACCGCAGGACTTTGCAAATGCGTATTACAAACAAATATCACCACAAAGCGTCCAATTTGCATCAAACGATTTTAACTGTCCGTATTATACCAACTTACCTATAGATACAATTTTGTCATTTAGTCATTTATTTCATGCATTTGGAAGTGAAGATCCCACAATCACAGTAAGATAAACTGTGGAAGGCACTCGTATCGAAGAAAACTTGAACAATTTGTATCGAATTTTATTTTTCTTTTAAAATATCAAACCTGGCCACCTATGTTTAAGTGTTAGCGTATTTACCTACTGCATCATCTACATCGCAACACGCAGCTGAAGATGCAGTAAATAATTCACTACGTTTACATAGTCTTATTCATAAAAATCCCTTAATATAGGTTTAAAACGTTCATTAGCTAAAATGCTCATTAGGCCTATTAAACGTTTCATAACTTTCTTTATTCATAAAGGTTCAATAAACCTCTCACAACTAAATTCTCGCTATAGGCTAGTTTCGCTTTGTTATGTTGTCGTTCTGATGAATTCATAGACAAAATTGCAAAAAAACTGGGCTCTACACAGAAAAGTGACGCAGGTGTGACATTTGTTTTCGAATTTTCGGTCAATTGTCTGAGTTCTGGAGGATAGTTAGGTATTATCGTTCGGAGTTTTGTTCCGATTTATTTAATTATAAAAATGGAAACAGGAAGGAATTTAGAAATTAGCGTTAGATTTTATTATACTATTTAAAAAAAAAAAGATGTATTAGGTAAAAGTATGTATTAGAATTTAGATACAGTACCTGGACATTCATGGAATAAAATCCTTTTTTTTTTAATTGAAAATATTACAATAAAACTTAAAGCTAGCCTTATCTAATTACTATACAAATCATGCCCGTGTGGAATGGTGCCAAGAATACTGGCTGCATTTCCACGCTTGACAGCCAGGCTGATCCGTTGCGCAAAAAATGAGCCAGCCCTTTTTTTTACCCAAATCCTTCTCGGTTTATGTAGTTAGGTACTGAGCTGCATCACCGCCATATTTCTTACGTTAGAAGAAATCACATACCTATGTAAAAGAATGATTACATGAAAAGAAACTTCGAAATTAGGTAGAAACTTTTAGGTACCTACTTCACGACGTCCGTCCCTAGCATCTTATGGCAATTAAAACTTGCAACTCTAGTTAATTACCACAGCCTCTCGAATCCAGAATAAATAACGTATAAATAATAATGACAATGCAATGACACTAGAATCAACCAAAACAAAATAACCTCACTTCCAAACAAATTATCAGCTGTTAAGACAAGACGGCGGCCATCTTATTCTTTAATAAGGGTTTATAGTAGGGTTCAGCCTGTTATAAGTTATGGAGCCGTTATTGAACACTTTTAGCACTATTGAACGTTTATGAATCATGTTTTTGAGAACTTTGCTTATAACAAGCTAATAAAGCTTCTACAAATTTTTATGAATAAGACTGTAATTAGATTATAGCATTTTGTAAGTCTTTTCGCGCGGAAATATTCGGCTGCGAGAGCCTTTGCATCCTTTTATTGTTGACTAGCTGATGCCCGCAGCTTCGCCCGAGTGGATTGGTCAGATCCCCTGCAACATCAGGGTTGAGGAGTTGGAATCCAAATTTTTTATGAAACAATGTCGCAAAGTTCCTCTATCGATTAAAAAAGAAATGACGCAAATCGGTTCAGAAATCTCGGAGATTTCGATGTACATAGGTAGAAAAACACAACTTCCTTCTTGAAAGTCGGTTAAAAAAGTAGCCTATGTTACACCCTGGTCAATCCTCTACTTGTATGCGAAAATCCCGTTAAAATCGGTTCAGCCGTTCCGAAGATTAGCCTTTTCAAACAGACATACAGACAGACAGACAGACAGACAAACAGACAGACAGACAGACAGACAGATAGATAGACAGACAGACAGACAGACAGACAAAAATTTTAAAAACGTGTGATTCAGTTATAGTATCGCTCAAATAACCATATGACCTTAATATGTGGTAGTTATTTCGAAATTACAGACAGACACTCCAATTTTATTTATTAGTATATAGATAACAAACTTTGTAGCCAAAAAGGTCACCGGCAAATAAGGTGGTTTGGTGACTGCCTCATTAACGGCCACGCTTTCGCTCTAATTTAATTGGACATACGAATAATTCATATTATTTTCATACATAATGGGCACAGAGTAAAATTGTTGCACGGTAATATTCTGCTGTGAGAGCTAGTACACTCATTGTATCCTTTGATTGTTTATTCCAAACTTTTTAGCCAAAAAAGGTCGCCACAGGAGTTACCGGCCAATGAGGCGGTTTTCGTGACTACCTCATTACCGGCCTCGATTTCGCTCTAATTTAATTGGACATATAAATTTTATAGCACTTTCCACTCGATTTGTGACACGCCGTTATTGATTGAAAGAGCGAATGTGATTTAAAAGGGCAATTATTTGCGGACATATGACTTCGGTAAGTAAATCGGGAGGAGACGCGGTGAAATTCGCGAGTAATTATTATTTAGATAGTTTAATACGCTAGGACTTTTTGTGCTCATAAAAGCTGCAGTATTTAACAGTTATCACAATTTATAAAATAGATACAACGTCTAAATTAAAATCTCATTAAGAAATATCACATGAATTCACTCTGTCTTTATTTTATTTGGTAGATATGCTGCCATTTTAGCGTGCAAATGTTGATAAAGGAAATAAGTTTAGTACTCGTAGGTAAGTGTCATTTGTAGTCTTTATCACGTAAAATGGATTTATCCTTTGCGGAAAACATAAGTAACTAATTAAAATAGGATGTTATCACAGATGTATAGGCAAACTCCTGAACTGGTGCCATCAATAAAGTTCGACAAGCATCCGGCGAAACCGCGCTGATACAGCGGATGCTGGAATCCTATTCATATTTTATACCAAGTTATTTCCGCTTTATATATTTCCATACTGCTTTAAATTTCTCAGTTGATACGGTTAAACTCTATTAAATGTTACTGTAACAGGGTCGTTAGTTACACAGAGTTATCATATTAATAGAGCAGCCACGTACAGCAATACTAGATGATGTCCGCGACTTTATCCGCGAGTATTTTTGTTTTTACCGGATATTTATTGCCTTTAGCTGAGTCAGGGATGTAAGGGTTTGTCTGTGACCAACAAAATATGATCGCGACTTCGTCTCCGTGGATTTACGCTTTCAAAATTCCCTGGGGGTTTTTAATTATTTATTAGAGATAAAACATAGCTTATGTTTTTCCCCGAAATGCCAGCTATCTTTCGAAATCGGTTAGACGGATGAGCCGTAAAAAGCTAGCAGATAAATAGACAAACAGACAGATAGATACAAACAGGCAGATAGACAGAGACACTTTCGTATTTGTAATAGGTATTATGGATGGTATGGATGAACAAAATATGTAGTTTACCACTCATACTTTTTGTCGTTCAATTTTGCGATGTCTCTCCTTTTTACTCACAACTGTTACGATAAACTCTATCTTTATCATAATACGACACAAGCCGAAAGAAAAATATGTGAGATAGATACATGTTTATTTAATAATAAATGTTTATAATATTTTTTGACGCCTGCCCAAGTATTAGGTTTGCTACTCCATGCTCCATAATCTAACCTCAATGATTAAATAGCTTACAACCTGATTTTTTTTATATAATAATAATATGATATTGCTGATGCATTCTTATAGATTGAATAAAATCTAGAAGCTGGTATTTAAATTCAGCATGCCTTTTTCATATTAGAGCCATTCGTCTTAGATAATACCTGTCTTTATTTACTGTCTCAGTAGATTATAACTTCCTCCATCAAGGATAAAAAGTATGAATTTCATAACAATCCATAATTTACTATACCTAAGTAGGTACAAGTTACAGCCAAGTTAAAGTTAAAGAAGAGTAAAGACTACATGGTTACATCCGCCACGATTTTTATATGTATTTTATAATAAGGATCATTAAAAATACAGGAAGCAGCGAGCTTTCTTGTAACGTTTTTGTAACAAAAACACTTTTACAACATATATTTCAACTGTCACATCGCTCGTCGTCAGGACATTTCACACGATCAGACGATCACATCTAATTGAACATGAGTTATGGACTGAGTTCTTATGATTCAGGTTCAAAATCAACAAAAACGTGTTAGTATAACAGTAGGTACTATACCAGTATAAGGGCTCGATTCCGGTCACGAACTTCTCGAAAAAAAATATACATTTGAAGCAATTAAAACACATACATAATATTATATCACCTGTTTTAATGGTGAAGGAAAACATCAACATCGTGAGGAAACCGGCATGCCTAAAGTTTCCCATAATGTTCTCACAAGTGTGTGAAGTCAGCCAATCCGCACTGGGCCAGCATGGCAGACTATGGCCTAACCCCTTCGCATTCTGGAAGTAGATCCGTGCTTAGTAGTGAGCTGATGTTAGATTGATCACTATGATGATGATGATATGAGAATAAATTTTCATCACCATAAATTTTAAACCTGATTCTGTTGATTTTTTTGGTGGTCTTGGTGCTTCACTATTATTGTGGAAATCAGCCTAAGTACTTCGTGTCACATCACTTAACCTTCTACGAACCTTCCGGCATCAGTTTTCCCTTCCACACATACTATGGGTACCTTCAAGTCAAGAGTGAATAGGCAACTTCTAGGCAAGCCGCTCCATCTTAGGCTGCATCAACACTTGCTAGAAGGTCTGATTGCAGCTAAGCGCTAGTCTATATAATTTAAAAAAAAAAAAAATGTTATAGGTACGGTATCTGAGAATCACTAGTAAAATTTTCGCTTGCAATAGAAGTGTGGCTTGATTATCTTAATTAAGTGACCTCTGCTTCTCTGTAGAGTGTCATCTTTTACGTAAACATAATTTAATTTAACATGGAAGGTAATCATCGTCGGCATCAGTGAGAACGAAAGAGGCCAGGCCGCAATTAAAACATTTTATAAAAATTTACGCAACAGGTTGTCATTTAAAGACGCATGATGGCATGTCTTTTTAATAAATTTAATTAAATTACCAACTAAGTACCAAGTGAATAATGAACTGAGATCATGGTTTTCAAGTTAAAAAACATATACCGTAAGTTTGCCGTACCTGTGTCAAATGACGATGTTTGTCCGTCCATACTAGCGGATGACAGATTTACGGCAAGAGACATTACGTTAGTTTACTGGAAAAGTTACTAATGGCGGCCAACGTAAGATCTTGGAAGACAGTAGGCATAGATTGAAATGGAATGAAAAATTGTTAAAAAAAAGTTATTTCACAATAGCACTTAATTGTGAAACAACTTATTTCAACAATATTGTCTCGGGAACCCTGAAGTAATTTGAAAAAGTATCTCACGGTCGCCACTCTTCCTGTTCCGGCATAGACATAAATATTTCCAACAAACAACTACAAAAATAAGTACAAAATTAGTAGGTATGCAGTGTATCGCGTGTGTGTAAGGTTGTTTGGGTATGTATGGATTTGTGGGTGTGTGATAGAGTGTCTGCGTGTATGTGAATTCCTCTGCGAAGGAGGCGGTGTGGCGTAGCGGACGAGAAAGGTCGACGAGGGCTCTCATCTCATCTATTTCAAGAGGGTCAAGCGAGCGTCGTCGCCTGCCCCCTTGAATCCGGTCCGACTTTTGATCGGTGGATAAGGACGGTCTATCGCCCGATAGGAAAACAATCCTGAACTCGGGAGGTACACCTTTATGTTCCTGATGTGCATCTGACTATGTGTTGGGACCCCTTATTGGTCCCGGAGGGAGGGTTGGTTAATACCGCTGGCTGGGTCGCACGAACGAATCTGGTCTGGTAGCCAAGCCACGCGATGCATGGAAGACCGTGGGGCGTCGGTACTTATCTATAACGGATTTCCCCACGAACTCATATCACCTCTACATCAGGTATGAGGACTCAGATACAATAGATATGGTGTCCTCTCCATACCTGGAGAGATATACCTACTCAATATATTATCAGTTAAGTTGCAGTAAGATTACTCAAATTCGTATCTAATATCTGTAAACTAATTTTTTTTACTGATACTTATCAAAAATATTAAATCGACCATTGAACAACCAATACACATTCATTAAAGTTAATTTTGTAGGAAGACGCGTTTACCAACTAATTAAAATATACGTGTATGATCGAAATTATGATAAATTGGTACATCTAGTTAGAGATATTTAATTTCGGCTGTGAGGCAAAAAAGATGAAGCGATTTATAATATAGATACGGATGCAGCATCGCTTGTAAGATGAAATAAAATTTATTATTTTTGAGCGCCAATAGATTGATCATTATCATCTCGGTTTGAGTGCCTAACCGATTATAAATAGCCGTAAAAATCTAAATTAGATCGCATTCTATTCGTTATGGTCTATAACGTTTTCGTAGTGACTTTGTTCTGGTTATTATTTAATTTGTTAGTTCTGCAAAGTAAGTTGGTAGGCACTTATGTTTTTTATCCTTAGTCATATTTCTTCTTCTTTGGATTTCCCTAAGGACATTAATTTGCGGTCTTAAAAAAATTTAATCAAAAAATTTGGAATGTTGAAAAAGCGCAACTCACTTTTTTATATAAATTTTAAATTTTGTGCAACACTAATTCCAATAACTTACAAAGGTATTACTTAAAAATACAAATAAAAATGTTATGCCTAGACACGAAAAACAATGGAGTTAGCTGGAAAACTATAGGAAAACCACATGTTAGTAAGGAAGATTTAATTAACAAAACCTTATTTTTTCAATTGACGTACAAACGAGACGATATTTTTGTATGTTAACATTATTAACGACCGCCAAGACCGGAGGCCGTCCCGCCGGAAACGCAGTCCAGTTTCTAAACAACTAGTTTTTGAAAGAAATAGTTATAAATCAACGAATAAACTCCAAAACCAGTACAGATTGGCGCGGATTGTAAACATGAGATCGTTGTTTCGAATTCAAATTATTTACGAGATTGGATGTGGTCAATTTGCGTCTCTTTTATTTGATGTAGTAATAATCATTTTACTGCGTAAAAAATAATATATATACCTATTGAAATTTATATCATCACTATGAATACATTATTTTGTATGTTTAATAGATAGATTTCTTTTTTTTTTCAACTAATTTAGAATGTTCTTTGTGATTATTAAATATCAAGTTGCAATACTTAGGTTCTTAGTTTTAATAGCAATCATACTTTATAATTAGTAGAAAATTGTTTGAAAACTATTATTTGTAAGCAAAGGATTATTCTACAAAACCTATAAAGATAGGTCATACCTAAAACTTTTCTTTTATTAGTGCAAGTGACAGCTTTACTTAACTCCGATAAATGGTCAATCTATGATTTTACTATTTGTCTTGTGTCTCCAAAAAAGTGACAGCTTAGTTTGTTCACTATCAGTCATCATATTAAACAGCTATTAATATGGGTGTATAAACCAATTCTACATAATATATTAATAATGTTCCTCGTAAATTTTACGGCGCAATAATTTATGTCCATTTCTATAATAAGCTATTCTATTCTAAAATCATTATAAAATAATAAATCTCTATCAATAAATATAACGATATTTTGAAAGGCCCTTCTATAAAGTAATATGTTTAACACCTTGATTTATAGTTAATTGATCGGTAGCAAAATCTAAATGTATAATGTACCCAGTTTATCAAATATTAATATTAGGTATGTTATGCTTCATAATTTTAATCTGCGCTGCGTATGCGCTACAGTTTAATAAAAAACCGGCCAAGTGCGAGTCAGACTCGCGCACTGAGGGTTCCGTACTCGGGTATTTTTCTAACATTTTGCACGATAAATCAAAAACTGTAATACATAAAAATAAATAAAAATCTGTTTTAGGATGTACAAATAAAGCCCTTTCATATGATGATACCCCACTTGGTATAGTTATCTTATTTTTAAAATTGAAACACATTTTAATTTTTTTTTAATGATGTAACCACATATTCACAGTTTTCAGATTTATTCCTGTACGTGTGCTATAAGACCTACCTACCTACCAAATTTTATGATTCTAGGTCAACGGGACGTACCCTATAGTTTTCTTGACAGACAGATAGACAACAAAGTGATCTTATAAGGTTTCCGTTTTTCCTTTTGAGGTACGGAACCCTAAAAAACTAGTCAAGAGAGACTGACATAATGCGAAGTCTGATATACAGGGTTCTGTACCGTTGCGTCGTACAAGAAATAAAACTTATAAATTTTTGTGATGTGACTACAAATTTACGGTTTTAGGATTTTTCTCTTTGACGGTAACTGCTAAATTTCATGATTCTAGGTCAACGGAAAATACCCTATAGATTTTGATTCTCTTCGGGTCTTGACAAACAGACAGACAACACGTGATCCTATAAGGGTTTCTTTTTTCTCTGGAGATATGGAAGCCTATAAATGTTAACACTTAGGTAGTTATTTTTAGTGCTTACCGGCAAAATAAATAGGTGTTATTTCTAAAAGGTCTCTAATGAAAGTGACCAAGTTGCGTATCGCGACTTAAGCTGCTGACCGCTAGAGAAATCTGGCAGTTGTCAGCAACCTAAAACATTAATATTAAAAAAATGTGTATGATAATAATATAAGCGTAATGGCATCGTATCTAATCGTTTAAGACACTCCCATACGTCGCTGGTTTCGCTTGAATCAAAAATATCACATTTAAATTATGTGACGTGATAAAAATCTGCTGTTTTGTATATTTTGTAAATACCTCATTATTCACGGTACAAAACACTGTGTTGTATAATATAGTAAAATGTATATAAATATGGTCCACGCTTCCACGTTCTTTGATTTTTGTTACATCCTTCATCCTAAGGTTGCCTGGAAGAGATAGCTATTTTAGCGATACGGCCGCCTATTGTACAAAAACCTATGTTGTTATACATTTCTATTAAATCTGGTGTACAATAAATAATTCTTTTAATTTACTATATCGTATGGTATAGTTTAGTATAGTATAGTATAGTATAGTATGTAGTAATATAACATTAAAACAAATAAACACTAACGTATTATATATTTTTGTTGCAGGTAATAATCAACTGGAGTTCTATCTACATTTTAAACAGTAAAGTAAGAATTCACTTAAGATTCATACAACTTGGCTCAATGACGTAAAATACAAAATGTAAGTTATAATCGCATACCTATTTATTGTAAATACATTGTATTGTACATAATACGCCCGTGATAGTTCAATAAATTATTATCTATTAGAGTTAAGACTTTTGTATATAGGTACTTATTTTGTATGAACCTAATAGACAGATATACAACTTTCACATTTATAATATTATTGTAACATGGGTATAATAACAAAAACAAAAAATAATTAACAAACAAAAGTTGACCAACTCTAAATAGTTGACGAGCACCGTCCGTTTCACCATAACAATCAGCCCATCGGCGTGGATGCATCGATCTTTGCCGATCGTTTATTAACGTGTGTGAAACATCGATGTATATGGATGGGCCCTTCGAAGATAAAAAACGCGCTCCAAAAGTCAAGAGAATTTGCAAAAGTCTCTTGACTTTGTCAATGACGATGACGTAAGATTCAAGCGTATTTTTGCGGACGGAATTGTATGAGAAAGGCTAATCCATATACATCGATGGTGTGAAACGGTTAAAGGGGTGAACTATGAAAAGGTAATAGACAGATAGACAACTTTCACATCTATAATATTAACATGGGTATAATACCAAAGACAAAAAATAATAAATGAACAAAACTCTAAATAGTTGGCGAGCCCTGTCCGTTTCACCATAACAACCAGTCCAATGGCGCGGATGCATCGATCTTTGCCGATCGTAATTAACGGAGCGCGCTGTGAAATCGAATTATGACGACCACTCGATTATAGGACATCAGTCTACAAAATTGCCGCTGATGAAAGCTGATGCCCGCGACTTCGTCCACATGGATTGAGGTTTTTCGAAATCCCGTGGAAACTCTGATTTTCCGGGATAAAAAGTAGCCCATGTGTTAATCCAGGATATAATCTATCTAAATTCCAAATTTCAACCAAATCTGTCCAGAAATTAATTTTTGCGTGAAAGAGTAACAAACATATTGGAGTTCCCAATAAGAGTGTTACTTTTTATCCCAGAAAATCAAAGAGTTCCCTCGAGATTTTTTTAAATGTACGTTATAGTGGATATAATTGTTGTATCCACACTAGTGTATACAATTATATCCACTATTCATACTAATGAAGTCGACGACATTATCTAGTATTTATATTAGCTTAACCAAAAATCCCACGGGCCGGACGTGATGTAAAGTCGGTCTGTGCCTACACTGCAATCTCAATAATTTTGGTTTTGCGCATGTAATCACAGCAATATTATTACCAATTGCAGGATGTAACTAAACATTTTCAATATGTAGTATTTAATTTATGAAAATATCGAAATTATTATCTTCACTTCGACATAATAGGTAGGTACGAGTAGTTCAAAATATTTATGTCGATAAAATAATAACCAACATCAATAAATAAAGTTATTTAATTGGAACATTACAGAGCTTGTAACCTCTTAAATTTTTAATACTGGTCTGATATTCCTAATTAAATCAAAATTTTGTCATGTGCGAGTCGGATTCGCACACGAAGGGCTCCGTACAATAATTTATTTATTTTTTCTTTCAAAAAAGCCGTCCTAAAGTGTTTATTATGTGTTGTTTTAGCGGCAATACTACGTATAAAACCTGAAAATTTCAACTCTCCACCTATTACAATTCACACGATACACCCCGCTGACAGACAGACAGACGGACGGACGGATAGATAACGGAGCACAGCGGAGGCTTGAAATAGGATTCTTTAGCACCCTTCGGATAGGGAACCCTGAAGTCCACGTAATGTAGGCACTTAAATACTTTGTACAACATTAATTCCAAATCCGCAGCCATATTCAAACACACGATTCCCAAAGCTTCGTTAAGATATTCTTTCCATTAAGCTATCTGCACATTATTAAACCATATGGCATCCTTAGTTAAGTACTTTAGTACGATCGTTAACCACTAAGTGCATAAGATTGAAACTTAATAAGAAGCAGTTTCACCGTTAATGGTTTAACTGACGTCTCCGCAACCGACGTGCGAAGATTAGCACCGGTTTCCCGGTAGAGCTTTTGACGCATGTATGAGTTTATCGATATTCCTCTAAAACATCTCTATTCTTGCTTAGACATTTTTCAAGTTTTATAGACACACGCCACCTTTTTTTTTCTTTCTCTCGTCTGGCTTTTCAAAGATTAGCCAATGTCAAGTTTGTAGTTATTTACAAGTTAAGGAAACTATATAAGTATGGACTTCGTCTGTGCTGGCGGTCGCCGACACACGCGCGGCATCCCCTTAGAGCGCTTCCCAGTCAGTTCCACCACCAAAAACACCAGTAAAACACAAAACCCGGAGAAAACCACTCCAAAAGGCAGAGCACGCGCGCCAGCAAACACCAACACAGACGAAGTCCACACGTCGCCTTTTTTTCTTCAGTGAGAATATTAAAGTGGTGAGTGAGTCGAAAGTATTTATCGATGTAAACTATACTTTTAACATTAATACAAGTCTCTCTTTCTGTTACTTCTACTGAATTCATAGAATATGATTGCACTCTTCACCTTTTTATCTGTAAAAACCAAATCTAAGTCAAAATTTAAAAATTCAAGGAAGTAACTTTGCTAAAGATAAATAAGTATGCTAATCAAACCCAAGTAGAGCTTATACGAGAAAAACCAGCAATAGTTTAAAGAAATTCTCCTGTCATACCTAAAATAGCTCTCTCTTATGACCATAAATAGTCAAAAGCGAGGCTTTCTATCGTGGACATATTCAATAGTAAATATTACCAAGTCAAAGCACATATTTTATCGATAAGCGTGCGGCACATCACTTGGAATTGGTGCACTCCTTAACATGGTCAAGATGGGTATGCAAAACAGGTGCGAAGCCGAGTATGGTATAATGATATACCGGAGCTTCCTTCGAGTGAAAGCACGATCGAAACGCTTGTAACAATTAGCTATACCTATTTTGATGGTGACGCAACTATTGAACGTTTAAGTTATCAGATCGACGCAATGGATGCTTGTTTGTAATTGCGTATTGTGTTGTCCGTGTTGTGTTAGTTAATGTTTAGTGTATAGAGGTACTTGAGAAGGTATTTGATACCACGCCTACGTTTATTTCTGGTAATTATGTTGCATTTATCTTGCATTCCATTCTAAAACTCCCACCGCTGCCGCACAGCGTTGTATTTGACCAGGGCTTAAATAACCAGCACAAGGAGATGAGGTAAGGGTGGGGAGGGAGAAAAAAGGAGGTTTTCAGGTTGTTAGGTGGGTACTATACTTTCCTATAACATGAGAAGTGGTAGATTCACTGATAAAGCGATAGCTCGGCGGCACAGACAATTCCCGTCATCGCACCTCACTTACCACCAAATAAATCGATAAATTAACCACTGCGCACGTACAAGATAAGAGTTATTTTCCCTTGACCCCAATTTTATGGAACATGATGTCAAAGACAGGCGACAACTGCATTGCGGCTCCCATGCGTGTTCCGCTGTGTTAATTTCTTCGTACGACGGAATCACTAATACAACTTACGAGTAAGACAAATAGCTTTCAATATGGCGTTTCGCCGTAGCTCTGCCACCACGCTTTATTTTTGTCCTACCCTTAGTTCAAAGAATTTAGAACTTTAGAACAGTTATTTATCTACATATTTCAACTATAGGTCAATAATTAGTAACCAAATTACGAACATGTAATATGTAATTTCCGTCGATAATGTCCATAAAAATCTCTATATGATTAATCACCCAATCGAATTTTGAACATAATCGATAACTTCATAGCTACCAGTTTTTAAACCAAACAGGAAGTTGACTGGTTTGAGATTAAACTTAATTTAATAATTATAATAATCTTCGTGAGGAACGAAAATTACGGGTTAGTAAAGTTCGGGCTGAATTAGCTGGAACATATTATTCTGTAGCAAATCAATTTAAGTGAAAGCAAGTAAATAATAAACAGCTTTCGCTGCATAACAATTAAAATATTTATGATGCTTTATCAATGCATCCATTAGTAATTATATCAATAAAATACCTTTAGTAATTGACCTAATTCTGATTTAATATTAGATTTAATATAATATTAGAGTCAAAGTATATTCAAAATATACCATAATTACACGCACTCTTTGATTGTCAATTGTTGATTTTATAAGAAGTTGATGTAATGGTGATAATTAATTACTACGTAAACTTAAAGCTGCGAGGGTTCCAAAGGCACGTGGTCTAAGAAGAAGTTCACAACAAAATGCCGGGTGTAAAAAGTCGTAGCTCATATTTTCTACACAATTAACTTATTTCCTAAGTAAGATTGTACACACAGACAGAGACAACGGTTAGACACACTTTACCTGCATACAATACCTACTAAGTAAATTGTAATTTACTCTAATATTTCAACTTTTAAGAAAAGTAATCAAATGCTTTACAAGCAAAACACAGAAAAATTCAAAGGCTCAATTTCGCAACCAATCAGATTTATGGACACGTACGTTTCTATTTCTCACATGAACAGTGAGTAGGCGAGAGTGGACAGTCTTCCGATGAATCAGAAAGATTTTATGTTTGATGCCCATGTTTACGACTTTGTCCGTACATTTGTTACGTTTATGCGATATTAAATAGATATGGAAAATACAAGACTATTAATTATTGGCAGTAGTCGCTACTGAATCTTGGACGAAGTTTACGAGGAAGCAAAACTGGTACCTATACATTTACTTTTACGTTGAGCATAAACTTTGATTTAAGGTTTGCTTTCGTTTTGATTTCTGTGACTTATATCAAACTAGGACAATAATTAATACGGGTTTTAATAAAATACTAACTTCAATTATAAAGAATCCTAATGTTTACTAATTAACAATCGTAAGTACTGAATCATATAGTGTCCATTGACTATTTTTTATATCCAATAATAATCTTTATCAAATCTTCGCCAACTTTAAATGGAGCGAAAGGTTCGCAGTTAATTGCCATATCTGGTGACAAAAGGGCTGGCTCATTTTTTGCGCAAATGATTATATGTATAAATACAGCTAGTATTATTGGCACCGTTTCATGGTTAGTAAACTAATTAAATTAGGCTACTTAGCTATGAGTTTTATTGTAACAGTTCCAATGAAAAAATAATTACCCAATCAAATTTAGGTTAGATGGAATGATTTAGTACTTAGATAGGTAAATCATTAAACAATGCTCATCGAATTTCTGAAGTTTGTTCCAAAGAAATTTTCGTTTTTTTTTCTTTATGGACTATTGTGATTTTTTCAATAGGTACATTGAATGGGTAATTTATGTAACAGGTATACTCAGAAAAAGGCTCACCATTTTTACAGTTTTCAATACTGAATTTCATAAAAAATATTGCTCGTTTTATTTTTCGTACAATGAAGAGCAATTCTATAGAAAATGTGCATAAAGCATACAATTAAGCCAATTTGTTGTGTTTGACTTGTTTATTTAATAAGCGTTCACCGTGTACGGTCAGCACAATGGAGATAGGTTTACGAGATTGCTCGTGAAATTTCGTAACGTGTCCATCAAACGACGTGTTCGGTGCCGAGTAACAATGTGGTCGGCGCGGGCGATCGGTTGTTAATTAAAAAAGCTCATGTTCAAGCCACAGCACACACGATTCATTTTGCATTGGCGATTTTGTGACTACGTTGACTTCCTGCGATGCGAGCTGCTCTACTCTGGGTAAACGCATTTTTAGTACTTTCTTCTACTTCTAGGAACGTTAAAAATTCCGTCGCATATCCCTGTGAACTCATAACTCCGTACTTTGGTCATTGAGATCAGAAACGATGCAATAATTGCCAGTTTCATTCGGTTACATCAATTAAGTTACACTCAGTGTGCTTTGTATGAGATTTTACATCTCAACAACTATGATACTATAATTCGAGATTTTAAACCCAATAACGTCACAATAAAAGGATTTTTTATTTAAAGTCAAAAATTCATAGCTTTTGATTTTAATTTTATAAAATTGCTTTGCTGACTGCAGATTATGGATGATCCTGTTTAAAACAAGGGAGTTTAGGCCCATATTACGTTAATGCTGAAGTGTTTCATCACTCAAATTCGGTCAACATTAGTGAGATATAAAATCTTCGACATCTATCGTTTCTTAGTAATAAGCTAAGGTGATTCCAACCTCCCTGTTAGTTTTGAAGCCACATTCTAACGCAACACGTCACCAAAGTGATTCAGCATCAATTGCTAAAACTCGCGACTACAACTGCTACCTTGATCGTTGTAAACATAAAATCACTGACGACTGATGCTGAAAGTATCGTGTGTGTTTGAGCTTTAATTAAAAAAAGTCTTGTTTAAACGTTCACATGAGCCCCGTATTATTTTTTCCGTTGCCTTAATGAAGCCCATATACGGTGCAAACGACCGCTCCAGAATTTGCATTGATCTTCGGCGATAATTCGCGAACCGATTTTGGGTAGGCACTCGAATCGCGTCAGGAAATTATATTCTGGTACACGTTTAAAGTGCCATTGTTATAACAAATGGAACGAAAGCAATTATTTTATAGGTACTAGTAACAATATCTGCTCATACATACAGAGAGTTTGGTTGACGTCAGTCAGTTGTCGTCATTCATATTCATCATAATCATCAACCCATCCTTTCACTACAGAGCATGAGACTCCTCTCAAAAGAGAAGGGTTTGAAATCAAAGAGTTCCCACGGGATTTTTAAAGGCCCATCTGTTCAACCAATTTTGAAGAAAAGTACAGAAATAGCTTGCATCCCGGGGACGAACATAGGCTTTATCCAGGAAAATCTGATTTTTAAAGCGCTAAATCCATGCGGCTGAACTTGCGAGCATCATTTAGTTACATAAAGTTATTTAGACAAGTTAAAAGATATATTGCCTTTTTTAACCCCCAACCCAAAAAGAGGGGTGTTATAAGTTTGACGTGTGTATCTGTGTGTCTGTGTATCTGTGTATCTGTCTGTGGCATCGTAGCGCCTAAACGAATGAACCGATTTTAATTTAGTTTTTTTTGTTTGAAAGGTGGCTTGATCGAGAGTGTTCTCAGCTATAATCCAAGAAAATCGGTTCAGCCGTTTGAAAGTTATCAGCTCTTTTCTAGTTACTGTAAGCTTCACTTGTCGGGGGTGTTATAATTTTTTAATTTACACTTGTTATTAGTTAAATTAATGAATACTTACTTGATAAATGTTTGATAAGTTGGATAGTTGTGATGTAATTAAATATTTATTCAAAATAGTTTAAATACTAGGTTAATTATTGATTATTTTGCATCAGAATCCAGCGCTATTGATTACCTACTGAGAAAATTAAGCGTTGGAATGTTAATTATGATTTCAATATAATAAAGTACAAGGCACAATTATTATTGTCTTAAATTGTGTGGTCTTGATATTAATTTTATCGCGTATATTTTACCACACCACAAACTCGTAAAACAAATTTCAAATATTTCAAATAATAATTAAGAGGGGTCTCTCCGTCACTCGCTTCATACAAACGTAGTTCCAATTTCATTTGAATATTAAGCAACCAAAGTCCATGAAATTTTGCAAACATATTCTAGAAACTAATATCTATGTTTGTGGTTTTCCAGATTTCTGTTAAAATATTCAATTTCAAAGTTACGCGGTCTTTTTTACTTACAAATATAATATTTTAAATACAATTTACATACAAATCTTTGAGCACCTGTAATTTTAAAACTACATATTTTTAGAAAAATCTAAAACACCACAGACACAGATTAGTTTCTAGAATATGTCTGCAAAATTTCATGGACTTTGGTTGCTTAATATTCAAATGAAATTGAAACTACGATTGTACGAAGCGAGTGACGGAGAGAGGCCTGTTAAGATAACTAATTTAAGGTCACTTGTATTTATTGTAAACTAGATAACGCCTGTGAGTTCGTCTGCATAAATTTAGATTTAGAAACCCAAAGGAACTCTTAGATTTTCTGGGTAAAAGTAGCCTATGACGACCGTCTCCGAGATGTAAGCTATTACCACGGTAATACTGTATATGGATAGGGTATACCTCTGCGTAGCGATTATACGTTTCTACAACTGCACTAACAACCTTACAGCTCTTATAGCTTATTTTTTCTAATTTCTGTAACACACAGACAAACGGACACACGTACCAAAAATAGCATTCCTTGATTTACTATGAAACCCTAAAATATAAAATAAAGCGTGAGCAATAAGTCAATAAAATTATATTTCTTCCCACTTGCTAGTTATTGGCCCAGTCACTAGGAACATTGAAATATGTATGTACCTACGCCGTGCATTTCAAAACCCCATTTGGCTATGTCGCGTAATTCAAAACCCATCTCGTTACAGTGAGCAACCGACAGATAACGACACCCAATAAACAATGAAATCGCAAACACGTCAACAATAATAACTAGATTCAATACACGTGGGCTGCTGGATGAATATTATAATGCCAAAAGTTCTTGCTCAATACGAATTATGATTGGGATACACGAATCTATGTTGCGCCGAACATCACTTCGTAGTGAAATACATACGGCATCCACGTCAAGTTAATGTAACTTTCTGTACCTGAAAGAGTCAAATAATAATTTAAATAAGTATTGTTGTTGTTGTGATGTCAAATAAGTAGAAACTAAAAAGAACCCCATTAAATAACGCATTGCGGTCAAACCTCTACGGTTTTTGGAATGCGTGCTACCGTGATTTTTGAATTGTGTTTGTAGATAGTAATTAACAAATATTTTAAAAAATCGGGAGCAAGCTAGAGTGAACATGACTTAAAATCTTGAAGAGTGAAGAAGAATCTGAAGATTTGACGTTTTATAAACGCATGAACTGGTATTTGTTGGAAAAAACACTGCAATGTATACAACGAAGATGTAAAATGTTTTAATCTACCAACTAATTAACAATATCGAGGTATAATTATCATTAAGACCACAGAGGAAATTGTATCTTTAAATTACAAAAATTTACATACTAACTACGTTTAAGGATACAGATAAAACTCAATAACGTCCACTGCAATATTATTCCGACACTATTATTTTGATTGATACGTCTAGCCTTTACCTCAAAACCGTCCTGTAATATCAGTACGTAATAACATGTCATCAGATTGTAATTTTATGCTATTCTAAACTACTTGCAATTAAAATAACTCTACCTACTAAGACTCGACTAAGTTGTTCGGCGCGCGGCACGTGGAATTATGAAGCTGTGTGTTTACATACTCATCAAGTATCAAGTGTCGTCTACTTAAGGTTTAGTACTTAAGAGAGGTTTATTCGTAGTACGCACCAAACAAACGTAGTTTGGCTCTCCTTTGAATACCAACCAATAAACTCAATGTTTTTATGGATTCCTTCGAGGAACTAATTTATATCCATGTCCGTGGTTTTCCAGTTTTCCATTAAGGTATTTTGTTTTAAAGTTACTCTGGCTCAAGGATTTATATCAAAATTTTTAAACGCGTGTAACTTTAAAACTAGACCTTTTTAAGGAAATCGGGCAAACCACAGACATATATATTAGTTTCTAGAATGTGTCTACAAAATTGCATCTACATAGTTTGATTGGTTAATATTCAAATGAGTAACAAACTACGTTTATATGGAGCGAGTTACGAAGAGACTGCCGTTGAGCTTTAGCACTTAACAAACCGCGTCCATATCATCCTTAGGAATCGCCCAGACATTTCGCTGTAATGCCAAGGCTCACGGAATTAATGTGGGCAGCCATTGTACACTTCGGCATTGTCAATTAGTATTGAGGAATATTCGATTACTTCTATTTCTTAATCGCAATGATAGGTCATCTGCAAAGGCGTTTGAGGCAGTTCCGTAAATCACTGGTAGAGTCATCAATCAGATTAAAGGTGGTTACGTTTGTTTTATTGTTAACATAAAGGTTACAAATCGATATCGGTACTTTGAATGAAGTTTGAAATGCTCATACGATCATAATAATATTTCTTAGATATTGTTCGCGACTTTTTCGGTGTGGATTAAAATCCCGCGCCAATTGTTAGATATTTCGGGACAAAAATTAGCCTATGTCCGTCCCCGAATGCAAACTATAATACCTGACAAAATCGATTAAACGGATGGGCCGTGAAAAGTTAGCAGAAAAACAGACATACTTTCGTATTTATAATATTAGTATGGATGTGATAGTCACTTTTGATTTGGGTTTGGTAGGTAATATCGCCTTTTTGGTTAAGTTTAAGCTATATTAATAAATAAATTTTGGTCTGTAGAGACCTTGAGGTATAAGATTAGCTGCCCTCGTTGTCGCAACTCTGTGTTCAACTTTAATGACAGTCCGCCGGTGAACCAATTCTGTTAGAATTTTAAAAACTCCCTACATGTTTCAAAAATAAAAAAGGGACTTAATATCGTACAGATGAAGACTTGCTATATAAATTGTAGACCTTGACCCGTATTAGCTCAGAGACATAATTAGCCTCCCTCGTTGTAGCCACACTGTGTTCCGTTGTAATGACAGTCCACCGGTGAACTATTTTGTTATCGTTGAATATTTCGTGGTCATTATCAAATTGCTAACTTTATGCTTTAGAAATACTTAGTAGGTTCTACATGTATACCTAGACCCGTATATCGAACAGAAATAAGATAACTCAGCATCATTAACCGTCCTTGTTTTAGTGACACTGTGATCAGCTGTAAATACAGTCCGCCGGTGAACCATTTTTGTTACTACTTCATGATTTAGAGATACTTAGTATGTACTTGCTACAGAATTGTAGATCTTGACCCGTATTATCTAACAGCCATAAGATTACCCGGCATCATTAGCCTCCCTCGTTGCAGCCACACTCCGTTCAGCTGTAATGACAGTCCACCGGTGAACCAGTTCTGTTATCATTGGCGTGGAAGGTCGATTGCCTATAATGAAGGCGATTAACAGGTGGGTCGCTGCGCTCATGCTCTGTAATTTTGCCTCGATGATTTTGTAGCGCGATAGAATCGAACTTTAATTATACTCAGTTTGTATATTAATTTGCATTTGCATTTTTTTTATCTACCTATTTTGTGTCAGTGGAAATTTTTGTTACATGCACATAATACTTATTGCAAAAACAGAAATTTCGCAAGTAGTAAAATTCCGTAATGATTCTTATAGGAACAATCTTAACCGTTAACCAAAAAAAGAATAAATTAATATAATAAAATAGATTTTTGAAATTTGTGTATCCACGCGGGCGAAGTCGCGGGCATAAGGCTAGTAAGAATATAAAGACGCAGATGCTCTAATGAAATACAATTATGACGGTCGGTATGACCAGTGATAAGCAAGCAATTGATCCATTTGCATACATGTCTAATTTGCTATTCAAAAGTATGTAAAACAGTATGCAAATACTTTATTTAGATGGCTTCTATTGAGGCGTAGACAAGAGTAGGTCATTTAATGGGGTTTATACTTAGTACTTAGATTACAGTTATCATCATCATCATCATTATCATGATCAACAACGCCGGCTCACTACTGTGCACGAGTCTCCGTTTAAAACGTATCGTACCAAAATAAATATCATTATTTGGATAGGCCCTTCGAAGAAAAAAAAAACGTTCTCTAAAAGTCAATAGAATTTGCAAAAGTCTATGGACTTTTTCATCAGTCGCCCGCACGCGCTTCATCGTTTCGCTCGTGTTTTTGATTGTTAAATGCCGCGCATGCGCATGCATGCGCAGTCAAATCTTGCAAAAAACATTCGGGAATTCATCAAAAAAGAGATGGAATAACATTTTACTTGTCAGTATATCGTTTTCTCATTTAACTTAACGCTAAGCTGGGTATTTTTTTAATTTTACTGGTTAAAAATGTTAAGAATGAAAAAGTAAAAATGTTCAACCATCTTGATGAAATTTTGGGGAATTTAAAGAGTCCCCACGGGATTTTCAATTTTACCGATTTATATGAAAAAGTACGGCGTTAGCTTATGTCCCGGAAATTGAGATATGCAACTTTTTATCCCGGAAAACCAAACGGTTCCCACGGGATTTTTCAAAAAAGCTAAATTCACGCAGACGAAGTCGAGGGCATAATCTAGTAATCATATAAAACATGACAGGGTCGAATCCTAACTGGATCCTCCACAACAATGCTAACTGGTTTATTATCATACAGCTATAACTAGAACAAATGGAAGGCTGAGATAGATAACCTATCGTTGGATACCTAGCATTAGAAATTACTTCGCAACAGCAAGTGCGTAGGCTTACACACTTACGACAGCTAAGCTATGTACATATTATGTCTTAAGAGGGCTCTCTCCGTCACTCGTTTCATACAATCGTAGTTCCAATTTCATTTGATTATTAAGCAACCAAAGTCCATGAAATTTTGCAGACATATTCTAGAAACTAATATCTATGTCTGTGGTTTTCCAGATTTCTGTTAAAATATTCGATTTCAAAGTTACGCGGTCTTAAAAATTTACATACAAATCTTTGAGCCCCTGTAATTTTAAAACTACATATTTTTATAAAAATCTAAAACACCACAGACACAGATATTAGTTTCTAGAATATGTCTGCAAAATTTCATGGACTTTGGTTGCTTAATATTCAGATGAAATTGGAACTACGATTGTATGAAACGAGTGGAAACGAGTGACGGAGAGAGCCCTGTTAACAATTTTTGTCTGTACAGCTTATCAAACATTATCTTTATTCACCAAAATATAACATTGTTTTGTTTGTGACCTGCGCATTGAAATCACACCTGATAAAAAACGATTGTAAAATAACTCTAAAAGCCTAGAAAATGTCTATTTAAGTCAGTATTGTCCCTAACAAATGGATTGTCTACATATACAAAATTTAAAAGTGCCGTACCTATTCTAAAGATTTTTTTTTAATACTGTAAAGCTAAAGACCTGGAGTGTGACTACTATGCTACTTTTTATCCCGGAAACTCAAAGAGTTCCCGCTGGATTTTCAAAAACTTTAATCCAGTCGGACGAAATCGCGGGCATCAACTAGTGTCATATATATTTGAAATTTCATAATAATCCGTAGAATTTTTACTATCGTTGTTCTAGTAGTAACGTTAAATTTTCTTCAAACAATAGATCAACGGATTTAATTTTACGACAGTTGCGCTGAAAGTGTGTGCTTGCTCTTTAGAATTTCATAATGTCAGTAACGTGATTTATAATCGTCATTAATATTTTCTAAGTGGACATCCATACACACCCTACAAGGCACGTCGACCAAGACCGTAACAAAAACTTGCAGCCATTAGCGATCATAACTGATAATTAATTTAATAAAAAATGTAAAAAAACTGTGTAAGACTTGTAATTGAAGCCCTTTAAGCGGTACTTATACCTAGTTGAGAAAATGCATACTTATTCTTTTTATGCACTCAGAACCAGAACAGGTGTGGTTTTAAATAAAGAAATAAAATGCCAGTAAGATGATGATATTACAAAGACAACATAAAACTTCAGATAGGCAAAGCTCATACAAATTGTGTTTTAAAAAGTGAAGACAAATTCGTACGCATGTGTAAGTAAAATAGACTAACATAGATATTGGCGCGGGGTTTACGCAAGCGTGCCTCAAAAAATGCCCGCCCGTTACCAGGTATTAATAATAAAATTAATTTACAATATCGACACGTGAAATTATTAACAGTGAAATACCGACACATTAAAAGTAATAATCGTAAATTTTTAATTAAGCTACCAAGCTACTAAATCATCGCCAAATCAAGAAGGAAGATTATTTTTATTATAATCAATATTTATTAATATTCTAATGCATTAAGCTAGCAATATATTATCTTCGATGTCTAATCATTGACCTGAAATATTCTTACGTGACTTTTTAAAATCAATAACAATTATTGTCTATCTAAACATGTCTAAAGTCAAGTGTACACTAGCAATGCAATTTTTAGAAGTCATCTCTGGCAAGTTGCACTGTGTAAACACTCACAGCAAGTAAACCTTTGCGTCATTTTCCATTGGCAAATAACTTTTTCCTTCTGCAAGTTTTGTTGCAAGTGCACACTTGGGCTGAGAATTGAATAAAATAATACATGCAAAGTGACAAGTAAGACAGATTACACTTTCACTCTCATTTTAAATTTTTAACTAACTTCAAAGAGAAGGAGGTCCTCAATTCATCGGAATCGTTTTTCTTAACCATAAATCATTCTCCTCACGTGTACTTAATATTGTGATTTTATATTATCGTTTAAACCGGGTATGCATGGGTTTATTAAACGGCATAGTAGCACAGTAGAGTGCCTATGCTTTTTATTTGGATTGGGTTGAGTGCTTAATTTGGTAGAGTAAACTAGAGAACCGTAGCCAAGGTCTCTACCAGCATTCAACCTATGTTAGAAAGTTACGGTTAGTAGAGTGAAACATGCATGCATGCACCAGAGTATTTTTTCTTATTGTTTATAAAAAAATGAATCCGATCAGGAAATCATTAAAATATTACTGTAACTTACGGAAAAAAATTGTACAAATCTAAGATAGAGTGTTAACTCATAAAAGTCGTAAGCCATCTGGATTATGAGGACTAAAATCAAAGGAAAATAACATGAGCATGTTGTTTGTTATAAACCCAAAGGTTCTTCTCAAGATTTAGTACCTCATCCACATTCGCTTTAGTGACAAAATACTCGCATACTATATATATTAAACTCGTAGGTACAATAATTTGGTAAATGATAGAAACGTAAGCTAGTTGACTCTCCTGTCTACTCTACCCGTGTACCCTAGGCTTAATTGTTATATTTTTTATAAACTAGAATAGCTTGGCTATTATACATAATTATAGAAGCACAAATTACATCATAGAGTGTAATATAATTTCGTATTATGTGATAGCCTGTGACATTTACATCCGGTCGATTTCGGTAGTTAGAGTATGTGTCAACTACTGTTCACTGAATAGCATTTCTTAATTATAGTCTATTACATATTAGAGGAGCGGTGATAGTTTAGTGATTAAGGCTTCGGCCTCCTATTCGGAAAGGTCTGGGGTTCGCTCCCAAGCTTAGACCTCTAACTTTTCAAAGTTATGTGCGTTTAAGCAATTGAATATCACTTGGTTTATCGCTTAAGGAAACCATCGTGAAGAAACCTGCAAGCCAGAGAGTTCTCTTATATAATGTTCTCAAAGGTGTGTGAAGTCTGCCCATCCGAATTTTGGCCAAAAAAAATTTGCCCAGCATAGATATTAAACTGGCAAATTCGGAAGATTTAGCACATTGTACACAAAGTGTACCTTATGGCCTTAACCTTTTTTTTATTCTGAGAGCAAACCGGTGCTCGAATTGAATTGTTGATGATAATAATGATTTCTCCGAAATACATATAGATATAAGTAAGTATATGTCGCGGTTACTGGTTTCGATTACTGCTTTTCAAATCTAAACTGTTTTTAACCGACTTCGAAAAAAGGAGGAGGTTCTCAATTCGTCGGAATCTTTATTGAAACTGTTTTTCAAACCCATCTACCCGATATGGTTGGAACATTATATGTACATTATAGTGTGTTCCTTCGTTTTACAACCGTCTCTACATAAATGGGGCCTGTTAGTGAGCGTGTTAGTTTCACCCGTGATAAGAAGTTGGCGGCAAATTGGCAGCCGGTACAAATAAGCTCTAAACTACACCTTAGCTACTGCTGTAGCACGCCAAGCTAAGCTAGTAGCGGTAGCTGATCTACCTGTCAAATATATTGGAAACGAGAAAGCAGAGGTCAGGTACGATAACCTCGTAGGTAACTGCATACAAAATATAGGTAGGTATCTGAGTTATGTTTAACGTGGACTTCTTGTCGTTATAACTATAGTACCTACGCGATAGGTTAAGAATTAAGATGGCGAACGGGGTCTGAGACAGAGGGCCGCCCCGTACACCCGCACGTCACCCGCTCTATCCCGTTCTGGATTAGCGCGGAGCTGTGCGGGTGTGCGGGGCGTCCCCACCCCGATTGCCTTTTTTTTTATACAAGTCAGCCCTCTGCATCTCGACCTGTCGCTTACTAGGTATACGTATGTTATTTCGATAATAATCTAACGTAAACAATAATTCCAAGGGGGATGGTCTTGTGAAATGTGGTCCTTCAATGAAAGGACAAAATATCATCACACTTCACACTAATATTATAAAGGCGAAAGTTTGTATGTGTGTGTGTGTGTGTGTGTGTGTGTGTGTGTGTGTGTGTGTGTGTGTGTGTGTGTGTGTGTGTGTGTGTGTTTGTTACTCCTTCACGCAAAAACTACTGGACAGATTGGGCTGAAATTTAGAATGGAGATAGATTATACTCTGGATTAGCACATAGGCTACTTTTTATCCCAGAAAATCAAAAGTTCCCACGGGATTTTTAAAAAACTACATCCACGCGAACGAAGTCGCGGGCATCAGCTAGTGGGGTGATATATTGGCATATTTATCCTTAAATTATATAAGACCCTCGGGCCATGGAGTCTTGGTGCAAAAAAAAAACTGTCGGTATGTCTGTCTGTCTGCTTAGCTTTTCACGGCCCAAAAGATTAACCGATTTTAATGGGTATATAGTTAGCTTACATCTGGCCCCCGGGGATGGCCATAAGCTACTTTTTATCCCGGAAAATCAGAGTTCGCACGGGATTCTTAGAGGTATATCCATTCAAACAATTTAGGTACAGAGGTAGCATCCCGGAAATTGACATAGACAACTTTTTATCCCAGAAAAGCAAAGAGTTCCCACGGGATTTTTATAAAAACGTAAATCCACGCAGACGAAGTCACGGACTTCATCTAGTTTTAAATAAAACTTGGTGTGAAATAATGGCCATACATAAATAAGATTGTAAAAATCACTTATTTATATACCTAAGTCTGACTGATCAATCACTGACACAAGATTTATTGTGTATGATCTAGTTTGGCCATTTAAATTCAATTTGCGACCTGTTGGATACTTTCATTACCAAATATAATAAATGTAGTAAAACCAGTTTTAAATTTTTACAATCTAAATCTTGAACACGTTAATAATGAGATGAGCTTAATTACATTTTTAGGATTCCGTACCTGAAGTGTGGCAACGGGACCCAGCCTCCACTGTCCGTTTGTCCGTTCGCTGTCTGTTAGCGGACTATATTCGTGAACTGTAAAAGGGAGAGAGTAGAAATTTTCGGTCTGTTTATTTCAAAAAAAAATCCATGAAAATTAAAAAATTGAAGGTACTGAACCCTTCGTGTCCCTCCGCAAGTCCGACTCGCGCTTGGCCGGTTTATTCTTCTTATCTCAACTTGGCGTCCTTCCTGTGTATAGAACAGCTGCAGCTAAAAATATAATTAATAAAATAAACGATTGAAGTTTAAATAACCTGCCGACAGTAATAAAAGGCCTGTTTAGATAAAATTAAATGCTTATAGTTTTTTAATTTATAATGCTTATGGTATATGCTTGAGTTTCGTATAATATTTTTTTTATTCATAATAATTATGGACTAATTAATTTATCACAGATGTTTAAATTTTTTAAACATCTGCGATCAACTTCTTAAATGTTTGTCTTCTATTCGTTGCCTTTTCACGTGTTGACAATAGCTTGCATCTCAGAGAGATTTTTAAATTAGGTGCTTTTTATTTTATTTTACAAGGAAAACTTACAGCTTACAGGAAAAAGTAAATAGATAGAGAAAAGTTAATAGAAAAAGTAAATAGAACAAGTAAAGAGAAGAAAATGAAAGCTAATAACAAGTTTTCACAAAAGTCGACTGGGGAGAAGATATTATCCCAGAAAATCAAGAAGTTGCCACGGGATTTTGCTACGCAAATCTATTTTACCGATTTTGATTAAATGTGATATAGACAACTTGCGTCGGATACGCATATCTAGGCTATTTTTATCCCGGAAAATCCAGAAATTCCCACGGGATTTTTAACATAAATCCACGCTAACCAAGTCGCAGGCGTCATCTATAGTATTAGGTACTATTTATGGTTTACGAATGTTACGTCGCGTAGGCGAGAACAAGCTAATCTACTAACAAAAAAAAATACGTCCATGCGAATTCCTATACATTTCGAACAAGACACAGAACACTTCCGCAATGTATTAAGGATAGTTCTAATAAAATGCAGCGGAGTCACCAGTTCTTGATAAAGGCATGACCACCTACATGCGGCGACTGCGTTGGCGAAATGTCGTGTCGGGGCTTCAGTAAGATTATTATGGTATGCTGTTGGTATCAGTTTACGCCTTGCAACCTGCCTCTCCTTTGTTTATTTAGCGGATTACCTTTGTTAATGTTAACTTGCTTTTTAACCCTCGACCCAAAAAGAGACGTGTTATAAGTTTGACGTGTGTATCTGTGTATCTTTCCGTAGCTCCTAAACTAATGAACCGATTTTAATTTTGTTTTTTTGTCTGAAAGGTGACTTGATCGAGAGTGTTCTTAGCTATAATCCAAGAAAATCAGTTCAGCCGTTTGAAAGTTATCAGTTCTTTTCTAGTTACTGTAACCTTCACTTGTCAGGGGTGTTATAAATTTTTAATTTACGTCTTGTCTTTGATTGAAACTACTGTTACTATAAAACTTACAACTATAAACTTATAGCCTTTCTAATTACTAGGTCCCTACCAAAAAGTTACTAAAAATGAGCTATCATTTCGTTCTACCGTAAGATTCCTTTTCATGAGTTTCCATCAGAATTTAAAGTTCTTTGAGAAAATTTTAACAGCAAATTAATTCGTAAAATACATCTTTTTAATTCGTTAATAAGAACTTACAAATTATTAAATCGAGCTTAATATGAATTCTACTTAATGCTAGACGATCGGTATGAGCAGTTATTAATACATATGATCGCATTAAATGAATTTTCATTTATGGAATCACGAGGTATGCCTCAAGATACCTGTAGGCATTTATCTCTAGAGAACGCGTTTTGAATTACAACTAGGTGGAAACTGGAAACGTGTTACAAAAAGTACCTAACCTAACTTAATATTTTTCTGACGCTGTAGTAAAATCAGGCGATTTTTATGACATTGCGCAACTTGGCTTAAAAAGATAGTGTATCTTGTTAAGCCAAATTAGGCGTAGGTATGTTATTGTTAATATATAAAAAGCAGTAAACCTTTAATTACCTACATGTAATTAAAATTAAGTATTACATAATTTATCGTTTTATTACAATCGTTGCCTTATTAAAGCTTTTTTGACGCAACAAAGCTAAGGTACCTATCTATATCTGCTCGTCTAAAACAGTGAAACTTTGTAAACTTTAAAAACATATTATTTATCACACTAAATAATTAATTAATTATCTTCACTTATATTATTATCTACCTTACGTTTATTTCTACATATCTACTCTTAGTTTCTTTAATCATCTATATAGTTATTTATGCATAATATGAGGTTCTAACAATGTAGGTAGGTACTTTTTTCAATTGTAAGTATCTAAATTGTAAACAATAAACTTAATAAAATTTCCCAAGTACCAGTTTAATAGAATATGCAGTTTACTTTTAAATGATTTAACATAGTTGAGCATGATAAAAAAATCAATGTATTTATGACAGTTATTAAGTTTATATGTAAAAATCGCTAGTAAACCTTCAAATAAAAATGAAATTAAATAAAACAGGACGTATACCCGACGCAGTATACAGCGTGCATCTACAATGACTACCAAGTACCAACACATCTCGAGACCGTAATCAGGGCCCCATACATCATCTTAATACTGCCCGCGTCAACGCAAATCCGAATCACCAATGCAAATGTGCCTGCTTTCCTACCTTCATTCTAATACCGCGCAATAATTTATGAGACAAGTCCAACTATCTACCTCCCGTACACAATTTTGTGGAGATTATTCGCTGAATAAATAATGAAAGTGCATTATTATATCTGTTTTGTAACGATCTCAATCGTTAACCTTTATTTCGATGACAGTAACGTACAGGTTTTCGATAAAATTCTATCGGTAGTGTTATATTTTCTCTTGACATCGCTGGGAACTGTTTGCTGCTGCCAGTGTTTTTTTACTCAGATACAAGTTAGCCCTTGACTGGAATATCACCAGGTGGTAACAGATGATGCAGTCTAACCTGGAACCTGGAAGGGGTATGGCAGTTTTCACTAAACCCATATTCCTTTGGTTTCTACACGGCATCGTACGGGAACGCTAAATCGCTTGGCGGCACGGCTTTGCCGGTAGAGTGGTAACTGGTAACTAGCCACGGCTTTATTATTTAACTAGCCGATGCCCGCGACTTCGCCCGCGGGGATTTAGATTTTTCGAAATCCCGTGGGAACTCTTTGATTTTCCGGAATAAAAAAGTAGCTTATGTGCTAATCTAGGATATTATTTATTATCTCCAAAGCCGTCAAGTAGTTTTTGCGTGAAGGAGTAACAAACACACACACACACACACACACACACACACACACACACGCACACACACACACACCTTCGCCTTTATGTCTAGTATGCCTACTTAGAAGCTTCTATGATGGACTGTTTCAACAGCAGCTACCCTAGCACGATCAGTGTAACTACGCAATGATAGTACATTTGACGCAAGTAGCCCGAAAGTAGCCCTATTTTTCTTTGATTAAATACTTCACCATAGCCTAATATTTGACATATATCGTCGATTCAGGGCCAAACCGAGAGTTCCTCACTCTAGTTCACTCTGGTGCAGGTGAGATCGTCGACAAGTGCATATCTGACATCGATAAAAAATTTAAATGCTTCATAAATTCTTATCGGCCCAGCTATGTCCACTGCGAGGACTTTGCATTAAATTCGCATTATCTCCAGATATCTAATGAATAACGTTCGATACGCAGAAAACATCCATATTTTTACAATTTGCAAATAGATGATGTTAATAAGACGGTATATAGCAATCTTGTTTACTAACCTGATTCACTGATACGTGCTTTAAGAAGTATGTGTTATAAAAAAGCTAAATTACCTGTAGCAGCTTTGAGGCGTGGCAAATATGATACGATCTCGAAATACTTGATACAAAAAAAAGCAGATAAGTAAGGTGTTTTAAAAAAAATTCATTGTTTGATCCCAAATTAACCCAGGGAAAGGCATTTTCTGCCAGTATTTTACGAAATCTTTACTTTTCTCTTATTAGAGTCTTCTCTCAGGAGGTCATTCTGGGAGGACACCCGTCTCAGTAGTGAGCCGTTGATGTTGATGATGATGGAACTTTAGGGATTTTTCGAAAAGAGCAATCAGTCTAACAGAAGGTTGTATTTTAAAATCATATTATAAATTTTTCTATCATGGTCACAACTCCGTTTTTAAATTCGTCAAAATACATAATAAATCATAATCATTCAATTCTAAAGATGGCTGTAGGTCTGTATTCATAAGAGGTGTTGACATCAAAAGCCTTTTTATAGAATCAAGCCTTCCAGAACCTTTCACTTACCTAAATAATAAATTATTTATTTAGTAAGTATTGCACTAAAGATAAACGAAGTTAGTTTAAACGAAGTTTTCTTCAACGGTTCGATGTAGCTAATAAACAGTTTACAAAGTTTATAGGGGAAATTGTATAGTTTCCTAGTAATGGTCGTTTACACAGATTTACGGCCGACGCTGATCTAATTACCAGCGTCTCATAAAACCTGAGCACGCGTCGAAGTGAAAAACATTTCGATACTTACCTTGAACGTTTCCTAATACCCGTACTTAACTTATATCCTAGCATAAAATATCCTTAGGTTTACTGTTCAGGTACGATTAAACCCAGGGATCTATAATAAAATAGTACGGACAACGCTTTTCATGATGACTGTACGTATTAGACTAGTTACGACGGCATTCATTGAACTAACTATTGATTGTGGAGCTTGTAATAGGCTATGCGATATCGTACCGAAACGTTAAATAGTTTTGCCGATAAGCCACGACTACTATACAACTGTAGTCAACAGTTGTATAGTAGACTACTGTAGAACTATACTACTCTAGTCTAGTCTAGTATACAACTGTAGTCAACAGTTGTATAGTAGTTGTCGCCACGGCCAAAGTACTTTTTATACTTAAAAAAACTCCCACTTTACATCCCACCTCTCAAACTGGCCCTCAATCAAATTTCAGTGACCACAACGCTTCACCACTGCGACAAGAGGATCTTTGAAATCTTTCCAAACATAAACGTGAACAGTCAATCACTGAAAGACTTATTTTCTCAGCCTCAATCTCTCAGATTGGTGAACCTACTGCGCCTGCGCAGACACAAAGTCACCATTGGTCTTTGTGAGTGTGCTGTTATAGAGGAACCTATCAGCTATACTCCAATGGCTTCCTTTAAATAAATGCCTACTTTTTTCTATGTTATTAGTCTCCAGAGGATAAAATATACAAAATCGTGTTTCTAACAAAAAAAAAACATCGCCGCCATGGATTTAGAGAAACTGGAGTAAAGTACTTAACTGGAGTATCAACTGTCCGTGTTACATTACTGTTTAAGCTATAAAGTGCCTATCAAACTAGCATAATGTCCGTGGGACTCTTCTCTACTGCCCAGTTTTTCCAACGATTTACAGTACCAGTTAGTATAACATGTCCGCGGACATAATCGATACATCTCAGGTTTAGACACATTTATGTCGAGGGTTCATACATCGGATCGCAATTTCATATCTCGCCATAAGGTGGTCGGCGCGACGCATTTCCTAAAATAGTGATGTGAAATAAATCAAAGATTATGGATGTCGATACGTCGCCTAAAAAACTAGCAGGGCGTGTGAATCTGCTCCGGCCTCGATCTTATGAGAGAATATGTCAAGTATTTGTGCGACATAGTAGGTACGAGGCTGCCCGATTTGATTCTACACGCGCTTTAGCAAACGCAACTACCAAGACGTTGCGTGTCGTATTTGAACGGAAATGTTATTATATGAATAAATTCATAATTCATACTGACATTTTGCGTCCAAATTGGGAACATTTTTAACTTTAACGAATTTATTTCCAATGATGGCTAATACTTTGCTGCGTTTAGGCCTTAACTGAATATGTGACTTTTATATTTTCGTTTTTATTTCAATTAACGGTCTAAACTTAGATTTATGGTCTGATTTATTTTTAATGGGTGTCTTGCAAAGACAATTTAAACTACTATTTGGATCAATGTATTATTAAGTAATTAATTTTTTTTTATAAAACTTGTGCTTGAAATGTGTTGCACACGGTCGTAAATTTTACTTTTATATTATACTTACATAAAAATGCCGCCTGCTCGTTTGCTCGTTATAATAAAAATATCTGTAATCAAACCAAGGACTGTAAGCATTTCCATATGAGGTAAATTTATGATTTCAGAAATTGATTTGCATTTAAATATAAGATATACCTACCTATTTAATATAAGATATCTTGCAAGCTTACTTGTCGTTACAATTTAAATACAACAAAAAAGTGTACCTACCTACCTACATACCTAATTACCACATTTTGAAAAATAAATAATTTAACTCAATTGTCGATAAACCTTCTCTACACACTACCTTATACCGAATATGTAAGTAGGTATTCAATTTAATTTCAGTTTGTTGCACATGCAAGTCCTTCAATGAAACGATGCGCCACCCATATGTTCCGCGCTGCTAACCATGCAAAACGCGTATCATTGGCGCTTACTGTTTACATCTCTACTCTAAACTATAAAACGTTATACAACTATGTACTCTATTGTATTCACGTTGATGCTAATTTAGTTTGATCCTTGGAATCCGACGTTTTCTGTAGGCAATGCCTATACTTGATAGCCTATCGTGATTGATGAGCGGACGTAGTAAATCACGAACATAATTATACCTAGGTACTAAACGCTTATGGTAGTTGCCGTGATGATAGATTTATGAGTCGGATTAGGTAAGGTCTACTTGCGGTGACCCTTTGTCGCAACTGGAATTTGTCGTGCGCCTCTAACTCGAACTGAAACAATACTATTATGTTAGTAAAGCGAAAATGATATTTCATTGAAATGTTTCGGATAAATATACGTAGGTATCTTTAGATTACTGATTTTACGTTATTATTTCAGTTTGCGTTGGTAATTCTAGTGAGATATTAAAAAAAAAATAACTTTGTCGGAAGGTTTGTGGTAGGTACCTACCTACTTAAATTGTTTAAAGTTTTATATGTAGGTACACAAAGCAAAACAAATCGGTAAGCAGGCAACACAACGAAGCATTATGTGTGTGCATAACTCGTTTACTTATTATTTAACACCTATCTCTCTTTAATGAATTGTCGGTCTCTTTTCACCATACCTACGTGCAATAATTACAAATTACATATTTCGCTGATTTCCCCACAGCAGGCACTAGGTAGTATTGCCGCTTACCCACGCTGATAGAATCCGATCGTCGAAGCATAATTATGTCAGAGTAAAATGGCCTTAAACCACCTTGAGATAACGTCTAAAATTCACGACTTTAATTAGCAGTTTTCACTTGCAGTGCTGGCTGTAGATATGTGGACGAATTTAAGCTTTAAAACAAGTCAGTTAAGGTCTATTCATCACTGAAATGTTTCGAACCCACAAAACGATAAATTATGCGGTGTAGGTATACCTATAGATTACAGAATGGCAATATCAAGTTGATGTCCCATTTTTTAAATCTACCCTACCTATTTTATAAATTATTGTCAAATAGAACTTGAGCACGCGGATTAATAGATCCTTGTAGTGAATTCATTTATGGTGTATTGTGTTATTTTTCACACTGAATAACTACTGAACTTCTCACCACCATGGAACATTTATTTATCTTTGTTTAAAAAGCAGAGATTGTTATTTGAGCGGAATATTTCGATAACCGAAATCGATGATATCGGTAAGTAAACAAATATAACCTACTCGTATTGAAATTATGTTTATGGTTTTACTTATGTGCATTTAGTATTTTCTAAATGTTAGCGTAATGTTTTTAGTCCATTTAATACTTTTAATCAGACGCATTATAATATAACAATGTAACCAATATACTAAATACTAGTTGATGCCCGCGACTTCATTCCCGTGCATATAGGTTATTAAAAATCCCGTGGAACTCATTAATTTTCCGGGATAAAAAGTAACCTATGTATTAATCCAGGATATAATCATTTACAGATGAATACCGTGCGCTTGTGGGTCTGTCACTACGGAGAAACGGGGCATGTAGACAATTGTTGACCTGGGCCCAAACCATCAGCTTATAAGATGGAGTCACATCACCACCAAGAAATCGTTGCAATGCATAGCGTGGATTCCTTTTTAAAAATTTGGTTGACAGCGACCAAGCACAATGTAGTTCTACAAACTGTGCGGAAGCATTTGCGTGCGGCCGGAATACATTACGAATATTACGAATGGTTTGCACCAGGACCATAGACTTTCATTTTGCAATGAAATATATAAACTTTGACTGATGTAATTACGTTGTTATTTTTAATAATGAAAAATCTTTTGAGTCGGACAAGGATGGACGTAAAATACTATAATAATAGAACAACAGGTAAACGATATATTATACTTTGAATAAAGTGGTAACTTCAACCTGGGAGTCTCTGCGGGGCAGCATAGACTTGCTGGAATATGGTTACTAACATGACGAGTCGATTACAAAAAGTAATAGCTTACGAGGGTGGCCTACCTTTATACATTATTAAATAAAGTATAGGTAATTAATTTAATTCTATTTGTGAGTGATGTTATTGTTATTGCAGTTAGAAGTTATAATTGATTTTGATTTCTAACTAAGTAATTAACATGTTGATTCATCTCACAAACCTAAAAGTAACCCAAAACGTAAATAAAACATTACGTTCATACTTGACCGACTTTTAGCATACTTCACATCGATATTGGTTTTAAATTACTATAGGAGTAATAGGAGTAGATAAAGTATGTCAATTTTTTTTCCTCTTTTGTATACCTTCTGTTAACTTGATGTGTTAATTTTTTGACAAGCGTCTTATTTATTTCTTGCTTATTATAATAATTTATGAACTGCACAAAAGACAAATAAATAACTTCTAAAATAGAAAAGTGTTATTATTTTTGTTTTTTCTTGCTTATAATTATATTGTTTGAAAGTATGATAATTTTGACTGTATAAAGAAGACAAAATAAATAATTGCAAAAATAAAAAAGCAATCCCCCACTTATAGGATTAGAACTCACGCCATATTTAAGAACTTCAACACTATTACCACTCGGCCATCAGAACTATGTTGACGAATGTGAAATTTGCAACCCTATACGACTGGTAAGGTTATCTAGAAGTGTGAGTGAGTGTAGTAAGTGTGAGTGTATCTATTATCGGATAGCATCGGGTCGTATCTTTGTGTGTTATACATACGCGCGCATTAGTATGCTCTGCCAAGCGAATTATTTTTCCGAGTGTACTTACTTCATAACATTCCACAATCGATATAAGATTTGCCTTTACAACTTGTGTAAAGGCAAGCCTAATAAAGTCTATTACAACTAGGTATGCTCTTGAATAAATAATAATATTATTAGACAATCTAACATTATGAAAATGATAAAGAACATGGATATGGCATAATATTATAAATTAAATACCTATTTTAAAAGAGCATCTGCCGAGTTTCTTGCTGGTTTTTCTTGGTAGGACGGGATTCCAAACCATTGATAGTTTCAGTGACGATTCAAAAGTACTTGCACTTACCTAAAAGTTTACTTATCTGAATAAAAATCTTTCTATTCCTATTTCCATAGGAATACTTAATGCATACCTACTATACCTCGTATTGCTATTATTATGTATCTAATCTTCTAAAAAGGTTAGATATAATATACTTAAGAGTAACTCGTGCCTATCTAAATAGTAGATAACAACCACACTACAAAGTTTACATTAAATTAAATCATTATCGATAAAATTACGATGTCTCGTTTCTTGCACCTAACGTCGAATATAATACTTAAAATATTATTAGCTGAAAATGATAAACAAAGTAATTTATCGACGGCACGCTCTATCGCGCGCCGCCACTACATTAGGCGCTGCGCAAACGTAGACACTTTCGTGTCTTGTGTCGGATACAAGCTACCATTGAATATTTGATTTCTATATAACCAGTATGAAATAAACGACTCCCTGTGCAGACGTAAAGATTTACTTTGCTTGGACACATACTCGTTGCCGATCAAAAAGTGTTCGATGTCGGTAACTGGAGACTAAAAGCCGTCAGTTGAAGACTAAGAAACATTGGTTTTCCATGCAATTGTACTGAGCTGCGCAAACGAAGGATTTGCACTCGGTGTTCGATTGAAACAACCAGCAAAGATAATTGATGTTTCTTTATCGACGTGTTCTCTTCTCTTCTTCAGAAGTAGCGATCGGAGACTGTGTACGGTTGCCACAACAGAAAGCAACTGCGGTGTCGTGTGACTACTTAAGAATGTCTACGTTTGCGCAGCGCTTGAAAACTCGATAGTCAATAGATAGGTACGTTCTCCAGACATGCTACATACGGTAATTTATTGAATTGAAGTTTACATAACTATACAAGAAATAAAGAGTGGTGTCCTGTGATGGTGTGTCGAGTAGACAACAAAAAGTGTCTTCGTATGCGCAGCGCCTTAGAACTCGATAATCTATAAATATGTTCTCCACACGTACTAAGTAGATATACCGCATACAGTAAGTAATTTATTGAATCGAAGTTTACATAACTATTCAAGAAGTAAAGTGTAACAATTTGACGAGCCTATTTGAAATGCATTAAAACCCACAAAAGTGAACGTAATACTTAGATCGTAAAAATATGATTTACTAGGTAAATACATATCTCATATCTACTAATATTATAAATGCGACGGTGTGTCTGTCTGTCTGCTAGCTTTTCGTTTCTCATTATTAAACCATTTGTGAGACAATTTGGTAATTACAACGATAGCTGGCATCCCGGAGAAGGACGTGCCTAGGTTGTTTTTGGACCCAGAATATCAAAGAGTTCCTGTAGGATTTTATGATAACCTAAATTCAAGACTCGAGCAAGAGAGAGAGAGAGAGTTTGCATCCTTGAGACTGACATACCTATCTAGGCTAATTTTTATTCCAGAAAAAGAGTTCCCACGGGATTTTAAAAAATCTGAACGCAGACGAAGTCGTGAGCATCGTCTAGTAAGTACATAAAATTGATATAAAAATTGATTTAGGTACACTGGTACTAATAAACTATTATTTATTGGTAGTAATATTGATATTAATAAATAACTTAAGTATCTCTATTAAGTATAGAAAATGCGCCACCACTAATAACTCCATAGCTGTGTCCATAGTCGATAATCGAAACGTTCTCCACACACACTGCCGTATACGGTAATTTATTGAATTGAAGTTTACATAAGAAGCCGAGTGGAACAAGTTGATGGGCCTATTCGAAATGCATAAAAGCCCACAAAAGTCAACAGCTGAGCCGTTAGAGTGGTGCCCGTAGCGGTAAGAACGAATAAACGATTCAAATGCTAATATATCACAAGGCGGCGCGGCGTGATGGCGCTCATTGGCCAGACTATTTACATTAACATACATAACCATGTTCGCTCCGCCTACCACGCAATACGTCACGTCGCTTCCGAACGACGTTAATTAAGTGCAATTAGAGAATCGTGACTCGACTCGTGATGGGATCACACAAATATGCTCTAAACGCTGAGCGTTAAACGTGCAAACAGTCAGACGTGCGAAAACAGCGTGCGATTCTTTGATTCTGCCGACAAATTCATCTACGATCTAGTTATTGGTGTACGTGCAAATATCACGCCGTGTACCTACACTAAACACTTCAATGTTCATACTCCCTACTAATTGCACTCGACCTGATATTTCTTTAAGGTTGAAATAAACTGAACGCGTGATAGCAGCGTATCCAACGCAGCTTCTAAAAAAGTTGTATAAAAGCTGTATGAAAGCATTCACACTTCATGTCGTGAAACCGGTGTCACGCGAATAAGTGCACAATCCACGGTTGTGGAACAACCCTTGGTTAGTTTTATAGCCAAATTGTTATTAGTTTTTTCTTAACAATTACAAGCAATTTAAATAAAACAAACCAAATTTTCTTAATATAAAAATTATAACTGCGCCTAAGAAAAACATGAATGAAAATGCACACCAAAATGAGAATAACAAAACATCCTTAATGTTACAAAAAAAATTAGGTACCATGCAAAGGCGGTCTTAAGTCGATAAGACTTATGGGCTTTAAGAACCTATGTAAATACCTATGATTACTATTGTTTTTGAAGCTATATTGATTAAAAAAAAGCAATCTCTTCTAGGCAACTCTTGGCTAGAGAGGAAATACTTACCTACTTTAAGTCAGCATAGAGTAGATAGGTGTTGCTGGTTTTTGTATTTTAGAGCCTGGCAACCTCTGTCACACAATTGTTTATACATTTCCTTGTACGTAGGTAGGTACTTACCTACCTGCCTATATTCTGTTGTGCTTTTTATGTGTACTGTTTAATTTTTATAAAGTATATTCATTCATTCATAGTCTTATTTACAAATTGTACAAGTATACGCGCGCGTTCAGTGCAGTGTCCGTCACGCGGTTTGTGTGTCGAAGGCTTCAATGTGCAATTATTTTCCCAGTTTCTCCGGGGGCTAAATAGCTCGGCAAGAGACTCCGGCAACAAATCATAAACAAGCGGCACTGGACTCACGAACTGACCAAATAAGGTCTCTAAAATGTCGATGCTTGACTCTCGTTCAAAGGATTTATGTCGTCTGCTTTTGGCACAAATTAGCCGCGTGTCCAGACGTAGGCGTGAGCCAACAAATTTGTACCAGCACCCTTGAAAATGTTATAAATTTTATGAACAAAAATATAGAAATCACGAGAAGTCAGTACCCAAGCTACCCATATTATACTTAAAAATGCGAAAGTGTGTTTGTTTGTTGGTTCGCTGGTCAACAAATTGATTGATTTTAATGAAAGGTACAGACTTTGGATGTATCCCGGGGAAGGATAAAGGCTACTTTTTATCCCGGAAAATCAAAGGGTTCCCACGGGACTTCAAAAAAATAATTCCACGCGGACGGAATAGTGGATAACAGCTAGTTAGAACAAAAGCCAAATAGAGAACCAGGTTACTCTCTCCAGTTTCGCAAAAAAGAGCAAAACAATGTAGCAATAATGCTATGTACTTTGAAATCATAAACCAGAACATAACATAAGCGTGACGAGGTACAATTAATGAGAGATATATACAATATGTGTACTTACTTATTAGTCAAGCGATCATACATCGATGAAGTTGTTTATAGGAACGAGCACACGCCATACTTTCAGCATCTTTAATCGCTTTTTTAAACCATAAGTCGCTATAAATAATTAAACATTATGATCATTAAATATTTGGCATGTATGTACCTTTGTATTAATTTAAATATTTGATACATAATCATGAGTCGCTGCAATTTAGCGGAACTCTAGTATCTGCCATTTGAGAACCAATTTTAAACAAAAAAGTTGCTAAAACGCGATGCCACATCGGAACAGTATTTAACTATTTAGACATATGCTTCATTGTAATCACTCAAAATAGTTATGACTGATTGACACAACGAAGCAGCCTGCCTGGCAGGTTCGTCGCTCAAAACGCGGATTTCGATTCCGTAATTGTTGTAGTGTTGTAACGCTATGCAACATCGACATACCTAGTAACGAAATCGCCGATCGCCGATGCATAAAGTATCATGTGTGTTTTGGCCCAAACCAATTAATCATACATCGATGAAGTCGTTCCGTGGAAGTGAAGCGACTTTTTTACAAGTATCTGTACGCGGTGTGGGCAGAAAACTAGACCAGTGAAAGGGACAAGGAGCGGCGATATAAACTAGACTAGTTTTTATGTAAGACTAGAGGATGCCCGTAGCTTCGCCCGCGTGGATTTCGTTTTTTTTTTAAATCCCGTAGGAACTCTTTGATTTTCCGGGATAATAAGTAGCCTTTGTCCTTCCCCGGGATACATCTAAAGTCTGTACCTTTCATTAAAATCGATTCAGTGGTTGGGCCGTGAAAACTTAGCAGGCAGACAGAGAGACACTCTTTTGCATTTATAATAAGTACCTATTAGTATGGATGATATTCATGTGTATTATTTAAAAAGAAAATGTACGGTCATAAAATTAAATTAATTTATTTTCACTATAATAGGTAGGTAAACTTACTAGCTTTTGCGGATGACTTGGAATAACGATAGAGTGGCTTTAGGTTCTTTCATGGATATAGTTGAAGACTATTTTCAGGAGATATACCTAAGCACCTACCTACCTATTACAGTCCTTGCCATCTGTTTGCACAGCCCTCTCCCTGTCTGCAAACCCCTTAAAATCGACTCGATTGTTTTCAAGATTATCATGAACAGCTTAAAACTTATTTGGATACTATTGTGTAAAAATCATAATTATGAGCTTAATAAATTGTAATTAATTCTAAATTACAGACAGACGCTTTATTGATATTTTAACATAAAGTATGTATATCTAAATCTGGATGTATTTTTAGAGGCTTTTTATGAAGGTTGTTTATGTAGTTTTTTAATTGAAACATAACAGGTATGCTCTACTTAATTATGTTACAAAGTCTATCGATAACCTTATTATGCTGCAATCACTATAAAGATCAATATCATAAGAATCCATCAGCATTTTGATTTAGCGTTCGCAATCTCGTTCGTAAGAAATATGTATTTACCTCATCGTAAAGTACCCAATAAAGTATCGTTAATAATTAATTTAAAAAACATCGTTTCTGTATCAATTGCTCTAGTTTTCGATGTCGCAAGGCAGTGGGCGTGCGTCGAAGGCGAGCGTAGGAGCTCGATCTGATGCCCTCTCCCCTGCGCTAAGCGGTCACGCTCTTTCGTCATTTCAGTAAACGGTCAAACATTATACCAACTGTATTTTAGCTCGAAGAAAGCTCACCTCGTAGCTCGGACCACCCCTATCATCATACATCATTATGACGCAGGTATATTGTATGGAATATATCTATAAGGCATTAATAACCTGCTACTACATAAGTACATAGTTTTTGACAAGTTAACCATGAATTTCTCCTTGAACTAAGCGTTAAGCTTGTGCAAGCGTTAAGCCTATGTACGATTAAATATGTCCAACGGGTGAGATTTGAAGCTACGAACTTTCGCATTCAAATCCGCATCCTAAGCCGTTGTGCTTTTGAGGTTGTAAGTGTAAGTGAATGTATGTTCATAGAGCTTTGTGTTGTTCCAGGTCGGTGGCGCACGAGCCCGATGAGCGCGTGCGCGGCGGCCGCCATGCGCGAAAAGCACGCGGCGCCGCGCCGCCTCGCCTCCCCGCCCTCCTCGCCCCTCGAGCGACACCCCAGCCCCCTGGGCTCCCCGCGCGCCGACGAGCCCCTCGACCTGCGAGTCACGCACAAGCGCCCCCAGCGGCTAGAGGATGAGAACTGTAACCTCATCGTGCCGTCGCCGCCGCCGCACCCGACGCATCCGGCGCACCCCGCCCACCCGGCGCTGCTGCAGTTCTGCCGGCGCCTGCCGCTCGCCCTGCCGGCCTCGTTCGGCCGCTACCCGTTCCTGCCGGCGGCGGCCGCGACCCTGCTCGCGCCCGGCGCCCCGCGCGCGCCCCCGGTTCCTCAAAACCCAGGAGTGAACAGAGCCCGCGACCGATACACTTGCTCCTATTGTGGCAAAGCGTTTCCGCGTAGTGCGAACTTGACGAGACATTTACGGACACACACGGGCGAACAGCCCTACCGCTGCAAGTACTGTGAAAGATCCTTCTCGATATCGTCCAACTTGCAAAGACACGTAAGGAACATTCATAACAAAGAGCGACCGTTTCGATGTCGTCATTGCGACCGTTGTTTCGGCCAGCAGACTAATTTGGATAGGCATCTGAAGAAGCACGAAGCGGAGAACGGGGACGACAATCGTCGGAGGTCTCCGGAAGAGACCTACTTTGAGGAGATTAGGTCGTTTATGGGCCGCGTCGCGCCCGCGCGTCGCGCTGCCACGGCCGCTAGTGTCGCGGACCACACTTGATAGTAAACCTAAACAAAACTCCCAAAACAATAATCTGGTCGATACATCCAAATGACTCTTGTGTGTAAATAATTACAACCTTACGTCTGACTTTGTGAGTTGACGCTTGACCGATTTATAAAACGCGCCATTTAAAAATGTAAACTGCTGCAATGTACAAACATTCCATTTTGGCTGTACAATTCTATAATGTAAAGTAACATGTACATTGTACATAGACTTAGCGAATATTCCTAGTTGTTACCGCTTTTATTTTTCTTCACAAAAAATGGCGCAAATAAGTGAAATTAATGTTGTGTCGGCTTTAAGGTTATGAATCAGTGATATACATAATTACATACTCTATGTAAATATAAAGCTATCGTTCAAAGTAGTTTAGTTAGAACGCGTACCGAATTTTTACTACCGATAAAGATATACGAACTAGGATTTATTTTGTATTCATTGTGCATAAAAGACGTAAATATAAGTTAAGTGTTCAGAGAGTGTTCGCTATTTTAGATTTAGATATAAAATAAAAAATGTATGAATGTAAGTAGTTTTGTAATATTTTTTTGTAAATTTTGCTTCATTTGATGATATGTTAGTATTTTAGTCTGAGAGGAAACGCCGGTTACCAATAAACATATAACTTGTTGCTTATTGATGATATGAATAATTTTATAAAATGTTAGAAAAGTTGTTTAAAATTGATCTGATCGATGAACTTATACTGTGTGTAAATTATTTACTTTAACCATTTATGATCAAACTAGTTGAATAATCGAAAGAGATAACTATTAGTTCGATAACCTGCCAAGGGAACCTTTTTTAATTTACACAAGTGTTTAAAACGACCAAGTGGAAATGGCTTCGGATATTAACTTATAGTCGTATGATATGCTACAGCAAGCGCACAGGGCATGCCTGAATCAGTTTCTGACATGTACTCTGACAAAATATATATATTATTATGTCATGCCAAGACACCAGCCATGCCCCATATATTTTTTCATATCATAACTGGGGTGCGCATCCTGTTCGCTTGCTATAGTATCATGTCTTTTGTCTCTGTCGATTGTACAAACAGTTTTTTTCATAAATGGGTTCTTTTAGTTTTTAGGGCAAAACCACAGAGTAATTATTAATATTATTATTTCTGTGACGACGCTGTGTCGCCCTGATTGTTATGTTTAAAATATTACGCAAATTAGAATGTATTTTTTTATATTTTTCTGAGATTTTAAATATTTAGAAAATTTTATATAAAGACTATTGTAAATCTATTGACAAACTATCTAATTGTTTCAAAATCGTTAAACTAAATTAAGATAAAACAACTGTGATTTTAATTATTACTTGGCCACTATTGGATCTGCGTATATGAATATTGTATCAATTTATTGACGAAGTCTCTCAAAGAACTAATGTAAACGTTCCTTTAAGTATAGATAGATCTCTATTATTGTTACGAGTATAAAGTATTGTATAAACGTATCCTTATCGACACCTTACTATATGTTTATTGCCTACATAACTATTATGACTTTGGTGAATGAGTATACCTATCTACTTAATATAAAAGAATTATTTATTCAAAATGTATGCTTTTAAATATACCTGTTAAAAATGTCTTCTTTATTTCGCTTCATCAGAGTAAGTAAATAATTCAAAAACAATAAGGATCTATAAAACTGTCACTTACCATTAAATATCATGGTCAAGTGTTATATGATAATCTAGATAAATCTATGTTATTTAACTAATTGTCTGTCTTGCCATCTATTGATTACATATTCCTCTTTTCTATGTATAAATATAAAACTTATGTTTTCTTCTGTTTCTTATTGTTCTTAGTTTATATACCTAATTGGAGCGCCAGATTATAAAAATTATAAGAAAACCACTATTTCGGGATAGGTACTAATGATAAAACAAAAATATACATTATTTTCGGTACATAGTACCTACCTATTCTTTTTACGTAGGTGCTTCTACATAGTAAATAACGCTCTATATTGGTATAAATTCTAAGATACTTTTGTAAATCTTAGTTAATATAACTATTTTATTATCTAGATTTTGGAAAAACAGTATTGTAATATATTTCAATTACATTCACACACCTATTATTGTTATGTATACCTAATATCTCTTAATGTAAGAGAATAATTCTATAATATAATAATATTGTTATAATATTTGGCGTTTACACTATTTCAGAGTCATTGTTACCTTTTAAATTTAACATTTTGCCATGTCTTTACTGTTTAGTATACTCGTACCAAATCTATTAAACAAGTAAGAGATGCTATTTAACTTATCACTAGATTGTGTAAGAAATAGAGATTATTACCTTTTCGTTTTTGTACTTTTGATACCTATTAGTCGTTGGAAGGTCACCGATTACCTTGTCAAAATAAAATAAATGATATTAAATCGAATCTCTGTATTTTTATTAACAAACAAAAACAACCCATATTAATACCTAAGTGGTCTGAATACACTAGTAACAACTTGTGTTTCAACTTGCGTAGATATCATGTAAGCTGCTAAACCAATACAGGCAAAAGCGTGCCTCTATTTACATTGCGTGCGTTGCGTCTATATACTCGTATATTTACGTGTGTTGCGTGTGCATCACAAAGAGAGTGCGTGCGTTACTGCGTGCACCATATTTTGTCATTATAGCGCATGCGTCTAACGCAATTTGAAACACACCAATGTAGTTTTTATTCAACTAGTTTTTGTTTGAGATTACCAAACTTAGATCCAGTCAATAAAACTTTGTTAGGTACCACTTCAAATCAGAGAAAAGTCTAAATAATAGAAAATTATTGAGATTGTAGGTAAGTATTATAATTGCACACACAGCAATTCATAGTAAACTTCATTACCTAGTGGAGTTTTAGTTTTTTGAGGTAAGGTTTTTTATTCATTAGGTTTCATTATTCAAAATCACAGAACAAGACTAATTTTATTTATGAAAGAAGTTTTAGTTATTTTACGTAAATTACGTATTTTGATTCATAGAAAGAGGCTATTGAACCAATTTTGTCCATGAAAAGAGTTTTAGAGAGTTTGAGTAAATTTAGTTAAATTGTTTTATTATTCAAAAATCATAGAAAACGACGCATGGCCTAGTTTAGTTCATGACAGGAAAATTAACAGGATTACCTGTATCAGTAGGTAATCCGTTCCTGAAAATAGTTTTAGTATGGGGAACTTTTAATTCGCAGTCTTATACCGCGCCAGATGAGATCAAACTTTTTACTACAAAAGTTCTTATGCTTGGGTATTTTTTTTACCATTATGATCAACCCATTGCTGGCTCACTACTGAGGACGGGTCTTTTTCTCAGAATGATAAGGATAACCGCATTTGCCCAGCTTGGTAGACTATGGAGTTTATGGAGAACTCTCAGACATGTAGGTTTACTCATTATGTTTCCCTTCGCCGTTAAAGCAAGTGATATTTAATTGCTTAAAGAGCATATAAATCCGAAAAGTTAAAGATGCGTGCCCGGGATTGAACTCCGGACCTTCCGACTAGGAGGAGGAGGAAGCTGACGTCTCAACCACTAAGCTATGCCGCTTTTGGTACCTATTGGTAGGTATAGTTAAGTACATTTTACGCCCGAAGGACGCCAGAGGCATTCTAGCGCGCCGCCTCACGACCGGCATGGCGTTTACGATATGATTATACTTTATTACCATTAATTTGAGACAAACGTACCTCCCAGATCCGAGGCAGTTTCATAAACAAACTATTGAATTTATTGTGCTAATTAGAGAAACCTGAGCTTTGTACCTGTATATCTATTTAGTTTTATAACCAACCAATCCTATTAAATTGACTTCCGCAATAAATGAAAATTATTTATTTCTATTCGTCAGGTTTAACAAATTGTTTTATTGGATTGCAAAATACAAGGCATTCCCTACCATGAGCTTCTAACAATCATCTAGCTCTTCCGTATACCTAATTATTCTCAGTACCTAGAAAATTTTGCGATAATACTTTGGTGATCTTCTTCTTTCATCTTTATTCCTGGATCTGTTTCTGCACTTAGATATTGTTGTCCATCCATTGTATATGAGGACTTTAATGTCATTCCATTATTTCACTTAAAATTATAATTTGTTTAAAAAAGGATCGAATAACCACGTATCTCTAGATAAGTAGATAGTAGTAGCTAGCAAAGATTTAGCGTTATTATTATAGTACCTACATGCCAATAACTTTAATAAATAAATAATAATTATCTTATTTTGTAGTTTCAGTGATTTAGTAATTTTCAAATCCGCAATGTAAAGCGAGCAAAATTCGAGTCAAAGCCCCACCTACGACGCGGCATTGACTCCGAGCGGCCTAGTTATGCAACGTTCGTTGACCTCTAGCGTCAGTCAGATGTTTTATTTGCAATATTATTGTGAACTCTTAAAAAATACAGGATTTTATTATTTACCTACTCCGCGTTTTTTGTGGTATCCTATCAGCAATCATCAGTATTATCAACTGCATTCTTTTTGCTAGCGTTCTGGTTACACAGTGTATAATTTTAAAAAAAAACCAAACTTGAGATTTAGGTACCTACTGTATCGATTAGAGTTTTAAAAATGCAACCTTTAGTCAAGTTATATCTCATGCCTAGTTAATATAAGTCCCATAAAGGTCTAAGGCTGTTTTACATCATAGCAAACTGAGCAACAACATGCGACAATGCGGCATGCTACTATTATGGAACTATTAATTTCACGGCCTAGCAGCATGCGATTGTCTATTTTTTTATCTTAAGTGTTACTTACTGTATATAGACTAGATGATGCCCGCAACTTCACATATTTTTATCACGTAGATTTATACAATTCAATGGGAACTCTTTGATTTTCCGTCATAAAAAGTAGCCCGTGTCCTTCATTGGGGTGGAAGTTATCTCTTGATTCAGGCACTTTCCCATTTACAATTTTAATATATTAGGTATATGGATATGGATTATTTTACCGAGCGGCCCTGTGGCACGTTACAATGTCGCACTATGTTGCCCTGGCGTAAATGAGGCTCGAGATATATGAACTTATCCCTAATGATAGTAAGGGCCCAAAATGTTATCCAAGATATAAAACGAAATAGGATATCGCCATTCAAATAGGGAAGTTTGATAACACAGCGAAAGATTACTTTTAATTACACAATAAATTTTATTAAGTAAGCGCCGCCCTATTCTAGTCTATTCCTAGCTACAAAGTATAGGTTTCTTTATGTATAGAACCTTAACGGAATCGTTTCTTAAATGTATGTCTCAAGTTATAGGAGAAAAGCTTATGCATAGTTTATATCAAGCGTTGTACATGTAAAACTATAATAACTTTAGCTAATTTCAGATATTTCGTCCGCGTGCATTTAGTTTTCTTAAAGATCCCATTGGAAATTCACAAAATCCTTTATTTGTACGCGTTGCGTTATAAAGAGAGAACCTATTTCGAGTTTCGGTTGTCTGTCAGTCAGTCACGATACTGTTCTATAAGTCGATAATATCTATGTCTAAACAAAATTAATTTTGCGAGTTCCTTTTATCCATCCTGTAATACGCACATTTATTCAACATCATTGATATAGTCTATCTTTAAAGACAAAGTCAAAGTCAAAACCAAATCATTTATTCAAAGTAGGTTCTATTGTACACTTTTTGATAGTGGGTTGTAGGATTTGTAAGATAATATAGTAGTGATAATTAATTACGTAAACTTAAAAACAAAAGCTACGAGGGTTCCAAACGCACCCGGGTCTGAGAAGAGCCCACAACAAACTGAAAGCTTCAATTTCCTAGGAGAGCAGTGCCGCTATACATATTATAGCGGTTGAATGACATCACTGAAATCTTATCGATTGAAACTTTTGTTTTATCTCTATTCTCGCCTGTATTATTCCCGTTCTGTCTGTGTGTTCTTTGTCTGTTTCTTTGCTATTCACTTGCGAAGTTGCTTTTAGAACGTTTTTAGAGTTTAAACTCAGAATACAGAAGTATGCTGAGAGTTTAAACATTTAACGAGTTTTAACTTTTAGTGACTCTCTCTAGCAGGATGCTGCCCTACGTGTGGAAGGTTTTCGATAAAGAAAAATTCAAATCGCGTTCTTTCCTACATTAGAGCCTAATCTAGTGCAGGCTTTACTGGGTGGGGCAGGTTGCACAACGATGACACGGCCGGGCGCTTGTTAGCGCGCGCGCGTGCCACCGTTGCGTTGCTTGCGATATTTATTGCTTATTGAAAAACTGCCGATCGCTTTCGCAGAATTATGACTTTTGCGGTTGACTCCTAGACTTTTTTGCATGTGTTTCAACTTTAAATTGCGTCCGCGGTCGTCGGTGCACCATCGTGACGCAAATGGGCAAATACACCAATTATCAATGTGGTTATCGATTTTAGAAATCACGAGCAAAAAATCAGTAGGTATGCATGTAACAAACGTTACGTTTGCACTCGTTTTCGAGTTTCGCTGAAAGCACTGCACGGTGAAAGTGTAGTAAGCATAAAATATTGTAATCGCTTTTATAATGAGCTTCTTATTAATTCAATAATGACATTTACTGAGCGAAATAATTATAAGTATAAAACGTACAGATAATGTTCATTTTAAAAGGTCGCAACGAGTACGTCGGGTACAGATAAGATGTAACCAGCGAAATCAACCAGTCTGTGGTCTGTTGCGTGATTTTTAGAGCATACTTGCGGTGACATGTTACCACGGATATAAAGTTAAATGGAGATTTTATATATTGTTCATACGATGTCTTTATCACACTGAATTACAACGCATGGAAAAGGTTAACATATTCATTATTTTAGCAATGTAGTTCAAACTACAATTTAGTATTTGGCTATTCTTGATTTCGCAAGACGGCTTAAAGTGAAGCTTACCTACTAAAAGTGATTGAATTATATAGAAAATAATATAATCCTTCATCGTGCAATGCTCTAAATGAAAAATCATATATATATATATTATATATAGCTTCTTAATGTTCTTGAAAAAGACTTTCCACATCTCAGACAAAAACAAAGAATCACAGTAATATTATAAAGGCGAAAGCTTGTGTGTACGTGTGGGTGTATGTTCGTTACTCCTTTACGCAAAAACTACTGGACAGATTTGGCTGAAATTTAGAATGGAAATTTGGAATGGAGAATTGTACCCTGGATTAACACGTAAGCTATTTTTTATCCCGAAAAATTAAAGAGTTTCTACGGGGTTTGTTAGGTTTCTTACCTATATCGACGCGAACAAAATCGCGGGCATCATCTACTAGAATATATATCGTACATTAATTAATAATTTGGTTTATTAGCCTACTTAGCTATATCACAGAAAACCCGTTACTATTATTCTTCTCCTTCTCTATAAACATATTTTTGAAGCCGTTTCCAGCAACTTTACAATCAACGGCCCGAAACAGGTGACCGATCCATCAGCTGTGCTCAGTGAGGTGGCTAATTAAAGGAAAGCAAGGTCGGCTGATGAAACCAGACTAGCGCCCACTCTAGCCACAAAAACAACGAAACTTACGCAACGCGTTTCTCCTGCGAGATCACTGTGGACACTGGACAGTGGACATTTATTGATATTCAACATCGAAATTATTTGTCAAATTAAAAACATGATCATAATTATTAGGATCATGCGAGACGTACATTTCTACCGAGTTTCTTGCTGGGTCTTCTCGGTAGGAAAGGCATTCCGAACCAGGGGTGGATGCTTTTGACGATTCAAAAGAACTTGTAAAAGTCTAATTGAATAAAAATATTTTGAATTTGAATTTGAATTCTATTTTTCTAATAGGTACTATACTGTTTTGACTTTCCAACACTCAGAAGGCTATAAATATGTAATTGCAGCAAAAATATCAAAGGGTGCCTTCTTTGCAGCAATGTTTCGCCCGTAGGCAACGCGGCTGCAGCGTGGGTGTAGCGTTGCAGTCGCGCGTTTTTAATTATAATTTTTTTTTTTTTTTATGGAACCACACAGTATTAAAAATAAGCAAAAGGTAAAACAAATACAAAGCACACACCACAACAGTCTCATACGAAAAGTTATCACAAAATTAAAACACACAATAGCCGGGTATAAGAAGGTACACAGGAAAAGAACAGAAAATAGGTAAATTACATAAATAATAAAGCAAAAACAAAAACAAAAACGAAACAAAACTGATTAGTGAAGCTAGTCAGTTTTGGATATAAATGTCCCTAATTGTAGATTTATATTTATGAAGAGAGAGATGAAAAATATCGTAATTTTCAAGGCAACTCTGCCTCTACGCGGCCCTTTGTGCCAAATCCAAATTAATCCCATCAATAATTGAGACTGTAGTAACGATCATTGATGCTTTTTTTCGTAACCGACTAACAGTACCTACCTACCGATGTTCGCATTATCAGTTTGACCTATTCGTGTGTGGCTGGCCTTAAGTGTACACAAACTTGCTTATCGATACGAAATATACAGATGGAAGGTGGTTGGAAGCATCGTTGGTCACGTGTACGTATAATGATCTCTCATTTTGGAAGAATGCCTTATATAGCGTGAGTCGGTTACAGTAAGGATATTACGTATTACGTGGGTCTACTACATTTTAATGGCTTAATTAGGAATGAAATTAATCGGACGACACTAATACTTTGATATTTGAGAATATGATCTACTTTATGTAACAAGTTCTATTGACTTATTTTGTTTCAAGATTATATTTAGGGAGGTGGAGGCAATTAATTATTATTTACTGTCGATAACTATCGCAGTTAACGATATCATAATCTAAGTGAAGTCCAATTACAACAAATCGTTTTTTGATATCGATTGGGTTTCACAAACATATAATTCCAATAAACAGTAGGCCTTACCTGCCTACTTTAAAATAAAGTTCATAATCGAACCTTCGATTAAGTTGTAACCGTTAACGAATTTTTGAAGAAGAATATTTAATTTCAAGCTCCAATTATGTACCATCTGCATACTCATAATATAATAAGGACGTTGTATATGAAATTTTTCTTACAATTTCCCACCACAATTATCGAAATGACCGCGAGCTCATTCGATAAGTGCCTTACTTTAAAGCGACGGACCTCGTTATGCCTCATTTAAAAGCAGTTACGATCTGAAAAGTTCTCGATAACTGAATTAAGTGGAACAGTGCATCGAATAAATGTTCCATACATCGATAATTGTACGTTGACCGTGATGATAAGGTGCAACACTATTGTGTGTAATTCCGCTCCGTATTACTAAATTATACACTGCCTCTCCGTACCTACAACAACCTCCGTTAACCGATCTTAAGAAAATAGAGATCCTTCATTCACGTTGAAAAATGGTCCGATTTTTAATGTTCTCCAATTAAGTAAGTAAGTATATTTGTTTTGTATGTGATGCAAACTGAACCCTACTCATTCTATTTAGTTGTGAATTGGCGATGGATTGATGTTGTGACAAGTGTAAATTAAAAATTTATAATACACCCGCCAAGTGAAGGTTACAGTAACTAGAAAAGAGCCGATAACTTTCAAGCGGCTGAACCGATTATCTTGGATTATAGCTAAGAACACTCTCGATCAAGCCACCTTTCAAAAAAAAAAAACTAAATTAAAATCGGTTCATTAGTTCAGGAGCTACGATGCCACAGACAGATACACAGATACACACGTCAAACTTGTAACACCCCTCTTTTTGGGTCGGGGGTTAAAAAATGGTTTAAGAATAGAATCCAATGGGCTTAAAATTTTAAAAATCCGAATCATAATTATAATTTCTAACGATACATTCAAAACGTTTCTTTGACTTGTGTTAAGTGGGTGATAGGTAAGTACTTGTACTTACTCTATACTATCTATAGACGATCTATAGATGTATCTTCCTCTTCCTTCTTATACTTCTTCCTTACTCTGTCAATGTAGGGACTCCTCTCTACGTCTAATTTAATTTATTGTATTTTAATTAATCAACGCATTCACAAAACAAGTCTACAGAACTTGATTTGAAGTACAAGTAAGAAGACATTTGTACATAAGAATAATTAACGTATGCATGTTTATTACATGTTTAAATATACATTCCTAGTCATCAAAGATCAAGGATATACATAAATGGTATACATAGAGGGTGTAACAAGAACGCTAGCAAAACTTAGCGTTATTATTATACTACCTTAACACAATCCAATGCCAATAACCATTTGCCTTATCTTGTAGGTCCATGGACCCGACATGCCCCATCGACAACGTGGCATTGACTTCGAGTGACCTATTTACGGAACGTTCGTTGACCTCTAGTGTCAGTCAGATGTTTTACTTGCAATATATTGCGAACTTTTAAAAAATACAGGTTATTTAAATATTTTTTCATAGTTTTTTTCATGGTAGGTACTCGTATCTTATCAATAATCATCAGTATTATAACCTGTCTTCGTTTTTGCTAGCGTTCTGGTTCTACCCTGTATACTATATTCAATTTATTGATAGAGTTAGATACTTAATGTGTTAGAGAAAAATAAGGAAAATCGGTAGGTATTGATTACAAGCATTAGCATTGATGGAAGCTTGACAACAAACACACATCATTTTTTATATTATATAATTACATATAGTATGAATATATTGCGCAATGGAGTGAAAAAAAATAAACGCTAAAACCTACAAAACCCTCTGTGCTCAATCTAAATACCCTGACAGGTCGACTCGTCAGCCGCTGCCCGTCACATTATAATATATTCGGCGCAGGCGCAACAGGTATGTTTCGCTTTGCCCTAAATGTTAAGTTAAAAAAACTTAACCAGAATTATTTGGACAAAAATTAAAAAACAACCATATTTTCTGCTCCCTCTGCCCTGCCCAATACTTCTTAAATAATTAAGCAATTTAAATTACACTTTAAGAACTCCTTAGTTGCGTGGAAGTTACCGACTGAGCTTTCAGTTGCCACAATATGGTGTAGTTTAGGTATAACCTTTTATAATTTTAAAAGAGCAACTTTTGAGTTTCTTGCTGGCTCTTCTCAATATAATCTTCTTAAAAATTTTAGTTTACTAGATGATGCCCGCGACTTCGTCCGCGTGGATTTAGGTTTTTCGAAATCGCTTGGGAACTCTTTGATTTTCCGGGATAAAAAGTAGCCTATGTGCTAATCCTGGATATTATCTAATCTCCATTCCAAATTTCAGCCAAATCCGTCCAGTAGTTTTTGCGTGAAAGAGTAACAAACATACACACACACACACACATACACACAAACTTTCGCCTTTATAATATAAGTGTGATGTGATGATTAGAATAAAAAATGTTGGTAGGTACTTACTGTTGGAGCAAAGTGGAGCGCCCCCGATGTAAATCAGCGGCTAATTCTGGTCAAGTTTTTCGCAATAAACTCGATCACACTCGATTTACCCGCATACTTTTGCCGCTTCAAATTAATTTGCTTCGCCGTGATATGATTTAAGAAAGCGGTTACGAAACATGTACGAATATACTCGCAAATTAATCGTGCATGCCTCAGTGAACCAATTTTATTTAAAGTATTTTATGTTTTACAACACTCTGCCAATCCTCACTTGGCCAGCTTGGTACGTAGACCCTTCACCAAACCCCTTCAGGGCCAAAACCCTTTTCATTCGGGAAGGACACCCGTGCTCAATAGGTACTGAGTCGGAAATGGGTTAACCATGATGATGAATGATGATGTTTAACAATATTGTGATGATAATAATGTTCAATAAGTATAAATTACTAATATAAATATAATAAAGTTTACAATAAAGTAAACTAAAGAGTATAAAAATGAAAGATGCTCAAATTCTTTTTAGTAACAAAGTCAACTTCAAAGCTCGTAAGCTTCAGTACCTACATAACCGAACTAAATAAGTATCGCGATCAAGTAAAAATAGCTTTCTCAAAGAAAAATAAAAACTTGGAAGTAGATTTAGCAAAACAATAAGATAATACCTGCTTACCGAGTCATTAATTCGAGATTTTTTAAGGCTTGCTGGCAAGTAATGATGCAGCCAAATATTTATTATTATTAATTGCTTATCATTTAATTAATTATTGTTAATATACATTTGTTATAAAAATAAATTAACAATAATATTTTATCGTTAATAATAATTATTAAAAAATTACAATATAAGTTTTATAAAAATGCTTATTATTACTCTCGTAATTATATAATTGTGTCGAGCCGCGAGTGCAGCGGGCGAAAGAAATGCGGGAGCGCATATTTCGCATACGTCTGTTTAATTAATCAGATCGCAGACGATACTCGGCCGCTTCGTCTTCCGCGGCTCATTATTGCGGTATTCGCTCGAATTTCGTAACTTTGAACCACTTTTTGTTTTTGGCACAGGTTATAAAGGGTCAATTTTTTTGCAGATACAAGTTAGCCTTTGAATGCAATCTCACCGGGTGATAAGTGATGATGCAGTCTAAGATGGAAGCAGACTAACCTGGAAGGGGTATGGGGTTTTTATTAAACCCATACCCCTTCGGTTTCTACACGGTATCAACATACTGCACAGCTTTGCCGGTAGGGTGGTAACTAGCGACGGCCAAAGACCAGACCAGACCAGTGATTTAGAAATTATAAAGTTCTGAACCCTTCCGCGATTCGAACCTGGGACCTTCAACTAATAAGACCACAGTAATTACTACTGTGCCATAGGGGTCGTCCTGCAAGGGGAATCTTTTTTTTAATTAAATTATAGCCTAGCGCTTGGCTGTAATCAAACCCGCTGGCAAGTGACGATGCAGCTTTTTGGAAAATTACTGAAGTTACCCCTAAGGTTTTTATCACTGACGTAGCTACGGAACCCTACCTCATGCGTTTTCTGACACCCACTTGACCAGTTTTTAATTAATCAGATCACGAAGGACACTCGGCCGCCGCCGTGTCTTCCGCTCATTATTACGGTATTCGCTCGAGTTTTGTTACTTCGAAGTTCGAACCACTTTTTGTTTTCGGGAGAGTAACTTTTTGCGTGAGTACTCGTTACTGGATTTTACGTTAAAATAATATATCAACGTTATTTTTTTTTTAAGATTTCCGGACCTGTCAATTTTCAAAAGAAATGGATGCAGCTTTTCTGGAGAAAAGCTCCAGTTCGTCGCTTCTTACTATGTAAAAAAATTGTAATGAAAATTGTTTATTTACTTTTTTAAGTGATGGAGACTAAAAAAAAGTAAAGTAGCTTCATCCTTGAAAATTAAAGGTTTCTACGGAGTTAAAAAGTTACATCCACGTTGATGAAGTCGCGGGTATTAGATACTTAATAACTAACTAAATCTAAAGACTATAACTTATAGTGTCAACTAAAATATTAATCAAGGTACAATTAACATTAGATACCGGATGTCAAGTTAAAAGCATTGAGCTAAAACAGTCGGTCCAGTAACCCCGGTCGTTTTCACTCTCTATACCATCCCGCTAGGTGATTTTCTACGATACAGTTTTTCATTTGGTCACTTACTGCGAGTTGCCACTGCAACTGGTTTCACTGATTGGCCAGCGAGTTCAATTACGAACGGACAAGGCGTATTAATTATTTTATCTCGTATATTAGTATCTATCTACACTGAGAAACATGGCAATCATAAATGCCGTGAATTCAACTAACGGAACGATGAATTTACGTAAAGTACAAGCATACTGCTACCTATGTTACCGAAAAGTATGGTGATACTATGTGAAAAGTATGGTGCTGCTGTTGCTGATAACGGTAGATATATAATATACCCATCGATGTATATGGATTAGCCTTTCCCATACAATTCCGTCCGCAAAAATACGCTTGAATCTTACATCATCGTCATTGACAAAGTCAAGAGACTTTTGCAAATTCTATTGACTTTTTGAGCGCGTTTTTTATCTTCGAAGGGCCCATCCATATACATCGATGAATATACCTAATATTATGATAATGTCAGGATACCGTGACTTTAGTAGGATGCACTATTTGAACCTGTGGTAAATTATTTTGACGATTGAAAAGGACTTGTAAAAGTTTATTTGATTAAAAATTTATTCTATTCTATTCTATTAAAAGATGCCCCTGCCCTTGTTAACCTAGTGTTTTATTGCGAACAAACGTAATAAATAAAAAGGTTCAGAATTAAACATCGTTAAAATTTTTAATTGTGTCATTCGTTAACCGAAATCTTTTTATCTTACAGTTTCACTTTTAATGCAATAAAACTCATTATTTACGTAACAAAACAACCTTCGGTGGAAACAAAATATTCCTTAAATACCTGTACCTTCTTATTTCTACATTCATGTAGCGTAGTGACTTGACTTTCTCGCTTCGAGATGATATGCGTAAGTTTTTCGTAGCAAAAAAAGTGGTTACGGCAAAAGTATAAAACAAGCTCGGCGTGCAGGCCCGTAACTGATTGATAAAATGCAACTTGAGCGAGCTAAAATTTATGTTTTAATTTTCGTTTGGTTTTTCAATATAAGGGTGATAAGTGGTTTGATAAGCCACGTACCCAAATAGCCTCGCGGGGATATTTCCTCGCGAAGCGGAACGACCATTGCGGTTTAGATGGTCAAAAAATTCAGTTCGCGCACGGTTAATCTATAAAATATTTTGTAGGTGTCACGTAACGTGACACGCACTAAATAACTTAAGAGGGGTCTCTCCGTCACTCGCTCCATACAAACGTAGTTCCAATTTCATTTGAATATTAAGCAACCAAAGTCCATGAAATTTTGCAGACATATTCTAGAAACTAATATCTATGCCTGATGTTTTCCAGATTTCTGTTAAAATATTCGGTTTCAAAGTGACGCGGTCTTAAAAATTCACATACAAACCTTTGAGCCTCTGTAATTTTAAAACTACATATTTTTAGATAAATCTAAAACACCACAGGCACAGATATTAGTTTCTAGAATATGTCTGCAAAATTTCATGGACTTTGGTTGCTTAATAGTCAAATGAAATTCGAACTACGATTGTATGGAGTAAGTGACGTCCTTGTCCCACTTAGTATGAAAATGTACCTAAGTATGTGATAACGTCCACTGCAGTCTGCAATCCAAGATCTAATTATTAACAGTATCACCTTTAGGTACTATTATGTATTCTGAGCTATCAAAGAGAGGAGGATCTAATGCTGAAATCTATAGAGCGCACTTTGACTTTGCTTAGACTTAAGTTTCAGTTAAAACGAGACAGATTCATGCAAGCGGTATAGCGCTGTCTCGTTTTAACAGTGTCTTAAGTCTGAGTAAAGTCAAAGTGCGCGCTATAGATTTCAACCTAAGAGGAGATCCGCGCTCAATAGTATGCCGGCATTGGGTTAATGATGATGATGATGATGATAGAACGCTTAGAACACCTATAATATATGACATCCTGAGAAGACGTAGCGAGCAACTACGTACTTTAATAAGTACAATACCGAAAAACAAATCGTTGAGTTATCCTCAAGACCTGTTTTATAAATGAATCATAATATTTCTCATGAATACTGAGATTTCTTGCAAGAGTATTCACACACTTTCCATGTACCTATCTATCTAACTTATTAAATGCAGGCCAATTCATAGAAACACAGAAGTTTTTACTAATAAAATATGTACTACCTACACTAATTTTACCAACATGGTTATAATATTATATCATAGTATCTTTTATTCATTCAAGGATTGAATTTAATGTCGTAAACTCCGATAGATCTAGTTTTTTTGCTTACTCTATATCTCTCGATTATAGAAAATAAATGTAAATAAATCAAAAACCAGATTCTGCAAACAACCCTTTTTAACACGTTTTTTATAGTTATTGTAATTGCAAAGAATTGTATTTGGTTGGTATTAGGTATATTAATTTGTATTATTAGTATTAGTATTTCATTTATTGCAAGATTGTAAGTAAAAAAGATGTTACATAAATTTTAAGTAGGTACGTATCACAATCTGCCATGACATGGCGTGCAAAATTTACTATCTTTACATACATTTTCAATAAGTACATAAAATATCATTCTTAATCAATAGAAAATTTAACAATTCAATATATAAATTAGCAAAAGAAGTTACAGACATATTCAAAGAAAATTAAACATTAATAGGTAGGTACTCCTGGAGTCACAATTATAAAATAAAAATATATGTCACAATGTTACAAGTCAAAAAATTTAAATATAGAAATATAAATGTATTTCTTCAGGTGATAATATAAGAGATACCTAATTCCGGACAAGTAGAATCACATCAAGTCAAATCAATAAATATAATGTCAGATAACTAAGATATTTTAAAATTATAATTTTATGACAAAATAGTTAGTTAAGTAATAACAATAGAAAGACTTGACTATGTTTAAACAACTACGAATATAATGCACAAATCTTAATAAATAAAGTTTTAAAATCAAATCTTAATATTTTTTAGGAGATCATCAACTGCATAAAAATTTTTTTCTTGCAACCATTTTTTTAATTTATAGCTGAATTGTTTAAATGGAAGCATTTTGATCTCCAATGGCAATTTGTTAAAAATTTTTATGCACATAGAGTAACAATTTTTCTGATACAGTGTTGTTTTTGAAATCTTATCAAACACTAATTTATTTTGGTTTCTCAATCCTCTTTTTCCAACATTATCATGCAGAGTTTTGAAAAGGTGATGGTTTGTTTTAACAAACTTTGCAACTTCCAAAATGTACATACATGGAAGCGGCAATATCAAATGTTTTTGAAAGACAGGCTTACATGATTGAAAAGGCGGCATATTTAGAATAGCTCGTAGACATTTTTTCTGAACTATAAACGCCTTATTAAAATCGGTTGAATTTCCCCATATAATCAGGCCATAACGGAGCACTGATGACACGTAACCATGGTATGCTGTGAGAGCTGTATTTAAACTAGCAGTCTTTACTAATCTACGTAATACGTATACAAATCTATTTAGTCTATTACATATATTATTTATCTGAAATTTCCATGAGCAATGTTGATCAATTTCTATACCTAAAAATCTACAATTTTGTACTTCATTTATTTTATGTCCTTTATAGTTAATATCAAGATTCACATGTCGTTTATTATAATGTCTAAACTGAATAAAATTAGTTTTATCAATGTTGATACATAAATTGTTATGTTCCAACCATTCGATTATTGATTGCACAGTATTATTTATGTCAGATTCGAATTTATTTATGTCATTATTATTACATGTTAGAAGAATAGAAATATCATCTGCAAATAGAGTCATATTATTATTTGTAATGTCTGGTAAGTCATTAATATATAAAAGAAAAAGAAGAGGCCCTAGAACTGTGCCTTGTGGTACTCCATACTTATTTGTTTCAAATGATGATTTAAAACTCACTATTTCATTATTTTCATTTAAATTTTCTATTTCCACACACTGTCGTCTACATTTCAGAAAGGACTGTATCCATTCTAGTGCTGGTCCTCTAATGCCAAAATTATCAAGTTTATCCATTAAGAGTTTGTGAGAGACAAAATCAAACGCTTTTGTCATATCAATAAATATAGATATTACGACTTCTTTTTCATCCATACTTTTTATAATTTTACTTACTAAGTTAAAGCAGGCTTGCGTTGTTGACTTTTTATTTTGAAAACCATATTGTTCATTTTTTAATATTTTAAATTTGTCTATAAATTCAGTTATGCGTTTATGCATAGCCTTTTCAAAGATTTTTGACATCACTGGGACAAGTGTAATGGGACGATAATTACCTAGTTGCTTTTTATCACCCTTTTTGTGGAGTGGCTTGACCACAGATAATTTTAATGCGTTCGGGAAGCAACCTTGACAGAACGACTGATTTATTAAGTAAGTTAAAACAGGTGCTATTTTATTATAACAGCAGCTATGATAAAAATTTATCTCAGCCTGCTTTCATTACTTTTTCAGTAGATTTTAATGATTAATTGAAAATTATATTTTGTGGATGACTCTTTTACATGCCTACCAGCATTATGAGTTAATCATTGCAATAATGTCTAATAATTGTAAGTTGCCTGGTAGCCCATCGATGCCTGGTCGCCCTGGAAAGATCGCTTCAAAGCGATAAGCCGCTAAATTGTACTTCTATCTTGTGATACTTTTATACTTTTCTTTTGATAATGGTGTACAATAAAGAAATATATAACAAAAACAAAATGTCATACCTACGTCAATTACTATCCTATAGCAAATGAGTATATCTGATCACTGATGTCATTACATTTCTATGAAAAATTGGAAGATTTACATTTATTCATGATCTGCCTAGAAGCTAAGCAATATTAAATAAAGATATTTTTTGTTTGTGGTTAGTATCTTTATTGATTTTATTTAATTTATTATGCTGAGGAGGAAAATCAATGAATAAAATAAGCGTAGGTCGTACCTAAAGATGTAAAAAGACGTTTCCAGTGAATATAACTTAAAATGCATCATTGTAAATTAGTCAGTCAATCCAGTTCTTAAAATTTTTAAACTAAAATCATGGGCTTTCTTCTAATTGTACTTAGGTATTTGTTGAGGTGCGTAATTTATCGTGAACGAACCATAATCAAATATATGTCACAAATTACCTACTTTTGGCTTTCAAGAGTACTTCTTGGCTGAATTTCACTTTATTACACACAACTCTCGTAGTCTAATTTAAATAGACATTTATTGCAAGACAATGATTGATAATACAACAGTAATATGCCATCCGAAATAAGATACAACCTTATCATTTGATAAACATCTGAACCCATTAAGTGTGGATATTTGAAATTCTTCGTCTCTTGAAGCTAGAACCAATTCATTTTAGAGTAAATGCCACATTGGTATTTACAATGCATGTTTTGCATAAGGCAGTGAAATTATAATGTAGGTAATTCATTCCATTAAATAATGCCTTGTTAGGAAGATATTTTTTAGTTTACTTGGCATTGAAATCTGCTAACCAAGAAGTCTTTGTCACTTTTTAGTTTACAGCAGACCCTTCAACGATTTTGGAATGTCTAACACAATCTTTCCGGACTTTTATCTTGGACATTGTCATCTCAATTAATACATAGGATATACTCGTAGGTCTGTCTCTGCGAGGATTTTCACAAACCTGTCTTCTGCGGCCTGTACGTACCTATCCCTTAACCATGTAAAACTAACGTTGTAGATATAGAAATTCTAGCTATCTAATTATGATTTTTATAATGTATAAAAATAATCATAAAAATCATAATTAGCGGAGTAATCGCCTAACAAACATACAAAAAATATAGAGTCGAATTGAGAACGTTTCCCTTTTGTCGAAGTCGGTTAAAAAAGCAGCAAGCATACATAAATATGTTTCATAGCGAGTAGAAAATAATTTTATACATTTCCTGGCAGCTTTGCAGATCAATAAGTAAAAGATACCTTTGTAATATAGAAATTGGTTCAATGGAACTACTTATAGATATTATGCCCCGTCATTTATACAGCGCTATTTTATGAAACCAATAAGAAGCGCTGCGGGGCGTGGAAACGGTAATGTGGACTGCTCTTATTTAATAACATAATTATAATGCGAGCGCAGTGCTAGTAATAATTATAAGCAAGAAATTACTTATAGGGAAAAGAGAAGCCAGCTCCGGTAAGGGAGGGAACGCCCACGAGGTCACGAAAGGTACATCATGTCTTAATTTAATTGTAATCAACCACGGCGATCTGCGGTAATTGTTAACATAAATCTTGCGCGTGCTCGTTTTCTGGAAAAAACCGGCCAAGTGCGAGTCAGGCTCGCGCACCGAGGGTTCCGTGCTCGGGTAATTTTTCCGACATTTCGCATGATAAATCAAAAACTATTATGTTTAAAAATTAATAAAAATCTGTTTTAGAATATCCATGTAAAGCCCTTTCATATGATACCCCACATGGTATAGTTATCTTACTTTGAAAATTAAAACACATTTTAATTATTTTTTTATGATGTAACCATAAATTCATTGCTTTCCTGTACTTGTGCTATAAGACCTACCTACCTGCCAAATTTCATGATTCTAGGTCAACGGAAAGTACCCTATTGGTTTTCTTGACAGACACGACGCGGCACGGACGGACGGATGGACAGACAGACAACAAAGTGATCCTATAAGGGTTCTGTTTTTCTTTTTGAGGTACGGAACCCTAAAAAGACAAGAAATCTGTATTTTATACCCATTTAAAGACCAGATCGCACAGTAGCTCGAATTGATACCAAAAACAACCAGCTCGTACGCAAAGGTTTTGTTTTTATCTGACCTTAGTATGATATTATTAAGATTTACCTATTTATGTTTTATAACCATTTTATTACAAACAAATAAATACTTACAACGTCGCGATCGTCCAATATTCTACCTATTTTATTTTTTACGGTTGTAGAATCAATGAACGGACGTTTTTGGGTTATCACACACACACACATTTGAGACTATACGGTTTTTTGGTTCCGTATATATTTATGGACTAGCTTTTTTAAATTTATAGACTAGCGCTTAGCTGCTAAGCCTTAGAGCTGCAATTAGACCTGCTAGCAAATGATAGTGTTGGAAGTGTGTTTAAGAACTAAGATGTAACAGTGCGCACACGCATTCCACACACGGATTTTCGTGACCAGCAATAGCACGGTCGGCAGCCGCATTCAAGCACCGCATCCATCATTCTAATGAGCGACAGTAGTACGCGGGAGTGCGGTGTACCTACAGCGTGAGCGAACCGTCATAATATGAGATGCCTAGTGTTGTCAAAACTGACCATGACCTGTCGATTAATTAGCGTGTCATATATTTTTACCACCCAAATAAAATATCAAGAAATAAAAGGTTATTTTTTTTCTTATTCGATGACCACGACTGGACTGCGGCACCTCCTCATGGTATGGACGGTGCATTATAAAAATATGGTATGGTTTTGATATATTTTATGAAGGTAGGAAAGTTATTATATAGAATATTAAATATATTTTTTACGCAGGTACACCTTTTCAGATCAGACAGACTTTATCTCGTAATAAACATATTATCAGAAATATTCTACCAGAGTTATTTTTAATTTTTCAGCCTAATATTAGTTTATCTATCGATATGAACTTTTATTTTACCTTAAAATATATTCAGAAGTAATAAATCGATATCGATGATGCAAGTAAAGCAATAGGCCCTATTTAACATAGCAGTGATATTCAACTAACAAGTTTAGCAATTGAGGAAAGAAAGCTGCCTGAAGCGTCCGCCGCTATTCACAAATTGGCACGAGCTAGGCACGCGTACTTTTCACTTTCCAAAACATTATAACTAACGTGAGAGCTCAAAGAAATAAGCACTTTATATGCTAGTTAGATAGAGTATATTTTTACTGGTGCAAGTAATTTTACTTATGTGAAAGTTTCGTAGGTGATAGGTTACAGAGATTGAATGGTGCAGCGCAATGATACCACGGAGCCATTAGTTAAAGCAAAAAGGATGGAATTCTTTTGATTGTATCGTGTTTATTTTCTTTGGGCTTAGACAGTACTGCAGGGAAATGAGAAATGCATTTAATCAATTCACTTAGAAAGGAAGTCTTGGATTTTACGACAAATAGGTATGCTCAATTAAAATAGTTTACGTCCCATCGCATCAGCTGTGTAACATTACTTATTAGCTTGGTAGAGAAAAGGTTTTCAGATACGAGCAGGTGCAGTTCTTAATTCTTCAGTCCTATCCGCTCCAACTTCGGACCCGGTTTTAGCCTGCCGGTTGGACCTGGGTAAAGACTGGAGAAGAGGCTCCGGCTTGATAAACCCTTCACTAGGGTTCCGCGCTCAGTATAACCCAAGTATCCAAGTTGACTGTGTGAACAAGACAATAAATAAACGGGGTGTTCATCTGACTTCGTGTTTCTTCTCCAACGCCGAGACGCCCCGTCATAACATTGGTATGTTTAATGATGTGGTGTTTTACAATTGGAATAAATAAATGTTAATACTTAATAGGTATTTTTAACCCCCAACCCAAAAAGAGGGGTGTTAAAAGTTTGACGTGTGTATCTGTGTATCTGTCTGTCGCATCGTAGCTCCTAAACTAATAAACTAATTTTAATTCAGTTTTTTTTTGTTTGAAAGGTGGCTTGATCGAAAGTGTTCTTAGCTTTAATCCAAGAAAATCGATTCGGCCGTTTGAAAGTTATCAGCTCTTTTCTAGTTACTGTAACCTTCACTTGTCGGGGGTGTTATAAATTTTTTATTTACACTTGTACTATTTAGTAATATATAGGACCGAGTGTAAGTTTAAGGTAAGTAAATAAAACGCATCACTAATTTATATAGCAAACCAAACCTTTTAAAAGTCCGTTTACCGACATACGAGTAGCTCAGGGCGCTACGATGCTGAAGTGTCAATGGGCAGGATACTTAATTCGGAAAATCTATAGACGTTGGAGTCCCAAGGTGCTCGATTGGTGATCACAACCCTAAAAGTTGGAAGACTTCCTACTAGGTAAACAGAATTCCGCAACAAAGAGTTCCCACGGGATTTCAAAAAACCTTAATCCACGCGAACGAAGTCGCGGGCATCAGCTAGTAATATAATATTATGCTTTTGTATAAGTACGAGAGTCCACATAAATCCGTGGTCTCCCCTTATCGAATTTGGCCACGTCAGCCAATCATAATAGAATGCCTGCCAGACTAAATCAGACTGCAATACTTGAAATAGAACACAAGTCTGTACTTACAGTGTGTAAGTGCATACAGGTGCACTTTTTATGCAAGTTTCAGAGTGCATTTTTACGAATAAAATGAAGGAGGAAAAAGGACCATTAACAAGACTCTTCGAATCATATTTTTTGATTAGTACCAACAATTAATAATAGTTAAAAGAAAAAAATAAACAGTGAGCAGGGAAGCGCTTATGTCTGTAAGGGATCTCCGCTACTCGTATATAGGTACCTTATATATACGAGTGTAAAAAGAAATATTCTGACTCAACAACAACGCCCAAACTAAGTAAGCCCTAAAATCTAAAAAGCTCTGCGTATAGGTTTCCTTTATAATGTAAACAAGGCATAAGACCGGATTTTTAAAATTCTCACGTGAGTAAAGCGGCTGGTGGTAGCTGGTCCTATATTTACATTCAATAGATTTATCCGCACTTAATATTATAAATACGAAAGTGTCTGTCTGTCTGCTAGCTTTTCACGGCCCAACAGTTAAACCGATTTTGATGAGTTAAGGACATAGGCTATCCGAAAAATCAAAGAGTTCCCACGGGATTCTTTAAGTCCTATCCGTTCAACCGATTTACATGAAATTTGGCACAGCGGTTGCTTGCGACCCTGAACCTTTTTGGCAATCCCGGAAAATCAAAGAGTTCCCACGAGGTTTAAAAAACCTAAATCCACGCCGACGAAGTCACGGGTGTGTAGTAATAAATACTTCAACGGCAGTATTAGCTGCCACTTTTTGTGGTGGCCTCTCAATCTACACGGCAAGTACGCGTCAACATTCAATTAGGTGTAATCATCTCGTCAACCCGCGGGCTCTACGCAACGACGTCAAACCAACGAGTGATATTCATTTTTCTATAGTAATTAGCGAGAGCGTGCTAGGAACATTAGTGGAAATTACACAAACCGTTTATTGTGCTAGTGATGACAGAATTAATCATTGACTGTAACATGATTAATTGATGTTGAACGTCTTTTTGGGTTACTCTATAAAGAGGTTCGGTTGCCCAAGTTTGTGATTGTTGATTGCCCTGACAATGAAGTACTTATCTACCATCGTTTTAATAACGTAAAGTTCTTGTTGAGCATTAATAATACCTAATTTCGCTGACCTAAATACCTTAAAGGCAAGAATGAATAGACATCTTTTAGGCGTGTTCCAACTTCTAGATACCTCATCATTGCTTTTTATTAGGCGTGATTCCTATCCCACATTAATAAAAAAAAAAGTTTACTCAGATAGGGGTCCTGATTCCTGAGATCTGAGATACTAAAACGGTGAATCTACACTAGAAAATGAAAAGCTCTAGGTGCTCCATCCTTGAGGGTTTAGGCAGTTTAAAAAAAAACTTGCAATGAGAGCCCTGAAAAGTGGTGATGCAATTTTTATCGAACGAACTCGGATGCCTTGAAGAATGTGGAGCGATGCCAATCTAAACTACCAAAACAGAGATATATTAGCAAATTATAAATAAATCAGGTTGTCAATACGTATTATAACTCGATTACAGGGCGTGAACAGATGGAATACAATGGCCGATTTGATAATCTGAAATACTAACATGACATTGTGTCAGTTAATATATTGCTTACATTAGCTAATTGTGATCAACACCCGATCGACAGGTATTGATGTTTTGACTGATGAAACAATGCGTTTACGTCACAACATTGTTTTTGTACGCGCGAATTGAAATTAACTCCGTTTACTGTTTGCAGCCATACTACTGCAGATAACGAACTTCTAGCTAAACGTCGAGGCTTCGAAATCGCTCTTAGGCGTCAAATGTTGTCCCGATTTTTTCTTTCCATGTAATGAAATGATCCTTACATGAAACTGGGTCAATCGAAATTTAAAAAAAAAACGAGATGCTAGACAAAATATCTAAAGAACTTAAAGAATATGGTGCTGACACTTACCGGCACCATATTCTTACCAATCGCCATTTTTTACATAAACCATATATAATAGGTAAGTATGTATCTGTGCATCGTATTCCTCACTAGCCGATGCCCGCGACTTCGCCCGCGTGGATTTAGGTTTTTTGAAATTCCATGGGAACTCTTTGATTTTCCGGGATTAAAAGTAGCCTATGTGCTAATCCAGGATATTATCTATCTCCATTCCAAATTTCAGCCAAATACGTCCAGTAGTTTTTGCGTGAAGGAGTAACAAACATACACACACACACACACACACACACACACACATACAAACTTTCGCCTTTATAATATTAAGTGTGATCACTGAGGGTGGTAACGAAAATAAAATACAGGACATCAACCTACTAGGTCCTTTACCTCGGACATTCGTCATACAAAAATTAACGTGAAATCAAACTCCGCTTTTTTCCGTCTGTGGACTAGACATCTTAGTCAGGCATTTTTGAATATACCTACATTAAAATAGCACATACAAACATATTGCTGCTAATATCCTACTTCATAGTCAAAATTATCTCCTGTTATAAATATACGAGTACAATACCTAACAATGAACTGCACGCATACAGTTGTAAAAGGTAAATCCAATTTCCCTACAATATTAAAACATAAGGAGCCGCTATGCCGAGTACGTGCATAATTAAACAAACTTGTAAAGCAATTATTAAATTATTCATGCGTCGTTATTATAATTAGCTCGTGATGTTCGAGATTAGCTCGGGCTATCGTGAAAGTAATTTTCCCCTACTTAATAGAGATTGACTTCTGTTTCGTTATTGCTCGAGCGTTTATGTAAATATAATAATGGCCACGGGCATTTCAGTTAAATCTTCTTTATAGGAACGGTAGGAGATAATTGGATTTTTTTTAATATTGTGTGACCTGCTCTCTAGCCATACAATCTTATTTTTAACCGACTTCCAAAAAAGGAGGAGGTTCTCAATTCGTCGGGATCTTTTTTTTTTTTTTTATGTATGTTCCCCGATTACTCAAAGACCCCTGGGCCGATTTGGAAAATTTTTTTTTGTTTGAAAGGGTATACTGTGCAGGTGGTCCCATATAAATTTGGTGAAGATCTGATGAATATCTTCGGAGATGGAGAACAGAACTCCTCAATGGATAAGAGCAAATTGCTCGCGATCACTGTAATAGCTTAGTAAACAGTAGGGTTTTAACTGGGCATAGCATATTATAGTACAGTGGGGCCACTAAAAATTGTGAAACAAAAAATTTTCAAAAGAAAAATAAAACCGACTTCAAAAACCAAAAACACCAAAAAGTAGAAAATAATTTTTGTTTAGCTACACATGTAATGTACCTAGGTATGAAGTCGGGCGAGCTTCACTCTTGGATTTCTAATTTTGTTTTAATATGCTCGCTCGACTTCATACCTAGGTACATTACATGTGTAGCTAAACAAAAATTATTTTCTACTTTTTAGTGTTTTTGGTTTTTGAAGTCGGTTTTATTTTTCTTTTTAAATTTTTTTAATATTGTGCTGGATCTATAATAATAATTTTGTAATTTCAATGATACTTAGATTGATTTGTGATTGATTGATTGATGAGCGTTAGATACTCATATAAATTGCTTTCTGCTTTTTTGCTTATATTCAATCCCGTACTTAGTGCTCTAGTCCCATCTTCCACAAAGCTACCAGTGAAAGGCTAAAGTGCTTTCGGAAACCTTAAATAAAGCTATAATATTTTTCGTTCCTGTATTTCAAGAGACACATACCTACCTGCTAGAAAAAGAAAATTGACAAAATTTAACAATACTCAGATATATAATAATAATAAATTATGTCTCTGCTGTTATGAACCTACACTTTCGAAGCAAGAATGAAACGTTTAAGCAAACGTAGGTTTCTAGATCTAAGGTGCAGAAATCTTAAGTACCTAAGTAGGTACCTACTTGTAGTAAAGAGTATCAGGCACTTAAAATGTCATCACCGCCTACAGCTGTAGCTAGTCTATAAAAACATTTTTATTAAGACAATAATGTGCCTTATCAGCGATTTCTATGTAAATTTATAATGGATGGATCATCGGTCACTTATCGTGGCGGTTATTGCTTAATTCTGGCATGCAGCGATTTCGTCCCATCAATCTTAGCATTTAAATGTTACATGCAAAAGCTTTCAGCCTTTCTCGTGCCTTATAATAGTCTATAAATTGGACGTTACAATTAAGAAGCAACATTGCTTTAAGCAAACATACCTGTATGCAGTGATTATGAGCAGCTTCTGGTGTAAATCGTCCTTCGTTTATCTTAACAATTTATTTCAATAAATCTTTTTAATAAGAAAAGGTGTTTTTCCCGAATAAAAAACTAAAACATTATACCTACACTAGCTGATTCCCGTGACTTCATTCCCGTGGATATAGGTTTTTAGAAAACCAGAGTATAATCTATCTCCATTCCAAATGAGCCAAACCTGTTTAGTAGCTTTTGCGTAAAAGAGTAACAAACATCCACACATACATACAAACTTACGCGTTTAATAATATTACCTACGTATTGTATTAAATTATAATGTTTGCAGCACCAGAGGCACCGAAGATGCGTTGCCAGCCTTTCAGGAATTTCAGCAAAAACAGCAATTATTCGCTTTACATGATCAGGGAGTTTTACATAATAATATTAATATGTTAAAACGCCCTCACAGCAAATGTGGAATCCATGAAACCCGTACCTATTTCTTATTTGATTTACGTCAGTTACAAACTGTTTTATTTTTGGAAGCACAGACAATGTATCTCTCAGCGTCAAGCTCAGCTTCCATTAAAAAAATCCAGAAAAGGGTCGATTTTATTCCGCCTTTAACAAAACTTGAGTCGTCACGTTGTTACAACGCTTCAGACGTCAACTTCCGTAACTTTACGGATAACCTGACTCCTGAGACTGACCTTAATGATGTCAAAAGGCACCATAATGTGGTATCCTTAAACGGAGCTCTCAGTTCGTTACTGTCATCTCATTCTCCGTGACGTCTCACTGCCCACAACGCATTAACATCAACGCTACCATTTTAAACAAGTAAAACGACCAAATAAAGCTGTTTCATATATTTGTGATACAAAATATGGCTACACGTAGCTCCTTATCCATCTTTTCGTTGAACACACTCACAGAATTCATAATAATAATCTAAGTAGGTCTTTTTTTATTTGCTACTAGCTGATGCCCGCAGCTTCGCCCGCGTGGATTGGTCAGATCCCCTGCAGCATCAGGATTAAGGAGTTGGAATCCAATTTTTTTATGAAACAATGTCGCAAAGTTCCTCTATCGATTAAAAAAGAAATGACGCAAATCGGTTCAGAAATCTCGGAGATTTCGGTGTACATAGGTAGAAAAACACAACTCCCTTCTTGAAAGTCGGTTAAAAAAGTAGCCTATGTTACACCCTGGTCAATCCTCTACTTGTATGTGAAAATCCCGTTAAAATTGGTTCAGCCGTTCCGAAGATTAGCCTTTTCAAACAGACAGACAGACAGACAGACAAAAATTTTAAAAACGTGTGATTCAGTTATGGTATCGTTCAAATAACCATATGACCTTAATATGTGGTAGTTATTTCGAAATTACAGACAGACACTCCAATTTTATTTATTAGTATAGATGTTATTTAAGTAGATGAATGCGGTTACTCAATCCCATTCATAGATCCGTAAAATTAAAACAAACGACACAATTACTTATGTAGGTAGATATGTTATTTTGTAGATATATTGGAATATTTACTTGGTAGTTTAAGTATGTGACTATCGACAATGGAAATAAATGCAATGTGATTGCACTTAAACTACCAAGTAAATATTCCAATATATCTACAAAATTACATACCTACCTACATAAGTAATTGTGTCTTTTGTTTACTTAATTTTACGATTCACGGTGAAATCATCCAGTATAGAAAGGCAAAGGGTAACAATCACTTGAGCTGTAAAAACTGTCATGTTGCAATACAAGAGCCCAATAAAGCGGCGTTCATGATTCAATGTGTCCTCTCGTAATAACCTTAGGCTGGACACACATAGGCTTTCTTTTGCTTGATCGCTTCTTTTCAGTCAAGTCGCCTCCGAGCTTCCATAGAGCTAAAACCTTAGCTGAAACCGTTGCTGCTCAAAATCAGTCGCATAAGGCCTATTGCTTGGCAACATATTTAATCAGCCTTTTCTCTCTCTCTCTTTCTATCTTACCTTGTTTTATTAAGTATGGGTAAATTCATAAAACTGTTTATTTTCTTCTGAAAATCTGTCGTTAAACTTTAACTATTATTAGCTATTAACCAATATCAGAGTATAAATGGATAGATCGAGCGTCTCCATATACACCATAGCTGTCATGTGCTGGCGTAGAAAGGCTGGACTTCTTTTTAAGCGATATAACCTGTAGAGTGTCTAGCCGCTCTTGAGGCTAAAATAGCCAATGTGCGATCAGCCTTAGTAATAAAAAAGGTTTTTTATTACTATCGATCGGAGGATCGGGCGAGAGGGGCGACCTCGCGGCAACCTCCAACCGCCTCGCGAACCAAATTAATTTGTCCGTATTTAGAAACAGTAGATTGAAAACGTGTTGGAGCCCCTCTGAGACGCTTTGACATGACCACCGCGACACCAGTGTGGTCAGACCACAAAATTATGGTCAGCCGCTACAGTAGGTACGTATAGTCTGCCTTTTATAAGGTCACACTTTCTAGATTATGTCGTGCGGGCAACCTTGGTCGATTTTTTGTGCTGAGAAAAAATGTGTTATTACCAGGTATTAAACAATCTTAAACAATGTTCATTTAAGGTTGCTCTACTCGATCTGTGAATAAAATCAATCCTCTATGTGCAATACAATACAATTTACTTGTTAATTTCTAAACTACTAATTAGTCAAAAAAACGATATTAATAACTATGAATAAATAATACATATTTTATTTATTCATACGAAATAAGGTAAATTAATCGTTGGTATTATAGTTTTGAAACTTCATATATTCTACCATGAATGGTCTGTAAATAAATATATCTTACATAGGTGTGGTAAAGTTTGTAAGTTTGGATATAGGGGTACCTACATCCAAACTTAGGGGGCAGGATTCAAACCTCTCAGCTCTGTGGGTATCGCAGTACAAGCTCTTTGGACCGCAAGGCTATGTTCCTCTATATCTATGGCTTGTATGCATAACAAATAAATTAATATTGACAGCACTATTGAATGTAGTAGTACATCTCAAGATATTGAATGAACAAAGCAATCAATTGGGTGAGCCGCACACGCGTTGGCCTACCATACCATATAATTAGACGATATCAATTCGATGCGATAGCGTAGCGGCCTCTTGCGAAACTCGTCCAGCTTCTAAGGGACCATATCGATCACTGAAACACGCCGAAATGATTCATTACCACACAACATTTTATCGTATCTATCCGTTACTGAAAGAAAATAAAGACGGATTTGCAGTGTACTCCATTTTGATAAAAGCCCTTTTCGAACGCTCACTAATCTACACCATTCCCGAAACGGATCTCCGAATTGATCGATATCAATCAATCAATTAAAAGCTCTACAACTTTCAACCTAGAGTTCACAATTCGAGATCTTAATTTCAGATATGTGACGTTTGATTTCGCCGTGCGAATGAAGTATGCGTTAGAATCAGGATGCTGTAACAGTCCGGACGCGGGTCTAATTACCGCCGCCACTCAATATTGCAAAATGTACGAAGCTTATTCTCAAGTATACCCCTCGGCTATTACACCCGGTCTATTGTTACACGAAATACATTTAAAGCGCTGAATGGTGTCTTGTAATGACCTGGGTGTGCCGGTTCATGAGCTACCGATACGATTAATGCAACACAATAAACAATGTAATGCCTATCTCGATCAGCGCCTCAAAACAATTTCTAATTAATCTCCAACACAATCCCAATCAATAAATAGTTGTTATGAAAGTCTAATTACAATGCAATGCGAGAAACTGCTTAATAATAGCCTCGGCCAGTGACAAGTATTAGATTAATAAATTAGAATTAAATTGTTGTGTACGATTAATTTATTCGGAAGATAAGTTTTCCTCTTTAATTAAAGTGAAATATTTTATGGGTTTCATAATGGATTTTGTGGAGCATAACTTATTAGGGCGCTATATAAAAGCAGAGCACCAACGTTAAATTAATGTCGATAAAAAGTCGGCAAAAACAAAACACAGCACATTTATTTTAACGTCGCAGTCGTCTCACAAAAAGTCTGCGAAAAATGGCGCATCGTGATACCATCTAATTTCAGTCATCCACGATACTTCTCTAGTCTATTAAAAATCATCGCAAAAATTTTGTATACCAACTCAAAACACAAGTACTGTGCTGTAATACAAACTCATTTCTTCTTAATAAGGTTAAAAATTGTTTTAAACTACATGATGCCCGTGACTCCTTTTGGACCTTGATATTCCAGAATAAATAGTGCTATGTTCGGTATATAAGCTCTGAAGCAAACGTTAAACTCATAATGTGACAAACTTACATAATCTTACTAATTTGGCCGATACATAATATACTGGCTTATACCTATAGGGTGTTACTTAGCTGACTTATTATAGTGCCTTAAGAGGGCTCTCTCCGTCACTCGTTTCATACAATCGTAGTTCCAATTTCATTTGAATATTAAGCAACCAAAGTCCATGAAATATTGCACACATATTCTAGAAACTAATATCTATTTTGTACTTAGTTTTAGTGATATAATATTTTTCATACCAGCATTGTATAGCGAGCGAAACGAATAGGGACTCGTATATTGTGAACTTTTTAAAAATACAGAAAAAAAAATCGTAGTTTTTTTATTGTATCTTATCAGTAATCATCAGTACCATCACCTGTCTTCGTCTTTGCTAGCGTCTGGTTATACACCCTGTATAAATTATGGCTACACATTTAGCCCACAAGCTGTGTGTGAGTAGTATGGTAAAATTTTAATAATAAGACGGATTGAGTGTCGCAACACACTGGTACGAGTACATTAAGTTCAATAGAGTCCTTGTCAATCACTTTATGTGGAGCAAATGATCAGTTGTGATGCCGTACTCTCTAATGACAGGAAACTCGTGCGGCGTGCCTCTCGTAAAATTGATATGGTATTGGAATCGCGTGGAAGGTCGGCCACACTTCCTCTGCTCTTGCGATTGTATCTATTGATATATGATCGACTGTGTGGAAGGAATTCACGTTTCAATGTTCCATTGAATCAGTTACATGCTGTCGCTTTTTTGTTTTCCTATTGTATTTTACTTTAACATTATGTTTTACAATCAAGCTCAGGTTTTTTAATTCGATGACAGCTCTTGCCAGCGTTCTCACTGAATCACTTAGTGATAAGTGACGATCGGTATAAGATAAAAGCGGGCTAACTTGGAATAGTAGTCTTTGGAGGTAAGGCAGTTTGTTGAAACCTTACCCCTTATACGCAACATCGTACCGGAACGCTAAATCGCTTGCCATCACCTCTTTACCGACAAAGTGGTAAGCTACTATACTTTGGATTGTGTAATGAAATAATACTTATTTAGATAATACAAGTTTTACACTTATGTTGTGAATTCTTATTCTTGTTGAAGTCTTCTACTTTAAGAAAATAATTAGCTTTATAGGTACTACCTAGTCTCATATTCGTTCTTACCTGTGACTTATTTACAAAAGGAAATGCCTACCCTCTTTTATAATTTTATTTATTACAAATATTAACATTTTCATAATTAGATAATCATTTCAATAGTAGTACCTTCTTAATTAGGTAAGTATTGTTTTGTCTTAAAACCGCAATAGGTATATCAAGTTGTTTTTGTGATATTTCCTCGAATCGCTCTCGATATAGATACGTGCCCATCATTTCAAGTACAATCTTCTCGCAATAACGATGGCCGATACGATTTTCGAAGAATCACATGCACTGATGTCCGCAAATTATTTCTGACGGAATGTAAAAATAATAAGGTTCGACATGTCGAAGTCGAGCGGGAATCGAGAGCGTACATCGTTTGCACGATTATCAGTTCACTTTAGGGTTGCCGTTACTTTTAAATTAAGTCCATTAATTTTAATGGTCCTAATTAAAAATCCGACAGTAACCTTAAGGCCGTATAGCCAATCAGTATAAGTTCATGCAATAAGGCACACAAAAATTTCTATGTGCCTACTTGCTACTACCACTCTTACCTAGATTTCATATTATCAAAGTACTCTGTGTACCTAGACTTGCCATTCTGAACAAAAAAAATACAGGCTGCATCTCGTTTTTAATTACAGTCAGTAAGTACAGAATGAGAACTCACTCGCCATTTTAACTTGTGTCTGATGACTATGATTATGAGTATGATTTAATTATACCATTAGTAACACTGAATAAATTATATCTAAAGGTGCTTTACTTAAATACGCCACAAAAATATATAGGTATAAGTTACCAAATGAATATCGAATAGTATTGTATTAAATGCAGTGTTAGAAGAACCGGCAATACACTGCACTTTGATCACTATATTATGTTTATATGTAATACATACATATTTGTAATAAAAAACGAGAGTAAATGTTTTTTTTTACCTCAGAGATAACCCTAATTAACATAAAAATTCATACTAATATAGCTACTTCTGTATGAAAGCATATCCCATCGGGTTCCATCTTTGCTCATATTCAAGATTTAATTTGCTCATATTTAAGATTGCTTCCAATCAAGATGTAATATTATGTAAAATGTTTGAATACTCCTTTTGCTTTTATTTTAATATAATGTGTACCTAATCAATAATACATGTTATAATATAAGACGATCAAATGACAATTTATTTAAATAGCAAAAAACGGTCAAGTGCGAGTCAAACTCACCCGCCGAGGATTCCATAACTTGGAAAGGAACGTAAAAATTTGTTTAGTTGAATAAATGAAATCCCTTTTGTTTGGGACCACACAATAATATTATGACATTTTAATTCCTTTTACAATTAAAATAAAAATTCTTTTTAAATTATTCAATTTACGATAGGTAAGGCCTTAGGACAAATGCATTATTTAAAACTATATGATGCACGCGACTTCATCCGCATAGGATTAAGTTTTTAAAGAATCCCGTGGGAACTCTTTGATTTTCTGTGTTAGTAGCCTATGTCCGTGCCCGATATGTAAGCCGTACGAAGTTTCATCAAATCGGTTAAACTGTTGGGCCGTGAAAAGTTAGCAGTCAAACAGACAGATAGATACACTTTCGCATAATATATAATATTAAGTATGGACTATTCCTTTCAAGTCAATAACATTAGTATAAATGAACAGATGGACAAAATAGTACCATAAGGCTTCCTTTTTTATTATTTTGGTACAGAACCCTAAAAATGAATTATGTATCGCCTGGCTAATTATACGAACGTCTTATAATTTGTATGTGTGATTTAGTTCCCAAATGATCTTTGCTTTTAAAGTGACAACTGACATGTAGTTGCTGTCTGGCAACATTTTAAACGTCTTTTTAAGGAAGTTACATAATTTTGTATGCATTCATTTATTTAAAATAATCTAACATCATCTACGACATAAACATAATTTATAAAACGTTACCGTGACTGACTGACAGACAACCCACAGCCATAATATATACATATGTATATTGTATAGTGCCCGACAGGTCGAGATGGGAATCTGGGTAGGGACGCCTCGCATACCCCAAAAGCCCCGGGCTAATGCGGTGCGGGATGGTGCGGGCGCCGTGCGGGTGTGCGGGGCGTCCCCCGCCTCCTACCTCTATTGCCATCTCGACCTATCGCGCCTTATAGGTACTATAGGTACTACTGAAACTTTGTATGTACCTATAAATTCTCACTATAACATTGTGAATTTTCAAATATTCCAATGGGATTCTTAATAAACTGAATCCAAGCGGACGTTGTACCGGCAATCTCTCCATAGTATAAAATAAATTCGCTTCCCGCTTTCTGTATGTGATGTGTAATGTATGCTTAGATTTTTTAAACTACGCATGGTAGTTGAATGCGGTTTTCGCCAATAGGAAAGTTTATATGAATAGTTTAGTATTGATTTGAATATGACGATAATTGTTCAAAATGTCCCGTGCGAAGCCGTGGCATGTCACTAGTATTAAATATACCTATTAATTATGTAAGTATTGTCATTTACATTTATTTGTTAACTTAAATAAGTTAACAAATAAATGTGCATATATGTTAGATATGCGTAAACATACTTTGTTTACATTTGAATGAATGAATGAATATACTTTTATTGTACACCACAAAATTAGTACAGAAAAACACATACAAAGCTCAACAAAATATAGGTACAATTCAAAGTTTATTGTGGCTGTGAAGCTACCGGTATTTCTATAGAAAAGACATCAACGCATCTCTATGAAACTTACCTAGATACGCTGAATTTTATCTGATAGAATCCCCAAAGGTCTTTTTAAGAGCCTTGTTTTAAATTTTTATTTTATGGAAACACACATATGTACTTAAATGACAGACAATAGGTAAGTACACAACTACGTATACTTATATGCCAACAACGGGTATAGCACACGAACCATTACGAGAACGCAAAAATATTATTAAAATTTCCTTAATTCTATAAATAATACAATATTTTACGTATTTTAACGAAATTATTTTTAACAATAACAATATGTTTTAGTAATGTCGTTGTTCCTTTTGGCGACATCGTTGCGTGCTCGAGACTTTTTGTATACACATTCTCGCTGCATTTTATGGTGTCCATTAAACTTTTTTCGCACGAAAGTAGCTTATTAAATAATAAAGAGAGCATTATGCAAAACCGAGAGCAATAATCGGAGGACGGGAAAGGAGAGACGCGGCGGGCTCGCACGCTTGTGCACCAAAAACGTAATTTATAACTACATTTAACCGAAGAGCTCCGACGACTTCTTTCAATATTAATACTGGCGTCAGCATCATTAAGAAATTCCTTTTATTGCGACTTTAAATAAGTCCGTTCGCCGATCACCCTTATTAAAGGAGGCTTACCTTTCTCCATGGTTGTGTAACATCGCCCTTCTTTTAAAGCTTTTAAGTACGATCCATTTACGCGAAATTCAGCAGAAGAAATTGGTTTTTCGGTAATACTGAGCCATCTGTGGCCACTAATTATCGCGTGTCTGAAAAATAATAAAAGCTAAAGAGCGCGTCTGTTGTAAATAATGCCTTCATTATTTACTAGCTAATACCGCGACTTTGTCCGCGTGATTAAGGTTTTTTTTTTAAATTCACGTGTGATTTTTTTTATTTGTCGTAGTCTGTCTTTACTTTCTTTGTCGTATTTTAGTCTTGTCTTGGTAATGTCTTGTTCTTATCTTGGTCTTGCCTTGGTCGTGGAATAGATCTTCTCTAAAAGGCCAGAAGGCATCCGACTATAAAGGATCGGTGTTACCCATGCGAAGAATATACCTACCTCTTCTAAAAACTTGATATGTATATGCTGATATCACTAGTACGATTTAATCTTTTAAGCACTAATACATTCCTAGCCTCAACATGATCTTCCTTGTATCAAATACGGACTAATGTAATGTAATACACATTGTCACAAAACTCGTTTGACCGCACACCGCCCTTGAATCTCAGTGCTGAGACACCTTACGACACCTCACTCCCACAAAATGAGCGACTTATCGACACTATACATCTCTTATTAATTATATTAATGAGTAATTGGGCCTCTTGAAATCATTGACTAGAGTAGCTATATTTTTTACAGAAATTACAGGAATGTTCGCATTTGAGTCATAATATTCTGTTATTTTGCCCATTTTAATTTCTTAATACCTGCGATAAATTATTACACTAGATGTATCCACATGACTAAAAAAATATTTGTTATAAAAAAATACATTTTCTGTCAAAAATAACACAAGTTAGAAATAAAATACGAAAACGTTTTTTAAAACTTATCTTATTCAGTTAATGTTAAAGTATAAATCGCTTAAAACTTAAAGTATAAATCGATAGGTAAAGTATTTTTTGAAGTCTGTCAGTTACGCTCATCTTGTGTAAATACATTTATCGAAGCTTAATATAACGAAAAACGTATCTACGCGAAATTATCGCGTTAAACTAACGTACTTAACGTTAGTCATAATTTCGGAGGGCGCACCACCACCACTCTCCTCTCCTCTGCCTTCCTCTTTCAACCACTTTCCGTTTGGTTTTAGGTCATCGGTTAAGCAAACAGAGGTCATCCTATACTGCACTTGCCAGTACCTGGTCTTCACTCCAGAACACAGCCCTGCAGCCATCTGTTTGGGACTAACAAACAATTCCTACCTACTATAATACCTTCATCTTGTTAAAATCTTTAGTTATGTCTGTCATTTTGATTACGGATGTCCTTGTTCCGGATTTTGTCCCAGAGAGAGAATGTATAACTGGTCGCCGTAAATATGTGATGTGACATTATGACAGCACTACTTGTCCAAACCAGCAGCAGTGTATTACGCAAAACGGCCGAAATATGAAAATTAAACGTTGATCATTCCGTTCACCTCACTGACAAGTGCAGGTTACAGTGTAAGGGGCGTCCCACAGTAAGCCGACACGGCTTGCAGCGGTATCTGGAATTTAGTTTTTATCATGTAAATGCTTGAAAAATAAAACTGATACACTTTAATGTTTAAATTGAACTTTTTTATACCTACCTACTACTATAATTTTAATATTCTGTTACATACTGTTATATCTAATGATATTTTAGTAGATAATTTGTCTGTTTATTTGATCGAGTGTTGCGCAATTGAGCACTGAACCGATAGGGACAGAATTTCGCAATCCAAAAGCAATTAGTTAAATAATAAGTTTAATCACACTATAATATATGCTCTAAATAATAATTAATTAATAATTAGTAAAATCACACTATAATATATGCTCTAAGTTTAGTAAAAACTTGACCTCTGAAACGCGACAGCATAAGCTGAATTTCTTGTGGACACGGCTGAGGGTAAGAGGTAGTATAGAAATAAAAATCAATGTTTACTTGTTGGCGCTGTATTTCACATTAAAAAAACAGTCATTTATAAATTATTTTTGGCATTTTATTATATTCCTACCGGTAGTCCTTAATCCCAGATATTAGTAGATAAAAACAAAATTGGAGGCCCCATATTAACTCTCTAAAAAGTACAAAAGTATTAATGAATCTTATTTGATACCTACTGCATTTTTTTTTTACATTCCTTATAAAATATAATTATTTTGTTTAAAGAAATTTAAAAAACAAACATAACAAATAAGCGCGAACGCAGCAAGTTTTCAGTTAAATTTTCAGTAGTTTTCTGAATAAAAACCTTATTATTATTATTAAACCTTTATTTATTCCTTATCTTACATTTTTTTCCTTATTTCTAATCTTAACTATTAGGTACAATTTAGCTTCTTAACCTAATTAATGTTAGTATATAATATGATACAGTTATTTTATCGATAAGGATCCCTCATTGGGTATAGGCCTCCCCCAGTTTCTGCCATTTAACTCTATCTTTTGCATTATTTGTCCAGTTTTCCCACGCTATGGATAAATGGAAAAAGAACCTTACTTATTCTTAACTTTTCACTCCTCAATTTCTCGGAGGCCTCCAACTCTAATCTCTAGTTCTTACATGTTTAACATATTTCAGCATATTCAGTCATATTTTATTCGGGATTTGAAGGATGATTTTCAAGATTTAGAAGCCTCCTTGAATCGGAGACCCGAGGTCGCAAAATTAAATGAAATAATGGCTTGTTGCTACGCGCAAGGAACAGTTACCAAGTTCCCCAATATTGCCCTACTTTAATTTATCAACAGCACGCAAATTGCTTTACTACTTTATTATAGTCAGGTCGCACGAATTTCTGGTAAAAGTGAAAAAAAATCACGCGCTGTTAATGTCAGTAGAGCATTTAAGCACTAGTCACACAGCAAGTCAACACGGAGGCTTTCATTCTCTATGAAATATAGTAACTGTAGAACGTACCTGCGTCACGTACCTATTGGCTGAGGCCCACAATCAAATAAGAAGGGTTTAGGCTTTAGTCCACCATGATAACCGCGTACGGCTTCACATACCTTTGAGAATATTGTAGAGAACTCTCCGTCATGCGGATTTCCTCACGATGTTTTTCTGTACCATTAAAACAGTTTATTAGCAAGTGATATCTAATTTCTTAACTCGAGGTGTGGTAAGTATCGAAGCCCCGACCCCTCGAATAGGAGGCCAATATCTAACCACTAGTCTATTGCCGCTTAATCAGCTAGTAGAATATAAAAGGCACTGTACCGGCACTAAATTGCTGCGTAAGTAGTGCTTAAATTCCCAGATCGAGAAACCGGACATGATTTCAATCAAGATATTTAACAAGTGACAAATTATTACGACAAATGAAATTGAAAATTAATTGGCCCTAAAACAACGCTTAATTGCTACTTAAGGTGACATGAAAACTGGCGCATTTTTTAAGCCAATATGGAGAACAATACATAGGCATAGGAATACAAATCTTTTACATATTAGGTACCTCAACGGGTGTTTTAGAAATATCGGGCATTGGTATCTAGTCTGGCTAATCAGTAATCAAGTGAGTTCGGCCGTAAGAGATTTATTCTTGTAGTTATAGAATAGCCACACTTAGGTAAGTATATTGGAGATTTGTACGTGTACGTGTTTTACATAGTTTTCCCAAAAAGTTCAGTAGTTATGGCTACCCTGGTTGAACACGATAATTAATTTCGGCCTCCCAGGTTAATAATTCGAGCAAATAAACTCTCTCGATACTGAATTTCCCACCGTGCGTAAATTATGCGAGCGATTCTCGGAATCTGGGCATTTTTCAGATATGCCACTAATACTCGCTAGTACCGCTTTTGGGAACGATGCAAACTTTTTGCAATGTGAAGATTTTTGCCATGGGAACCATTTGAAGATTGCGCTGGATTACGTGACACAATTTCGACTTAATTAACCCTTTTTTCAAAGTTTTAATCATGCCAAATAAGTGCCTAAGTAACTACTCACGTTAAAAATCTGTTGTCTACCTAACCCACATAGTGAATATTTTGACCGCTATCAAAAGTTAAAATTAGCGCAAAAAATTAAAAATATGTAAATTAATATTTGCTTCAAAATTTGATTGAGAAATATTTAAAACTCGGTTCAGAATCTGGTTGGTGAAATCTTTTTATGATGGTAAATTTAGTAGGGGCATTCGTTATAAATAAAAAATCTAGACGCAAAAGTCATGAATCTAAAGTCATCCCAGCGGTTTAAATTTTACATTGGTTGGTTGGTTGGTTTGTTTAGTAAGGTTAAAAATACATTTATAGAGAAAACATTTTCTTTGCTCAATGTTAATAAAGTCACTCGCCATTACCTTCTTAGATGTGAAATCTGAGTGAAACTGATTTCTAGCTCATTTCCTGGAAGGAAATCAAAAAGAAAAATTAATCCATCAAAGATAGCGCTGACGTTTTTAATTAAACGTCCAACGGTCGGCTTGTGGATTAAAAAGATCCACTTCAATATTGATTGATACCGCTGCGAAATGCACTTGTTTACAGTTGAGTTTAATATACCCTGTTATGCGCCCACTATGATCTCGTCGAGGAACTACCAAAAAGTGAATAAAGCAAATTATATTGAAGGAATAAATCTTTATTAAGATTATAAGTTGGATGACACCCGTGACTTCATCCGCGTTTTGTTTTTGTTTTTGTTTATTAAGCACACAATACAGATAATGACAATAATAATACAATAAAGCCATGGAAAAAAAACTAGCCACTCTCCAAAAAAAAGTGTGAAAATATGCAGTCAATAAGATAATGGACGTGTCGCCTAGAACAGCTATACACCAAAAACTATGTTGATTTAAGAGTCGCGTGGGATCTTTGATTTTCCGGTATAAAAAGTAGTCTATATTCGTCTTAGGGATGCAAGCTATCTCTGTAGCAAGTAGAACATGCAACTTCGTCCATATAGATTGAGATTTTTAAAAATCCCGTAGAAGCTCTCTGTTTCACGGGACAAAAGTACTTAGCTTATGTCCGTTCCCGTAATACAAACTGTCTCTGTATCAAATTTGGTCAAAATCAACGGATGGGACGTGAAAGGCCAGCACATAGACGGACACTTTCGCATATTATTGATTAAAATTATCAAACTGCTTTCGGTATACTTTCCTGACCAATATCATAAAGTGAGATCGCAATCAATCGCTAACTTGTCATCAAATAAAAAACTCGAACAAAGTATAATATTACCTACCTATAAATCTCTTCTTACTTTACGGCAAGTGGTTATAAGTTATCTATTGTAAATTTTTTGTAAGATGTAACGAGTTATTGAGTTGTCACTCAAGGGTTTCTGCCCGGAAGTATACCTCTGATAAGTTAAACAATTTTAAGGACACGTACACTATTAATCTAAATACCAAACTGTGCTTGTAATTTAGTTTTTTATGTTTGAAATTGAAATCGTTAAGCGAAGAGTCCACTATCAATAAATCTTGCAGAAGTCAGCTCAGGCAAGTAACTTGCACTGTGTCAAAACTCACAGCAAGTTTTAGTATACAAAACTTGCTGAAATTGACTCGCTGCAAGTGTTTGCGTAGTTTGCAGCATCGGCTCGTAAATCTGCGCAAGTTGGGGTCACTCCAGTTACATATCTCCACAGGGCGATACGACGAGTGATTCTGGACGAGTATAACGTTGCGGACTCGTCGAGTCGGATTGTCGAGTCTTGCGGCGATACCGCCACGCCACAGTTGAGATCCGTTGCGGTCTCGTGGCGTTTCGTTGCGAGTCACGACGACACGCTGCTAGTGGAATTATCGTTGTACTGTGGTCCGATCGTCGTAGGACAGACTAGTCGCGATAGTCTCACCCGTGGACATTGCGCCTTATGTACGCGATCACCTCAAAATACTCTGTCGAGAATGTAAAGCTGCCTCAAGACTCTCCAGTCATTCAAAATCGGAGCACAGAGGGATTAACACTGACAAGCTTGATTGATGAAAACACGCTCGATGATGTTCACGGCACATAAAGGACCAGTTTCTTTATGAAATGTGACACAAAGCTGAAACTAATTGATGGAAGATTAATTTTATTAGGAATCAAAATATTATGTTTACAGAATTATTGAATATTTTGATGCCCACATTGCCCTGCTGAGAATAGAAGCCGGGACCTCCCACTCACTAGGTACACTACATACCTACTCACAAACCTCACCACTGCGCCAGAGAGGTTATCGTAGCTCGTAGAACTGATGACGCTATTCGCATTTTTACGGCTGAAATTAATGAAATCAATCTGTTTGTAATCAGTCAGTAAATTATTAATTATTTATTTTCAGCATAAATCAATATTTTTTTATACGCGATACGTATGACTCGCCTCTAATGTGTCATTAGCTGTAAGCAGGTACTTCAACTCACTACCCATAATCAACAAATCAGCGAATCATAACAACAAACGGTTATTGCCTTAAAACAGTTCGAACTTCGAAATTCAAAATCCGTAGATTTGCAGCGCACTGCGCAGAGTGCATAGTGGATACAAACATCGATCGCAGTCACGACGCTCGTGACCCGCAGACAAATCGCGATGAATTGTCGCTATTCTTTCCTACGAAGTACCTCCTGACTGCGACAGACACGCGCTAATGTGACGGGGACCGCATTACCGCATATCAAAGCTGCGCCCGATTTGCAAATAGCTCCGTGCTGAGGAAGCTCGAACACGACGGTTATTTAGTGGGATTTTTTGCCTTTTACGGCTGTTTTCTATCTGTAATCTGTAGAGGTCTTCCTTTTTAAGTTAAAAACGTTGTCAATATCAAAAGATCATGCATTTTTAACCGACTTCCAAAAAGGAGAAGGTTCTCAATTTTTGACAGAACAAAATTAAGTACAGCGGTGTTATGTATCGATAGACTGATAAATAATTGATAAATAATCAATAGATAGATAAATAATTTGATTAGATAATAATAATAATTAGATATTAATTGAGTATAGTTTTTGACCCACTATTGAATCACTTATCTAAGATATTTTACAAAATATTTTGCTGACTGATAAGTACCTAATAATCAAATTAGGACAAAACTGGTTTTGACACCTAATAGCGGAGTTGATACAGATCAAATATTTTTGTTGAATAGATAAGAATTGTGTGTATTTTTTTCCAGAAAAATAGTGAAAATTAACAACTAAGCGCCAACATTGCGTATGTTTGTAATATATTTTTTGGAATTAAAATGTAAAATCATTTAAAAACAATTGCAATCAGGTTACTGACTCCTAACAAATTATTTTCAGGTTTCTTCTTAACAAATAAATTAACTATCCACTTCAAGACTTGATTACAAGAAACCACGAGGAAGTTAGCAATAAAAGCATAGCAAACGGAAGTCGCGGGAGTCTTCTAATCGGATTAGGTACTTACTATATCAACTATTACGTTATTGAGATGCCGAGATTGAATCAATTTCATTTTTAGTTCGACCCATGCACGTACAGCCGCGCACGAATGCCCAAGGCCTTGGTTAGCCAGGGAGGCTTATTCTGTAACTTTTTTGTAGCGATCGTCTCATAATTCTCGGGAAAATTTTCAGACATCCGCTAGGATATGGAACGCTTTTTCGGAATCATTTTTCCCCTCCAATTTTAAAATGGGTACTTTCAAGTAAGTGTGAATAGGCATTTTCTAGGCAAGTGCTCTTTATCTTAGGCTGCGTGACGGATACCTAAATAGATGATACAAATGATATTAAATATTGTTTTTTTTCTTCTTTAAAGAATATTAGCCCTGCTAATCATGACTAATAAGCGTATTTTCCCCTCTAATTAAGCGTAAAGCTTGTGCCAGGAGTGGGTACGACAATAGTGCAACGAGTGGGGTTTGAACCGCCGATCTTTCGGAATTCAGTCCGCTCCTCAACCGTTGAGCTATCGAGGCTGTATTTGATACAATCATCTAGTCACAAAAAGCGGTGATAGTCTAGTGGTTAAAAGGTCGGCCTCCTACTTAGGGGAGTCCGGAGTTCGAGCCCGGACACGCACCTCTAACTTGTGCAAAGTTGCGGGCATCATCTAGTACCTATTATAGAAAAGGAATGTTAAAACCAGATATAAACGTCGGAAAAATACCTGCATTGCGACGAAATTCGACCTCGTAGGTGCATTTTAATGTGTCTCTGGTAAAAATAATGTCTCCTTTCCTTTCTGTTAACAGGACAATCCTATTTTTTTGTAGTTAATAATGTGTTAATTAATAAAGCTAATCAGATTTTTTTTTTATAAAGGTGTTTATTCGATGACTCATAGATGAAACATCATAGACATAAAATGATGGTTCAGCATTCATACTAATAAGATAAATGAATGAAAGTGTGCCCTTCTGATTTTAACCAGGTATAGATACTGCTTCTCGCCAACTAAAGTTAGCTTTTGTTGGATATAAAATCAGTCTAAATAAAAAACACGAGTGCACTACCATACCTATTGTGTTTTCAAAAAAGTTACAGCCCGTATCATTTATGATGATTTAACGATATTCTATCTATCTAATATGAGATTCTAACGATACCCCATTCATCCTAATCAGTTCAGGCATTTAGAAGTTATGGTGCAATAAAGAAAATCACATACATAAATCCCTAACCCTGAAAACATTACACTCCTTTTTTGGGCAGTCGTGTAAAAAGCAGTCGCCAGCATTACCGTCCCACTTTTGAAATAACTGAGTATAGTCACATTAATTATTTTATAAATTATGTTGTATCATACTACGCAGAAATTGACTTGAACTGACAAGGTCAGGGTGCGATTGCATGCAGCCGCTTTTTTATTGAGCTAAGATAAGACCGCAACATTTTATGCAGTGTCATATTGCAAGATTCGCAAGGGACGGTTGCAAATGAAAGGATTTTAAGAGGACCTCGCAAAATGCATGAACCGAAAATCCAAAATATACCTACGCATTTTTTAAATATAAATTACGGGTACGTACAATGCCGCAATGTAATAAATAATATTTAGAATCGGATGTCGATGCATGCCTTCAACAAAACGATTGGACTACATTGATGTACGATGCCAACTTGAAGCAGGCAGAATCCTAGTATAACTTTTGAAGTTAACGTAAAGATGTCATTTTTATGGAACTTTTCCGTCGATCATAATTAAATGGCAGATAGTTTACATGAACTTGAAAAGTTAGGTACACTATACTCTCTACTCTGATTAATATTTTTAAGGAATCCCGTAGATTGTTCGGCAAATTACAATTTACAGTACCTACTACACTAAAAACAATCACTCTTTAGATAGATATATTTTTGGTATCGTAAGAAGAAATTTTTAGTTTGCATAAGTTTACCGTCTATTACTGGATACTACTATATTATAGACTGCTTACTATATTTAAAATCCTTAAGGTAATTACAGCCCCTAAAATTAAGCAATGGTAAAAAATTACGCCTCACAAAAGGCCATTTTCACCTAAAAATGTTGATTTGTTTCATAAAAAAGTGTAAAAAAAATCACTTGCGACAAATAAAATGTTTTAAAATTTCACGCTATAAACGGGTGTAACTCACTTTCAACTAGACACCAGTTTTTATCATCTGTTTTTGCAATCGAAGACAGATAACCTTGAAATGGCGGAAGACATTTCGAAGAATATTTTTTGGTACCAGTTAGTTGCTTTACACCTCGAGTCTTAAATCTAATTCTTTGTTCGATTTGCTGAAATCGATTATCGAAGTTATTCATGTGTAAATACGTCGAAACGGATTAGGCTCAATTTTAATTGTTTCATATTATCTTCAGTTTCAGTTACAGCTTACAAAGAGATCATTTTCTTTCTCCAAAAAGTTTTCTTCTTATACTTACATACTTAGATTCATAGGTATTCTTATTGATTGACTGGTTTTTTTTTGGTGGTTCCTAAGTATATAAATTGGTTAGTAATGGTTTACACAAGCTGCAAAGAGCGACAGAGTTTATAAACCAACTTGTGATCAGCGTTTTATTCGAGTCTGCTTTATTTTCGTTACTTAGCACAATATTTTGATTCTCTATTGTATTTCATATCCGTATACCACTCTTGCATAAAATTACACAATTAACATGATCGGACCCGATAAAAAAGACATTCCAATTTCACGGAATATAAGCACTTTAAGCTTCGAGAGTGGTTTTTAGGGTTCTTTACCCAATGTGCCCAAAGCATCGATGTATAAAGGGGTGCCAGACTTCGTCTGTGTTGGTGTTAGCTGGCGGGCGTGCTCTGCCTTTTTGGAGTGTTTTTTTTTTTGTTAAAACTGGCTGGAAAGCGCTCTAAAGGGGTGCCGTGCGTATGTCGGCGAGCGCCGGCACAGACGGGGTCCATACTTGTATAGTTTAACTAACTTGTTACAAATAACTACAAACTTGACATTGGCTACTCTTTGTAAAGCCAGACGAGAGAGCAAAAAAAAGGGGTGGCAATGAAATCCTATTACTCAGCCTTCGCTGTCCGTCCTTCTGCTGTCTGTCTGTCAGCGAACCTTAATAGATAGAGAGTTGAAATTTTCAATGAGTGTATATTTCTATACTTACCTACAACAAACAATAAATTTTTCAAAATGGCCGCCATGTAGGAACATTAAAGGAAATTAATAGTAGATATAGAATTTTGCACTATAGTACGGAACCCTTCGTGTTTTATTCGGACTTGCAATTGACCGGTTTTTTTTTCTGTTATGATGACGAACAACAATCGCCTGCTTACGGCCTAATTGTCTCTGCGGCGATGGTGTCGCTAGTTCATCGATATCGATATTTTTTGTCGATCGCACATTCAATCGGTCACCTTGTACTTTCGATTTCGCATTACGTATTCCCAATAGAACGACAGTGACAACATAATCGAATCGCTTTCCATACAATAAACATTGTAATATCGACATAAAAAATTAATACGTACCGAGCGAGTGTTGTCAAATTTACGCATACCTCTGATCAAATGAATATTTCATAAGAAATATTTTATTGTTTATTTACTTTCGTTTTCGTTTTGACTGCAGTTTTGTTTAATTTATGCGTCGTAAATGTTTATGTTTATTCATTCTGTAAATTTTTATTGGATTTCAACCATTTAATAGCATAATTTAATAATTCATTAACAGCCGAAACTAATGAGTCATCAATCTGCAAACTGTTGATTTATCAAAACCCGTTGTGCTAGATCTTTTTCCAGGCACATGCAAATTGTGGAACGAACACCCTTTGGCGGTGTTGCCATTAGATTTCTACAGAGGGTAATCCAAGGGGCGGATCAGTAAATTCCTGAAAAGCCGGCAACCCCTTGGCGACTCGTCTGGTGCTGAATATTTATCATGAGCATCACTTCAGGTGACCAGATTGCTCGTTTGCTCACCATTTATATTTTTTTTAATGTATGGTAGGTATTTCAAATAACAAAGTTATTAAATAAATTATCGACAAATTGCAGATAAATTGAATTATTAATTTCAGGGCAACAATATTAACCCAGAAGCCGTTTTGTAACAAAACCGCAGAATCTTGCCGATGTTACGAGGTGGAATTTACTAAAGCCCATGTCCTCGCTAAGGAAACCCCTGAACTGTCTTTCAAGGTGGTCTTGTTATGTGGTGGTGGTATTGGTCATTAATTTACTTTCGACGGCCTTTTTAAAATAATTCAAGAATATTAAATAGGTACTAACTAATTATGGATATGATAAGCATTAGACTAATATTAAGTTATAAATAAAAATTTGTGTTTATCTATGTCTTTTCGTTACCTAGCATTCGCGCATCGTTCATAAGATTGAACTGAAACTTTGTACAGTTGTTGTCGGGATTAGCGAGAACGTTTCTGTCACATCAACATACAAATTACTTATAGGCGGCCCGCGAGTATCTGGGCATTTGCTAAGAGTATGTAACACATTGAAGTGAATTAAACAACGAGTATCTACTTACTTGTACAAGTGGCCTTTCACAGGTAGGTATACGTGTAAAATGAATTTAAATATTGAACTAAGGTCTAATAGTGGTAGGTATGTCTTCAAAGTTACCTACTGCAGTTGAAATAAAAAATGTAGGTATAAATACCAACGTGGAAAAATTCCCGTAGCAAAAGAGCCGTAGGAGTTTTATGTAAACTCTGCCCAAAAAGGAGTGTTATCTGTGGTAAGTATAATGTTTTCAGGGTTCATGTGCATGCCTACGTATGTATGTAAGTTTCTTTATTCCACCATATCTTCTAAATTCCTGAACAGATTTGGATGTATGGGATATCGTTAGAAACCTTACATCATCCCGAGCGACATTGGCTATTTTTTTTTAATTCAACATGGAGGCTGTATTTTCAAATGTGAAAAATTTTACTTTTTAATTAGTTTTTGGCAGAGCACTGGTATATTTAATTACGAATAGTTTGATTAATATAACCCACGACAACGGGTTAATATATTTTTGTGACTTCACCAGTTCATGAAATTCTCCCCAATCAAAAATTGTAGCCTACTGAACTAACTGTGATTTATAATCGAATCGAGCATATAATATCGCACATAAATAACCTCGACAGCCATAGGAAACGGAGATGCGAGCGAGCGAATCAAATTTTAATTATCTATAGCCAGGTTAATAAATACCGTTACATTGTTCAGCATTAATAAATTTGTCACCCCTTTATAGATAGTGCTAGAATGCGAATCGCGGACAATGAACGACACTGAGTTATTGCCCTGATAGCCCATTAGTCTCTCCGAAGCTACGGAATAATGGCTGAGATCTGATAGCATCTACGCGTAGCTGGCTAGAAATGACACGTCCCCCGGTTGTGGTTGTGCGTTAATTGTTCGTTGCGTATTTTTGATTTTTATCGCGATGTCGCATCGCCACCTTACACTGAGACGCTCTATTAGAAAGTTGGTAATATTTCCTGTTTTAGAGTCATTAAAAGTAGGCCTACTTGCTTATTTTTTTCTTATTTTTATTAGGTACTAGCCGATGCCCGCGACTTCGCCCGCGTGGATTTAAGTTTTTTGAAATCCCGTGGGAATTCTTTGATTTTCTGGAATAAAAAGTAGCCTGTGTGTTAATCCTGTGTTATAATTTATATCCATTTTAAATTTCAGCTAAATCGTAACAAACATACATACACACATACACATACAAACACACAAACTTTCGCCTTTATAATATTAGTGTGATTAGTGTAATAAATATCAGCTTTTACGGCTGACAACCAGAGCGGTTGCATCCGACAACAATTACGAGTAGGTATGTAGCTGTTTCAGTAGCCCGTAGAGTAGATCGCTTACGTTTTGCATATTATATTACCTATTTACATATTACAACAATTTCTTTTTTTTTAAAGGCACTTCTAAGTAGAATCTGCTTTTCGAGTCTTTAATAGAGTCTTGACATATCATAAATGCGTTCATGGGCACATGCTTTACATGAAATAAATAAATTCATTTCATTTCCAGTGATTCGATCTCTTGGTACCGAACAGAAATAATGGAGGCCGTCGGTAATTCACTAAGCGATGCTATCGCTTGTCGATACACCCCTTTTTATGACCACTCCGCAGATATAGAAAGAGTTGGCCAATCCACTCGGTTGTTTAGGTTTGGCTCATTGTTTGTTTGATTTGGACCGTTAACTTCCATAACAATATAATCGGTTATCTATCTATTTCGAGCAATAATTTCTTATAACATGTTGTAACCTGATGTTACCTACTATAGGTATTTGTTACTTATAGTAACCAATAACTGTTATCATAAAGTAAGTAGAGAATGAGAAACGTGGCAAAAATGATAACAGACTTAATATGTCTATCATTTGCCAAGTATGAAATATACCTAATAAAATAAGAAAGACTTTATACATTCAAATAAGTGAACTTTTCCTGTGAAGTGAAGTCAAACAAGTGCTTTTGAGTTGTGAAAAGAATCTATCATTGGTTCAATATTAAATCGAAAGGCACTAGATGATGCCTGCAAATTCGTCCCTTTGGATATAGATTATTTAAACTTTTTTTTCAGAGATAAGCTACGTACTAACTACTTAGGTAGGTACTTAAAAAGTACCAACAATCACACTAATATTATAAAGGCGAAAGTTTGTATGTGTGTGTGTGTGTGTGTGTGTGTGTGTGTGTGTGTGTGTGTGTGTGTGTGTGTGTGTGTGTGTGTGTGTGTGTGTGTGTGTGTGTGTGTGTGTGTGTGTGTGTGTGTGTGTGTGTGTGTGTGTGTGTGTGTGTGTGTGTGTGTATGTTACTCCTTCACGCAAAAACTACTGGACGGATTTGGCTGAAAGGAATGGAGATAGATAATATCCTGGATTAGCACATAGGCTACTTTTTATCCCGGAAAATCAAAGAGTTCCCACGGGATTTCGAAAAACCTAAATCCGCGCGGGCGAAGTCGCGGGCATCGGCTAGTACAAAATATGAATGTGCAGAACCTTTTTGTAATTTAAAGTCCGTTAATGATGAAGCGAGGCGTCGTCGCCCGGCCGTAGGCAGTAACCGCTGCAACCCGCCAGGGGAATGTACGCGTAGGTGCAGCTTCTCATGTCTTAATTAAACAATTGTGTACTCGGTCTCATTAATTACTTAAGACGCTGTAATTGTGCCCGTAATTGAGCGTTGTCAGCCGGATAAAGGTCAAAGGTATCCAGTGCAAAATAAAGGAATTCAAGACCGAATTAATTCACTGAATCGTGGCCCAAAGCTGCTATTTGATTTGCTAGACTCGTGCTATTCTTATCCTCAGCCACTAAATACTTATGAACGTTAAATGCTAATAAAACTGATTTAAGTATCAGATACCTACTCAAGGGTACCCCGTATCGCACCTATATTCAATTTACTATTACGCTGCTACGACCATTAAACTGATACGAGAGATAAACAAAGTCCTGCCTAATATAAGAAAACTAAAGCAAAATGACTTCAAAATAGACGTCGACTGTAGGCAAACTAGACTTTATTATTTTAAACCCTCTGCTAGATACCTTACTAGATACCTTATAGAGTAGGTATAGAGCCTGTGATTTGAAAGGATTTGAGCTGTCTGGCTTTACCTTAACACGTCAGTCAGTCAGTCATTCATACAACTCTTAAAAAAATAGATTACAAGATGATGCCCGCGACTTTGTTCGCGTGGATTAAGTTTTTTTTAAATCCTGGGGAAATTCTTTGATTTTCCGGGAGAAAAAGTAGCCTCTGTCCCTCTCTGGGATGCAAGCTATATCTGCACTAAATTTCATCAAAACCGGTTAAACAGATAGGCCGTGAAAAGCTAGCATACAGACACAAATTATAAATTATAATAATATTAGTATGGATTATTATAACATGTTTTGGTTGAAAACAGGTGTAAATTAAAAATTTATAACACCCCCTACAAGTGAAGGTTACAGTAACTAGAAAAGAGCTGATAACTTTCAAACGGCTGAACCGATTTTCTTGGATTATAGCTAAGAACACTCTCGATCAAGCCACCTTTCAAACAACTACGATGCCACAGACAGATACACAGATACACACGTCAAACTTATAACACCCCTCTTTTTGGGTCGGGGGTTAAAAAAAGCCTTATGTAATACCTATACATTATACATGACGGTAAGAGGCTAGCTGTAAACAATCGCCTACATGTGGTGATCTTATGCCAGATCCAGTTAAGGCGTGTCACACACAGCAGGAGCCCTGCGAGCGTCACGATCACTCAATAAAATGTTTCACTGTGACTGCTGAGCAGATTTTAGACCAATCTAAAGATAAGCTTAATGAAGCTTTCAAATTAAATTGTAAAATAAAATTGTTCAAGACAAACAATAGACAACACATTTTTTTATCGCGACACAGGCTTGCCCTAACCGACAATCACGCTTACACTCTTGCCTTGATTATATGTGGCAAGAAAATTAAGTAAATTGAAAGGAATCGATATACAAGATCTCTACAGAGGATGCTACGAAAGGTATCTATTTCCACTTTGTTTGGACTCATTAGCCATTTCCAATCCAATCCATCAGCCTGTTTGCGTTCACGCTGGAAATTAGCCTTTCAAGAGCGTGCCACCAAACATGGTCCTCCACCTTCCTCATCCACCCGCTTCCCGCCACCTTCTTCTGGTCATCGGTCCAGTGAGCTGGAGCTCGTCCTACAATGCCCTTACCGATACGCGGTCTCCACTCCAGAACACCTCTGCCCCGTCGGCCGTCGGTTTTCCGACAGACATGATTGTCCATTGCCACTTCAGGTTGCTAATCTTTTGAGCTATGTAGGTGCCTCATCCAATTGTGGTACACTAATTATTGCCTGCTACTTTCCTGGTTACTTTTACGGTACCATTTTCCAAAGACATCTTTTTAAATTACGATAACGTATTACGTATATTTTTAACTTTACGTAGATAGATAGATAAACCCTTCAAGTAGGTGACACCACGTTATTCAAGTTACAGTCCACCACGTCTCAGTAAAGCTTCTAATTTACAAAGTAAACCCAAGCCGCAAGATTTCGCAAGAACCATTTTTGAAAATTTACAGACTTCATAAAATCACTTGATGGATTGATCGATATCACTTATCTGATTAAACTCCGAGATGGTCCTCTAAGATCTGCCACTTTGGGTGGGCAATTTTGTTTAATATTTATTACGTTTTACTTGAATTAACGGCTGCTCTCTTATTTCGGGCACATCATGCGGCGTGAGAATAACAGCTTAGAGAAGCTGAATGTTGTGTCAAACCCCTGCTAGATATTGTCCTTAAATGGCAGAGGGTTGCCACGTTTCTAAGTGTCTGGAAATGCATGACGTGATTTCTTATACTATTCCGAAGAAAATATTTAAAAAAAATGGACTTTATAAGTACGATTTTTCACAACTGTTACCTGTTATCGCCCAAGCCACTATGATCCAAACTTCATAGTCGCTAATCGTTACCCCCTGTGTTGGGTACAATACGCAGAGAAACTTTCAGCTTTTATAAAATAACGAAGGTCTGGCCCTCGCTGGCTCTCTCTTTATCAGTAATGAAGGAACGACCGCAGAAAGAGACTTGAATAAAAAGACAAAAACTTTGAACTTTTCTATACTACTGTGCAGACACCGTTTCAAATGCATACGACGTACAACTTTCTATAATGTTATATAGATAATTGATTTTATTCAAAATTCAATATTAGCGTTAAGCAGATTTGAGTGCGTAATCTAGTGTGAAATTAAAGGTTTCCTCGTTCAGATAGTATCAATTGTTTGACCACAAAACTCATTTTGTCGATGTGGAATGTGAAATTTTGAATGTCGGAATAAATTCCACTACGCAACACTCGGAGGTTGTGGTGCTCAATTTCAATCAAAATACTGCATAGATGTACGAGTATTACGCCATGAACGGTCATTCATTTACGAAGTCATTGAGTAAATCGAATGAATATACGGTGGCTAAGAAATATTAATTATTTTCTATTTTCTGAGCTTGATATCCGGTTGGTGGTGGTAACTAGTAGTTAAGACGTCCCTCTCCTATTTGGAAGGTCGGTGGTTCGATCCCTGGCTCACACTTCTAACTTTTCAGAGTTATGTATGTGCAATTAAATAAGGAAAAGTTCGTGAGGAAAACTGTACCTATGCTTGAGAGTTCTCCATACTGTTCTCAAAAGATGTGTGAAGTCAGCCAATCCGCACTGAGCATATTGAGTGGCGGACAGTGCCCTAAACCTTTCTCATTCTGAGAGGTATCTCCTGCTCAGTGATGAGCTGATGCTAGGTTGATCATGTTGGTGATGATGCAAACCGAATTTCCAAAGATAACATAAATGGAGAGCTGAGAAATTAGAGGCTATAAAAAACCTAAAACTTCAAAACCACTAGGTTCAATGAGTTACAATCTATACCAGTATTAAAATAGCGATTCGGGACAATATAAATTCGCTTTCAATTGTTACAGTTTAGATTTAAGAGTCACCTCTCACCGTGCCTAGTAAAATGTAAATGGTATTCGACAGGGGCTGCTATATCGTCAGGTGTGGCCGGTACAATGAGTCATGCCTGCACAGGCCGAATTCCGTAGATAACCGGCAACTCCTTTAGGGCCCCTTTCTCAATGTGCTCTTAAACTTACGAATATCTAATATAGAGAATGATTTAATTGTCACGCTCAGCCACTGCTCAATAATGATGCAACTGCGCTATGCGAACTCTCGATGAGTCAAGTACAATTTTATTTATCTTAATAACCGGTTTTTAGCTTCCTACTGTAATTAATTTTTCAGCAAGGCCATCGTTTTATATGGCGTCGAAATCAAAGGTTTTTAATCCTCCTTATCTTTTGTACTCCCTTGACATGTTTTGGTGAAATTAATAGACATTTATCATAATAAACTGAGTACCTACTTAAGTTTTAATTATTATCTGTTTGATAAGATTGTCGTAACTGAATTAACTGGATTAATTTTTTGACTCTACGTTCCGACAATTTTAATCAATGGAACTGCACATTGTGCAAGACGCCCTTAGTTTTTCCTTGATATACCGAACATGGCTACGTTATTCCTTGTGCCCTTTACAACCGCGGTCAGATGTTGTCTTGTGCGCTCGGAATATATTTCGGTCATTATTAGAAATGATTGTAATTATCCGTTTAATGTGGACCGAATACAACAGGGCTGGCTTGGATGTATTGGTAATAGAGTGCGGTATGTTTCGCTATAAGTCTATGTCGTATTTAAACCTGGCTGTTCTTTGTGTGCCTTATGACTGAGTTTATCATGTCTCACTGGGTGAAATTCTAGTATATATTACGACACATAATGTCCAGTATTCATGCTCTATGTATTTTGTAATATATTTGCTTTATCTTCACGTCGTCCGAAATTAATGAAATCAAATTAACAATAGTGCAGTTTTGACCGAAAATGGCTGCACGTTCATCCATTAAATATGCTTTTAACATTATCTCGAGATCCTTAATGCTTTATAACAGTAGTCTAAAGGAATTAATACTTTAATACTAATGGAATAAAATATCAGCACCATTTATCATAGAGGCAATTTGGGCACGCGGCTTACTCAAAGTGACATAATGAAATGCATTTATAAAAAATACGCGTACTTTGTAATAATAATAATCGATGGATTTACTTTATCTTTATTTAAAGGGGATTGAATTTTGGACAGACTTTAAAATGGCACATCTAAGCAAAAAACTAATGCACCTTGAAAACCACTCACGTACGTTGGTTTAGTAAAGAGGACTGCGGTAAGCATAAAAAAAATCCATGGTCACTGAAAAGGTTGATCGAAAAAATTACGCAGACGTGTATAGATAGCTACAAACAAAATTATTGTAAGCTTGGTAGCGTCTAAGTCTTGGTAAGCCTTGGTAAGCCTTTTCGATAAGTCAGAATCTCAATATTAAGACAAAGAAGATAATACTCCCAATATTCGTAGATATCGTCAACCGATAGACGCCTACTGCTGGACATGCTGTCTGACTCTGAATCCAGCGGCTCCCTGCAACTCGTTTGATGTCATCTGTTCACTTAGTTGAGGTTCTGCGAACGCTGCGCTTTTGGAGCGAGGTCGTGATTCTAGCACCTTAGGACCTCAAAGTATATCCGTCTTTTGAACTATGTGCCTCGCCCATTAGCACTGCAAATTCGCAAACCATTGCCATTGTGCTGGCTGTTTCTCTCTACGCTTCTCTGACGGACCTTCTCATTTCTGATTTAAACACCTAGAGTAGAGAAACTCCTAGCATACTCAACATACAACAACTCTCCATCAACCGCTGAGTGATCCTGTAGCTCGATTGCGTGAAACCTTCATCAATCGTTATTACGATCGCAGTTATTGGCTAAAATTCTTTTCTTGATAGGGGCAATGAATGCATTATAGCCAATAGTGAGCGAGCGTCAACCAATCAGAGGTGATTGCGATGGTGACTGTGCTGAGCTTTCTTATGAATCCCATAGCCAGCGACCATGTCTCAGATCCATAATGCTATCATGGCAAGTGGCAACACAGATTTCATCTGTGTCTGGGAACAGCTCCGTATAAATAACCCATATTTTCACTGACCCCGTAGCGATGTAAATTCTTAATTAACGTGAAATATAACGAAGTCTTTATTGCCAAAAGAAATTCACCGAATGTGCAAAGTCATTGGAATGCAATTTAAAATGTCTGTCTTTGTCTGCCAGCGATCTCTATCTCGGCGCATTACATAAATATTGACAGTGTACAAACATTTTGGGCTTATGATTGTACTAATAAATAAATATTGCAATTACTGCCATTGAAGTGGTTAATCAATTTGAGACTAATAATAATAAAAAATCAGATAGGGTTTATTACATATTTTGGACCGTCAACTGTAATTTTGAAAGTAAAACACTAACGATACAATCGAAAGTTGTTTGCAGTTCCATTATTTAATTTCAATGTAAATAAAAAAAATCTTTAGTTTTACAGTATATTCAATGTAAATAAAATAGTCTTTAGTTTTAAAGTATATGGACTGTTTTGTATATTATAAGATATAAGATGGTCTGAATTAAAAGATTATTTATTTATTTATTTTACTGTACCTAACTAAGCTGTTTAGTTGTGTTGCAATATTTTGATATTATTTTACTCTTGGTAACCTATCTCAATTTAATATAGCTACAGTTATTTTTGTTCACACGTTTAATTTTCAAAGTTACCTAGAAATAAAGAGCGAAATAAAAATATATTATTTAGTTTTTAGTTTAGTTATATTTCAATAATTCTTTTGAATTTTAAGGTTGTCTATGGAGGCAATTTAAATAAAACATTTGTATATTAATTATATTTGGTTATGGTTGATGAACAAACAAAACCATTTCATCATCAAAATTGTATTCGAGCCTTGACTGTTTTAATTTATGCAATCAGTATCTAGATTTAGGTATTGGTAGGCAGCTTTTTTTAAAAAAAAGTCACTTGATTTTAGATCAGATCTATTGCGTCATTCTCTTACACCGAAACGAACAAACCTAGGTAGGCACTTATTAGGATTTTAATATTTTATTCTTTCGGCTATCTTACAATCGACAATAATCATGTATCTAGACGAACTGATTGAACAAAACGCAAAAAGAAGCAGTAAAATTGCTAGTAGGATAATAGATTTGTCTTTAGGAAGCGCATTGAAAAAAAAGCGTCCGCTTCGTTCACGCTTTTTAATTTTCGATCACCTAGATTTGATTCCCACATTCCAGACGTATTATAAGCAGCAACACACTTTCATACTAAATAATAATTATATTAAACTGTAACTGTGTGACCGTAGGAAATCTGAATGCAATAGGTACCACTAATCAATACTACAATTTGCAACGTGATTATATAATTCGGTCGCATTTCTGGTTGTAAATCAATTGAATGTATTTTATTCAGTTCCGGTTCATTCCCGGGTTCAGGATAACTGTCGAAGTGGTCATTTAAATGTCAGATTAGTATTCAATTTGTAATGAATTTATATTACTTTTGTGTTAAAAGGCACACACGTATCCTACTAGCTTCACAATAGAAGTCTTTAAGAAATTATTATCGAGTCTTTTGAATAAAAGATAAATAATACACTACGTGACTTTCAGATAATGCTACCGGATGCTGTTATTTTTGCATATTTTTTAATAAGTGTTTCTCGTAACCGAGCACCGACTTTAGAACAGTGTTTAGAGAAAAAACACAAAATGAAATCCCAGGTTCAATTCGAATCTAGATCGATTTTTTTTATTACTAGTATGATATGATGTCCGCGTAGGTTTAGGTTTTTAGAAATCCTACGGAAACTTTCTGATTTTCTGGAATAAAAAGTACCTATGACCTTCCCTGGGATGTCCCTATTTCTGTACTTTTCAGCAAAAACAGTAAAAACTATTGATGATTGTTATTACCTACTAGGTATTAGTTTTACGCACTAGGAACATTTCGACGATTCTCTTAATTCTAAGATACAAAGGCACTGTAACACTCCCTTTACCGTTAAATTGAGCTGTATTCGCGGGGCTATAAAAATCTAATTTACTTTTGTCCCTGACACTTGTTTAGATATTGATCACGTTCTATATTTTGATGATTGAGGTTACTTTGGATGGAATCAATTATTCTTCAATCATTTGCTTACAATTCACAATGAATACCCAATAGATACGTGCATGGCTGCCGTTCCAACTGACCTTTGAGATATTACCACAAAAACTAGGATGCTGAACTAACATTAACTACCTAATAACGAACTTATTATTTTGATTTGCTTTTGCTTATTATTTAGGAAATTGCATGCATGAAGGTTGCATGAAAGGAAATGAGCCAGGCGGAAGCCAAAGATCGCTCGAGACAAACTAATTTGTTCATCAAATGTATGGATGGATACCTTTTAAAGGTATGCTAAATTTCGACGAGTGGCACAATGCAAACCAATACTTAACCAGTACATAGTAGTTCAATGCACTTAATCGAAAATATTATTTAGGACATTGCATGCATGAAGGTTGCATAAAAGGAAATGATCCAATTCGGAAGCCAAAAATCGTTCGAGACAAACTTATTTTGTTCATCAGATCTTCCGTCTATTCCGGAAAAGTTGCATTAATCATTATTACAATCTCAATTGTTGTGATTGGCTGAATTGATGGTATTCTTATTGCAACAATGCATTGTAGCCAATAGTGAGCGAGTGTCGGCCAATCTGAGGTGATCGTCACACTGTACCTAGCTGTCATTTTACCGTAATCGAGCCCCTGGGTACCTTTTAAGGTATGGTAAATTTCGATGAGCAGCACAATTGACGGTATGTAAATAGGTCTCCGCGAAGTAATTTAGCCTACACTTAAATCGAAAACCACCCCGCGAGTTCTCTGTACTGAATAATGAACGAGTGTAATAATGGGAACTGCTTTCCGCAGCCCATAAACTGCACTGATCGGTGTACGGCTACGATTACAATATTTTCACTCCGACAAGGTTTAACGACACTTTAAACGGTGCTCCAACCAATTTTCGCGCCTTCAATTCTTATTTTTCACTTCGCAATCCAGTTTAACACTCATCGAAGTTTATGTGCTGTGTCGCGTATTTTTTAAAGTAAATTAAGTAAGTTGATCGTAACCACAGCGTGGTGATTGAATAAGATTTTCATAAAATACAAATAACGAGAAATTACTGGGTTACAACGAGCTTATAATTGCCGATATAAATTCTGAATTGGGCTGCAAAGTTAGCGTTCCATCACACCAGATGTTATTATAACTTCCCATTAACTAAAGCCTTTGTATGGTCAAGCCTTTTGCAATTTCATAATTTATTATTTTTTATATCTTACTACAACACTACCTATAGGTGGGTTAATTCAACAAAACAGTTTAATGCAAAAAAGTTGGACAGCGGAAGTTGCAATTTCAAAATATTAACTGGAATTGCTTCTACGGACTTCTTCACTATCTCAACTCATCATCGGTCCACTACAGATTGAGAAAGATCTAGGCCATAGACCACAACACTGGCCAACTTCGCACACCTTTAGAGAACATTATGGAAAATTCTCAGGCGTGCAGGTTACCTCACGATGTTTTATGGATCACCCTGCATAAAGGTGCCCACGCACTCGAACTGAACTGCAGCTGAACTGCGCGTCGCGTCAGCGCCCCGCACTATATTCTCTCCAGCCGCGCCGCGCGGCAGTGACGTACGCGCGTCGCGGCTGGAGAGAATATCGTGCGGGGCGCTGACGCGACGCGCAGTTCAGCTGCAGTTCAGTTCAAGTGCGTTAGAGCTAGAAGACTTATTCCCGAAAATTCTAGCAAATGTAGAGCAACATTATTCGTAGGCAGCCACCCCAAATATAGTATTATCTACCTACTTTCTTTCTCCATTCAATATCCAAAGCACACTTTCTAATTTCGCCCCTTTAACCGTCGAGCAACTGAGGCTTTTGGTGACACGTGATTGATAGTATACCTACTAGTAATGGGCTAACAGTACATTTCCTGGATTTAAATGCTTTTCAGTAGTGTCAGTCACGCAATACCCAGTTCGCTTATCGCTACTATAAATAAGATACTTGGTACATATTTATTGCTTTCCAATTGAAGCCGATTGCAGACAGACATGTTAATGTAACGTCCAAATCTTTTAACCTTAGTATCTCAGAAAAACTTGGTGCACTTTTTTTTCTGTGGCAAGTTTGATTTTAGGAAATTAACTTCAAGTCTTTATGTTTTACAGTGGTAAGTACCTGGTTATATAGAATACGCTAATAAATAATACGAAAAACTGTTGTTTGATAGTACGTTTTGTCGGTTCTGCACTGTGACCCCGATTAAGTTGATGGAAGTTTTTTTTTTATAATAATTATTCAAAAATCAAAATTGGGCTGTTACAATTTAGGTATACCTATCTATAGAACTTACCTGTACTATTATGCATTCTGAGAGAACTTAAACGTTTCCCCGACTATTTTAGACAATAGCTTAATGGGGTTCGTATCGGAATCGTAACAGTTAATAGAAACCTAATAAATTCCTAGAAAACTAGAAATGTTTAGAATATTTCTGACTAGAGGATGCCCGCGACTAGGTCTGCGTAGATTTAGGATTTTAAAGATCCCGTGGGAACTATTTCATTGTCCCCATGTCAATTACAGGGACGCAAGCTGCCTCGGTACCAAATTTCATACAAATCGGTTAAGCGGATGGGTCTTTAGGAATCCCGCGGGAACTGTTTGATTTTCCGGGATAAAAAGTAGCCTATGTCCGTCTCCGGGATATACCTAAGTTAACTCTGTACCAAATTTCGTCAACTGTTGGGCCGTGAAAAGGTAGCAGACAGACAGACAGACACACTTTTGCATTTATAATATTAGTATGGATTTACAAAATATATACCTAGACGTAGCGCGCGTACTCTGATTTGCAACAGTATAAACAGCTGTCAGTAGGCGAGATAAATTAAAATAACGGACTACGGAGTAAGGGTAGACGTGCGCAGGAGTATCTCACGCGATCACGTCGCGTCGTCCTTCCGATGATATCGGCAGGTCACTATGTCAGCGTTTTACCATACACCACACTTACCTTTTATGTCCGCTAAATCTTCTTATAGCTTGATATAAGCTGACTGAACTGAATACAAAATGCGAATAATCTGACAAATTCGTTGGAAACTTGTTGCAAAAGAATCTCTAGTAAAAATACGTGCAGCACTAGATATTATTATGAACCTACCTATACGTGAATTTCTGAGAGGAAAAGATAGAGACAATCCCTGCTGCCACTACCCATATTTTAAATGCGAAAGTGTGTGTGTTTGTTGGTTCATATATTATTATCAACGCTTAAATGTCTGTCTATAGATAGCTCATATAGCTTGCAACCCGGGGAAGGACATAAAAGAGTTCTTACGGCATTTTTAAAAACCTAAATCCACGCCGAAAAAATCATGGGCATCGTGCATTTGGTAGGTACAGAAATAGTACGCATACCGGAGATGGATATAGGCTACTTTTTATGCAAGAAAATCAAAGCATCCCTACGGGATTTTAAAAAAAAAACAATCGCGCGAACGAAGTCGCGGTCATCGTGTTATAAATAATACTTATGTTAAACACGCCAGTGGCCCAGAGCTTGTTACTGAACCGAAATTAATTTTCTTCCAAGGATTTTTAATAGGTAAGTAATAGATAAGTAGAGGCCTATCTAAAGACTTAATTTTTCAATTATAAATTAGCCTATACAAAATTTATTACATCAATTAACATTTTAATTGATAGCAGGTAAATTCATTATATCCTTATTACCACTAATTAAAACATTCTTAGATCTCATTTAGTGGGCTAAAGGATGATCTTATTTAAAGCAAAGATAAATATCTCATTAGCCGTGTATTTCGTTAAAAGGATTTTAATTTCGACGTTGCCGAAAACAAAGACACCGCAGCCCCCGAGTCGTACCGCTAATCAAGGGCGGTAGCTCAATCAAATGAAGGCTATAAATCTCCAAAAACCAGAAGATTCAATTACACGGCTACCGGAAACCAAGAAAAGTGGCAATAACAAATTGTCCAAGATAAATGAAATCTTTTTAATGCGGCAGATGCTTTGAACTCCCAGCTTGCCTTATCGCGCGGGTTTTTTGTAAAAAATTAAAAAGTAATCTTAATGCTTTGCTTTAAAATTAATTACCTACGTCTAATAGACATTTAAAACAAAACCAATAATTGCGATTTAGTTTCTATTTTTTTTTATTTGACAGCCCTTATCATAATATATTTGTCCATCAATAACGTTAGTACAAAAATTATTTATTTATAATGTTGGGGATTTGATTTATATCCTCTACTCTACGTACAATTTTGTTTGATTAGAAAAACCCCCGACACAAAAACCTCTATAAGAAAACTAGAAAAGAGCTGATAACTTTCAAACGGCTGAACCGATTTTCTTCGATTCTAAGAACACTCTCGATTAAGCCACCTTTCAAACAAAAAAATAAATTAAAATCGGTTCATTCGTTTAGGAGCTACGATGCCACAGACAGATACACACGTCAAACTTATAACACCCCTCTTTTTGGGTCGGGAGTTAAAAAATTTCGACAAGAGAAACAAAAGAAGTTTGATAGTATACAAAATGCACGTACGGATGGTACTCTAAATAAGATTTCCATCATGTGGGCAGAGAATTATTAGGGCTAGCAACAATCCATCTTAACATCTGTACGGTTTATCTATTGAAGGCATCCGCGTTGCATGCCAACACGATCCGATGTCGCTTTAAGACTGATCTGGGCCACTATTTCGCGCTCTCCACTACCAAAATAAAGAAACACCTATTTACGTCGTATAATAAATGTTCTGGAGACTCAGAAATCCATATTATACCCCCAACCCCATATTAACCCCCATAGTATAGGTGAACCCCATATTATGAAGATAATCATGCAACACTTTTATCAATCGATAGGCGTGAGTTATTAACCGACTTCTTTTCAGAATTGTAGACTGTTGTAGTATCTATCTGATTACATCCACAATCTCTATTACGCGGATAAGTAATTATAAATTCTTGTAAACTTCACAATAATACTCATTTGGTATAATGTTCTATCTTAAGCCTAACTAATATCACAAATTAGTAGATAAGTAGGTAATAATTCGCACGTATGTATGTACTTACCTATCTACCTATTAATGATAATTTCATGTACCTTATCAGTTTCATCTGATTTAATTTCAACTGGAACAGCAAACAATAAATTTTATCAATCTTAATATTATAGTAGGTACTTAATTAAACGGTGTTATCTAAACATCGATGTTTATGTATTTATTATAAGAATAATAGAATCTTTAGAATTTAATTGTATTAAGTTAAGATAGATCGTAGTTTTATTAGGATATTATGGATCTGGCATAGTCACATAGTGATTAAATGATCCCAAAAAAAAATCTGAATAAAAAAAAATGTAGACCGTATATTGTTTCTTTATTCCACCATAACTTCTAAATGCCTGAACAGATTTGGATGTAGGGGTATCGTTAGCAATTAGCATCCTTATATCATCCGGAGTGACACTTATTTTTTTAAATCCAATATGGCGGCTGTATGGCGCGATTTTTAAATGTCAATTTTTTCACTTTTTACTTTTGGCAGGGCGTCGTGATTTTGTTATTTATTTAATTACAACTTGTTTTTCTAGATGGAATCTTGGCTCTTTTATATGTATGGAACATGACGTTTCTATTCTAGTATTTCAATCGCCTAATTTTTACAGCCAACAAGGCTTCAGAAAATTCTAATTCAGTTCTAATATTAGGCCAGCAATCTTTGTTTTTCATACGAAAATGTAGAAATAATTTACTGCCAGGTGATAAGACCACTTGTAAAAGATAAAAACAAAGGCAGTGTAGATTAGTATGATAAACGTTCCCGTGTGAAGACACGCTTCTAAGTTCTAGTGATATCCATATCCTGTGTTGTGAATTTAAAATCGATATGTTAGTGTTCATATTGACTGTTACAGGAATTTTTTCAATAGGTAAGTAAATGGTAGCCTTAAATATTTTCAACGCTCAAACTAATATTTGCCGGTACTCAGTTCAAATTAATTCGGTTGCGTGAGATGTTTGAAAATCGCATAACAATTCTTTTATTCTTTTTTTTTAATGAATATCCCGAATATCCTATGTCCGTCCCCAAGATGCAAGCTATATGTGCACCTTTCAAGATCGCATCAGCGGTTGAAGCGTGAAAATGTGACCGACAAACAGACAATAACTTTCGCTTTTATAGATATTAGTACGAATGATTCATGTTAAACAAATAAATGGAATCATAGTTTGCAATACTCGATTGTTCTACAAAACGGTTTCGTCACATCTTTTTATTTTGGATCATCGGTTCGAATCAACTAAGTCCGACCGCCCGCGCCCCTGTTAGTGCTAAACAATGGATCAAACAGACGCATCTTGCTCTGCAACTACCGCTTGATAAATATTTATTGAATTCACTGTTGACAATCATATTTACATTGTTACAATGTGCAGCGCTGTGTCGCCATGAAGCGTGGGTTGTAGTTTTTGTGATGAGCATCACTGATTTTGAATTTAGGTTAGTGTTACTAAAGATAAGCGATCATATCTTAGTTGGCATAGATAGCGTTTAACGTTATAATTAACTTTACATAAATACTTTAATTTCATAGCACTCGGTAAGCCTCCAGACAATTCAGAAACAGAAATTTCAAATCATACCCCAATTATTCAAGAAACCAACCTTTTTTACGAAGTGGTTCTTTAACTATTATTCTCTCATTTTGCAATTTATAGAAAAGTTATTTATAGCCAACTTTTGCATCGTGAAAGCAAGTGAACGCTAGACTATTGGTTAGTTGGGTAAATATCTCCCGATAAATATCTCTTGGTATAATGTTACAATCTAGACAAGGTGAACACGTTATTTGTGAACAATTATGTCAAACGTCGATCATCCACTTTCTCTGGCTATGGGCGATCTTTTCCCGCATCGGTGGCCATTTGAAGGTCCCAGGCTTTTGAGTTACCTATTGCATACCACTTCAATATACATTTATGTCTACTAGACCAAGTACATCCCGTCTGTTTAAGGGCTCGTATTGATAACATTATCTACATAGTCCTTGTATACCTAGCCAAAACATGGCTGAACCTTATGTTTTTTTAAATCTTTTATTGATTTATCCTAAAATCCACTCAGGATCGCTTATTTTCATTGGTCCTCTGGAAAAACATTTGGGAGATTTCCAAAGCTGAAAATTCTACCATTGGTGAATCGTATTGATACGACACCTGCGTAATGCTCCAGTATGCTCTGTTTCTATCGGCCGAGTAATTTCATCAACAGAGTTATAGATAAAAATCGGCCTCAAGTTCCATTGAATCTGAATTCTTGATAACATACCATAAAGTTACACTTACCAAAAATATACGATTGCTCCAGAATTTTCTATTTTCTCGAAATTAATTTATTTGTGCGTCCTATTAAATAACTTGATAAACAAAATGCTATAAACGTTCACATTGATAAAGCAATATTTAATTAAAGTCTTTTATCTTTCAAAGCAATCTTTTTAAAAATAGCCTAGCACTTCAATTTTATTACATCCAATTATATTATTTAGATTAAAGCATTTTTAAACATGCGTCATAATTCATAAGCAAATAACGAGCATGATTCTATAAATTTTTGTAATAAAATAGCATAGCAATAAAATTGTTGCTACGTAAGAGGCAACGGTTAACAATTTTAAAAGATAAGGAAGTATGTTGCATGCAGAAGCAATCATAAAAAATAAAAGCCAAAGAAAGCAAAGCAATCAACCGCATACCGGCCAATGCACACCCGAGCAGATTCTCTCGCTTTCGATAATCATGTACCATACGTGCGGTTCAGATCCAAATGTTCTGATGGCCGGTAAAACGCTGCAAAACGCGAGAAAATGACGTATGATTGCGGCCTTAAAACAAACGTAAACTGCACTCTGGAGCAGTCATTACACGAGTCGATCTGTTCCGGGCGAGAGAAGGCTGCTGCACAATCCAATTCGACACGCTACAAAAATGTCATAAGTCAAGTGTAGGTAGTACGAGTAACATGACAGGCTTACCGGATTGTCTTCTCACTTCATACAAACGTAGTTCCAATTTCATTTGAATATTAAGCAACCAAAGTCCATTAAATTTTGCAGACATATTCTAGAAAACAATATCTATGTCTGTGGTTTTCCAGATTTCTGTTAAAATATTCGGTTTCAAAGTTACGCGGTCTTAAAAATTTACATACAAATCTTTGAGCCCCTGTAATTTTAAAACTACATACTTTTAGAAAAATCTAAAACACCACAGACACAGATATTAGTTTCTAGAATATGTCTGCAAAATTTCATGGACTTTGGTTGCTTAATATTCAAATTAAACTGGAACTACGATTGTATGAAACGAGTGACGGAGAGAGCCCTGTTAATTCGCGAGGGTTGTTTTAAACTCTACGCAGTATGTACGAGAGCGGACCAAATTGATTTGTCATGTCAACCTCAATATTTAAGCAAGCAAGAAAGCATGTTGAAGGTGATCGTTTACCATGGAACGGTCAGAAAGAGGTGCAAATAAATACGAAGCAGCAAGCAAGAAATATCTATTGATGTCGTCAGCAGAGTTGGGTACTGACATGACTTCTGCTGGCGCATTTAAACGGTTCGGCCCTACCTACTGTCGTCACTTGCAAAAAAATCTGCGGGTCTTGTGACCTTGTACATACAATCTCTTTAGTATTAGGTACCTAGCTGTTAGCTTATTTCGTTTTTTCTTTCAGTATCTTCAGAAAGCTGCATCTATCGACGATGCATAGGATGTCATCCACACGAAACGGCTTGGCCAGGGTCCTCAGTAGAATGCGATCCAAGGAACTGGGTGTCAGCACAATGGCTGCACAATCTCGGGCATCGACCACCATCTACGGGTTCAAATATGGCTATAGAAATGAGATGCTTAAAAATGATAGCAACACCGGATGATAAGTCGTGTGAGTATACAGTACATTTGAAAGCATAGGTACAGTCAGCAACAAAGCCAGGTTTGCACCCGTTCATAGTCGCTTGTAGTTACTGGCGGGTGCAAAGTTAACTTTGTTTCTGACTGTACATAATATGATTTTACCCTAAAAACTCGCTATTATCCGGCTAGAAAGTCCATCGATATGGGTCGTCGTAATCCACAACCCATAGCTAGATAGATCTCGTGTAGTTTTCACACTCGTCCTGAGCCCCTTGGGTCCAGCTGCTGTGTCTACAGTGGGGGAGTCTACCAACCCTGCATTTTCCGGCGCGAGGGGTAATTCATCAATAGTGATGAATTACCCCTCGCACCGGAAAGTGCAGAATCCTACCTTTTGCCCTAACCATTACATTACCACGTTTCAATTTCACAAATATATTCTTGTTTTTCTACCTACAGATCATTTTTGACTCAATCGAGTAGAGATAGGTACCCCGTTTGAAATTTTAAGATTTTATTGATGTTAATGGCTACGATGTAATGGTGATAATTAATTACGCTAACTTAAAACTAAAGCTACGAGGGTTACAAATGCGCCCTGGTCTGAGAAGAAATTGATAAAAGTATAGTCCGTACAAAATGACTTCATACGCGCCATTTTAACTCTATGGGTCTACTATCATGTGAAAAGTACGGTTCACCCATGGATATGGGTTCACCCATCTTTAAAATAAGGACTAAAATCGTACTTTTGACATGACATTTGACACAAAATTAAAATGGCGCATGAGAACTCATTTTTTACGCATAAAAGTAGCCTAGGTATGTTTCAATACGTACAAAATAATTTAAGATTTTCCTTCAACTCCAAATTTCTGTTCCAGTTGGCAACACCGTGGACACAATTCGAGGATGCGTGCCCAGGGCACAAGTGGACTCAGTCTGCAACGCTCTCGTCGCAGTGGAGAGAGCTCGCGGGCACAGCGATGCGCGCTGTTTCTATTGCAATGGCGATAACTGTAACTCTGCCAAGAAAATCCTATCACCTTTTCATATTCCTATATTGTCTGTCATTTTATACTTTGTCCTGAGGTGAATTTCTAATCTAATTAATAGGTATCTTTTAAGTTACAATCATCATCAACGTCAACTGACTGACAGACGTCCACTGCTAGGCATAAGATTCTTGTAAGAATTTCCACACGCTACCGTCTTGCCCGCCTCCTGAATCCAGCGGCTGCTTGCGACTCGTTTGAGTCCGTCCACCTTATGGGGGGTTTACCAACACTGCGCCTTCTGGTGCGATATGTTACACAACGCGACGTCTATAAATTCCGCTTATTTGGGTAGGTACGAGTATAAAGCGCGCAAAACTTGTACTTCATGTCCAATTGGAACACGACGCGTATGACTGCGCGTGCGCATTGTACAAAACAGATCTCAACCGGGCTTTATTTTTAACCATATAACGTGCGCAGACCGCCATGTTGCAACTTCAGATTGGAATACTTAGGTACCTACTTGTTTTACGGTCACTGTAAGTTTAAAACTTACAACTGTTGATATTTAAAAAAGAAAACAAGTCAACAGGAATTACTGGATCCTTATGATTAAAACTAAGCAAACTCGCAGGTTGTAACATTTGAGTTTAACGGCCAATAGGCCATGTAATATGTTCAAAAACTTTTTCTCTATCTTCGATCATATAATGTCCATTTTAGTGTGTTAGTGAAATAACAATACCAAAAAGAATACCCAGTGGAATTCGCTATAGGCTTCTTGTCAGGGCGCATTTTTATTATTTTTATTATAATACCATTATACCTAATACTTATATTATAAACTCTGGTAGTTTTAGATTTTAGTTCATGTAAATAATAAATTACCATCACATTACTGTGAAAAGTATTATTTTTAAACTTTAACAGGTGATTTTAACATCCATTAGTAAATAAAATGACTTTGATTGCTGTAATTTTTGTCAAAATGCTTGCTGTAGTTTAACAAGTATTTAAAGAAACTACCATTATACTGTAACTAGGATATTATGAGTTTGCTAATGACTAAGTTAACTTTACCTTGCATATTATTAAAAGTTCTATGTAATTATGCTACAAATAAATTTTATCTTTATCTTATCTAATTTTGTATAATGCAACTCTGTTTAGTAGTCTTTGTATCACCTACCCAGGATAAACTAAATTAATAACTTAAATAAAACATATACATATTAGGACACGTTATTATTTTTTTAATAAAAGAAGAAAATACAAAAACTCATATGAAATTTAATAAATATGAATTACAAAAGTGAACACTGTTTTATTGAAGAAATTCGAACTTATTCTTCCTGTGACGTTAAACACAACCTTATATTATATAACATATATTATAATACTTATAACATACATAACAAAATATAGAAAGTAATTTTTGAGATGAGTATTATTTTGACATGCCTATAATTCCTTGCCCGAATGAGGGAAGAGGGTACGGGTTATAGTGATGCTCCAGGCTATTCCTCGTAGGCTTGGACGCCTGCAGGATATAGGGTAAAGCGACCAGCAGTGGAAATCCATAGATTGAGGAGGATGGTGATTCTATTTGAAGACTTTATAGAATTTGGAATATAACATGGTATGATTCTGGTACAAAATCCCATCTCAAAATTTCACTAAGAGATTTAGTAACATTGATTTAAGACTAGTAATAAAAGGCCTTAGTATATAAATTAATAAATGCTTTAGTCTTTTTAGGAGTTATTTTTCGTAAGTATTTAACTATACTAGATTTTTATAAAAGTAATAATATGGATCACACAAGTCATTCAATATTGCTCATTCTTATCTATTTATACATTGAAGCAAAAGTTTTAATATAAAAGAATGGCAGTCAGTGGGGACTGCCGATAGAAGTGAAAGCTAAAAACTATAAATTAACACTAGTTTTTATTGGATTTTAAAATAAGCAATATCAATGTAATATAAGGTAAGGCATCAACTAGGCAAGCGAGCTCTAACTTAGACCTCATGATTGCTTTATTTCTCAGGCGTGATTGTCACAAGCGCAAGCCTACTAAAATAAATAAAAATATTGTAGTATCCAAAATAAAAATTTCATAAACTAAAATCATAGTTTAGTTTTTACATCTATCGGCACTCCGAGCACTATTAACATTACTATGTCGGTGACGCGACCTTGATTACACATCTCAAAGTCGCCTAGCGATACAAATGTGTTTCCTGAGACATCACAACAAGAACCCCAAAAACTTAATCCTAGTAGTTAGGTACTTAATAAAAATTACATAGTCGACTACTTATTTTTCAATAAAAAAATATAATCACAGTTAGTGTTCGATTTACAATATTAGTAAAATTAAGTACAAAATGTATAAAAAACGTTAAGGTATTAATAATCATCACTATATCTATCTTATAAAACACGTAATATTGTGCAAACAAACTTTATAAAATACAATAAAATACTCAATAATACCAAAACTTTAGAGGATTTTTTTGCTAACAAGCAAAGCAATAGATTAAAGGTCCCAACGCACATAAGCTGCGCTGCGCGATGCCGCGCGGGACATTTATTTTATAAAATATATGATTTTGTTTGAGCCATGCGGCAGGCAACTCTGCCGTCCTAACAAAGAGTGCAATAAGTCGAGTTTTTGGACAAATTGACTTAAGACCATATCCGTAATCAGGAAAATGAGCTCTATATTTTCGCCTTAGACGTCTTTTTTGTATCTTCAGTAGTTTCGGTTCTGTTGGTTATCAAAACTGCAATATGTAATATTACGATTTGTAAGTAGCTAATCATAACCGCGAATATCTCGAAAGTAGTCGAAACCTAGTTATTGCTCTCTTCGTTAGGACGGCAGAACTGTGCACCGCGTCACGTCGCTCAGCGCAGCGTTTTGATCGTAAAGCTGCCTTTCTATAGTTGATGCGCAAAAACCATCAATCAATGAATTACTTTATAATATTTACTTTATATATTTATTTAGGTCGTAATTTATCAACCATTTTTTCCATTAGTTCTAACTACTCTGCATGGTGCGCTTTCAACTTGCGTTAAGAGGGGTCTCTCCGTCACTCGCTCCATACAAACGTAGTTTCAATTTCATTTGAATATTAAGCAACCAAAGTCCATGAAACCATTCGGTTTCAAAGTTACGCGGTCTTAAAAATTCACATACAAATCTTTGAGCTCCTGTAATTTTGAAACTACATATTTTTAGAAAAATCTAAAACACCACAGACACAGATATTAGTTTCAAGAATATGTCTGCAAAATTTCATGGACTTTAGTTACTTAATATTCAAATAAAATTGGAACTACGATTGTATGGAGTAAGTGACGGAGAGAGCCCTGTTAATCGCATACGGTAGCTACCCTGACGTATGCCTGTGCGCATGCATCATGTTCGCTGGCAATAGCGCAATCTAACCCTGTGGTGCACGGAATAACGCACGCACTCTCTTGCATCCTCTACCTCGTTTGTTTGTGACCTTTTGTGACGTATACGCAGTTGTATGCATTGTTTTGGCAGCTTACATGTCGCATTGGTACATCTACGCAAGTTGAAACGCAAGTTCAAATCGCAGCAGTAAGTTTGACCAATTTACTTTTTTTTTCGCCAAGGCCAGTCAAGGTTAGAATAAGCTGAAATGTAAATAAAAGTGGTCCTATTGGTAGAGTTTACACTCGTGGCTCGCTTTACATACCTACATTCAGTAACAAAATTTCTTTTTATACATATTCAGATCAAATATTGAGATATCACACTGAGATGATTATAATATTAAACTAAATAATCACTTCTAACAATTTGTACGAGTATTAAGTATCACATTTTATCGCCAAGGCACTCTCTCGAAATGCCATATTTGTCTGCTATCTTCTAAACACCGTTTAGCCGTTAATGGATCATCCCCGTCTTTATTTTCACTAGCCACTAAAGTCAGACAGAGTCCGTCCACAGTTTTTAACCTAGGACCTTTCTGCTGCCATATTTGCTTTTTACTGGTACTACAAGTTTTCCACACCGCCCTACCGTTTCCTTGCTGTAAACATAACCCTTCATCGGCCATGATTTTTCCTTCGAGGGTATAAACTAGTAATCTATCAAGGTCGAGATCGCTGCCGCAACTGATTCCCGAGGCGGGTCCTCCTAACCCGGGCGTTCCTGCAACTACCCCGATACAACTTCCTTTATCATTCCGTATTCTTCCGAACCAGCGGTTTTCACTTGGGAAAAAGTTTTGCGGCCACACGTTGTCCAAGTACCACTTAAAACTTTTACAGTTTAATCTCTTGCGAAGCTCAACCCTATTTGCCACACTTTGCGTGTCACGAATCGCAGCCACAGAAGGATTGAACTTAAAAAAGAAATCAGCCCACTCGTCCATCCATACCGTTGCCGCTCGAGCTAAATTCGAATTAAGAACTTTTCCAACTCCACCGGGATACTTGTATGGGCTATGTCTTCTAAAAATATGTCCTACTCTAGAACACGACGTTATTTCAATTCTGGCACCACACTGCCACGCACGCCAGGAAAGTTCTAGATTCTCGGCTCCCCAAATGATCATACCGTCATCATATCCACCTAAACGCCAGAATAGGCTTTTTCGAACGGCGAAAAGACCTCCAGCCATCGCCGGTGTCGGGTAAGGCTTGAAAGGATTTTTAGATTTGTTCATCATTACCTCACTACTGGGCATGAGCCAGCGGAAATGTAGGCGCCAGCTGAATGCGCCCCAGTGCGCGTCAATGCTCTTTGTGTAAGCCAACGTGTCCTCTGACAGCAGGTCAATGTGTGGACAAATAAACACATCGTCACTTCCCGCTCTGTCTAACAGAGGCTCGAGCCAGCCTTGCGTGACCTGGGAATGATATAAAAGATTATTATTTAATCGATCTTTCTGTTTATAAGAAAAACTTTTTTTGACCTGCAAAATTTTGCATTCTTTAGATTAATTCCTTTTGCTATTAAATATCATCGCAACATTGGCCATTGTCTTAGGGAAAGGAACTGCGATTTGTTCTCTGGGGCCAAATTATGTTCATTGCGATTTACCCTTTGGGTGGGAACTCTGGTTGATTTTTTGGAAAGAAAGTAGAGCTCTAAAAATATCGACAAATGTCGATCACAACAAACCAGCAAACGCACTTTCGCGAGTATAATACTGGTAGTGCTATAGAAATCACTTGCCTCGCAATGAGCATCCAGAAATACTAAGACATCTCCCGTGGCTGCCCTGGCGCCCATGAGCCTTGCTCCCACCAAACCAGTTCGGTTCACACTTCTCAAAAGTTGTACTATGTCTAACCTAGCTATTGCATCTTCCAATTCTTTGCCTAAATACTTTCTATCACTTGCGTCGTCTACTAAAATAATCTGAAACAAAATACAACTTTTACCCAAAAAATTAGCTTAAATAGTTAGTTAGATTGAGACATAGCTAAGAAACATCCTCAAAGGCTTTCGATGTGGCGGTGCCCCAATAAAGGCGGAAACAAAATATTATCAGACTTGTCCGTAAGCCGGGCTGACAGCTGCGACAGATTACAGACAGATGCGCCTTGCAGATTCATCCGTGCGTTTTCGGCAGACAAAAACATACAGCGGGCCAGCATTCTATCGGACGTCCGAGCGCTTAAGGACAACCCAAGGTTACGTCTCCAATAGTTTGCACAGTTTAGTGTACACTTTATTATCCTGATACTTCTCTTTAAACTCTTACTACTTTAAACTCGACAGCAGCGCAGTTTCAACCCACGAGCAGTGGTGTGCATCTCACGACGGCGTAAAAACACTGCTTGGAAATGGAATGGAAACCCACCCACATGGAAATAGCTCAATTATTCTCATTGATCACAAACTTGTGGTTACCTAACTAAGGCTGAGATCTATAGAGCGCAGTTTTAATTTGCTCAGACTTAAGACACTGTTAAAACGAGACAGCATTATACCGCTAGGATAAATCTGTCTCGTTTTAACTGAAACTTAAGTCTAAGCAAAGTCAAAGTGTGCTCTATAGATTTCAACCTAAATGCCTACCATAGCTTAAAACCTTGTGCATGTACTGCCTATGTAGGTTGGAAATTGCACTGTTTAATAAGTACTTGCCTGTCTTAACAATTCTGCTGGAGATCTGATAATAACTGACATCACAGTTCTCATGAGAGTAGACCAGGCTTCATTATGGAAGACTATTATCACACTCGCTGTTGGTAGATCTGCTAAATTATATTGGATACTCCTACAACTGCAGAAGAAATATATTATTTAAATTGTAACAAGATATAGGTTAGAATACACGTTTTTTTTTTAAATCCAGTGAGATTTCTATGATTTTCCAGGATAAAAGTAGCTTGTCACGCTCCAGATCGTCAACAATACCCATTCGAAAATCATGTCTATCCCATGGCTCAGTTGCGGCATGATTAGACAAACCAACAAACAAATACGGTTTCGTAGGTATTTGTAATATCAGTAGTGACAGTAGTGATACTCTTATATTTCTAATTAATTAAAAAAACTTTGAAGATTGAATGAAGTCCATCCTCATAATAATAAAAAACTAGTAAAAATCGGTTGAATTGGCTAGCAAAGACACACTTTAGCATTTATAATATTATCAGTACTTAACTATAATATAACATTCGAAGCGATTCCCCTCATTTTAAATTCGAGCAGCTAGGATATGGAACACCTTTCCAGCATCAGCTTTCCCATCCAATTTTAATATGAGTACCTTCAAATCAAGAGTGAATAGGCATCTTCTAGGCAAGCACGCTCTATCTTAGGCTGCATACTCACTTGCCAGCAGGCCTAAAATTGCAGCCAAGCACTAGTATATGGATTAAGGCAAAGGTAACTTAATCAGTTCACAACTTCGAAAAAACGCACTAAATGCTTGAAAAACATGCGAAACCCAATAATGACACATTCAACAAGCAAAGTTACATGAATACCCCAAGTCGCATTGAATATAATAGAGGGGTTTAACCAAATAATTATGTACATCCTTACCTCTCACTGCGCATATCAGGAAGACTTCTATTAATTGATATCCTATCACTGACAACTATGTTATATGAATGCAGGGCATATAGATCCCGGGCAGGTATGATTTCTCTCTGTGATAGTTGGACTGGCCTACCACCCTCGCCTGCCCCTTCTATTGGTGCATAATGGTTAGTATTTATTACATCTGGAAAACAAAAGCAAAAACTTCCATATATAGTCATCTACTTGTATGCTAACATATAAAGAGCTAAAGTTTGTAAGTATGTTTGTGGGAAGTAATCGCTGGAACGAATTAACTGATTTTGAAAATTCTTTCACCAGCAGAAAGCTACATTATTCCTGAGTGACACAGGGTAGATTTTATTTACAAAAAAAAAAATATTAAAGATCCCTACGAAAATTGTAAAAAGCTACGCGTGCGAAGCCAGAGTATGTCGCTAGTCTTTCATAAAACTAGTTTCGTAATGTTAAATCCACATTAAAACTAATTTATAACAAAAAGTAACTAGTAAAGTACTGTGGTACTAAACATTAACTAAGCTACTTGAATGTTTTTAATTACTTAGTAATTTTATTTAAAAAATCGCATTGCAATGGAACTCAGGTGCAACCGTTTGTATGTTAATGGTATTAAGTATGTCAGAAATCTTTACACAAGTGCCAATAGCTGTAGAAAGTTTCAACTCAATTAGTTGAAACTCAATGTGTTGATAAAAATTAAACAAAAACCTACTTGTATAGGTGGTATTCAATATAAGATTAACAAGAAAATTATTTTCATGGTTTTAGGTAAGTACAAGACAAAAATTAAACAAAACTATGTATTAGGTGATTGATCGCATCTCAAATTTTAAGTTTCCAAACATGAGACCCAATTTCTTGGGGTTTCATTTTAATATGAAAGCAGAGTTATTTTCTCTGAGTTACCTTCAGACAAGTTGCCTCCAGAGTTTCCTCCAACATAATGACCTACAATAACTCTCATACCAGTCTTGTCAACATAAGAGTCTTGGTCATATCGTAAGCTGTAAACAAATTATTTTATTATTTAGCTTTATTCATTAGCATATTAGTGTATTACCTATCTATGTTTATAAGCAAAAAAAAATTATTAAGTCCACATATGCAAAACAGATTTTCCAGTTTAACTGATAAGAAATAATCGTAGTGAATACAGACTCAGATTACCTCTTATACCAAGGGTCCTTATTCCTTCTCTTTATAATATTGTATAGTTCTAAACTTACATAGAACATTGCGTTTATCAAAAATATCAAAATGATGACTAAACTTGTTATTTTTTTTCTACGTCCTCTGCACAAAAGTGCTCTTAGTTGCTAAAATTAGAGAAAGAACAATAATATATTAAAGTTGTTACTTCCACAGTATAGAAAAATAAATCATAAAATTGTTAGAAACAAGGGTAAACTTACACTTTTCCGAAACATGATTTTTTCTATGTAATAAAACGGTACAAAAAGTTTAATTCCAATAAGATTAGTCACGATAATAATTTAGAGTATAGTAAAAATATTGTATTCATCTCAGAATGTAAAATTATAAAAGAGAAAAATTATTTCGTTTTCGTATTTTTATTTTGTCGTATTTTGTACTTTACTTGTACGTTGAATAGGTACATAATCTGAGGCCTGAGCTGTCAAGGTGCTGTCAAGTCCATATGACCAAAGAGTTAATGACTATAATACGTTTATATGACCGCGGAGAGCATGGAGCAGCATTAATAGGTAGGTGCATGGGTGCATGACACAGGTCTTCCTGCGAAATACAAGTTTAATTTGGTTTTTCGTAATTCGTAAAATAATACGACAAAGTAGGCTTATGGCATTCTAATTCCACCAATTATTAGTTCACAAATTGCGAAAAACCAAATTAAATTTGAATTTCGCGGGCATGTCATATCGCTGTGTCATGCCTGCATATTAACCATTGGCAACCGATATATCAATCATTTGGGACTTCGTCTGTGATGGCGTTTGCTGGCGCGCGTGCTGTGCTTGTTTGGAGTGTTTTTTTTTGTTAAGAGTGGCTGGTTTTTGTGTTAGTTGGTGTTTTTTGGTGGTGGAACTGACTGGGAAGCGCTCTAAAGGGGCGCCGCGCGTATGTCGGCGGGCGCCGGCGCAGACGGAGTCCATACTTGTATAAATTCAATAACTTGAAAATTCAAAATATCACAAACTTGACATTGGCTAATCAGAGTAAAGCCAGATTTAAAGAAAAAAAAAATCAATCATTTGTCAAGTGTCAGTTTGTGTCAGTTAGTAACTAATACCTAATCTGTGGTGTCAGTGTGTCTTTTTCTTTTAGTGTTACTACCTGGATTCGTGGTCTGTGGTTACTACTGGTCTGGTACTGGTTAGGATTTAGGTAATCAGCGTTGCCAGAATGTTACTTTTGTAACATTTTACGTTACTTTTGACCCCCTCATGTTTCCTCCATGTTACACGACTCAAAATGTTACTTTACGTTACTTTTAGGACTTCATAAAAATATTCAAATTTTTCCCAGCAAACCAAAAATAATCGTGAAACAGGACGCATCCAAAACAGTTTTTGTTTGTCGTAATTGACCCATTTGTTAGTTTATTTCACTTTCTCTAAGTTATTGGTCTAAGTTCACTTTGTTTTGTAATTACTCTGTGATTAAAAAAGTGTTTTGTTTGTTTTTCTCTGTGACTCAACTTTGTTTTGGATAATATTTAATAAAGTTATTCGTTGCGGGGTAGTGATATTGTAGTTATGTATCTAAGTACAAAAAAAAAATTGTATCTTTATTTCGTCAAAATTCGAAAGTGATTGGTTTGTTCGTTATCCTTATCGACTGTGTATATGTGTTGCTAACACTACTTGCTTGGTAAGTAAATGTTGTATACAATGTAGTTTTAAGTAAATAAGTAAGTAGTTAACTAATTAGGGAATCAGTATAATGCAAAAACAAAGTCATAGTATTTGCAACTGAAAGCAGTTCGTTTTTGTATTGACTGTCATCTTATTATTAAGTCACATTAGTTTCCAGAAGTTCATTTAGCTATTTACTACTTAGTTATTGTTGTAGGTAACTTCGGTTTTCTTTACAGGAATGAGAGCGAGCTGAGTAGATACCGGCCGGCGTAACTTAAAATTTGAGTTTTGCTATCGAATCTATCGATCTCTTTGCTGAGACCAAGGTAAGTAGTTAGGTACCTACCTAGTATTGTTCAGTTAACAAAACGAATTTGAAATTCCCGCGTAATTTTCTTCACTGCGTACCTACCTAGTGCGTTTTTTTTTTATTCTCTCGTCTGGCTTTACAAAGATAAGCCAATGTCAAGTTTGTAGATATTTTTCAAGTTAGGGAAACTATATAAGTAAGGACTTCGTCTGTGCCGGCGCTCGCCGACATACGCACGGCGCCCTTTTAGAGCGCTTCCCAGTTAGTTCCAGCATGGTTCTAGCACCAAAAACGCCAGTGAAACACAAAAACCAGCCACTTTAAACAAAAACAAAAAAAACGCTCCAAAAAGGCACCACACGCGCGCCATGAAACGCTACACAGAGAAAGTCCACCTAGTGCGTAGCCCTCAAACTCAAACAGTCCTGTGTTGCCAGATCGCCCGATATAAGACGATTTTAATCTTTTTAACCCCCGATCCAAAAAGAGGGGTGTTATAAGTTTGACGTGTGTATCTGTGTATCTGTCTATGGCATCGTAGCTCTCAAACTAATGAACCGATTTTAATTTAGTTTTTTTGTTTGAAAGGTGGCTTGATGGAGAGTGTTCTTAGCTATAATCAAAGAAAATCGGTTCAGCTGTTTGAAAGTCATCAGCTCTTTTCTAGTTAATGTAACCTTCACTTGTTGGGGTGATATAAATTTTTAATTTACACTTGTAATAAAAATTGATTACCTAACAAAATAAGTTATAGCTATTCAAAGACATTTTTAGATCCGTTGGTATATTATTATTTTACATATTGATTTGTTTTTCTTTTTCAGGATCAGCAGTCAATTTATTCAATCAACAATTATTATTACGATTCTTTTTAAGCTTAACTAATGGGACAAGAAAACTGTTTAAATTTTTGTATAATAAAGTGCCATATTAACCTGTGTACCTTATTACTTTTATTTTCCACGAAAAATAAGGAAATGTTACTTTTCTCGTGAAAATGTTACATTTTGAGATGTCTCGTGTTACAATTGACTATCTGCCACTGGCAACACTGTTTAGGTTAGGTATAAATATAAAATAAAATATCTCAAAGTCTCTTGGATTTCAAATATTAATATTGAAGTCACCGAAACGTACTTGTACTTAAGTAACTAGGTCTTGCACTATTCTGAACTCTCACTGGAATAACTTTGGTGCAATGACGTGCAGTAAAGTTGCATTAACCACCACTATTATACATTCTTCAACATTTTGTATAGAGTCTTAACCGGCGATTTACGTTAATATCGAATAATCACTTTCTCTACCATGTCCCGTAATTTTAATAACTGGACTAAACCCCGAGGAAGTAGAGGCAGAGGCTGGGGTGCTTCTAACCAGCGTAGGGGAATACCACCGGGATTGCGAGGCAAACAGATCGGACTATATTTCAGAGACCTTGGTCGGAAACAAAAGAAGGCTGAAAAACTTGTGGTAAATGTTGTTTGTGTTTTAGAGCATGCTTTATTTTTATGTAATAAACATAAAAAATGTAATTTGTAAATGAAACGTATGTATCTATGGAAGGTAAGTACAAATAAAAACTTTACAACATACTTGAAATATGTACATAAGGCACACTAATGATATAAGTTATCATTGCTTACACTTTTAAAACACCAATTTTAAATATTTTTTTCCAGATCAATTTAACCATCCCTACCCATATCATGACAGAGGTAGAAAACAACTTATCATTGATAAAAAAAATTGCTACTCGCAACAATATCGACTTGCCTATAATTGACGATTTCAAAGTGATAACAGAAATTATAGATTTAACAGAAAGTGACTGTAAAAAAATCAAGGTTGAAAAAGAACCAGTAAGGATGCAAGATATAGCCCAAAATACTAAAAAAAGTAAAAGTATTGAGTCTATAAATTGTGAGCCTAATACCTCTGACTTCATTCCAATTAGCACAGAAGAACCCGAGTGGGACACTTCAGCCCCAAAATTTCTAAGCTTAAGGCATACACGTGATTACAAATACGGGTATGAAGATATCATAACAGGAACATTTGATGAGAAACTTGATGAATGCCTCTCAAAAGGTGTCAGTATTAATCTAGCAAATGATGAAACCCACAATCTAAGTACAGCTCTCTACATAGAATATGAAGATAGGATACAGAGGACTCGGTACAAAGAGATGTTGAAGTTTAGACAAAAGTTACCTGCTTATGTTATGTCTAAGGAGATTTATAATTCTATAAACAACAATCAGGTGATTGTTATCAGCGGGGAAACTGGTTGTGGAAAATCTACTCAGGTTTGTAATTTATTTACTTACATTCCTAAGCCTTGTGCAATATACATCAAATATTTTATAAAATACTTGCCAGGAATCAAGCATTAATAAAAAGTGTAAAAATAGTTGATCAATATTCAAATCAAGGAAACCTTCATACTATAGAGAAGTTCTAAAATAAGAATAAGGGTATAATACCTTAGCCAATGCATTGCCAGTGCATTGGGGCACTAGATCATTCTTGTTCTTTTATCCCTCTCTTATTGTCTTTTATCCACAGTGGGATATTATTAGGCTACAACACACTTGAAGTAAGTGGTTTACTTCTGTAATTAACTGCCAATGCCAAGTGCCAATACAATACTTTTGTACTACTGTAGACTTTGGTGTCTGGAGTGACTTATCTGTACCTGGACAGTAAAGAAGTTTGCAAAAATATTAAAAAAAAATATCTACTCATGCTACAATGCAATTCAGCTCACAGAGCGCCAACAGATGTGGAATTTAACAAACGCCTTCAGTTCTGTCGCGTAAAATCTTGTCTCTTAATATTCTCTCTCGCTCTTACGAGATAAGACTTGCGGGAGAGCCGTCAAAAGGTCGCGCCACCATAGTTATATTTCTCGGGTCACGTGACCAAACAAACCCAACCTGCCACCAAGTTATTTCAAAAATAATCCTTTTTAATTTCAATTTCTTTTATCATTTATATGTTAGTTTCTTGAGTTGTTACACTTTCCTATTTTTTCGGCGCATATTAAGAAAAGTCTCAAATTGTTCCTTTTATTTTAGGTACCACAAATAATTTTAGATGAAGCAATATGTGCCAAAAAGGGTGCAAATGTGAAAATTCTAGTCACCCAACCAAGGAGGATAGCAGCCTCGTCATTAGCTATGAGAGTTGCCAAAGAGAGAGATGAAAATCTTGGGCATTCAGTGGGTTATGCTGTAAGACTGGAAAAGTAAGTTAATAAAATCAAAGAAACCTTATCAAAGAAAAATACCCTACTCAGTTAAATGCTGAGCTAAACTTTTCTCAGTGTTATACACTGTCTGCATATTGATTTTGGTGTTGGTCTAAGTCTTTAGCTACCTAATTTTTTACTGAGTGTACTTACATAATATTATGTACTACAAAACTGTCACAAAGTTTAGATTTAGAGAGATAGAGAAGCATAGATTTAGAGACATTAGAGGCTAGAGCCTTAGGCACCAAATATTTTCTATTATTTTAAACTACATAGGTAAATTAAATAATACTTAGATATAAAAAATTAAGATCAATAAGCCCCGTTTTTTCTGGGATAAAAAGAATCTTAAAGTCCAGTATCTGTTAGCCAAATTTTGTCAAAATTGGTCAAAAGCCAATAATAAGCAAGCATCAACCAATCAGAGATGTTTGCGATTGTGATATTGTAGTGCAAACAAGCCGCAGGTCTTTACTATATCTGTGCCAAACTCACACCAATCTGTTGCAGTGTTGTTCATGATTGAAGGACAAACCTAAATTGCATGCATTTATGATAATATGGATATTAATACTTGCAAAATTTTTAGAGTTGAAGAAAGATTAAGAGGCAGTATCCGGTATTGTACTACAGGAATACTCTTAGCAGAACTAGAAGTAAACCAATCACTGTCTAACTACAGTCACATAATACTGGATGAGGTGCATGAAAGAGACATACATGTGGATTTATCTATGTGTATGTTGAAACAGGTAAATACTTATTACCTCTGCATTGAATTAAATATATAGCTATTATGGACAAGAAACATTTTCTATAAGCTTGTCAAACCATACAGACACTGGCCATCACACTTCACACTAATATTATAAAAGCGAAAGTTTGTATGTGTGTGTGTGTGTGTTTTGCTCCTTCACGCAAAAACCACTGGACGGATTTGGCTGAAATTCGGAATGGAGATAGATAGTAACCTGGATTAGCACATAGGCTACATTTTATCCCGGAAAATCAAAGAGTTCCCACGGGATTTCGAAAAACCTAAATCCACGCGGACGAAGTCGCGGGCGTCAGCTAGTCAATCTATAAATGAACGCCGAAATTCGTATGCAAACATTCTATGGAATGGCCAATCCAGTATGTGATTCACAGAGATTGTTAAGTACTACAGCGTTTTTCACTTTTAAATTTTAATCAACCTAAGAAATGCACTACAAAGTAAAAAATATTGAATTTAGAAACACACCGCCTGCAGTGTGCCCTAAATTAAACACATGCTTATATGCACATTCCCAGATTTGCTTACATAGATTATTAGATGCTTATTTTAATAGAGTTTTTTATACATATTAATATCTTTAAGGTACTAAAGAAACGCAAGGACCTGAAGCTGATCCTTATGAGTGCAACAATAGATGCTGACACTCTCTCTCAATACTTTGATGGCTGCCCTCTGTTGCATATAGAGGGCTTAGCGTACCCTGTACAAGATATTTATCTAGAACAAATCCTGGAAATTACTAAATACAGGCTACCCCCGGAAAAAGAAAAAGCCAATGTTCCTAAATGGATGAAATTTGCAAAAAGAAACACTTCAGACCCGATGGAGAAAGACATCAAGTATAAGGCAGAAATCAGTATGTTCTGTTTTTATTTATTTAAATATTATATGTTTTACTAATTAAATATTTCTGTGCAACATAAAAAAGCTATTGGTATATGTATAGAAACAATAAACCTACTACTTCTTTATTTAATCTGTATTGATTTTCATATGAATTTTATCAGCCAATTAACTTGTAATAAAATTCGCGTCTGATAACTTTTATCTAAAACACCTACCTACAATCATTTACGATACAATATAATGAATAAAGATTTAATTTCGCTTGAAAATTTTATCCGAGGGCCGGCGCATATCTGGCGAAGCGCAGCGCAGTGCACTTTCACTGCAAATCCGCTATTAATTTTGCTTATGTTAATGGGATGGATAATAGTTTGGCAGTGAAAAATGATCTGTGCTGCGCCTCTCTAGATGTGCGCTGACCCTAAGCCAGACATATTCTTAGCATTCAAAAGTAAGTTAAATAATTTACGCTGCTAAAGATCAAATAGCTATCGGAAAAGAAATCGAACCTAAATATGTATTACATTGTTAAGTACTATCAATGAGATGTAAACAAAAGAGACAAAAATTAAGTAAAATGTTCTCATGTCAAGTCATGCTTGCAGGTTCTTGGCTGGAATCAAAAAAGCGCGAGATGAGTTACGAAGTATACAAAACACTTCAAGATAGTAGAATTGAAGCATTGCCATTAGATTTAGTAGTGGAACTATTGAAACATATTTGTGAAAAGGAACAGCAGGGTGCCATACTTGTATTTTTACCAGGAATCGGGGAGATCACGAAATTAATGTCTCTCATGGAGGACCGAAAATGTTTCCCGCCCTCCTGTTTCGAAATATACCCTTTACATTCAAAACTGGCAACATTAGAGCAACACAAGATTTTCGAAAGGCCGCCGGGTCATATAAGAAAGATTATAATAGCGACAAATATAGCTGAAACTTCCATCACGATAGACGATGTCGTGTATGTGGTGGATTGTGGGAAAATTAAAATAAGCGGTTTGAATGTCGAGACAAATGTATCGACGCTTAGCACGGAGTGGGTGTCGCAGGCTAATTTACGACAAAGGTAAATTTTATATAAATGTTCTATTTCACGATGACCGCTCAGCCTTATTGTAGTAGTGGGCGTACCTATAAGCGCAAACGCATTTATTTGTGTGCGTAACATAAACCCGGGCGCAGTTGAAACTGAGCGCCACGCACACTATAATAATATGGACGTGAGCACTCACACAATTATAGTCAAACGGTCTACGTGAAATAGAACAAATATACAACAAGTTAAAACCTAAAAGTCTGAACCGGTGTTCATTCATCTAGATTCTAGATGTTTCCAGCGATTTAGTCTATGTAGATTTTTCCTTACCCTTTGGAACAAAGTTGTTTTCCCGCGTAAAATGATCACGGATTTAGAGAGATGGTAGAAAAGTGGTCAAGGGCGAATATGTGGTGTGAACCGCCATAGATAGTATATGTATGCTAATAAGTGTTACGAGTTATTTATACGCGGTAGATGTCGCTGGCTGTGCCACATCTAAAGCCTATGAAAAATGTGTCGACGATTCATCTCTACCACTTCTCTAGAAACCACACCAAAAAGATTTGTGACTGTTCTTTCTTCTAGGCGAGGCCGTGCCGGTAGATGTCAACCAGGTATATGCTACCACCTCCTAACATCGTACCGAGCAGGAATGATCCCAGAGCGGTTGCTACCAGAGTTGCAACGGAGCAATCTTCTAGAACCAGTGCTTATGATAAAGAGACTTCGGCTCGGCATAGCGGCAGATGCCTTGAAAATGGTGCCGTCCCCACCCGCGCAAACTACTATTAATTGGGCAGTGCTACACCTGCGAAGGTATGTTTTTAACCCCCGACCCAAAAAGAGGGGTGGTATAAATTTGACGTGTGTATCTGACTACTATTAATTGGGCAGTGCTACACCTGCGATGGTATGTTTTTAACCCCCGACCCAAAAAGAGGGGTGGTATAAATTTGACGTGTGTATCTGACTACTATTAATTGGGCAGTGCTACACCTGCGAAGGTATGTTTTTAACCCCCGACCCAAAAAGAGGGGTGGTATAAATTTGACGTGTGTATCTGACTACTATTAATTGGGCAGTGCTACACCTGCGAAGGTATGTTTTTAACCCCCGACCCAAAAAGAGGGGTGGTATAAATTTGACGTGTGTATCTGACTACTATTAATTGGGCAGTGCTACACCTGCGAAGGTATGTTTTTAACCCCCGACCCAAAAAGAGGGGTGGTATAAATTTGACGTGTGTATCTGACTACTATTAATTGGGCAGTGCTACACCTGCGAAGGTATGTTTTTAACCCCCGACCCAAAAAGAGGGGTGGTATAAATTTGACGTGTGTATCTGACTACTATTAATTGGGCAGTGCTACACCTGCGAAGGTATGTTTTTAACCCCCGACCCAAAAAGAGGGGTGGTATAAATTTGACGTGTGTGTCTGTGGCATCGTAGCTCCTAAACGAATGAACCGGTTTTAATTTAGTTTTTTTTGTTTGAAAGGTGGCTTGATCGAGAGTGTTCTTAGCTATAATCTAAAAAAATCGGTTCAGCCGAGTAAAAGTTATCAGCTTTTTTCTAGTTTTCTTATAGAGGTTTTTGTGTCAGGGGTTTTTTTTTTTTAATTTTGAGTTATACTAATTTTTTTAATCGCGTCGTAACTCTTTGATTTTCCGAAATAAATTTTGTTGTAAGCAAGTTTTATTTGAAAATCTTATTATATTAACTTAGGTGTGGCGCGTTAGACAACAAGGAAACTTTAACCCCCTTGGGGTGGCATTTGGCGAGGCTACCGGTACACCCGGCGGCCGGGAAACTGTTGCTCTTGGGGGCGCTTTTCGGTTGCTTAGATCGTGCTGCTAGCGTCGCGGCTGTATGGGGCTTCAAGGACCCCTTCCAACTTGTTATCGGTAAGTTCTTACACACCTCAACAACACCAAAGTTCTCAAACTAACCCAGCTGTGAATTGGATCCAGATGCCAAACGGAACTGACTTTCCCACACTTAAGAGCCGCTGGAAGAAATCTCTCCAGCAGAAATAAGTTGTCCTCTGTGAACGTCTTTACATTGTATAGTTTTAGTTTAAGTTATTGCGTTATATGAACTTGGAATTGAACTTTAAAATATAGCCGAACTGAATAAGGCTGAAAATCGGATCTAGAAGATTCAGACAAACTGAGTCAGTTTGGCCCAAACTGATCCAACTAGAAAATTTCCCAAAGACTTGAATGGTATTCAGACTCAGAAAATTTTGAAAATTAATCCAACTGATAAAAAAACAAGAATATTTCTAAATTGGATCTGAGAACTCTTGATTTTATTTAGAAACAATAATTGTATGTTACATTTTTCTTACAGGTAAAGAACAAGAAGTGGACCGAGCGAAACGTAATTTCGCTTTAGGAGAACCAAGCGACCACATAGCAATATCTGAAGCTATTATGAAATGGGAAGAGTGTGGGGAGCGACAACGACGCTCTTTCGCATACGAAAACTTCCTTTCAAATAGTACTCTGCAATTACTGGCTGAGATGAAAATTCAGTTGGGCGATAATCTGATGCAAATGGGATTTTTGCCGTCCGGAAATGTCAAGTCCTCATATGAGAATCGGAACTCTAGTAACTTGAGTTTATTCAAAGCTATTGTTGCTGCGTCCCTGTACCCGAATATTGCTAATGTCAAGTACGTAAATAAATATAAAACGTATGAAATAATTGAATGTCGTGCAGTCTAGTGGGAAAACGTCTGATAAGTTCTTTTGAATTCTTTGATCAATCGATCATAAGTTGTAGTACATACTAGAAATATATTTAAATGTAGCCACTAGTTTCCATATAAAACTTAAACGAATGTATCTGCATAATCTTCATGTATAAAATTCAGCTTTAGTATTGTTTCGTGTGTCTACAAAATTAAAAAAGTAGTATTGGGCCTGATCTGTGTACCACAGGATATTTTTCAGAGATTGTGCCCAAGCACTTTTGACCGGATTCCTCTACTGTTATCGCAGGCATCGTCAATGTCTGCGCCTGTCGAAATACCACAGACACGCGCGAAGCGATTTGCTTCTTTCTAATTCGAACTGCTAGGATATGGCCATTATTACATACACTCTTCCAGTATCAGTTTTCTCCTACACATTTAATATAGTATACATTTAATATGTAGTACAGTTTAGTATAGTAAGTAAGGTACCTTCAAGTAAAGAGTGAATAGGCAAGCGCCCTCAATCTTAGGCTGCATCATCATTTCCCATTTCTGACTGCAGCCAAGGTCTATAAATTTAAAAAAAAATAGTGCTGAAGCGCTGTAACGTAAAACCGGACCAGCAAAACCAAATAGCTCTCTTACATTCTATTTTTCTTATTGACCCCCGACCCAAAAAGAGGGGTGTTATAAGTTTGACGTGTGTATCTGTGTATCTGTGTATCTGTGTATCTGTCTGGCATCGTAGCTCCTAAACTAATGAACCGATTTTAATTTAGTTTTTTTTTTTTTGTTTTAAAGGTGGCTTGGTCGAGAGTGTTCTTAGCTATAATCTAAGCCAATCGGTTCAGCCGTTTGAAAGTTATTAGCTCTTTTCTAGTTACTGTAGGTAACCTTCACTTGTCGGGGGTGTTATAAATTTTTAATTTACACTTGTAGATGGTCCTGCTTGAACCAGGGTCGAAAACCTCCCAGATTCGTAGCACGCAGCCCTGAAGATGGTAGACTGAACGTGCATCCGAGCAGTGTAATGTGCGGGCCTAGATTCGTAAAAGGGGGCGGTATAAGGCTGTGCGACAACCCTGGAGCCAACTGGTTGGTCTACTGGTTGAAGCAACGGTCCAGCGATTTGTTTATCTTTGACGTCACGTTTATTTACACCCTGCCTTTGTTGTTCTTCGGCGAGTTTATTATCACAGATGGTAAGCAATTGTCATTTTGCTCTCCATATATAAATGTGAAGGTGTCTTTGTCTGTTTGCACATTTTCATTGCACGTTTGACAGATTTTGATGATACTTATTTGGTACAGAAATAGCTTGCATCCCGGGGACACACATCAGCTACTTTTATTCCCAGCAAATCAAGGAGTTGTCACGGGGTTTATAAAGGCTGATCCGTTTAACCGATTTAACGTTTAGTACCGAGATAGCTTTACCCTGGAGATGGGCATAGGCTTCTTTTTATCCCAGAAAATCAAAAAGTTCCCACGGGGTTTTTAAAAACCTAAATCCCACGCATACAAATTTTAGCTGCTTTGTAGAGTAACTCACAAAAATTCCCACGAAAGTAAAAAAAAAAAAACTATAAGTAAAGATGAATGATTATATTGTTACAGATGCTGAAGATCCAGAAAGCTGTTTAATGTCAATTTTAAATGTCAAAGTCCGTTGCAGTCTTCTGCACGCAAGCAAATTGTTTGAATTCAGATGTCTATTGGACAAAGTTCTTGCGACAAAGATTACAGACACATACAATCATTCGACACAACACAATGAGTTTGAGGAACAAGTGCTGAAGTAAGTTTTGTTTAAAATCATGTCAAAATACATATAAGTTCTTTTAATTTTTTTGTATCTGAACAAAAATTCAGAATGTTATTATCTGAATGGTGCAATTTTGCGTTAATAGTTGGCACCTCTATATCAGTACAAATTGATATAATAGTATACTCTGCCTGTAGTACAATGATTTATTGATCTGTTTTGTAGTTCCAAATGTTGCCAGGATAAAAGCTATGTCCTTTGCACCATTTTGGTTGCCTGGAAGAGATTACTAACTAGCAATAAGGCTGCCAAATTGTACTCGCTTATTTTTGTTTTGCTTTTTAAGTTTTTTCTGTCATAATTTTGGTGAACAATAAAAGTATATCCATGCATTCATTTATACTCCAATGAATTAACTAATTTTTGTTCTAGCACTGTCATTCAACTCATAACTGCAGAAGATGAAAAGGCTGAGTATTTAGTTGACTTTCAAGACTCTGATAGTTCAGAAAGTGAATCGGATAGACATTATTAGAAACATTGTTATTTAATGGCTGCTGATTAACCAAAGAGAAGAGCTTTGTAGAAAGAGAAACAAAATAGCAAAGAGAAGCAAAGTTATTGCTATAATTGTAAAAAAAAACTTAACTAAGGGTTTTTCTTAGTTAAGTACTAAGTACATTGCGACACAAATGTGTTTTTTTTACTTAGTTAAGTACTAAGTACATTGCGACACATTGTGCACATGGCGACATTTTTCCCCGTGGTCAACGAGCACAAACAACCCCGTTACAAATGTGAGGACAGCGCTACAAACTGCATTGTAAGAGTGAAAATGTCACCTTGTGCAAAGACACTATGTTAGTAACTCGCTCATGTAAATTTTTATATTATTCGCAAGTCGCAACTAAGAGTGGTTTAATGTAATTTTAATAAAAGGAAAAAGTCCTATTTTGTTAACACATTCGCGATTCCGAAAACTTAATTAAGCATCAAACTTACCGGAAAGTAAGCCGGTATATTATTTGTTTTTGTTTAGACATACAATAATACTTATGTCAGTAAATAAAAATTTTAATGACCTAATTTTGTTATTCCTTTTCTCCCCTAGTTTAAATGTTATTTTCAGGTATGGCAACCCTAAATTTGACAGATCGCAGCTGATGTTTATGTTATGTTATCAGTACATTTATTTTAGAGGTTATTCTTGTTTTAGGTATTTTAGTAAACTGCTAGTTTATATGATATTTTTGTAGAACTTTGCTCGTTTTACTAAAAATCATTTCGAAATGTTATCTACAATTCAGGCAAGATCAATTTTGTTATTTAGGCACTCTGTGTTATTACAAAATGACTAAAGATTTTAATAAAATTTTGAATCTATTGTTTCAGAAAAAAATAGTTAGGTCTTTAGTTATATTAAGCCGCAATGCACATAACCAATATCTTATTGTTGACGCAACAACGAAGGACCGTATAAAATATAATAGAATGTGGAAATAGGTCTGTTCAGATACTAGAGTTTCCCAAAAATCGACAGCCTACAATAACAATCTACCACTTACCGCTTGTTTTTTAACGTCCAATGTCACCAGAGGCACTTTTGCGTGAGCACGGCACAGCACAATCGTCCACCGGTGGGGTAAAACGTGGGATTAGATAGTTCTTGTAGTTTTTAATCACGCACGGCGCGAAAAAGGGATGGTCTGAACAGCAGTTCGTCACGGACGCAGATTTGTAATTAATTCCTCTTCTTCACGTCACATTGTCGCTAGTGACGCAAGATGGACGATGGTCGACCAATCAGAGACCACCGCATCACAACACGGTAGTGGCTATGTATTGCCAGCTGTAGATCTAAGAAAACCACTAGCTTGACTGAACACACCCCCTACCGAAACCATAAAAATGGTTTCCTACCAGTGAGGAAAAATAAATATTTAAATAAACATAAATATAATACAAATTAATAAATTAGTAAGCCCTAAACTAAAAACAAGAGAAATATATTAAGATTCTAAAGTTTATAATAATGTATTATGATATTTAGTTAACATAAGGTAGAGGGCTTAACTTATTAACCGGTCGTTGCAACCGACTCTTCTGCGTGCGTAAAGTTACACAACGAACCACACCATCGGGACCGGGATGTAGGGCCTCTATTTTGCCCAACGGCCAATGGCATGGAGGCGCGTTGTCGTCTTTAATAAGTACTAAGTCACCCACATCAATATTAATCTTTGAGGTGAACCACTTTGCACGCTGTTGCAGCGTATTTAAATACTCGCGACTCCATCGCTTCCAAAATAATTGCGAGCTTTTTTGAAGGTATTGCCAGCGCGACAATTTGCTGATCGGCTCAAGTTCCAGTTGATATTCCGGCACGGCCGTTAAACTTTTGCCTATCAGAAAATGACCGGCTGTCAACACATTAAATTCATCCGGATTATCGCTTGACGGCAATGGACACAGAGGCCGGGAATTGAGGATTGCTTCGACTTTACAGAACACGGTAGCAAGTTCCTCAAAGGTTAAGTATTTATCACCAACGCTTCGCACTAGGTGGTACTTTGCAGATTTAATTCCAGCCTCCCACAGCCCGCCCATATTTGGGGCACTGGCTACGTTGAACCTCCAGGAGATTTGTCTCTGTGCGCACCCCGCAGTGATATCTTCGTTATCTCGCAAAAATCGCTGCACTTCGTTTAAATGTTTGCTGGCAGCAGAGAAATTTGACCCGCGATCTGAGTACAGGACCGAGCAGAGCCCTCGGCGTGACGTCATTCGGTCCAGACTCGCGAGGAAACAATCAGCTGACAAGGAAGATAAAACTTCCAAATGCACAGCTTTTGTGGAAAAGCAGATAAACAATGCTAAGTAAGACTTAGTTATCTTTGCATTTTTACGTAAACTTTCCTTAATATAAAAGGGACCCCCGATGTCTACCCCTACATGCTCGAATACCTTTTGAGGCATGAGCCTGGTTGGAGGCAACGGAGCCATCTCAGGTTGCAATAAAGGTGGTTTGTTTTTGAAACAAGCCTTGCATTTAGCTAAGACGGATCTAATTAGGCGACGAGCCGATAGTATCCAAAAGTTTTCCATGATTAAACTTTGAAGCGCGCGTGGCCCGGCATGTAAATATTTTTTATGACAATATTCAATGAACAATTTTGTAAACAAACTATCCTTCGGTAAGAGACGAGGATGTTTCGCATTATACGGCAACTCGGAGTAGGTGATACGACCCCCTACCCTGAGAAAGCCCCTGGAATCGAGAAAAGGTGAGAGTTTTTTAAGTGAAGTAATGACCTTTTTATTTTGCGAGAAACGATCGAGTTCGTCGGAGAAGTGAACCTCCTGTACCAATCGGATCAGTGAGTCCTGAGCTGAATTCAATTCTTCCGTAGTTAAACACTTGGAGTGAATAGAAGTGCGTATTCTATTGCGCCATCTCAGAATCCACGCCACGGTTCTTTGTAATTTGGAATAAGTTGAAAATCGATTCAGCAGTCTATCGCTAAACTCCCTTTTAGATTCAGTATGATTGTCACATAATTGTTCCGAAATTAGATTTTGGGTCGGCTTTAATTCAGGAGGTTCAGATTCCTTTTCCTGAATGAAGACCGACACGGGCCAGTCAGTCGAGGGACTATACAACCACGCAGCGCCCTCTAGCCACCGATCACGTTCGGAGACTAGTTGAGACGGGGACACGCCGCGCGAGCAACAATCGGCTAAGTTATTTTCGCTGCTAACATGACGCCAAGTATGAGGAGGTACGACCTCTGTAACTTGTGCAACACAGTTACACACAAACGTTTTTAATTTATAGGCGTCCGTGTTAAGCCATGACAATACGATTGTCGAGTCCGTTAAGCATGTAATTCTATTAATTTTAACTCGTGTTAGATTATCCCGAACGAACGTTATTAATTTGCTAAGAAGCACGGCTCCCATTAGCTCTAATCGGGGAATCGTCATAGGTTTCACCGGCGCCACTTTAGACTTGGCGGTCACTAAGCGAACCTTGACGTTGCCTCGCTCATCATTCGATACGACGTAAATGCATGCAGCGTACCCGCGCGATGACGCATCGCAAAAACCTACTAACTCGCATTCAGTTTGTCCAGGCAGCAGCATGTGACGCTCAATAGGTATGTCCACTAGTCGCGGTAGTTCCGAAATGAAAGTCGACCACCGGTTACCTATCTCGTACGGTAATGGATCATCCCATCCGATACCTAACTTCCATAAATCCTGCATTATTAATTTAGCAAGGAAAGTGCAAGGTGCAATGAATCCGACGGGGTCATAAATAGAAGCTAATAATTTTAGGACCGACCGTTTGGTCAGAACGGGGTCTGTTTTAGTTATGGCGAAAACAAAATTGTCGGACTTAGGCGTCCAGGTTAAGCCAAGCACCTTTATGGTACATTCGTTTCCGTCTTTCATAAAGGTCAAAGGGCATTCCCTATGATCCGAAGGAACTCGATTCAGTAATTCTGAGCTATTACTCGTCCACTTTTTTAATAAAAACTGACCGCTTTCAAATATACCTATAAGTTGGTCTTGCACCGTGCACGCCTCCTCGTAGGTATTACAAGAATATAAGACGTCGTCCATATAAACTCCTTCTCTAATCACCTGCGCGGCGAGGGGGAAACGTTCCTCTTCGTCGCGAGCTAGCTGAATCAACGTACGTATGGCGAGAAAAGGTGAACAACTAAGTCCGTAGGTAACAGTTTTTAATTCATACAATTTAATTGGTTCAGTGGGCGATGATCTATATAATATATGCTGATAGCATCTATCGCTTTCCTTTAGTCTTATCGCTCGGTACATCTTGCAAACATCACACTCGAGACAATAATTGAACAGACGAAAGTGGAGAATAATGGCCGAAATATCACGGTAAAGTTTCGGACCAGTTAATAATATATCATTAAGCGCTAGATTATTTTTAGAACGACTGGAACCGTCAAACACGACGCGAAGAGGCGTCGATGATGAGCTAGGTCTTAAAATACTGTGATGAGGAATTATATATTTACTAGGAGACGCTCCTACGTATAACTCCATGTGATCTAAAGCCTCGTATTCCCGCATAAATTCTGCATACGCTTGCTGCAAGACAGGTGTGCGCGCTAGTTTACGTTCGGTATACAGCAAGCGGCGCTCGGCGATGGCGTATGACTCACCGAGCTCCGGGTGACCGGGCGCGAGCGGTAAAGGTACGACGTAGCGTCCGTTCGATTCCCGCGTGTGCTCTTTAACGAAAAGCTCTTCGGCTAGTTGGTCGAGAGGGTTTATGGAGGGTGTGCACGGCACCTCCTCGATTGTCCAAAATGCACGTAACGCTTGGTCTAGTGATTCACCCTCTGACACCGACAAACAATAATTTTGAGATCTTTCCCGTGAGTCTTTTTTGTCAGTAACGAGTTTACCACTAATCACAGAACCGAATACAGTCTCGATTACGCTAGGTATATCGGAATTAATAAACAACGGTTTATTTGTTACAATTTGCGACACTATGTCGTTGCCTAAAAGAATATCAACCCGCGCTTTTTTATAAAATTGAGGATCAGCTAATTCGAATTTATCGTATTGATTTATTACTTCGCGCGGGAAGTTAACATTAGGCATGTCACCGGCGACTTTAGTTACGACGACCATGTTTAACGTAAACTTAGGACAGTCCTGAAGCCGCGGTTTTATGGTACACGTTACCATACCTTGGTTTTTAATAAATTCCCCGCCAAGGCCGGAGATCGAAAAAGGACACTTTTGACGCGGGAGTCCCAAACGTTGGGCACACTCTGCGGTAATGAAGGACGTCTGCGCCCCGGAGTCTATGACTCCTCTGCAGTCTTGAAATTGTCCGCTGAAATCGAGAATGTGTGTCCGCGCCGTTCCTAATACAACGCCGTATTCATTTAGAGAACACAGCGCTTCTTGCGCTGGCACCGAGTCACTCACGGAGTGAGACGACGTCACGAGCGCTTGTTGCCCATACGATGAGCTGGGCTGCGCGGGTGGGTTTGACGGCACGGCCGAGGTGCCCACAGAGATCGCGCGACCCTGGTCTTTGTGGAGGAGATAATGGTGAGAGCCCATACAAACCCCACAGGTCATAGAACTATTACAGATCTGGTCATGCTTCTTTAGGCAATTTACGCATAATCTTAAAGCCTTGACACGGTCAATCCGCTCTTCGACTGGTAATTTCCTAAAAATGTCACACCGATATATCATGTGTCCTAGATTACAATGCGGGCAAACTAACCTATTTTTATTGTCATCTGACTTATTAATACGGGAGGTAGTCAGAACCGATTTTGACGTTTGTCGTGAATTCGAGTTTTGATTGCCTTTGTTGTTATAAACTTGCTTAGTTTTAGACTGCGTATTTGTATTAGCAGAAGTACTCGGAAACACGTGATCCAGGACTTTAATTTGCTTATTAACAAAGTCAATTAATTCGCTAAATTTCGGAATAGTTTTCTGATCCCTACTTTCTTCAAATAACTTTTTTGTATGAGGATCAAGGCCACGCAAAGCTAAATGACACATTAAATAATCGTCTAAGTTTTCGATCCGAAGCGCTTGAATCGCTTTAAGTGAGTGATCAAACGTTTCAATAAATAAAGTAAGATTTGCACTTGTATCCTTACGCAAAGGAGTGAAATTTAACATTTTGTCGAGATACCGACCCGCAAGTGCCCTATTGTCCTGATATTTTTCTAACAAACTTTGCCACACTAGCGGGTAATTAGCAGCGGTAATAGGTAGTTTCTTAACAAGGTTAAGCGCATTGCCTTTTACACACGAAAGCAAATAATGAAACTTATCGATGTCTGTAAAGTCTCGGCTATGTACGAGAGAATAAAACGTATCATAAAATGTGGTCCAATTCTCCAACTCACCGTCAAATTCAAATAACCTTAATTTTGGAAGCGACGGTTTGGTCTGGTCACTTTTCAACGACATACTGTTGGTTTCTTTAGCTCGGTATTTTCGAGCAAGCAAACTACAACTTTCGTATAAACTATCAAAGGCATCTAATTGAGTTGTAGTTAGCTTCATACCGGGTTTTAATTGCATGTCGATTTCCAATATTTCCATGACCGTGTTTTCGAATTTTGTTCGAACACTGTCTAACTCGGAGAACTGAGCCAGAAAACTTTGCATCTTATTGGCATCATCTTTAACTGTTTTCGCATAATCGTATAATTTTTGTGCTTTTCCGAATAGGTACTCTTTTTTAAAATGCAAAGTTTTCAATTTCAATTCCAGTTTCTCTGAAATGGTCGGTTCGGCCATCTTTGATTCACCGGCGCGATACTACGAGTACCCACGCACGCAAAAGAATATCGTTGCAACCACGTTGCAACTAGCAAATAATTACGAATTATTATTGATTCTACTATTGAAATATACGTAAAATATATATAAATATTAATATTGTAGTATATAAATAAGTATATTTACGTAAATTATTGAATAAATAAGAGAAATATTTCATATAATCTTGGTTATGACAAGGTTATCACTGGTTTATTTTTCAAAATTTAGCCTTAATCCCGGTTCGGAGGCCAGAAAATGTTGACGCAACAACGAAGGACCGTATAAAATATAATAGAATGTGGAAATAGGTCTGTTCAGATACTAGAGTTTCCCAAAAATCGACAGCCTACAATAACAATCTACCACTTACCGCTTGTTTTTTAACGTCCAATGTCACCAGAGGCACTTTTGCGTGAGCACGGCACAGCACAATCGTCCACCGGTGGGGTAAAACGTGGGATTAGATAGTTCTTGTAGTTTTTAATCACGCACGGCGCGAAAAAGGGATGGTCTGAACAGCAGTTCGTCACGGACGCAGATTTGTAATTAATTCCTCTTCTTCACGTCACATTGTCGCTAGTGACGCAAGATGGACGATGGTCGACCAATCAGAGACCACCGCATCACAACACGGTAGTGGCTATGTATTGCCAGCTGTAGATCTAAGAAAACCACTAGCTTGACTGAACACTTATTACAAATGAAAATAATGGTACACGAGAAATAACACTAAATCATGGGAAAACCAAGTAAGTAGGTACCTAACACAATAAAAATATGTTCTCTTTATTAGAACACTAGCTGAGCAGCTTCGCCCGCGTGGATTGGTCAGATCCCCTGCAGCATCAGGATTGAGAAGTTGGACTCCAAATTTTTTATGAAACAATGTCGCAAAGTTCCTCTATCGATTAAAAAAGAAATGACGCAAATCGGTTCAGAAATCTCGGAAATTTCGGTGTACATAGGTAGAAAAACACAACTCCCTTTTTGAAAGTCGGTTAAAAAAGTAGCCTATGTTACTCCCTGGTCAATTCTCTACTTGTCTGTGAAAATCCCGTCAAAATCGGTTCAGCCGTTCCCAAGATTAGCCTTTTCAAACAGACAGACAGACAAAAATTTTAAATACGTGTGATTCAGTTATAGTATCGTTCAAATAACCATATGACCTTAATATGCGGTAGTTATTTCGAAATTACAGACAGAAACTCCAATTTTATTTATTAGTATAGCTTAATAGGTACTAATGTTAAAAAATGCGTGTCTATCTGTCTGCTAGCTTTTCATGGCCCATTCGTTTAACCGATTTTGATGAAAAGTACACAGCTTACCTACATCCTAGAGACAGACGTAGGCTATAGGCTACTTCTTACCCCAGAAAATCAAAAAGTTCCCATGAGGAATTTAAAGGTCCATCCATTTAATCGATTTTTATGAAAATTACTACAGGGATAGCTTGCATCCCGGAGGCTGACATAGGCTACATTTTATACCGGAAAATCAGATTTCTCGGACGATTTTTAAAAACCTATGTACCTTATTGATTATAGGGTTGTGTAGTCTGTTTGAGTTGTCATTCCCAGTCCCAGTTGCCTTCTTTTGTTTCTGGTCGGTGGTTGCCTTAACTATGCCACTTGAGTATGTAGTGATGGACCCATTTTGATAAAACTACTTTCCTACAATTCTACTTAAAGTCAAAACATTTTTGTTTAGAAACTCGCTATCACTTGATATGATGACTAATCTCATAGAAGCAATTAACCTAAACAAAGAAGACACTTCATTAAGGGCAATAGTTTTATCAGCCAATGGAAATGTGTTCTCTGCTGGTCACAATTTAAAGGAATTAGTAAGTATGGTGACACTTGATTTTGATGACAATGCAATTTCATATGATCTTAAGTCACATGCAATTAAAAGATCACAAGGAAAGGGATATACCTACTCGTAGCTATGATATGGTAGGTAGGTATAATGCCATATCCCTTTCGAAATAATTGTGAATAGATCGATAGGTACCTACCCCTCGGTTTCTGAAAAGCAAAATTCTGTTACTGCAACGGAAAGTCTTGGCGATACAGCTTCGGTAGTAAACTAGCTCTGATCAAAATCTCTCTTCCAGACGCATGAATCATACGTACCAAAAATTAGTTAAGTAGGTACCTAACTAGTTACTTACCAACTTTTAATCATAACTGTTTTTACAGCAAATGTCCTCAGGGATTGAGCAACATAAACTAGTGTTCAATAAAGCAACAGAATTGATGAAATCTATTATACTGAGTCCGGTACCGGTAATAGCCAAGGTAAAAATTAAGTACCCATATAAAGGAAGCAAAAATATGAAGCTTGCTGAGCATGTATCATTCTTGATTCTATCTTATACCTACCTTATAACTGACTTCAATTAAAATGTAGGTATAGTTAGTACTTAGTAAATCGTCAATCTTCTTGCCAGCTCTAAACCACGCGAGATCACCCTAACAATAAGAGCTTAAACTTGTGCATAGAGCGCCAGGAATGTCCCGCTGACACCTGAAATTTGCTTTCTGCGCATCGAAACGCAGCTATGTTCATAGGCCATAAGAAATTTCCGATTGCTGCATACTGCATAGTGCCCGGTAAACACCTTGGACCTGAGGTGTAGTGGGAGAGAGTTGGCGAATCCCGGATGCGAAAGTCGTCGTATCGACCAATCGTGTGCACCCGCGCCGACTGGTTAACTAATCGCGTGAACCCGCCACTCGCCCGCCAATCGCATCAATGCTCAAGTTGTTTGCCGAGCACTGCAGTAGAGCTTGTCTATTTTGAAATGACGCGCCCCACCACCGCAATTTACACATCACTACTACACAAAATTATGTAGTGGGGCGCGTCATTTCAAAATAGACAAGCTCTACCTGATTATAATATGATTTTGTAGGTGAACGGATTTGCAACTGCTGCTGGCTGTCAATTGGTTGCGACTTGCGATATTATAGTGTGTTCGGATACAAGCAAGTTTTCAACACCAGGGTAAGGCTATACACGTCATCCCACGAACTGCCGTCCCCCCGATTCTCAACCGATGGATCGACCCCCACCGATCCCAAGTGGCCGAACGATCGAACCCCCGATCACCTACTGGCCGAACGATCGAACCCCACATTCTCCAACAGCCCGATCGAACGACTCTCTGACTCCATGACTAAGCTACATTAGATTCATCTAGATACTGACATTGTTAAAGTGTTCAAATCTTTACAAAGCAAAAAAACCGGAGATCTGTGGGGAATATCAGTAAAAATAATTAACAATATTATTGATATTATTGCGCCATATCTAGCCTTAATTTTTAATGAGTCTGTGGATACAGGCGCTTTTCCAGATCTCATGAAATGTAGTAAATTGATACCTCTTTTTAAATCGGGTAGCAAAAGTGACCCAAACAATTACAGGCCAATTTCAATTTTGCCAACACTGAGCAAGATATTTGAGAAAATCATGCTCAACCAACTGCTTCAGCATTTCAATTTAAATAAGCTACTCCATTCTGAACAGTATGGCTTCACTAAAGGTCGATCAACAACCGACGCGGCCGCAATGCTGTTAAAGCATATATTCAATGCGTGGGAGGGGTCACAGAATGCCATTGGTATTTTCTGTGATTTATCCAAGGCATTTGATTGCGTTGAGCACGAGACTCTTTTAGTTAAATTGAGCCACTATGGAATCAAAGACACTGCGCTTGGTCTCATTGCGTCCTATCTTAGTGATCGTATTCAAACAGTATGTGTGAATGATGTGAAGTCATCCGGATCAGCCTCACTAATGGGTGTTCCTCAAGGCTCTATTCTAGGTCCTTTAATGTTCTTAGTATACATAAACGATTTACCATATGTAGTCCAAAATATTTGCGATATCGTACTATTTGCTGACGATACGTCTTTGATTTTTAAAGTCGATAGAAATAAGGACAATTTTGACGATATAAATGGTGCCATATCTCAGGTAACTCACTGGTTTACTGTAAATAATCTACTTTTAAATGCAAAAAAAACTAAGTGTATTGAATTCGCACTGCCCAATACCAAGAACACAAGTAACATTAATTTAATGATAAATAATGATATTTTGAAAATAGAAGAGACTACTACATTTTTGGGGATAACCTTAGATGCGAAGCTGCAATGGGGCACCCATATATCAACTCTTGCTGGCAAACTAAGCTCTGCTGCTTACGCGGTTAGAAAGATTCGACAATTAACTGACGTGGAGACCGCAAAGATAGTATATTTTGCTTATTTTCATAGTATTATGTCTTATGGAATCTTAATATGGGGTAGAGCGGCAGATATTGGGAGAATTTTTGTATTACAAAAAAGGGCAATACGCGCAATTTATAACTTAAAACCACGCGATTCACTTCGAGAAAAATTTAAGGAAATAGGTATCCTTACCGTAGCCTCTCAATATATTTACAACAACATAATTTTTGTAAGACAAAATATTCTTAGTTACAAGAAGGTTGGCGATCTACACAACAGGCTGACTAGACACCGTAACAGGCTTGCGACTCCTACACTCCGTCTCAGGAAGGTCCAAAAGTCATTTGTGGGAATGGGTATAATCTTCTATAACAAAATTCCTCAGTCAATTTTGGACTTGCCTTTACACAGGTTCAAAAAATCTATTAAAAATATGCTCTTGAGAAAAGCATATTATACTATCGAAGATTATGTAAATGATAAAAAAGCGTGGATTTGAACTTCGATTCGCTCCAGCAATGCGCAGGACTTCAATTGCTTTTATACATGGCATAATATTGTATATCAAATCTTTGAAAAGAGCAACCGCCGAGTTTCTTGCTGGTTCTTCTCGGTAGGAAAGGCATTCCGAACCAGCGGTAGATGCTTTTGACGATTCGAAAGAACTTGTAAAAGTCTAATTGAATAAAAACATTTTGAATTTGAATTTGAATTTGAATACACCCTTACACAAAAGGGGTGTATATGAAATCCAATACAAGTTTGTTTTATCTTGTTATTTGATTTTTGTCTCATGTTTAGGGTTCCGTATTCTAAGGGTACCAACGTATTACTAAGACCATTGTCCGTCCGTCCGTCTGTCTGTCAGCGGGCTGTATATCGTGCACAGTAACAGGTGGAGCTGAAATTTTCACAGAATGCGTATTTCTATTGCTGCTATAACAAATAATAAACATTTTAAAATGGCCATGAAGAAATTGATGTATTACTTGTACGATAGTAGGGAACCCTTCGCGTGCGAGTCCGACTCGCACTTGACCGATTATTATTTTTTTACTTTAGAGCTAACTTCGGGATATTTTGCTCTACGCCAGGAATCGCCGTTGGAAGGAGTGTGCCAAAATCCAGAGCTATGTATATGTTGCTAACTGGTTAGTATACTATAAATTTGGTAATATGCACGTATACTAAGTAATTAGTCAATATTCCTCTTTTCTCAAGCTTATAGGTCTTATAGTGTTTACTGGTGATAGCCTAGTCCATACTATGTCAATTTTAAACCTGTTTAGTACCTTTCATTAGGTTAAATGGAATGTTCTAGGTGAACCCATATCGGCAACAGAAGCATACGAAAGTGGTCTCGTGACAAAAGTAGTCTCTGCAGATAAATTAGATGATGAAGTGAACAAAATCATTGAACAGATTAAAAGCAAGAGCCGTAGTGTTATTACACTAGGAAAGGAATTTTTCTACAAGCAAATGAACTTGAGCGTCCTTGAAGCTTACAAGTTGGGCGAAGAAATAATGGTTAAGAATATCAACTCTGATGATGGACAAGAAGGAATTAAGAGTTTCGTTGAGAAGCGAAAAGCGTCGTGGAGTCATAAATAGAGAATATAAGATCAATAAACATCTTTTGAATTTCAGCTCTCGTTAGGGCGATTACGCACTGCATCCGATCCGAATCCATGAAAATATCAATAAAATATCGTTCCGAAGTAGTCATAGAACTATTTGTATGGTAGCTTACGCACTGGCTCCGACTTCAGTCATTCGAATTCTCTCCGTCATCTATCGTCAGAGAATATCTAGGATGTGCTTCGGATTCAAATTGGACATATAACGTAGATAATTATTATGGTCAAAGATGTTCACTGAATACCTTGCAGTAAGCAATATCCGAGTATGGTTCGAGTTTTTATATCCGTATTTTCATGGACTCGGATCGGATGAGTGCGTAACCGCTCTTAGAGTTTTGAGGCTCAGTTCTAATAGTTATATACAAGGCCATAAAGGATACAGATGTGCCAACAAGTCGGTACTACAGCATAAATCATACCTATCACGATAATTTCTTAATACCTCAATTTATTTAAAAATAAAGTGTTAATTGATAAGATATATTTTTGTACAATGTTAAGATCTATTTTTTGGAAACTAAATAAAATCCACTATTATTTACACCTATATTTATTTGCCACTATCATTACCTTTTAATGTAATATTCAAAGCAAGAATAATATTATCTGAAAGCATATTTTAGTCACATACACATCAAAATATTTGGCCAAAACATTTTACAGTATATACATTTAAATGTTACATCACCATCATTAGGTAAATATGCAAAAAGATATACCCACAACATATTATAAATGTATGAAAGTTGATACAAAAGTGCAGAAAAAACAGCATCAATTTAAGAGGAGTTTCCTTCGAACGCTCCCGAGCGATCCCCATACAAAACGAAGTTTAATTTTAATAGTATCTGAAACTAATATACTTAGTTGTCTACGCCACGGCTTACGGTTTGCCAGCTTTCCATAAAAATATGTAGTTTCACAAAAATCTGACAAACTAGACAGATATTTTTTCTTGAGCGTGTCTACACAATTTCACTAATTTAATAATTGGTTAATATTAAATTATAAATCAAACTTCGTTAATATGGAGCGCACTCCGAAATAACTCTCTAAGGCCTGGACAAAGCGCAACAGCAGCGGTGAGGTTAAACGTCACACTGAACGCATAATTGTACGATTTTTATGACAAGGCACTATACCTACTGTGCATTTCAATTGATTGTTATAACTCGCATAACAGAAAATTTTTAAGACCAGCAAATTGAACTTCGCTTGATATTAATTTTACTATTTTCACTTTTAAAGAGAACAAACAATAATATAGGAATTGTGAATAAATAAGTACATCAATCTATGTCAATCTATTCTAGAAATCTAGAAAGTACTTAGATGTTCGACATGGCATTTCAAATGGAGCACGTAACATTCCAGTACATGACAGCTACAGCAAATGTGTGTGTGTGTGTGACTTTGGAGTGTCAAAGCCTCCATAGTTCCTTATCTTACAAATTGTAGGCGGTGCCATATGCCTTTCACAATACTTGCGGTGCCACGTGGCGCGTCAAAATTCTACAACACAACGCATTGTGGGAGTTAAATAGTAATAGTATGGAGTTACATAGAGGTGAGAGTGCGACGTCACACCGCAAGTATTATGGAGAGGCACTATTGGACAAGACGCCGCCGCGCGTTGTTTGTCCAAGCCTTTATTGCTCAGTATTCATTAACAAAATAATAACTATTATATAATTTTAAAACTCCAATACAATTAAACTAGAACGATATTCTATATTTTACTGCATTTTAAAGAACGGAAAACTTATAAAATTATTGTCAGTGTTAAATGAGAAATGGAAAAATAGGTAATACATTTTTGAACCTGGGCTTTAACAGGGCTCTCTCCGTCACTCGCTTCCACTCGCTTCATACAATCGTAGTTCTAATTTCATTTGAATACTAAGCAACCAAAGTCCATGAAATTTTGCAGACATATTCTAGAAACTAATATCTGTGTCTGTGGTGTTTTAGATTTTTCTAAAAACATGTAGTTTTAAAATTGCAGGGGCTCAAAGATTTGTATGTAAATTTTTAAGACCGCGTAACTTTGAAACCGAATATTTTAACAGAAATCTGGAAAACCACAGACATAGATATTAGTTTCTAGAATATGTCTGCAAAAATTCATGGACTTTGGTTGCTTAATATTCAAATAAAATTGGAACTACGATTGTATGAAACGAGTGACGGAGAGAGCCCTGTTAAGATTTTATATTCGAATGTCTTAGGCGTAGGTAGTTTTAACAACCCTAATTACTTCTAATGTAAAGTGATAAAATTCAGGACCACAGAGATGTCATACTACTAAAGTATGTACCTAAGACCTTGACTCTTAGAAAAATGGTCTCACAGGTATACAAGATTGCCAGTCATGCTTAATTTCATTCAATGAATTAGCGCTAGGCCAAGATTTCCGTAAGGTGACGATCGCGATGACCTCTGATTAGCCGACACTCTCTCGCTATTTGCTAAAATTCATTGTTGCACAAAAACGTAATAAATTCAGGCAATCACAATAATTGAGATTGTAATAGTGCTTGATGCTTTTCCGTAATCGACAACTGCTTTTCTGATTTATTAACATGAGCTAAAATGAGATAGACAATGATATATCTAACTAAAAATGTTCAATAAGTTATCTTGCGTCGTTATAATTATATTCGGCTTATTCACGCCTGATGTACTTATAAGGTTTGCTACTGAAATTGTACGTGACATCTCCTTGAACAAGGCCCATTTTAACAGAAACAAAAGCCAAAAAAATATTGATGTAAGTAATCAAAATTCATTTGTGCTTAGTCTTTTACATTAGAAATGGTATCAATTTTAAGTCTTGGTTAGATTATTTATGGTCGAACAGAATTACCAGCACCTACATAAACGTTACAATCAACTTGTAGAAAGTTTTTATTTCTTAAGTTACCAAAGACCCAATTTCATTGGACGGAACCACGGGCAAAATATAAAAAAATGTAAGGGCTCCTACAGACGTAACGATCAATCAAATTCGCCATGCAGACAAAATGGAATGCGTTTTAGAAATTTGTCGCCATCGGAATACGTTCTTTATCGATCAATGAGGTTTCCCACAAAGATCTTATGGCATGTGTTCTTGAAATCGCCCGCATTCCGAATGCGTTTCTTTTTATCCACCAATGAAAATGAGCCTTTACAAAATAGGTACTTAAGGCTATTTTGCATTAAACAATTATTTTGATAGGTACTTACTTGTTTAATGTAATAAGTGAATTACAATAATTTTTTTTTTCAAAAAATCGTGCAAAATAAACATAACTTATTCCTTATTTTTACGTTATAATAATATGATATTAATAATGTTTCATATCGTAAGAAACCCTAAATAATAAGAAACACATTATACTTTCCACATCACACGAGTGTGTATGAAAATAAATGCATACATTTGGTTCAACACACAATTCGACTTTTTGCTTACAAACTTCTTATAAAACTGTGTTCTGGTATGTCGCAAGGTTATTAGCCGAGATCACGACCCATCACCTCTCTGTAGTTTGTTGCATCTTTATTGTAAGCCAATTTTAAAATTATAGTAAAAAAAAATTAGTAGTTAGCATTTTTTTATACAAACAAAATAATTATACAACCATATAAATAATTTTGGAATGGCAGCAATATTATATAGCAATTATATTATTTTCCAATATACATAAGACTTAATTTTCAGATATTGAATAACAATAGAAATATGAATATTGGGGCCTAAACTCTTAACCTGGGGAATAGAGACATATAAAAAGTATGATACTTTACACTATGTTGCTGTGGAAAGGGAAAACATGATTTTTAGACCATGTTAGTTCAAGTTTTATCGATAGAACCCCTCCACTCTAAAGGGAATATTCTAAAATTTTCTTTATCTCATACTATCTCGCGAGCAAAATAGTATAATACAACGAAATACATACAGGATGGAATTAATATATATCGGGCCAATGCCCAGACGAGGCACAGAGAATTGTTTGAATAGTAGTTGCAAGTAACAATGCCCATACCCCGTCCGACGCAAATGTATTGACAATTGGGATGATGCCTATGTCAAAAATAAATTATTTCTTAGGAATTATTAAATAGAGGATCTTCCAAAATTCGTAAGATCCACATCCGCTGTTAGTTTTCAGTTTGCTAACTATTCTAGATTATCGATTGAACTAAAAAAGTACGTCAAATGTCTATGACGTCACATCTGTGAATTTCGTACAAGTTCCCTTACTAAGCGAGCGTTTTGACTTTTGATAAAAAGTCACTGATTTGACTAGGAGTCATCATCCGTATTGCCCGGACGGGACACGGCCCTACCCGTGCTGAAGTATAAATCATTCCCTACACCTGGATGCTATTGCTAAATATAGATTAGCCTCTTTCAAATGTTTGGATTACTGAGTGTGTTTTACTTGGTTTGCTAGTTTTAGTCTATTATGCCAAAACACATAAAAAAAATTAAGGCGTCTTTAACTTTAATTTTTTTTAACCTTAGTTTTAAATGTTTCTGTATTCAGTATTCTTTAAATCAAAATTGTAGGTATATATTTGTTTATATCTATGGAAACAATAAAATTGATATAAAAAGTTTATAATAGATAACTGCCACTTAAGCTCCAGTTTGCTAAGACAGCCGTCACATAGCGGTCGTCGCTTTGATGGCACAGTTGTTTGACATTGATTTGGTCAAAAAAATGCTTTGTAATAAACCATCCTGTATCAAGGGGTGTTTTAGTAACATCGATGAACTATATAGCAACCGCGATGTGACTGCTGCTATCCTAGGAAACAAGAGCTTACTTGATAATCATTTAAATAAATACATTTAAATTACATTAAAAAAAATTGTCTCAATTTTATTAAGTCTGAACAATAGTCACAATATGGAAGATTGACGCGCCTTCTTGGGATAATTTGATGGTCTTTTCCCTTTTCCATAGTTAGGTCTCACTTTTTTGCCAGTTCATTTGAGAGCCAGTCTAGACCTTCGTAGAGCCCTTGACCTTGCGTGGCGCAGGTTGCTTGGATGTACCACTGGAACCAGATAAATGAAAACTGTCAACCTGATAAACTAACAAGATACTAAAAACTAAAACTATTCTTTAAAAAATAGTCGCTAAATTGTGAAGCTTCTCCTTTTTGGAAGTTTTTTTTTTGTTAAACTATTATTATAGGCTCACACTTGACTGCAATCAAACCAAATACATAGTATGTGATAATCCAACCAAAGATGGAGGGCATCTGCTTTTTCAATCTTCTTTGAAGGCCTTATTCGCACGAGAGCTTTTTTGACGTCCGTTAAAAAAGCTTTCAAATAGACAAATGCATTTCCAAGTATCTGTTCACACGTCAACGCTTTTTTAACACGCACTTTGTATTTTCAGCGCAACGCCGGGTTTTAACGCAACGCTTTTTTAACGCTCGTGCGAATTAAGCCTTAAGGTACTGGACCAATATTTTATTGGTGGGAAGTTAGTTAAAAATACAACAGTTCAAATATTCATTTATCAAAGTAAATCATATGTTTTGAGAATTCTTAATATAGACCCCAGTAAGAAAGAATTTTTAGAACTGCCACTATGATAACAAGTGCAAATTAAAAATTTTCAACACCCCCGACAAATCATTTTCAAATAAATAATTATGTATATCTAGGCATCTTGACAGCTTGACATTTGTCAATTGACATAATATTATGAACCTAACGGTTATGTAACCTTCTTTTCTGCAAGAAAACTAGAAAAGAGCTGATAACTCTTAAACGGCTGAACCAATTTTTTTGGATTATAGCAAAGAACACTCTCGATCAAGCCACCTTTCAAACAAAAAAAACTAAATTAAAATCGGTTCATTCGTTTAGGCGCTACGATGCCACAGACAGATACACAGATACACAGATACACAGATTCACAGACACACAGATACACAGATACACACATCAAACTTATAACACCCCTCTTTTTGGGTCGGGGGTTAAAAATCAATGTAACATTGTGGTGTTGAGAAAATAACAGATCAATATTATGTAACACATGATAATAAAACTAGCATTTACAATAACAATACATACATAATAATGGTTTTCATGGGCTACAATTACATAAAACATTAGATAACCAAATGACTATCTTATCTTGAAGTAGAATTACAAGCAACTTAAAATGAATTTGCCTTCATTTTTATACCTTACCATTATAGTTACTAAAGAACCATGCTTACTCAAACAATACCTCGCTTTTCAGAAAAGTTCATTATTTGCATACTCCTGTCAGAGTAAGCTATATTGTAATTGAGTAACTTCTTCAATTGAAAAATATATCCAAGTACCTTGAATTCTTACTTATCCAGATTCAACTCTGGATCGTAATGACGGAAAAGAGTTTTGTGGTTTTTTGGGAATGAATACAAACATGTTATACGCGTTTGCGACACACATGTGTGCACAGAGACAGTGATGCACGTTGTGTGCAAGGCGTGCGCGTGCGCAGGTGTAGATCCACATTAAGTACTTGAGCAATAATACAGAGTAAAGGAATCCTCGGTGCGTTGGTGATAAAGTAATTAAACGACACGAGTTCCTTCGTAAAATTTAGTTTTAAATTTTCTCACAACATAAATAAACAATATTAACAAAACAGTCTTGACGTATATATTGACTATTGAGTGATGACTTTTTCTTTTTTCTTTTTTTTAAACATTTATTTTTAAATAAGTATGTGTGTAACCTACACAGAGTACAGACACCTGGGTCAGAGGTAAACCGTCACTCCAGAATTAAATCACTGTGTACGGACAGGAATAAAAAAAAAACAATGTAATTTACCATTATACACACAACAGAAGGCCGAAAATTGAATAAGATTACTTACGCGTCGGTTCCTCATGTTGTTCAGATTTAAAGCATTTGTAAGTTCTGCTGCTGTCATTGCGTTAGGCATGTCTTGTTTGTTGGCAAACACTAGAATAACTGCATCTCGGAGTTCATCCTCTTTGAGCTGCAATATAAAAAGTAATTTGGAATAATTCTTTGCGACTTGGTACTATTCAACACGTGCTTCTCCTTTTAGCAAAGGTTGCCTGGTAGAGATTGCTCTAAGCAATAAGGCCACCTTTGCACACAATTGTTTTTTTTGTTTTCTTCCTTCTGTGTTGTTTGTTTACATGTTTTTGTATGCAATAAATACTTCTATCTATCTATAAAGTTATCTCTTTAGACCCATCTTCACAAGAGAGGTCATGACAAGAGGATAAACTGACTTATGTGTAAATTATTACATCAGGTTCCAATATTCAATCTATCTGTGGCTTTAATATTAAAAGAGACCACAACCTTTTTGACATAACCACAAATAACTACATTACTATGAAAATTATAACAGAATACAGATAGATTGCATAAAGAACCTGAAGTTCAACCACTAAGGTCCAGTTAAAGATTTTCAATTAGGTTCTCTCTATAAAGTAGACAGAAAGGATTTTAAGAAGTTCTAGCAGTGAAATCAGGGCAGATTAACTAATGTGAGGTGTCTCTCTGGTTACTTTTCACAACTAGATCTCAAAGAACTTGATGGTCACATGGATAACTTTCAAAAACACAATATTATATTTGAAAAAACCTACCTCTGGTAAATTATTTATCATAACATTTGACAAACCGCATAAGTACAGTGCAATTCAATTGTTTTTACTGCTCCTTGTATGCAAATATAATTCTTAGCACTCGCCTACCCACATCAATTAGCTATTTATGTACATATGAAATGCTTGTACTACTGAGTGCTGGGTGTTGAATGTTGGTGTATGTACATATTACAAACCCAGTCAGGTTTTTGATACACTAAACAGTCATTGTGATGTAAAATTAAAATGTGTGTTTCATTTTAATGTAAATTTCTAATAAAATAAAATAAATCATTATAGTTGAATAGAAATTTCATGTGAGAAAGGTGAGATAATATAAGATTATCAACAACATAAACCAATATTAAATAATACATATATTAATTAACCTTCCTATTGAATTAGTCTATCTATGAATGAAAACCGCATAAAAACTGTTGTGTAATTTAAAAGATCTAAGCACTCACACAGACAGCGGGAAGTATGTGTGTGTATGTTTGTTACTCCTTCACGCAAAAACCACTGTATGGATTTGGTTGAAATTCGGAATGGAGATAGATAATAGCCTGGATTAGCACATAGGCTACTTTTATCCTGGAAAATCAAAGAGTTCCCACGGGATTTCGGTAAACCTAAATCCACTCAGACGAAGTAGTGGGCGTCATAACACTAATCCTAACATATCAACCATCATCATAAGAAAACAAATACTTAGCATAAAGAGAAACTCATGACAAACAAAGCTTAACTTAACTTTATGTTCAATCTCAACTCCAATAATCTGGATTATATTACTACTAGGATAGAAATTCTAAGCAAGTTTTCAGACAGTCAAGGCTTTTGAGAAATAATATCTATCTATCCTAAGAGAAATTCATGTTTGAACATACCATATTAGCAAGTTCGTTTTCTGCCTCTGCTATTCGCTTGGTATCACTTGAATCAACAACAAATATCAGTCCTTGCGTGTTCTGGTAGTAGTGACGCCACAGAGGCCTGATCTTGTCCTGGCCGCCGACATCCCAAACCGTGAAACTAATGTTTTTATACTCCACTGTCTCCACATTGAAACCGATGGTCGGAATAGTGGTCACTATTTCACCAAGTTTTAGTTTGTAAAGTATTGTGGTTTTGCCAGCGGCATCGAGTCCAACTAACAAACAAAAACATTTACAAACATTACAACAATTATTTAAACCCAAATTATTAAACTATCTATCACCGCAAGATAAACACAAAACATTCTACGCAACCTTGCATTACGGTTTGTCGTGTCACTTACCCATTAGGATACGCATTTGTTTTTTCCCAAATAGCCTTGTGAAGACACTAGAAATTGTTAAACCCATGGTGTGTTACTCACAAACTTATGGTTTAAATACTAGTTGATGTAATAAAAATAATCTTTTTTATACAAATCGATGATTAACCGAATGGGAAATATACGTCAGACGTTTTTCGTTTTGGTACTCGTCAACGCGGACAACGTCATTAGAGTTACCATAACAAATATTTAAACTCCTAATTCCCTGTTGTTTTATTCTGTCCTTTTGAACCATAAATTCCATAACTTGATTAAGATCTCAGGGAATAGATAAATGAAGTATACAGGGTTACTGGTAATATGTCGGCAATCTGTTAAGGGGGTGTAGGCGAAGTAATTTGCAACCAAATGACCCCTTATGACCCCTAGGCAAATGTCAACCATTTTCGAGTAATTTGACTTTTTGTGTTTTTTAGAAGAATTTGAGGTATGCAACTTTGAAAATTTATAAAAAAAAACCAATTTTTTTTTTTTTTTTTTTAATATTAGCCATGTTAAATGACTAATATTCCCCTTTCCTCTCCAACTAAGCGTCAGGCTTGTGCTAGGAGTAGGTACGACAATAGTGCAACGGGCGGGGTTTGAACCGTCGACCTTTCGGTTTTCAGTCCACTCCTTTACCGGTTGAGCTATTGAGGCTCTGATTAAAGAGGCTCCGTTAAGGGGGTGTGGGCGAAGTAATTTGCAACCAAATGACCCCTTATGACCCCTAGGCAAATGTCAACCATTTTCGAGTAATTTGACTTTTTGTGTTTTTTAGAAAAATTTGAGGTATGCAACTTTGAAAATTTATAAAAAAAAAACCAATGCATGATTTTTTTTTATTTTTATTATTATTTGCTTGCTAACACTTCAATACATAATAATCAACCATAAAATGATACTTATCTTTAATAGTTTTTAAATCACAGCTACAAATCTGTGCAAGTTTCATAATTTACGCCAGGTGGTCTGACAAAAATGGTCGATTTATGTAAAAAATTACTGAAGAACTTTATCGGCAGAACACATGAAAAACATGTACGACTTCTCAGCTATCCAACGAGATACAATATGGTACCAGAAATTAGAAATTGGCCGAAAAAAATGCAATTATTGTGAAAAAAATGAAATCGTCTTAAGAATACGAAATAATATCTCAACGTCGAATTTTATGGTAATACTCTTATTTCTTATTTAGGATGAGTAATGAGTTATAAATTAATCTTACAATTAATTTTCGAAGTATAAAACTCTAAAAATAACACTCTAAAAATAATGAGAGTTCCAAGAATGACATTTTTAATCCTTTGTGTGAACACGTGCACCAATCAGCGCTCTCGGATAAGAAGAGCTTAAAAACATTATCTAGTGACTGGATAGAAAAAACAAAGGCATAAATAGCCAGATTTGCCTGACATTTTTCAGAGAATAGGATAATAATTAAAGCACTGGCAAGTACAATAACATTAGGTGAAGGGTGGGATCCTTAACTTATATTTTAATTGTATTGTATTTATAAATTCTTAGACTTAAAAGATAAGACATTTAAAATGTTTCATAATTTGCGCATTTATTTGCATTATTAGAAAACGTACCTCTGGAAATAAGAAGAGGAATGAGATTCCAGCACGATAGATGTCCAGCACACTGGAGAATAACAGTTCGGCAATGGTTAGACACTAATTTTCCCAATCGATGGATAGGCAGAGGAGGCCCAATTCCTTGGCCAGCAAGATGTCCAGACCTGACACCTATGGACTATTATGTCTGGGGACATATGAAGAGCCTAGTGTACGATGTCTCACCAGTGCCATCAGTCGAAGAATTGAAAATTAGAATAATAAATGCAGCTAATTCAATAAGAACCAATTTGACAAGTAATGTAGTAAAATCTCAATTAAGAAAAAGAATGCGCCTGTGCATAAGAAATAGAGGGTCACATTTTGAAAATGAACTTTAGAATTTAGTTTTAATGGCTTAGTGTAACTTATCTACGTAATTATTTTAAACTTCCTAAACGATTATTGTAATTTTTGATTGCAGACGATTTCGTCTTTTTAACAATAATTGTATTTTTTTTCGGCCATTTTCTGATTTCTGGTACCATATTGTATCTCGTTGGGTAGCTGAGAAGTTGTACATGTTTTTCATGTGTTCTGCCGATAAAGTTCTTCAGTAATTTTTTACATAAATCGACCATTTTTGTCAGACCACCTGGTGTAAATTATGAAACTTGTACAGATTTGTAGCTGTGATTTGAAAACTATTAAAGATAAGTGTCATTTTATGGTTGATTATTATGTATTGAAGTGTTATCAAGCAAATAATAATAATAATAAAAAAATTCATGCATTGGTTTTTTTTTTATAAATTTTCAAAGTTGCATACCTCAAATTTTTCTAAAAAACACAAAAAGTCAAATTACTCGAAAATGGTTGACATTTGCCTAGGGGTCATAAGGGGTCATTTGGTTGCAAATTACTTCGCCCACACCCCCTTAACGGATTGCCGACATATTACCAGTAACCCTGTATAATTTACCAGAGGATGTCCGCGTGGATTTAGGTTTTTAAGATCCCGTGGGAACTGTTTGATTTTCCGGGATAAAAAGATGGCTATGCTAAATTACAGGGACGCAAGCTACCTCGGTATTTCATAAAAATCGGTTAAGCGGATGGGTTTTTGGGTATCCCGTGGGAACTCTTTGATTTTCCGGGATAAAAAGTAGCCTATGTCCATTGTCCGTCCCCGGGATATAAGCTAACGCTGTACCAAATTTTGTCAGAATCGGTTAAACTTTTGGGCCGTGAAAAGGTAGACAGACAGACACACATTCGCATTTATAATATTAGTATAGATTAAGAATTTCTTATTATAAAAAAATTTTTGAACTACGTGTAGCGTAATATTATTATTTTTAACGTAAAAGTTTATAAATCTTATGAAATAATAAATATTTCAATCGAAATAACAATTATTTTTGCCTTAATTTAAGGAAAATATTGCACATGGCTACTTTACTCTACCATAAACAAAAGTACATTTTTTTCCGGAAGCAAAGAGTAACAAACGGAAGTGAAGAAAAGGTATGCCACTATTACACTCTCGCTACGAGCAAATTAGCAAACTACAAGTTTGCTTCGAGCTCAGTCGAATAATTTTTACCAATCTGATACAATAAAATACCCAATAAAGTCAATAAAAATTACAACACGTTAATCCATCAAACTGATTCAGTAAAATTGCTATTAAAATTAGGTAACTAGGTAACTAAGATGTGGTTCTCTAACTCTGCAAAATAAGTATGAAATTTCAGCGGGAATGAGGAATGTTTACTGACTAGCGACCCGCCCTAGCTCTGCAGGTGTAGCTTATTACAATTTTCGTAGCGATCTCCAATTTTTTTTGAAAAAAAATATAGCCTTTGTCACTTAGGAACACTTAGGAATAATGTTGCTTTCTGCTAGTGAAAGGATTTTTAAAATCAGTTCAGTACCTACTTTCAAACATTACTAACTACAAACTTTACCTCTATTTAAAATATTAGTAGACAAAGGATGATAAAAATTCCTCCCGAACATTCGCGCCCGTCTGATAGAGCTTTTATTTTGCCTCTGTAATTGTTTATTCTGTAACCAATAGGATTCAGAGAAGGCTGCTGTCATGCGTCGTCATAGAAACGTTTTCGAAAACTTTTGATTTTTTTGGCTGGGACCGACATGGAGATTTTCGAAGGTGAGTATTTTATTATTTTATTTAAATATTGCTTGAATTATTAGCGACGTAATATTGGTGAATAAACCCACGTAGCTTACTGTTAGAGGCGTTTATAAAACAGGTTCTTGTGAAGGTCCTATAAAGGAGGATCCGTGTATTTAATGTTGATAGTAATTAAGTACTTGGTACTTGATTGATTAAATAAAAAATATTTTTTGCAACAAAGCATGATTTATAAATTAAATCAAACGCTAGGTAATACATATAAATCTGTACTGAATTTTATAATAATCAGCAAAAGATTGGTAGTGCCTTGTTTTGATTTTTTAGGATGTCAATGAATTGAGTCAGATGTCATTGGAGTGTACACTAGTTTTTTCGATGGTTTTCCGCGTGATTTAGAATTTAATTTATTGCTTGTAAAATATTTACAAGGAAGTTAAATCAATTTATGAATCTCTATCTACTGACTCTATTATAATTATCTGTGACGGAATTTTAAAATTAAATTATTGTTATCGTATGTAAATTACTTACAAAAAAAATATCATTGATAAAATAGAATATATTTTTTTACACTGCATAGTTCTAGGTACCTACGTAGTTTATTTACTTTGCATAGAATTTGAGATATATTTTCATAAAGTTTTGTTTGATATCTTTAATATTTGAATAAGAGAACTTTGTGTCTACCTTCCTACAAAGTCAAAGAAGTAGGTTGCCTGGCAAAAAAGTGCTCGTTTCAAACATAAAAAGGTGTTATCACTGGGCATGCTTTTTACGGTAAAGGCAAACAACAGATATGGTCTAAGCAGGTTTATTGACTTAGGATCGCCGCACATTGGTTACTATCGCCCTAGGAAATGCAGTCTCGCATAAATACTTTAAATTCCTGGATCCCGCAAATATCGGGATATTTGCGGGATCCAGGAATTTACGCAAGATCTGCAAGTCTAAAGGGAAATTACGAATTTAGAACCTATCTAATAAGTTACAAGTTTACAAAGGGTTTGATGAATAAATACAAAAAATAATATTAAAATCTTTATTGAGATTAAATTGAATTTTTAAAGTTAAAAATGACACAAAAGTGCCATCTGCCAAGCAAATCTTCATTACAAAGCTTAACCACAGTGGCAGAAAATATCTCCTGCTTCCACGAATACAAACGGTACAAAATTATACGGCGAGTAACACAGTAAAAGTTTATGCTCAGTCCCGATAATCCCGCGAAATCACGTGCAATCCTATAAAATTCATGCGGGATCCCGATATTTCCAAATCCGAAATTCGTATAGCGCCTGTGGAATCTTAAAAAGAGCGCAACCAACAACGGCAGCTTAGAAATCCTTAATGCTTTCATCTGAACTGCTTAAATAAATCACATACTCATTACTGCTGCTGAAAAGAAGCGAACCTCTTTACCCAAAGAGCACGAGGGCGGAGGGCCGCGAGCCCAGGGTCTCTGGCTTGATGGGTCCCGAAATGCTATGTCCTATGTATATATCTGTATGTATAAATCCTATGTATTTTTCATCCAATAAACCAATTTAAAAAACCCCTACCTAATGAGTAATGGCTCTTCTGAATTAGTATTTTGAAGGTATTTGGTGTTTATAAATTATATTCACATTTTATTGACTTTCTGAAAGGGCTCCAACAAGGGTACCGACACAAGGGTGTGTCTATATGCCCCTATATACCCTAAGATGGCCCTGCACTGCACGCGATAGCAATCAATGAGCGTCCAGCCTTATCTATGGCTTGTAAATATGCAATGGCGCGCAATTCGCAATGTTACGTCATCAAAATAAACTTAAAGTCCACGCCTTAGCCAGGTAGATATATGTACTCGTAGGTAGGTATTCGTATGGCCATGAATGCAAGTAATTAATTAAGATCTTTTTCAAGGTTGATCTATAATTTGTTACCATTTTCATCCACCTGTAAATCTACCTTTTCCATTTTTGAAACTAAGTACTCTATAATGCTACCTAATATCTACCTATTAACTTAAGAGCATCATAAAAAGAAGGCAAGTAAACTTGTCTACTTAGACTGGAGTTCGCCGAAAGCTACATAAACAACGGTTGCTAAATCAGCTGGTTATTTCGAAACCGTCGTTTAAACAACCGTTTTAATATTTACTGTTCATCACGAAAAAGTGTAGCATGGTTACTAAATCGGCGGAACACCATCTGTTCTCAGCTACGCTGCTGCTACGAACGAACGCTAAAACGCAATGCGTTAGCGTAGACACATTGTCATTACTATTCAACACAACAAACTGTGACGCCTATATTTAGGAGCATAAAATAAAATACTTTCAACTGGAAAAGTACAAAGACGCTATGGGTAAGATGAACTACACTATTGTTCTAAATTTTGCCAGGTAGTAACCGTCCCAAATTTACAACTTCGGGGCCCCGACGTCACAGTCGTGATCATGTGTCCTGCACGTGTGGGACTGTTGATTTTTTGCTGTCGTGTTGCCGTAATTATTTGTGCGTGCATTTAAAGATGATTTTAAGAGATTCTAGTGTTTAAAATAATTTCAATATTAAAATGGAGGGCCAAAAATGTGTACAAGTGATTTTTCAAGTGACGACAAGCGCATCAGTTCAGAGTTGGTTTTAAAATATCAAAATATAGTGGAAAGTAAGATAAGTAATTATTTCCAACCATTACATTAATCACTTGTTGCACGCTACTGAAATGAACGACGCAAAGACAAATCGAAATAATCTAAATTGATCTGTACACAAAGGCACAACAGATGTAAAAATGTGGAAACCCCGGTTAAACGACCCTTCCGAGCTCGGTTAGGTAAAACGGCCGTTTTAGGGCTGCAAACCTCGGTTAGGTGCTGGTGAACAGTAAAAATCACTTAATCAGCCGGTTTTCTAAAAATCAGCCGTTTTAAAAGTCGGTGAACTCCACCCTTAACGTAACACAGCCTTTATATTTTGCGGAAGCGATTAGGCGGTTTTGTATAGTCATCCCTCTTTATAAAACGCAAGGTAGCTTAGCTAAAGCTACCTTGCGTTTTATACTACTTATATGTGCTTATTCCACTTTATAAATAAAAACAGATTTCTCATCATCATTTTACCTTCTGTCAAGAAGCAATAGGTACTCATTATCAAACTAATCTATAGCATGCCTACTTACTACTTACCTACTAATTGCCATATAAACTGCAGTAGAACTACTAATTAATCGCTGTCTAGGCCCAGGGTATTAAAGAGAACTCGAGATTCCGTTTACCTTGTTTATTGTAGGGCCCGTTACAAAATACTTTTACTCACAAGAATAGAATATTAGATTTATAGTGCTAAGTACATTAAAAATTACCGGTCAAGTGCAAGTCGGGCATCGGAAGTCGGGTTCCGTAGTTTAAAAAAAATAGTTAACATAACGGCAATTTTAAAATTTTCATTAGTTGTTGTTATAGCGGCAATATAAATATACACTGTGAAAATTTCAACTCTCTACTTCACGAGATACAGCACGCTGACAGACAGACGGATGGGCGGACCCCTAAAAACTGATAAAGCTAATTTCTCGTATGGAATTTGGTTGCCATCTTATTTACTTTTCCCAGTCAATTCACGATTAGATCCATCAATCAATTGTTAGTGAAAGCGATTACACTCTCAAATCCAAGCAGTTTGGTTCTTTTCATGATTGTTAAAGTATTATAAGCTTTAACGGAAATTAAAAACGCTCGGTCATCCAATGTTTTGTGTAGGACTCACGACATCGCCCACTTGAGATCGGATGTGATCTTTTAAGACTGTTTCGTTAATTTTTAGGGTTCCGTAACCCAAAAGGAAAAATGGAACCCTTATAGGATCACTTTGTTGTCTGTCTGTCTGTCTGTCTCTCCGTCCGTCCGTCCCTCCGTCGTGTTTGTCAAGAAAACCTACATACTTCCCGTTGACCTAGAATCACAAATTTGGTAGGTTGCATCACAAGTATAAAGGAATACTTAATTCCGAAAACAGAGAATTTGCGGTTACATCACAAAAAAAAAAATGTGTTCACGAAAAAATTCATTTACTAAATCACATATTATGCGCCGTTGTCATTAACTTGCTGTGTTTAATTAATAAAATATTATATTATAAATAATTAATAAAAATATTAAAATATCTTGTTGGATGGTACGGAACCCTTCTTATGCGAGTCCGACTCGTACTTGACCAGTTTTTTGTGATGTCATTGAACGTATTGAATCATTCGGATCGCAAAATAAATTGAGAGTGTTAATAACAGTCGGAATGATGCTCTGCTCACTGTGTTCCAGTTTCTTGCTATTCATTACATTATAACTATTATACGAGTAGGTAATAACTCGCTCTAATTTTAAACCACCAAATTAAACATGAAAAAAAAAATTAAATGAAAAAAGATAAAAAAGTCGGTTAAGGAACAAAATATTTTGTATATTTAAATTGCATTCAAAGGTCCCAGGCGTTCTAGATCTGTTCCGCAATCTAGGTTAAGTGTATGGTAAAATATTGTGTAAAGATGAAATGGGGAGAAAAATTTAACGGCTACATCAAAATAAAACGCGAATAGTTAGTACACCTAAGACACAGTTTATTATTGGTTGATATAATATGATTTGATACAAGACACCTTTTGGATAGGCTATAAAACGTTTTGCTGTTAAATTGACCAAAAGTAGCATACGTCCAGCTTCCCCAGGATGGTTTTCGTTCAAATCGGAATTCGGTAGGTAGGTGGTTTTCGTTCACTTGCAGCAAGTGATATTTACTTGCTTAAAAAATACTCATAACTCCTAAAAGTTAGAGGCGTGTCTCTGGGATCGAACACCGGACCCCTCAAAAGGACCACCAAGGACAACTGGATGTCATTGATCGTCGAGCTAGCTAGGAGACTCATAGGCGAAGACTCTCCTTTGCTGGCGAAACTTCAAAGTCTCGATCACCGCCCTTAGGTCGCCGGCTTATTGGGGTTTTAATAGGATATATTTCGGAAAGTGTGCACAGGAACTTTTGGAAATTGTCCCCCTTCAGCATTTTACCACCGACCCGCAAGACGTCGGGCGAGTTTCCATCCTTATGTCATGCGTCATCATTCCTCATACGCATGGTTAGAGGTTTGGAATACTCTTCCGCGATATGTGTTTCCTACCAATTACAATCCGGGTATCTTTAAAACAAGAGTGAATAGGCATCTTCTAGAATCTAGGTAAACGCGTTCCATCTAAGGCCACATCATAACTTTCCATCAGGTGTGATTGTGGTCAAGGCGTTTGACGTAGGCGATCACCGCATCAAGTAAGTGCCTAAAGTAAAGTATCTGGTTGATCATTCACTCTGAACTGATATCGATTAGTTGCTGATAAGACCTTCATGCTTCAACTATAGATATAAAACCTCTGATCCCAATAAAATTAATAGCCTCATGACAAGCGATCGACCTCCGATATTACACGGGTTGGATTTGCGATTTAAATTCGCTTGTCGTCTCCATCTCCCGTCCTCGTTACACAAGACAGGGCATTGACTCCAACGTCAGCCTACACTGCAACACAGATGCATTGTTTAAGAGCCACGACAAGGAAAAGATTTGAAGAGAGATACCTACGTAAAATTTTCATAAAGGTTTTCACTTTTCAAACATGCATGGTCAAACAATAGACAAGAAAAATTGAAGCTAAAAGAAATACTAAGGACATGTTTCACAACTTTCAGATAAACTTTATCTAGCGAATAATTTTTTTTATTGTGTAGGTACGCTAAATTTCTTTATTTCCTTGAAAAAAAGCGTACCTGTAATATATTATGAATATCTAACTAGTTACCGAATAAAAAACTACACACTATATACACAATAGATATAAGCTGTAAATTATGTACCTAAAGTTCAATTTTTAAAAACGAATCATTATTTTTCAGTAGGTACCTTTAATTTAAATTGAGACTACTATATTAAATGCATATAGTAGATATATCAATTATTGCTATATAAGCATTCTAGTCAAAATAATAGCGTTACCTACTAAAAGCACGAAAGAAATCAAGCTTTCGCAACATTATCAACGTCTCCGCCGACTCATCATCAACAAAGATCCACGTGGATCAAAATTACGGACAAGACTACGTGTCACGGTGACCACGTGTTTACTGTAGGGAGCTCCAACATGTAGAAATAAGCGTAAACAAATTTGATGAAATAGTTAGAAGGCGTTTATGACTCATTCAGGATAACGTTACGTACTAAAGGTACCTAAGTAATATCATATCAGGAGGATGTTGAGTTATGTGTTAGTTATGCTATCTATTCTGAAAGGGTAGGTAACAAATAACTCTATAATCTATGGGTAATACAGTACACATTAACACAGAATATATTAGGTATATTTAACTAGTTAGATACAATCTAACCTCGTCAATTTTTGTAGGCGCAAAAGTAAAAGCCCTACTTAAGGGTGCCTAAGGTATTATGTTCAATAAGTAGTTACCTATCTATATTTTAACCAGAAACTTAACCTACTGACCCATTCGTTTTAAGATCGTTGGCGTGATATTTGGCGCGAAAATCTATTGCTTCAAAGAACACAATTTCAGGCGATACATAATATTTGAGACCCTTGCGGGCAGTGGCTCTGGAAAGGTTTGCTAGTCTATATAGGTGTATATTATGGTGAAATGACAACTATGTGACACCTCTGATTGGTTTACGCTCGCTCACCATTGGCTAAAATGCATTGTTGCAACAAGAATACCATAAATTCAGCCAACCGATTCGATTATAATAATGATTGATGCTGGTTTGCCGGAATTGACCTACTGAAACATACCTGATTGTTAGAGATGAAATCAAGTTAACAGACAAAAGCTCGTTTAGGCATTGTGCAAACAAAGCGCCATGCCTACAGTCTTCAGAATGGTATCAGCTATCACGACCACGACATAGACATTTGATTCCAATGACAAGAGCTGATTATAGTCACGTCTTGGACATTACCCGTTGCAAATCATTATATTAGAAAGTGATATACATACTCGCACATTAATCTTGATTTATCAACATGATGTTAGCTTTGTGAGAACTTTCTTTGCTTTAATGAATTTCCGGATCTATCAAATTCGAAGACACTAAACATGGAAAGGTAAAAAAGTACAATAACTGACTGACAGACACACTACCCACAACTCAACAAGTCGACAATACTGCACAACCTAAGCTGGTGGATCTATAGTAACTCTATAGTTTTTCTCTATAACGTACGACCGCACTAAAGAAAAAAAAACCAACAGGATCCTTGAAAAACCGCAGTTAAATTATTCCGATGAATTCGCGGGAATTAACTAGTTTACGGCAGTTTCGAATTACAGCCACAGATCATTTTCATGCCTAGAATCTTTTTAAAGTTCTAGAGTAAGGGGATTCCCCATATTCTCCCCTACGACTCGTATATGACCCGTTGTAGAAGGCGCAAGAGCCAGAAATACGTGTAACAGGTGTGAATCAAAGCATTTTTAGGGCTGAAGAATCATTGAATTACAAGTACAAGTGTAAATTAAAAATTTAGAACACCCCCGACGATCCAAAATATCTGAGTTTTCCAAAACATCATTTTCAAATAAATAATTATGTATTTAGGCAACGTCCATCTTGACAGCTTGACATTTGTCTATTGACATAATATTATGAACCTAACGGTTATCTAACCTTCTTTTCTACAAGAAAACTAGAAAAGAGCTGATAACTCTTAAACGGCTGAACCAATTTTTTTAGATAATACTAAGAACACTCTCGATCAAGCCACCTTTCAAACAAAAAAAACTAAATTAAAATCGGTTCATTTGTTTAGGCGCTACGATGCCACAGACAGATACACAGATACACAGATACACAGATACACAGATACACAGATACACAGACACACAGATACACAGATACACACGTCAAACTTATAACACCCCTCTTTTTGGGTCGGGGGTTAAAAATGAAAAATAAGGTTCTTGCGGCTCTTGCGGCTCTTGCGTCTCCTGTGATGCGTGTGCAGTCTCTTTTAGGAACCCAATAAGTATTTTGATCATTGTAGAATTAAATTGTTTAAAAAATTTCCTGGCAAAAATTCAATCTGTAATCACGTTTTGTATATCAAGATATCACCTTTCATAAAATAGCATCGACTACTAAAGACCATCCGCAAATTCGCGTGTGGACACCTTTAATTACAACTTACCAGCCACACGATTTTTTTATTCGTTATGTCATTATACGTATTATGTCAATTTATAAATTTTATTAAACAATAACACGACTTGAGCACGATAAATTATACCCACCGCACATCTGCAGTATTAAAACGCTCTTGACCTAAAAAATAAATTATGACCCATCAGATATTATCGGAGGGTTAACTATTGAATTTTTGCCATTATTTAAGCAGATTATAAGTACCTAAGTATTCAATTTTTTATGTTCCTATTCTTAAACTTAGCTATTAGACGGTTCATCTAAAAATAATCATTTTGGTGAAAAACAAAATCGCCAAATTAAGATGAATAAAAGAAATAAATTACACAGACGCATCATATATTTTATGATACTTTATCATCGATACACGGCTAAACTAAAATTAGTGTATACTTAAATATCGGTAGGTCTAGCTTATATTTTTGACGTGACAACGTCTTATAATTCGATAGAGCCGGCTGCACGCACGAAAAAACATGACTCATGCGGCGTTACCTCGCTCTGAGGCGTTCCATGTAAGGCTTCAAGTGCAAGCGAGAGCGCGGAACGAGCGACAAAGAAGCGCAATCGGCCTTTGTTGTCACGTTCAACAGCTATCGTCAGTAAACCGACTTTATTTTTAAAAGATTCTGACGGATTGAGTACCTCCTCCTTTATGAAGTCGGTTAAAAATGGAACGTACCTACTCAAAAAATATTTTACAAATTATCAGCTAATATCTATCATTTCAACCTTTTGCATCGCCGGCCCACTACTGTGAGCATGAGTCTCTTCTCAGAATGAGAAGCCTAGGCTACAAGTACACCACGCTTGCCAAGTGCGGATTAGTAGATTTCGCACACCTTTGAGAATATTACTCAGGTTTCCTCCCGATGTTTTCCTTCAATAATAAATAAAGGAATATCTAATAGCTTAAAACGCACTCTCCTAAAAGCTATTTACTGGTCTCTATAGGAATGGGAATTATGTTTGCACCACTTTGGTTGCCGGTAAGAGGCTAGGTAGCGATTAAGGCCGCCAAATTGTACCTACCTGGCAATATTTTTGTTTTGCTTTTGCTTTTGCTTAATTTTGTCGTGTACAATAACATCATATTCATTGAAATTTTAAGAACGATTTGAGAGAGCCACTTTTATTTTAAGACGACATGTCAATTACATAAGACACGATAGGCGAGCTTAATTTGGCTCCACACTCATGATTCATTGTTAAGCGCATTGCCTCACACGTCCACATTATAAACAACAATAAACGATTGCATGTCCGCCGTGCGACTCAGTTATGTCACTTCCTCATTATAAAGTAAGTATGAACATTAAAGAGACTAAAACCTGTTTGCCAGAGGACCATATTTCTTAACCGGTAAAACGTAATACCTGCAAATGTCTGTAAAATCTTTGTTATGTGAAACAAATATGCTTGTATGTTTATGTCCTTTATGTTATAACATAGTTTTAGTTATATATGAGTTATGTTATAGTCACATGAATGCAAACTATACGCTTGTCTTTCCTAATTCGATGTATGGACATGAAGCAACAATGCAGTTTTTCCGTTTATGCTTGGATATTATTGCTGGATCTAATCTGCAATAGGAATACAGCTAATCTAATAATGTGCATGTTCTGTAAGCGATAGCTAATAAGTTGTAGTATTTTTAGAGTAGGTACTGCAACTTATGTCGATGTCGATCTTCGTTAACTCGATATACGTACTCACACATCGAACTTCGTTGCCTCGAAGTCGACTTTCGTTACATCGAAGTCGACCTTCGTTACCCCGGAAGCCTCGTACGAAGTTTCGTGACCTCGACATTGACCTTCGTAACCTCAACATTAAACGTCGTCGTCGTTAACTGTCAATCTTCGTTGCAAACACCTCGATATCGAAATTCGTACTTCATTACCTCGACAACGACCGTCGTTACCTCGAAGTTGACTTTCGTAACTTCGATATCGACCTTCGTTTCCTTGACATCAGCCCTCGTGACTCGAAGTTTTTAGCCCATATAAAGAATCGCGCTTTATGCGTTTGTTGCTAGGGGCGCATTCAGAACAGTAGTTGAACAAGATATAGCTATACACACGCCTACCTATTAATAAGACTGTTAAATCATATCGATTGTTACGCATTAAACAAATCGGCCTCGTGAAATAGGGTTCGTTCACATTGCCTGTTTATAATCAGACGTAATGGAAGAGCGAGAGAGGAGTTCATCAATTCACTACGGATTTCTTAGTGTAGCAACTAGTATCAGAGCGTAGACTTTAGATCAGACTGTCTGAACTAATTGACCAGTTTACAAAGAAACTCGTTCACAATTATTATTAATTATTACTTACAGTATCCAAGATAAGTATGAATACATCTTTCAGATAAATGCGTTATTATTGTAAAAAAGCGCAAGCCACAACTTCTACCTAAAAGTTTGATCGCGGTGGAAAAACTAGGTACATGTTTTATGAACAAAAATATCATCTGAGGTAATTTTCTTATTTTTTTTACTAACTTTTTCCTGCATGTCGTCGTCCGCGTAGATTTATGTTAACTGTTCAGATCCCGTTAGAATTTCTCAAAATTTTAGAGGAAGTAGGTATACGTTGCAAAGGGAATCTAAGAGTATAAGATGCAAAATTTTAGATCCTTTTGCCAAGAGAAGTTTTAATTAAGTTGATAGTGTTATATCATCATCATGATCACCAAACGATAGAAGTCCACTGCTGGGCATAGATCTCTTGTATTGACTTCCACACGCCACGGTCTTGCGTCGCGTCGTCTGAATCCAACGGCCGGCTGCCTGTGATTTGATTGGTGTCTATCTGTCTCGTGGGACATCTTCCAACGTCAGTGAATCAGTCAGTTTTTCTTTTATTATTTTTATTTGTAGCCTGTTTACTTTATCTATTCGTGCATCACATCCTATACGCGTGGTATCCTCCTGGAAAAAGACTATTCAGTATTATGTCTGCGCTTATCATAACACCGTAGCTTCAACGCAATGGTGCAAGACGGGACCGCTGTCTTCCACTTGAGTTAAAGCATACTGGGACGTACATAGCATTATGTGAAAATATAACACATATAACTTTTTACGCCAATTTTACTTTAGCAAAAATACAAAATAAAATTCATCCTTTAAGTTTATCAATTAATGTCTCAATTGAATAAAATCGTATAGGAAATCAAAGTCAAAGTTTCAAATTGTTTGTCAACTCATTAGGTAGGTATTGTGCTTATTATATTTTTTTTACTCTGTTTACTTATTCACAGAATAGATGATACAAAACAAGCTGAAAATTATAATTATTATTTATTTTATTCATACGATATAAAAGTGAAAACGAAAGTAAAAAATAGCCAAAATATTTACATTTGCATAGCTAAGAATGTCTTTGCTTTAAAACAATAGTTAACGTCGTTATTCCCACGCATTTAGCTCGAAGCTCGCTACATATTAAAAGAAATTCTTTTGTGGGTTTTTTCTATATTTTATCCCTTTCCACCCTTAACAGATTTAATGTTCTGATCCTTTCACACCCCATGTGATTTATGGCCGCCCTTCTCCTGAATGGAAACGTCAAACGGCTCTTCCCAAAAGTGCTCGTTAGTTCCATTTTTAAAAGGGCCAACGGATATTCTGTCTCCGGTGTTGTCACCACTGCGATGAAACGATACAAAATTTCAAAAGCTTCGTGAGATTCGTCCACTTCATTCCGCCGCTTGATTGAGTTTTGAGCGGAAACGGGATTCTGTTAACGGAAAGAGGACCATAGTTTCGTAGTAATTTAATTTTTTTAACAATACGTCCGCGGGGGCCAGCGGACCAACACTATTATTCTTGAGCGCGGCGCGTACGCTCAACGCTGCCGTTGCGTTTAGTTGCGTCCGCAGCACGACCAAGAATAGCCGTCGTTTATATTGTTCCCTAATAAGCTCATCTTTTTTTTCGTACACTATTACACCACCAGTAACTAATTTCTTACGCGGCGTCTACTCAGTTCGTGTCTAGTTTTCTATCGTGCGCCCAAAACTTTACTAGACTATTCATAATAGTTAAAAACGTATCGGAAATTAGATACTGTCATTTGCGTTTGTTATTATTTCCGATTTTGGTCACCACGTATGATAGCTAATTGATAAGGATGTGTAAAAGCAGATAACAGCAAATCGACGTTCAGTTACGCATACTTCAGTTAGTGTAAAAGTGTTAGCCCGCTAGCATAGTTTTGTGTTTACGGACGTAACTTCAGCTTATTTTAGAAACAGACCAGTGATTGTGAATTGTGATATGTATGAGTGATGCGCCTGCGCCGATGCAAGTGTAGAGCGTTGGACCTATTTTCGTAGCACGGAAATAAGAGCGGCAAAAGGAGCAAAAAGCATTCACTACCTAAAAACTTCAGGACGCATACATCTATGTCGAGAGTGTATTTTTGTCCGATGTGATCTAATGTCCATAACGGTTGAGTGTGGAGTTTAGTTTTAGTGCGATAACTACAAAAATGAAGAAGAGGACGATATCGAAACTGATATCAATATTTGGCTCCAAAAAAGGTAGGCTGTTCATACAATATCGTCAATAATCAATATCATTCCATTTTATGAAGTTTAAGTCAGCTGATAATAACCGGAAACTAACAGACTTAAATAATTCTTCAAGAACTATTTGAATAGTGTTTCACAATAAATATAAACAACATTCTCATACTAATGTTGCCTTTATCTTCGCACGCGTGAAATTCGGATCAAGCTGTATCTTTAGTTTTACTAACTAACCTATTGATTGATCAGGGCAGTAAAGTATTTAAGTCTAAACTAACATTTTGAACCTTTTGAACTCTGACGATTTCACCTCGAGGAATCTAGTTGTAAATATATTGCAGACAGACTGAATTTTACAGTAGAAACCACCTAGAGTTACGTCTGACCAGCTAGTATCTATCCATTTAATACAACAGCATCTAGAGATACGTCAGGCCAGGTCAGATAGTATCCAATAAGAAACCGTGAGAGCTATGGGAGCGTACCGTATACATGTGTGTTTGATTGTTTAGAGATTTGTCACGTGCCGACAATTACCTCTCTCAGAGTCTTGTACAACAACACTTGCTTCAACTTTATTCAAGGTCTTGTTTAAATTGATTATGAAATCTTCTTAGTAACTTACAAATTTCGTTTATGTAGTTGGTTCCATTTCAACTTTGGCGCCCTATCATTTCCTTACTTACTACTTACTTCGCTGGCTGTGTTGCCAAAAGATATCTTTTCTGGGTCAACATGCCAGCAAAGTAAGGTTCTTGTGTCGGACGAAAGTCTAAAATCGGCACGCATGCATGTCCTGTGCGTTATTCCTACATGGTTCTACTCCACTTGGCACTAGTCGACTCTTTCGAGGACTTGCAGGTATTTACAAATTTCGTCGAACCAGTAATGCATTCTGGGCGTTTGCAATAAGGCGTTTTCCTATTGAACGACTTATAAAACACATTTCTCACAGCATCATCCTTGCCCATCCTATCCAAGTCAGCAAGGCCATGCTAATTTTTTTGCTCCAATTATTTTGTATCCATTTGTCAAAGCATGACCCTTGCATCTTATCTTCATTAGTTTACCACTGATTTGGCGTTCCAACTATTATTGGGTTAAGTCAGCAGATTTGGCTCCAGTCTATTTCAGAAGATTGATATCAAATAAGTAAAATATTTATAGAAACATCTGTAATGTTAAATTTTTCATACCTTCCCTATAATAGGTAGGTACGTTGTTATACCTACTACTATACAAATTACAGATATGAAACTTTTGTATCTGTTATCAATGATGACGATGATTAGGCAATTAGGTTAGAAATTAGAAGAACATTTAAAATATGGAATAAATAACTGTATACTTCGAAATAATCGAAACCAATTAACGCATGCGTTTTCCAATTGGCGCACTTTATTGTCACGCGATCACAAATTGACAATATTGCTAATACAGGCAATTCACGGACAATTACAATTTCGCTAGCATTCCTGTACGAGATTTTATTAACAAATGGATCCAATTCTCATAACTGCACGCTACCAATGCAGCTGTTATTAAATTTTTTAGTTCACTTAACGCACACCCCGCTTAAGATGAACATCTGCTTGCGTTAACTAAAGTCTACTCAAGTATAAAGTGATTTTAAAAAGCCCCATAAATTCCCGCGTCAGTTTAAAAGAAGTGCATTATTTATCGCGACATCTTCCCCATAATTAAATTTACCGCCGCGAACTTAATTGGTGTATAACTTACGTGGTTTATACTAACTTATTCGTCAATTAAACATGCTAATATTGTAATTAGATTGTATTCAAATGGACTAGTTTGTGTGATGTGCATAAAATAGTTTTAGTATGCAGTAAAAAGTGAAACTTCAACTACGTATAGTAACTAACCTACCCACTATTATTATATTCTGTGCTTCAACCAAGTTTTAAAGAATTCTTGTGCCGTTTAATTTCAAATTTTACATTAATTTGTTTAAACTGACGATTCCAATTTACTTACCTCCAATTCCAATTTACTTTAATTTATTTAAATTTAATTTATTTAACTTCTAAATCAATAGCCAAAGATAGTCCTGATAATATAATTTACTTTTTTATTTAAACTATAATATGAGTGAATTTCAATTTGTAATACCTCGAATGATCTAATTATTATCTTATAACAGCTCTTTCAGTGCAACTCGGTGCCATTTTATTAACAGTGTTAACCAAATCTAGCTTTGAGACTGTAAAAATTTGACTTGCCGTATGCAAGTTGTTTTTTCGAAGAGCGTTAAATATTTTCTCTCATAATGGGCAGCCTGTAATATAACTGAAGAACTTACCTACATAAGCGAACACAATCGAGATAACCTACAGTCTTAGTTAGCATAAAGCTGGTGATAAGCACGTGTGGAACAGTGCGATATTGGAGCCCGGTGTTTACATACTCGTATGTTTTGTGTTCAGTGTTCAAGATAGTGCGCTAAACGTTACAAGTTTCAGTGTTTGAGACATAACAATGCTCAATTGCTTTTGTGTTAAACGGAAACAAGGTAAGATTATCATCTAATCCCTAATTTGGTATATTTTATGGCAATCTGCTCTAAACCTAGTCCATGTATTGGCGTTTATTGATGTTCTGTATTTATTAATTACCTAAGTACTTCAATCTTCAAATCAATCTCATGTACCTACCTACCTAAATTGGAAAAGATAATTTTGTGGGCGTCTTTATTCTTAGTCATGTGATCCTCTCAAGTTAAAAAATAAAATCAAAGATTTATACTCTAATATCCATTAATTAAGTTTATTTAGGAAAATATTAATTGGCAACCGCAAATACATTTAGACTGATTGGGACGAAATTTTCGCATTCCGAAAGCAAAATTTAAACAATTTCAAACAGACTGTCATTCTTCAAAGTCATGGTCACAAACTACTAGGTAGATACGCACTTAATGATATATTATGGACTAAAGTATATTTTAATAACAACCCGCCCCGGCTTCGCACGGGTAGCTTATTAGGTACAATTTTCGTATATGGATTTCTAATTTTTTTGAAAATAAAATATTTTCTATGTCATTTAGGATTCAGGAATAATGCAGCTTTCAATTGATGAAAGAATGTTCAAAATCGGTTCAGTAGTTCCAGAGATTCCCTCTTTATAATATTAGTATAGATAAGGTATTCGAAGAGTAGGTACTAATACAATGAAAATGATTTAACATGATGACCATAATTATACGTACAACGCGATTAAAGTTCAATTAGTAGCTAAGTACCTACCTACATACTCATAATAAACATTTTGTAATGCCTTCAACAGTTGATACACAACCTTTTCGAAGAACAACACTAGATATTTAACGCCTGACAAATGTAAATACGAACGTAAGGTCACAACCAACTCTTTTAGTCAATTGTACACACAAATTTCAAAACTTCCATTTCTACACTTTTTATACATTTATGTTAATTTGTCTACCTATGTGTGGACATATTTTATTTCGTAAGAATTCTGGTTAGAATTTTATTCCTAAGAAAATTTAAGCATTCAATTAAGTTACGGGCTTCTTTAATATGAATATCTACTAAGGTGCTGGGATAGCAATTATCGTATGGTTTATTTATATAAGTAACCACCTAGGTAAATCATTATTATGTAGTTAGGTATTTAAAAGTTGCATTTTTCCGTGGCTCTTCCAATGCATGTGCATTGTGCGTTTTGTTGTTTTACTCATATAAATAGTACTAAAAGCCATAAAGCCATGGATTAATACAAATAATATGAAAAAAATCAAATGAATTGAGATAAAAATATCTATTGATTTTCTTATTGTTCATAAGTAGGTAGGTAATCCTTATGTAAAAGTTCTTTCAAACACCTAAACAGACAAACAGACAAATTACCTAGCTGATATGATTTTATAACAATTATTGTCCACAGAAGCTTATCACGCCGCGTTTTCAAACTTAATTTTTTTAACCTAAGCGCAGAAATTGATTACAGCTTGGTATTCATTATTATTGTTAGTACAAAGTAATAAATCATTTCAACATCGTGAATCAATTATTTTACTGGTTTTACGTAAAGAATTATTATAACAGTTGTTACCGGCTTAAAAACAATGAATGATGATCACCTGTACCTATGTATGTAGGTAGATACTGTAATGACTTCGTAACATTTTGTAGCAGATCATTTAGTTTTTTAAGAGTTACGTCAACAGTGCAAATAGATTTTGTATATCTCGACCAATTATTATGTTTTTGTCAAGTTCTTAGGTAGATAAAGATATATCTCTAGAAAAATATTATTACTATTCATATTTTATGATCACAAAAGTTCCTCTCATTTGACACTTGAAGGCAAGATATGTTTATAATGTTTATGGATATGTCTCCTTCTTATATGTTTTAATCAAAAATATTGTTTTTGTCTCCTAAAGCAGAAAAAATCTTTACCCCCGTCTATCCATCTAAGAAAAAATAACTTAGGGAGTCTAGAAAGCACCCCCGGGAACCACGCCAAGAACAAGTACCAGGGGGGCTCTCCCGCGATTCGGCCCAAATAACCGAGAGGTTGGGGAGGGTTGATTGGTGATTGTGAGGGTTAGGAGGGAAACCATGGGAAGTGGAGAGTTGTCCATCTAAGGATTTTATGATAATTAAGTAGGTACTTACCAAATAAACTACATAAAAGCTTTCTAGGTTTCAGTGAGTTGGCCGACCTACGATTCCCGTGATATGTACCTAATGTACTTACTTGATTAAATTTTGGCTGATAAGTAATAGGAAAAATTATCCTGTTTAGCCTGTTTGTATCCATTGCTGGGCATAAAGGCCTTTCCAAGATCGCGTCACAATGTGTCCACGCACTCTACCTACTCACTTTATGACCTTCCATTACCATAGAAGAAAAATCATTTCTTACTTACCTCTGAACCATGCACAGATCCCCCTGATCTGTGGGGGCCATCGCAATACAACGCGCACTGGAGATAAAAGTATTAGTTTTCATAATATGAAATCGCGGAGTCAGTTGCGACGCAGCCAACGTGAACGCAAATTTCTATTTATCTATTGGAAACATGATTCAGATTGCTTTCACTATACTGATATAATTTTTCAGGTTGTTTCATATTCTGTGTAAAACGTTTAAATTGAATCTTTTGACAACAAGATTATTTACTCATCCCTCATCTAGTGCTGTATAATGTGCCTTTGTTCTCAGTGCCTCTTTATGGCATCTTCTAATAAACCTATGCATCTTCTAAAGCAGGCGGCAGCTTAAATGAAGATAGGTGATGCTGCCTCAACCTGAGGCATATCACGCCCTGATACAGATTTTACCGAGATTAATTCATTATATTTTTTCGGTTTTTTGTCACATAAATAGCCAGTCCGAGTCATGCATTTGATGGAGATGGACGAGGAGACATTACCCATTTTAACAAACCCCCGTTTACCTCAAATAGAGTCTCAAAGCATGCCACAGAATATTACCGTCAGTCATAAATAGGTTTAGTATATTATAGGCCAAGAATATCCATTGCATATTTATCTACACATGAGTCAGTTTATACTAAGTAGAATAAAAATTACTAGGCATAAAATTAGTTTTGCGATTAGTTAAGCTTTCTTAGATAAAGATAGACCATAGGGAGACTGAACCTCTTAGAAAACGCTTTGTAAGTTGTGCTAAGCAACTAACTCTTCAAAATATCAAGTCTAATTTTTCCCAAACGATTTCGTGAGTGAATAAATATATTATTACATAACAAAGTATTATTTGATCCAACAGCGTGATGGCTCATATTAATAAGAAATATGGTCAAAAGTCATGCAGGTAACCACTTTAGTAATCTATCTAAAGAACATCAAATTGATATGCTGTCATGAATTTTTAGCTAGATGCACGAAATTATAACTTAGGCACACATGTCTGACCTTTGTTTACGTAAGAAGCGTGAACAGGCAATGCAAACTCTGGCATTTTGTTCTCTACGTATGTTTTTCTCACGGGTGCTTCATACAGATGCGGTTAAACGTAACCTTTCCGAAGAAAGTGTCCGACATTGTCCAATAAAGACTTTAATGTCTTAACTAGGCGTGGGAGAGTTTTTCTCACGTTAGGGTTTAGACCACGTAGGTACCTAAATAAAGTTTTGTGGTTTGTGAATAGTGCATGAAAATTAGAAATTGACTAACAGTGTCTACTAACCTACTAGGTTTTTACTAGAGAGATTTTCATGGCGTCAGAAACTCACAAATTTTCAGTATTTCTAAAATAATGAAAATCAATGTAAAATGGGTCTAGTCGCAATTTAGTCCTAAATTACATGTTCTTCATTAAGTCATACCTACTATAATAATATAATCTCAGAAAGTATCCAAACTAAACTTATAGGATATTATTAATTACACCCAATTAGGAGTCAATATTCTCGGTTTTTTGTAACTTTACCATTGACTGATTTTGTCACAAGAGACGCGTTTCATTGATATAATAACGTTGACATTTTGTTCTGGGTATGGGGTATCATTAAGATATAATGTTTCTTTGTTTCTCTTGATTGGATCTCGTATCAATTTCATTGAGTTATCGAAACTTTCTCATTTTAAATCTATATTTTATTACTACTTATTAGAAAAAAATTGTAACAGAGCTGTGTCTGTTCATTACAGATCTTTTTGATAAAATGTTTGGTTTAGATCATTACAGATGTCTGACCTGTACAGTGGAAATCTTTGAATTTAAGTACATTTTTTCTTTTCTCGTTTATTTTCTTACGTATCTTTGGAGGCTAATATCCATATCTTGTAATTTTAATTTGTTATTCACTCTAATTGAAGTAGTTTTAACTTTTAATTCTTTATTCGTTATTGGGTCAATCACTACACTTTCTAAAAAAATAAGAAATTTTGTATTGAAACTATTAGGTATTTTAAGGTCAATTTAGGCAGAAACTAAATAACTTTTTTTTCATAGATGTTCACTCTTAACCAATTTTTAAATTTCTTGAACTTGGAAAGTATGTCTGCCTTTTCTTCCCCTATTTCAAGTCAAGAGGAACCTTCTCACAGAAAATGGCAACGTTAGGAAGGTTATTGTTCTTATTGAGTAATTTACAGCGTTCATGCGGGTTCAATAAGACGCATTTGCTTGGCAATAAGATATTAACAAGCCATTACGTTCCACTCAATATAAAACTATCGCAAAACGGCGGCGGGGTGAACAAACTATTCATTTGCAATTTTATTATCTAGAGTAGTACGGCATTAGATATACTCGTAGTCTCGTAATTGTTTTTTATTAGTTCAAGATATTATTGTTCTCTTATTGAAACTACTGATTTAATTTAATGGTTGTTCTTTTGATGAAGCTTTGTTGTTTCAAAATAAATAGCTCGTCATCGTCTGCTTTAAAACAAATGTATTTAGAGTAATTTAGATACAATTGGATTCATTTACCTACATAGAACATAGAACATTTAAATTTTAAGCAAGAAAAGAAACCTTTTGTTTGAGTAAATTTCATATGTGACTCTACCATGACTCAGATTCTACACGTTAATTGGATAAAATAATTAGGTAGTCTTCTAAACTCGTATATCCTCTTTTAAATGCCCTTTTTATAGTTTTGTTTTCAAAATAAGACTATTAATTTTCTTTTGTGTGCAATTGTAAATTGTAATGGATTGTTGTGTATTCAGATAATATACCTACTTAAGTTTCAAATATGGCACTGCAATTTAAAAGAGTAATTTAACCACAAAGCATTTGGTCTTTATTTATTTTGCTTTCAAAAATCTTTTTATCCTTAACTAAGCCTACAATTTGAAACGAGCTTTAAAAACATCAAAAACACCAAAACACGGTCAGATTTAATTTCGAGCATCACAGAGACACCCTTGGTGCGTTCCCTCGTCTTCTGTGCCTGGTATTGCCCAGTACAGACACCCCACAACAAAATTACGTGTTGTCTTTCATCCCTCCGAAACACGTTTCTTACGTGGTAGTACATAAGACGGTTATTCATTTTGGGATATAAATTATTTTAAAAGTTTTGAATAATTATATCTGAGCAGCCTCGACATGAGGCAAACTGAACTTGCTCGAATGTCTCCACGGAACAGATAAGACTTCTTTGAGCGCGATAACCAACCGAAATAAGAATATCTTGGCAGAAATTTCCTCATGGCGCGGCTTATATATTATAACCTAATCTATTCAAACCTATTATTATTTCAAACAAATGGAACTTACTTATATCGATTTCATAATTTCTTTCGATCATCTGATGAAAATTCTTGCTTTCATAATGCAAAACGCTTCAAAAGTAATATCCACAAAACAAAATCAAAGTTTGATATTGTTACAACTGAAATAAAGCTCTTCAACTTTCAAACTGTCGGATGCTCTTGAACGGATAGAGGTTATTCGATAAGTTTATTTCGGAACACAAAAAGCAGCTATTCCGATAGTAGCTCATTGAAAGATTCTAAAGAAATTCTTCATAAGTAATCTCGTTACGAAATAATAAAAGCACGACGATCAAGTAACAGTCTAATGACTAGGTAAATCAAATTTTCACCTTCATAATGATAGACTATTCATCTCTGATGACAATTAAAGATAAGACGGCCAAAATTTATCTGAGGTATCAAAACTTTCCGATACCTTTCTTTAATCATCGGCCGACGCTGGTATTGTAATTAAAATAGAAACAAGTCTTAAACAAGGTAAAATATTAATATTTTTGTATAGTCGTTATTTCTTTTTTCAGTTAGTTACCAGCTACTTACCAGTAAATAGTGAAAGTCCTACCTTTCTGTTGATTTTGTCTATACTTAACTAAGACAATATGCTTCAGCTTTTGGACTACAGTTTCCAAATACTTACCCTTGTTTTGTGTAGATTTCATCTAATGTAAAATGATCTGTGTTAACCAGAAAAAAATACTATAGTTAGGTACTTACTTCCTTGGAATATAAAGGTATTAAAAAGAAGACTTAGTTGAAGAATTTCATTTATTGCGCACAAACTATCAAAAGATTTTTTCTTACTCTACGACCATCCGCATTCCATCCATTTCGGTTATGTATAAAAATGTTTTAGGTTGGTAACAGGAGCCGTTGTTTGCTCATTTCTTGTAAGTTGTACTGAGTTGTAGAATCCTTTGATGTGCTCGGAGCCGGGGTCGTCAGACAGCAGTCCGCTTGTTAAAGCACTCCATGTAAAACCTGTAGCAATTTACGTTCGCCGCACGCGTGAGCGATGGCCTGTGCATCATAATTGGGTATTACTGCTTTTTAGTATTGGGAGCGGCGAATATCTTCTTGGAAAGGTGATAATTGGCAAAATCCTGCACACGGCCAGCCTTTATGAAATACCTTTTGTTTTGTCCCATTAGCTCCGATGTTAAGTTTGTAAGTAGCAGTACATCTTACCTATTAAGTATACTCTGCTATAGCTGTAAGTAATCCTTTTCATATTTTCTTTTTTGTGATGCTAATGGAACGTTGTGAATAATACTTAATTGTTATCTCTTGGCTTCTCCACTTGAGATTATGAAATTGGAACGGTTGTGTCTATGCGCTTATAATGCATAACAATGATCGATGAAAAATTCGTAGTTTGGAAGTAATAGAGACCGATCTCCTCGGATCATAGGAGTACCTCGACATACAGCACACAGCTTTATCCGAATATCTATCTATCTGTGGGCAAAAATAGTCACAATATAGATGCCTGTGATAGGATGTTAGGCACACTGTACCTAACATCAATAGTCTGTCAATAGTCTGTGGCAGATAATGTAGCTTGACTTTTGCAAAATTAAGTAGGTATTTTAAGCAAATTCTGTAGGCAGGTATTTAAGTCAAGTTTGCCATTGAGGTGACCTTTGATGTGCCTGACTTGCAAACGAGTTCTCGTTTTTACAAAATTCGTGTTGTTTTTATCGTTACAATATATCTAAACGTCATTTAACTTATAATAATAATTATTATAAAGGCATCGCGCCGTTCAAGGTCGTAGACGTAAAGCCGGTTTCGATTTGAATGAAACTCGTGTAGGTATAGCCGTATAGCACACGTTACATAAACTTGGCAATAAAGGTGTGACGGTTGTCAACAAACCGGAATCGGGTGTCGTTGATGTTATTAACGAAAGGAAGCGGCTACTCAACGTCGAGTCTGAACATATTAACGGAATACCAAAATAGGAGGACTTGAACCTTATTGTTCTATCGTTACATTACATTAACATCCATTAATTTCGTATGAGGCATCCTACAATTCGTATCGACTATACACTTACGCCTTTCCAATCTGGTTTATTTGATGCTGCTTTTTAAATTCAAACGAATAGGAAGAAAATCAACAAGTGTTACGTTTTAAACTTGTTCAGCTAGTTTTACCTTATAATAATTATTATTCAATGAATCGGTAACGCGGGTAACTACAATATTTAATGCAAATTAATTCACGCGTACAGGTAAATATATTTACCACATATTCTCCTGCATTGTATCTACCTACTTAACATAACGATGCAAGGATATTTTACCTATTTACGAATATCAATTTATGATGCTTAACCAATACTTGATTAGATTTAGGTAGGTACACTAAAAATGCTAATACGCTAATACACCTAATACCGTACCTAAGCTGCATCCAAATAACCTACCTGTAGAGCAGTAGGTAGATATATTTGACCGTACTAATCACTAATCAGAATGAAACTTTCTGTGATACAATAACTACAATATATTTATTTCCTCGATATATTTACTTTTGTGAAGGTAAATACTGTTTTAGAAGTTAGAAAACTTTTTCGCAACTACATTAAAATTCTACAAATTCAATGTGAAACCCATGCAAGGGCATCGAGAAGGTAACCATGACGCAATGTCGTCGTCTCCAACCTCCATATCGATTTAGTGAATAAGCACATACCTTGTCACGCTAGTTCCTATTTATATTATACAAAAACAGTTATTAAATTCAAAGGCGAAAAAACAAAATGCGAGTACATAATGTAACTTAAGCTACGCAAAGTAACACGGTATTGTTTTTGTTATTTCAAACTGGCACAGGTAGAGACTGTACCTACCCGGTGGAAAATATTGCAAATCGAGATTTAGAAAGAGATTTCGGCTTCGTAGAGCGTCGTCTCTGTCACTCATACCTATGTGACGTTTCGTCGGTCTCAACGACGGTGACGTGCCGGGTATTGTACCTATTTATAGGTGGGAGGATCAGTATCATCATCACCATCAACCCATTGCTAGCTCACTTCTTCTCTTGGTCTTCTCTCAGAATGAGAAGAGTTTAATCATAGTCTACCACGCTGGTCAAGTGCGGAATGGCAAACCTATATACTTTTGAGAATTTTATGTAGAACTCTCAGGCAAGCAGGTTTGCTCACGATGTTTTCTATCACCGTCAAAACAAGTGATACTTAGCACATAGCTAACTCCGTAAAGTTAGAGGTGCGTGCCTATGATCGAACCCCGGACTCCTGACTAGGAGTCCGATCTCTTAGACGGTTTAGCCATTAGGCTTTCACCGCTTTTTAGTTATAGGAAGGTAGGTAGTAATAACTAAATCAGCAGAAGATTTTCATTCTGGCACTGAACAAAATATAAAACGATAGAAAATATTAAACACCACAGAATAAACCTATTACGAACAAAATACACCTTAGGGATAAGAACTATTGTTTAAAATAAGGAACACCGTCATAAACTATGTTCTTCTTTACCAATACGTACTGAAACATAAAGGATTGCTAAACCTGTCGTACAACATTTGAATAGGCATTGTCATTTGTCTAGTAACAAGACAACGTAATTTTATGTAAACAGTCTCTCGCAATGTATGAATAGGTACTTTGGCACATAGTTTACTCGGAGACCAAACAAAATAGCCCCTTCACAAACATTCCTTGACTTCAATGTGCCACTCAAAGGTATCTCTAAAACAGCCGTGATTGTCAGTTGTTCTGATAATAATAATAGGAGAAATATTGCTGAGTGAAATTATAAGAATTAGATACTTGTTCTTAGAAGAACAATCCTCAGAATAAGGCGATAACAGTTGAGTTTAATGTCAACACAACACTATTGAGATTTGAGGTTGTGACACATACATAAATAATGAAAGCTACAAAATATGGTCTCGTGCTAATTTGCGATTTAATATTATTGCTTCAACTTTTATAGGTACTTACTAATAGCTAGTCTGCTAGTAGCTATACCTATTACCTACACGTTGATGTACGAGAAAAAACCTTTTTTTAGGGATTCGAATGCAGAAATGGGTAATGGGTTGGTAAATTACTGAAAGAGATTTTATAAATGAACTTCTCGCAGGCAAGCCTTCGCCACGTTATTTATCGTCCAAGTACTCGAACTTTTTAGGTACTAGATGATACCCGCGACTTCGTCCGCGTGGATTTAGGTTTTTTTAAAAATCTTGTGGGAGCTCTTACATTTTCCGGGAAATAAAATTGCCTATATCAATTTCCGGGATGCAAGCTACTTACCTCTGAACCCGGTCAAACGGATGGAAACTCTTTTATTTTCCGGCATAAAAAGTTTTTTTTTTAACTTGCAGGCAAGCGACAAGAACAACAGCAGTCGTCGAAGTCCTCGCGGTCCCCGTCGCCGGAGTCAGTGGGCCTAACTTCCCCGGTCAGCAACGAATCCTTCCGCCCTATCCTCCACACCCCGACACCTTCCCGGCCCGGCCCACCTCCTTCCCCTCCAGTACCAACCCATCCAATAGCTCCCACCACACCGGAACCATCCGGCCCTTTACCGCTCCTACCATGTCCGGTGTGCGAACGAACCTTCGTACCGCAATCCCTCGCCAAACACGCGAAGATCTGCGAAAAGATGACCGTGAAAAAACGCAAGACCTTCGACTCCTCGAGACAACGACGTGAAGGTATTCGTCTTTTCTGTTTGTTACCCATTTTATATTCACTGGTCGTACTCTGTATGCCCAATATGGTGGTGGCATTAGATATTGCAAGTTTAGTTTTTTGAGGTTTGTGTAACTAAAACAGTTATATCTAGGTATACTATACGATGCACTTTTCACCAAAGATGTATAAGGAGTTTATTAGATAGTAAAGGGTCTTCATCAGTCAATTCCGTTAATCATAAATGATGTATACTGATGAAGCAGAGAATTTCCCAGATATTTGTCACGCAAGCATCAATCATCAACATTAAACGGTAGAGTAGGTATCGGTCAGTTACCTACGGCAATGACTGTGCCAAAACTGACAGCAAAATCTATCATCTTATGGACCCATAAAAGATACGTATGCGTAACGAAGTGTGTAGAAAACACTCATGAGTTAGCAACATTTTCGTAGCTTACCTTTTCTTCCAGAGCTAAGGTTAAGATAAGAAAATTTGGTTGCCTATGGTGGGTTTTACACATATCCTTCGCTACGGTTCTTACACATCTGTGGTGAAAAGGTAGAACTTAAAAGTAGACGTAGATGTGGTTTGGGACTTGGTAGAACGTTTCGAATTGTGACACAAGCTATTATTAGTATATAGTTCCGATGACCCAATTAAGCCCGGTATTTAGATTTCTGAAGATGTTTGGATTCTGTAGAGCATGATTTTAATTCAAAATATTTTTCCCACTGATTGAAAATAATATATTTTGTTTGTGGTTAAAAAGGGGTGGCCACACCGAGCGATTGTAATTTTGGTGAGTGAGTGAACATGACATTCTTAATTCTTGCCAATAACTGTTCTCCGTCCAATTCGAATGTGAACGTTTTACTAACACCGCCGTGTGCCCGTGCATAATTTCTGCGTGTTTCAAGTACCAAGTAATAAATCTAGAGTGAAGTAAAGCTGACTTGAATAGCATATCTTTATTGACCTACAAATAGAATGTTTATATTTATTTGCTTGAGTGGTATATCGTGAGAGACGCGTGAAAGTTGTCTTGATCTTAATATCCCCTTTCGGATGAATGAGTCCCGAGATCCGATCTCGCTAAGCACATACCTACCTACTAAGGGCGCGGTCTCACTAGGCGTTTAGTTTGTAGCTGACTGTCTGCTGGCTGTCGTAGAGAGCTAAAATCAGTGGTTATTCTATGACGATGAATTGACTGTGACGACGAGTTAACTGAATAACAGCAAAACAGCCGCAAACTGAACGAATTAGCGAACATTTTACCACAAAGATGGTACTGGGAGATGAAGTAAGACCCGTGTATAGATCGCTTTGCTAACTATAGGTACGCTTGGTGAGACCAAGCCCTTAGTTGAACAGTAATTTCTAAATTATATCCAAAGCTGAAAAAGTTGGAAAACATACTTAGATAACACGGGAAAAAATATATTCGCAAATGACTTCATCCATCAAGTACATACATTTTACTCTCATAACAATTTTCGTAAGACTATATTGGGGTTAAAGGTGCACCTCCACGTTGATTGACATTCCACTAATACGAGCCATTCGCTTGGCTTCATTTATAACGCATGCCGCTAAATTATGGGATGCTCTGTCAGCCTCTATCTTTCATGGTTCATATTCGATTGAGTTAGGCACTCTCAGATATCTAGTTCTGCATCGCATTTCAAGGATGCATAGAAATAATTTATGAGCAAATGAGGCTTAGCTGGTTACCACCATTTTTGGGGTTCATTTTTACATAGGAGGATATTATTATCATTTAACCGTCCTTGACATCGAATTACAATTCAAAGTCACAAAGATATTGTGCCACCGTGAATATAAATGCAACATTACTGCAAAATCTAGGACCTTACTTACCCGCACGTATTGTGAATAATAAGGAACAACGCCCGTACTTTACGTGCGTGTATTTGCGATTTTTATTTTTAACCCCCGACCCAAAAAGAGGGGTGTTATAAGTTTGACGTGTGTAGCTGTGTATCTGTCTGTGGCATCGTAGCGCCTAAACGAATGAACCGATTTTAATTTAGTTTTTTTTATTTGAAAGGTGGCTTGATCGAGAGTGTTTTTAGCTATTATCCAAGAAAATCGGCTCAGCCGTTTGAAAATTATCAGCTTTTTTCTAGTTACTGTAACCTTCACTTGTCGGGGGTGTTATAAATTTTTTATTTACACTTGTTAATTCTGAAATAATTGAGACCTTAAATATCTTTAAGCTACTCTCACTTTACAACGTTCACCGCAGTCCCCAGGTAATAAGAATTAAGAGCATTCATCATGAAATGAGTTCTAAATTCAAATGTTCTCCAAAATGCCAAAGTGTACCTTTAGCATGTAGATACGGACAAACCGTCAACCGTTTTGATTTGAGAACTGGCAGATAAGACCGTACTGTGAAATTTCACCGCGCGTTTTCCCCTCAGAATTCTTTTAACTTGAAAACTTACACATAGGGCTATGTAACGTGTGATCAGCATCAATAAGCACAATCATCAGAGTATAAAAAGGCATCATTAAAATTTAAATTTAGGATTAGAGGTTTCGTAACCATAAAGTCTCATAAAAACAGGTAGGTAATGTTTTTGATTAAATAATCAATATTTTCTCATTAGAGGCACGGGCGCACGGTTAGCTTGCTCAAGGTCAATTGCTAATTTTATTTAGGTACGCCAAGCATTGGAATTGTATTTCGTTAACTTATTTATAGTAAATACGTCTTTCGTCCTCAGCTTTACCCATGTAAAATGTAGGTCAAGCCATTAAAAAATTAGTACTATAGAAGGCCTATTTTCAAATAAAAATCATTCTATGAGGCTGTCAAAATTAGTATGATACTGGATAATATTCCAACTCACACAAATTTTTGTTTGGTATGACCAGTCTAGCCGTAATACTACGTAGAGGTCATTGGGTCAAGCTGTTTGTCGTGTTTTGGTGGAGTTATTTCCATCAAAGTTATAAATTAATGCTCTTTCGAACTGTGAAGATTCACCTCGAATGGACAGTGATTTTAAAGTATTGCGAGCATAAACAGATCAACTGTTACAATTTATTATAGTACCTAAGTAGATACAGATCATTTTCATTGTATCTATTCCATTAACAGCTAACTGTGTCCTAAATCCCAATACAATAAAGACGACTACATTTGCATAAAATGTGACTCGAGCTTAGTTTGGTATACGACGCCCACGACAGTCTATCTAACTTAAGACTGAAACACATACAGTGCACAACAGCGGCGCGACGCGACGGAAACATTTCCAACGCTTGCTTAGGAAAAGACAAGAAACTTAATGAAGGCGTTCACTCTGCGAAAGACGCATAGAAGATGCGCTCCTACGCTGGTCAATTGCGGAAATGCTATCAGTCATTGATACAATCTCAATTATTGGCTGAATTTATGGCATTTCAGCCTATCGTAAGAAAGTGTTAGCCAATCAGAGTTGTTCGCGATCGTCACCACTGTAGCTGTCAAACTGACAATCGACATGCATCCTGAACAATTCAAGCTGAATTGTGCATGCTTCATACATTTCCTTGTTCAGTTGGCGTCAGGGAAAAATGACTCTGAAATTTAATTTGCGCAGTGGGTGATTTATTATTATTGATATACGAAGTGAGGCACGAGTTCACGCGATTGGTTCGCACCGATGCGATACTGAATCTCATCTTTTGCCGTTCAGAGCTCTTTTTACCAGACGCCAACAATACTACTAATAAGTATCATGAATACATAAACGCGCGCGTTCAATGGACGGATATCCAACCGTCCAGTAACCGTCGCTATTCGCGCGTTATGTGTTACAGACTTTACTAAAACATATGGCAATCTTGAGTCATGATTAACAAATAAGCATTGTGAGGCATGGATGGCGTTTGCTCTACCTGTTATGTCTTGGAGTTTCGATTAAATGCACGTAATGCTTAACTTTAAATCGTAAATCTAGATAAGTAATAGTTTTTGGATAAAATACCATCGATCATTAATGTACTTACAAGATATAATAATATATATACTGACTGTCGTTAAAGTGTCCGTGAAAAATTAATGCACAATTAAGTATGATTGCGCATTTTTTTTTCGATAGTTTGCTAGTGTGAAAAGGTCTTACAAATCAATGCGGCAGTGTGCTTTAAGGTTCTAAAAATATTATAAACTAGCTGATCCGCCGGCTCCGCTCAGGTAAAATTTGATATGTGTCTTTAACATAATACCATGTTGACATGTTACTTCTGGAAGAGCTTCCGAATAGTAAAAGAATTAATAAAATCGGTTCAGTAGTTCCAGAGTTTATTAATTACAAATGAACAAGCAAATCTTTCCTTGTTATATTAATAACATACAAAAATAAATTAAATACTTAAAAAAAGTGAAAAATAAGTTCTAGTAGATTTTGTACGGAACTGTGTATCTTGTAACTACTTGAATGATCGAAGTAGCTACCTACCTAAAATGCGATGTAAAAATTCAAATAGAACACGGATAGGTACTGCAAGGATACACCGTAGCATGCTCACACCATGTCCAACAATTGCAGGCACGGACTTAGAACAATACTTGCCAAAGAATTTCGGTCTTCCAGAAAACAGCCCCTTCCTCGAGAAGAGTCCGCCCAACACTGCCAAGACTACCCTGAAGCCCAAAGCTCCGTCAGTGAGGAGTGCCATCATGAAGGTAACAACTCAAAATACCTACTACAAAATCAAAAATTTATTACTTTTCGAGAAATAATATTAAAAAAATGAATAACTTTTCACAATTTAATACGACTTAGTACACCATGTTATTAGACTCATTTTAACGTTCAGTTGGTGATAAAAGTGTTTCGTTTTTATAACCAAACAAATAGGATTTACTGTTGATCAGGATTACAAGACTGGTGCGTGAGCTGCGCACTGTTCCTCTCTCCTGTAGTTTAACTTTTTCAAAATATCTACAACAACTGCGATTCTTCTTTACAAAATCCTTTATCATACATTCCCTTGTGTGACAGAAAGGTCATTGTGTTTATTTTGTATTGCGTACAATATTTTTGAGATCGAATCATTAGTCATAACATCTTCCAATTCCAGCCAGCAGCAGACTTACAAAAGTGCCCGCACTGCAGCCGCAACTTCGGTATGCGCGCGTTCGAACGCCACGTGGAATGGTGCGCGGATAAAGCCAAGATACTGCCGGCCGCGCCACAGCAGCCGCCGCCACATATTGCTGACGCTAAGCAAAGGCTCAATGCCAGGACACAGTACAAAGCTCCCCCAGTGCGCGGTAGACGGTAGGTTTTTAAAAATTCTAACTAATGGACTTTTCAGATACCATGACATGACTTTCAAATGTGCGAAGGATATGTTTTTCTTTACTGCACTTACCGTATCGCATTCAGTTTATGTTAAATGCGGCTGAATGCTGATGCATCAATGAATATACATATAGATAACAAAGCTATCTATAAAATTGCGCTTGAATATTGAAAGAAACAAATTAATCTCTTGTAATATCTTTTCTAAACGTTTTTCGCAAGATCGCGGCATTCATCATCAACCAAAAACAGAACCTAAAAGACTGGGAATGTCCGCAATGTCTGGGCGAAAAAGTCGTGTTTTAGTACAAAAATGTATCATCTCGTACAAATAACTTCTTTCCTTTGAAAACAGATTTTGCGGAGGGTTAATTTAACTTCTGTGTACCATACTTTTCAGTTCGTCGCAAACTCGAGACAAATCTTCCAACAGTCGGTCCGCATCAGTGGAGTCATCGCGCGGCGTGTCCCCGCCCCGCGAATACGGGGACTATAGACATCCTAGGACAAGAGCGTCGGGTGTGTATTTTGCAGAATACTGTCTAATACTCGATCTCAAAATTCTCTTTTCCACCAGATCTAAAATAAGCTAAGCTATGAAAACTAAGCGACTCTATTGTTGGGTTTCACACATGTCTCTTGCTATACATTTTCACACATCATTGGATGGGGAAAAGACAGCATAAATGCCCCAATTTTTTTTGACACGAAAACACTATATTCGTAATATTTTTTTACAGAGTCAATGTCAAGTAACGATTGCCATGAAGATGCTTCCCCGCATGTTCCTGTCATCAGAAATTCGAGAACCATGCAACATAATTCATCTGGTGACGCTAACATCAAAGCTAGACAAGCGAGACTAGCAAGAGACCTGAGTAGTTCTAGGTATGTTGATATTGAATTATTAGGTACTTTACTGTAGTTCTAGCGTCATTTGATCAATATGTCGCAAATAAGGGGAAAGGAAGGGGAAAAGTTACATTTGATAAGGTTATGTTAGTATTGAGTTTTTAATTACTGTCTTTTTCCGTTCCTAGCTCCTTGTTTTTTATTTGAAACTTAACGTAAAATTTGACAAAAACGTTAAAGATATCCTTCCTTTCCCTTTCCGTAGAAATATCCAAGGATCATACCCGTCCCCTGTCCAACAAACCAATACAGATCCCAACATTAATAAGCATAATTCACAAAGAAAACAGCGAAACCAATTGAATACTAAAAATAAACAAGAACAATTAAAGAAACTTGAGGAAACCGTTTCGAAGTTCAATGAAAGAATTAATGAAAATGCAAAACAGAAAGCAACTAAAAGTACCAAAATACATTCCGAAATGAAAGATTCCACGCATAAAACTCAAATTCCAGTGTTGAAAAAACTTAAACCCGAAGAAAAGAAGACATCTGAAGAAAAATGTAATGAGGATAAAGCAAGTGATCGTGCAAATAGTAAAAAAATTAAGCCAACCCTAAGATCACCAACCAAAACGAAAATAAGAAAAGAAACTAAGAACAACATAAAAGACAGGACAATGAGTTTGGATAGTCTAGATGATAGTTCGGTAGTTACTAACAGGATCAAGAATTGTCAATCAATTGGTATAAATACAGAACTTTTATGTCCTTGTGTGCCTTGTGTGATACACGATACATTTGAGGAAAAAATCATCATTAAAAGGCAGAATAAAACCAATAATAAACAGCTTGACCAGAAAAGTCAACTAAATCCAGAAGTGGAATTATTGTTTAAAAATCTAAATATGACTAGTTCCTCAGACATTATGTTTAGTAAAAACGGTATGCAGCTGGAATCTATCAAAGATGTAACATTTATAAATTGTAATCAATCGTCAACTACTAGTGATGATAAGAAATCTGTCGCTAAAATTGATACAGAAATCAAACATTTGGAAAATGATCATACAGAGTCAGGCTATTTTATTGCTGAAGCTACAAACGAATTCAATACAAATACAACAGATGATATTGCAAATTTATCAATAGAAAATATGGAAGAAAATCAGGAACTTGATTTGAGTGGCAATAATTTTGAAGACTCGTTCGAAATTAAAAAAGAAGTAAACAATAGTAATATTGTTTGCCGTCATGGGAGCGGGGATACGTATACGAAATTTACAGAAGATCCCGCAGATTTAGAAGAATTTTTTAATTTGACTGATAAAATGATACAAAGTACCAATGAAAACGATATAAACGCTACTGATATAGAAAAATCACTCGAAAATATTCACACGCCTCAGACTAATTCACTTGAATCTATGAATGAACAATCAACAGAAATTGTAAAACTTAACTTTTCAGATGCTTTACAAGACTTAAAAAATGACTTCAAAGATCTTTTACAAGAGGTGAAAGACCAAAAAATTAGTATTAATGTCACAAATAACTGTGAAAATATGACAGATGATGATGATAGTAAGAGAAAAGTTTGTGATATGGAACATATTACTGTATATCAACTTAAATATTATGAACGAGAATCAAATATACAAATTGAAAATAATTTATTAGATAAAAATACTTCAGAACTAAAGCTACCAGCAATAAATGAAACAAATCGATTTTTACAAAGAGAAGACAGTGACAACATTAAAAATTCTAAAAAAAAGAAAGGACATAAAAAATGTAGATTGTTAGGTCAACAAAAAAAAACTGATAAAAAATATCAAACGTTTATCATAAAGGAAAAACAGGAAGAAAAGAGTGATGAAGAACCGCCTCTCAAACTGCCTCGTATCGATATTAAGAGGTTTTATTTTTTGTAACTATTTTTATTGTTATTCCATAATGTAAGCATGTAGGAAGTAGAAATTTTACTATAGCTAGTTATCAAAATTGTAGTAATTGTAGATACTGTATTAAGTTTGTACTTTATAAATCAAAACCCCATGACCTATCCGATAATTCTGTTACACTGTAGATGATAATATTTCAATTTATTTCAGGCTTGATGATACTTATGACCCATTCGCGTCAGCTGCTAGGCAGATGAAAGAACTCATGTCCTCAGACACAAATATTCCTAACAAAGTTCATAGTAATTCCTTCAAAGATCCTAGTAGAACCTTACCCAGCTTGCGCCCTGCTAAAGATAAACAGTCTACGCCATACCAGCGTTCAGAGAACACTAAGAAAATAAAAGACACAATAAACAAAACATACCAAAAAACACCAACCTTACAAAGAATGAAGTCGTTTGGTAGCACAAACAACGATAACAGTAGTAACACTTTTGGGGGTAGATGCAATTCATTCAGGATGAATAAAAGTGACAAGAAAGTTAGTCAAAAACTTAATACGACATTTACGAAATCTAGTAAGGAAAACATAAGTTCTAACGAAAAATCTTACTTCAGTCGGAGCAGCAACTTAAATAGATCTTATTCCAGTTACTCAAATTCTAGTTACAGTACACCTAAATTAAAAGATAAAATACCAAAAATATCACAGTCAATGCATCATGGTTTTCAGCGTAACACTATTAAACAACCCCTTAAATTAGACAAAATAAGTAAGAACGAAGAAAAGAAAGATTTCATAAATCTCGATTCCCTGCTTTCCTTTGATAATTCGTCAATGACTGACAGTAATTACATAGACCCTAGGCTCATTAACGAAAACGACAACTTGCCAATAAATGTGAACACTATATTAAATAATCCAGACATTATAAGTAGCATGGAGTCATTGCTTACTACTGAAAATTTACCGGCAAAATTCGAATCTTTTAGTGCAAATAAAAATAACAACGAATCTAACAATATGGCAGATTCCTTAAGCATTAAAGTAGAACAAAACAATAATCTCAACCTAAAAAAAATAAGTTCGTCAACTATAAGCGATTATAGCTCACAGTACGATAAAATGATGTCTTCTTTAGAACAAAGTATAGCATCTAAGGCTTCCGTTAGAGATGATGATTCTCTATGTGAAGACTTCGATCTAGAAGAATTTATGATTTCTTTCGATGAAGAGGTCCATAAACAAAAATCACAAAATAAACGCATTTGTAGTTCCACAACTAGAGTTGTAGCGTCTGACATGTGTAATGATGTAAGGGGCTCCGATACTAAAGTCGTTAATTCTCCAAAAATAGTTAATAGTGGTAGTAATGGATTAATTCCTGTCAACAAATCGACTTCTCTTATTTTTAGCAGTAACAATGTTGTGGGTGAGAAGCTTTTCCCGTCCTCTGTCAAACGTTCCACCTCCCTCCTTGATTCCATTCAAAAGAAGACCGCCACGAAAGCTGAGAACTCGAAAGGACGTCACCAAACGGACCAACTAGAAGAAGATTTAATGCAATCTTTAAAAGATTTCGATAAATTATACGAGTCTGAAAGAAAGGACAACCATACGTCGAACAAAGATATTGTCAGTAATAATAATAACAAAAAATCATACAGCAGTACAACAAAAAAAGATTTTCGACGAAAGATTGACCATAAGAGAGGAAAGCCTGATAACACATCGAATGGAAACTACACACCGAATGGAAAATCAAGCACCGATTCAGCGTATAGCAGGTTAGTCAGGTACTAAAACAAAACCCCGTAAAAGTTACTGGGAATACTTTTATTTTATATTTTCATAAATTGTGTGTGTTTCAGCTTAAACAGAATCTCGCCATCTAAACTATCTTTATGTAACGCAAAAGAATCGAACGGACTCACTTCCCTAGAACAAATACCCGCTGGGTCCGACTCGAGCGGTAGTCAGAAAGACGACATCCGCTCCATATCCAGTGAAGAATTCTTGGCGATGGAAAGATCTGCGGAGCTGGATGGACCAATTAAATCTTCCAATGGAATACAAAGATCTGAGATGAGCAAGGAATCGGAATCTTTAGTAGTAAACGGTAAGTCAATTAAAGGATAATAATATCATAATTGCTTATTAGAAACTGCTAGAACCTATCGAATGAAAAATATAATGATACCAAATATAATTAATTTAACTACATCCCTAAGTTACCTGTAGAAATTGTAATGTTATATCGCACTATATACTCTTTTAATATAGTTTAATTCTCAAAGTACCTATCTAGTTTAACAGAAATAATTAACCTAGTGTGAGTGTATGAGTGCATGCGCGTGCTTTTCATGTATTTTATAATGTCTCACGGGAACGCCTCTCTAACTTTTCAGTTATGTGCCTTTTAAGCAAAAAATTACTTGCTTTAACGGTGAAGGAAAACATTATGAGGAAACCTGCATGCCTGAGAGTTCTTTATGTAGGTACTCACATCTTTGAGTCTGTCAATCCGCGTCGGGCCAGCGTGGCAGACTATGGCCTAAACCATTCTCACTCTGAGAAGAGACTTGTGCTCAGTAGTGGGTCGGCAATGGTTGGACCATGATGATCATGATGTTGATGATTATCGCAATCTGAAATTCCTTTTGGCAGATAAACGCGTCAGTTCGCGAGCGTCGTCACGCCACAGTCCCACGTGGCACGCGCGGCCTGAAGCGCTCAGCTCGAGCGGCTCGGAGTCGTCACTGCACCGCCCGCGTCGGGATTCCGTCCCCGCGCCGCGCCTGTCTCGCTTCTGCCACGAATGCGGCAGTCGGTTCCCCGTGGAAACCGCCAAATTTTGCATCGAATGTGGCGTTAAAAGACTTGCAGTGTAAATTATAAACGATACTGTGTGTGAGCGATTTCTAGTCTAAAATCAGTGGTACATGTTGGGCCAATGTGCTTAAAGCCAAGAACAATTTATGAATCTAGCTAACATTTTGCGTTTGGAAATCCGCGCCCCAGTACTGTCCACAAAATCTGAGCAGAAATTTGTGTACAGAAGGGGTTGCCCTAAGTAAATTTCTGAAAATCTGCGTCAGCCGGACAATAGTCGTGATCGTTGGCTGTTTGTACGTATGTACACGATTTGCACATGTGCACAAATAAATAAAAGACGCACGTTTTGTGGTAAACATAAAATAATTAAAAACTTGAAATAAGCGCGCGCAAATGCGCATGCACAAAAAAAGCAAACGAACACGATTGGCTGTCACGGACACGCAGCTACATTCGCGTGAACGACGTGACTTCCTTCAACATTTCCATGCCATGACATTTGAACAGAATAATTTCACGCGTTTTACCGTGTACGATTTTCTTCTAATATGTTCTTGGCTTGAAGCAAGATAGCCTATTTTGGAGGTACACAGTCGATATAATTGTTTTGGTCCAAAGAGTATGAAGGGAAAAATAGTTTGTCGATGAAGTCATTTTGAAAAATACGGCCGTGGCGATGTCATTTGGTCTATTTTTAGTTGCAACGTTTGTCGTGAAGATACCGAGAGTTTTCTCTCTGTCTGCATATTATAATGTTAATGTAATATTTGGGTTTTGCTCATTTTTAATATAAATTGATTAACATATTAAAAATAAAGTCTCTATAAAATAAAATGAGTAAAGGTTTAATATTACATTTTTTATTTATTATAAACAGTTTTGGCTTTGTTATTTTAATATTGCAATGACAAAAAGATCTCTTACTCACTGACAAATATGAAAGAATGATTGATCGAACTTTCTGGAAAAATGATGAGCATATTATGGCTTAGTATAAAAATATAGGAAGTACTTAGGTCTATTTGTTTATTAACTATAACATAGTGTTACCAAAAATAACTGCTATTGTAATTAGTGCCTTCCCTGGTAGATGAAATTGATTTCAATATTTAATGTATCTGTAATAATTTATCAATAATACAACCGACATTGTTATTCGTCAAAGATTATATGATCTTGTTTGCTAATAACATTGTTAAGCTAAGATTACAGATAGATTGAATATTGAAACACATCGCAGGCTTCAAACTATAGGGGAGTACAAACAAAATTGCGAATGCTTTTCTATGCCAGCATTAGCGAAAGACAGTCTCAATCATAATGTTGGAACTTTCAAGAAAATAGTGAAATACTTTTTACGCATGATTATTTACAACAACAAAGTTATTCACGGTTAACATTAATAAATCACACTAATATTATAAAGGCGAAAGTTTGTATGTGTGTGTGTGTGTGTGTGTGTGTGTGTATGTTTGTTACTCCTTCACGCAAAAACTACTGGACGGATTGGGCTGAAATTTAGAATGGAGATAGATTATACTCTGGATTAGCACATAGGCTACTTTTTATCCCGGAAAATCAAAGAGTTCCCACGGGATTTCGAAAAACCTAAATCCACGCGGGCGAAGTCGCGGGCATCGGCTAGTAATGAATAAATCTATCCACAATCTGCCGATAGCAATGAGTTCGTTGTCAAACAAAGACCATACAATTTTTCTTTAATATAGTTGTCTTATCGACAGATTGCTGATAGGATTGATTATTATTATTAATTTTAGCCAATTTGGTAGTGTGTATGTCCTGAAAAGTAAGGGCGCAACACAAATACGCCCCCTATGGTTTAAGCCCACCACATGTTAAACAATACTGAGTATTCCTAAAACGATTTTACTTTTTATTTATTTATTGAACTGGGGCCAGCAGCTTTTATATTGAAAAAACTGTGATATATCAAACAACATACATGATCATTAAAAACGATTTAAGTACTACAATCACGAATGAATTAAGTGCCAATTTTTATTTGTGTTTTGAATGGAATTTTGCGATGAAGTATTTTATTTATTTTTACGTTTTTGCACTTATCAGTAAAAGTATGTTGTTGTTTTTTTTAATTTAATTTAAATACACTTCATTAATTTCTTATTAACATCGCCTTTTCTACAAATGTAGCCATTTTTAACAAGACTGATTTTATTTTCAATTGTTTGAAAATATGATCCTAACTTATTGTTATAATGCATTGTTTTAATAAATAATAATAATAAATAATTATTACAATTATCATGTAATAAATTAACATTTGAATATTTATATGTTTTAATTTTCCCAGGTCCCTGACTGTTCCTAAAATATTTAAGTTCAATGCAATGTGCATTGAACTTAGATATTGCAAATAAAATTTTACAAGTACTTTTGGATTCTGAATACCTTTGGTTAATTTTGCCGCAGTGTGTCGTTTATGTTGAGGCAAAAAGCTTCATTATAAAGATTTATTCAGTATATTTTTCTTAATTGTAACAATTTGAAAATTACAAAAATATTTACAATTACCAATGTACCCAGGGCTATAGCCTAAATGTCCCTTTATAAGCTTTCCTGGTAGGTATTGCGCCTCTCACTCGTAGCCTCCTCAAGGCTTCTCTTAGGTGTTTTGGCTGTAAAGGCCCTGGCTCACCTGAGTTTTCCAATACTTCCAAGGCTGAAAAAATGGACAGGCACTCTTAAGATATCGGATTTAAGTCACAAACTATAAAACGGTATACGATTTCCGACGTTATACTAACTTATGCCATGCAATAATCTTTATGAACCACGTAAACCATACATATTGTATTGTATCCATGGCCTAAATTCGTGTTGTAACGCTGTCCATAACTTATACCAGTAGGCCAGTTTTTCACCATAAAAAATGTATTATAATATGTAAAGTATTATATGTGAATTATAGCAATATATTTTTGCCTGGTGGAAAAATGAGTTACATAAGCACAATGTAAAGACAATACTCTGTGATCTGTGAAGTCACAGCTAAGCGCTACTCAGGTTTAGGGCATACAAGCTTAATATACTTATGATACTCTGGCTAGTCCAAGTATTATTGTCCGGCGTATCGACCATGCAATAATGAATACTTAAGTCACACATTTCATAATGAACTAGTTCTAATTCAGCCCAAGTTGAAACGATCTAGCCGCGATTTTACGTAGGCGAAGGAGTGAGGGCAAAAGCTAGAACCTATAGGTATAGCACGTAACTGAGTAGGCTCCTGAGATAGTGGAGCGGTGAAGGAGAGGCGACAGTTCAAAAATCACAATCAAAAATCGTTTATTATCAGTGACTCATGTTTACATACAACTCAAGGAGGTTGAACAGTTATCACAAGTTGGCGAATCACTGAGCTCTCGCGACACTACAACGTACCCTTCACTCACTGCTCTACTACTGCAGAAACCTACTCAGTTGTGTTATGCCTGTAAATAAAGTACACACCTTCTTCAACCACCTCTCCGACGAAAACTTTGGCAATACCAGACATGGCTATGACCACATTCTGACCCACCGAGCAGCCAGTGATGGTCTGCATCAATCGTTTTACAGCTGCCTTGGGGAACGCCGCTCGTCGGTACATCTCATATCGGTTTAGCTGCTCTTCAGTGAAGTTTGATACTAATACTCTATAAAAGTGTTTTTTTTTCATTACAAACATGATACTAGGGGTTTAGGGTTTATGCACCCTGACACATTCACACGTGGTAGCGAAAGGAAAGCCTTTTAAATTAATAAAAATGATTTTCACTTTCGTGAGTGAATTGCGTCATTGTGCTAAGGGTGATATATAATTAAAAATTAAATAGAAATTGATTCATGATTGTGCTTACTAATGTGTACCCAGACATATACAAATTTTTAATAACACCAGCATGCAACATTATAATGCTGACAATTTGTTAGAATACAATTTAAAAGAAACTTACTGCATTTTTTCTCTCTCTTCCTCCTCCATTTCTTTTTTAGTTTTTCTCTCTCTTTCCCTTTCACTCATCATTTCTTCTGTAGTTTGATAATCCATAGATGTATCATTTTGTTGATACTCACCTATACTTGGAATTCCTAAATCACTATTCCCTTCACTTAGCTTTAATTCCTCTCTATTTATCTCTGTCTGAGATTCATCTATAGTATGATTATTCTCAAAAGAATAATCGTTAATGTATGACTCATAGGGATCATTATTGTCTGTTAATGTATCAGTTTGTGTAATATAGTTATCAGTGGTTTCAGTATAGACATTTCCGAGCCCTTCTTCAGTTGTAATATTTTGTAAGTTTTCAGTAAACTCATCTCCCATTATGTTTTTATTATCTGTGCTGTGTATGCTTTCACTATAGTTTGTAAGTGTTGTGTCTGTAAAGATCAATAAATTAATTTTAATGTTACACTTTTTTTAGACACAGAAGGGAATATTTTTATCCACTATATATCTGCTATGGATAAACTACGGAAATTATACAGGAATCATATAACATAATAAAGACTATTACTATTAAGCTAGTTAGGCCCTTTGTGTTCCCCATAATTCTTTACTCTTCAAATAGATGGACCCTAGAAGAGAGTGAGGAGGGAATAAGAAGTGAAAAGGAAACAAACCGGGCCATTCTCGAAATGCTCAGCACCAAGCAGCATTGTACAAGCACACATCTTCACTTTTTCAACCACACATCTAGGTGTATAAGTGTGTCCATAGAATAACTTGTGGTGCAAGACAGAGTCAAAGACACCAAAGCATGCAACAGTTCACCCAAAACTTGGAAAGATGGCCTATGAGATAGACAGTTCAAATATAGCCTACAATGGAAATTACACAAATGTGCAAGAAACACTGTTTTCAGGGAAGTGTGGTGGCAGATCGTCAAAGGAACCACAGCTGAAATGATAACCACAACTAGTCTGCTAATACAGTAACACCTAAGCAAAAAAAGGGTATATTTTGCAAAAGCAATGAATATTGAATGCTTGAGCAAAGGTTAAGTTTTATTTACAGTTTTAAATGTTAGTACCATTTCATAATGATCATGAGAACCACTATATGAAATATTATCGACAATAATAATAATTAATTATCATTTAAGTACCTACTAATAATTATTAACATTTACAGTTCCATTCAGATCTATGTTTATCTAAATATATAAAAGGAAAAAATGACTGACTGATTGATCTATACCTACAGCTCAAACTACTGGCAAATTTTGCATGCAAATAGCTATTATGTCGTAGCACAATAGCACAAGGTCCGTAGACCATAGATATCTGCTGAGAAAGGATTTTTTTAAATTCAACCCCTTAGGAGGTAATATGTGCCATTGAAATTTGTGAAGTCCATGAGGATGAATTTTTGGGGATAAGTCAGTTTAAAATATTTCTAGAATAAAGAAAAATTTAAACTATAGTTCGAGCATTACCTAAATAAAAACTTGCATCACGTTCCTTTAAATCACTACGACGAAATCCTTTGAATTTAGCTTAAAAGAAGCTTACTTAAATGAATCTTAAAATAAGCTTGAATACTTACATTCTGGTTCATCTCTAAGCAATTTATCTTCTATTTCCAACGAAATATCTTGAGAGTCTTCTTCATTAGAGTCACTATGATCTAGCTCATGAGCCAACTCTTCCTCTGAAATTTTAGATTTATTAGAAAAACTGAAGTAGGGCAAATTAAGTTTTAATTGCAATTTGAACTAACCTCTTAACCTTTCAGCTTCGGACAACCCATCACTACTTGGATTATCAGCCATTGCCTACAATTTGCTAAAATGTTTTCTATTTCTAGGTTTGGTATTTATATCTAATTTATATTTTATTATTTTTAGTTTAGCGAATAATTAGTAAAAATGAAAATACAAGCTTGTTTGTTTTCATTTTTTGACAATTGACAGATGGTTGACACCATTGGTCCATTGACTCAACAAACGACGTTTGTGTCGTACAGTAGGAACGGGTAACATTGGTATAGTGGTGAGGATTTTTGGAAATGTTTCCAGCTTATTCTCAGCTTATACAAAACCTGACCAAGCGCAAGTCGACCGTCACTCTTATTTTGTAACTAATATATTTCCTTATATAAATTATAATTTTGGGTGAAGGTATATGAAAAAACACATTTATTTCCAAGCTTCACTACAAACCATGAAAGAAAACCCCTAATGAAATGAAATGTTCGTTTGTTTGAGTTACAGCTTACAAACTACTTGTAGAAACTTCTTAATGATTTAAGATTGAGATGATCTAACTACATAGTTACTAGTAAACTCGGATTACTAGTAAGTTATTATTCAGTATTCCATACTAATGTTATACGAATATCTGTCTGCTACGTTTTCATGGCCCAACCACTGAACCGATTTTAATGTACAGACATGGGATTCATCCCATTGAATGCATTGATTGATTTTCTATCCCGGAAAATAAAGAGTTCCTACTAGTTACCTAGTTACCTATTTATACCTACTATTTCAAAATTAGTTTTTGCAGGTATTTTTATTTTTTGTTAGAGAGAGAGAGCCAGCGAGGCCGAGTGCCAGACCTTCGTTATTTTATAAAAGCTGAAACTTTCCCTGCGTCCCCAACATAGGGAGGAACGATCAGCAACTATGAAGTTTAGATGATGGATGACAGATGACAATAAGCAGAGAAACTTTCAGCTTTTATAAAATAATTAAGGTCTGGCGCTCGCTGGCTCTTAGTGCCTTATTCCCTACTTGTAGTTATTAACTATATTAATTTTATTTAATTTTATGACTTATTAGACGACTTTCTAAAGATACCCGTTAGCACTATTAAGAATGTGCTTTTTTAGCTTTTACACATCTTTATTTTAAGAGCTTTTTGTTGACTTCATGACTTTCATTTCATTAAAAGGACGTTATCGATTTTGAACAAATCTTGTTTTTGACAGGTCTCTGACAGATAGATAAGGAAAAGTTGGCCGTGTGAATGTCGGTCACGCAGCATTAATTCTCAAAAATTGTAGACTAAAAGTTTATAAAATCGTACTCTGGTGCGGACAGGGAGTTCCATCATGAGTGCATTAATGAAAGCAGCTTTATCCCGCAGTCCTGCCGCTCTGGTAATTGCAAAATAATAATTATTGCGTATGCGTATATTCCATTATTTTGTTATGTAATATTACGAAATAGAAATGTTTTGAAGGTATAAATGTCTTATAAACTCAATAAATAGCGTTGAAATTATCTAATTTAAGTACCACACATGACCTGCCATGCATTTAGAATTTTTCCAGTATCTCTATTGCATACCAAACCTGTTTTTTATACCTAAGCTAAAATTTTCGATTTCGATCAATCGACAAGTTTATATACGTTAAGAACATTTTACTCATATCTATGTATAAGCTCCTTATACCCTGCTTATCCTTAATTTATGTAAAACAATACAGCTAACAACTTGAGTAACTTCTTCAAAATAAAAGCTAATATTCATCTGTGTCTTATCCTATTGTAGTCTTCATCATTATTTTTGTTTTCCATCTATAGTCAAGTGATCTTTCATGAAAAAGCATTTTATTGAAGTTGTGTTTATTGTTGTTTCAGGCCACTCATGTCTATAGAAACCTACATTTATCAGTGGGAGGTGCATCTCCACTGAAAGATGCTACAGTCAACACAGGGAAAGGCTACACAGTAGTTGATCACCAACATGATGCTTTGGTGATTGGAGCGGGTGGAGCCGGTCTCAGGGCAGCCTTTGGCTTAGTGCAGGAAGGGTTCAAGACAGCTGTAGTTACCAAGCTGTTCCCTACAAGATCGCACACAGTTGCTGCACAGGGAGGCATTAATGCAGCACTAGGTAAGCAGCATTATTGCAACTACCTATGACTACAAATGAACCAACTAATTACAAAGGAATATGGCATCTTTAACTCATACAGTTTCTCATATGATGTGGAATTTTAAAATTAATTTTATATTTAAGGTAACATGGAGGAAGATAATTGGCTGTGGCATATGTATGACACTGTCAAGGGTTCTGATTGGCTTGGAGACCAGGTAAGCATAACAAACCATGATAAGCTTACTAATAATACATTCTGAAGTAATAAAGGGAAAAGTTTCCACCATGTTGTGACATCTTAATGAAATGAAACAATAATAGGAATATATTCAGATTCACCATGTTTTTAATGTTTTCAAAGAATTTTGTCCTATAAATCCATTGATTAAGACTAACAGCTTAGTACTGGAACCGTATATTGTATGGTGTTACAACTTCTTCAGTAGTGGTTTATACTGGTCTAGCTGGCCATAAACAGTTTAATCCATTTAATATTCTGTCTAGGATGCCATACACTACATGACAAGAGAGGCGCCTCATGCTGTGATTGAACTGGACAACTATGGCATGCCATTCTCTCGTACGCCAGAGGGAAAGATTTACCAGAGAGCCTTTGGTGGTCAATCTCTAAAGTTCGGAAAGGGTGGACAAGCCCATAGATGCTGTGCTGTAGCTGATAGGTGAGCAATTATTGTAAACTAGATGATATGATTATGATATGACTTCATCCACATGGATTAAGGTTTTTAAAAAAGGTGTGCGTTTTTGTACTTTTGGTTTGGATTCACCAAACGTTAGCTTTAGTCGTTTAAATAACTGTACTTCTAGATTTTAGAGTATGATACCCGCGATTTCATCTGCGTGTATATATATATTTTAATCCTGCGGAAACCTCTGATTCTCGAGAGTAAAATGTAGTCTATATAGTTGCGGGATGCAAGCTATCTCTGTACCAAATTTCGTCAAAATCGTTCCGATAGGCCATGAAAAGCTAGCAGACAGACTGAAACACTTTCGCATTATTATAATATTAGCATGGATTACTACACACAAACTATTACTTTAACAGAACTGGCCACTCCCTGTTACATACACTTTACGGACAATCTCTACGATACGATTGCGAATATTTCATTGAATACTTTGCCTTGGACCTGTTGATGGAGGATGGAGTCTGCAAGGGCTGCATTGCACTCAACCTTGAAGATGGAACCCTGCATAGGTAAGAAATTATACCTTATTTTTCCTTCGTACTTGAGTGACTTTTGTTCAATAGCTTGAAAGCCACTTTGTTTTCTATTATTATATAAATATTTTACAAACGCTTTTAGTATGTACAAGTAATGGAGATATATATAAAATTTTACCATTCATTTTCCTTAAAAACTGCGAAATTTATTAAGTTCCGATTATTTAAAATAGTCATAGCATGGTTGAAAACCAAAGTATCAATAAAAATTGTCGAAACCTGGTATACCTTCCCAATTTTTTTGTATATACATATTACATATGGTAAATGCTAATTGAATGACAATATCGTGTGCCAATATTAACTCAGCTGTATAAAATCGTTTAACAGTTGCAATTAGCAAATATATGATAACTGCTATGTAAATATATCATGCAATATGTAGTGTTGATACTATTAGGTCAATCATTCTTCAAGCAAAAAATGAGCTATGAACAAGTAATAAACTGATAGAAAAACACTTTCACAACTTAGAATAATTATTTACTGAAGAATGAAGTTTAACTTAAAAATATGTTCTTTTCTTATTTATTTAAGAATGTAAATGTGGGAAGTTATCATTTTCTGAGTTAAAGAACGTTTTAGTCACAATATATATTGTGACCCCATGCTTTGAATGCCATTCTATCCCAAAGTACCTCAACACATTTTATATTCCCTTTTGTTTGTTTGTTGTCCTGATTTGCCTTTTATTGACCAAAGTCGATAAATGTAAATCACAATGGATAATACGCTTCACTGATGCTATATTTTGTAGATTAATTTTGTTCAATGCGCTAATATGTGGGGTATCTTTCTACTCTTTATTATACTGCATATTATAATGTACACTTCTTCTTCTCTCTGGGCTGGTTTCCGCATTCAAACGTTTCCGTCTGTTGTGCGTATTATAATGTACACATGAACAGATAAAATTCTATTGACACAAAGCATTAGTACGATAATCTCAAGAATCACCTAATCTGTGTTGATATTTTCCATTACGTAGTAATTCTGTTTATCAAAAATATCAATAATAAAAATGTTTCATGATATTATCAATCTGAGCACGCGTCGTATATTTTAAGATATAATATTTTCGCTGTATTCTATATTGTTTGTTGTTTCATGAAATAATATAAGGGGTGTGTGTGTAATATAATTTATAATTTTATATTGAGAGGATGATTTTTATGACTTGCATTTTTGGTGCATAATAAGTAGGTATTAGTAAGGAAAAGATTCAAAAATCGACCTACACATTCGCGCCTTTTTTTCATTATGCTTCACACAATTTTGTACTTTCTGTAATGGAAATAAAGTTCAGCTTACTTTGCGACATTTTAGAAAAGAGGCGACTTTTTCAAATTCATAACAGACATCATGTAATGATGTCTAAAAAAGATTCATCACTGCTGACAAGACTGACAACAGCAATCTGAACATGTTTGCGAGTAAGATGGACTTGCCAATATCCATGAATACATTATATTATGTGGTAATACGGCCACAAACATAATGATTTTATTTATTTTTGTCAAGTTTATGGCAATAGTTATTAATATTACTCATAAGTATCAGAACAATCAGATTGTACTCTACTAACAAAATTAACCTCAGATATTTCAAATAAAAAAGATTTATAAATCTCTGACGGCTAAATTGACAAAATTAGTCGGAGTATGCCCGACTAGTCTCGAAACAGACTAACTCCTCCTTGGTGCCGCGTCGCGAACAGAGGCCCTTTGGAAAAAGATCTTTGACAGGTTCGAAATTAGTCTCGTATACTCCGACTTATCACGTGAGTTCAGCCGTCAGATTTATAATTGATATGACGACGTTTTTTAAACGCTTAAATATTTTTTTTTTATATTTGCTTAAGTATGCTTTTATCTTTTGAAGTTGTGCTTGCGAGTATAATATTATCAACTTTAGTGCAGTAGACACAAGGATTATTTTGTGTCAGGTTCCAAGCCAAGAACACGATCCTGGCGACGGGCGGCACGGGACGCTCGTACTTCAGCTGCACGTCGGCGCACACGTGCACGGGCGACGGCACGGCCATGGCGGCGCGCGCCGGCCTGCAGAACGAGGATATGGAGTTCGTGCAGTTCCACCCCACTGGTAATACTTGACAATGGACATAGAGCCGGTGTTATCCTATTAGTATCTACTAATTAACTATTAGGTATAATAGACTACCTGATATTATGCGCACATCATTATACGCTAACGCTACGCTTCATAAGCCCAATGAGTGCGAGCCGAGATAGACTGATTAGAATGATTTATTGCCCAACGACTCAATTCATAATGCGCGGACTATAACAGGTAATAGTATCACACTATCACACTAATATTATAAAGGAGAAAGTATGTATGTGTGTGTGTGTGTATGTGTGTGTGTGTGTGTGTGTGTGTATGTATGTATGTTTGTTACTCCTTCACGCAAAAACTACTGGACGGATTGGGCTGAAATTTAGAATGGAGATAGATTATACCCTGGATTAGCACATAGGCTACTTTTTATCCCGGAAAATCAAAGAGTTCCCACGGAATTTTAAAAAACCTACATCCACGCGAACGAAGTCGCGGGTATCAGCTAGTAAAGTATATAGTATAGATCTCAGGCTTAGAGTAGTTAGCGCACTGTCGCCTTTTTTCTTCGGCCACGGACTTTCAGCAGTTACTTTCCAGAGGTTCTTTTTCGACACTTTACAAAATTATAGAATGAATCTGATATTGTGGCGCTAACTAAACGAACACAAATCACTATCAGGGCTTTATAAAATCTGAGTGCAGCTACAAAGTGGCTCAAAATCTTATAATCAAAAGCTGATATGATATCAATCAACAAGTGAAAAGATTTTTTAATCCAGCGAGATAAATTTGCGTAGTATCTTTAAAATTTACGCCTTGGTGGTTATCTTATCAGTTTTGTAGTTCGAATATTGCAACGAAGTAGGTATATTGTGAACTTAAAAATATGTAGGATATGTAAACTTCTCTCTAGGGGGGTTTATTTTTTCAGTCTTATGATAAAAAGCAGATAAGTTTGATAAGGAAAGAATGTTCGAAGTTTTTTTATTATGTGGACAGTAATTATTATTATAACTTCCAAAAATGTCATGGGTTTTCGTTTACTAACAGTTTTTTTTTTAAATAAAAAATAGCGAGCAAACGAGCAGGCGGATCATCTGGTGTTAAGTGATTACCGCCGCCTATTAACATTTGCAGCACCAGAGGTACCGCCGATGCGTTGCCGGCCTTTCAGGAATTAGTTGGTCCGCCCCTTGAATAACCCCATGTTGTAATCTAGTTTAGTTTCAAAACGCTGTCATTTTAATTTATTATCTCGTGGCGGCCAACGTTGCTTTATTGCCGTCTCTTTCTCAGTGCACTACAGTGAATGAATCTATCCTTCTCACATTTTTGGTTGGTTCTGGCCCCTTAAAACCCAGGTATCTACGGCGCGGGTTGCCTCATGACGGAGGGCTGCCGCGGCGAGGGCGGCTTCCTCGTCAACGCGAAGGGCGAGCGCTTCATGGAGAGGTACGCGCCCGTCGCCAAGGACCTCGCCAGCCGAGACGTCGTGTCCAGGGCCATGACTGTCGAAATTATGGAGGGTGAGTTCACTTTAAATGAGTTGTAATTCTTATTAAAAAGAAAAATTGAACCCAGCAAAACTCTTTATTCAATTGTTTATCTAATTGTGTTAGTTGGAAATTAAAGTAATCTGTATTTTGGGAATTAGGAGGCAATGCATGAAGCCAAGCATTTGCCTCACTTTTGTTGTTTTGTTAACATTATTAATATTTACTTTATTTTTTAAAATTAAATCGGTTCATGTAAAGAAAACACAAAAGTATTGTAAAAAAAATATTTTATTTAATTTGATATTCAAAGTTTAAAGTCTTTTATTCCGACCAAGTACAATTCGTGCACTTTTTATGGTCAAGTGTTGAATTTAAATGGATTAATAACTTAATTGATGTACCTAATGGTGATGATAATAATGATAATTGAATAAATTCATTACGTAAACGTATGTATTATGGATGACGTGAAATCAAAGAAAAATTGCCGTTTCATAGCCTACCTAGCGTCAAATTTGGGAACATTTGACACCTGCCAGTGATGTCGAAGCCTCGTTTTGTTACAAGTTCCCTAACGGGCTTGAACTTTAGCGCAGTGTTTTGCTCGGGGGTTTAACAAGCATAGGATGCAGCCTTTAAAAAACGTTTTCAAAGGTATTTTCGCGCGTAGGTAGAGGTTGCGGGCCAGAGAAGGACCATGTGCACTTGCAGCTGCACCACCTGCCGCCCGACCAGCTGAAGCAGCGCCTGCCCGGCATCTCGGAGACGGCCATGATCTTCGCGGGCGTCGACGTCACCAAGGAGCCCATCCCCGTGCTGCCCACCGTGCACTACAACATGGGCGGCACTCCCACCAACTTCCGCGGGGAGGTGAGCAGATTCAGCCGTTACTTACACCAGCAACGCATTGGTGGTTCCTCTGGTGCTGCAAATGTTTATGGGCGGTGGCAATCACTTAACATACGGTGACCTGACTGCTCGTTTGCTCGCTATTTTTATTAAAAAAAAATACCAGGAAGGAAGCATTTGGGTATCGTCTTCGCTCTCAAGCGACGAATGTCCACTATTAGATATAGGTATCCAGGTCCAGCAGCTCACTGCCACTCACTTGATATCGTCGTCTCTCTTTCGGACCCCAACGTCTGTCGGTTCAGTGAATGATATACGCCCATATTAAGCTTGTCATGCTTTGTTCGTAACTCTGCTTCTTAAACAGACCTCCTCAGTTTTTTATTTATCATGTGTAAATACTATAGACTGCTCATGTTTATGTTCATAATGACCGTGGATTTAGGTATTTTAAAATCCCGTGGGAACGCTTTAATTTTCCGGGATGAAAATTAGTCCATGTCCTTTCCCGGGATCTAAGCTAACGCTGTACCAAATTTTATCAAAATCGGTTAAACTGCTGGGCCGTGAAAAGCTAGCAGACAGACAGACAGACACACTTTCTCACTATAATATTAAGTATAGATAATTTTTCCATCAAGATTGGTATATGTTTGTGTAATTTGTAATTTCCCCACAGGTTCTCGTCCACAAAAACGGACAAGACCACTTAGTACCCGGTCTGCTCGCGGCGGGAGAGGCCTCCTGCGCCTCCGTGCACGGCGCCAACAGGCTGGGCGCCAACTCGCTCCTCGACATCGTGGTGTTCGGCCGCGCCTGCGCCATCACCGTCGCCGACACCAGCCGCCCGGGAGACTCGCAGGCCCCGCTCAAGGAGGTAACTTATTTTTAATATTTAAACTATCGTTAGTTATTTCCATTTTAAGTATACAATACATCGATGTATACAATACACCAGCTATACTTACGTATTTAGTCGATGTAAGACGACTAGTTTCGAACCCATCCGGGGTCCTTTTTCATAGGGACTCGGCTCGCTGCGCGTCGCGGTTGAGACTGCGAGCCGCACGCGCCGTGGCCCTTACGGACCGCTGTGAGGGTGCCTGGTGGTGGTGGTCCTCGCATCACAATGACGACCTCCCTGGCACAGTGGTTTTATAAGTGGGAGGTCCCGGGTTCGATTCCCGACAGGGCCCATTTGAGAATTTCTTATTTCTATATTGTCTCTAGTCTGGTCTGTTGATCATGATAATTTTTTTGAAAATCGCACCAAATACGACATTTCTGTAATGGTGCTGTTCACATGACACTTGTTTATGACGTCACGCGCTAGTAAATAAGTTTAACTAGGTTCACATTGTGTGAACAACTGTTTTTTGCTTATTATGTAGTAAGGAACAATTTGAAACAATTTCCAAAATGAGTCAATAGCCTATTTACATTTCTTTATCACACTATCGCACTAATATTATAAAGGTGAAAGTTTGTGTGTATGTCTGTATGTTTATTACTCTTTCACGCAAAAACTGGACGGATTTGGTTAAAATTTGGAATGGAGGTAGATTATACCCTGGATTACCACTTATACCCTGGATTTTTAAAAAACCTATATCCACGCGGATGTAGTCGCGGACATCAGCTAGTGAATGCATAGTTTAAAGATAATACATATAAATATAATTTTTATTGTTTCAGACGACAGGACAAGAGAGTATCGCAAACCTAGACAAGTTGCGGTACGCAAATGGCAACATCTCAACGGCGGATCTGCGTTTGAGGATGCAGAAGTGCATGCAGAAGAACGCCGCTGTGTTCAGGCAGAAGAGCACGCTTGAAGAAGGTTAGTAACAACAATATTACCACATTACATTAATATAATAGCATAAGAAAGCGTTTTATTCTTGCTGAGGTTACAAAATATTCTTCCGCCATACGAAACTTATTATGAAGAAATACAAAAAATGTGGCAAGAACTTCACTAAAATTCCAGGTTAAAATTTTTTGGCGTGCAGCCTAAAACGCATTAAAAATGTTTTTTCTTGGTTTTTTTCTACTAACAGAATTAGTGCTTATTGCTGAATGAATATTGCGGAGCGGTCAAGTCCGCACGCGACTTGCCTGATCACCTCTTTTCTCTAAAACCCCACAAAATCTCCAGGTCACCAACAAATCCACGAGATATACAAGCAAATGGCCGACGTCAAAGTATCGGATAGGTCCCTGATCTGGAACAGCGACCTGGTGGAAACCCTGGAGCTGCAGAACCTCCTCATCAACTCGGTGCAGATTGTGGAGGGCGCATTGGCGCGCGAGGAATCCCGCGGCGCGCACGCCAGGGAGGACTTCAAAACTCGCCGCGATGAATTGGACTACTCCAAGCCTTTGGATGGACAGGTTAGTTTATTTCTTAGGTATCATTAAGGTCTTCCAAAATTCGTAAATTCCACATCCGCTGTTAGTTTTCAGTATGCTAACCATTTTAAATTATCAAATTACGGCAAATGTTTATGACGTCACATCTGTGTATTTCATACAAGCTCCCATACTAAGCGAGCGTTTTGACGTTTGATAAAAAGTCGCTGTTTTGACTAGTAGTCATCATGCCTATTCTGTTGGTTTAGACGAAGCTGCCGTTCGAACAGCACTGGAGGAAGCACACGATAGCGGAGACCGACGCCGGCACGGGCGCCACCAAGCTGAGCTATCGACCCGTCATCGACCACACGCTCGACCAGCAGGAGTGCAAGACTGTGCCGCCCGTCATACGCACCTACTAGGATACTTAGGTGATTCATTTATTCAAATTAACTTATCATTTTTTACCCGACTGCGGGAAAGCCAAAAGGAAGGGTTATGATTTTAGCAGTCTATGTATGTATGTATAGAAAGAAAGAAAGAAAGAAAAACTGTTTATTTGGTACCAACAAAAAGATAACTTAAAATAAATAAAATTTAAAATGGGACGCGTGGTGTGTGGTGCCAAAATGGACACCACTCAGCATTTGCTGCGCCTGTGTCGGGAACTATGTATGTTATGTATCCAGATTTTGCGTGTTCCAGCGTAGAGCCTAAACTAATGGGCCGGTTTTGGTGAATAAGATGTCAATTGATTCATTGTAAAGGTCCAGGTGACATAGGCTATATTTTATACGAAAAAAATTGACCCAACGGATATTACATCAAATAAAGTGGAGGTCTCCAAAAATTTTTTTTGCTACTATATCCAGTGTGATGTCAAATGAAAGAGGAGAAAATTCTGAGCTCATGAATATAAAAGATTAACAACTTGAAATCTTTTTTAGGTAATCTCACAAAATGGCTGCTGAGTGCTGACTGGGCTAAGAAGTATTACTTCAGTATGCATCTTGGTCTAAGTGCGTGTTTACGTACAACTCTTTCAAAATATTCTTTCTGAAAAAATTATTTCAATTCATCTATTCTAAGAAAATGGTTTTTGAGTTGAAATAGTTTTGCGTTTGTTGTGCGATATAAGTAAAAAGAAGTAGCTATGTTACATACATATCTAAAGTGAAATCTTAAAACTAGAACACTTGGTTTACATTTGTAGAGAGCTATCTGTTCCACTCACGCGTTTTTATCTTCTGTCTTACTCATCACCAAGCACGAATTATATACGCCATGTATCGTGTATCGTGTCTATGGTATAATGTGTACATTGTTGTAGGAATAAACTTTAACTAGTAGTAAAAATTTTAACTAAAAAAAGCGCCTTGATAGGAGCTAATGTCAAATAGAGACGCCATATTTAAAGTAATAGTGATGTGACGTGGTTCAGTTGTGTCACTGTGAATGAGTCAATGAACCAGTTCCTACTTCTCTATTTTATTTAGAATAATCTTAATATAAAAAAATATAACATACGTACGTATGTACGTACACTTTTTATACAACATGTAAATAACTAAACTTACATAGAAAAGTGACATCCAGGCTCAGAGCAAAACTGTGCATCATACAAAAATTTGTCGAATGTCGATGGTTTCGAATTCACATAACAATAATGAGTCAGTCTACTATTTTATCCTATCTATAGATCCTTAATGTAGGTGTACTGCGTCACTGACTCGTATCAGTGTATTTTTGTCTCCACGCCATTTATTTTTCGTAAAAACTGGCAGCCCATGAAAGGTCATTTAGCTATGTTTAATTAAAGATTCGATTATAGCAACTTTTTTCGAATAGTATATTTTACTATTTTTACATTACATTTCTTAATGGCTATAGTATTCACATCTGAAACGTATGGTATAACACAGACCGACAAGAAGACGCAACCGAGTCTTTACCTACAACTACAAAGTTTAATACAGATGAGAGCACGTCGCGCCCGTGTTCGTAACTTTTATGTGAACACGCACTTTCGCACCATTATTTATTTCATAGTTCATTTTAGAGTAGTTTAAGAGTAACAAGCGTTTATTGTGGCTGATAAATACATTGTTAACATTTACTTATATATATTAAAAAAATCGTATATGTAGTATGTCATACATCATGAAATTTTTATCATATTTTGAGCTATGCCCGATGCCTGTTCATGTTTTCTTCTAAACTATAGATTTAAATATTTATTATTTACAAATGTAACTACCTATTGAGCAGCATTTTTAATTTTAATTTGTTAGTAATTAGAAATCAGCAGCACCGAGGTACTTAAGGTAGAATGAAATCATGTTTTTCGAGGTATTTTCTCACTACAAATATAATGATTTATTTAACTTGTTTATTTTGAATAATTCATCAATTAAATGTTGCAATAACTATTGACAGTACATGAATTTTTATAATACGTATAATTATTGACTGATGTATAATATTGATACAATATAATGGTTCTGTTTGCAGTATTAAATCGATTATTTATTTTATGATAATGCTGCTGATACTGTTAGACACAATCTCTAAACTATACTAAACTGGCTGGTCTAAAATATGTATTGTTATCCTTTTCACGGCATTCCCTGTGGTAAAAGATAGCACTAGATTGACCCGTTAGATGTTATAATAAATTATTATCCGTAATCCTTTTCGTTACCTGTGACCTGTGAAAGTAAAATAAATAAAAATAAAATGTCCTTGTGCTCTAAATAAAAAAATATTTGTAATATTTAATCATCTTTTATTTTCATCTCCAGCGGGCTTCATCTTAGGCTGCATCACCACTTGCCAGCAGGTCGGATTGCAGTCAAACGCTAACTTATATAAATTTTTAAACACCTAAAAATTACTTTACTTTAACAATCTGTCAATTAAGTATAAATTAGAGATTGTGTACAACAAAATTAGCCTTGTACAATTTTCTTGTAGATTTTAAGACTTATGTATGTTAAATATTATATAAATGTGTATGTAAATATGATGTTTTTTTGCTCCAAATCCGATAATTCATGTCGCACATTCCCATCGCCTGGGCTGCACGCGCCGAACGCACCGTGTTTTCGAGTGCTAATAATGCGTATTACGGAACATGTGATGGGTACTACTTGAGTAGCAATATGACTTGCACAGTATCGGTTGCATCCTAAGACCTACTATGGCGTCATTTAATTTTATCGTCCCCACATTTTTCCGTCTGTAGGTTGTCGAAGTGGTATGGTGATTTGTTCAACGGATCAATAGATAACATGATAATTTTATCCCTAGAATCTGTCGGTCCAGTAAAGCTGATAGTGAACTCATGTCATGTACCCCTATGAATAACTAGGTATAAACGTATTTCATTAAGTCCATAATATGGTGATAGTTTAACATAATTCTATGCATAAAGTCTGTTGTCTGCTCTTTGCATAGCACAAAATAGGTTTATAAATAAAGGTTACGTTTCTTGCATCGGACGTCAATGGCATCGATTCTGATATTTTTCTAAAAACTAGATATATAAAAACTAAAAAGGTGTAAAAACATGAATTTTACATTTAAAAGGTCTATATTTTAGTGCGCTCTACCAATTTAAGCAAGTCTGGCACCTCAAGTTACGAGGTTAGACAACTTCTATATTAAATTACGTTAGTTAGTAATTAGTATGTCCCTTTCTTATAACATTGATAAGAAAAAGATGCGTATACGTTAAAACTTAGTTACGCTCAGAATCAATACCGGTATCTTTTGGATAGTGAAACTTGCGGTGCGTGCGGCTCGACCGGAATGTGCGACCAACAGCAATGATCATGAATGACGATGCAGTTATTATAGTTCCATAAGTCAGATCAATACACAGTTCAAATACCAAAGCCGATGATGTGCGTCATGTCCGCATTGACGTCACATCTTGGTTATTTAAAAACAAAAACAGCACAATGGATCTACTGATGCTCTACATAGATTTATTTTTTGGTTATTTTGATAATATTTTGATAGTCTTTATAAGAAACTGTTAGGGTTTTTTAAAACTTTTGAACACAAAATGGCTTATAGGAAGTACATAGGTAAATATTTCAATAGTGAAAAATATAAAATTCGCTCTGGCATATGGTATATTTTTAACCCCCGACGCAAAGAGGGGTGTTAAGTTTAACCGCTCAAGCCGCATAGAAACTAAGAACTTTTTATTTAAGTAGTTTTATCTATAAAAATAATATATTAATGAGGCAGGAAGTAATTTATATCAGTGACAAAAATAACTTTAAGATTGATAACTTGCTACAAGACCTTGTTGATACGTGAAGAGTGTAACATGTAAATTATAGCAAAGTTTAAATGGCTACCAGCGCGCAGCGGGGCGATGCGCTAACTCAGTGATCAACACTGAATGATAGCCACCGAACTCATTTGACATTTAGGTTTCATCCATTGAAGGTTTTCTAGGGAAAATAATTTTAATATCATTCAGTGAAGCAGCAATGTAGAACCAACTAATTGCAAATGAGATTGATGGCTAACATATTTTAGTGATGATCACTGAGTTAGCAAATCACCGCTGGTTCTTTAAGAAAAACTCACGAACAACCGAAAATTATTAATCCTTGTTAGGGGAGGCATAGAGATAAAACATTTTCGCTAAGTAGATAGGCTATAGGTAGGTATATAATGGCCTATGTGAAATTAAGGCTCTCTGTGGTAAAATATAGGTACTCTGCTGATTTTAGTTGACGCAGTTACGAAAAAACCATGTGGTAGCGATCTTTGACAAATTCTGTGTGATGATTTCTTCTGATTAACTGCCACTCTTCCAAAGAACTCTGATGCAGCCAAGAGTTGCGACGGTCGAAAGAGCCGCTGGATTCAGGCGGCGCAAGATCGTGGCGTATGGAAGTAACTACAAGAACCGGGCCGGACGTCCAGCGGACATCTATTGGTTAACAGTGATGATGATCATTATTTACAGACTACAAGCCTCTGACGAAGTGATTACCTGTCTGGAATATGAGTACTGCATCCGGCAGTAAATATTTTAGCAAGCTTTAGAAAGAGATAACGGTTTTATAGAGCGTTGTCTCTGTCGTTGAGACCGATGAAACGTCAGTAAGTATGAGTGACAAAGATGACGCACTACGAAACAGAAATCTCTTTCTAAACTTCGATGTGCAATATTTACTGCCGGTACCTGTATCTATGCTAATTATGTAGATATTTTATTCATATCATTAAAAATGCTTAATGATCAACCATTTCCTTAGCGATAAAGTTCATTATCCCGGTAGGAACTTGTAACCTCTGTACGAAAGTACTATATATAAAAGTAATTATAATATGTACCTATTAGGTATATTGGTACGCTGGCCATTTACCTACTACATGCAACATCTTAGGCTGGATTCACATATGTTTCATTTTGGTGTAGGTACCTACCTACCTGACAACAGCTTATATCTGCGACATGTGGTTCCAAAATTATCGGGTAGGACCCGACTTCAGATCATAATTTTGGAACCACGACGACGCGACGGTAGGGCGCATCCGCGTAGGGTAATTTTGCCTAACTATGCATAACTAACGCCATACCTAGATACATGTCAAGTAAAAATACGAAATGAAAGTGTATGAGTGCCACGTAACCGCTACACGCCACTTCTGTATAAATCGTGCCTTAAGTACCTAAGTACCTACCTATCTTGTAGGAGATACAGAATTTTAAATAATTGTATTTATTTATTTTACAATAACCGTCGCTGATGTGTGTCAAGCTCGCGCTCCTTTACCATTTAATGTCTTTGACCTATTCCGAATTCGTGCAGATCCTACTCAAATCAGGGCACAGAGCTCGACAGGTCTGAGTTAGAACGGGTAGGTAATGTAATAGTGTTCTAAATTCTTCCTAGATTTCTGAATTCTTCATATATGATGATGATGAAGATGCCCATAACAGGGTAGTGGGATAATATGGTAGAAGCAAATGTTCAAATTGGTTGTCATTATATCTGCAGAGTACCTAACTATTTACTTATGCGAGTTGAGTACCTAGGTACCTATCTAGTTATACGGGTTGAATTTGAAAAAGTTTCTCCTGCATTTTAAAAACGAAATAAGTAAGCACAGTTTACGACAGGTCGAGATAGCAATCGACATATGAGGCGGCGGGACGCCCCGCACACCCGCGCTATCCCGCAACGGGTTGGTGCGGGGCGTCCCGACCCCGATTGCCATCTCTACCTGTCGCGTACTATACCTACGCAGATAAAATATGTTTGGTTCTTTTCTTTACGTCCTTAATTTAAATGTGTAGTTAGAGCTACCAATCTGTGGATGTAACGTTATCTCGAAATGACCTATTATGCTGCTAGACGGCGATAAACTCGCGGGGGTCAGTATTTCGCAGCCATTTTGAACAGTGGCATCTCCGACTCCGTTGATTCCACTAGCCTCCGCGCTCCTTTGCTTGCGTTTTTTGTTCTCTGATTTCAACAGTTTAAGGTTCATGGTGCTGTATCACGCATTAAATTCGTCCTCTCCCAGCGGTCTCCACTCGGGCCCGGCAAAAGGCTTCGTTAACTTCGAAGCCTCTTACTACGTCACACCAAGAGACCTATTCGCTAAAGTGTGTAAAGGTAAGCAATTTGAGCCCTATTGAAGAATCACACTAATATTATAAAGGCGAAAGTTTGTATGTGTGTGTGTGTGTGTGTGTGTGTATGTTTGTTACTCCTTCACGCAAAAACTACTGGATGGATTTGGCTGAAATTCAGACTGGAGATAGATAATATCCTGGATTAGCACATAGGCTACTTTTTATCCCGGAAAACCAAAGAGTTCCCACGGGATTTCGAAAAACCTAAATCCACGCGGACGAAGTCGCGGGCGTCAGCTAGTAACTAATAAATTACTATGAACTATGAAACATATAACGAATACATACCTACCAGTGCTATGTAAGTAATTCAAAATCATCATATTTATCTTACCACGATTATAATTTTAAATTATTCATTGATATCTCGACGCGTTGCATGAGTCGTGCTCAACTTTCAAGCAAGTGGGTCGAAATATCGATGCTTAGTTAAAAATCATCATATTAATCGTGGTATATACTTACCTACTTCTCGGTTAACTATTTACATTATAATTTATGTCGTTAAACCAAGAAATACGCCTAAAATCATTATTTAAAATACCTACTACTATATCTGGATAGCTACCTATGTATAATATGATTATTAGATAGATCTTCCTCTATATTTGTATATGCATAAATACATATAGAAGATTTTCTTCTATATTATTTGTGTACCTAGATATTATCTCTATGTACTATAGGTATTACTCATGTGCTTCTAGCTAGACTGAGGCTGAACTGTTAGCTATTTGGAGAAACTAATACTTAATTTTATGTAACTTAAAATTTAAAAAACCCCCGACACTAAAACCTCTTTAAGAAAACTAGAAAAGAGCTGATAACTTTCAAACGGCTGAACCGATTTTCTTCGATTATAGCTAAGAATACTCTCGATCACTTACCTTTCAAACAAAAAAAAAACTAAATTAAAATCGGTTCATTCGTTTAGGAGCTACGATGCCACAGACAGATACACAGATACACACGTCAAACATAGTACCTATCATATAACCTACCATATAACCTCTTTTTGGGTCGCGGGTTAAAAGTTAAAAAGATGAATAAATAAATATCCTATAAGATGAATTAAATATGGCACCTACTAGTTTTTCAGGGCTCTTTAAACCTAGATACTTACCTAATTGAAATATCCTTATATCTACAGTTGATATAAGTACCTAGGTACTCCTAGTAGGTATTGGTTGATTAATTACTGTTGGTACACTACCTACTAGTACTAAACTTATATTAGGTATGCGTTAGATATCGAGCACTGACCTTAGGATAGTTATGTACCTATTTTGATAAAACTTGGAGACGTCGCGGCATATACTTAGGTAAATTAATAATTAGTTACATGCTTTTGATATAATATTGTTCATTTAAACAATTTAACAAACTTAACTCGCACGATTTTCTTGAAAAGTTGTTTTAACACAATAACATGAATAATGATTGGCATTTGATTACTTACGGGTAGGTATCGGGGTAGGTACCTTGTTACCTACCGAGCTGTGTTAATACCTGTTTGTAAACGATGATAACCACAATAGAGAAGATTCATCATTGGCCTAGCCGAGACTCGAACCTGGGATTTTTTTAAGGAAATCGTTAAAAGTTAAACTGTAACACATTTCAGCTTGTCGAGAAAACATGGCTTCTATCCCACCCTCCGCTTTTTCCGCTGGTCGCATTCGGGAGACGCAACGTGACATGAAGGTTTCAAATATCAAGAAAGGAGCAGAGCCGACTCAGTACTTCCGTACTAAACGTAAGATTGACCATTTTTAAGTCGTTTTGGGAGTAAAATCTCATAGTGCGACACGGGCAGGACACTGGCTTTGAAATTGGGTCTTGCTGATAATTCATCAGGGGGCACGGCAGTGCCCCCGCCAAGACGAGCCAAACGGCGGCCGGGGCGCTACGTACCTTTTTCTCGAAGTGTTTCGCCGTATTTTCGACCCGTCATAACTTCGGTCTGGATGACGCTAGAAAGCTGAAATTTTCAGTATAAGGTGTCCTCAGCAAATTTACCAAATATACTAAGTATCAAATATCTAGCTTTTATGGTTACAGATATATTGATACCTAAAATACGCCGTTTTCGTCCCTCACTGATGATCATCACTATTCATAGTCTGTAATTCTAGGGTACTTCCCGAAGTCCTAGAAAGCTGAAATTTGGTATGTAGACTAGAAATTGCATACAAACTACAGGAAAATTAAGAAATTGGAATTTCCCCCCCTCTACGCCTCTTATGAGAAAAGCAAATCTGTAAATTCTGTCGCTAGAATGCTGATATTTTCAGGATAAGATGTCCTTGGCAGATTGATTAAACGCATTGAGTATCAATTGTCTAGCTTTTATAGTTTCAGATTTATTGACAGTCAAAACTTCTAGTCTGTAATTCTAGGGTACTTCCCGAAGTCCTAGAAGGCTGAAATTTAGTATGTAGACTAGAAATTGCATACAAACTACAGGAAAATTGAGAAATTGGAATTTCCCCCCCTCTACGCCTCTTATGAGAAAAGCAAATCTGTAAATTCTGTCGCTAGAATGCTGATATTTTCAGGATAAGATGTCCTTGGCAGATTGATTAAACGCATTGAGTATCAATTGTCTAGCTTTTATAGTTTCAGATTTATTGACAGTCAAAACTTCTAGTCTGTAATTCTAGGGTACTTCCCGAAGTCCTAGAAAGCTGAAATTTGGTATGTAGACTAGAAATTGCATACAAACTACAGAAAAATTGAGAAATTGGAATTTCCCCCCTTCTACGCCTCTTATGAGAAAAGCAAATCTGTAAATTCTGTCGCTGTGGCCAAGCCGTCATTTTTTTTCCCAAGATGTAGGGTTTGTAGAATCAGAGCTTGTAAGTAGAGTGATTTGTTATTTATTGTTATAAATGTGATACAGTCAAGAACATTTAAGAGCTATATTACTTTGGACTTGGGATAGGTCCCATGGCCAGCACAAATCTAAGCTCAGCTAGGGGCTTGGCTCTACTAGAGATCTCATAACTTTTTAACAGTGAAAACATTATGAACTTGTGAGTCTTGGCTAACTTTTTACATGAAATGTTTTTGGTGGGTCCTAAATTCAATAGGTCTATAAATAGGTACTTTTATTTTTTTATTCAGATACCTACAAGTTAACCTTTGACTGCCTCACCTGTTGGTAAGTGATGATGCAGTCTAAGATGGAAGCGGGCTAACCTGGTAGGGGTATGGCAGTTTTAAACCCATACTCCTTTGGTTTCTACACGGCATCGCACCAGAACGCTAAATCGCTTGGCGGCACGGCTTTGTCGGTAGGGTGGTAACTAGCCACGGCCGAAGCCCCACCAGACCAATCCAGAAATTTAGAAATTATAAAATTCCAAACTCCTGCCGGAAATCTAACCCGGGACTTCCCACTTATAAGACCACATCGCTAACCACTCCGCCAGAGGCCGTCAAACTACTACCACAATACTATACACACAGTTCAGTGTTTTCGCATAGAGATATTCTAGGCTGGAGGAGGTCTGTTGAAAACTATTGCCTGGGGCTTGGGTGATCCTTTCTTTTCAACAGCTGGGTTTTTAGCAGCTACTTCCATCGAAACTTCACTCGGGCGTCTGAGCGGGAACCATTTCATGGCTGCTGTGGCTGTTGCTGTTTACTTTATATAAAGCAGTTAGAGATGCTCAGGCGATAGCTACTAGCCAAGTCCAGCCATGCACGTGGCTAGATTTAGAATTAAAAATCTTTATTAGGTTTTGCTATTGAAACTGAACAGGCGAAAAGTTTAATCGACTTCAGTCTTCTTAGATGTCGTAAACTAAAATAATAAAATATTTTTACCTTTACCTCAGAACACATAGTAGTACAGACTCTATTCACGGAAAGAAGTAAGTAAGTAGGTAATGAGTAATCCCATACAAATGACAGCCAAAATTTTCAGTGTGCGTTAACCATTTAGGTACAGTACAGTCACCAACCAATCACAAAAATAATGTTATGGAATTTAATTTCGAATGTTTTTGAAAACATTTTCGAATTGAATTTCGAAAGTTTTTTGTGAACATGTTTGTACTTTGTGATTGGTGTTGAAGTCATTGGTGGTGCGCGACAGGTTGAGATGCCAACCGGGGTGGGGATGTCCCGCACTAACCCGCTGCGGGTGCGCGGGTGTGCCCCGCCTCATACCATTATTGTCATCTCAACCTGTCTCGTACCACTCGTCAATGAGACGTACAATTTGACGTTAGAATTTGGAACATCTTACTGATTGTGAACTCCTGTGCATGTTACAGTTATGGAGCTGTCGCCTCTCAAATACAATAGCAAGTTGATGAATAGCATCTGGGGCTTCTACAACCGTTACTCGCCGCACAACGTCAAAAAGGTCAACGACGCTTTTACTTTCAATGAGGAATTGCAGCAGTAAGTACCTATACATACCTCCAGTTTCGACCACATCATTGGAGCAGATGTACTTAGGTACCTACTTAGTTTCCGGATTCGAGTTTCGACTGAATTGGAGTGGGATATTACATATTTTAAATAAGCCTAGGTCTGATCCGGTTTGAAGCTTTAGCCTTGACGAGTTACTAAGGCATAGCCGTAATGCCAAGCGAATCGGCCTACATAAGAATATCGCGTTAAAACTGATTACGGTGTGATTTATTTAGCCCTTTCAAGCTCCAGGTTCAGTAGATATGATAGCTGTTTGTATTATGATAGACCGTGCCAAGTTCGAGGCATGTGCGACGCACATACGATCAACGGATTGCAGTTCTATATGAAGAATGGTAACGCAGACGAGGAGGCTCAGAAGACTAGGACACGGCACGGTCTCATGTGACCTCATACAAAATTGCCTGTGTCTCGGACGTAGCACGGCTCGGGCCCGGCACGGTCTAACATGAATAATCCTTTCTTCTCTATGGGCTGGTTTCCGCAGTTAGACGTTTTCGTTTGTTGTGCGTGCTTTGCCCCTCCCCGCCGAAGCGTACACTCCAGCCACCGAAGCTCGCTCCAGAAGTCGATTAGACCAATAAACAATTAATCAATAATCCATCTCAATGATAGCCTAGTGGTTAACACGTCGGCCTATTAGTCCGAGGTTCGATCCTGCGCACGCACCTCTTACTTTTCGGAGCTACGCACTTACGTGCATTTTAAATAAAAAGACTTGCTTTCCCCACTGTGAAACACCTTCACTAAGGAAAACATCGTGAGGAAACCTACATACATGAATTCTCCAATAGTTTTTTTTGTTAAACGTATATAAAGTCCATCAATCCACACTTGGCCAGCGTGATAGAATGTGGCCAAGGTACCTTTGGTTTGCAAATAAGTAAGCTCGAATCCCAGATGATCACCGTTAATAACTAAGTACTATAAAATACTAGAATAACCTAGTAATAGTGATTACCCAGCTACTATAAACTCTACAATTTGCAGTAGGTAGGTCTGTGTACCTAGTTACCTAACGGTAGAACGACCTCTGTTATAAGGCCGTGTACAAGTACGCTAGACGACTCGAAGTATTGAATTGCAGTAGGTAAACGGGAACGCCAATAAGAATATACCGTAATGCTCAGCTATGTCAAGGATAGAACTGTAACTAAGCTAAACGACGCAACCCAAAGTGATAGGGTGCCGCGGATCTTTACTCGTGTGTAGCTAACGACTCTCGCTAACGACACCGCCTTGAAATACACAAACACAATCACATAGGTCACTTGAAGATATTTCCATATTCTCCAGTCTTGCGCTGCCTGTGCTCAACAGCTCCCTGCGTCTCGTTTAATGTCGTCTTTCCTCCTAATGGGGGTCTTCCAACGTAGCGAGATCGCAATTCTACCTTCGAACCTTGGAACCCCAACCTCTATCGGTTTTGAGGGTTCCGCACCTCAGGAAGAACAGAACTTATAGGATCACTTTGTTGTCTGTCTGTATGTCGTGTCTGTCAAGAAAAGCTATAGGCTACTTCCCGTTGACCTAGAATTATGAAATTTGGTAGATCTTTAGCACAAGTAAAGGAAAAGACCCGAAAACCGTGAATTGGTGGTTACGTCACGAAAAAAAATGTGTTCATCAACAAATACACAATTAGTATTTTCAATTTTCAAAATGAGATACCAAGTGGGGTAGTTAATTATGAAAGGGCTTTACATGTCCATTCTAAAACAGATTGTTATGCATAATAGTTTTCCGATTTATCGTGCAAAATATCTGAAAAAACACCCGAGTACGGAACCCTCGGTGCGCGAGTCGGACTCGCACTTGTCCGGTTTTTTTTTTATTCTATGTGCCCTGCCCATGCCACTTCAGGTTCACAACCCGTTTAGCTTTGTCGGTTACTCTGGTTCTCGTCATTTCTGGTTTGATTACGTAGAGAAACTCCAAGCACAGTTATTTCCATCGCCCGCTGTGACTGAGCTTTCTTACGAGGTCCATAGTTAGCAGCCACCATTTTTACTAATAGATATGTATTTTTAAACTAAGTATTTTTTTAATTTCAGATCTGCTGGCAATTCCTCAAATAAAAATGAACCCATGATCACTTTGCCTGCCACCAAGCTCGACAATGTTTGGGCCATCAATGTGTCACAATCACACTAAATGCAGCTTTTATGGCACATAATATTATCGGCCTGTGCAGACGAGGGACTATATTGTCTCCGAAGGACAAAAGTGTTATAAGAAAATCGAATAATGCACGCGAATAAGCGAAGCACCACGACCGCAACAAAAAAGTTGGACTTCTGTCCTCCGCGGGGAATATTTCCTGTTCTGCGCGGGCGATAAATGGAAGAATGCAAGTTTTTGTTATCAATTAGAAGATCACTATCATATCTTCTATAAAATAAGCATATTTTTAGTATAGCGAAATAAGTTTAAATTGAAAAGCATGTTGATACTTCTGTAATCCATAAAACATAACTTTATATAATATTATTATATTTTAATATATAATCCACATGCTATCATGATGTAATAAAATATACTTAATGAATAAAATATAAATAACAAATTGTGAATTTTATTTCATCCCTAGAACAAAGTATGTTGGACAAATAAAATTAACCATTTATAATACTTTGCTTAGCTACCATTGCAATTTGGAAGGTAAGATGTTGCCCGTGACATTCTATTCAACCTGTAGTTGTTTGAAATATTATCTTAAAGCATCAATAGCTCAATGTTTAAAGAGCAGACTGAAATATGAAATGTTGGGTCCAACTTCTAACCCTATCCAATCCTAGTACAAACTTTTCACTTAGTTGGAGGAGGAAGGGGGAATATTGCTCATATTTATGAGTAATATTCTTTTAAAAAAATGGAATAGATAGAATTTTATTAAATAAAACAAAGTTATGACTAGGATAAGGAACTAATGATTATTATTATTCATTTATTACACCTTAGTTTTTACATACCCAAAATATGTAGTTACAGAGTATAATAAATTTATTCACATGTATCATAAAACTAATCAATTTTTATAGAAAAGCTAGCACCGCAGGAGCAACCAAGATCTGCGTTTGGATTCTGTACAACTCTGAAAGCAGACCGGATCAATTCTGTGTGGTAGTCTATTGTTGAACCTTTAATGTATTCTAAAGAAGTTTCATCAACCACCACACGCACGCCATCTTTCTCGAATATTCTGTAACATTTTATTATTATGTTATAGCTTTATGAAAACAAAAATTGTTAATACACAGCAAAGAAACACATACAGCCAGCATTAAAGGCCGATTCACACCAAGCACGTACACGAAACACATGCGTAGTGACGCGCGTGAATCCGTAGACATAGATGCACGCATTACGTCTACGCGAACGTTCACTCCACGCAAGCGAAATGCCATGTCTCATACAATTCCATACATTACAACGCAATGGTACGCGCTACGTCTACGCTTACGCAACGCTTACGCAGCCTGTGTGAACGAGCTCTAAAAGGCGTCCTTGTCAGCTGACTGCAAAATTGCAATTTAATTGCAGTTGATACAACTGCATCACATTAGGCCGACCAACTTTGCAGTCTGTGTGCAGTTTACACTGAATGCTCATACTATACTCTATCCACGTAAAGAAGTTAGTATACGGCTCTCTATGTTACATAATTTCATACAAATAACAGAGACGAAAGGAGTCACAAACATGTTTTCGAAAACCAGTGGAAAAAACATACTTAAAAAAATAGACCCAAAAAAACCTAATTTATGTTGGTCTACCTCTACACCTTAAACAACCTCATCAGCAGTATGTAACTGTCCAGCAATTTCTATTACAGTCCTTTGGAAATTGCTGGTATGCGACCAGTAAAGAACCGATTACAGTCCTCTGTAATGAAATCCTTTCTACAGTAAAGTAAAAAATTCTGAGTTAAATGGGAGAAAAAACTTATAGTTTGGAGTAATAATAAGGTGAACATTATTATGGATCTTTGAGGGAATACATTCTTATACATACTATTATAGTCATTGGTTAAATAAAATTACTTTAGTATTAACAGCAGTTGGTCGGTTTTGAAAAGCTGCATCAATCATTATTACAATCTCAATCGTTGTGATTGGATGAATTAATGTTGTTCTTGTTGAAACCATGCATTGTAGCAAATAGTGAGACAATATCGGCCAATCAGGAGTGATTGCCTTTATCACAGGTCATGCTGTAGCTGTCACAGTACCACGGTAGGGCCCCTGGTCACTGAAAGGACCTACTGCTGTAGCTTAACATTTGAATGGTCAGTTAAAATGCAATGTTGGAACAAGAATTATTATTAACTAATCGCTGACTAACTACAGAGCACTAGTTTCCTCTCTGGCCATAGTCACCATCGTGACCAAGTATGCATTGGCAGAGTAGAGAGAGCTAGAATATCTTCAACCATTCACACAATTGAGGCTGTAGTAATATGACAATCACAACTTTCTTATTATGGGTGCATGTATGTAGTATGTACTCACTTATCATCATCCGCTAATTTATCATCTAAATCGAATTTGTACTGGAATCCTGAGCAGCCGCCACTCTCCACACATAGTCTTAAAAAAACGTTACCCTCGCATAGCTGTTTCAACTTTTGTACACAAGTATCACTCAAGACAACTGCATCACTAGCCGAGGTCTCCGCCTTCTGAGATGAAAGATATTTACAATAATTATAGCCTACTCTAACTGACCTCCACGATCTGAGAAACATTTTTATTAACTTTCTCTAATTATTAATAGAAATAACATATTTGATTCGTTTTGACGAAAAAATTAAAAAAATCGAAAATCGACGAAAATCACGAACGACGAAGAATAAAAAAATCAAAGAATGAATCAGTGTTACCAGTTACGATTGTAGTTTTACCAATTTTACCTATTAATTATTTATTAAATCATTGTTTTACGATGGATTTTACCTTGGTTTTTCTTCTTATCAAAAAGCCATACCTAGTGATTGTATTTTCCTTGGTTAATTAATATCCTCCGTGGTTTATTATCCTTGTTCACCATTGATACAACAAAACATAATTACCTATACAGACCGACAAGGCTCTCTTGGCACTTGACTCTTGAGTGACATTGCTGCTGTCACATGCTGCTAGCATTTGCTAGCAGCAAAATTTTCTTATGTTATGAGAATATCTTAAAAACGTCAATGTTCAACATTGACGTTTCGAATCAACAATCGAGTAAGTTTCATCCTCAGACTAAGTATATATAAATCATCGATGTAGGTAATCTATGATCGAAGTTTTTATCTAATTTTAACTAAAAGAGAAATCAAGATAGGCCACAAGGGATTGGTTTGCAACCAATCATGTTTACCTGCTCAAATAATATACTTACCTAGTGCTAAATATAGCTATAAGATGTAGACACATTTATGTTGTATTAGATAAAAGAATATATCGCGAAGTTATGTATATGGAATGACTCTGATATTTAAAAAAAAAGATATTTTGATTTTTTTACTTAGCAACACCACATACAATGAGGATGACACTTCACAAAATGGCGGCGTTAGTTCCGATTTTGGCCACGCGCCAAGAGCGCCTTGTCGGACTGTAGATTATCCTATCGCTGGTGTCTCAAAACAAATACCTACCTGACTTCACCCCGCTTATTTCCTCTTTCAATTTCGTTTTTAATAACCCCAAAAAAAATCGAAATACCCTTTCTATGTTTCTATTACACTGATCGCGAGCAATTTACTCTTATCAATTGAGGAGTTCTGTTCTCCATCTCTGAAGATATTTATCAGATCTTCCCCAAATTAAAATGGGACCACCTCAAAAGTATGACCTACCAAACAAAAAAAGAATTATGAAAATCGGTTCAAATTTGGCGGAGTAATCGCGTAACAAACATACAAGTAAAAAAAACATGCCGTCGAATTGAGAACCTACTCCATAAAGTGGGTTAAAAATGAGCTGCTGAAAATGGAAAAATAATTCATTAATTATTTTTCATTCATTTAATTACTAACTACACAAAGTTAGCAATTTTTAAACCTTATCCCAAATCTTAAGACCTCTCCCACTTCTCCTGACCTCCTACGTCCTACATCGTCCCCCGGCGTTATTAGTCGTCGTTATATTTAGTCGCCGGCAATGTAATAACCCTATAAAAAATAGGGTTCATTCCATCTCCTGCCCATGCTAGCCGGTCCTGATGTTTGATTTTACCACAATATCCGCAACATAAAAACCCTTTATCTTTTATTACACATTTTTTCGCCCTAAAGTAGGGCGAAATCCCTGAGACTGAATTTTTTGACTTTTCTAGTACTACCAGATTTTTATGGAAAACGATTTTGACGGGATTTTCACAGACAAGTAGAGGATTGGCCAGGGAGTAACAAAGGCTACTTTTTTAACCGACTTTCAAAAAGGGGGTTGTGCTTTTCTACCTATGTACACCGAAATCTCCGAGATTTCAGAACCGATTTGCGTAGTTTTTTTTTAATCGATAGAGGAACTTTGTGATATTGTTTCATTTAAAAATTGGATTCCAACTCCTCAATCCTGATGCTGCAGGGGACCTCACCATCAAAATTGATGGGATTTAGAAACTTTCGGTTATAAATTGATTGATATTGAAGATATCTTTACCAAGCAAAGACTTGTCGTTGACCTCGAGATCCCAACTCCTCAATCCTGATGCTGCAAAGAATTGCATTCCTAAATCCTGGTAATCCCACGGGATTTTTAAAAGATCATCCGATTAAATGTTTTACGACAGAAACATCTTGCATCCCGGGGACGGGCTATTACGGATAGGCTACACCTACTTTTGTCCTGGAAAATCAAAAGTTCCCACGGGATTTTTAAAAACCTAATCTATAATACTTGATGATTAAACGAACTTACCTGAAGTGAAGTTCTATCCCAATTATACGAGTTGCTTCGTCCGAAGAGATTAGGTATACATTGTAGTAATACGTCAAAGTATTGCCTTTCTACCACTTGTTTGAAAGCAGAAAATCTGCACTTCTATTTTTTGTATTTTTTGTTGGTACCACTGGAGCGTTCCCATCTCATTTAGTTGAAAGCCTGCCTGGAACATTAATATTTCACTTATCAGGGGTCCTAGGGCTGGGAGGGACCTAATCTCTTCGGACGAAGCAACTCGTATAATTGGGATAGAACTTCACTTCAGGTAAGTTCGTTTAATCATCAATTATACCTCATTGCTTCGTCCTTTGAGATTAGGTATACATTGTAGATTTTGAAAGATAGTGAAATATTAAAACACTTCTAGGTTTAATAATATTGTATTTATATTATCAATTTTGACAAGCAAAATAAAGCCAAAAATAAATAAAAGATATTATCATAATTACGGTTACTTCATCCGTATTTAAGTAGATACTTAGTGATTTTTATAATCACTGTATTATAAGTAAAAATAAAATACTTTTAAAGCTGCTGATTCAAATTTATTTTACTTAAAATAAATTTTAATCAGCTGCTCAGTGTTCCAGATTGATTTATGAATAATAAATAATAATAAATAATAGGAGTGATAGAGCAATCTGATTAGATTGATCACATTGAATACCTCTACGATAAACTCTGGCACACAGCATAGAGTTGCCCACGCTAAGGCCGCTGTATTTCGTATTAGGTATATCAATATTGATACCTTTACTGTGAGCTGCGGAGGTAGCTGCATGCCTGACGGAATAAGCGAAAAAAAAAATATAGAAGTATTATATTTTTATCCACTGACTGATACTGTTCGTAGATACCGATTTATGCGGACTCTTAAATCTTACTATTGTAATGGGGCATTTTTTTTTTTTTTTTTTTTTTCGTAGGGGTTACATTCTATCGATGTATTCTAACAATGTTTCTGCTGGATAAAGTTATCTTCGGTGAATGTTTATTAGAAAGGAACATTTAGGCAAGGTTGAGCTGAATCTGGGTATGACGATCTTGTTAGGTCATGTATTTCGACTGATGTTTGTTAAATTAATATTATTATTAACAATTACACTACGTATCTAAATTAATTTTCAAAATATGGTTTGCACCTTATGTGTAATTATACCAGCATGAGTAATGTGACGTTAATCAAATATTCTAAATTCAAATTGTTATTTGGATTCCAATTAACAAAAATTCTAAAACTATGGACAGATCTCATGGTATAACAACATCAAATCTTGAGAGTGGAGGACGATGAAAAAACAGACGTTACTCTCGAACCTAGGATCAACGATAGAGCTGAGCCATGGCTGTGTTTTATGAACCCATCAAGCTTATAGCCTGACCGGCTAATTCAGATAGACATTTTCATCGGAGTTGACGCTTCATAATATACAATATACCTTTATTTCAGGACACAGAGTTCGTTCTGTCGTGTGCACCTATTTTTTTTTTTTTTTTTTTACAAAAAACTAACCCAACACCATCTTGCGAAGTTGATCATAATATATACAAAGATGACGGTGCTACGCTCCTCTCTACCTAGTAGTACCGTCTTGATAACTTCCATGCAACCAACATAATATGCAATCAACAGGGTGGCTGAAACAGATAATGCATTATCATTATGTCTAAATTGAATTTAGAACCGAACAGAGAAGGCTCTGAAATGGTGGAAACCAGGGTTTTTTTTTTCTTTTTGCCAAAACCAACATGTGGTTGCCCTAAGGCTGGTACTATTTATTTAAATACATGTTCTTCTAGTTCCCGTTTCCCTTGATAAGATCTTCGTGACTCCGCATTTCGTTGTTTTTTAAACTAATGTATGAAGCGAACACAAATCTCCTGTGAGCTTCACAGCATAATTATAGATTTTGATATTCTCGTAAGAAGTGGACATCTAACTCCATCTATATAGTTAAATAGGAAAGAGAGCACTTTATTGTCTTACGCAATAAAATGCCCTTTTTTTTTTTTTATAGATTCCATTTTCTGAAAACCTGAAAGTCCAAAAAAAAAAACAGTCAGTAATTTTAGCTACTTCATATGTTTGACAGATTCAAAACTAAACTCAGAATCCACTGGCCATCGGTGGTCTTCTCACAACGTGTCGCCCCTACCCTATATCGTTAGCATCCGAAAAAAAATAATAATTCTAGACAGTCTATTTTGTCAAATAGGATTGACTGTCACTTCGATAGATTTTTACCATTATGTAAATAATCCTGCAAAGACTGTGCTGAATGCTGATGTGTCAATGCTGAGCTATCTTAGTGATTTGCATTACACAACAAGATATTTAAAACATCTTTCTGTCCGTTTTTGTAGGTGTACCGTATCTACTTACTAAATCGCGGGTAAGTCGCAGTAAGTCATTAACAACGAGTTTTGTATGTAAATTTAGCTCTTGATTGATTAAATATCATTTTTCTTCAGACGGGTCAACGTATTTTTTTTTTTTTTTTTTTAATCAGGTAATTGCAATATTTGCGCACAGTAGGTACTCGGGCTGTACAGCTCTTTTTTACATTGATGATAAATCTTAAGAACTCTAAAGTATTTATTGTTTGTAAAATAATTTTAGATAACCCTGATAACTTTTAAAAATCAACTATATCTTGTAAATATATGTTATGTATATACCTAGTTGACAAGTAACCCAAAAATCTGAGTAAATACATAAATCACCGGCTTTAGTACTCGTAGTTTTGTAAAGACGAGAAGCGGAAAGTATATTCAGACCAAAATAGTAAACCATTAAATTGGAATAATTCTCGTTCATTTTAAATCGTAGATACTTTCTATAGATAGGTAGTAAAATCTTTTATAACTCCTAAGAAATAAATCTAACGTGGCCATCCAACTATTCATTGATGTAGCTGTAATTGACCTTAATGTTGTTATGTAAGCACCCACTTTAAGAATTTTTCGTTTAAGAATTTTAGACTTATTATAAGTCTGTTATTTCCATTGGATTTATAATAAAAAATGAAAAGAAGGAAACGATCCTTCACACGAATCACATTGTGATAAGTATAACTTCACTAAACATAAAGTCTATGATATTATATTCAGATGATAGGAGACATGCTGGGTCGTGAGATTAAGATACTGGTTTTAGAAATGGAATCCCGTATCCTCTTACCCACAATAGTATGACTGGGTCATAAATTAATTGCCATTAGTCCTAAAAGTAGAATGAACGTTCCTGCGGAACGTACCGGGTGCAGCGACGAGGGTCCCCGGTGACACTGCCAGAGCCAGCGGCGCGGCGACTGTCACAGCTGCCGTGAGCGCGGTGACTTCGTGGGTTCGTACTTCGTATATAATCGTTGCTCCCGCTTGTTGTATTGCCGGGAGCGGATGCTCCTGGTTTAAAGTCTGGATAGGAGCCGGTGTCGGCTTCTGCGTTGCAGGAGGTTTTCTTGCGGGTGGGATTATTCATATCTTGGCACCGGATCATAATATTACAAGCCCGAATGTATCGGCTAGCTTCACGCTGTATAAGACACAGTCTATTTCTGTATGAGCTGATCTTTAATATTTTTCTTTATTAAAAAAGAATATGAAGTTTTTTCTTGTCATAGATTCGTTGTGCTGGGTATCGCACATCAGTCTGGCTGGATCTTTAATAATAATTAATTTACGGACTGATCACTTTATTCTAAAGAGAAAAAATGAGTGAGAGCTTCCTCATGAGCATATCCGATAAAGCGAAGCGAAGACTAGTTTTTTCTTGACGATGGCTTAATTTTATGGTTGACGTGCTTGGCTGCGTTTCGACAACAATCATTGGCACTAACTCAGGTTCGAGTTGTAATCCGTCTGTACAATGGTATTTTAAACCATCTACCCTTAACTTTTCTATCAGTAGCGAAAGGGTACATCCTTATTAGAAGACCGCAACATAAATGTATAAACTATATGAAGGTATGAAGAAGGTATTTAATATGTGTAAATCTCAAATGATCTCATTTTTACTCGATAATAGCACTTGATATCTCATGATTCATGTAGACACATTTCATTCACAAATAATAATCAAAGTAAAGGTAATAATATTCCTTTTTAAATGTATTCCATCACGATAATATTTTCAAAGCTTTCGGAATTCCAAATGATGTGAAGGTAACATCCCCATGAGATGTACACAACACCGATTGGAAATTGATATCATTCCATTAGTCTGATACGGAAATAGTCCTAATAACTATTCACAATATCATTAGTAATAGGTAATGTTTTACTGTAAATACCTTCATGGTCTGGGCTTCCAAATGACGTGAAGGTTACATCCCCATGAGATGTACACAGCACTATTGGAAAGTGATGTCATATCATCACCAGTGTGATACGGAAATATCAGCATTTCACTGTTAAATACCTTCATGTTCCGGGATTCCAATTAACGTGAAGGTCACATCCCCACAAGATGTACACAACACAATAGGAAAGTGATGTCATATTCTCAGTGTGATACGGAAATAGTCCTTGCAACTATTCACAATATCCTAAGAAATAAATAACATTTCACTGTAAACACCTTCATGTTCCGGGATTCTAATTGATGTGAAGGTCACATCCCCACAAGATGTACACAACACAATAGGAAAGTAATGTCGTATTTTATTAGTGTGATATGGAAATAATCCTAGCAAATTTTCACAATATCCTTAGAAGTAGGCAACATTTCACTGTAAATACCTTTTTATTTCGGGATTCCAAGTGACGTATCATATATATCATATCACTAGTTTGATTCGTAAACAGTCCCAGAAGCTATTCATAATATGTTTAGAATTAGGTAACACGTCTTCACTGAAATACCTTATGGTCCGGAATTCCAAATCACGTGAAAGTAACATCGCCATGTTGTCATATGTCAAGGTAACATCGCAATGCACAAAACATTAATTGCATAGTGATATCATATCACCAGACACTATTATAATAAAACCTTATAACATAAAAATATGTAACAAATAAATAAATAAATAAATCACTATCGTTTTGGTGACTACGCTTTTGTAACGTTTTTTTAAAACTTGAATAACGTGGTGATCGGCGAGGCACTAAAACGCGAATGAGATGGGAACGCTCCAGTGGTACCAACAAAAAATACAAAAAATAGAAGTGCAGATTTTCTGCTTTCAAACAAGTGGTAGAAAGGCAATACTTTGACGTATTACTACAATGTATACCTAATCTCAAAGGACGAAGCAATGAGGTATAATTATAATAAAACTGTAACCGAACGATTTTTGTACATTGAATATATTTTGTCTGTGCCCGCATCACGCGAAAACTACTAAACGGATTTAAATGAAATTTGATACAGTGATTGCTGATACTTTGGGTTAACATATAGGGTAGTTTTATCCTGAAAATAATTAAGGATTCTTCGAGATACAGGATCAACGTTTTTATCGATTTTACTCCATAACTCCGTCAAATCTGAGCCGATTTTTACAATTCTTATTTTTAATAAAAGTTGTACTGTCCGGTCAGTACCATATACCTAAGTTTGGTGAAGATTTGATGAACAATTTCGGAAATAGAGGATGGAACTCCTCAACGGATAACAGCATTTATCGATCTTACCCCAAAACTCCACCAAATTTTAACCGATTTTCACAATTGTTTTTCTTTATAGAGGTTGTACTGTCATATTGGTACCATGTAAGTTTGGTGAAGATTTGATGAATAGTTTTGGAAATAGAGGACAGAACTCCTCAACGGGTAACAGCAAATCGATCGCAATCAGTATAATATTTTAGTAAAAAGTAGAGACTTAACCGTAATATCATACTAAAAGTGTGTTTGTTTGTTTGTTTGTCCTTTCTTTACGCCCTGACTAAGCAACCAAACAACTTAATTTTTAACATAAAGACAGTTGAAAGGACACAAAGTGGCATAGGCTACTTTTTATCCCGGAAAATCAAAGAGTTCTCACGGGATTTTTAAAAACTTAAATCCACGCGGACGAAGTCGCGGGCATCAGCTAGTTGTAAATATATTGAGAGGCTACTGTAAGGATAGGATACCTATTTCCTTAAATTTCTCTCGAAGGGAATCACGTGGTTTTAGTTATAAATTGCGTGTATTGCCCTTTTTTGTAATACAAAAATTCTCCTAATATGTGCAGCTTTACCCCATATTACATCCCATCTGTCACGGATACCACTCTCCACGGGGGAGCACAGTGGTTATGTCGTCTCTTACTGACTAAAAACTTCACCAAGTTCCATCCCACCGCTGACGACGGAGCACAAGGTACCGTCAACACCTCGTTACTCCGCCAGCGGACGTTCGCCGCAGCTGACCCACCACTGGGACACTACGTGCCCCCAAACATCGTTAGAGGCATGCCGGAACGACAGCACGCCAACCAACCCGAGGACCACACTGTAACGACGGAGCGCCTCGTCTCCATCATCTACAGGCCCTCCCGAAGAGGGCATTCCCTCTCCACGTTCCCCATCCTCAACATCTCTCTCGCCTGTCACCAAACTGGTGGGGCAGTCAGTGATTAGATCTCATCACCAAGTACCTACCAACCACCCAAGACAGCAACACCCTCCGCTCCTGGGGCTATGCCCACATGGATGCGTCTACTGCGTCTTGTGCTCGGGATACTCAGAGAGACGCGCGGACAACACCCCCTTCCTGCAAAGTCAATTAGTCATGGTTTAACAATATCCCATGAAGCAAAACTGTTAACCAAATTACAACACTGCTGTTACCCGCAGGACGCAACACTCAGGCACACGAGTAACCAAACCTAACCTAACTTTAGATTTTGGCACTCTTCTTCTTCCTTGGAGATTTTACGATCACATCGAGTGTTGTTCAGAATGATATCTGAGTCCGCAGGTGGGCACTAAGGTTCTATTGGGTAATATTTGACCAAATCCTGGTTTTTAGAACTCTGCGACGAAAGGGTAAGGGTCTGTCCGTGTGTCATAGGTCTCTAACTTGTGGACGAAATGAGTTACAAACCTTTACAAACCTGAAATTTTGGTATTTGGTGTAAAACGTTAACCCGAAACCAAATATTGAAAAAGATATTCAAAACAATTATTTTTCAGGGGGGCTCTCATACATGAAAAAGTAGTCGGAGAAACAAAATTCTTCGTTCGCCACATCCAGAATTTCTACTCTGCGAGGTAGTCAACGCCACAACGGATTATTTTAATTATTATATTTAATTTAATTAGGTAGGTAATTAATCACACTAATATTATACCTAAAGGAGAAAGTTTGCATGTGTGTGTTTGTGTGTGTATGTTTGTTACTCCTTCACGCAAAAACTACTGGACGGATTGGGCTGTTTAGAATCGAGATAGATTATACCCTGGATTAGCACATAGGCTACTTTTTATCCCGGAAAATCAAAGAGTTCCCACGGGAATTTAAAAAAATCTACATCCACGCGAACGAAGTCGCGGGCATCAGCTAGTTCACACTATTTTTGAAAAAGCATACTTGGAACCGGAATGTGTAGGTCTTGGTGTAGGTAAAGGACATCGCCACCAATGCTGCTTTTAAAGAATGGACCGTGAAAAGTTCCTCATTAATAGTCTCCTCCTTTTTTAGAAGTCGTTTAAAAATTGGCCCTTTAATGAGTGAACTATATTATTATGTATGAGGAAATTGGAAATATCATACCACAGAGACGGGAGTATTTTCAGATTGACAACACCAAGTGTCTAGCGTCGCGTGTTAGAATGAAGTAGCGATATAGTCAATTGAAAGAGACGCGCTAATTTAGGGAGAACTGGCCTGCGGACCACAAAAACCACCCGCTCACTATAGTTTTTTTTTCTAAATATTTAACTATTAAAACGTAGGTAGTTAAAAGTAACTATGTTTGTATGCTATAATTATTATTTAATAAATAAACGTGATTAACTAAATACCTAAACAGTCTTATATTGTGCATCGCCTTACCATTTTTAAGTTTTTAAAAATTCCGTGGGAACTTTTTGATTTTCCGGGATAAAAAGTAGTCTATGTCACTCGCTAGGTTTTAAACTATATCCATGCAAAAAATCACGCCAAGTACTGCTCTTTCCCAAAAGGGACCAGCAGCATCCTGGCACACTGGGAGGTTACCTGGCTGGCACTCCAAACATTTCAATCCTAACTTATAACATTTTTTTTTATATTACACCTACCTAAACATAAAATAAATAATAAACACAAACACGGATAGGTTTTCTGTTTTCAATTGATTAGTTATTAGGCCTTAAAAATTGGAATTTCAGGGAAATTTGACTTCTGCTGCGTAGGCACCCTACTCCACTTTGCGCGGCAGCGGTCAGAAGGCGGAGCTTATCGGCAAACTCGCGTCGAGGCTGGCTTCACTGTCAATTCGAGAGCTGCGAAGAGTACGCTCGCGTCTATTACGTAGTGTGTTTATAGTGAAGTGTATATTGTGAAGATTTTCGAATGTCGTGAGGTGAAAGATAGTGTTGTTTTTATCATCAAGTGCAACTTGTGTTATCATCACGATGTCTTTAGTGTACTAGAAAGTGATTTAATCAAAATGTGTACAGCACCGTGGTGTGCAAAATTGATTTTTGCCACGTAGTGACGCGAACGGGTAATGATTCCTAATGTGGAGGTCGAAGCAAGATGGTTAGAGAGACTCGGCACCTGTGGGTTGGAAACTTACCCGATAACATACGAGAAGATCGAATAAGGGAGCATTTTAAACGGTAAGTACGCCAAATTAATAACATGGTACCTATTTTAATATTCAGCTTTTACTCTTATTATGTATGTAAAGCAATGATATGCACATAATTATGTATTTAAAAAAATAAGTTCCCTATGTATTGTATTCATATTTTATTTTTATTTACTTATTTATTTATTCGTATTTATAAGTATTGTTATTAAAGTTCATTGACCAGAGGTCAGAGGTGCTAGTTTAGTAGTAGAGGGTATACTACACCTATATTTCGCCAATTGTAATAGCTGTTTATTTTTTTAATATTCTATAAAGAATGAATCTTACATGGAATGTACTTACTTATTGCCATCGATGTATATTGCATAATGTTAATGGTCGGACCTATACATAACTATTCTACTGCAACCTATTTAACAATTTTAATCATCGAAGGATACACATATCTATTGTACCCAGCAGGGTAAACCATCCAGTAGTCAACCTTTTAGCGCAAATTGAAACTTTGCTTACCTAATGCTGCTATACTTTAACATGTTTATTATTTATGTATAAATAAATTTTCCAATGAAATCAACAAAATCGCAACAATTCTGTTTTATCACAGCAAAAACACAATTATAATAATCAAGTAGGTAGATACTTCTCTCCAGTAGTCAGCCTTATCTTACTCAATAGTCAGCCCCAAACTTAATTAGGTACTTCTGGACTCGATAATATAAAGCAGATGGTACTTAAACATTTCTAATTTGAAGGAAGTACCTATTCCTCGAGTAATCTACAGGTGAACACAATCTCCACGCGGATGAAGTCGCAGGAATATCCCAGTACATTATATATACAGTGGTGGTCATATAATTAAGAACGATTTGTAGTTCCAGTCTTTCCTTATCAATATCATGTTTTATGTAGATTTGTGTTCCTTTTTCGAAGTAGTTAGTATGTTTTGACTTAGCCACATAAATCGGCAAACTGGATTACGAATAGGAGATATGAAATCGCAAATATTTTTTAATAAATCTCATTTACTTCCAATAGTAACGAATTCAAACACAGATGTAGCTGGACAAATAATTAAGAACGAATATTAAACTGGTTTGAGAATTATTAAAGATGAAACTTAAGTTAAATAAATAACATAAACATGAACAAATAATCCTTTTAAACTAAAATTGATAGTTAGTGGCATGTCCAAAGTTTTAAATTACTGCCTTTCAGCGACGAGGCGTTAACTCTATCAATTTTTGACATTTTTTAAGAGAAATAGAGCTTCATTATTCCAACTAAACATCGTAATGCTCTTAAAATTGCTACACTGTCGTTTGATTACACTTTTCTTGGCTTCACACTAAAGATTTTCAATTGAATTTAGATCTGGACGTAGCTGGCTAGTCTAAGACAGAAGCTGACTGTGTTATGCAGATTTTCTCAATGGTGTAGGCTTCGAAATTCGGATCATTGTCGTTCTGGAATGTCTAAATAGCTGAAAGCACTTCATCAGCATACTGCAACATTGTTTCTTCCAGTATGATTTTGTATTGGAATTGATCCATGCTTAGGTATCAGTCTAAGAAGTTCAACTCTATGCCCAAAAAAGCACCCCCAAATTTTCGTGTTTTCTTCGTCATGCTTTAATGTCAGTTTTGTGTACTTGGAGTCAAATGCTTTATGCGGAGGTCGTCTTACGTATCATTTTCCATCTGAATACACTGTTTATTTTTGTTTCACCAGAAAAAATAACATTTTTCCACTGTCTGACAGTCCAGGTTTTCATACGTCTTTGCAAATGTAAGACGGGCTTACCTATGACAACGTTTCAACCTGGGTACCTTCCTTGTTTTCCTTCCATACAACTTCTGTTCTACCAACGCCTTTGAATAATGCGTGACGAGATCGCTGAAGGGTTGTTTTCACCAAAATATTTTTTCTTAGCTCGCTAGATAGTGGAGTAAATAAAGCCGTAAAATAGCCAATCTTAGGAAATCCTCAGAAACAGCTCCGATTTTGATGTTTTTTTTTTAAATTCTTGTTTTTTATACATTATTTAAAATCAGAAACGTTTTGAAGCGGGGAAATAATTTTTAGTATTTTTTTATCCATATGTGCGATATTTATCCACGAAGTCCAGAAAAACGCTACCTTCTCTTTGAGAAGTTGTAGAGGAGGTCAAATGCTACAAATGACTTCTAAACACTTATGGGCGAAAACCGCCCGTTTTTGAGTTATTGATCGTTTTCAGAAAAATACGTATTTGTTTCTTTTAAAATTTATTAAAAAAAAAGTGAGGCATATTTCCGACTTTTTATTTAATTTCTAAGTACTAGACATCTCAATTAATAATTGTGAATACTAAAATAAAAATAATCTTTGTAGATTCCCCGGTTAGGGATCCAAGACTGTACCAGTTTGATAATTTCTATTGGGTTACTTTGCCAAAAATGCTATTTTTTTTTAAGTTACAGAAATTTTTGTGGCTTGCAAATTATTTGCAAAGCTTTTACAGATTCTCAGCTATCTAATGATGTACAAAACATTAAAATAAGTTGAATATTAGCTAATAAAACGATAAAACAATAGCACAGGGAAGAAATTTCTTAACGCTTAAATTTTAAACAAATCGTTTTATCTTTGTTTAGAGGTAGTCTCTACTTAGAAAGAGGTAACAGTTTACTGTGAATATGTGATCTGGTTAAGTCTGATCATAAAATTGGCCACGGGATAGCTCAATTGATCGATAGGAACGATTTATTTAAGATTTAAGCGTTAAGAAATTTCGCCCTTGTGCTATTGTTTTATCATTTTTTTTGTTAATTTTCAACTTATTTTAAAGTTTTGTACATCATTAGATAGCTAGAATGTGTAAAAGCTTTGCAAGTAATTTGCAGGTCAAAAATTTCTGTAACTTTAAAAAAAAATAGTATTTTTAGCAAAGTAACCCAATAGAAATTATGAAACTGGTACAGTCTTGGATCCCTAACCGGGGAACCTACAAAGATTATTTTTCTTTTAGTATTCACAATTATTAATTGAGTTGTCTAGTACTTAGAAATTAAATAAAAAGTCGGCAATATGCCTTACTTTTTTTTTAAAGAATCAAATACGTATTTTTCTGAAAACGATCAATAACTCAAAAACGGGCGGTTTTCGCCCATAAGTGTTTAGAGGTCATTTGTAGCATTTGACCTCCTCTACAACTTCTCAAAGAGAAAGTAGCGTTTATCTGGACTTCGTGTATAAATATTGCACATATGGATAAAAAATACTAAAAATTATTTCCCCGCTTCAAAACGTTTCTGATTTTAAATAATGTATAAAAAACAAGAATTTAAAAAAAAAATCATCAAAATCGGAGCTGTTTCTGAGGACTTCCGACGAAAATGCTTCGTTTACTCCACTAAGATCCTTTGAGAAGATTTTGGAACGATATTCATATCATCTCAAAGCTTTCTCAATTTAAGTACGCGCGGAATATTTGACGTCGTTTCATACGTGTTAAAATGCTTCATAGAATTGATTATTTAGCTACACGTGTAATGTACCTAGGTATGAAGTCGAGCGAGCATATTAAAACAAAATTAGAAATCCAAGAGTGAAGCTCGCCCGACTTCATACCTAGGTTCATTACACGTGTAGCTAAATAAAAGTTATTTTTTACTTTTTAGTGTTTGTGGTTTTTGAAGTCGGTTTTATTTTTCTTTTGAAAATTTTTTATTTCACAATTTTTAGTGGCCCATTGTACTATAATATGCTATGCCCAGTTAAAACCCTACTGTTTACTAAGCTATTACACTGATCGCGAGCAATTTGCTCCTATCTATTGAGGAGTTCTGTTCTCCATCTCCGAAGATATTCATCAGATCTTCACCAAATTTATATGGGACCATCTGCACAGTATACCCTTTCAAACAAAAAAAAAATTTTCCAAATCGGTCCAGGGGTCTTTGAGTAATCGGGGAACATACATAAAAAATAAAGAAAAAATAAAAAAAAGATTCCGACGAATTGAGAACCTCCTCCTTTTTTGGAAGTCGGTTAAAAACCATTGTTTTCGAGCATTGAAAATAATCAGCTATCTTTTTATGCGACTAATTCTTCTCCCAATGTTTTATTATGACTTCACTTGTAGATTTATCACAAGTTTTACTTGTACCCATTATTATTTTTATAAAATAATCAAGTTTAGTACTTTTACAGCATTAAATGGCGCCAATAATTATACGAAAAGGGACTTAACCACTGAGGTTCTCTATTTAAACTTGAATAAAAAAATGAACAGTTCAGCGTTCTTAATTATGTGACCAGCCAGTCAGTAGTAGCACAAGATTCAGATCTAATATAATAATGGTATCTGTTAATTAATTAAATAATAATGTGTATAAATGAATACACTAATAATATGAAAAAGTTTTGTGATACCAAGAGATATGAAAAATAATACATGCATTGAGTTATACTAGTTTATTAAAAAAATTCATTAAATAATCGTTCTTAATTATATGACCGCAACTGTATATATATATATATATATATATATATATATAATCCATTCAAAATCAAAATAACCCTATTAAGCTACGTAAAATACGTTTTTACGACTGGATTGTTTTGGCATTAGCAACAGTGCAGTGATTTCAATAACAACTTTGTGCTTTATCATTCAGTTTTTTTTTTCGTTTTATTCTGTCCCTTGACTTCTTTATGTCCGTTTTCACTCCAAAACCTCGACTAGCTTTTCTTAACTTCATTTCCCTTCTAATTATCTCCCTCGCTCTTAATTGATGTTTTATGTACAAATAAATGGACCTTATTGATTTGTTGGACCACTAAAACTAGGCAATTGATTACTTTGCTATGAGAGAACAACACAAACTTGGTCCTAATTAAAGCCATTAAGGTCAATTTTTTTTTCTAACAATAAATACAGCTAACTACTGGGTGGATGCATAAATCTAGTAGTCAACCACTTGTAAAATGGACTTTAAGTGTTCTATATGTAGTTAAGTTCAATGGTATTTTGGTCAATTTGGTAAAGTAAGTTCTAGTATATATATACATATACATATTATAATATAGTTGCATAAGTAATACAATTTCAATGAATAATAAAAAATACAATACAGAAACCTTACATTGTATTTCTTGCAAAAAAATAGCAAACGGCACCCGCTAATTAGACATTTCGCTGGTGGCACGCAAATGAACGAGCATATCTTAGCACATTTGGAGTTGTGAGTATTAACAGCAATTAATAATCATATGACAATGATTCGATAAAAAATTGATGTGTCTCAGTGTAAACTAGAAACGGTAAGTAAATAATGTCTGTAACGGCCTACCGGAGATGGGCTGACTACAAGGTGGGTTACCCTACCTACCGCTACGAACGAACGCTAAAGCAAAATATACTTAGTAAATACTTAGAAGGATACCTTACCTATTGTAAATAATATTATCATCATGGTCACTCTGTGGATGTCCACTATTAATGAGCGCCACCACACTCGGTCCTCAGTCTTGCTCCTCCAGCCACTTTCCGCCATCCACGTTATGGTGTGTCAAATGTCCATTCCATCGTGCTGTAGGGCACCCCCACACTACGCTTTTATGTTTAAGTGTTAGTACTTCGAAGGGCTATGTCGGTGACCTTAATTCCCCTGCGGATCTCTTCAATTCATTTTTGTGACAGGGGCTATCTCAAAAACTGAACTAGTTAGGAATATGAAATTTCGGTATATTATGTACCATATACCTACTGTGTTGAAACAACAAATACTGAAATAACGATTCCTAAACTTTTTATAAAATAGTTTGTGAGCTTTGACAAAAACAAAGGAATTTTTTTTTTTTTTCTTCTCTCGTCTGGCTTTACACTGATTAGCCAATGTCAAGTGTGTTGTTATTTACAAGTTAGAAAAACTATATGTATAAGTATGGACTTCGTCTGTGCTGGCGCCCGCCGACATACACGCGGCGCCCCTCTAGAGCGCTTCTCAGTCAGTTCCTCGGTCAGTTCCACCACCAATAAACACCAGCGGGACACAAAAACCGGCCACTTCTAACAAAAAAACACTCCAGAAAGTCACAACACGCGCGCCAACAAACGCCACCACAGACAAAGTCCAAACAAAGGAATATTTATTGGGTTTTTCTTTCACGGTTTATTGCAATGTTCTGTGGTTCTAGCTCGAAAAAAAAAAAAAATTCATACTCCAAAATATTATGATGTTTATAATTATTTACGGAATCCTAAAAGAGCGAGATCTGACTCTCCAGTCAATATCAATATTTTTTCGGTTCAGAACAAAATTTGAGTAAAATGATTACCATTTACGACCCTTCTTTTAAAGCAATATTTTATTAATCACAATCATAATTAAATGAACTTATACTAAGATAAGATCCTCCCTACAAATAGTTGATTTAAAAATTCAAAATATTTTTATTCAATTATACTTTTGAATCGTCAAATGCATCTATCACTGGGCTCGGAATGCCTTTCCTACCGAAAAAAACCAGTTTTGATTTTAATTGTAAAAGTGATTTTAATGATTGTTTATATTTTTATATATTATGGTCAGACCGATTTTGAATCGGATTTTATTCTGGACATAGACTTCAGTTTACAATATTCTGATACTTTTCTGACAAGTTCACCTCTTTGAGAATGAATTATTGGTTATTTTATTTTTACACAACGGAACAGGCAACTGAAGTTATATTTTTCAATACATTACAATAATTATTTTGATTTATGCCACGGTTCAGTTTGGCATTATAAAATGCTCTGACTTCTCAAACAAAACCGACACCGAGTCGTACGTAACTCCTAACGAGTTTAGTTATGACTTAGTTTATGTTCGGAAACTTGCAATTCAATATGGCATAAAGCAACTCCAGCCATCATAATTATGACCGCAACACGTACCTGCACGTTGAAAGTCAGTGATTAATTGATAAGATTAGATCATCCAGTCCTAATAGCCTAGAGCCAACGCGTGCCAGACCTTCGTAATTTTATAAAAGCTGAAAGTTTCTCTGCGTGTTGTCCCCCAGCACGGGAAGGAACGATCAGCGTCGATGTTTATATCATTGTGACAACAGATAAATAGAGGTTCAAAAACTCTTACGTCAAAGTATAAAATAAAGCCAGATGAGAAAAAAAAAAGTATAAAGTCATTTTTTTTTTGTTTTCTTCGACGCGTTTAAAGTTTAAGGGTAAATAAAGTAAGTTTCATAAGAAATACAGGTGGATTTATTCTGTAGTGTTTAATAAATCAGCACCACATTATAAAGACGATGGGTAGTAATAGGTGCACCAAAATAGCAGTTTTATTTTTCAATCATGTTCTAAATAAATAATGTATCATAAAATCAGGGGGCACGGCAGTGCCCCCGCCAAGACGAGCCAAACGCGGCGGCCGGGGCGCTACGTACCTTTTTCTCGAAGTGTTTCGCCGTATTTTCGACCCGTCATAACTTCGGTCTGGATGACGCTAGAAAGCTGAAATTTTCAGTATAAGGTGTCCTCAGCAAATTTACCAAATATACCAAATATCAAATATCTAGCTTTTATGGTTACAGATTTATTGATACCTAAAATACGCCGATTTCGTCCCTCACTGATGATCATCAAAACCTCTAAGGTACTTCCCGAAGTCCTAGAAGACTGAAATTTGGTATGTAGACTAGAAATTGCATACAAACTACAGGAAAATTAAGACTTTGGAAATTCCCCCCCTCTACGCCTCTTATGAGAAAAGCAAATCTGTAAATTCTGTCGCTAAAATGCTGATATTTTCAGGATAAGATGTCCTTGGCAGATTTATTAAACGCACTGAGTATCAATTGTCTAGCTTTTATAGTTTTAGATTTATTGACAGTCAAACTTCTAGTCTGTAATTCTAGGGCACTTCCCGAAGTCCTAGAAGACTGAAATTTGGTATGTAGACTAGAAATTGCATACAAATTACAGGAAAATTAAGACTTTGGAAATTCCCCCCCTCTACGCCTCTTATGAGAAAAGCAAATCTGTAAATTCTGTCGCTAGAATGCTGATATTTTCAGGATAAGATGTCCTTGGCAGACTTATTAAACGTACTGAGTATCAATTGTCTAGCTTTTATAGTTTCAGATTTATCGACATTCAAAACCTCTAGTCACAAATTCTAGGGTACTTTCTGAAGTTCTAGAAGACTGAAATTTGGCATTAAGTAGGAATTTCAAGAATTATGAACAACAGATAAATTAAGAAATCAGGTCCCCCTTCATCCCCTCGTATATGAGATGCATATCTGTAAAATCTGTTGCTCGAATTCTAAAATTTTCAGGATAAGATGTCCGTGGCAGATTTATCAAACGTACCAAGTATCTGTGTTTCCTGAAGTCCTAAAAGATTGAAATTTGGTATATCTGCTTCAAAATTGAGTTGCAAGATTCCACCCGAATAAACATATTTACATACGAGTACATTGCAAGTTGAATAAAAGCTTTTTAAAAAAGAGGTAACGATAGAGAGTGGGCCATGCAAATGATGTACCTACAAAAAATAGATCCAAAAAAATCTAGGGCACCTGCCAAAAAGAAATGAAATCCCACCAAAAACATTTCATGTAAAAAGGTAGCCAAGACTCACAAGTTCATAATGTTTTCACTGTTAAAAAGTTATGAGATCTCTAGTAGAGCCAAGCCCCCAGCTGAGCTTAGATTTGTGCTGGCCATGGGACCTATCCCAAGTCCAAAGTAATATAGCTCTTAAATGTTCTTGACTGTATCAAATTTATAACAATAAATAACAAATCACTCTACTTACAAGCTCTGATTCTACAAACCCTATATCTTGGTAAAAAAAGTACGGCTTGGCCGTTTACAGTTCGTGGATTTTTTATCTGAAATGACATATAAGCCCGGAATTGCTTCTGCGACCATCACGAAGTACAATACAAATTAGTAATTGTCGAACAAACTATTCCTTAAGGCCTTAAAATATGTTATGTAATGTAATAGTTTTACGAACATTAAACGGCCAAGCCGTCCTTTTTTTACCAAGATGTAGGGTTTGTAGAATCAGAGCTTGTAAGTAGAGTGATTTGTTATTTATTGTTATAAATTTGATACAGTCAAGAACATTTAAGAGCTATATTACTTTGGACTTGGGATAGGTCCCATGGCCAGCACAAATCTAAGCTCAGCTAGGGGCTTGGCTCTACTAGAGATCTCATAACTTTTTAACAGTGAAAACATTATGAACTTGTGAGTCTTGGCTACCTTTTTAAATGAAATGTTTTTGGTGGGATTATTATTTTTCAAAAGGAATGCATGTTCCTGCTAAAATGAACTATAATAATATTGTAATAAGCTGGATCTGTCTCAAAAAATGTGTCTTCTGTTAGTAACATACGTGTATATAAACTAGAACAACAATCATCGTCAAACTGTAAAAGCGTTGCTCCGCTACTATTTTGCAATGTCGCGCTCTAAAAGCAAAATGGTGCGAAGGCGGAGACCGCAGCGGTGTCGGGTCAACAACCTTTTGAACAAAAATATATCCAGACAAATTATAGGTATAATATCTTCTTCATTCTAATTGTTACATATATTTTTCTGTAATAAAATTATGTTTACTTGAATCTTGCCAAGAGTTTTTTTGCGTGCCTACCTATCCGGATGTTATTTTTGTTGATTTCCTGCGTATAGGTATATAGTTTTATATTTTATAGCTACCTACATTATTACTTATATTATAATTATATATATTTTGTACTTATATATTTTGAGAATTAATATTATTGATTCATATAGATAACCTAACCTATTTCAGAATAAGCTTGATATTAATTCTGCGTAGATAATTAATCAACTTTGTTTAAGACGTTGTTCAATGCGTTGGATGCAGTGTTCAACCTAGTTTTTTTTTTATCATACCTATCTGCTACGTTCAATTATTCAATTCGTGACTCAAGACTGCGGGCTTGTTATTTGAAGTTCCTTCTAATACCTACACCAACTTATTGTGTAGAGTGTAGACGATGTAAAGAAGGAATATCACTTTGATGAAAACTGCTGCCAACGCGGTATCTACTCCTAGCAACATGACTTCATTTTTGATATGATTCGTGCTCTGTAGTAAGCCGGCCATTGGTTTTACGGATAAGTTGTTTGGTAACGTTTTAATCACTTCGGACTCCAGGTTCAGAGTTGGACATTGAGCAATAACGTTTAATATAATGATATTAAGCTTGTTTGGTGGTGTAACGACACATTTCGTGTATATAACGGGTACATACCTCTATTAATTTGATGGTTTTATTTCTCGATTTTTAGACCTAATTGCACGTCGCGTCGTGCAATTGGGTCGTTGTATACCTACATACAATTAAAAAATGTGGGTTAGCGGAAAATACCCTATAGGTTTTTTTGACAGAACGGACAGACAGACAACAAAGTGATCTTATAAGGGATCCATTTTTCCTTTTGAGGTACGGTACCCTAAAAATTACGGTTTACCTAGGCAATAAGGAACATTGCTAAAATTTTATCGAACGTTCCTTTTCGAGCGCAGCAGAATAAAAACTTCAATACAAAAAAAACATTTAAGTATTTTTAAGGACTTCTTTTAAAAAACTTAATACTTATTGGTATTATTCTAACTGCCCCCGAAGACGCAGTAAAACTTTGCGGAAAGGTCGGATTGGATTGGATGGAATGCTTTGTCCAGCCATGGGATGGCTAACTAATGGTGCACAGACTAGATTATTTCAATATACCTACCTACTGTCTTACTTCCCATTTCCCAGCAAACTTATGAGATCAGTCGATAGTTGTATCACACTAATATTATAAAGGAGAAAGTTTGTATGTGTGTGTGTGTGTGTATGTTTGTTACTCCTTCACGCAAAAACTACTGGACGGATTGGGCTGAAATTTAGAATAGCAATAGATTATACCCTGGATTAGCACATAGGCTACTTTTTACCCCGGAAAATCAAAGAGTTCCCACGGGAATTTAAAAAACCTACATCCACGCGAACGAAGTCGCGGGTATCAACTATCAGCTAGTCGTTAAATAATTGTTTGAGAATAACGTTATTTTATACCTATACTAGCTGGTGCCCATGGATATAATATATCTTCATTTCAAATTTCAGCCAAATCCGTTTAGTATTTTTTGCGTGAAAGAGTAACAAACATACACACACACACACACACATACACATACGCACAATCTTTCGCCTTAAAATATTATAGTGTGATATAACTTTAAGTACCTAATTAAAAAATAGTTTCTCATGTTCATTTTTCCGTGTCTACGCAACTTAAACTATAGGCAGCTCAGATATTATATGTTTCGCGGGAGCCCTCAGTAGTATATTAATTAAAAACATCACTCTAAGAGTCTAAATATCTTACAGTGAAGTCGTATTTCACTAGAATAACGTCGATCGACAACATCGGAGCAGAGTTGAGGCTACGGCTCGTTCGCCGTTCGCCTTGGGTAAAATGTAATGTAGTGTAGTGGCGCTCAGTGCGCAGCGGCCAGTGGCAACGGCGAGAAGAGCGGCAACGTCGCATGTTTTGTACACGTATCGGGCCAGTTCCGACGTACCTACCCGATAGTCGCCATTATGTCGATATAAACCACGAACATTTTAATGATTCAACTTATTATAGATACATACATACCAGTATTGTAAATACAACATTATAAGTACATTTATAGATTCTTATTGAGCATAAGTAGCGTAGTGGTTAGGACGTCTGCCTCCTGATTGGAGGTCGGTGGTTCGATCCCGGGTATGCTTTTTCTCCGACATACAGGTACATAATATCAGGGCTTGAAATTAGATAAATTGCCCCTTGATAATTATTATTATCATGATGATAATCCGATATAATTATTATCAAGCAGATATAATTTTATTAATCTTGTTTAACTGGTATTTACCTACATATTATATTATCAACTGTTACGTTAGAAGCAAGTAGTTTTAGTAAATAAATTAGTTTTACAATTATAAAGGTAACCTCTTATTTTTTTGTTCATAATTTCGGGACTAAAAACTTGCAAACCAAAATACGAGAAGTTAACCAACTACCTATCGTTCAAATAACCATATGAGCTTAATATGAGGTAGGTAGTTATTTCGAAATTACAGACAGACACTAATGTTATTTATTAGTATAGTAAGTATAGATATCGTATCAATTCGTGCATAAATGTTTTTTTTGCAACTAAACATGGCGAGAATGCGTGCACCGGCATGTATTGGGCACTTAAATTGGGCTTGTTCTGAGAGCCGCGAAACCGAAAAGAATTTTACTCCATGCGACATTCTGGAAACAGCAAAGAAAACACCACCATTTTTTTACCAGACGAAAAGTTTATTACAAAATGTTACCAACATTTTATGGTTTGGTTTTAAAGATTTGAGTTTAGATAAAGTACTACTTTACACTGCCATACAGCACATTACTGGTTAGGTTTTAATACATACTATTTTGTGTAATATTATTGTAGATAATAACCCCTATTAATAAAAGGGCTATTAATTATACTTAAAAGGTTATATATTATGCAGCCGTTTCATAAACTGCTATCACATGATGAGTTGAAGGTAGAGGAGACTACCGTGTTCCTGGGGATAACTTTAGAATTTAGATGCAAAGCTTCAATGGAACGCCCATATATCAATACTTGCTGGTAAACTCGGCTCTGCTGCTTACGCTGTTAGAAGGATACGACAGATAACTCACGTGGAATCTGCAAAAATTGTATATTTATGGCCTATTTTCACAGTATTATGTCTTACGGAATCTTGCTATGGGGTAAAGCGGCAGATATTGGAAAAAATTTCGTATTACAAAAAAGGGCAATACGTGCAATTTATAATTTAAAGCCGCGCGATTTCCTACGAGAGAAATTTAAGGAAATAGGTATTCTTACAGTAGCTTCTCAATACATTTACAATAATATAATAATTTTTGTACGACAAAACATTCTCAGTTTTACAAAAAAATCGGTGACTTGACATGCAAACTAGAAACCGTAATAAGCTCGCAACTCCTACGCTCCTTGTGGGAATGAGTGTAATATTTTATAAAAAAAAATCCACAGTCAATATTAGATTTGCCTTTACAAAAGTTTAAAAAATCCATTAAAAGTATGCTCCTGGCAAAAGCATATTACACAATCGAAGATTATGTAAATGATAAAAAAGCATGGATTTGACTCGCTCCAGCAATGCGCGGGGCTGCAATTGCTTGTTGAATATTATTGTAAATTGAACAAAAAGAGCAACCGCCGACTTTCTTGCTGGTTCTTCTCGGGAGGAACGGCAACCGAACCAGTGGTAAATTATTTGAGGATTCAATAGCACTTGTAAAAGTTTATTAGAATAAAAATCTATTCTATTCTATTCTACATGCTGCTATCTATTATGATACAACTGTGCTCTTTTAGTAATTTTGGTCGTGATGGAAGTTTGAACCCTTAGCCGACAGTTTTAATGGCGCCTTTAAATGCCTTTAAATAACTAACTAATGTTAAGTGTAACAGATTAAAATATATTTTTATGTCTTTTAATGATAATTTTGTGAAATTCTGCGCTTGGTCCAAAAGAGAATATATTCTATTCATATACTGGCAACGTGAACGGTCTATGTAGGCAGTAACGTTATTATGCAACTTTCGCGTGGTGACAGTGAGGGCACGGGGCGCCACCCTGTGCAGTGCGACCGGCCCCACCCGCGGCCCTCGCTGTATCGACCTGCGCGAGCAACCCGAGCTGCCGCAGGCTTGGCGACCAACCCGGCCGGATTGAACTCCTATCCTCTTGTCCCCTCATCCCGTACCCCTCGTATACTGCACTCGCCTGTTTTATACAAACTCTTGGGCGCCGCATTCTGCTATACCTTTGAACGGAGATATTACTTAAAATTTAAAAAACCCCGACACAAAAACTTCTTATAGAAAACTAGGAAAGAGCTGATAACTTTCAAACGGCTGAACCGATTTTCTTCGATTATAGCTAAGAACACTCTCGATCAAGCCACCTTTCAAACGAAAAAAAACTAAATTAAAATCGGTCCATTCGTTTAGAAGCTACGATGCCACAGACAGATACACGTCAAACTTATAACACGCCTCGTTTTGGTTCGGGGGTTAAAAATAAAGTAAGTATGGTATCACCCATCTAGTCCAGTAACCACAAATCGGACTGGGATTATCCAGAAAAGACTTGGATGTAAATAAACTGTTCAACCTCCTGTGTGTTTTCTCCAAACAACGTGTCTTTGGCGAAGTGACTTGAGCTGTGTGGCACAACAAAAAGCCACTAAAATAAACAACAACAACAACAAATTAAAAATGGCAGTGTTCCCAACATAGGGAATTTCCCCCCTTTAGGGGGTAAATGAGTGAGGTGGGATTTTTTTAGGGGTGATATATTTTTAGGGATTTAAAAAAAAAATGTATGCAGTCATAACATTTTTTCTTATTTTGTTTTTTATTTATTATATTTTTGAACAAGAAAAATGAAGGTATAAAAATTAGGACCTGGAGTAATATTAAATCTAGCGAATCGTATTTATTTGTTGACCTAGCAGCTTAGCGACATCTAATAAGATTTCTATTACTAAGTATGCGGAGTTGTATGAAAAACAAATGACACCATAGTGTTTACCATCAATAATAAACACATAGGGCGCGATCGGCGCGATATATTCCAATCAAGGTTTAAATACCCGATTCTTGTAACCTTCATTACAACTAAGAGTAGTGGTGACTGATGGCTACTTTGTCTATGCTTACTGGAAATACGTTGATTGTTGTTCACTTATTTGATTTTTTTACTATTGTACTGCCTGTGTCGACAAACGATTTGTTAATTATGCCTAAAGAAAAAAGAAATACAGTCAAAAGTACACAAAAATTTGGGTTGGTTTTGATCTAGATTTATTTACTAACTAGCTGATGCCCGCAGCTTCGCCCGCGTGGATCTAGGTTTTTAGAAATCCCGTGGGAACTTTGATTTCCCAGGACAAAAGTAGTCTATCCGTAATAGCCCGTCCCCGGGATTCAACTTGTTTCTGTACCGCGTAAAAACATTTAAACGGACGATCCTTTAAAAAATCCCGAGGGATCACTAGGATTTAATGATGCAATTCCTTACAGCATCAGGGTTGAGGAGTTGGGTCCTCGAGGTCAACGGCAAAGTATTTACTTGCTATAGATACCTTCAATATCAATTTATAAGCGACGGTTTCTAAATCCCAACTGCTTTGGTGATCAGGTCCCCTGCAGCATCCGGATTGAGGAGTTGGAATCCAAATTTTTTATGGAACAATGTCGCAAAGTTTCTCTATCGATTAAAAAAATATGTAAATCGGTTCAGAAATCTGGAGATATCGCATAGGCGGAAAAAGAACTCAATTTTTGAAAGTCAGTTAAAAAAGCAGCCTAAGTTACTCCTTGGCTAATCCTCTACTTGTCTGTAAAGTCCCGTCAAAATAAATCCAGCTGTTCCGAAGATAAGCCCGTTCAAACAGACAAACAGACAGACAACATTTTTAAAAACGTGTGATTCAGTTATGGTATCGTTAAAATAACAATAGAGCTTAGTATGAGGTAGTTATTTCGAAATCACAGACAGACACTCCGATTTTATTTATTAGTATAGATAGTATAGATGAAAATGTAGGTATACCTTCCAGTTTGCTTGCATGTAGTCAGCAATATCAAGGTAGTTGTTCAGAAAGTAGACTGACGTCATCAAGCCGGTATATATGCCTTCCCTCCACCCTCACACCCTCGCATCCCCGTATTCGGTTCGCTTCGCGCTATCACCGTCGCACCACTACCAATGCCTTTATACTTTATACACAGACACAGCATGTCGGTTTCACACGGAAACGGGCACAGCGGGCGCGGCCATGTTGTAAGAGTAAACTTGGCAACGTCGCACTAGACATCGACCGATTTAATCACTCTGCCGATGTTAAGTTTCTCGTTATCTATTCATTTAATGTATTTCTTCTTCTAAAACATTGACTATAAATTCTGCTTTAATTTTATGATTTAAGCTAATTCGTCCTGTCTGCTACTTAAATAAATAAATACTAGGTTTATTGTTATCCTTTACTAACTAATAAGGGTTCCGTATTCCGTACCTCAAAAGGAAAACCGGAACCCTTATAGAATCACTTTGTTGTCTGTGTGTCTGTCCGTCTTTCGTGTCTGTCAAGAAAACCTATAGGGTACCTCTCGAAGACCTAGAATCATGTTTGGCAGGTAGGTAGGTAGGTTTTATAGCACATGTAAAGAAAAAATCCGAAAACCGTGAATTTGTGGATACTTCACAAAAAAAATTCAAATGAGTTCATCAACAAATACCTACTCAATTACCTAGTACCTACCTAGGTAGGTACCTATTTTCAATTTTGAAAGTAAGGTAATTATACCAAGTGGGGTACCTACTAGGTATATGAAAGGACTTTACTAGTACATTCTAAAAGAGATTTTTATTTATTTTTATGCATAATATTATTTTGATTTATCGTGCAAAATGGCGGAAAAAATGTCTAGTTTTAAAGTTATACGGGTTTAAAGATCTGTACTTAATGTAAATCTTGAGCCCATGTAACAAAAAATGTTTTAACGGAAATCTGGAAAACCATCGTCACAGAAGTAGGTGGGTATCTTAGTTGAAGTTCTTAGAAGTAGGTATCTACTATTGGGTTTAATTGGTTGATACTCAAAATATGAGAGCCAAACTACTTTTGTTTGGCTCTCATTTGAATATCCACACTACGAATAAACTGCACTATTTACCTTGTTACACGACTACGAACCGCGAAGAGTGTTTGTCTATACTTATATTTGTAATTATGCCTAATGACCTAAACCACATGTTGTGTCCTAACTTTATTCAAGTTTCAGCTTTGGTTCAGCGTAATATTAGGTCAATCTTCAAAAAGAACAAATCTTGTCATTTCTGAAATGGCCTTATGAACAAGGCCCGTATTTTGCCCATTGTCCTTTCATTGATCCCTTAGAGGGCCTTAGAGGCCCTAGAATGTGCAATAGGTAGGTAGCTACCTACTAGGTACCTACCAACTAAAAGTGTAAACTAATAAAAAAGCCACTCACAATTTGAGTACACTTGTTGTCTAGTAACCATAAACTCCAAAGATAAAAACTTCGTTTAGAGAGATACGTCGCAAGACGTATGACGGGCTGTAAAGAAAATAATATTAATATGAACGCAGAACATGACTGAGTGAAGCAAGTCTGTCAGAGCGGCAACCGCGCATGTTGTTCGATACCATGTCAAGAGTGGCAACAGCGCATTTAGTTTCGCCGTGTCATGACGACCGATGCGCGCTGCCCGCCGCTGCGCGATAAGTTGAGCGAGAGCGCCTGGTTAGACGTGTTCACTACATATACACATAATATATATACACATTCGATGTAATAAAATGATTATAAATTATTCACATTTATTTTGTTGCTTGCAGCATAATTTTATTGATCATGACGTGTTTTCAATGACCGTTCCTATATCAATGTCCTCAAGATTTTATAGATCTTTTTCCTTGTTTCTTAATAGGTACCTAATACCTACCTACTACCTACCTACCTAGTATTTTTAACGAAACAGATATCTATACTTATCTAAGCTGGTAGTTTTTTTTAGGAGCTCCGTACCTGACATTGTTATAGTTATAACTTATGTATATTTTATACTTATTTTAAGTGTAAGTTTTAATGATCGATAGAAAAATATTTAAACATATATTACAACTCTAAAAATGTATGCAGGTACGAGGCGTACTCATGCATTATATGACGATTACAATTACAACTTTTACAAATTTTTTGAATCGTTATATCTCAGAAACGGTGGCTCTTAGGAAAAAAGTATTTTTATAGATAATTTTATGATCTACAATTTTTGTTTGAGGTATTTTATGATAAAACTTACCGTTTTGCTGAAAATCGCGAAAAAACTCATTTTTTTGACCTTTGACCTTGAATTAAAAAAAAAAAAAGGTATCACGTAGTCTAAATGTTACCAGTTGCATTGTTGCGTAGAACAAAACGCAAATGATCTAAACTTCTAAAGTTTGTACTGTTGCTGTCATTAGCGTCCCGACGCGATTTCATTTAGTGATGATGCACGAGTTTCCCACCGTGGAACTCTCAACTCACCTCATAACCTGATAGTCGGTCAGTCCACTGGTAAGGATTATTTTTATTCCTTTTTGAGTATTGATACCTCAGTTTTTTTTTTAATAAGTATATAATAGATAAATTATCCCTGTGTACAGCAAAATTACGTGACTCAATTATATTTTGAGCTATCTTTCAATGAAATCAGATAAATCAGTCCTCTGGCAACAGTCCCCTGCTCGTCAAACTCCAGAATTCAGTCCCCTTTTTAGTAAAATATTAAAAGAGCAATTATAAAAGAACATTTAAGATATGAAAGGGCTAAGAGAAAAAAGATAGCGTAAAAACCTTCAGGAACTAGTACATGTATAGATTTTTCAAAAAATGATCTATATTTTCTAAAATAATGAAAAGATTTTCGGTTCATCTGGCTTATATTATTATATAGGTGGATATTATATATTTTCTGAATAAGATTTATTTAATAAGCAAAAAAATGCCTAGACAACTTTCTTAGGACGCGTTGCCCAGTATACAGAGAAATACCCAAATAAAGACCGCAAACAAATCGTGGTATGTACCCGTTATCCACACTAATATGTCGTTAAACTACGAAATAAGCTTAAAATCACTACCTTTTTTACTAATGTAAACAGTCTTATTTACAAGGCATTTACCTTAGTAAAGCTGTCAATTAATTACTTAAGCTACTAACGCCAGTACCTATAACTTTCAGGTGCAACCGAAATCGCGGCCTAGATGAGTTTAGGTACCTATTTGGTACCTTTACCTACCCATCTGTCTTTCAAGGGAATCTTAAAATATATTCTGAACTGTATAGTTATAAAATTTAACTATTCTCTGTAATTATGTTTAACTCCATAGACAATATTTAACCTAAAATTCAACTAACGACCAACGCCCGGTACAATTAGCCGAACAGAAACAAGACAAAGTTCACTGCTAAAACCCACCTACTACTCATAATAAATACTGAAATATACCAAAGTTTTTCTGTCGCTTGGTATATTTATTTTCTTCTCACTCCATACTATAGCAAAAACTTTTAGATTTTGTGAATTAACAAAAACTAATGCAGTTTAATAACCAGTGTTTTCAGCCCATGCTCCGATTACGGTTTCCGTTCGTCTGCACTGCAGATAAATAAAATGTATCTATGGCTTCTTGGGGCAACCTGTGCCTCTCGTCAAGTGACGCGTTTTCATTTCACCCAGAGTGTCGGGGAGGCAAGGCATCGCCAAGCTGTGCACCCGTAAGTAGTCGAAATTCCAAGGACACGGACGATGCGATTTACTTCGTTTCTGATTCAAACCGCTAGGATATGGAAAGTCCGGCATCAGCTTTTCCCTCCAATTTTAATATGGGCTCCTCTAGTCAAGAGTCTATAGGCATCTTCTAGGCAAGCGTGTTTCATCTAAGGCTGCATCATCTTCATCACTTGCCAGCAGGTCTGTTTGCAGCCAAGCGCTAGTTTATAAATTAAAAAGAGTGGCATTATGGATTTCACGCTTCTTTTGAGTAAGTTCCCATATGTCTGATTGCAGCCAAGTGGTACTGTATAAATTTTAAAAAACATGCCTTATCGAATTCATGTCCGGAGATCTTGCTACGCATGTTTTATACATATGCCTGAATTGAGCCGGCTCAATAAAATTAATATGCCACCACCAATAAGCAGTAACCATGTTCCCTTTATCGACTATCACAAAATAGATTCAAGCTACCAAACATATCTCCCTCCAGACCATAATTGAGCCGCCCCAATTATGCACAATTGCCCCCATATTTACAAAATTAGGCTGAATGTGAAATTCCTTCTTTGCGTCTTGATATCCACTACCTGCCATCGATGTAGTTTAAAGAGAACTGTGCGCCATCAGTGAAAAGAACCTGTCTCCATTCGTTCACGACTCATTGACGATATCCACATGCAAAGTTCAATCAGTTTGTGCGATGGCGTCTCTCAAGTTTTGGAACTTTGGCGGGTATATACGAACCTAATCAACATTCATTTTGTTTTCAAATAAAAAATAATAATAAAAATAAAAATACACATTCTGTGAAAATTTTAACTCTACCTAACACTTCACGAGATACAGCCCTCTGACAGACAGACAGACGGCTTAGTAATAGCACGGTAATAGGGTCCCGTTGCGCGTTGAGTTGGTTTTTTACTTTTATTTCTGTTCCGTTAATTGTGCCGGTATGTTTATATATTATAATATGTTTTCTATACTCTAGCTTTTCATATTTAAATAGGTATATTTACTATTTTTAATGCTTCATACTTAAATTTCCCATACCTTATATTATCATTGTCCTTAGATGCCTACCATTAACTTACGACTTAGTAGATGACTGAAAACCCCTTCATCTCTTCCAGCTATGGCCGAGTCCAGAATGTCAAGTTATTGGGTCGAATGGAGAGCGCGAGTGCGAGTTCTAACGCGAGTGCTAATAGCGGTGTTTGTGCCACTGTTGCATTTATGGACATCAAGTCTGCATCGAAGGCGCATAACGTGGAGCACGTACTGGACGAAAGAACTCTTACCACTGAGTATTACGAGCCAGCCGCGATACCATCGACCGCGGGCGCGCCCTCCGCCGGCTCGTCGCCCGCCGGCTCCGGCTACTCAGGTTCTTCATCCTCCGTGAATTCCGCACCTGCTCCCGTCTCCGCCTCGCGTTACCACCTCCCGTGAGTATAGCTTTTCCTTAGCTACTTATAGCCATCTGTTAGTATCACTATCACTCTTTCACAACTGCGAGGCATACTCATTTTTTTTAATTAATAATGAAAACGAATTTTTAAGGTTACTAATATTCCTCTGTCCCCTCCAACTAAGTATGAAGCTGTTAAAAATTAGTCACTAAAGTTCGAGCCCGCAATCATTAAAGTTAGGTTTCCTGTATGCAGGTATACTTATCATAATCAATAAAATAAATAACAATTCTTTGCGTGGATAAGATCGTGGTCGTTATTGATAATATTACATATAAGTAATAAGTATGTACAATCTACATATAATCAATTTGCAAATTAAACGTTTCAATATTGTTTCTGTGTTGAACTGTTGTTCGTTGTAATTTTTTTTCAGTTCAGTTATTAGTTAACATATTAAATTAGTCCGTTACAATGGTACCGGCAGATGGCTTTTATAATTTTCTGCTGCGACAACCCTTTTGACGGTAATTGTCGCTTGGTGTGTACTTGTGGCATTACATGTCAACGACTGATTAATAAAAACTTGTAAAATAATTACAAAAATACAAATGCTTCAATGCTTGCAAATTTGTGGTGATTTATGCTCATAGATTAATAATATCTAGATTAAGCATGTCTGTCATTAGTCTTCGCACCAAATATGGATGCCGCCGCCGCCATGACAGTGAATCTGCGACCATCTCATGGATTGCAGTGCTAAATTTGGATTGCAGTGGGGGAATACCCGATACAGTGACAGTGAAGTGGTTATGTGTTAGTGCGTTTACAAATGCGAGCTACATAGTGTGCAGTGTTTTTGGATACATTCTACAATTGATTTCAAGATCGCAACGTGACGGATCACTGTGGCTGGCGGCGGATCCAACATCGTTTTATGTATGCACCTTGTTATTAACGCTAATGGTATTTATCGATATGTGTTTCTACTTGTTTAACACATTTTAAAACATGTTCAATTCAAGGCTTTGGTAACATTGTCTTAAAGACTGTAACATCTTGTTGATATGTTTTGTTTACATCTCTACCGAATCAATAGACTTTTTTCAATTTTCAATAGTTATTCACAACTAATTGACCCGCCCCGGTTTCGCAAGGGCGGCAGGCGTTATAATATTCCATAGACATACAGTCACATAATTAAGAACGACTACCTACTTTGTGGCAAATCTAGAAAACAACTTTTATAGTTTTGTCCATTTCATTCCAAATCAAAATGTACTATCGTGTGTAACACACTGCCTGTGGTAGTATGCATTAATTTTAAAAAAGCTTTTTCGTTTTTTTCTAAATTATTTTTCTGGAAAAAGTTCTAATACATATTATTTCCTATTCTCGCTTAATTAGATGCCATTACTCTTTAACTATTACTTATTTGATTTACTTTACGTATTTGGTTCCTATTTTACAAAACATTGGTAAAAAGAAGGAAACAGTAGTAGATTATGCAACATGGGGATAATGTAATGTCTTACGTCACGGGCACCTGGATAAAAATCCCAAGCGTAACGAGGCATTTTCGAGTAACTCCCGAGCGTAGCGAGGGTGTTGCATCTAGAATCCTGAGTGAAGCGCGGGGTTTAGGGGTGCCCAAGAGTAAGACAGCATTATTGTCAAGTTGAATACTCTGCTTTTCACACCTCGCGAGACAATAAAATCAAAATCTTCGTATACTTAAATAGGTATAGGTAGGTAGGTAGGTGTTTTAGATTTTTCTAAAAATATGTAGTTTTAAAATTACAGGGGCTCAAAGATTTGCATGTAAAATTTTAAGACCGCGTAACTTTGAAACCGAATATTTTAACAGAAATCTGGAAAACCACAGACATAGATATTAGTTTCTTCTAGAATATGTCTGCAAAATTTCATGGACTTTGGTTGCTTAATATTCAAATGAAATTGGAACTACGTTTATATGTAGCGAGTGACGGAGAGACCCCTCTTATTTATTGCATTTTTCCTTCGTTTCTTAAATTCTTTACTTTTCTTCCTTTCTTTATTCTTATTATTTTTCATTGAGAGTTATCCTTTTTTTAATAGTTTTTTGTGGATAAACTACGTTAGTATAATATGGTGTATCATGCAAAGTGTTCTTGCATTTATTTGTATCTTTTTACTATGTGTTAGATAAGTCTGTTTATTTAGGTACCATTAAGGTCTTCTGGCAGTTTCACACTTGTCCAGTAATTTGGTAGTTTTACCTGGAAAGTTTTCCGGGAGTTTTGAAAATTGGTGATTTTATTGATTTTGACATGCTCTCTCCGAATTTTCATTTTGTCTCCTCGTATCTCGCGGCAGCAGCTCGCGTCGCTATCTTGGAAAAATGACGCCCAAAAAAAGTTCTTTGACTATAACTTCTTTCCGATTCATTTTATGATGAGAATGGTTATGTAATAGATTAAACTAGAAACAAATTCTTACAATTTGTGAAGGACATTTTATTGTAGAATTTTGTTTATCCCCTGTAGGTGGTAATTACCTTCAATTTTAACCATCATTTTGTCCATAGAAAATTGTCAGTCTTCAGAATTCTGCTCCAAAAGAGGAAATATACTGAATTGCAGTTTCGATGTCATTTGCATATGGACCTCTGTTTTGAGATCTGTACCCGCGGGATTTTATTACTATAGCCTCCGCTGTCATCCGTCAGTCCGTCCGTGCGTCTATTAGCATGCTGTATCTCATGACCCGTAATAGGTAGAGTTGAAATTTTCACAGAATGTGTATTTCTATTGCCGTTAGGTATAACAACAAATAATAAAAATTTCAAAATCGCCGTCATGAAAAATAGAGCAAAAGTTATGTTATTTCTTGTATGATGGTACGGAACCCTTCGTGTGCGAGTCGGGTTCGCATTTGACCCATTTTTTATTTTCCAGTTGGCTGTGTGGTAAAATTTGTCATGCACGAATTGTGATATCGTGTATCGACTGCGACCACATTATAAACATGCTCGAGACGCCCAAAAATAGGTCAAGTGCGATTTTTTACCCGACTGTGGCAAAGCCAAAAGGAAGGGTTATGATTTTAGCAGTCTATTTTTGTATGTGTGTATGTTTGTATCCAGATTCTTTGTGTTCCACCGTAGCGCCTAAACTACTGGGCCAATTTTGATGAATGAGGTGTCAATCGATTCGTCGTAAAGGTCTGGGTGACATAGGCTACATTTTATATGAAAAAAATTGACCTAACGGATGTTACATGAAAAAAAGTGGTGTTATCCAAATTTTTTTTTTTGCTATTGTATCGAGTGGGGTGTCAAATGAAAGAGGAGAAAATTCTGAGTTCATAATTCATAAATATAAATGTACTACAACATCAAAATCTACCAAGCGACAGAAAAACAATTTTACTATAATATTTCAGCGTTTATTAAGACGATCGCAGTCGGGTTTTAGTTTTCAACTTTATCTTGTTTGAAAAAGAGCTCAGTAACATTTCTACTCCATTTTTAAGTCTTGTGCCAGTTTTGATGACGGTATTAAACAGGTCTTTAAGCTTGTTGAGAATTGGCTTTCCTCCTGCGCGCAGAAGTTCCGCTGTAATACCGTCATCACCTGGGGCTTTGTTATTCTTCAGCTGCCCGAGAGCTATACTAATCTCGCCTACGTTGATATCCGGGAGGTTATCGGTATAGTGGCGCACAAGTCACGCACGTTTGTCGTTCGTGGTTTGGGTGGGTGCAGGTTTCGAAGCATGGGCAGAGTAGAGCTGCCCGTAGAACTGCTCGATCTCAGCTAGCACCTCTGGTTTTGAAGCAATAGTTCGGCCATCCGATCGAACTTCGTCAAATGGCAGGAGCCATTTGACGAAGCCGATTTGACGAAGCCCGTGACTCTTAGCGAATACTTTAGCCCCCTTTATTGCGTTCGATCGCATCTTTTATACTGCGGGTGTTTGCAGCACGGATATCGAAACGTATTCGCTTTTTAATGAGCTTGTTTAGAGATCGCCACTCTGGCGAAGTTGAGGATATTTCCGTCTTTGCTGCATCAAATCCAGGGTCTCGTTAGAGATCTTGGATAGAAAGGTTTTGCCTTCTTTTCGACAAAATTTACCCCCCATTTCCCGAACGACATCCACAAGATCGCTTTATTTCTGATCAACTTCGTCGGTGGTTTCCAGCAATTCGAATCGGTTTCTAAGTTCTAGTTGGAACTTTTCTGTTGCAGCTATTGGTTGGCATGGTTTAGGGCGAAGAGTTGTTGTCCTCATCAGATGTCGTCTCTGGAGCTGGAGGTCTATATTAAGAGAGTCTCTTACGAGTCGGTGATCGCTTCCAGTATTAAATCTGTTAATCACGGAGTCATCTGTGAATATATCCCTGATCCGTCACGATGAAGTCAATCGAATTTTTGGTCACGTTATCGGGGCTCTGCCTAGTCCACTTCCTACGAGCACTTTTCTTGAAAAATGAATTCATTAAGAACAGGCCTAAAACAGATTATGTATTCTAAAACAGATTATTATTTACTAGAGGATGCCCGCGGCTTCGCCCGCGTGGATATCGATTTTTTAAATCCCGAAGGAACTCTTTGATTTTCCGGGATAAAAAGTAGCCTATGTCCTTCCCCGGGATGTATTCCAAGTTTCTACCAAATTTCATTAAAATCGGTTCAGCGGTTGGGCCGTGAAAACGTAGCAGACAGACAGACACACTTTCGCATTTATAATATTAGTATGGATTTTTAAGAATAATTTAGTTTTTGATTTACCGTGCAAAATGTCGGAAAAATACCCGAGCACGGAACCCTCGGTGCGCGATACTGACTCGCACTTAGCCGGTTTTTTTTTTTCATGACGGCCAATTTGATTTTTTTATTATTTGTTGTAAGCAGTTTCAAAATGGTTGGTTTGTATGTCAATGCGTAATTTAACTTACAGTGCCATCCTTCTGCATACCTAGTTGTTTGTAAGGCGCCGTTTGCCAAAAATACACCAATCCTTTAATCAACGGGAATATTTTTTATCAATTTTATTCAGTTACCGCAGTTCCCGTTGATCGGGAATAGAAAACGGGGATGACATGACAAGTTTTTTTTAATAATAATTTTATTCGAATCCCACCGTTTGAAAAGGCTAATCTTTGGAACGGCTGAACCGATTTTGACGGGACTTTCACAGGCAAGTAGAGGATTGACCAGGGCGTAAAATAGGCTACTTTTTTAACCGACTTTTAAAAAGGGAGTTGTGTTTTTCTACCTATGTACACCGAAATCTCCGAGATTTCTGAACCGATTTGCGTCATTTCTTTTTTAATCGATAGAGGAACTTTGCGACATTGTTTCATAAAAAATTTGGTGTCCAACTCCTCAATCCTGATGCTGCAGGGGATCTGACCAATCCACGCGGGCGAAGCTGCGGGCATCAGCTAGTAAATAATATTTTATTTCAGACCAAGAAGTCTATAAACAAAGTTAGTGTGTCAGTAACAATAGTTTATTATAAATTTGTTAGAAATATTAGTACAAAGTAAATAAATAACGTAGTCTCCCGTGGCAAACCTAGTCGCCCTCTGGCCACAGCTACCAAAATCGAGAACAGTGAAGCGATTGTTGGAGGACATTCTACTATGGACAGAAACGGTTTTGCGGCGTATTTTAACTCCTTTAAGCTTACTTTTAAGATTCAACATTTTGGGAATTGAAATTCAACATTTTGAGAAATCAACATTTTGGGATTCAACATTTAGCAATTCCAAAATTCAACATTTTCAAATTGACATTTTAGAATCAACATTTTGCAAATTCAACATTATAAGAATTCAACATTTTGAACCTGAAGGGAAATTATGAGCGTTGGTATCCTTGTGGTCGACACTCGACATACAATCTGACTCGCACGAAACTTTTTGTTTAAAATTTCTGATATGAACTGCTACGGTTTGGAACGCCCTTCTGGCCCCCGTCTTTCCTACCACGTAGGTATAACTTCTACGCTCCAACTTAGACCTCATCATTGCTTTCTTTAAGGCATGATTGTCGTGAAGTGAAGTGAAGCCTATCCTGCAATAAAAAAAGCAGTAGTAGACGCTTGCGCGAGCGCGGTGTGTCCTCCGGATAGGAAACCCCGTGGCATGTAACAACAACGTCATCAATCATATCTGCAGCAGCGGGCGTGCGACGTTGCCGTTCCGCGCCGCCGCGCCGCCGCTGCGCGTTTTCGGTCGATCGTGTGGTCTCTAGCGGACTGCCGTGCATCTGACCTGCGCGTTGCGAGGTGATTCGCTAACTTTAGATTCAACACTGAATGATAGCCACCAAGCTCATTTGACATTGGTTGGTTCTTATTGCTGCTTCACTGAGTGATATTATGTATTACGTTCATAAAACATAGCTTAAGTCCTGTGACAGATGTCAGAGTGATATAAATATAGGCCTACGACAATGTTAAAAATCCATCATATAATGGAGTAAACGAAGCATTTTTGTCGGAAGTCCTCAGAAACAGCTCCGATTTTGATGTTTTTTTTTTTTTTTAATTCTTGTTTTTTATACATTATTTGAAATCAGAAACGTTTTGAAGCGGGGAAATAATTTTTAGTATTTTTTTATCCATATGTGCGATATTTATAAACGAAGTCCAGAAAAACACTACCTTCTCTTTGAGAAGTTGTATAGGAGGTCAAATGCTACAAATGACCTCTAAACACTTATGGGCAAAAACCGCCCGTTTTTGAGTTATTGATCGTTTTCAGAAAAATACGTATTTGTTTCTTTTAAAATTCATAAAAAAAGTAAGGCATATTGCTGACTTTTTATTTAATTTCTAAGTACTAGACATCTCAATTGCTAATTGTGAATACTAAAATAAAAATAATCTTTCTAGGTTCCCCGGTTAGGGACCCAAGACTGTACCAGTTTCATAATTTCTATTGGGCTACTTTGCCAAAAATGCTATTTTTTTTTAAGTTACAGAAATTTTTGGCCTGCAAATTATTTGCAAAGCTTCTACACATTCTCAGCTATCTAATGATGTACAAAACTTTAAAATAAGTTGAAAATTAGCTAAAAAAATGATAAATTAATAGCACAAGGGAGAAATTTCTTAACGCTTAAATTTTAAACAAATCATTCCTGTCGATTAATTGAGCTATCCCGTGGCCGATTTTATGATCAGACTTGACCAAATCACATATTCACAGTAAACTGTTACCTCTTTCTAAGTAGAAACTACCTCTAAACAAAGAAAAAACGATTTGTTTAAAGTTCAAGCGTAATCATGACTATAATATAATTTTTCGTAGAACACCTTCAATGGATTAAAAATAAATGCTATCTGAGCTCCGTGGCTATCTATCATTCAGTGTTGAAAACCGAGTCAGCGAATCATCCCGCTGATGTATGCAGACGCAACACGATATCCGTATGCGAGCGGTTCTACAAAACTTGAGCTATTTGAAATCATCATTCATCAGTCAATAAAGATTACGCATTTATTTCTTTCATTTTATTTATTTACTACTAGCAACCCGCCCCGGCTTCACACGGGTGTAATTTAAAATTGTTATTTTATCGTAAACTGACATAGTTCAAGCATACAGAAGTTACAACTATTCTTGGGTTCCCTGTCTCAAAAGGAAAAACGGAACCCTTATAGGATCAATTTGTTGTCAGTCTGTCCGTCTGTACGTCAAGAAAACCTATAGGATACTTCCCGTTGACTTCGAATCACGAAAGGTAGGTAAGTAGATCTTATAGCACAAGTAAAGGAAATATCACAATACATCACAAAAAAAATTGAAATGTGTTCATGAACAAATAAGTATTTTCAACTTTCAAAGTAGGATAAACTATACCAAGTGGGGTATAATAAGAAAGGGTCATAGCAAATATCATCTTTACCTGTACATTAAAAAAGCAGATTTATTTTTATTTTTATGCATAATAATTTTTTGAATTCATCATGCCAAATGTCGGAAAAATACGCGAGTACGGGACCCTCGGTGCGCGAGTCTGACTCTCACTTTGTCGGTTTTTAGTAGTCAGTCAAGGTTTTATCAATACCTACAGCAGTTATTACAGAATTCTATACAGAACCGCTGCTTCTAGGGAAACCGTACATTTTTAAGTGATAGTTGAGTTTATAGTTACTAATTATCACAAAAAATGTCCAAAAACGTTCGACTGAAAGAGAAAAAAAAAACCACTGACAGATGAAAATTATGAAAAAATCATTAACAAATTCATATCTCCGAACTAAAAATCGCTGAACATATTATATGGGGGCGATATGGATACCCCTTGATATTAAGTATTAAAATTTTTCTTTAGATTAGATTTTTTTTTCGGAAAAACTGTGTTAGTTTCTTACAATTTCTATTTTAAATTGTTTTTCAATTATAAATTGTTGGAAAATTGTTGAGCTAACAAAAAAATATCAGAATTAAAAATCAACTTCATTTAATTACCTGCAAAATACTGTATAGTCATTTTGATAGGAATAACAGTTTTAGAAATAAAATCTATATCGCGTATGGATGGAAAACAAATATTTTTCAAAAAGTTAGTCTTTGTACTAATTTTATGTGTAAACACAAGCAAGCATGTTATTATGTAATATATCTAGTGATTTTTTTTTGTTTTTGACCTAATTTTCCTAGTTCTAATAGGTTTTGTGGAAATTATAGAAGACAAAACACGATTTTTGCAAAATATTTATTTTTCGTGCAAAATAAATAAGTATATTTCGGAAACTATTAATTCCATAAAAATGAATAAAAATTGTTTAGTAGACAATTTACTGAGGTTTATTTTTGTTCCTAACATTTTTATACTAGCTCTAATAATAATGATTGTGGAAATCGCAGAAAATATACATGATTTTTGAAAAATATTTTTGAATCAAAACAAGTACAGATAGCGCACGAGTTGAATGCAGTCGGGGCCTGAGGTAAAGGGCGGGAGCATCTTCCTCCGCTTCGTCTCATGTAGTGTTGTGCTGTCGCTATCGTACATACGCTTACCGTGTAACGCGTTTATACTTGAGGTCTAGCCCCGTGTTATTCCCCCGACCCAAAAAGAGGGGTGTCATAAGGTTGACGTCTGTATCTGTGTATCTGTCTGTGGCATCGTAGCGCCTAAACGAATGAACCGATTTTAATTTAGTTGTTTAGGGTTCCGTACCTCAAGAGGAAAAACGGAACCCTTATAGGATCACTTTGTTGTCTGTCCGTCCGTCTGTCTGTCTGTCTCTGTCTGTCTGTCGTGTCTGTCAAGAAACCTATAGGGTACTTCCCGCTGGCCTAGAATCATGAAATTTGGTAGGTAGGTAAGTCTTATAGCACAAGTACAGGAATAAATCTGAAAACCGCGAATTTGTGGTTACATCATTTAGAAAAAAATTAAAATGTGTTTCAATTTCCAAAATAAGATAACTATACCAAGTGGGGTAACATATGAAAGGGCTTCACCTGTACATCCTAAAACAGATTTTTATTTATTTTTATGTATAACAGTTTTTGATTTATCATGCAAAACGTTGGAAAAAATACTCGACTACGGAACCCTCAGTGCGCGAGTCTAACTCGCATTTGGCCGGTTTTTTTTGTTTGAAAGGTGGCTTGATCGAGAGTGTTCTTAACTATAATCCAAAAAAATTGGTTTAGCCGTTTAAAAGTTATCAGCTCTTTTCTAGTTTTCTTGTTACTTTGTAACACTCTCTTGTTACTCTGTTCGATGATAACGTTATAATTTTAGAAGAAAATTATTGGCAAAAGATGGTTTAATTGAAGATACCATAGACCAATTCGTAATTGAGGTCAGTGATGGTGAAGATAGTAACACCGATTCAACCATGTTTGTCATTTCTGAATCTGATGATTAAATTTTAATGATTTTTTTTAGTTGATTTCGATGTGTAAAATAATTATTAAGAATGTGTAAAAATCATAATCTTGTTGTTTTCATTATGTTAATAGTGTAAAATGACAAACTTGAAACATTGTTGAAAATCGACAATAATTATAATTAGGTCACAGCACTACCGCATTCCTGAGCTCTGTATTTAACTCGTTCACTATCTGTAGGCATATTTCCTACTAGCTGATGCCCGCAGTTTCGCCCGCGTGGATTAAACTGACGATCCTTTAATAAAACCAGCCAAGTGCGAGTCAGACTCGCGCACTGAGGGTTCCGTACTAGAGTATTTTTTCCAACATTTTGCACGATAAATCAAAACCTATTATACATAAAAATAAATAAAAATCTGTTTTAGGATTTACAGGTAAAAACCTTTCATATGATACCCCACTTGGTATAGTTATCTTATTTAGAAAATTGAAACACATTTTTTTTTAATGATGTAACGACAAATTCGCGGTTTTCAGATTTATTCCTGTACTTGTGCTATAAGATCAACCTTCCAAATTTTATGATTATAGGCCAACGGGAAGTACCCTATAGGTTTCTTGACATACACGACGGACAGACAGACAGACAAAAAAGTGATGCTATAAGGGTTCCGTTTTTCCTTTTGAGGTACGGGACCCTAAAAATCCCGAGGGATCAGCAGGATTTATGAATTCAATTCCTAACAGCATCAAGGTTGAGAAGTTGGGTCGAGGTCAATACAAAGTCTTTACTTGGTAAAGATACCTTCATTATCAATTTATAACCGACGACAGTTTCTAAGCCCCATCCACTATGGTGGTAAGGTCTCCTGCAACATCAGGTTTGAAGAGTTAGAATCCAAATTTTTTATAGGACAATGTCGCAAAGTTCCTCTATCGATTAAAAAAAAAGTATTACGCAAATCGGTTCAGATATCTCGGAGATTACGGTATAAATATGTAGAAAAACAACTCCTTTTTTCGGTTAAAAAAGTAGCCTATGTTACTCCCTGATTAATCGTCTACTTGTCTGTGAAAGTCTCGTCAAAATCGGTTCAGTCGTTCCGAAGATTAGCCCTTTCAAACAAATAGACAGACAGACATACAAAAATTTAAAAAACGCGTGATTCAGTTATTGTATCGTTCAAATAACCATATGAGCTTAATATGAGGTAGTTATTTCAAAATTACAGACAGACACTTCAATTTTATTTATTAGCATTTATTTATTAGTATAGATATAGATTAGTCTTATCAAGATGGACTTGGAAACTACTTGGTAGATATTATTAATTTAATAAAGTTTGTTATCCTTTTCACGGTTCTTTTCTATCGTCAACTATTTTTATGGAAACACTTACATGGCTGTTGTATTTTTGTTTTCGTGCGTATTAGTTGGGCATATATCCGGAACTAGTTGTTTTATCAAAATAAACTACAACTAATTTTGTAGATAATTTAATGGAGCTATTTTGTGGCTCCTGACAATTTTCTGTTAGCTTTAATTTTTTATTCGAAAATCATAAAAAACATGGTTTTTGCAAAATATTTGATTCTTGTACAATAGGCAAGCATATTTACGAAACTATTAGTCATCTCAAGTTACACTAGAGACCACTTTGCAAGTAATTTAATAAAGCTTATTTCTGGTCCCAAAGTTTTACCTTTGATAGCTTTTGTGGAAATCATAAAAGAACATACGCATACTAAAATAATTTTTCGTACATAATAGACATTATATCCGAATCTATTAGTCCTATCAAAACAAAATAATAACTGTTTTGTAGATAAATAAAATGGTTTTCATTTTTGACCCTCAACCCAAAAAGAGGGGTGTTATAAGTTTGACGTATGTCTGTGGTATCGTGGCTCCTAAACCCGATTTTATTTAATTTTTTTTTGTTTGAAAGGTGGCTTGGTCGAGAATGTTCTTAGCTATACCTAATCCAAGAAAATCGGTTCCGGCGTTTGAAAGTTATCAGCTCTTTTCTAGTAACTGTATCCTTCACTTGTTGGGGGTGTTATAAATTTTTAATTTACACTTGTTTTTGGCTAATCTTAAAAACTTTGCCGTACGGTTTTCACTAATAGAAAGAGAGATTTTATCTGAGAAGTTTATAAAGCTACAATTTATGAACATTTGGTGAAAATAAGTTACTCTCCTACGTGAATTGTGAATTAAATCTCAAAAATGGTAATTATAATGCGACGTCATCACGCTGCATGCATGGACTGCGCTCGCCATTATTTTAATTTTGTGATATCTCATAAGATATTATTCTAAATGAAGATACACAGGGCAATTTTGGTCGTAATTAAATACTTGAGATCCAAGAATTTTATTTTGATATGGAAGTTTTACTGGCATAGTATTATGCCACACACACACATTTTATTACACGGGGTATTTTTTTCGACATTTTGCACGATAAATCAAAAACCATTATGCACAAAAAGTTTAAAAATGTACAGGTAAAGCCCTTTCATATGATTCCCCACTTTGGTATAATTATCTGAAAATTGAAAATACTAATTATTTATTTGTTTATGAACACGTATCTTAATTCTTTTTGTGAATCACAGATTTACAGTTTTCGGATTTTTCCTTTAGGTAAGACCTACCTACCTGCCATATTCCATGACTAGCTGATTTAGGTTTTTAAAAATCCCGTGGAAACTGTTGATTTCCCAGGACAAAAGTAGCCTATCCGTAATAGCCCGTACCCGGGATGCAACGTGTTTTTGTACCACATGAAAACATTTAGACGGATGATCCTTTAAAAATCCCGAGGGATTACTAGGATTTAGGAATGCAATTCCTTAAAACATCAGGGTTGAGGAGTTGGGTCCTCGAGGTCCACGACAAAGTCTTTACTTGGTATAGATACCTTCTATATCAATTAATTTATAACCGACAGTTTCTAAATCCCGATTTTGTCTATTTTTTTTTTCTTACAAAATTCGTTAGTTCTTATTATTCTAAGTACTAGAGTAAAACCACAGAGTAGCGAACAGAGTCAAAGCTTCTAAGAAGCGAGCAAAATTTATAACTATTTTGGTAGGATTGGCACAGGAGGATACAATTGAATAAACAATAGTTATTTGTTCAACAATTTTTGTTGTGATTGCCTAGTTTAAATATCGATCTTTAAATATCGATTGATAGATCTAAATATCGATTTTGAACGAAATTGGTCAATTTACAAAGAGTTACAAAATGGCGCCAACTGTTTTAAATTTTGGTAACAATTTCCTGTTTTGTGATCCTAGGGATCCTCAGATATTGATTTTGAACGAAATCGGTCAATTAACAAAGAATTTCAAAATGGCGTCGACTTTTTTAAGTTTTGGTAACAGTTTCCTGTTTTGTGATCCTAGGCAGCTCTAAATATCGATTTTGAACGAAATCGGTCAATTAACAAAGAATTTCAAAATGGCGTCGACTTCTTTAAGTTTTGGTAACAGTTTCCTGTTTTGTGATCCTAGGAATCCTCAGATATTGATTCTAAAAAAAATTTATAACAGTTCAAGAAAATAGATTTTAAACACTATTTCAATTATTATCATTAACATTAAATTAAATGAAAACACGACGCGCGACGTGTGCTGCAGCCCCTGAGCTTGAACACAGACCGAGCCGGTATAAACAGATCCCATCAAAAACATAACATGTACAAATATCCAAGTCTCGCAACGTACCTAGTTCTTCTACCGCAAAAAGTTTTGAGATCTAACCTAAAACCAAGTCAGTTAATTTATTCAGTATCTATAATATGAGAGCATCCATCTTAAAAATTTGTCACAAATCATTACCTAATTAGTTCATTAAAACATCTTATAGTGACCGTATTGATATAAGACATCTTTATTTCTTTAATAAATTTAATGACATGGCAATTGCACACGGCGATAGAAACTACATACAAATTAATCTGCTTAATGTTAGCGCTCTAAGCACTTTTTATGTTTGTGAAAGAAATATGCGTTCAGCTAGTGCTGTTATTCTTACGTGGTTATGTTGCTGTGCAATGGCCAAGTCATTACATTTATTAAAAAAATAAAGATATCTTATAACAATACGGTCACTATAAGATGTTTTTAATGAACTAATTAGGTAGTGACACGGTAATATTATGTAGTGATTTGTGACAAATTTTTAAGATGGATGCTCTCATATTATAGATACTGAATAAATTAACTGACTTGGTTTTATGTTAGATCTCAAAACTTTTTGCGGTAGAAGAACTAGGTACGTTGCGAGACTTGGATTTTTGTACATGTTATGTTTTTGATGGGATCTCATTTCTTTTTGTAGATAGGTAACCATCCTTTTAAGTTCAGATACGGAACCGTATAGTAGGTGGTAGTTTTCAACATTGCCGCCGAGTACAGATCAGCGTCGATGTAAGGGTCCATACGCTCGTCACAAGTATAAAGTTGTATCCATCCCAGTGCACTACCACATACTCGACTGTAGTACGCCTAATATCGTAAGACGACTCAATGTTCCCATACATAGAGAATGACAAAGTTTAAAATTTACACCAAAATAATAAAACATCGCTACGCGAACTTTTTGATATTAATTTCACAATTATTTTACTACAGTATTATATTATAAGAAGATAACACCACAATCCGGGAAAATAATACAACTCTTTCGTAGAGTTCTCGAACTCGTCTATTTTACTTAAAACTTGATACTACTAACTAACAATTGAATTATATTTTATGAGTACCAAATGTTCATCAGACAAAACCAATGAATGGACCTCGACGTTAAGGGCTGTCAACCATACTTAATAATAAAGTATGTTACCTTATTTTGGGCAAACGTAACGTACCTATGAGGGCAATATTTTTTTTTTGCCTATTTTCACATATATTTTTTTAAATTCTTTACTTAAACAAATAAATATACTAAAATAAATTTATATCTATGTAAAGACGTAAAGTTTGTAAGTTTTTTTTTGTAAGTTCACTTTTTAACTGCTCTCGTTTACTATTAACGTGAGTTTTCCGCCTCAATATTTTGTATCCTTATACAAGATCTGTTTACAATTAATGTAAATCGGATGATATTTAAGAAAAGAATATTATTTAATAGGTGGCAACTGTCAACCCTACTGACATACCACATCTGGCAAAATTAACAAATAACTCTAAATGACTGAGTCTGTAAAAAAACAATGCATAGCATTCATTGAAAAGAAACAAGCTTTTTTCCGAAGACCGAATCCATCGAGTGCCAACAGGATCCCTATTACTAAGCCCCCGCCGTCCGTCTATCCGTCTGTCTGTCAGTGGGCTGTATCTCATGAAATATAGGTAGATAATTGAAATTTTGAAAGATTGTGTATTTATATTGCCGCTATAACAGTAAATAATGAAAATAAAATAAATAAAGGGGGGCTCTATACACGAAATGTGATATTTTTAAAGCGTCTCTTTTGTTTTTTAAACCAAAATACCTATTTAAAAAGTACATAATTTTCAATTTTGTGCGATGGTATGGAACCCTTTGTGTGCGACTCCGACTCGCGCTTTCTATTGTATATTTCTATTGTAGCGTATAAGTTGCTTTCGAAGTAAATATACCATATTTTGTACCATATTAGTACTCAGAAATAAGGTTCATTATTGTCTATTTCAAATATGCCATACCTACTCCCACTGCCTACCTGCTCTGTAAAAGGGTCTATTATTATTTTCTATTTTCAAATACACCATATTATTACGATGTAATAGGGTTCATTTTGTCTATTTTCAAATATACCTTTTTATTACTTTGTAATAGGGTGCATTATTGTCTATTTTCAAGTATTATCGCCTAAAGATAGGCGCTTAAGTTATTCGAAATTCACTGCAAATGTAACTTTGTAATCACGCAAGTTTGCAATCTTTTTATATAGGTTTACAAAGTTACTTATGCAGTAATAAGTAAAAATGAGTATATCTTGAAAACGGGACTGAAATTCAGGTATTTTTAAGTTTTTCCTTGCTTTATACTCTAAACACTAACTGTGTGCAAAATTTGAAACTTGTAGGTCTGCTAGAAGTACCTTAGAATTTTGATGATCGGTGAGTGTGTCACTTACAGAATCAAGGAACTTTGACTTGTAATAGTTCTTAAACTACTGGTTCAAATTAAATGTAATTTGGGCATATACCTGGTTTTACTATGTCCTCTTGGTCACTGATAATTCAGACTTCTAGCTTTATCTGTCGCGCTTCGTGCGACAGGTAGGAATTTAGTAAAACGCGAAGACGGATTGATACTTATAATTATAGTCAAACAATCTTACAAATAGGTTGTGTCTTATTGTGGAACTAAATAAACATAATAGATAACTCAGTCGGGAGCGGCCGTAGGTAACGCGCTACAATCACAGGGTAGTTAATTGAGAATCGCATACGCATGAAGATACGCTGACTGTCCGAAGGAAGACAACTGGCCTTGGTCAGACGCCGGGGGCAGACACGGGCTCGCAGAAGGCTCGCAGACGCGTCGGACAATCGACGATGCTCGGGCGGCGCTGCGGTGCGGCGGCTCAGTGCTTGTGCGTAGGCTACTCGACAGCAGTGTGCAGCGTGGCTTGGGTAGACGGTACGAAGTTGGTAGACACTTCGCCGGTGGGGTAGCAGTCAGGTTAATAGCAGAGCTTCAGTGTAACTGTTAGAGCTTCCTGGTAGAAGGAACCCTGGAATCGAGAGAGGCAATCTTAAATGATTTGCTCAAACTCTCGTTCCATAACTTTAGATGAGCCTTGGGTCGTCTGAGCCAAGTGCAGGTCGTATAATATAAAAGTGATGGAACGAGTTTACAGATTCTGTTAGTAAATATCCTATCGCAAGGGTTAGGTTAAACGAGTACAAAACAATTAGCCTAAACTTATAATTTAATAACATCACAGTTACCAACCTTAATCCAGGGTTACACAGAATTCACTACACTTATTTATTACTTTCACTTCACTCCTGCGTCGTGATTGCAGGTAATAGAAATCAGGAATGTCCCTGAACTAGGAGGATTGCTTATTTATATTAAATTTAGCGGAAATAAGGTGTATTCTCGAGTGTTCTGGCTACAGGAAATGTTATTAGTTTGTCGGGGAAGTTTCCAGAATGAAAGACTATTGATCGACAGATGTCGCTAGCGTATATGATTAATTAAATAGTCTTGACAGTTATTTTTAAATGGAAAGCTATCTGTCGTTAGAGGTCGCTAATTTGTATGAGTAGTTTTATTTTAAAGAATGTTCTAGAAAAACTGTCATTGTTTGATTAGTCTATGTAAACTATTCTCCGACAGATGGCACTGAATGTTAATCAGTGTTGACGTTGAAGTCTGTCAATGTCAGAAATTCTTTGTCCTAGTAATGTATTACGCGACCGGTAGATGTCGTTCGTAATTGTTTAATACAATTCCGTGATTCGATTTTTTTCGAATCACTACAACGAAGTTACAGGGCGGTCGAAAATGACACGAATAGGTTCGAGAAAAGGATGGTACGGTGTGCCTCTAGCTCGACTTGGCCTGGGGCACTCTCTCCGTACGCGACGTAGCGCCTGTGCTCACGCACACACGCGCCTCAAGCTTGTAGTAGTGTACCTATCGTAGCGCGCTTGTATGCAGCTTTGACTCTGTTCGCTAATCCTGCGGTAAAACTCCCGCATTGTTGACATATTTCCGAACTGGAAAATTTACAAAAAAATTAATAGTAAAAAAATAAACTGTTTATTTGAGATTCGATTCTATTTATTAGTAACTTATATTATAACAGATCTACCTCTAAATTTTCGTCTTTCTATTGTGAATGGATAGTGAAATATTTTTTTTTTTTATCATTTTTGGTTTTTATTTTTTTACTTCACTATAACGCCGTATTAAATCGTGATTTCTAAACTAAACGATTACTATATCATCCTTCTATATACACATAACCCCATATAAACCCATAAGCTAATTCCGCGTTATCGAACAAGTTATTTAATTTTTACCCGGATATTTTGAGGTTAGGGTTACTTACCACTTTAAAAAAAATTTTTTTTTAGTATAATGAATGATATATAAATTTCCAATGAAATACTACATATGACATGAGAAGAAGTTCACTCACATTTTGGGATTAGGGTTATCATCTTACCGGGAGAAGATTTTTTTTCTGTTTGTAAATTGACAAATGGCTTTTGAATGATGTATGTAGGTATATAATTTTAACAGAATTGTCGAGAAACCTGCCAATCGATCCAGAAAAGTTCGGTACTTTTTGCAAAAATCAAGCACACAAGTATGTGGAAAAGTATTAGTGGCCTCCTATGACGGTCACATTTCATAAAGTTGTAGTCAGCGGTGCCATAATAATAACATCATTGTCCTTACCATAGAATTCGGATATGAACAAGCGGCCGAATCTTACAAATTCAACAATTGACAGTCCAAAAGTACACTTTTTTGGTTAAATGTTTTGAGTTTGAATCACGGAATAAGATTTCGCGGCAATTATATTGGCGATTTCATAGGAAGCACTATTCAAGAAAAATCTGTTGTGAGGCAGAGATGTTTGACTTATTTCATAGAGTGTTAGGTTTTATCCGATCCGGTCATTTCAGACTTTGAGATAAAAGAAAAAGAACGCCAAAAGATCCCCTTACTAGCAGTTGCAGAATACCTGCTAAAACCTGTTGATTTGAGACTAATTTAATCGATGATGCTTTGATGATGGTGGTTGTAAGATTAACATGATGATGATGATAATTTGGTCCTTCGAAATGGAGACGAAGAAGAAATAAAACTAAATCCAACTGCAAAAAATAAAATCCGTAAAGAGTGAAATTTACCCAATGTCGGCTATTATCTTTTTGTAGCTGGGTTTTTCTTTTTATAAATAATTATCGTAAAATAACATAGTTAAAGTCCACGGCTTATGTACCGATTTTACAAATAACCTGCTTCATAGATTTGCACCCCCCTCGCCTGCGGTTTCGCCGTGCGAGTCGTGCGACACCATCATTCATTTTAATACCAATTACAATTTTAAATTCGTAATATCTTTTGAATGGATTGTCCGATTGGAATAAAATGAAATGTAATTTATAGCTATTGAAACAATCTTGCTCAATAAATAGTTTATTTGGATAAGAATAAGTATTTGACGATAATATGATCAATAAACATAGGCTAATAATTTTAATTACTTTTATTCTATGGAAAAGTGGTTATAATGGCTAAAATATAAATGTTTGGTTTATACTATCGCGGACTTTTTTGTAGGCATTATTGAGTTCTACAACTTTTCTATAGAAGTCAACCATACATCTCTAACCATTTAGGCAGCGTTCGCGAGAATCGTTAACGTACGGCAGTTTTTTCGACGCCTTACTCCACAATTTTCACTACCATGAAAAATCCTATCTATTTTCCGGGATAAAATATAGCCTATACGGATTCGGAAGAATCCCTCTAAGTAATGGTAAAAGAAATTTTGAAATCGGTCCAGTAGTTTTTGAGCCTATTCAATACAAACATACAAAAATACAAAAATACAAAGGTTTCCTCTTTATAATATTAGTATAGATTTGTTTATATTTTAATTTTTTTAGTGTATTTTCTTAATCGTTTTTTAAAACTCTTTATTTTGATATCCTACTCGACTAGTCAATACAAAAATATTTTTGAAGCACACAACGCTATAGCGTTAAAATCCGCCATTTTGTTTTTCTTTTGACGTTACATATTTATAATCACTTGGGGTGTAAAGACGAATCAAACGATACCTAAATTGTAAAAAATCGTCCAACCGCTTGTATGATATACATAGCGACCCGCCCCGGCTTCGCACGGGTGGCCATTTAGGCAGCGTTCGCGAGAATCGTTAACGTACGGCAGTTTTTTCGACGCCTTACTCCACAATTTTCACTACCACGAAAAATCCTATCTATTTTCCGGGATAAAATATAGCCTATACGGATTCGGAAGAATCCCTCTAAGTAATGGTAAAATAAATTTTGAAATCGGTCCAGTAGTTTTTGAGCCTATTCAATACAAACATACAAAAATACAAAGGTTTCCTCTTTATAATATTAGTATAGATAAAAAATGTTACTAAGCCACATATATACAATACAAACATACATACATAGATACGCGCGAAAACATAACCTTTCTTCGCAGTTGGATGATCTATATTCTATACTAATAAATAAAATTGGAGTGTCTGTCTGTAATTTCGAAATAACTACCTCATATTAAGCTCATATGGTTATTTGAACGATACCATAACAGAATCACACGTTTTTAAAATTTTTGTCTGTCCGTCTGTTTGAAAAGGCCAATCTTTGGAATGGCTGAACCGATTTTGACGGGATTTTCACAGACAAGTAGAGGATTGGCCAGGGAGTAACATAGGCTACTTTTTTAACCGACTTTCAAAAAGGGAGTCGTGTTTTTGTACCTATGTACACTGATATCTCCGAAATTTTTGAACCGATTTGCGTATTTTTTTTTAAACGTTAAGGGAACTTTGCGACATTGTTTCATAAAAATTTGGATTCCAACTCCTCAATCCTGATGCTGTAGGGGATTTGACCAATCCACGCGGGCGAAGCTGCGGGCATCATCTATTTAGTAATATTTTTCACATACCTTTTTCACGCTATAAAAACATATGTATGTACCCGGATACGAAAAGTGGCAACTCTTAAAGAAAACAGAAAATTTGCGATATCTTTTGAATAACGCGTAATTAGATTATGGTTTTAATACTGTATATAAAAGGATATTTTGGTGATCGTTTAGTTTAGAAATCACGATAATGCAACATGGGGATAATGTAATGTCTTACGTCACGGGCACCTGGATAAATCCTAAGCGAACGAGGGATTTTAGAGTAACTCCCGAGCGTAGCGAGGGTGTTACATCTAGAATCCTGAGTGAAGCGCGGGATTTAGGGGTGCCCAAGACTAAGACAGCATTATCCCCAAGTTGCATACTCTGCTTTTCACACCTCGCAATCAAAATCAAAACCTTCGTATGCTTTTATATAGGTACCTACCTATCTGTCTTTAGAAATATCTGGGAGCAAATTGTTTATTACACTTTGAGCACTTTTGAACACTTTTAATAGTTTCCGGAGTTAGATTATTGCTGCCATCATCGTCATCACTCGACATTTTAATTTCAAGTGAAATAAATAATTTATTTCAATAACACCATAATATAACGTTTCGCACAAGGTTTCGCAGATAAGTTTTGAAGGAAATTTTCAATATTCTTTAATCTATGGTTTGTGAAAGAGAGAAACGCCCAAAGCGAGATAGAAAATTTAAATCGCGCGTGTGAGAGGAACACCATCATATGTCGAAGCGAGATAGTTGATAACTAAAAAATTTTTGGACGTTACATTTATACGTCCCATGGGCTTTCCATACAACATTACTGTCCGGCTTATTCATAGGAATGTAATGACTTAGATTACCTTTAGAATAACAGCTCAGTAATAAGGCATTCTGGAGCGAGCGGTGTGAAAAAAAATAAAAACCAAAAATGATAAAAACAATGTTTCGTTATCCATTCACGATAGTAACAGGAAAACTTAAAGGCAAGTAAGTTACTAAGTAACTAAAGTGACTAAGAAATAGAATCGAATCTCAAATAAACAGTTTTTTTTTTTTTTTTGTGATTTTACCGACCCGGTTATACTCGTAGGCCGACTTTGATAATTTTTATTAAAAAAACTAATGACCGTATCAATGCAGGAATTTTACTCTGGTGTTCAGAATGATAAATTCTAACGAGTTTTGAAAGAAAAAAAATGAGACAAAATCGGGTCTCATAACACTGTGTATCGATTAAAAAAAATAATACGCAAATCGATTCCGAAATCTCAGAGATTTCGGTGTACATAGGTAGAAAAACACAACTCCCCTTTTGAAAGTCGGTTAAAAAAAGTAGCCTTTGTTACTCCCTGGTCAATCCTCTACTTCTCTGTCAAAATCCCGTCAAAATCGGTTCTGCTGTTCCGAAGATTAGACCGTTCAAAAAAACAGACATACAAAAATTTTAAAAATGTGTGATTTAGTTATGATATTGATACAATAACTATATGAGCTTAATTCGAATTTCGAAATTACAGACACACTCCAACTCTAAATTTTATATTTATTAGTACGTATAGATTCTAGGTCAACGGGAAGTACCCTATAGTTTTTCTTGACAGACACGACAGACGGACAACAAAGTGATCCTATAAGGGTTCCGTTTTATATAGGACTAGCTGATGCCCGCAGCTTCGCCCGCGTGGATTTAGGTTTTTTAAATCCCTATAGGAAAGTAGCTTATCCGTAATAGCCCGTTCCCGGTATGCATCGTGTTGCTGTACCACGTAAAAACATTTAAACGGATGATCTTTTAAAAATCCCGTGGGATCACCAGGATTTATGAATGCAGCATCAGGGTTGAAGAGTTCGGTCCTCAAGGTCAACGACAAAGTCTTTACTTGGTACAAATACCCTCAATATAAACTTATAACCGACAGTTTCTAAATCCTATCAGGTTTAGTGGTCAGGTCCCCTGCAGCATCAGAATTGAGGAGTTGGAATTAAGTTTTTTATGGAACAATGTCGCAAAGTTCTTTTATCAATTAAAAAAAAATTACGCTATCGGTTCAGAAAACTCGGAGATATCAGTGTACATAGGTAGAAAAACAACGCCTCCATTTTTGAAAGTCGGTTAAAAAGTAGCCTATGTTACTCCCTGACCAATTCTCTACTTGTCAGTGAAAATCCCGTCAAAATCGGTCCAGCCTTTCCGAAGATTTGCCCTTCAAACAGACAGACAGACAAAAATTTTATAAACGTGTGATTCAGTTATGGTATCGTTCAAATAACCATATGAGCTTAATATGAGGTAGTTATTTCGAAATTACAGACAGACACTCCAATTTTATTTATTAGTATAGATACGGTACGGCTCTATATATTGTACTAATAATAATTATTATATAATTGAAGTGTCTGTCTGTAATTTCGAAATAACTATCTCATAGTGAGCTAATTTATATTTCTTTTTAAATAAAAAATAGCGAGCTAACGAGCAGGCGGGTCACCTGATGTTAAATTACTACCGCCTCCCATGAACATTTGCAGCACCAGAGATAACACCGATGCGTTGCCGGCCTTCCAGGAATTTGTTAGCCCGCCCCTTGAACAACCCCATGCTGTAATCTAGTGGGAAGGCCGCCGATGGGAGTTGATTTCATAGTTTCTAGTTTGCATGTGCCTGGAAAAAAGGATCTGCCACAACGGGTGGTCGATATGCACCAGGCGCCCAGGTGGTGAGGGTGAAAGTGCTTGCGGTGGCGTGCGGTGCGGTTGTAGAAGAACGAGGGTGGAATGAGATCTAATAGCTCTTCAGAGCACTCCCCATTATAAAGGCGATAAAACACGCAAAGAGAGATAATAATAGGGGTTAAAGTATGAAATTGCCGTTTTATTGTAATAGGTACTTTGAATTGACATAGAACCTTCATGGTTTGAGATTTTTGAGTGAACTTTTTTCATACGGTACCTATGTAGTTCTTCTTTTAAAAAATGTGCAACATTCGATTATCAACTTTCAGTTGTTTTTTTTATTCAGCTTAGACAATAAAGATGGATACTTCGAAAATTCGTGTGATTTTTGAATACGAGTTCTGACGCGGAACTAACGCGGCAGAAACAGCTCGCAATATTACTGTTGCGTTTGGAGAGGGGACTGCTAATGAACGCACTGTGCGATTTTGGTTTAAACGCTTTCGTGATGGAAACTTCGGTTTGAAGAACGAACCACGTAGAAGACCGCCCACACAGGTGAATAACAATGATTTGAAAGAGATGGTGGAAGCCGATCCGAGCCAAACTACCCAGGAATTAGCGGCATGGTTTAACGTTACCTTACCAACAATATACAATACATTTGCGTCAAATCAATAAAATAAAAAAATATTAAAAATGGGTGCCTCATGATTTGACTAATCTGCAGAAAGAAACGCGTGTTGAAACTTGCGTTGCCTTGTTGAATCGATACAGAAATGAAGGAATATTGAATCGAATTGTGACATGTGATGAAAAATGGAATGTTTACGCTAATCGTAAGCGGAAAATGCAATGGCTGACCCCAGGTCAAACGCCGCAACAGTGTCCTAAAGCAAAGCTTACCAATAAAAAGGTAATGGTAAATGTTTGGTGGTCTCAGCGTGGTGTTATTCACTATAGCTTTCTCCGATCTGGTCAAGCAATAACGGCAGATGTCTACTGCGCCGAATTCCGAACAATGATAGCGAAACTATCAGTGAAACAGCCCCGACTTATGAATCGATCTTCACCATTATTGCTCCATGATAACGCGAGACCTCATAGAGCACGAGAAACCGTTTTAACTCTACAGGAACTGCAATTAGAAACCATTCGCCACCCTCCGTATTCGCCAGACCTTGCTCCAACGGACTACCATTTTTTTCGTGATTTGGACAATTTTCTGCGTGATAAAAGTTTTCTTCTCAGGAGGCAGTGCAAAATGCTTTCACACAGTTTGTCGAATCTAGATCACCAGAGTTCTATCACAAAGGCATAAATGAGCTTCCTATTAGATGGCAGCAATGTATAGATAATAATGGTAATTATTTTGATTAAATAAATATGTTAAATTAAAAAAAAAACGAATTTTTATTTTTCAGTACAAATCGGCAATTTCATACTTTAACCCCTAATATCTTTGCGGTGCTCCAGGCTTTCCTTTGGGATCGTCCACAAGTCGAACAGCCCGCTTTTGGATCATGGATCGTATGAAATGGAAGGAGTTGGTACTGGGGTGCTCCGGCCCAAAGGTGTGAGCAGTACTCCATATTATGTGGGCGAACTTGCGCTTTATAAAGAAGGAACCTATGCTTGGGCGCGAAGTACCGCTTAGCTCTGTTTACTGTCTGTCTGTCTTGTACTTTGGTAGTAGTATGGATTAATATTTATTTTTATTTTTTAAAGAATATTAGCCATGCTGATCATGACTAATACTCCCTTTTCCCCCCTCCAATTAAGCGTAAAGCTTGTGCCAGGAGTGGGTACGACAATAGTGCAACGGGTGGGGTTTAACCGCCGACCTTTAGGAATTCAGTCCGCTCCACAACCGTTGAGCTATCGAGGCTCTAAAACTTAGAGAAAACTAAACTCTCTCTTGTTTTGTAGATAATTTTATGATCTACAATTATTGTTTAGCATATTTTATTATAAACTTACCGTTTAGCTGGAAAATGCAAAAATTCCATTTTGTGAACTTTGACCTTGAATATATATTTTTTGCAAATGTGAGATCGATTGGGACTTTTCACAGTTCATAGTTTGTTTGTTTGAAAAATGTCTTTATTATCAAATATTAAATACATATATATATATACACAGTTTATGTCCCGGTAACACAGGATAAACACAAAATAACAAATCTAACACAGTTTGGCAGGCTATACACGCCCCTTTCAAACTTACCAATATCATAGTTAACACTCCATTCACATCATAAATACATCACAATAGGTTAAAAAACTAAATATGCAAACCTTAGTACACGGTTAACACTTCTACACATATAGTTCATAGTATATCGGTATTCCCACCGTTCGTACCCATTTTTACCTCTAGGCGAATTATTGTATCCTTGAATCTCTATTTTGACCAGACTGTAATATATATTATATTTCGTAGCCTGAAATGAGCTTGATGCTGTAAGGAATTGCATTCTTAAATCGTGGTGATCCCACCAATCAGAAAGAATCATCATCCGTTTAAGAGGATTCATATCCCCTGAGTCAATTTTGATCAATTTTGACCCCTTATAGTTTGTTAATCCTTGCATTTCAATGACTTTCTAAGCATGGACACATCACGGCATACAACACAAGAGCCCAAACATGGCACACGTTTCTAAATTCACCTTATGTAGCTTCAACTGCTCCATTTATACATTCCCGCTAACATTCAAGTCCTGTAAACTAACCTCAGTGATTAAGCCGCAATGTAAATCGATAAGCACTCGAAGCTGAATAAGGTGATTTTAGAAGCAAACTTGAACAAAAAATGGAATGGAGTAGTGTAGCACTATTAATTTTTGTTATTTCTTTGAGAGATTTTTCGTTTTTGTAAATATGAAACTATTATACTATATCTATACTATATAACTATTATACTATATCTGCTCGTGCTGATTCACTGACTGACTGACTGACTGACTGACTGACTGACTGACTGACTGACTGACTCATTTGATCACCTCTTTGTATGTTTTTTTTTACCGATAGTTTCGTATAGAGGACAAAAAATGATTCGGAGGAAAAATATGGATAGAGCTGATGATTGAGGATTTCGGTGAGGAGCACGGCCAGGGTATTGAAGATAGGTGGGGGGTGCTCGAACAAATGTCACTCAGAACTTCATCCAATAGACAGGGAGCTGAAAAATAAAACCAAAATGGCGGATTCAATATGGCGGCCATACAAATTTCGCCGGTGTCTACCTCGAAGATTATAAAAGATGGAAGAGTGGTTTCTTGGCAATAAATGATCAGGACCCGAAATTCAACTTGACGAGCAGAAAAATTGCGGTCCGCTTGCGGGCCGCGAACTCACGCGCCCTACTAGTTATATACGAGTATGTATATGGTTTTACGTGGGATGATTTATATTAAAAAAAAATTAAAAGCCCTAGATTGCAATCACACCTGGTGGAAAGTGATTACGGTATTACAGTTTACGGTAGTAGCGGGCTAACTTGTAGGGGTGGGGTAAAATCCATACCCGTTATAGATGTTTCTATATGGCATCGTACCGGAACGTTAAATCGCTTGGCGGTAGAGTGGTAAGTAGCCACGGCCAAAGGCCTCCCACCAGCCGACCTAAACCAATTAAGAAAATCTCAATCGGCCCAGCCGGGAATCGAACCCGGGACCCTCGTCATACAAATCCACCGCGCTACCACTGCGCACCGGAGGTCGTCAAAAGACAATAAAATAAATGTGATACAAAAATGATACAATAATAATAATAATGATACAACAATAAATAATATAGATTTTACATTGAACAAAAAAAAGCTACTCCACAGTTTTGTTTTTCCGACATTCGTGACGCGCCCTTCCATCTGTCTCTTTCCGATGTGCGTGAGAGAAAGGAATGGGAACATTGTAAATAATTTTAGATATTTCTAGTGTTTTCAATGGTTTTACTAAGTATTTTACACTTTTTCGCATGTTATCTTACGTAAATAAAATTAACTTACCGGTGGTAAGTCACACCATATCTTTTCTGCGTCGTTAACGTATTATTTCGGCACTTTTTGATCGCGCATTTAGGCATCTTGACAGCTTAGCAGTCAACATGCGACTAATGAAGAAAGTGTGCTTACACCGAGTATAAGCACACTTACTTGGTCCCTTGTTATGCGCGCCAGTGCGATGTCCTTGCTTAGAAAGTCATTGTTGCATTTACTTAAAAACTTATTTATAGGAAAAAAAACGATATTTCCGTTCTCGGCGACGCCTCGTCTAGTAATAGTTTCCTAGTTCAATTTGTGGTACTCCATGTTTGTGCAGTTTTTGTAGTGTGTTTCAAGCTTATTTTATTGAAACAAATAATTAACTTTAGATTTTTTTCTCTATATATTGCAATTGCAAATAATATGTTCTATTTTTATGAATACTTAATTTTATTTATAAATGAAGAAAAATAATCCACCAAAATAACAGTTTTATATGCCAGTAATTTTGTGAAATTGAAACTTTTTTGCTTGGATTTTTATAATGTAAAAAATGTTTAGTAAATATATCTCTTTTTGTAAATTGAACAAGTAACTTTTGATGTAGATTAAACGAATTACGTAGATTACGTCAAAGATTACACGAATCCCAAAATTCAATAATAGCCTTTGGTATTTTAGGCAATAAGAAAAAAACTATCAATAAATTGCAAAATGTTGTCTTCCAATTTAATAAAACAGAAAATTAATTAAAACTTTATATGACTTAAAAATTTATATGCTACAACGTAGCATTTAAGTTTTAAAGTAAATGCAGGGATTAACAAAATAATGGGTCAAAATTGCTCAAAAATGGCTTAGGGGGGTATGAATCCTCTTAAATGTTTTTGCGGGTACAGAGATACCTTGCATGCCGGGGACGACGGGCTACTACGGATAGGATACTTTTTTCCTGGATAATCAAAAGTTGCCATGGGATTTTTGAAAACCTAAATACATGCGGGTGAACATCATCGAGTGGAACATAATGTACCGAACTTTCACATTCCTAACTAGTTTAGTTTTTGAGATAGCATTTGTCACAAAAATGATCTAAAGCTGACGACTTTGACGGCCCCCCATTTTCTTATTTTTAACCCCCGACCCAAAAAGAGGGGTGTTATAAGTTTGACGTGTGTATCTGTGTGTCTGTGTATCTGTGTATCTGTCTGTGGCATCGTAGCGCCTAAACGAATGAACAGATTTTAATTTACTTTTTTTTGTTTGAAAGGTGGCTTGATCGAGAGTGTTCTTAGCTATAATCCAAAAAAATTGGTTCAGCCGTTTAAGAATTATCAGCTCTTTTCTAGTTTTCTTATAGAAAAGAAGGTTAGATAACCGTTAGGTTCATAATATTATGACAAATGTCAAGCTGTCAAGATGGACGTTGCCCTAGATACATAATTATTTATTTGAAAATGATGTTTTGGAAAACTCAGATACTTTGGATCGTAGACGCGGAATAGTCCAAGAAAATCGGTTCAGCCGTTTGAAAGTTATCAGGTCTTTTCGGTCTTTTCTAGTTACTGTAACCTTCACTTGTCGGGGGTGATATAAATTTTTAATTTAAACTTGTTAAGATAAAAATAAATAAAATATATTTTATAGCTTTACTTAAGGGCGCGCTCTCATTTAAACCAAAAAATGCGAGTTTTCGAGCTCCGAATTAACCATCATAGGAAAGACTTCCACATAATTGAATACATGTTTAAAATAAATCACTCTTTTTCGTATTGACAGTTAATGTAACATTTTTGCGAAAACTATTTTGTTTATTTTGTAGTGATCAAACTCCCGCGCCTAGTTTTAATAAAAACAGTAACAGACCCAACTTTGAAGCCCTAAATCTGTCCTTATAAATCATCTGATTTACTGGAAAAAAATATTTAAGGCTATCCTTGCCAACGATCCCCCGTCGATTTCCTACGTATGATATTATTGTTCTTATCTCTATCTGCCCTGGTTCGTGCATTCTCGGTTCCTAGATCGGTACATTTGTGATAACCAAATTTCAAATTGCTGTGATTGGCTGAATTTACCATGTTCTTGCTGCGACAGTGAGTTTGAGCCACTAACGGAACAATGTTAGCCGGTCAGAAATGTTTGCAATTAGTCAACCTGTTTGACGTCCGTGTTCTGTTTTCGATTACAAAAAAGAAAAAATTGTTGTTGCAATCATCAATTTTAGCAAATAGTGAAAGAGAGTCGGCCAATCAGAGGTCACAACTACCGTCACACTTTCTGTCACACTATGGCAATAGGAATGCCGAGTAATGAAAACAATTTTTCATTCTGTCTAGGTCGAAGTAGGGTTGCCACCTGGCTCTTTTTGATTTACAGGCTACCACCATCAAAAATACGGGGTTTAGATTTGAAGAAATTTGAAAATTTGAAGTATTTGAAGAAATAGGCGGTGGTTCTCTCTGAAATGCATGGAAAGCCTATTTAGATATTTCAGTTTATTTGTAAGTTTTGTATTTTTTCTCTGTATGTTGCCGTGTCTTGATTGGTGAACTGTGTTTGCAATGTGGTTTGAAATAAAAGATTTATTTATTTAAATAGCTTTTAAAAACTCTTAGTGTTGTAAAGCAAAATGTTATACATTTCATGCATACAATCTTCTCATTTCAACTTAAAATTACATTTAATTTGTAATTCCACCTTCACAGTATCAATACTATGGCCGTAGCCAGGAATCGATTGCGGGAGAGGTTTTATTAGGGCCGGAACTGAATCCTGTCATGAGGAAAAAAACATTCGCTCAACTTTATGGGCTAATTACCTGGTTAGTGGAATTTCGCCTTTCAATTTGACAGTGAGATAAAATACAACAATAAAAAAGCACGAGCGCAGTGAGCGTAAGTGTTTTTGGTTCAATACAGAAAAAAATTAAAGTGAAAGGGAAACGAGTTTAGCCATAGCAAGATTTTATTTTTAAAGCTTCCGATCCATACTAATATTACGAATACGACAGTATATCTATTTGCCTATCTATTTGTTACCCTTTCACGGCCCATCTTCTTTACCAAAATTTTGGTACTTACTATTCAGAGGTAACTTGCATCCCAGACATTTTTTTTAGGCGGCTTTTTAGCCCGGAAAATCCCCCACGGAATTTTTAAAAATCTAAATTCATGCAAACGAAATTGCGGGGTTTACACCAAGTAATAGAAATTCAAAGCGCGAGTGAAGTGAGCGCGAAATGTTTGATATATTTCCAAAAAAAAATTGGTAAGCAAATGCAAGAAATAGTGTAAGTATTATTTTAGGCTTAGGTTTTTGACGGCTTCCCAGGCGCAGTCGCCATTTCAAAATTTCTGGTCTGGTGGGAGGCTTCGGTCATGGCTAGTTATATGGTTAGTATGGCCCTAACGGCCAAGAAATTAGACTGCATCATCACTTACCACTAGAAAAGATTAAAGTCACGGGCTAACTTGTATAAAAAAAGGCTTACATCCTCAAACCAAGCCCCGCCGCCTTGGCTACGACCATGATCAATATCGAGTGGGTTTTGGCTACGCATTGCCGCAAAAGGAAAATATTCTTTCTACTGGACATAACGTCAGTGTTTGATTTCGCCAGCCAGCTCCTGCTGAATTTGTAAAAAACCGGCCAAGTGCGAGTCAGACCCACGCACCGAGGGTTCCGTATTCGGGTATTTTTTCCGACATTTTACTCGAGAAATCAAAAACTGTTATGCATTAAAAAAATATGCATAAAAATAAATTAAAATCTGTTTTAGAATGAACAGGTAAAGCCCTTTCATATGATAACCCACTTGATATATGTAGTTATCTTACTTTGAAAATTGAAAATACTAATATTTGTTCATGAACACATGACAGACGGATAGAAGGACAAATGGACAGACGGACAGACGGAAAGACTGACAGACTGACAGACAACGAAGTAAGAAAGAAGGAACCCTAAAAATATTTAGTTTTATTTGCCCCGTATTTTATTTTCATAATTACAGGTTTCTGTATCCTGAAATACGGGGTAACCAGTAAAATACGGGGCCTCTGGCAACCCTATTCGGAAAACACTGTCACATTCAAGTTAATGTCAAATATTTTGTTTTCAATTACAGAAAGCTGCATCAATCATTATTACAATATTTTCTTTGTTGTGATTGGCTGAATTTTTGAGTTTCAGCCAATAAACAGACTGTTTGCCAATTAAACGTCATAACAATATAAATGCCAGAAAGTTTAACCAAATAAAACAAACTTAATGAAAACCTAGTGAGAATGCAAACGGCACACAATTTATAATACATATTATGTTAGTCGTATATAATAGATATTATAGTAGTCGTTCACTTTGGTAATAGTCAGATTGTCATCAGTAAAATTGATATTGGTCGATGTATCGTAAATTATTGTTTCGGTGACAAATATTTTTATTATCTATTTATCTTTGAACAGAATGGAATAGAATAAAATGGAATGGAATACAATGATAAATTTTTATTCCTGTAAACTTTTAGGTAAACTTCAAAGTAAGTTTTAGAGCCTCAATAGCTCAACCGGTAAAGGAGTGGACTGAAAACCGAAGGTCGACGGTTCAAACCCCGCCCGTTGCACTATTGTCGTACCTACTCCTAGCACAAGCCTGACGCTTAGTTGGAGAGGAAAGGGGAATATTAGTCATTTAACATGGCTAATATTCTTTATAAAAAAAAAAAAAAAAAGTGTTTTTGGATGGTCAGAAAAATTTACCACTGGTTCGGAATGCCGTTCCTACGTTTTCTAGGGTTTCGTACCTCAAAATGAAAAACGGAACTCTTATAGGATCACTTTGTTGTCTATCTCTCTGTCTGTCGTGTGTGTCAAGAAAACCTCTAGGGTACTTCCCGTTGACTCAAAACCATGAAATTTGGCAGGTAACCTAACTGCGTAATTTTGGGTAGTTTTTTTAATCGATAAAGAAAGTTTGCGACATTGTTCAATAAAAAATTTGGATTCCAACTCCTCAACCCTGATGTTGCAGGGGACTACTAAAGCTAATGGGATTTAAAAAGTGTCGATTATTAATTGATATTGAAGGTATCTATACCAAGTAAACACTTTGTCGTTGACCTCAACCCTGATGCTGTAAGAAATTGCATTCCTAAATCCTGGTGATCCCTCGGGATTTGAAAAGGATCATCCGTTTAAATATTCTTACGTGATACAGAAACAAGTTGCATCCCGGGGACGGGCTATTACGGAGAGGCAACTTTTGTTCTGGGAAATGAAAGGATCGGGATTTTTAAAAACCTAAATCCACGCGAGCGAAGCTGCGGGCATTAGCTAGTTGTAAATATATTTAGAAGCTACTATAAGATAATAGATAAGGTACTTATTTCCTTATATTTTTATTGTATGGCAGCGCGCGGTTTTAAATTATAAATTGCACGTCCTGTCCTTTTCTGTAATACATTTTTTTCTCAATATCTACCGCTTTATCTCATAGCAAGAGTCCGTAAGACATAATACAGTGAAAATAGGCAAAATATACAATTTTTGCAGTTTCCACGTCAGTACCTGTCGAATTTTTCTAACAGTGTAAGCAGCAGAGTTGAGTTTACCATCAAGTGTTGATATGTGGGTGTTCCATAGAAGCTTTGCATCTAACATTATACCGAGAAACACGGGGTTCTCCTTTATTTTCAACATATGATTATTTATCAATGAATTTATGTCATTTAAGGTCCTGGTATTGGGCAGTGTGAATTCAACACACTTAGATTTCTTTGCATTTGGAATTGATTTGGAAGTAAATTGTTAGCAATAAATCAGAGAGTGACCTGTGATATGGCATTACATATAGTATACATTGTCAAAAATTATAATATTAAAGCTGTGCGTATTGCGTGAGGAATTGCGTATTGCGTGAGGAATAGGTGCAACTTGCAGGGTTTGATGCATGCGCTATTGCCAGCAAACATGAGACATATTTTTATCTACAGGCAACGTCTGAGTAGGTAACGCATACGTCTAACGCAAGTTGAAATGTACCAGTGTATTTAGTTAGACCTATCGACAAGTTTGGAGTTGGGTGCAGTCTCAATGTGGCCCGTGTGTTTAGACTGTCAGTTTCTGTCAGTTTCACGTGTCGTCCCCCGCACTTCACCACCCCGCTTGCACAAATCGAGACAGCACGAAATTTTCAAGATTTCTGGGTGTAATTTCTGGTTTTCGTAGTTCCCACATAATTACAACAATATAAAATATATAACGATAATTTTTTTACTACATAATATTCATTAAATTTTCTAGGTCTGTGGTTTTTCCAAATTTCATTAAATTGCTTCGTTGTCTAGAAAAACAAGCACAAAGTTGGGCCTTTTTTTAAAGAAAAATACAAATCTTTGAGCCCCTATAATTTTAAAACTACATATTTTTAGAAAAATCTAAAACACCACAGACACAGATATTAGTTTCTAGACTATGTCTGCAAAATTTCATGGACTTTGGTTGCTTAATATTCAAATGAAATGGGAACTACGATTGTATGGAGTAAGTGACGGAGACAGCCCTGTTAAATATTAGAAATATAGTCCCATTGACACATAATGAACTAAAATATGGATTTTTAATCACATTAATGAGTAAAAAAAAAATAACTGTTGCCAATTTTTGTAAATTATATGGCTAGTTTAACACGATTTTTTGTATTGAATAAAGCATAACTTCATTCAAAAATTTATGTGAAAATAAACTATGTTCTTTAAAGAATCTATTTATGTAGTTTTGGTGACAATCCATTTATTTGATTTAACATAAAAATAATAGTAAACATCACTCCTAATTGCAATAAGCAGCCACGCATTAAACAAAATAGTCTTTTTAAATATGATACATTAAAATAAACCAATTTTTCGTATTGACATTGAAACATGTATTCAATTATGTGAAAGTTTTTCCTATTGTGGTAAATTTAGCACTTGAAATCTTAAATTTTTTGATTTTTGTGAGAGAGCGGCCTTAATGAACTCTAAACAATGATACCCCACCTACAGCAAGAAAAAAACATATCGGAAAGGACGCAGAGTAACATGGCTACTTTTTACGCCGGAAAATCAAAGAGTGCCCACGGAATTTTTAAAAATCCAAATCCACGCGGACGAAGCCGCGGGCATCAGCTAGTGAAAAATAATCGTATCACCTACGCGATCACTTGCTAATCGTTTGCTGTTTGCCAAATGCACTTTTCGAGGTGAAACTAGCGCCAATAGCAATTTCGTAGCGATAATTGGAACTAAGGAAAATGTTATTTTGTAAACAGATTACGGATTATTAGGTTATGTTTTGTTTTTAACAACAAGATAAAGTTGAAAACTAAAATCCATTTTAGCCGTTTGAAAGTTATCAGCTGTTTTCTAGTTACTGTAACCTTCACTTGTCGGGCGTGTTATAAATTTTTAATTTACACTTGTAATAATTTAATAATGACATCCGACTCCATCAAGTTCTGTGACGAAAAACGGAGTTTTATTCATCGCCAAGCACGAGAAATGGCGAAAAATCTTTTGTAACCAAGAATAATGTGGAAGCTTCACTTGCGAAAAAAAAGGTCAGCTCTTTCATTTGGTTAAGTTACCATAAACCTACAGAAAAATCGTTCCTTGTTCCAAATCGATGAATTCATCAGAAGTCATGGCCACATCGTCGTAAGACTACCACCAGGTCGTACATGTGCGACCTCAACCCGATTGAGTTGGCTTGGGCAAAGGTAAAAAGAATAATAAGGCATCACAATGTTACTTCCGATTTGTCCTTAAAAAGGCTAAAAGAAGTTACTGAGCTGGCACTCACTCAGGTCACAGAGGCAGATTGGCGTGGCTTCGATGATCACGTTATAATTTTAGAAGAAAATTATTGGCAAAAAGATGGTTTAATTGAAGATACCATAGACCAATTCGTAATTGAGGTCAGTGATGGTGAAGATAGTAACACCGATTCAACCATGTTTGTCATTTCTGAATCTGATGATAAAATTTTAACGATTTTTTTAGTTGATTTCGATGTGTAAAATAATTATTAAAAATGTGTAAAAATCATAATCTTGTTGTTTTCATTATGTTAATAGTATGAAATGATAAACTTAAAACATTGTTGTTTATCGACAATAATATAATTTTATAATCAGGTCACAGCACTACCGCATTCCTTGGTGTATTTTAATGTTGTAGTAGGTTTATATTTATGAACTCAGAATTTTCTCCTCTTTCATTTGACACCCCACTCGATACAATAGCAAAAAAAAATTTGGAGACCCCCACTTTTTTTCATGTAACATCCGTTTGTTCAATTTTTTTCGTATAAAATGTAGCCTATGTCATCCGGACCCTTACGACGAATTGATTGACACCTCATTCATCAAAATCGGCCCAGTTGTTTAGGCGGTACGGTGGAACACACAGAATCTGGATACAAACATACATACCCACATACATAGACTGCTAAAATCTTTACCCTTCCTTTTGGCTTTGCCGCAGTCGGGTAAGGAGTGAACTGAAACTACAGGAATTTTATTTTACATGTGATTTCTATTTAAATCTTATGGTCGTACCTACTGCAAAGAATGAAAAATGTGACCCTTATGATACCCTCGTTTAATTCGTAAAATTCTTAATTATACTTTACTATACTTTATAAACAAAATACACGGACTATTTAACAATAAATGGTAAACTGCACAAAACTATCGAAGCAATAGGTAAAAAATCACATAAAAGCTAATCGCAATCTGACAGAATAAATTGCTAGTTGATTGCTATCGCTTCGCTGTCAAAAGTTATACGTACGTAATACTACGGGCTATACTACGAACGTATTATACTATGGACAGATAGTAAACTGAAAATGCGTGTCAATTATTTTTGTGTGCGTAAGTCATTTTGTCACTGTGCACCATCTAGGGCTGGGACGGCGAATTTGGGTATATCGATATCACATCAAAATTAATACGTCCTGGAAATTGGCATTACCCCAGAAAATTAAAGATTTCCCACGGGCATTTTAAAAACCTAAATTCACGCGGATGATTATTATATATTCAGTAAAATCAAGAGTTACATAAAACACTTTTCAAATAATTCAAATCAATTTATTACGTATTATTACTGTTAACGTAGACATATTTTATTTTATATGCCTACTTATAATGATTTTTTTTGCAACGTTTTACTTATGTACCTTTAGCAGCTGATACCTGTAAATTAGCCATTCCGGGATCTTGCTCTATTATAAAACAGAAAGCTACGTAAACGTCAAGAATTCTAGGTCAACAAAATTTTATAGAGCTGGACATGGAAACCTGACTGAGGAAAATGTTCAAAACCTTCCTTTTGTTTCTTTGAAGTGGTTTTCGTTTTTTTATAACCTTAAATTAAATGAATTTATTTATGTCTTGCTAGGTACTAGTACCTACCTAACTAGGTAACAGTTAAAAATGCAAAATTCCTTACGATGATAATAAAATTTAAAAAAAAAACATAAGTAAAACATGAGAAATTATTTAAGCTCACTTGTACCTCAAACGTGAAAAAAAATTGTTGGTCCCTTCTTGTTTAACTATTGTCAAATAAAGAAAAGTGTAACAGTACTCCATATTTATTAGTAGATAGATACCTACATACAATTTGAAAGTGCTTAGTGCTTACTGGTTGATGGTATTTAGGATATCCTTCAAATATAATTGGTATTGCATCTGATTTCAATTTATTTATTTTAAACCAGAAATATAACAAGACTCTTTGAAATGTTTGGAGCATAGACGAGAATATTCCTTTGGCTCCCAGTTATTTCGTTTTATGGCCCTGATCCACGCAGTTCTAAATTCAGGACATTTTGGAAACCTACAAAAGTATGCAAATGTTATTAAAACGATAAAAGAAAAATTTGATTTTATCGATAAAGTGTGTATACATCACTATAAATGAAGCCTAAAATAATGCATAAATTAATATTAAATTACGCTATAAAACGTGATTTTTGTCAGTATTACACGAGATAATTACACTTATAACATGTAAATCTTTAATTTTTAGCGATTTTCGGATTAAAAGTCGCGGTTGGTATCGATGAAATAGTTATTAAAGACTTACCAATGAAAAGACAATTCAGGAACTTGGACGCCTTCTTTCTTATATCTGGAGGCACAAAACACAGCGTCACACATTTGGTTTTTAGTTTTTATCTTAATTTCAACCCAGACTTTTGTGATTTTTAAAATTTTGTAAAAACGCTGCATCAAATCCCATTGTTTTGCCTTCCGATGGTGACAACTACTGTCACCAGTTACACATATAGTGCGTTGTTGCCAGACTTATATGAGCTATCGCTTTTACCCGAACGGAGGTTCCCTGAAATAGAGCGAGATAACAATACCTAGTTGACACATGGATGTACAAGAGCGGCAACAACCTATGACCCCCTCTAGTCATAATTATATCTCTATGGTAAATCGTAATACGAAAACTTTAGAAGTCCTTAGGCCTTGACCGAAGATGCACATTTAGTTCATAATCGATTGATCTACAGAGGCAGCACTGTCGCTTGTTTGCTACGGGTTCGCAATCGTCGATACATGTAGTACGAATTTGCGATTAAACAGCAAATATTGTACGATTTTTGCTTCTGCGAATCGTTTGCATGATACGTAATCAGCCCGCGGGCGATTGAGGGCCCCCCTGAAAAATAATTTAATTGAATTTCTAATTCAATATTCGGTTTCGGGTCAACTTTCTGCACCAAATACGACGATTTCAGGTTTGTAACTCATTTCGACTACGAGCTAGAGATCTGTGTCACGCGGGCACAGACAGACAGAAAGACAGCTGCAATGACATTAACAGGCCTCCGTTTTTACCCTTTGGGTACGGAACTCTAATGATAAGTAGGTTACAGAGTTAGTTTTACTTTTTCTGTGAAATTTACAAAACCCTCTATATATGGTAAATATATCATAATTATTATTTCAGATATTCCAATTCGGAAACTTCGGAGATAAGCGGATGGTAGCAAATAGAATTCGTGATTATTAGTCCAGTCATTTCGTGCTCAAAAAGGGGCTTATCAGGAAGGTTTTCCGGGAGTTTTGCAAAGAGGTGGTTTTATAGATTTCGAATTCATTCCGAATTTTCATTTTGCCACCTCGTATCTTTGCCGCTCGCGCCGCCATCTTGGAAAAATGGCGTCCAAAAAGAGTTTTGTAACGATAAGTTTTTTCCGACTCATTTTACGATGAAAATGGCTATGTAACAATTAATAAACTAGAGACAATTTCCTACAATTTATGTAGTCACCTTTTATATGTAGACTCAATAGTTTTAGCGTACGAACGCCTCAAAGCCCACTCCAACACTCGTTTTTAACCCCCGACCCAAAAAGAGGGGTGTTATAAGTTTGACGTGTGTATCTGTGTATCTGTCTGTGGCATCGTAGCTCCTAGACTAATGAACCGATTTTAATTTAGTTTTTTTGTTTGAAAGGTGGTTTGATCGAGAGTGTTCTTAGCTATAATCCAAGAAAATCGGTTCAGCCGTTTAAAAGTTATCAGCTCTTTTCTAGTTACTGTAACCTTCACTTGTCGGGGGTTTTATAAATTTTTAATTTACACTTGTGGCTAAATAACTCATTTCCACACCACGATGTGGTAGTGAGTGGCGCGGTGTTTTTTAATGGTATCTCCAGGAGACGGTAATCACCTTCAATTTTAGCCCTCACTTCGTCCAGAGAAAACTAACACACTTCAGAATTCTGCTCGAGATAAAGTAAATATACTGCATCGCATTTTCGATCACATGTGCATATGAGCCTTTTTTTGGGTTTTAGAACCCAAAGGATGCCAACGGGACCTTATTATTAAGTCTCCGCTGACATCCGTCCGTCCGTCCGTCTGTCTGTCAGCCGGGCTGTATCTCATGAACCGTAATAGGTAGAGAGTTGAAATTTTCACAAAATGTGTATTTCTATTGCCGTTATAACAACAAATAATAAAAATTTCGAAATGGCTGGCATGAAAAAAAAAAACAAAAAAGAAATGTTATTTCTTGTATGCAGGTACGGAACCCTTCGTGTGCGAGTTGGGCTCGCACTTGACCCATTTTTTTTATTTTTTTTAGTTGATAGTGCGTGGTAAAATTTTTCATGCACGAATTGTGATTTTGTGTATAGACTGCGACCACATTATAAGTTACATGCTCGAGACGCCCAAAAATCGGTCAATTGTGAGTCCTACTCACACTGGAAGGGTTCAGTACCATAATACAAGAAATAGTGCTCCTTTTTAATTTTTGTTTATGACGGCCATTTTAAATTTTTATTATTAATTGTTGTTATAACGGCAATAGAAATACACATTCTATGAAAATTTCAACTTTCTACCTATTACTACTATTCTACCTAGCCATTTTTATCCCGAAAAGAGTAGGAAAGAAGTTATCATCATAAACTGTTTTTGGACGCCATTTTTCCAAGATGGCGGCGCGAGCGGCAAAGATACGAGTTGGTAAAATAGAAATTCGGAAAGAGCACATCGAAATCTATAAAACCACCAATTTGCAAAACTCCCGGAAAACTTTCCATCTAAAATTACCAAATGACTGGGCTATATATTCATTGTACACAATAGTTTAGTTTATGAATCTTATTACCTACCTTTTTTCTGCTCCATACAAAATTTAAATGTCCCAGCTAGGTCTGTCGGCAAGATATATACTTTTTTACTACGCCGTTTTTGTTATGTTATATGTATATGTTTGATTTCATCTATATACTAATAAATAAAATTGAAGTGTCTGTCTGTAGTTTCGAAATAACTACCTCATATTAAGCTCATATACTCGAACGATACCATAACTTAATCACGTTTTTAAAATTTTTGTCTGCCTGTCCGTCTGTCAGTCTGTTTGAACGGGCTAATCTTTAGAACGGCTGAACTGATTTTGACGGGATTTTCACAAACAAGTAGAGGATTGGTCAGGGCCAGTAATATAGGCTACTTTTTTAACCGACTTTCAAAAAATTATTATATCCCAAAATATAAATTATATCCCGCGATTGACGTTCACACTATGAGATATATGTATATTATCTGAATCAGTTCAATTGCGTCGACTTGACGTCTTGCGTCACTGACGTCTCTTCGAACAAATTAAAAATGAATGCGTGGTATGGGAAACATAATTTATATCCTTGACGATCGGTCTACAAAACACCTAAACTTTGGGATGTAATTGGGATAAATGGGATAAAAAAGTCGTGGATCAAACGCAATAGGGAGGTAGAGGAGGTCATTTCCAATAAACAAAAAAATCTACATCATGGTCATATTTAAATTGCCCTAAAAGTTATGAATATTTTTGGTTTTTTTAACAAAATACCAAATTCTTTTACAATTTAGAATTATTTACAAAAAATGTGATAAAAAACAATAAAACAAACGATGTTGTGTCATTACTAGATAATGTATCAGCACTACAAATCGCTACCTGAACTACTTACAAGACGGCCGTTCTGAGTAGTTCTGGCCACGTGGTGGTAGTGAAGAGTTTGTCCTTTTCACAAATTTTATGTGTGACAAGTACAGTGATGTTTCTAGCATTTCAACGTATAAAAAAAATTAGCGGTTTAACTAGCAGCATGATTATCTTCAAAATTATTTTGAATTAAACTAATCTACTGAAATCTGCACCTTGATATGAAAAAAACTATTCTAAAACCAGAATTATGAAATAAAGGGTATTGTGTTATAACTCATTTAAATCGGCATTAAATCAGTAAGTTTTTCTGATACAGGGTCTCTTTTTCGTAGTACATTTTTTTTTTCACAGTGCGCTTTGAACATTTAATTTTTGGTAACGCTTTAAAAGTTTTGGAAAAAAATTAATTGCTCTAGTAATTTGGTACCCAGAGCCTCAATAGAACGTTCGTAGTGCTAATTCATTATTTAGTAATGACACATCGTTTGTTTTATTGTTTTTATCACATTTTTTTTAAATTAATCTAATTGTAAAAGTATTTGTAATTTTGTTAAAAAAATGGTGCAGATTTTTTTTTTTGTTGCAAATGACCTCCTCTTTTTCCCTATCGCGTTTGATCCACAACTTTTTGACCATCCTGTATATTACATCTCAGTGTGAACAGTTCTATTTCAAAGTAGGGTGAGCGATATTAGTTTATATCTCATGATATAATATATGTATATTAAATTATATTCCGTAGTATGAAATGAGCTTTAAGGGGACGCTGTACGCTCGATTGAAATTGCCGGGGCACGTGCTACGAGTATTTCACCTAACATTGTGTGAGAAAGAGATCCCGGTATAAAGATGCCCCGGATGGTCCTTCTCCTCCACCATCCGCGCGGAGTCGAATGTTTTGGGTGAGGCACGGATGATTTTTATTGCGTGAAAAAAGTTAAGAGGGCTCCTCCGTCACTCGTTTCATACAATCGTAGTTCCAATTTCATTTGAATATCAAGCAACCAAAGTCCATGAAATTTTGCAGACATATTCTAGAAACTAATATCTATGTCTGTGGTTTTCCAGATTTCTGTTAAAATATTCGGTTTCAAAGTTACGCGGTCTTCGATTTCATACAAATCTTTGACCCCCTGTAATTTTAAAACTACATATTTTTAGAAAAATCTAAAACACCACAGACACAGATATTAGATTCTAGAATATGTCTGCAAAATTTCATGGACTTTGGTTGCTTAATATTCAAATGAAATTGGAACTACGATTGTATGAAACGAGTGACGGAGAGAACCCTGTTAAACAGTCGTTTGGAAAAAGTATTTTAGAGAAAAAAAAACTGACTTTTTTGGAGCCGGTGCCAATTAACCGCACGAACCGTTCACTCTTATTGTTTGTGACTCCACATTGGCACCTCATTGGCACAGACTCCAAAAAATGTTAACTACATTAACTACATTAGCTCTTGTATACATAATATATTCAGTAATAAATTAAATTGTTTTTTACTTTTTAGTGTTTATGGTTACTGAAGTCGGTTTTTTTTGAAATTTTTTCATTTCACAACTTTTAGTGGCCCACTGTATTAAAATATGCTATGCCCAGTTAAAAACTTACTGTTTACTATTACACTGATTGCGAGTAATTTACTGTTATCTATTGAGGAGTTCTGTTCTCCATCTCCGAACATATTCATCAGATTTTCACCTTTATTGCTGTAGTTTTTGGATTTATTTTATCAAAATAAATAGCACTCTTGCTCAAATTAGAAAAATAAATAAGTTTTTAATTATCCATGAATCCGATTTCATCGGATAAAACCATAATTTCATTGATTCTTGATAACTGTCATTATGCCTATTAGAAATTTTGAAGTTGACAGGTTGATGTGTTTGTTTCGAGTTTCTATGTATTAGCTTATCGTGCCGATATTATCACTAACAATGTCGCGACTAAGACGATCGAATCTTTCCCGAAAAGGCCGTGATGCAAGTAGGATTCGAAACATTGCGAAGGAAAGGACTGAAGAAGAACAAGAAAATGCACGTGAAGAGCTCCGCGTTAGTATGGATCGACTTCGTGTATCGAATTCATTGATTTTTCGGGATGAAAAGTAGCCTATGGGTTAATCCAGGGTATGATCTATCTCATGCCCTGCCAAATCCATCTAGTAGTTTTTGCGTGAAAGAGTAACAAATATTCATCCATCATAATAAAAAATTGAACTTAATAAAATCTGCTCGTTTTTTGCCTCTAAGGCGGAACAAAGTTCGCCAGGTCAGCTAGTTTATGTATATAATAAAGTATTTTTTTGAAAAGTTGTGTGTATAGCACACATTTGTTTGCGCTCCAGCCTCGCAAGCGAGTGGTTCAAAAATAGAATCCTTCGCTGGCTCGGAGTTCAACACAAACTCTCGCGATGTAAAAATTAAATTAAAAATTTAAAAACCCCCGACACAAAAAATTATAAGTACTTAAGTATGTACTGGCCGCTTAAGACCTAATTTCACCATACTTCGTTTGTCAATTTAACATCCTGTGAAATGGTTTAACAAACTGTTACTGGAAATGAATGTCTCCCCACCACGCACAAACGAGGCATTAACTTCCTTAACGAGGCATTACATTTAATGACAGCTATGGAGATCCGTTAACTTTGTAACAGACCGTTAGACCTAATTTCACCATACTCCGTTTGTCAATTTAACATCCTGTGAAATAGTTTAACAGACTGTTACTGGAAATGAATGTCCCACCATGCACAAACGAGGCATTAACTTCCTTAACGAGGCATTACATTTAATGACAGCTATGGCGGTCCGTTAACTTTGTAACAGACTGTTAGGTTCATAATATTATGTCAATTGACAAATCTCAAGCTGTCAAGATGGACGTTGCCTAGATACATAATTATTTTGAAAATGATGTTTTGGAAAACTCCGATACTTTGGATCGTAGGCGCGGAATTTCTAATTTATAAAATATTATAATCACAGTTAAACGAGAAAACATCAATTCAATTATAATATTTACAGTCAACCAAAGGTCACGAACAATCAACCCAAAACCTCAAACCATAGTCAAATATTTTTAGGGTTCAGTAGGTACGTTTAGAGAAAAAAAAGATGTAGTCTCGACTGTTGTAGTCGCGTAGGTGTGCATGGCACCATTAAATATCGTGGGAGGCGACGACTCCCGGCGCGGCTGAGGTTCCCGCTTTGTAGTCGCTTTGTCGCGCAGGTTTGGATGATGCATTAGGCGCACCTTTTATTTTATCTGCCGTTTCAACCGTAGTTTGTCAAAGTAAATAAGCTGAGTTCAAAGCTTATTTACTTTGACAAACTACGGTTGAAATTTATCATCATCAGGATCAATCCATCGCCGGCTCACTACTGAGTACAGGTCTCCTCTCAGAATGAGAATCTTCCACACTGGCCAAGCGCGTATTGGAAGTCCTCGCGCACCTTTGAGGGAGCATGATGGCCAACTCTCAAGCATGCAGGTTTCTTAACGATGTTTTTTCTGTTTTTCAAAAAATTAAAACCTATAAAGTAGGTACTTCCCGTTTACGTAGAATCATGAAATTTGGCAGGTAGCAATATCTTATAGCCCAAGCACTCTACTTCTGTGGCCCAAGTAGGTAGAGGAAAATCCGACAGCTGTGAATTGTCGTTACATAAATAAAACTTCTACGGAACCCTTCATGTGCGAGTCAGACTCGCACTTGAACGGTTTTTTGAAAATTATGTCAAATAAAAATTTGACATATAATAACAAACAAAGAGAAAAACAAGCCACTTTATTCCTTATTTCATCGGGTGAAAGTCGATTTCAATTTAATCGTATTTCTTAAAAAGCGAAATATTGTACGGCTATGTAAAATGGGTACATTTTTAAAGCAACGACATGATAGAAACAGATATTTCGTTTTGCTCGTGTTAGACTATGAGTGAATGCTTTGTGAGTCATTCAGATAATTCTTGATTTATTGATGTTTGGTCAAAAATATTTCATGGAACGTATATTAACATTGGTGTTATTTTTGAAGAGACAGCCAAATCAGATCAGTAAATGCCTTGTTTAGAATTTTTTGACGAAATTAGCCCTAAGTTTAATCTAATTAGCAAATCCCCGCTCGTCGCGTCGGGGGACTGCTAAAGGCCACAGAAACAGCTTTGAAAGTTATCTGTTTTAGAAAGAATAGTATCTGTTATCTTTAGCTGTCCCCCGACTCAACGAGAGGGGATTTACTAATTAGAATCAACTTAAGCGGCCAGTACATATATAAATTCCTTTTTTTTAATTTTCAAGGTTTTAGTGTAGGGGTTTTTAAATTTTTAATTAAATTTTTATTTCACGCTTTTTAAACTTTTTATCATGGTTTGCGCAATATATGTACACATTACGCATTACCACACCAGTGCGTCGCCTTTTTAGAATTTGTCTTTATTACAATTTGGCTGGATATCAATATGTGGCTATTGTATTTATATGTGTATTGTATGGTCGGATAATAATACCCGGTCTAATAAGAAAACTAGAAGAAGAGCTGATAAGCTTTAAACCGCTGAACAGATTTTCTTGGATTATATCTAAGAACATTCTCAATCAAGCCACCTTTCAAGCAAAAAAAAAAACTAAATCAAAATCGGTTCATTCGTTTAGGAGCTACGGTGCCACAGACAAATCCACAAACACACAATACACACTTTAAACTTATAACACCCCTCTTTTTTGGTCGAGGCCGGGGGTTAAAAATAACATGTTTGCAGCCTTGCATAATAAATAACTATTGTGTGGTATCCCCAGTAGGTGGTAATCACCTTCAGTTGTTTTGTTCATGGTTCGTCCAGATAAAATTGACTTCAAAATTCTGCTCAAGATAATAGTAAATATTTTATTTATTAGTATAGATAATCTATACGAATAAATAAAATTGGAGTGTCTTTCTGTAATTTCGAAATAACTACCTCATATTAAGCTCATATGGCTATTTGAACGATACCAACACTGAATCACACGTTTTTAAAATTTTTGTCTGTCTGTCTGTTTGAAAAGGCTAATCTTCGGAACGGCTGAACCGATTTTGACGGGGTTTTCACAGACAAGTAGAGGATTGATCAGGGAGTAACATAGGCTACTTTTTTAACCGATTTTCAAAAAGGGAGTTGTGTTTTTCTTCCTATGTACACCGAAATCTCCGAGATTTCTGAACCGATTTGCGTATTTTTTTTTAATCGATAGAGGAACTTTGTGACATTGTTTCATACAAAAATTGGATTCCAACTCTTCAATCCTGATGCTGCAGGGGACTTCACCATCAATACTGATGGGATTTAGAAACTGTCGGTTATAAATTAATTGATATTGAAGGTATCTGTACCTAGTAAATACTTTGTCGTTGACCTCGAGGACCCATCTCCTCAACCCTGATACTGTAAGAAATTGCATTCCTAAATCCTGGTGATTTTTAAAGGATCATCCGTTTAAATGTTTTTACGTGGTACAGAAACACGTTGCATCCCGAAAATGGGCTATTACGGATAGGCTATTTTTGTCCTGGGAAATCAAAAGTTCCCACGGGATTTCAGACCCTAAATCCACGCGGGCGAAGCTGAGGGTATCAGCTAGTAGTAAATATAATTGCATTGCAGTTTCGATTTTGTTTGCATACGGAGTACGGATCTCTTTTTAGGATTCCGTACCCGAAGTATTCTAAGTCTTAAGAAAACAAGTGGGTGTGATATACGCACGGACTGACAGACATGACGAATCCAAATGGGTTCCGTTTTTGCCATTTGGCTACGGAACCCTAAAAAGGAGCCGAAACCCTAGCGTGTGGGCTATTATTGTTTAGAGCTCATTGAGAGACTACGATTATATTTTTTACTAGCTGATGCCCGCAGCTTCGCCCGCGTGGATTGGTCAGATCCCCTGCAGCATCAGGATTGAGGAGTTGGACTCCAAATTTTTTATGAAACAATGTCGCAAAGTTTCTCTATCGATTAAAAAAAAATTACGCAAATCGGTTCAGAAATCTCGGAGATTTCGGTGTACATAGGTAGAAAAACACAACTCCCTTTTTCAAAGTCGGTTAAAAAAGTAGCCTATGTTACGCCCTGGTCAATCCTCAACTTGTCTGTGAAAATCCCGTCAAAATCGGTTCAGCCGTTCCGGAGATTAGCCTTTTCAAACAGACAGACAGACAGACAGACAAAAATTTTAAAAACGAGGTAATTTTAAATATGAGGTAGTTATTTCGAAATTACAGACAGACACTCCAATTTTATTTATTAGTATAGATTTTTTAACCTACTTCAAAAAGGAGGAGGTTCTCAATTCGTCGGAATCTTTTTTTATGTTTGTTCTTTTCTTATTATTTCTTTATTATTATACAGGGTGTCCAAAAAGTCGTGGATCAAACGCAATAGGGAGATAGAGGAGGTCATTTCCAACAAAAAGTTTTTCTACAGCATGGCCATATTTACATTGCCCTAAAAGTTATGAATATTTTTGGGTTTTTTAACAAAATACCAAATTCTTTTACAATTAGACTAATTAAAAAAAAGGTGATAAAAAACAATAAAACAAACGATGTTGTATCATTACTAGATAATGTATCAGCACTACAAAACTTTTATTGAGGCTCTGGGTACCAAATTACAAGAGCAATTAATTTTTTTCCAAAACTTTTAAAGTGTCACTTTAAAAGCGCACTGTGAAAAAAAATGTACTACGGAAAAGTGACCATGTATCAGAAAAATTTGCTGATTTAATGCCAATTCAAATGAGGTATAACACATTACTCTTTGATTCGTAATTCTGGTATTATAATCGTTTTTTCATATCAAGGTGCCAGTAGATTAGTTTAATTCAAAATAATTTTGAAGATTATCATGCTGCTAGTTAAACTGCTAGTTTTTTGTACGTTGGAATGCTAGAAACATCACTGTGCTTGTCACACTTAAAATTTGTGAAAAGGACAGAAACTCTTCACTACCACCACGTGCCAGAACTACCCAGAACGCCTGTCTTGCGAGTAGTTCATCTTTTCTAGGAAACAAAAGGATAAAGAAACCATGCCTTTCTTTCCCACTAATCATCCTTCCTATTTGCATTGTTGAAATAAGGAAGGATGATTAGTGTGAAAGAGAGGCATAGTTTTTTTATCCTTTTGTTTCCTAGAAAAGATATCGCTACCTGAACTACTTGTATAGATACTATATGTATATTGTATAGATTACTCGAAAACGCCTGGACCGATTTAGATATATTTTTTTGGTTGGAAATCTGCTAAATATGCTATAGTTAAACCTACCTACCTAGTTAAAAACCTACATTTTACTAAGCTATTACACTGAATCAGATCTTCACTTTTATATGGGCCACCTGCGAAGTTATACCCTTTCAAACAAAAAAAATCCAAATCGGTCCAGGCGTCTTCGAGTAATCGGGAAACATATATGTATACAAAAAAAAAAGATTCCGACGAATTGAGAATCTCCTCCTTTTTATAAATCGGTTAAAAATACAACATTAAAATACATCGAGCGACAGAAAAACATTTTTACCCGGCTGCGGCTAAGCCAAAAGGAAGGGTTATGATTTTAGCAGTCTAGTATGTATGTGTGTATGTTTGTATCCAGATTTCTGTGTGTTCCACTGTAGCGCCTAAACTACTGGGCTGATTTTGATGAATGCGCTGTCAATCGATTCGTCGTAAAGGTCCGGGTGACAAAGGCTACATTTTATATAAAAAAAAAAACATGAAAAAAGTGGGGGGTCTCCAAATTTTTTTTTTGTTTTTACTTGTATTGAGTGGGGTGTCAAATAAAAGAGAAGAAAATGCTGAGTTCATAAATATAAATGTACTACAACATTAAAATATACCAAGCGACAGAAAAACAATTTTACTATAATATTTCAGCGTTTATTAAGACGATCGTCTCGGGTTTTAGTTTTCAACTTTTACTATATCTAGCGCTATCTGCCGGAAGTTCGCGGGTAGTAGTCGGGTTTAGTGCTGTTTGATTATACTTTAACTAATATTAAAACGTAGACTAGCCTCAATTAGTTGAAGTCACGTGTGACGAGGAGGTGATATCTTGCTGACGGTGCGCTGGACTCTGACCTAGTGCCATAGCCTTCGAGGCTGATTAGCTGCGCAAGTGATTTCACCTATGTCGTCGTTGGAATAACAAGCGAAGGATTCTAAGGTTTTCAAAAATAGAATCCTTAGCGTAGCGAGAAATTCAATAGCAAATTTTTGGTATATTATTGTACCACATTATATTTAAACAATATGATGCATAAAGAAGTTTGTAAGCTGTGACCAAAACAAACGAACATTTTTTGGGGTGTTCTTTGACGGTTTGTTACGATGTCTAGCCAACGTAAAATATCTAGTTAAAAATTAATAATAATTATTATTCATAATAATTATATGTACGAAATCCTTAAAGAGCGAGGCCCGATCGGCACATAGCCGGGTTTCAAAACTCACACTCGTGTTTTATCAACTCCTATTATTATGCAACCGTTTGTTAAACTACTATAATAAATGATGTTTGTTTCAGGACAGAGGACACCGTAGCTAACACTTGCGCAATGGCTGCAACGGCGGCCGCGGCGGTGACGTGGCGAGGCACCAACGACAGCGCCACCGAGTACTGCCGCCGCGGTAACACCCCTGCAGCATACGGCAGGTACCAGAGGAACAACTCTACTGCACCATATGCTACGCCTCCGTCAAATGTCGAAAGGTGTTATATAAAAGTAACCAGATTGTACAGCTCTCTTAAGCTGATCGTTTACTATCGAAGTACACTTGAGGTGACCTGCCGCTAAAGCGGCAAGTGCGAAACACGCACTTTTCAGAACTGGGGCCTGCTTTGTTAGACCTTAAACTATCAGATTTGTATGTCTGTATGCAGTTGTCTGATTTTGGCTTGTGCCCGTTCAAACAAAATATTGTTCAGGCCCATTAGTTAAACGTCCCGATCTCTTACATTGGGTTATAATCAAAATGAACCATTTTGAGTAAATAATCATTTAATGTATTTCAGTAAAATCCGCGGATTTGTTGCTTTTTACTTTTCAGTATCAATTTTTGTGATCAATTTATTGGCTAAGAAATACATGAGGTTCGCGACTTCGTCGATGTGGATTGGGATTTTAGTTCCGTGTGAGCTGTTGTTTCCGGGACACAAAAGTAACGTAGGACAGTCCCCATGGTGTAAGCTATTTTAATTTTCATGTAAAGTCGGATAAAACGCATCGCCTGTGCAAAGGTAACAAACAGACAGTCAGAAATACGGAACTTTTATGTTCTACAAAAAATATATTACTGAAGAACTACACTAACTTTGGTAGGTATATATGTACACAATATTATAATATAATATTTTTTTATATTTTTTAATCTTTAGTGTTTGTAATTACTGAAGTTGATTTGTAAATTTCTTTTAAATCAATTTTTAAAATGAACTCCAGCAAATAAAGTTCCCTTCAGAACAAACACTTGAATATAGAAAAAAAAGTATATTTTTACGTTCAAACTATGAGTTTTCCATATTTAAATTTAGGATATACCAGCTATACTCACGTATTTAGTTAATATAAGCCCTACTAGTTTCGAACCAATCGGGGGTCCAATTAAAAAATTAACGAACGTTTAACGGTTGTATGTAACTTCATGTGGGGTGGGTAGAATAGTTATTGGCCTCTCTTTTGTCCCACACTTAGATAACTAACTGCCTTAAACTCTGGCATTGTGGAGTACGGAATAGCATAAAGATTAGGACATGTTGCCAGTTCAGAGTCAAATCACATAGAAGAAGCTTGGACAAAAAATGTACAAACGATCTACGTCTTCTTTATCAGGGGTGAAAAAATACAATACCGTAGCGAATGAAGCTCAATCCGGAACCCTCAGTGTGCGAGTCTGACTCGCACTTGGCCTGTTTTTTGCTACCTTATACAGTGGAGGATGTTAAATGAAAGAGGAGACAATCCTGAGTTCAAATGTAATATTTATAGTATAAACGTTTATTAGAGCCTATACGCACGATCGATAGTTGCCCGGCAATAAAATTATCATCTTTTTTGTAATTCATAAAATATATAAAAGAGTAATGTAACGTTTTGTTTAATTATTATCATTTTACAGAACAACGCCCCACCATAGATGGTATGCGAGCGGCACGGGCGCGGGCAGCGGCGGAGCAGCGGGCGGCGAGAGCACTCCGAGCACGCCGGGCGGGGGCACGGAGCGGCGAAGGCGGCTGTCGGGCTCGGGCTCGTCGCGCTCCGACTCCTCCTCGCCCGAACCCAGCGACACGTCGCGCGCCTCGACGCCCGCCGCGCACCACCACGCGCCGCACCACCCGGCGCGACGCACTCCGCCGCCGCACCCGCACCAGGTCTGCCACTCATCCTCCTCCTCTGCTTCATTACACAATCAGCCTTACTCGGACCGACTAGATCACTAGACCACCTTATCTTATCGCATTCAAAAACTCAAGCATCGAGAAAACTAAATAATAAAAAATAAATTATTAATATGCTTGGCTCAAGTAAAAATTTACGTGCTTGCCTTCAAGCCGCTTGACCATCTCTGAAGACCTTTAATCATGCAACCCGTCGGACGGCTAGCAACACCTAAAGTTTATATGTGTGCCATCTTGTCCCCTACTTACACATGATAAGCATTTACGTGCTTCATCCATAAATAATGCGATTTCAAATATTATACTTGACGATTAGGTACGAAATTAAAAAAAACCTAAGTGCGAGTCGGGCCTCGCTCTCTTAGGGTGCCGTTGATTGATGAACATTTACAGTTAATTTTTAAATTAGATCTATACTTACTAATAAATAAAATTAAAGTGTCGTGTCTTCGGAATGGCTAAGCCTATGTTGACGGGACTTAGACAAGTAGAGGATTAACCAAGGAGTAACATAGACTACTTTTTTAACCGACTTTGAAAAATGGAGTTGTGTTTTTCTACCTATGTACACTCATATCTCCGAGATTTCTGAATCGATTTGCGTATTTTTTTTTATCGTTAAGGGAACTTTGCGACATTGTTTCATAAAAAATTTGGACCAACTCCTCAATCCTGATGCTGCAGGGGATCTGACCAGTCCACACGGGCGAAGCTGCGGGCATTATTTATTATTTTCATAAGTTGAAACTCAAAAAATGGTCACAACTTAGAAACTAATTTATGAATCATTGTTTTCAGTATTTGTTGGTCATATACATTATAATTACGGTAAATAAAATATACCGAAATTTCATATTCCTAACTAGTTTAGTTTTTGAGATAGAAATAGACCTCATCACAAAAATGGACCAAAATTGTCAACTAGGGCTTGAAAATCGGACTATTTTACAGCCCAGGAGTCGGGTTTTGATGTTCAGCATTCCAAGTCCCGAGTTCCAGAGTTTTGAAGCTTCATTGAAAATATTGAATGTGATTATATAATGGGTTTAATTTGAATATTTCTTGCGTTTTAATCGAATGTTCAAGTCTGTTAACCATGAAATACGACAAATCAGTTAGAAAAATGAAAAGGAAACTTTATTTTACGACTTGGTAAAATTAATTATGTTATGACGTTATGTTCACAATAAGCTCCGGTTTTACAAACGAACCTGTAATCTTTCGAAGCTCCGGAGTTACACCAAAACTGGAATTCTGGAGCTCAAGGCCTATTGCCAACTTTGACGGCACCCCATTACTTTATATTTTAAAAATAAAAAAAAAAGAATAAAAACATACGTATACTAACGTTCTTCACCAAATACCAATATTTCAGGGGTTTTTTTTGTCTCTCGTCTGGCTTTACAAAGATTAGCCAATGTCAAGTTTGTAGTTATTTGTCTATATAAGTTAGTTAAACTATACAAATATGGACCCCGTCTGTGCCGGCGCTCGCCGACATACGCACGGCACTCCCTCAGAGCGCTTTCCAGTCAGTTAACACTCCAAAAAGGCAGAGCACGCCCGCCAGCTAACACCAACACAGACGAAGCCCCAAATACCAATATTTTAGGGTTGTAACTTGACTCATTTGGTCTACGAGCTAGAGCGAGAGCGTGACACGCGGACAGACCTTCAATACATAATTATTGTAGAATTGTTAATTTTATTAATTTTGTAAATAAAACGTTGATGGGCCCGAAATCAGAAAATACAAACTAGTATGTTATTCAAATGCGTCGTTGTTAGATGGGGGTTACAGACAGTTAGGACGGATTCATTTGAAGTTTGTGCTTTGTTTGAATTAGAAAGGGTCAGTCAAATAATAAAATTCATGTCCTATTGCAACAGCTAATAACAATATAGCGTAATTTATTTTTATTCTTCTGAACTCTGAAGGATTAGATCGAAGCTTTTGAGGCTGTGGCTAGTCATCCGAAAATGTTGATGAATTATTATTATTCGTTTTTTATATTTTAAACTTTTGAATTAATTTTTTTTCAAATTTTTTTAGTTAAAAATTAAATAAAAACATCCATTAGGTCAATTTTTTCATATAAAATATAGTTTATGTCACACACATGCATATATACATACATACATACATAGACGGCTTAAATCATAACCCTTCCTTTTGGCTATGCCGCAGTCATGTAAAATTTAGTACTTAAAAAGAAAATTAAGTCATCTCATCATTATAAAATATATTTGTATGGTTGATGATGAATGACTACCCATTTTTCATACAATAATGTGTGCAGCTTTTTTACCTTTAGACGTCACATGCCTGGGCCACACTATATCTACAGAGCAAAGAGTGCATCAATGTTTTTATAATAAAGTGGTCGAATTTAATAGAAACAATATGTACCTAGTTGTGTTAATTCACGCAAAAATGGTCTCTACAGCGTAGGCCCTCTTCCATTGTTTACCTCTCCAAGTTTTGTATTTAATTTGTTGTATCTAATCTGGTCCACATCTCTTGGGAAATACATATCTCTTAAGGCAATGCAGTGATTTAACCCTGAAAAGACAACAGATAGATAGACACTTTTATAATAATAATTGTAGTATTACCATAAATGTATATGCATGGATATGAATTAGGCATAATGCATGATGTTGCAAATAATGAAAACACAGTTTAGGTAAAGGTAGAAATATAACTTGCAGTGGCCGTCAACGGCGAATGGAAGACCTCTTGCGATCTGCGTACGAAACTTGCCGACTAGATCGACCGACAGTTCCCTCAAAGACGGTCTCTATCACGAATACAAGAAACACGGGAAGGTGGTGTGGGTGAAGGTGGTCGGTCAGAACGCCGACCGGTACGCGGTTGTCCGTTTTAAAAAGCCGTCCGACGTAGAGAAGGCACTCGAAGTGTCTCAAGATAAGCTTTTTTTTGGTTGCAAGATCTCAGTGGCACCTCACCAAAGTTGCGACGACGACGCAGAGTCGGCCAAACCTTATGAGACTGATATTGATGAATACCATCCGAAGGTATGTAAGGTTTCACTTTTTTATTTCTAATGCATAGTATTATACATAGTATTATTAGTACATTATGTACAATATACTTGTCTGCTTTTCTAAGACAACTAAAAAGTCGCATGTATGAAGATATTAATTTAGCTACAATCGAAGTGTAAAAAATCTGTTAATTTGATTCATTAAACTCTTTTTAATTCATAAAATAATTTATAATTGAAGAAGAAGAAACCATGCCTCTCTTTCACACTAATCATCCTTCCTTATTTCAACAATGCAAATAGGATGGATGATTAGTGTGAAAGAGAGGCATGGCTTCTTTATCCTTTTGTTTCTTAGAAAAGATGAACTACTCGCAAGACGGGTGTTCTGGGTAGTTCTGGCATGTGGTGGTAGTGAAGAGTTTCTGTCCTTGTCACAAATTTTAAGCGTGATAAGCACAGTGATGTTTGTTGATGTTTGAACGTACAAAAACTAGCAGATTAACTAGCAGCCTGATAATCTTCAACATTATTTTGAATTAAACTAATCCACTGAAAGCACTTTGATATGAAAAAACGATTATAATACCAGAATTACGAAACAAAGAGTAATGAGTTATACCTCGTTTGAATTGGCATTAAATCAGCAAATTTTGCTAATGCATACAGGGTCACTTTTCCGTAGTACATTTTGTTTTCACAGTGCGGTTTTAAAGTGACATTTAATTTTTGGTAACGCTTTAAAAGTTTTGGAAAAAAAAAATTGCTCTTGTAATTTGGTACCCAGAGCCTCAATAGAAGGTTTGTAGTGCTGATACATTATCTAGTAATGACACAACATCGTTTGTTTTATTGATTTTTATCAAATTTTTTTTAATTAGTCTTATTTTAAAAGAATTTGGTATTTTGTTAAAAAACCCAAAAATATTCATAACTTTTAGGGCAATTTAAATATGGCCATGCTGTAGAAATATTTTTTGTTGGAAATAACCTCTTCTATCTCCCTATTGCGTTTGATCTACGACTTGACCACCGTGTATAGTGTATATATACAAAGCAATGTTGTTTGAGGTGGTTACTTAGGTATTAATTGAGTTAAACAAAATATCTTATTTACTTAAATTGGTGTTCTTTCTTCAATGTTTCTAAGTTTAAATGTTCAATTTTGTTGCCAGGCTACGAGAACGTTATTTATTGGTAACTTGGAGAAAGATGTAACGCAGCAGCAGTTGAGGGATAAGTTCAAGCACTTCGGGCGGATAATAGAGATCGACATAAAGAAGGGCAGCGGCGGCGGTGCGGGCTACGCCTTCTGTCAGTACGCGTCCATCGCAAGCGTGGTGGAGGCCATCCGCGCCATGGACGGCGAGTACGTGGGCAGCTCGCGCGTCAAGCTGGGCTTCGGCAAGCCCGTGGCCACCACGTGCGTGTGGGTGGACGGGCTCACCGAGCACACGGAAAAGCAGGTGGGCGATAAAATACAATACTTGCTCATTAATAATTCACGACCTATAATAAATAATTATTATACGTTGCGTTTACTGTATCACCAATGAGAGTGATTGGAATGAAAGGAGCACCACGGGGCGAGTAAGTGATGTGTGACGGCGGTTTGTGCGCAGGTGCTGGGTGCGGTGTCGCGCTGCGGGGCCGCCACGTCGGTGTGCGTGGACCGCGCGGCCGGCGCGGCGCTCGTGCACTTCGAGCAGGCGGCGGCGGCGGGCGGCGCTGTGCGCGAGTTGCGCCGCGTGGCCGCGCAGCTGTCGGCCGCCGAGCCCGACCATCCGCGCCTCTGTGTCGACTACGCGTCGCGAGAGTGCCAGGTGAGTGACCCACGCTCTGCGGCGCCGCCAGGTCGGTGTTCCTTATGCCCATGGCTGGCATTAGCTAATAATAAACATAAAACCTTCGGAAAAAGGGTTTATTGGACTCGACCTGTATTTATATGTTTTATTACAGGAAGCGTTTTATGAACAATTAGAAAAGCACGGTGGGTCTGCGGCGCTAGCGGGCGCCGAGAGAGTGGTCGGGGACACCCCCAGCCGGTACATACCATCTGCGAGGCACGAGACGCTTAGTAGGTATGTTCCATTATTTATTTTCTTGTACAATTTTTTTTTTGCTGTTGTGTCAACCCTGACCATCCCGCTACCTTTGATTATTATTATCGGGCTATACTATGAGCGAAAAAAATAATTAAATACAAAATTATGTAAAGCGTAATAGTGTAATGATATAGTAATTATTCCTTAGGTATGAAAGTAGCGCGACACGGTCTCGGGCGCCGAGCTTCGGTCGTAGCGCATCGCGGACTCCACGTTACAATGCGCATGACCACTATGATCCTGCCGATTATGCAGCTGATCGAAGATACAGGTGAGACAGCACAAACCTGGCGTCAAAAGAAGGAAGGGTGTATTTACTTATATTTATGATATCCATAGTATCTTTACTATTTTATAAATGAGAAAGTGTGTGTTTCTTTTTTACCTTTTTATGACCTGTTCAACTGTTTTTGAAGTTTGGTTCAGAGATAGCATGAACCCCGGGGGCAGATATAAACAATACCAGTAAGAGTGGGCATAGTAACTGTTTTGTACTGAAATAGTTGGCATCCCAGAGAGGTATAGGCTACTTTTTATTCTGGAAAATCAGAGTTCCCACAGGATTTTAAAAAACCTAAATCCACAGAGGCGAAGTTGCATGTATCATCTAGTTATAAAAAACTTAAAAATGGTAATTCAATATTTATATAATTTCAGGGTATATGATGAACTGGGATCCAGTCCACAGACAGATGAGGCAACATACGAAGATCGTCTCCAGTCGGTGGTCGTATCACCGCATCGTGGACATAAACACCGGAAAGATTCCAGCCCTGAAGATAGAAAGCATTCAAAAGTTAGTTTATATGTTTCAGTATATTTAGTTTAAATTAAATGTTGGTGTTCTATTCAAAATTGGATAATAAATCTTTATTAGGTAACTATATCTAACTAATTATAGTTAGATGTATCAATGACACATGCTAGAACTGCAAATCGCTAATAAATAATAATAATCATAGCAAGTCCATGCATTTAATTAGTCCTTATTGAAATTCTTACAAAGTAAACCTGAATACAATCACCAGTTGACTTGAATAAAAGTGGTACACAATAGTATTGTCACGTTATTATTCGTCAATAAACTATAAATGATGTGATCCACCAGGAGCGGCATCGAAGCGCCGGTGGTGGTTCTCGCCGGTCGCGCTCCGGCTCCCGAGGTCACGTGTCGCGGCGGCGGCATCGGCGGCGGCGCGACGGCTCCGGCTCGCGCGCCTCGCGCGCCGGCACCCCGCTGCGGGACGAGCCCGACGCGCCGCCCACCGAGCCGCGCCGGCCGCCGCGCGAGCGCCCGCCGCTGCCCATGAGCCTGCCGCTGCCCAAGTTCGCCGTGCAGCTATTGCGCGCCGCGCCCGCGCAGCCGCGTTCGCTGCTGCACGCGCCCGCCTCGCCGCCGCGCCCTCCCTCTGCCTCCTCCTCCAGCGGCGGCTCTGCACCGCATTCGCCCTCGCTCGAGGAACGCATTCGCTCCCTCGACGAGAAGTACGAGCGGTGGAGCGGCTCTAGAGCGCACGTGGATGCTCCCGATCGTTCACGTCTGCGGCATCGCCTACTCGAGCTCGACATAAACGAGGTGTTGAAACCTTCCGAGGTGGTCCGATCGTTGCTGGCCAAACGATCCGTTTTCGACGAAGACACTGAGAGGCTCGAAGGGGCTCGCGTTCCGAGTCCGGGAGGAAGTCCGCGCTCTTTGGCCGTTACGGTACCGCGAGTGTTGCGGTACCCTTTTCCAGCACATTCCGGTCCGGTTGCTACGTCAGCTATCCCTTCCACTTCCAACGTGGCTCCCGGGACGCCCACGCGGTTGCCGGAGCCAGATGACCAGGATCGCTCGCGACCTTCACCATTGGAAAGAATACCCAAGTTGCCCGAAGTAGAAACGGTAAACGAAACCCGAAGTAGAACGAGAACATCTTCTATAGATAAACAAGCGGATGCAAATGAGAAGAAACATTCTCCGTCGATTGATAAGGAGCAGTTTGAATTAGATGAAAATATTATGAGGCATGCAAACAAAAGTCGAAGAAACTCTCAATTAGACGGAAATTATACAAAGCATGAAAACAAAAGTAGAAGAAACTCTGAAATGGACAATAATAATACGAGCCACGAAAACAAGAGTAGAAGGAGCTCTGAAATGGACAGTACGCCACAACATACGAGGCATGAAAATAAGGGTAGAGGAAACTCTGAATTAGACTGCAATAATACGAGGCATGAAAACAAGAGTAGAAGTAGCTCTTTAGTTATTAACGTTGATGAGACCAAGTCACCTGTCAGTGCAGAAAAAGCTTCTGATCAAATCTTGTTGGAACACAATGCCCTAATAGATACTAACGAAAAACACAACACGAGAGATATTCGAGAGGGATTGGAAGATAAGTTAATTACGGTAAAAAAAGAAGAAAATGTGGAAGATAAGAGCGTTTCGAAAACCAGTGATTCCTTTATAAACAAATTCGAAAGAAATTGTTTTCGAGATGAAACGAAATTATGCAGTGAAGATATCACAGAAGCGATTAAACAAGAATTACGGGTAGACCTTGAATTAAGTCAAGAAAATTTTTTCTTTACAAATGAATATGATACAAAGTTTGAAAAAATGATCCAAGAAGATATCAAACCAAAATTAGACCAAAGCAGTAAATTGCAAGAAGCGGGGTTTAGAGATAAAAAAGAGATTGAAAATCTTTTTCAGAATCATATAAGTAAAGAAATTATAACTTATAATGTACACTCTCTAAATCACTTGAATGTCATAAATTGCTCAGAATTACCAAGGAAGATTATGGAAATGACGCCAGATTTAAAATTGAATGAAAAATTATGTAAGGAAAAGGGTGATGCCATTGTTCCACTTATATCACAAGACGATAAGTTTGGCAAGGAAAACATAAACTGTGAGAAAATCGTAGAAGATTTAAATTTTCAAAACAATTTATTGCTTTCTATAGAAAAAACTGTTGATAATATTAAAAATCAGGATGAGACTAATAAAAACGAGCGCGATAAAACAAGACACTGTAAAGATCGCATTGAAAAGGATTATATAGAAAAGGAAAAGTTAAAAAATAACAAAAATATTAAACTTGAAAAAAGTGAAAAAGAACGTAAAACGAAGGAAGAAAATAACTTTTCGAAATCAGGCCCAGAAAAAACCGATAAGTCAAAATCTGAAAAGAATGTAGAAAAACACATAGAATCAGATAAAAAATTAGAAAAGGAACGTGAACCTGATAAGCCAAGACATATTGATGATACAAGATCTTTTCGCCATGAAAACCATAAAAAAGATAGACTTGAACGAGATAAAAAAAAAGATATTGTTGAAACAGAAACTTCAGTTAAAGGATCAAAAAGGGATGACAAATACAAGCACGATCGACCTAAGAAAGAAAGTGATACAAAACGTGAAATTAAAACTGATAATTCGAAGAGTCGTAAATCTTCTAGAGATGAGTCTAGCAGGGATATTTGCCGAAAAGATTCAACAGACTCTAGTACGTCTAGAACATCACACGATTCAGCTAAATGTAGAGATTTTGAAAATACAGAAATAAAAGAGGAGCCTAAAAATAAAGAGACTACTACTGATATATTTCAAAAAATTGAAACTGACAAAGAATCAACAAAACTCAATGATCAATCTAAATTAGATAGTAAAATAAAAATTAAGACCGAAATAAAAGAAGAAAAGGATTTAGAACACCATTCAAAAATTAAAATCGATAGTCACATAGAGAATACATTAAAAATTAAATCTGATGGTCAAGAAAAACAAAGGCATTACTCCCTAGATTCACCTAATATTGATTCTAAACGTAAAGAGCGGTTAAATTCATGTTCTAGCCTACCATCTAACATCGGTCATAAACGTAGAATGTCATCACAAGACAGTATAGACTGCCTTACAGAAGATACTAAAAAATGTAAAAGTGAACGACGTGATTCTAAAGATTCTAGAAGTGTGGATCGTCATAAAACTACAAAATTCAGTAAAGGTCATTTTGCTAAAATTATTGAAAGCAAAACCAAAGATGATAAGAAAAATCAAGTAAAACCACCTGATGATAATATGTTTGTAAACATAAAAGAAGAGGAAATTAAGGAGCTAACATCTGAAAGAAATAAGATTATCAAAAATACTCCAATGGATGAATGTGTTGAAAAGATAGAAGAACCAACCAAAGAGCAACAATCAGGAACCTCGGAGTCGTCCTCAGAATCTTTACACAATAATATCGATTTTCTTGCTACTTTAGAACTGAGGTCGAGTGAAGAAGATGAAAGACAAAAAGCACTGCGTAAAGAGATGAAAGAGAAGAAACGTATTCAGCAATTACAACAAATACAAGAACTTCAAATGCAACAAGATGCTCTACAACAAGCTGAATTATGTAATAAGATAAAAGAAGACCGAAAACTTAAAAATGAGGAAAAGAAGAAAGAAGCTATGCGTGAGAAGAGAATGTCTACTGAACGTAAAAGTAAAGATGATAAAAACGATAACAGTAAACGGCGAAATCGTAAAGTTCCAAGCACAGATAGTTCAGATTCTGATGAGCCTATGAAAAAACATTCTATATTTGACATCGTAGACGATGAACCAACATACATTTCAATGTACGATAAAGTTAAAGCTAGATCTTGCAAAAACATGCAAAAACAAGAAGAAGAAAAGCGACAGGAAAAAATTAAAGCTAAATTTAGCCAACTAAAGCAAAGTCGAGCGAAACGTGAAGAAAAGAAAAGATCTAGTTGGGATGAAGATAGTGATTCCGAAAGTGAACAACGTAAATCTCATAAGACTTCCATGGGCAGTTCTTCTGATGACGACCAAATTGTAATGCAAAGTAAAAAGCGTGAAAAATCTCATGGCTCTAGTCTTGAATACGATCAAAATAGAACAAATGATTATTTTGATGCAATAAGCACCGAAGAAGATTCGCATAATAAATTATCGCGTAAAAATTCCCGGTCACGCATTATGTCCGATACATCTGATGACGAAAATACTAAAAGGAATACGAATAAAAGTCCAAATTTTGTTGATAAAATTAAAAAAGAAATATTTTCAGACTCAGAATCTTCTCAAAAATATAAAGAAAACGATATCCACCTTAAAGAATCTAGCAATGATAAGGTGAAGAAAACATCTCTTCTAAATTTATTTGGGAAAAGTGATAGTGATGACAATAGACTCAAGTCAATTTTAGACGGTGAAAATAATTACAGAATGTCTTTTGCGAAAAGCTATTCAAATGATATTTCTTCAGAAAATGAATCTGTTCCATCAAATATACATCCATCTGAAATGCGTAAAAAGCATAAGAAAAAACAAAAGAAATACAAGTTTTCCTTTTCTGATGAAGATACTAAGACTGAAAGTGGTCTTGAAGTTACGCCAGATATGGGTGTTAAACACAAAAACTCAGACAAATTTCGCCGCCATAATAATAAGAAAGAAAAAAGAAAAGACAAAATTCGTGACAGCGTTGATACGGATGAACCTCGAGATGAAAGAAGAAAATATAAAAAGGATAAGAGATCACCTAGCCAATCGTATGATTTAATTTCGGATCCGACGTCTAATAACTATAAGAAAGAGGGTAAGATGGAAGATATATTTGGTCCACTTTCTGACGAGTCAGATAGAGACTCGGGCCATATCGCAAGTAGAGACTCGGGCCATATCACAGGTCAATCTATGGATTATCATTATACAACAACCGAAAAATTAAATAGTGATGAAGTTAAAATCAAAGATGAAATCAAACGGAAGAAAGAGAAGCGGAGAAAAGAAAAGGCGCATTTTGGCAAAGATGATGACAATAGCTTAGATGTTGATGCAGTTAGTAAAGCAATAGAAGCTCGGTTATTTGCTGACACCTCGAATATTGAAGATAATCGTGCTAAAATGGAAAATAATTCGGATTGTGTTGCTAAAAAATTTGATACTGATGATAAATATGGAGAGGTTAACATTAGTGTAGATAATATGTCCTTTTATAAATATTGTGATAAAATTAAAAAGGATTCACGAGAAAAAAAGAAGAAGAAAAAAAGAAATCGTGAAGATCGTCAAAGTCGTAAAGAACATCACCATGGATATCACCATGAAAAGATACAAAAAATTGATAACTCTTATCTCGACAGTAATATTATTCCAAAAAAACTTGACAACTCTTACCCTGACAATAACATTACTCTATCTCCAAAAACTATGTTGCTTGACATACCATTACCCAATGATTCCCAAAAAACTGATATTGCAGACAAATCAGATGATAGTAAATCTCTTTCTGAATCACCCAGTTTACCAAGAATTACTGATAGTCCTCCGTTAGCAGTTAAAACAGATGAGAACACTGATGCAAAGTTAAATCATCGCGATTCTCCTAACATGTTAGTAGTAGGTGATGTAATTAAAACTGGTTTTGAATTAGCGCGAAACATTGAAGTTAATGATATACCGATGCCACCTCCCATTGAAAATATTGTTCAAGATATCAGTGAAGTACCATTACCGAAGGATCCTCCTCTTAACACTGAAAAAGGCAAACAGGATGATGTAACTTGTGTAAATGTTGATACTGATGTAAAAATGAGTGAAGATGCCGTTCGAAGTATACCTAACTTAGAAAATAATTCAGAAAAACAAACCGATAAAATAACTAGTGAGTCACATTCTGGTAAAGCAGAGAAAAAGGTAGAAGAAAAACCTCGTGCCATCATTTCTCAAGAAGAAACAGAGGATGCTGTCGCTGCATTACTGGGCGAAAGTTTTGGGGGGAAAACCAATACCTTTGTTAACTGCTATGAAGAAGTAGAAAGTAATAATACGCATCAAATCGAAATAGAAAACACTACAAGTGAAAGTGAAATAATTCCCGAACAAGACGCTGAAGAAATGAGACAGGCAGTTCAAAATTTAAATGCTAGTGAAATGGAAATGAAACCTGATACACCTGTGTCTGATAATGATCTTTTACTAATAGATACTGATACTGAAGAAACTGAGGAGACTAATCAAGATGCGATCGAAAAATTACCAGTAAACATAATTGCAACAAATCAGTCTCTTAACAATAATAATAAAGTAAGCTTATCTCAGACTACAGAGATTTCAAATATTATCGTTACGAAACCAAAAACAACTATAGTACATCCCATTCAAAAAGAGTTTCAAGATTTGAATAAAAAAATAAACGAAGTTGAAGTAAAACCGTTAGTAACAATGCAAGAAACCATTCAGCAAATTACATCGACAGCGACTCCAGTCATAACTTCTCCAGTCCGGTCTTGGACTTTATCAAATAACAAAATAATTGAACCTCACAGGCTAAACATCCCTGTAAGTTCCTTGGCTAACAAAGATAATATTGAAACCAAACCAACTCATATAACAGCAAATATAGTTCAGATTAAAGCACCGCATAATCAAAGCGTACAAATAGGTAATTCCTTAAGGCCTATCATTACTCCTAATAGACTTAGTACTCCTTACCAAGTAATAAACCAGATGATCAGGCCGCAAGTTTCTAGTATGCAACCACCTACCATAAAAATACCAGAACCTCATATTATATATCAAAAACCTCAAGGCATAGTAATTTCGCCAAGAATCGGCAATGAACCGTTATTGCTGAGCCCTAAGACTAGTCCACGGACTGAAAGTATGACATCGCCACGTTTAGCTAACATGGCTATTCTTGGAAGCTCTTCACAAAATTGCAGTTCAGTTGGAATAGCTACATCAAATGCAATACAGCAAAGAACTCCAGGTCAGGTGACTGTAGTCCGAATGCAACAGCCACCATTAAGTCCAATCCAAACTATGCATATACCGCCTGGTGCTAGAGCTATGGTATCTCCTAACCGACCTAATTCAGTCTTGGTTCAAACGCAAGGCTCTCCACTACATTTCAATAGATTGCCCGTAACTCCGGTTCTCGCACCAATTTCTAAACCATTAAATGTGAATAATATAATTCAGCAAACTAAAACAAGTGTTGGTAATAATCCACAATTGATTCATCAAACAAAGATAATATCAGACACCAGGAAATCCGAAAGTTTGAATGAGAATACAAAAATCATATTATCTCCAACCAGATTACAACAAAGTACAAATTCTACCGTAAATGTAATGGCACAGAATAGACTTATATCCGTGCAGAACCCTATTCATGTTGGAAATATAAATTCGACTTTGCATCTTTCCAATAAGGTTTTAATAAATAACAAGCTTCAAATAGCCGATAAAAGAGAAATACCAAATAACAAGTCTGAACATAATCTGATGACACCTATTATACATGTAGCTACTCACGCTCCATCATCTATAATTCAGGGCAGCACTAAATCTGTTGTTTGCAGTCTTCAAGAGGCAGCGACGGTCAATAGAGGTCATGGGTCGAATGTGATTCACACTATCAACTCGCAGAGGCTGCTTACTACGAATCCTATTACGAATGTCATACAACTGGATGCCAATAAAGGTCCGCCCTCGGTGTTATCCATGGCCACTATAAGACCCCCACAAGCTTTGTGCAAATCTGAATCATCAAACACTGTTGTCGTGACGACCTCAAGTCTTAGAAATGTAGTTATGACTCCCTTGTTGCTTAATACATCTACAACTCCAAAAGCGACCATAAGATTACATACGAGAAGTGAGAGTGAAAACGTAGATAATCATTCAGCTGCACCTTTCATGAATCATTCCCAACCGCAAAATTATGATAAAAATAATGAAAGTAAAGAATTAGATTTTCAAAAATCTCCCTCAGATCCTTCAACGTCCCCAACAGAACATATTATAGCTAAATGTGAAACTGACTTTGAGGAGTTATTAAAAGATAATACAAATGAAATAAAAGTAACTAATGATCCTGAAAAGAAATTGGAAATTAATGTTGGAAAAAGTTTTACTTTAATAACTCCCAGTCTCGATCCAAGAACAAGCACAGATAGTAAGGTCGTTGAAAAAGATAGCAATAAAGAATTAGTTGCCAAAAAACCGAATGACGACTTTGCATTGAAAATTAATGAAAAGGAAATTACAACTTTAGTAACAGATGAGGAAAAATCTAATGATCCGGTAGAAAGTGTTACCAAAAACAGCAATTTAGAAGTTAAATTAAAAGAAAAATTTGAGATAGTGAGCCATGACGTAAAAGATAAAATTGACGAAAAGAAAACTTGCGAGAATAATGATATTTCCTCAATATCGGAAGTTGGCGAAAGTAGCGACAAGTTATTTAGTCTACTTTCAAGTCCAAGCAAGGCAGACGACATAAAAAACTCAGATGAAGGGGATTATTGGACAGCGAAGGATGTTAACATAGAGTCAGTTATTAAGAAAGTTGATTCTTTATGTAATGATATTTCAGATGAAAAGAAAGATCAAACATTTGACGTAAATGTTTTGAAAACGAAGGAATCTACAGAAGACGCTGCATCGGAGGGAAACATACAAAATGATATATCGATTGGGGAAAAAGATGCTACCAAACAAGATACTTGTAATATAGAGCTATCAAAAGAAAATAAGAGTGAAACGTTTCAGGAATGTAATGTGATCGGAGAACCTATTCTGGACAAAACAACTGGTAGGAGAGGTGGACGCACTGGACGAGGTAAAAGAATGGAGAAAAACCAGGACAGGGTTCAAACTCGTCAAATAGCCAAACCAACTAGGGGAGCTTCGAAGCGAGGCAGAGGCAGCAGAGCGAAGGTAGATAAAAAAATAAAAAATTTAGGTTCCAACAATTTGAATAATATGCCTGGAGATGTGTACGACTTTCATGAGGATTCCGGTGATGAAACAGTGACATCGCCTAACAAAGCGGAAGTAAGACCTCGTTTAATTCTGACTATAAAAAGCCCTCTCTCTGGGCATTCGAATGCAATAGCGACATCGACTCTCAGTATAACGCAGAAAGATCAGGCAAAAAATTTAGAAAAACAAAAGGAGGACAAGATGGAAGTGTTCGTATCGCCCTCGGCAAATACGCGTAAATCAAGACGTCTACAAGAAAAAGACATACAACGCAGCACCGTCGACGATGTTATAGACGAAGTGATAAAGGGTACCGCGACACAATTCAGAAATACCAAAGAGGCAAATAAAAAGAGAGCTACAAGACAAACCGGTAGCAAAACTGAGAAAAACTCTACGGGTGACGTCCGTAAGTCCCCCAGAGGCGTCAAGAGAACGAGAGACAGAAGTCTGTCGGACGCCTCGATGGATAGCAGCGATGACAACGTTAAGAGAGATGATAATGTTACTGCCAAGGAGCCGAAGCTTCCGAAGTTGACAGAACCTCCTGCACCACCAAAAAGCGAACCCGAAACGATCATCAAGACGATTCCGGTCGCACCGCCCGTTATCACCGCCCCGCTAAGCATTCCTACTCCTATAACGAAACCGCCCAAGAAAATGATATCAGAGATAGCCAAACTAACGAGCGTATTCGAAGCGGCCGCGAACACAAATAACAGGGTTAGGGTCGCTTCACCGAGCGTGCCCGACCGACCTCTGCCGCTGGCCGAGCGGCCCTGTGAAGCGGAACGTCTCGCTCCGCCCGCCGCCGAGACTTCGCCCATCGCAGCGGGCGAAGCGGGGGACGCGGGCTACGTGCGGCGCCACGTGGACAACGTGCCGACGAACATGATGCCGGTCGGCGCCACCGAGGCCACGGACGCGCGCGTGCAGTCGCCCGCGCTGCCGCACCGCCCGCCTTCCACGCAGCACCTCGTGGACCGCGCCACCCCCGTTCTCGTCAGGTTCGTAGCTTCCTAATAATAAAGTTCATTTATGCCAGTCTGATAGGTTTTACTACCAGCATTGAAAAATTGGTCAAGTGCGAAAGTTTCCGTATCTACGTAGTAACTTTTTTAATGTTCATGGCGGCCATTTTGCATTTTTATTTATTTATTTAGGAAAACATACAGCTTAATATATTACATTAGGCAAATACACAGCCAGTTAAGTTTTCACACAAAGGACTCATGCTCTCATTTACATATTGATTCATTCCTCCACAAGCACGGTAAGGTTTGCAGCCGTAATCAGGAAACGAATTACTACATATCTATGAATTAGACACATTTCCTGATTTCAGATGCCAACCTCCCGTACCTATAGAAAAATATATCAATATTATTTTATTATTTAGTATTTATTATATACCTATCTCACGATTTGTAAAGAAATTTGTTTCTACAGTAGTTACGATTAACTTTTGAAAGATGAAATGCTTTTTGCAGACGCTGCCGACAATTTCTCTTTAAGAGTTGTAGTACACTATATTTGATTTTATTCAACAAATAAGGACAATCAATCATACCATTAACTAATTTATATAAAAAGATTTGATCCTTGTGTTCTCGTCTTAATTCTAAAGAAGTTAAGCTGTTAATCGAGGAACCAAATCTTTTGCTGATGCATTTGAGAAATTTGCGCAGAATGCTCTCAATCATATCTACGTGACAGGCATACTGCGGGTTCCAGGCGGTGGAAGCGTGTTCCATCTGAGATCTAACCAGAGAGTTGTAAAGTAGAATAAGGGATTTTGGGATTTTAAAACCAGTTGCAGCACTTGTAAAAGTTTACTTGAATAAAAATAATTTGAATTTGAATCAAATCTTTCCTCTTTATGAGATATTTGTTTAATTTCATTCAAGTATATCGTTCGCAACATACGTAAAATGCATAAAAGGATGAATGGTCAACAGAGGTGGCGAGGGCGAAGGCGAGGGCGCCGCAGCAGGCGCGTCGCGCTTCCGCGGCGCGTACGCGGGGCCCGCCAGCCTGCCGCGCGGCGCGCACCACCCGCCGCTCGCCAAGCAGGTGGCCGTCGTGGGCCCGCACCATCAGCTCGCGGGTACGTACATGGGACAACTGGTATCTTCAAATCCTGATTTTTAACGACGATAGAGAACTGGCTCAAAGATTTGTATGTAAATCTTTTTAAGCTCATGTAACTTTAAAACTATTAAAATATCAATAACCTTTTCTTTCTCGTGTATCTACATACCAGATTTGTCTACTAATTGAATTGATATTCTCCAGGCTCTCGAACGCCGGTCACGGATGAGGCTCGCTTCGGTCGCACCAGCGTCCCAGCGGGCAGCCCTCAAGGACCAATCGCTTTGGTAATATGACGCTTAGATAATATTGCATGAACATGAGCAGTGATAGAGCAGCGTTTCTTAATCTGAGTTTTAACGTACGATCCATTCGTATTAGCTTTATCTACGGATTAACATTGTTTTAATTTTAACATCAGTTACATAATAGTGCTTTTCCATTCCATATTATAGCTAGGTATCACTAATTTTAGTTGTAAAGTTTAAAAAAAAAAACATTTCTACTAAGACGACAGTTATTGACCTTAAAATGGTTAAGAAGCGCTTTAATCGATGATATTTTATAATGTTGAATAGTAAATATATAAGAGTAATTCTGTTCATGCTATCCGGGATAGTCTGCAGATTTAGTTAGAAGTCCTCCACCTGCGCATCAACAGACTTCTCCCATCGCGGTATATCATAATGTAATATCTTTTTATTGATATATATATATAGATATGTAATATATAATATTAATCTATAATAACATAGCTTATTGATTGCTAAAATTTTATCTGCAGGGCGATGGAATGTACCCTCATTTTTCGCATCATCATTACCAAATGTATCAGCAACACTTTCGAGCTACTCAGCACGAAAATATATCAACCCCTACTTTTTTGCCAAGGTATGTAATAACGAATAAAGTGAATGCCTCTTTATTCTAAATATACAAAAATCTTAGTCTAATTTTTTTTTAATCTTTAAGGGTTGAGGGTAAAATCATTTTTTGGATCCGTTTTGTATATATATATATCCGTTTTGTACTTTAGTAAGGTAGGTTTGGATTTTCGCTCGTACGCACTGAGACCGTATGACAGAACACTGTCCATAAGTGCAGTGTATAAAAATAATAGGGCTGTTTTAAATGTCAATTTAGTTTTTGCTAAATATAATTTTGCCATAATTGTCCTGAGTTTGTTACATACGGTCTAAATGTGTCCATCCCAATTAAATATATTATTATATAATATAATATATATTGAACTTGTATTATCTAATTCCCGCGATTTCCCGGGCGCGTAAACCCGGACGCGACGCGTCCCGAGCTTACGTTTTTTAAGGATCCCAAAGGAATGTCTCAAAATACATTGACGTAACCAAAAGTTCGACAGTCACGCCGTTGACCGTTTTCTCGACAAAGCAGCGTCAACAAAATATACTTTGATCGATCGTTACTTTATCTAAAAATGTTTTTTCGTCGTTTAAATAAGGGCCCTATTCACTCAAAGCCGGTGCGAAACACATCAACATAGTACAAATTCAATTAAAAACCGGTCAAGTGCGAGTCGAGCCTCGTTCTTTCAGGTTTCCGTTCATAATACATCATAATTATGAACATCATATTTTGGGTGTATGAAATATTTCTTTTCCGATCTAAAAAATCGTAATAAACCGCGAAAGAAAAAACCAAAAAATGTTCGTTTGTTTAATTAATATACTAAAATTTCATATTCCTAACTAGTTTAGTTTTCGGGATAGCCCTCGTCACAAAAATGGTCTAAAACTGTCAACTTTGATGGCCCCTCCCATTTCATTATTTTTGAAGAAAAAATAAATTATAAATAATATAATCGTACTCTATTTAACGAGCTCTAAACATAACCTTAAGACATAAAAATGAAAATTCGGGGTGCTTTTTCATGGGAGGCACCCTGAAAAATAGTTTAATTGAATTTCTAATTCAATATTTAGTTTTGGGTCAACGTTCTAAACCAAATACTAAAATTTCAGGTTTGTAACTCATTTCGTCCACGAGTTAGAGATCTGTGACACGCGGACGGACAGACAGACAGACAGATAGCAGAGTGACATTAATAGGCCTTCGTTTTTACCCTTTGGGTACGGAACCCTAAAAAGTTATAAAAACTGGTGTAATGTAGATTGACTAAGTAAGCCCTGATACTAGAATTATACAATACGTATTTGAATGTAACACCGGTGTTCCACTGTGTGGTTGCAGAGGCGCACTGGAGGCGGAGGCCTCGGAGGTGCCGACGCCGCCGCTGGAGCTGCGGCGTCCGCCGACCGCGCGCGTGCCGCGCCCCGCGCACTCGCCCTCGCTGCTCGACCGCCACATCAGTGAGTATACTATGCCGCGTAGAGCGTATGCGCAGCGCAAACGCCACGCACGCGCTAGCGTCGCATATTCGCTGGAGAATCGCTAGTGTGTAGGGGCTCGTAATTGCCTCACTGTACATTGGGAGGGGAGTAAACGCTGAAAGTTGGATGACTCCTATAGACTTAAACAACTTTATTATTTCAACTTGTGCTAGAAATACAAAATTATCACAATAAAACTTTTTTATGATTTCCTCACTGATTATGGAAAATTCAACCACGATTCAAAACGATGTTTTGTGAGCCCAGACAATCAATTAAATTAAATTATCTTTATTGAAGTACATAGTTATTTTTATACAGTTTCAGTAGTTCTTAAGTGAAATGTTAAATAAGTGACTTTTTAAGTGAGTGAAGTGGTGGCGATGATGATGATGATGATGGTGACGATGACGATGACGATGTTGTTGATGATGATGTTGATGAATGAATGTGTGTTTGTTTGGCAGTGTACGCAGTGCGGTGCGGGCGCTCGCCGCCGCCTGCGCACGGCACGTCGCGGCCGCCGTCTGCGCTGCCGCCGCCCGGCGCGCCCGGCCCGCCGCACGCCTCGCAAGTGCCGCGCGAGGCCGACTCGCTGCAGATGCTGCTGCGGGTGAGTTGCCACTTCCGTGCGTGTGCGTGTGTGCGGGTGTGTGTGCGGTGTCCGACGATGGGCGACGACTGACGTGTCTGTGTTGCAGCGGTACCCGGTGATGTGGCAAGGGCTGCTGGCGCTCAAAAACGACTCGGCGGCGGTGCAGATGCACTTCGTGGGCGGCAACCCGGGCGTGGCGGCCGACGCGCTCTCGCGCCACTCGGACGGCGCGGCCGCCTCGCTGCTGCGCATCGCGCAGCGCATGCGCCTCGAGCCCGCGCAGCTCGACCAGGTGCACCGCAAGATGAAGGTGACTGCTCTTTCAATCATTTACGACTTGTACGGCCGCATCCGTAGTCAGAATACATAGATTATAATGATTTGAATGATGTGTGATTTTGTTAGGTTTTAAAGCCAGCGCGAATCGGCGGGCGGGACGATAGACTCTATCTATTCTATCGGATAGAGGATTTTTAATTTATCAATTCATATTTTGTACCATATTATGTCCAATAGACCTCAGTGTCTTCGAGCATTGAAATTTCAGACCTTATTTCAGATAACATAAGATGTAAAATATGAATTGATTAATTTTTAAATCTCGGTTTGTGCAGATAATAAATGTTTTTAGTTTTAAAAGGAAGGATCCAGTTTAAGAAAGTAGCTCTAGTATCGACTGTAACTAATTTCTTAAACTGGACCTCATCAAGTAAAGATTTTTATACAAACACGTGGAAATAATACTGTCATTGTCGCAACTAGAATGCCATAAGCCTAGTTTGTCGTATTAGTTTACAAATTGCGGAAAACCAAATAAAATTTGAATATCGCGGGCAGACCCGTCGCTTGCCCCTTAAATGATAAACTTTTGTAAATCGTTAACACAAAATTCGTGTGGTTATGATTCAGCTGGAAAACGAACACTGCATACTGCTGGCGCTGCCGTGCGGACGCGACCACATGGACGTGCTCCAGCAGTCCACCAACCTCACGGCCGGCTTCATCACCTACCTGCAGCGCAAGCAGGCCGCCGGCATCGTCAACGTGGCGCCCACGCCCGGCCACCACCAGGTGAGCGGCTCGGCATCCGCGCAATGTCAATTCAGAAATCTTGTGATATGGCGCTCCTTTCACTGACTTAGTTCTTTCTTTTTCAGTCTATATACACGGTTCACATATTTCCGTCCTGCGACTTTGCAAACGAAAATCTCAACCGCATCGCGCCCGATCTTATGCATCGAGTCGCCAACATAGCGCATCTGCTCATCGTCATCGCCACCGCGCTCGGCTGAGCGCCGGCACACGGACCGACGAGCCGGCCAGGCCGGCTGCCACTTGAATATTGATGATCGCTTCGTGTCGATCGCTCGCCGAATTAGTGTCGAAGGCCGTCGAGCCTCAGATAAAACATGAAACCTGATGTTCTTCCATCGGATGACTCAAATAGAAGGACTTGAAAAAATATCGGACCTGGCGTGTCACCACTGTGCGCCGAACTCGCATCGCGCGCATCTGATTTGACTGTTCCAGTATTGGAATAACTCGAAACCTGACTGAAAATTCTTCACTTGATATTGACCGTTAGAAAAATAATTTAATAAAAAAAAATGTAAATATATCCAGGTTGTGAAAGTTGATTTTTACTATTATCGTAGCTCCTCATCGACCTGGTGCAAGCCGCCGCGGAACGTTGTAGTGCAGTGAGTATCGGGAATTGTCGGACTACCTCGCGCCTGTGGACGCTGTAGTGCATAACGTTAGTGTATTTATTGTTACGGCGGGCGCGCCGCCTAAGTAAGGGTTTAGTGTAAGACGTAGCTTTGTAAAATACTTTTGTTACGGTCGACTGAGCTCGGCCTCGTTCGGAGTTTAAATTTATAAAAGATACGCGAAATCAGAGGATAGATTGTTTTTGGGTTCCGATTAGATGAGTGACGATCTATCGAGCATTTTTATTGTTAGTGTAAATTGTTATTTTGTTTTAAGCTTAGGATCTAAATTAATTTAAATACTGTAAATACTGAATTTATCCGTACTAAATTCGATTTACTCGCTTAACTCGTTACGGTAGGTAATGAAAAACTCTGTAACTCGGCCGAATATCGTTTTTTGTAAAAATGATATTTAAATGAACTGTATAAAATGATTAAAATACACGTGGAAAATAAAACTGTGATTCTGTCTTATAATGTAAGCTTATAGGTAGTCTGATAAAGTACTTGTACTTGAGCAAAAGCGTGTGTCGACAACGGCGCGCGCTGCGTCGCCTTTATGTAATACGTTCATACCAAACAGTGTTGCGTCGCGATGGTTTAGTGCACGGAGTTCTTTGTATGAATTGGAATATTCACAACATGTAAATGTACTATAGTGTCTTATTGAATCAATATTATTCTCTGGTTCTGGTTATATTATCGATTTGTACCAGTTTATTAACATTTCTGTATAATGTACATTGATTGTTATTATTTTCGATACTTTTTGACGACAATGCGAATATATTTTGATGAAAAATCGAATTTTAGTCCTGTATATGTTTGCCAGGTGATACAGAAGTGACATTCGATGTTACATTAAATATTCGATGAGACATAGTGTCCACAATAAACGATATTTTTATATGGAAATGTTACCAAATTTGTTACATAAATCGATTTTAAAGTGCGTTAATTATTACTAACAAATCCACCGAAAGGAACTTCGGGCATGAAAAATACTATGGCTTCCGGAAACGTTTCTATTTGCTATTAGGCCATGTTAGGATTACTGATAGGAGACTGGCTTAGTGTTAAATAAAAGACTAGTGAAGATAATAATTGCATATGCCTTGACGTCTACTAGTACAGATGCCGGCAGTAAATATTGCACATCGAGTTTAAGAAAGAGATTTCTGCTTAATAGAACGTCGTCTCTATTACTCATACCTATGTGACGTTTGGTCGGTCTCAACGACTGAGACAATGCTCTATAAAACCGTTCTCTTTCTAAAGTTAGATGTGCAATATTTTCTGCTGGGTTCTAATATTGTGACGTATCAGTAAAGTAAGACACGCCTACCGTGGCGTTATGTAGACGCGGCTCTTAAACGTTAAGAGGCATGAGACTGGCCTGCCCGCGAACTTCAAATTTAATTTGGGTTTTCGCATTTTTTAAACTAATACGACAGCGTAGGCTTATGGCATTTTAATTGCGCTAATGGCAGTATCATCCTCACATGTTTATATAAAAATCTTTACTTAAAAGGGTCTAGCGCTATTAGCTCTACTATCGACTAATTTGTGAGTTATAGTCGATACTAGAGCTAATTTCTTAAATTGGACCCTTTCAAGTAAAGATTTTTATATAAACCTGTGAGGATGATAGATACTGCCATTGGCGCAATTAAAGTGCCATAAGCATACTTTGTTGTCTTAGTTTACAAATCGCGAAAAACCAAATTAAATTTGAATTTCGCGGGCAGACCCGTCGCATCCACCTTAATGTCTTACATCACTTCAAGTTACAAATACTAATGAACTCCAAAAATGGGTACGGTAGCATCATTGAAACTAGATCACAGAATTTTCAAATTATTTAAACACGGATAATAAATTTATATAAACAGGTACTTTTTTTCAAGGGTAACAAACCACGAATAAAGGTGGATCGCGCGCTTCTAACCTACTTGAAGTAAATAAGTAGTTATCGCTACCCCATTTCGACTAACAGATTAGAGCGAGAGGTCTGACCCCAATGGTGTCTGACCTCTCGCTCTTGCTCAAACCGGCAATCGAAGTGGGATAGCGATAAGTAGATATTATATTTCCTTCAAGTAGGTAGGTATTAAGAGTACTCTATCCATATAGATGGTTGAAACGAAAAAATTTATACGATACAGCCTCTTTATGCCCACTGAGGCAACCAGATCACTACACATTAATGGACGCTAGTTTGTAATAGAAAGTCATAATAATAGTAATTAGATTTGAACCCTTTGAAACATTTTAAAGATCTTGTTATACGTAACGTGCACGGGACGGGACGGGAAGATTTCTTGAAATACTATTGAATAACTCGAAAACGCACTGAACGGGACTTTCTAGTTATCCAATAGAAGTTCAAGAAATCTTCCCCTCCCGTCCCCTGCAAAGTACGTGTAACTCGATCTTAAAACAAGCGATGCGCGCCGTTGCACATGTTTCAAAAATTAATCTTCTCATTCCACGCGCCACCGCCTCATGCTATTCGTCTTCGAAACTAACGTTATGATAACATCTTTGCGAATGCTATAAAATTATTATTATTACATTTATAAAAGCGTCTATGTGACCGATTTCCTGGGACGTAGCACAAATCGGAGGTGGCGGCGCAAGTTCTGAATTGGTTTTCGGATCCCCTACAAAAGCACGCGCTGTCAACAGCGTTGGCACGTGCAATTGGCCCTTATTGAGTTCATGTTTTGACTAAAACACCCCCAAATTTTTCTGTTAAATCAATAGGTATATTACCTATTTATTAAACAGAAAAATAATTGGGGTTCGGGTCCGTACAAAATCACTTCTCAGGCACCATTTTAACTCTATGGGTCAACTCTGTATGTCAAAAGTACGGTTCAACTTTAAAATAAGGACTGAAATTGTACTTTTAACATGTTATTTGACACATAGTTACAATGGTGTGTGAGAAGTCATTTTTTACGCGCTTTACATATTTTTTAACAGAAAAAAATCGCGCTGCTTCATAATGTGCTTTTGTTCGAAGCAAATCGCTCACATAGAATGACATGTAACATGACCATTAATAAAATTGATTTTCCACGAACTAACAATATTGTACTTCTCATAAGTTTAGTTTGTCTGCTGTGAGTTTAGTTAACGTTTAGTTAGCGATTATTTATTACTCGGCGGTATATTGACACAATTTCTACTTCAACACAAATTCGTCATCGTTTCGCATTGTATGTTTAGATAAAAGTGCGGCTTTCGTCGTACGAAAAACAAAGTACAAAATATTTTATGTATTGTAATTTTATATGTACGATATAGAAATAACAACACAGGTAACGTGTATATTCTTTTAAGGATTAATAGTATATGTATAGGTGTATAAATGTTATAATATGTTTGGTCATGTTTCCGTCGCAAACAATTCTCGATGTAGCGAGGAGGAACACTAACGAACTGTCACTTCGTCCATTAATTTTAAAACATAATTTTATTAGCGAATGGATGCCCGATATGTACACTTTTTTTGATTACCTTAAAAAGGGAGTCGATGTAAATAAGTCTTCAGAAAAATAGCGATACAGTATATAGTCTTGGAGATAAATTTATATAGGCAACGCATGAGAATTATAATATAAATATTTATCACTGTCAAATCGGTATTTACTCACACTTTTTTGTCGATGTGATTATTTTTTGGCAATAATATATCACATGTTTATAATAAGAAAATTATGCCAACAAGTAATTTCATCCACGTTTTTAACTTGTATGTCAAGATGTCAATTAATATTATCTATTTAAACGAAACTTCCAAATTCGAGATGAGGATGATAAAATAATTTTGTGTAAATCATTTGTATCCATACGGTACTGCAGACTTAATATAGCTATAATGTTGAAGGTGAGAAACTGAGAAGTATAATATAGTTTTGTTTCGTTTGATTGGGAACGTGTAAGGGGTCCTAGTTGGCGGCGCCTCGCGGGCTGAAGCGCGAGGCGACGCTCGGGCGGTGCGCTGCGAGGGCGCGCGCGGCGGCCGCTGTTGCCCGTGTGCGAGTTAATAGAGTTTTAAATATATATGTAAAATTAACATTTGATCTCAAGTGTGCAGCAAAAGTGAAAGTGATGACTAGACTGTTATATCGCAGCAGCGGCGACCGCGCGCGCCTCTGTTTGTGTTAATTATACTAAAATATAAGGATATAAAAAATATTGTGATCATATTTCTACTGTAAGTTTAAATTGCTAGGACTTAGATATAGTTGTATATTTTGTACATATTGAAAATAGTATTGTAACTTTACTTCCCTTTATCCAAAAACCCAGACTCCTGCGTGTTATGTACCTCCTACCTATCAATACTATTAAAAAAATAATACATGAACAGCTGTGTTTTTATTTATACCCGTTTTTTTTTTTTGAAATAATGCTGTTACCTGCCTACTAATAGACTTTTTGAAAAACACACTAAAAATGCGAAAGTGTGTGATCTTCTTGGTTTGTCGTTCAATCACGCCGAAACGCGTGCGCCGATTATTGCGAATAATGTTGACCAATCTCAAATTAGGTGAATAAGGGCCGGCGCACATATGGCGGAGCGCAGCGCAGAGCATTTTGCAGTCAAAACATCGACATTGTCCTCATTGAAATAATATCTAAAACCAATTGTGCATCCGTGCGGATACTCGCGCAGTCGCGCACGTGCTCGCGCAGTCTGGTAGAAATTCGCGTAATATGTTATTTTTACACGCGATTAGAAAACTTCGTGGGCATGCTCTGCGCTGCGCTCCGCCATATGTGCGCCGGCCCTAAGAGTAAGGACAAAATTGGGGCCGGCGCACATATGGCGGAGCGCAGCGCAGAGCATGCCCACGAAGTTTTCTAATCGCGTGACACACGAATTTGTACTAGAGAATGCACGAGTATCCTCACGGATGCACAGATTTTGTCCTATGAGTTGGACCAATCGAAACCAATCCAAGAGTTCCCACCTAAATCCACGCGAACGACGTCACTCCGCAGGCATTATCTAGATTCTAAATAGGTACTCGGTTATTAATGAAACAAGAAATATCTGGATGATATTTTTATTTTAACTACTTAGTAAATATTTATTTAGTTTCAACAAATTTATTATTTAAGCATTAATATTTTATTTTTACGCTGGTAAATAAGGAAACAATTTTTTGAAATATTTGGTAGTTATTAATAAGAAGAGTTTCTGCTATACTACACATTCATACCCATTTTGTCTATGGAATAAGTAAGCTCCCCGTGCGAAGCCGGGGCGGGTCAACTGATTATTAGGGACCCGTTTGAAACGGTTTATTTTTATTTTGAAAACATAATACCTTTACCGCAGCATTTCAGTTTTATTGAATAAAAACAATATAATGAATTTCTTTAAATTATGAAAATGTGTATTTGAATTCTCGCTCCCGAAAAAACTTTATTCCAAAGTTTCTTGTATTCTTGCATCTAGCGTTTCCTCGCTGTAGTGCATGAAAAAGTTCGCACGGCTGCGGAATTATATTTTATGCTCATGCCTTAGAATTCCAAACTACTACGCCGAATTATAACAACTTTGCAGCCTTGCATAGCAAAACAACTATGTATTATATAAAATATAATGTTATTATTACCTACCTTCAGTGTTCAGAGTTAGGTTTATGTTATTGTCTATTAATCAAATTTCTTCGTTCACTCGTGATTGTTTTTGTGATACATTTTATTGTTGCTTTCATGCGTTAGTACCTACATAGGTAATAATTCAATGATTGCATGATAATTAAACGTAGTCAATTAGTCATACAAAGATAAATCACTTAATTTTTATAATTAAAATAAATAAATATTTAAATAGTAGGTAGATAGTAGGTAGGTAAATAATTTTTCTAAAACAAGCTATTTAAACTTAAAAATCGCCTCTATTCATACCTAATTATTTCATGAATTGTCTTTATGATATTCTACCTTGGTACCTTCTCTGTTTGTTTATGCCCAATTCTCGGAATATTCAGTTCAGTCTATTTTTTAATAGAATTTGGTAGTTTTAGCTTAAAAGTTAAAACACTGTTAAAACTTAAAGCACGTTGAAAGAGTTGCAACTTTAGCACACCTTGTTTTAGAATGTCTTGAGGAACACCGCGCCGTGCTGTGCTAAAAATTATCGAATCACTAAAATGGGACAATCCAGAAATTGGACCCAGCAGACAGATTAGGCATTCCAGAAGAGTTGGACATAAGAGACCTACTGGAGATTTCGGGAATAGGACCTAACGGACCTAAGAGTTTCTTACCTATACCTACCTAGTATGTAGGCATTCTACAATAACCTAGTCCTACATATTAAGAGGAAAAAATTTAATGTTAAACAGCTCTCAATAAAATTAATAATAGGTAATTATTAGTTTTGCCTAGTTGACTGTGTATCTAATAGTAATATTTCTAATATTTGTTAGGTTTCAACAACCTTGCTTCATCATTAGATCCGCAAGTTTGAACACTCGCAACCAGCTACAGGCATCAGTCGCCCGCAGCCCACCAGAGGTCGCTGCAGTCGTCTCTCCGTTGGGCGTGCGCTCCACATTCTCCTGCGATGGTGATTTGCTGTTAGCCTTTTGCTTTTCGGGAGATTTACTGATCGCGGGTGAAGTCATTCTGGATAAAAAGATAAATGAGAATTAAAAAAAATTATAGGTACCTACCTATTATCTTGCTTAAATTCAATGTGCTCACATTATACGATGTGAGCAATTATTTATTAGAGAATATTATCATCCAAGATTACACTTTTGAGTTCTGATTTCAGAATAATGAAAGCTTGAGCGTCCCTGAATTTTTGTAATCAACATTGTGCTATATCCTGTGCTATAAGTAGATTGCTCGTAAGGTGCGGGTTGCAGGTGGGTTATAACCAAGTCGGCTGGTGAAAACTTTGAATTCCTTGATTTTTACGTTAACTGTCTGTTGTCACCTTCCCAAAACCTGCGCCCTACTTCTACCACTAGTCATCTCATTTCGTGGGATGAATTGAGTAGTAGGCATAGGTGCCCACAGCACAAAACCTAGCATAAATCGTGTTCGTTTGATTTTTTTGGTGCACATGTGCACGATTCGTGCATGCGCAGGTGCGCGCGCTAATTTCAAATTTTTAATATTTTCAAAACACAAAAATTAAATGCCTTTTGTTTATTTGTGCACATGTGCAAATTTAAATCACCTACATGCGCACGAGAAACAACTATACACGCGATACCCATGCGCACACGCATCTATTCTGTGCCCTAGCGGCCTTTTCACGTGAAACAAACTGTATCTACATAACAAGGTATATCTAAACTAGTTTCAGGTCTATTGTGTGAAGTAGGCCATTCCACTACCAAGGTTTTGAATTACATCATTTTCCTAGCCCAGTGCATGGGAAATACAATAGAGGGATGGAATCTAAAATTACTGTAGTATATTTAGAAACCTAATATGGGTATTATACTAATACTCTGCTGAGGTAACATACTTATTTGGTACTTGGTGGTCGGCGACAGGCCAGCTGGCCAGCAAGAACTAAAATGGGTAGGTAACATCTAAGAAGCAGGTAGGTTTAAGCAGTTTTAAAAAAAATTGAAAATGTTACAACTTCCATTCCACGCGAGTAGATTTGTACAGTAATCAGATAAGACTAGAAATAGTTGATGGTATCAAATCTGATCTATGTTTGAGATTTGTTAATGGAATTTGTAGTTTAAAATCGACGAAATGGTTCCTCTGATCAGAATTTTCTGCGTAATTCCCTTAATCTTCGTCTCACTGACCGCTCCCTAAAAATCCCCCGCCTGCATCGGCTAGCATGGGCCTGGTATTTCGAATTATAAGTAGAAATTCGGTAAGAAAGAGTTTTTGAAAATTTAAAATAGGGGTTTGAATATTGAGATGTGGGGAAAAGGCAAAATGAAAAAGCTACCTAAAGTTATTTTCGAAGGTCCTGACGATTACAGGTCCTTAGCTTTTATTATAAGTAGGTAAGTATATCGCAAAGGGGATATTCAAAACTACACTCGATTAAAAAAACCGAAGACTGGGTTCACACTTGAATGGATAAATAGGTATATTCCGTACAATATGACTCTCACGCGCCATTTTAACTCTATGGGTCTGTGAAACTGTCATGTCAAACGCTTCACCTTTAAAATAAGGATTAAAATCGTACTTCAAGGTTTAAGATTCTTTATTTGCAGAAACCATGCAGAAACATTTTTACAATGAGATGTTAGTACTTACCTTTCACATCACATTTGACCCATAAGGGAGAAGTAATTTTTTACGCATTATAAGTAGGTGTACTTATTAGCTACATTTCGTTTTATTTTTCCTTTCAATTTCGTTTCTATGTACGCACTACGCATTTAATATGGCTGAAGCATAGCCAATAGCGCTATCAACATCTATCAATTGGTAACAAATTGTATGATACTCGGCGGCCGTGGCCTACATTGCACAATCAGTTTGATAAATAAATTGTGTAAATCATATACCCCGAATCACTGATAAAAACCATTCGTTAATAAAAGTTGGTTTAGAAGTATATCCCTAACCATTCTCATTGTACGAGCCGTTCCGTACTTAGTAGTGAGCCGGCGATGGGTTGATTACGAAAAATATTAGAGCTACGAGATTTCAAAGGTACAAAGGGAAGGTAATTTTCACTTTTCAAACAAATAAATTAACGATCTCGTGTCTGTGCCTAGTTATCAACCAGTCTACTGCATGCAATTCGGAAAAATTGAAGTAAGTACAATACACCTACCATACAATAAAAAAATTCAAAATAAAACCGTCTTTGTTGTCTGTCTGTCTGTCTGTCCGTCCGTCCGAACGTCGTGTCTGTCAAGAAAACCTATAGGGTACTTCCCGTTGACCTAGAATCATGAAATTTGGGAGTTAGGTAGCTCTTATAGCACAAGTAAAGGAATAAATCCGAAAACCATGAATTTGTGGTTACATTATTTAAAAAAAATTAAAATGTGTTTAAATATTCAAAGTAAGATGACTATACCAAATATCATATGAAAGGGCTTTACCTGTGCATTCTAAAACAGATATTGATTTATTTTTATGCATAATACTTTTTACTTCGTGCAAAATGTCGAAAAAAAATACCCGAGTACGGAATCATCGGAATCATCGGTGCGCGAGTCTGACTCGCACTTGGCCGTTTTTTTTTTTAAATCGGTCAAAATTAGAGAAAAACTTGCGTGCCACGCAAGCAAAAGCAGTATTTATTTATTTAATGCGAGATTATAACTACTTTGAACATCATGCAATTAATTAGAGACTGTGTCAAGTCGTTCAAACACAATAATTACATCACGTAAACCGTGTTGTGCAAGATAGAGATGTTTACTGTTATTCAGCGCGGCGACGAGGTGGGTTAGGTAAACACAAGTTTACGCAAAACACGTAAGAGATCGGCGGATCGTCGTGCTAAGACTCTTGTCATTCATGTCTTGTAGTTCGACGGTACCCTATAGGGTAGTTCCCGTCCACCCGTCCCTACTACCCTATAGGGTACCCTATAGGTGACACCCTATAGGGTAGTTTCTTGAAAACTTGTAACTATTTATTGTTTGTACGTCGTGCACGGATAGCTCACATGTCTATAGGTACTCTATTCTTACTACTAATAAATAACATTGAAGTGTCTGTCTGTTTGAACGGGCTAATCTTCGGAATGGCTGAACCGATTTAGACGGGACTTTCAAAGACAAGTAGAGGATTAATCAAGGAGTAACATAGACTACTTTTTTAACCGACTTTAAAAAACGGAGGAGTTGTGTTTTTCTACCTATGTATACAGTGATATCTCCGAGATTTCTGAACCGATTTGCGTTTTTTTTTAATCGATAGAAGAACTTTGCAACATCGTTCCATAAAATTTTGGATTCCAACTCCTCAGTCCTGATGCTGCAGGGGATCTGTAAGTAATATAATATAGTTAGGCATGACCATAATATTATTAAAGTAAGTCGATGACCCAGCGCAGTGGGCGGTGATCTTCTTTGACCTACTTACGCTTTGGTAGTTATGTACATATGTATATACCTACACTGCGGCTGACGTGACGTAAAACGCGCTACTTGCTGACTTGCCACTGTTTAAATATGCAAGTAAAATAGGGTCAATGTGATTCAATATTGCAATACCTAGGTAGGTACTGTTAAAATAAAAACAAGGTGCCTACCTACTTTTTTTAATGAATATTTTTTTATCATCTAAATAGGTATACTCTGTATATGTATAGCAACGACAACATTTTCAAAAATTATTTTACTAATTTTATATTCATCATCATCATCATGAACCCGGGTCTCCTCTCAGAATGAGAAGGGTTTGGCAACACAGTTAACCACGCTGGCCAAGTGCGGATTTGTAAACTTCGAACAGCCTTGAGAACATTATGGAGGACCCTCAAGCATGCAGGTTTCCTCGGGATGTTTTCCTTCACCGTCAAAATAACTCCGTAAAGTTAGAGGTGCGTGCTCGGGATCGAGCCCCAGGCCTCTCCTCAGGAAGGCCGACGTCCTAATCACTAGGCTATCAACATATTCCCGCGACTTCGTCCGCGTGGACGCAAATTTTAAACTCCTAATCCTCTAAGGCGGTAACCCCTCTAAGGGGTTACCCCCTTAGAGGTTGAATTTTCAAAAATCCTTTCTTAGCGGATGTCTACGTCATTATCTGCATGCCAAACATTCCGCTTTCCGATCCATCCAGTAGTTTGGGCTGTACGTTGACAGATCGTCAGCTTTTCTTTTTATACAGTTAGACATTGTGATTCTTACAAAAATAGTTAGATAAATAGGAAACATGTTAGAGACACCACAAAATATTATGATGGTGAGCGATGACATGATGATGATGGTGACAGCAGCCGAAAGTTAGAGCGCGCTAGCCTAAACCTACCTACTACTATTATTCACAACGTAAGTAAGTATATCTTAAGTAAGCCTAGATAAATTAGCTATTAGTTTAGCTTAAAATTAAAAAATCTTATTACTTAGGAACTTTAATGGGCACTGAGCCCCTATTAATTAAAATATATTTAATCGGAAAAAATAAAATGACAAGGTTGTGATGAAAATATACCTATAATGAAAATATACCTATATTATATTGAATGGATCGTCCAATAGGAAGATTCCTCGATCTCGACGAAGCCTTTTCAAGGCTGAACTGCTGAACTTTGGCACATCGAAACAAGACCACATAAATAATAATAATACATTCTGGGGATAGTCAAAGGCTATAAGAATATATAAATAACTTCCTATTTAATTACTAGATAAGTAATTAATTAAAAATAGTGAAAAAAATAGTAACTACCGAATAAAAATTAAGTCCGTAGCTAAGCGTTATGTACTCACCTGATAAAATTAAGCTAAATATATAAATTATATATAAACTAAAAGTTCTTGAACTAGTGCAATTTCAAGGTTCGCGCGACTCTACCTAGGCACTATATCACAATAATTAGGTACGCTACGTCCACGCGTCTCTACGGTCAGCGTTAGATAGGTTTTATATAAGAACCACACGATTTGGTCATGGCATTGAGAGTTGAGACACATTGGTTTTTGCTAAACGAGAAATTTTGACCCAATCAGTGCAGTGTGTGTGCTGATGCATCTATTGTGAATTCAACAATAGGTTAGGTAGAGTATTTAGAGCGGCTATGTTGGCGACATGGTCGGTTCTAGATATTGTTTAAGTTGATGGCTCCTTTAACATTTTATAAATAAACATAAGTAGTTTTTCCGAGGATTTTATTTAAGTACGCAGGTTTTAAGTTTTAACTATCTATGTGTACCTGTATTCAAAATAATTACCTAGGGACAAAAAAACGACGTAAATTTTAAATTTAAGAACTAAAGATTGTTCCAATATAATTCAAATAGGTGAACAATCAACATATTATACTATGCTACACGCGAATAAAAAGTAGTGCGTGACACCACGTGACACCCACGAATGACGTGGATGGCTCATTTTAGGGTTCCGTACCTCAAAAGGAAAAACGGAACCCTAATAGGATCGCGTTGTTGTCTGTCTGTCTGTTCGTCTGTCCGTCTATCGTGTCTATCAAGAAAACCTAAAGGGTATTTCCCGTTGATCTAGAATCATCAAAGGTAGGTAGTTAGGTCTTATAGCGTAGTTATATCCTAATACACAATAGTAAGTACATATCATTATGTATAAAATCAGATAAAAAAAAACAAATGAGACAAACTACCTCTAGTACCTTTATTATTAAAAAAAAAGCTTATTAAATCACTGGAATTCGTGATTTGGAACTGCAACATTGTACTCTATCTACTAAAATGTCACGTTATCCTATTTATAATCACAACACGTATGGAATCGACCAAACAACGCAGGTTACCGACCCCAATCCTTCACGAGAAGGCGAAACCTTTAACGCAATGCGACGATTCCTATAATATAATATTATAAATAATGTAATCCTAATATTATATATTATATATAATATTATAAATATGAATGGATGTTTGCATGTTTGGATGTTTGTTACTCAATGACGCAAAAACTATAGACTATAGATTATACCCTGGATTAACAACACAAAGGCTACTTTTTATCTCGGTAAGTCAAAGAGTTCCCGCAGGATTTTCAAAAACGTAAATTCACGCGGACGAAGTCGCGGAAAATAAAATTATGTTTAGATAGTCATAAGTACTACATTGATAATATGAATGATTTTTGCATAAAATAGGTTAGCGCTATACGCACGGAAAACATCACAATTATCATATCAGCTACAGCTACGAATTACAAAAGTTGACCTATTTTTCAAAGCAAGAAAAATGAGTTCAATGAAATAGGTTACAGTTATCATTTATTTATTTAGAGCTAAATGTTTGTTTACCTTATGTTTATCTGGCACGTTCAGAGAAGATTTCACGGTTAAAGATGCTGTGGGTGTATGGTGCGCTAAAATAAACAAGTTTTATGACTGAATTTCAGGAGACGCGCGTTCAAGGTGCTTATAGGGGTAACTCTGTCGCGCCGCCAATACAGAATGCTCTACTGCGCAATCACCCTTTTCATTCTGATCTGGTCTCAGCTGATATTAGATATTAAAAATAATAATATGTATCTAATACTCACTGATCGTAAAAGTGTTCGGTTATGGTTCATTGTTGTCTATTCGGGTCCCATTCATTACTATGTTTTGGCGTATTCATTGCGTTTTGTGTATCATATAGGTACCTAGTTAAGTACTAAGTATTTTATTTCATACGAAGTACCTACTTAGTATGCAGGTATAGCTGCACCTATCACATCAACTTATGTTATGAGCACTTATGAGGTAAATTGTTATTTTGCGAACTTACTGCACTTCAAATCATTAATTACTCGTATGTCAAAATTTTAACATTGATTGCAATTTTTAAAAATAATTTACGAGTAAGTATAGATTATTTAATATCACAGCTGATTATTATTAATTTCAATATTGAAGTAAGTATAATAATTAATAGTAAAAGTAGAAATAATTAAATGATAATAATTTACCTAACTGACTGTATTATTTCCGAATTTTACGTATTCCCTAGATTTGAATATTTATAAGTGTAAAGCAATACATATTAGTAGGTTATTTATTAGGTAATATACCACTAGTGTCATCTAGTGTCTAGTTTTTTTTTGTATGGTTGTAACGCGTTCAACGCCATCTATTAGTGTTTTTCACTACTACTTATGTAACAACATGGGAAGCTTTTCCGTTTTCCACGTCGACGTCGCGTCGTTATCTTGCAATGATGTAGTTAACAGTATTTAGATGGCGTTTTTAAATAACATGATTTGAATATACGATTGTTTTGAGAATAATATTATAGCAGATTGACTTGTACAGTTTGTATGTGATGTAGGTACATAGAACACCTTCTGTGGTGATGTACCATTCGAGGCGATCTTGTTACAGTACGGCGATACAGACTGACTTACATACATTTCCCCAAAATGTTACAAGTCAATCTCCAGCTGATAATTGCTGCAAAGTACCCGAGAGTGAACTGTAGGTAGTAGTAATACGAAACTGCGGCGACCTCGAATGGTCGTGACTTTTGTGGTTTCTTTTCCCTACCATGCGGATACGACAGAAGATCACACTTTCGATTTTTAACGACTCTAATAGAGGATTCAATATTATTTATTTGTTTTTTGCTTGATGTTGTTGAATTGAGCTTTAATTTATTATATATTATATTACCTACTACGTGCTAGTGTGCTACGTGCGTACGTCAAAAAAACTGCATGCGTCCATTTTTTAAAATTTTCCATCAATATGGATAAAGAATAATAGTCTCTACCTAACGAAACTACTAAATCCCTTTTTTATTTTATTTAAATGACTTTCAAATTCAAAGATTTTTGATGAATTATTTTAGAAGTTTGTAGATTTATTCAGGCTTGTATAAAGTTTAATTAGTAATTAATGTACTACTTACCTAATTTTTAAGCAAGTTCTAACAACATTTATGCACGATGCAGCGTTTAAAAATATAAGAGGTAAGTAAGTATAATATCTATACGTACTCGCGTGTAGATAGAAAATAATCTCCATAGTATGACGATCGTTCTCGTAGGGACTATAATTTGAATTTTAAGAGGTTTGAGAACACGCTCAGGAGAGCTTAGGACGACTTTGTGCCTGATTTATAGGAGCAGGTAAGGGCGGAAAAATTCAAATTTCGCGCTTTACTTCTCAATCCGTGGCGAAACTTTGAAACATTTTGCACCGGGCCGCCATTACTGCCTCTATGCAAGGTAACTGCGCTTTTAGCAATAAATTAAAATGATGGCTTTTGCTATCGCTGTTTCCGTAGATAGATACTGAGGATAAATAAGTATGTTGGTCTAGTCTATCTAGTAAAGTTGATCTTTTTTATCTAGTTTGGACTCTTACTTAAAGCTACGGCCAAGCTGATTAAAAATTCGTTTTGCAACTAATCGACGAAAATAATTATATTGTCGATGCACTCTTACCTACTTAGCTGGAAAGAATATTAGAATTTTTAGTGAAATATTTTAACCTGCATGCGTTGTTTTAGAATAAACGAGATGAATTATTGAATTGCCATAGGTAGGACCATATTATAAGTAATTATTATTAAATATGCCCATCATTAATTAATATGCCATTGACTAATGTAATTCGGATTTGGTGGATCTAGATAAAATTTATGCGCATTATGAACCAGCTGTTGCATCCATATTCAGTGGATAGTAAGTATCTAATATTGTAATAGATAGGTTATATAGGTAAGTATACCTTTTTCCTAGAATACAACTAAAATTTAGGAATATATTTTACGGTAAGTAAGTACATACTACTGTATATATGGTATGTCTGATTAATTGGGACTTAAGTATTTTTATTAAATCGTGGGCATAAGTGCTTTTGTTGTGATGGTGTAGGTTATAAATAGTTATAGTTTAATATATCTTTGATGGATGAAACAAATGTGAAATGTACTAAAACTATAAATTATAAAATTAAAGAAATGTAGCTTGACTAGTTTGTAAAATATTAGAAGTAGTAGATTCCTCCGACTACGTCTACCAACTCATTTTAAATTGTGTGTTTGTATGTGTTTATGCTACCATTCCAACATCAGAAACTTGATTCAGAAGTCATAAAACTTATTATTATATAAAATGTAAGGGTAATAGATTTTGAACTAAAAAGAAATCACAGACAGACGAAATCAAATTGCCGGCCAGACATCTCGATTACCAAGCCGGAGAACAAACTTCAAATTCTTCAATGTAAAATCAATGAATAAGTAAATAAAACATAAATAAGTTAAATTTTTATAGAGTAGTCTTTTCTTTAGTCTGTCTGTGAATAAAAAGGTTGCTGCATCGCCGTTTGCCCATATTAAGAAATATTGCTATCAAAAAAAAAAAAACTTTTTATGGGAAGTTTGATAGTAATTACATTCGTAGTATAATTAATTACTTTTTAATTATAGTTTATAATTAATAATTTTTTATTTCAACGGTAGACATAAGAGGCTCACTCAAATTCAAATTCCAAATATTTTTATTCAATTAGACTTTTACAAGTACTTTTGAATCGTCAAAAGCATCTACCACTGGTTCGGAATGCCTTTCCTACCGAGAAAAACCAGCAAGAAACTCGGCGGTTGCTGTCGGGAATGTCTGCACTGCCAATGAATGGGAATGCACTGTCAGGAATACGCTACGAATAAGTACCTAAAGATATTGTTATTCGTAGGGAACACGTCTTTGAATCTATCTTAGATCTATTGAAACTATGCATCGTGTGAAGTAGCTGTATGTATGTGTGGATCTAATTCCGAAGTATATAAACAGTGAATCCTCAGTAGGTTGCGGCTTTTCCGTCTAATCAAACACGAGAGCTTTGCTTCCCGCACTTACTCCTCTTCGCACTTAGTGACATTAAAGTGAACCCGCAAGAGACGTTCCGAGTATTGTCCAATTTTCTCTGAAAACGAAAGTTGCCTCCAGAATACGAAACGACAAGATGAAACGTAGAATCGGAAAAACTGCTTATTTTATTACCGCGGAGAGACCGTGGAGCCACGGCGCGGATGGGAGGGCTTCGGGCGGAATTGCCGCAACCAAAATTAGAGGCACACTGGAACACTTCCTGTTACACGCTTGTGTTGCATTTGTAATTTTTCAATACAAATAAATACATTTGCTTGCGTATTGTGCGTATTATAACGGAGAATCTTCTATTAGACAGTTTTGATAGTAAGTTCTAAGTGATATCATGGTGAAATAATAATAAACCAGGGCATGTTTAGAACCCACGTTACTTTAGTTTTAAGTTTAATTATTCATTATTATCATTTATCTCATAAATTCAATAATTGTCAATCAAAAAATGTATAGAATAAATATTTTTGTCTTTGATAAAAGATGTTTTTTTCTCGATTCTCGATTAATGGGTACAATAATTATACATGCGACTTTAATTTTATAGCGATATTCGTAGTGGTTCAGACATCGGCCTCCTCGGAGAACTGGGGTTGGAACTTGGAACCCGGGCATGCACCTGTATCTTTTCGGATCTATGTACTTTTTAAGCCTAAGGTATCCTATATAACCTATCATTTGCTTTCTTCTTTCTGCGTCGTTTCCTCAGTTTTGAGGATCGAGGCTCCCCTTAGATGCAATTTTTGCTACGATGTTCCTCCATTGCTCTCTGTTTCTTGCCGCGTGGATTGCATCGCAGATAGGTGATCATTTGCTTTAACGCTTAAGAAAAACATCATGATCAAATCCTGGTAGAACCCCATAATGTTCTCAAAGGTTTATGAAATCTGTCAATCCGTACTGGGTCAGCGTGGTAGTCTCTTTTTCATTCTAAGAGGGACCCGTGCTCAGCAGTGAGCCGGCGATGGGTTGATAATAACGATGATTCTTAGTTTCAACTCGCAGAAATAGTTTCGAAAAAGTTACCTATAAAATAGATTATAAAAATATAAAATAGAGAAGAGCATTTCATTCCTGAGCTTTTTGTAACTTAAGTTACTTTTACCTAGTATAATACCATACTGTATACAGTGGAGTTTAGTTTCTAACGTGGACCCAGTTAACTCTCTCAGTAAATTCTCACAACCTAATTTGCAGCTTACAAACGGTCTACTAAAAAAATTCACAGCAATAACAGTTGGAAAGAAACCGCGGAACTTCCCTGCCTCGGAGTAAACTCCGTAAGTGCTGACACCGAGTCGAAACAATTTTCATAACAACTGGGAAAGTTTGACTTCTATGGCACATTACGGCTCGAGAGGAAAAAGGAAAATGGCCCGCCTTGAAGTGAGGATCATGATTAACGAATCCATAAAGTTTTAGCGATTAGTTCTAGATACAGCAAATTAGATATTTTAGCTTTTAGTCAAAAATTTGTTTGGCTTTCCAAATCTATGATCCATTTATATACCTGATATATTATGTACCTAAAACTTTAAACTTTAATTTTAACTATAAATATTACGATTATCTCATCTTTTTTGCATATTTCTATTTTCTCATGGCAGCAAGAAATAATTCCGAGGTACTAGTACTAATGTCTAATGATGTAAGCTTGGATCAGTTCATCAAAGGATGTAAGCTATCTGTATGTCAAATGTCAAGACCGGTTCAGCGATTGAGCCTCGAAAAGATACACTTCCAGCCAGACTCACAAATCATAGGATACATTTCTAATAGTAATAAAACAACAGTAGGCAGGTAGGTACCTATTATATAATATGTACATTTGCCTAATCACAACAGTAATTATTTAGAAAATACTTATATCAACCAAGCCCCTTCTATGTTTTCAAACAGGTAAAATCTTTGTTCAAAACCACATTAGCTTAATTGGCCATATAATTTTCAGGTCCGTGCGTGCGAAATTTCGGGAGGCTCGACCGCCGCTGATTTTAGCCCCCTGGAGTCCGCTTCCAATAATGAATTCGCTCCCGGATCAAATCCTCCAATAAATTAGGATTAGATGAGGGACCTACTGTGTTTTTAGGTCGAATGGTAAACGTTATTCTAATGAAATCCCTTTAGTTCCGTTTTATAATTATAATTTATCAGTCCCCTTTTCTTCAAAAGACTATAAATGTTAATATTAATTAAATATTGTTTTTGTGAAGTCATTTGAACGTTGGATAGATACAGGCGTATACTTTGCGGAACTCTACAATACGTAGACCTTACAAAGCACAATAATTATTGCAGGATGCAATTGTGTATTATAAGGTCAACATCTCCTGAGAATGCTTTGGTATCGGAGTGAAACGCGTACCTCGAGTTTGTTTTGGATTATTATTTGTATGGTGTGCAGCTTCTGTTAGGATAATAAATATACTGAAAGCTAAAAAATAACGCCAGAATGTGGCAGCCCGACAAGCGGGTTACATTGTTAGTTGTCGTGGATCACCGACTTTCGGTCCCTAAGGGAAAAAACAAGGGATAAATCTCATAAAATGGTACACGAGAACATAAAATACTTACCCACGTCAATGTAAAAACTTCTCTTCTTTTAATATTCTCATAGTTACCTACATCTACCTATACTTACTTATTCAAATTGAAGATTCTTTATTTTATTAACTTAGGATGATACTTAATTTAGTATCATAAATACAGCCATTGATGTAAATCATTTTAGACGTTTTTGTGAAATAATAATACATTCTATCTGGAACATGCTTTATTTTATATCTTTAGATTTAATTTATAATTTTTTGCAATATCCTATTAATTAAGTACTGCTTTAAATAAAACGACTTTACGAAATCTTGATTCTGATAGAATATTATGTTATGGTCACCCTACGAAACGGAAGGGGTGATGAAATACAATAATGTATAAAAAAATCATGATTTAAACCACTGCAAATCAATTACGTATCGTAAAAATAACGCGGGAGCTTTAGGACCTACGAGATAGGACGAGCGGGCGTCCCATCGCGGAAAATATGAAAATTGGAAACGCTACGATACCGAGCCAAATAAATTCGGCCCCTATTTGCAAGCCCGTCTCGATATTACGAGATATGTAGGTACTCGTCTTATATTCGTATCTAGTATACTAGAGCTTTTATAGCTTGTCTGATTGAACCAACTCGTTCGGAAATCTCTGCTGTGTTCACCTCATAACGATGTTGTTCCAATGAAAATATTATTTAAAAATGCGAAAGTGTCTCCGTCGGCCTGCAAGCTTTAAATCGTTTTTGACTTTTGGTGAAGTGTTGAGGTAATATTCATTTTCGTCAGCTTAAGATTAGAGCTACGAGAGGTTCAAAATGTGCATATGAAAACAAACCAACAAACACACAAAATATAGATTGTTTTTCGTAGTCTTAATATCGAATCCTTTGAGATGCAGATCTAAGATGGCTCCTTGGATAACTTATTTCAAACAAGCACTAATTTATTAATTAAGTTTTCTCCACTTATTTTCTCCGTATTTAAAAGTGCCACATTATTTTGGAGTGTCCGAACTCCGAACAAAATCTTTTCTAACATTGGGTTCATCCTTTCGTCGTTCTTGAACATCATGAATTACGAGTATCCAAGTTTCAAGTACGATCCAAAGTTAAAAATTCTGACTCGTGCGTTTTATTTTTATGGACGATCAAATTTTATCGACACCATAACGTAATTTTAACCGCCCATCATGCAACTTTTAGTGGCATTCAATTAATTTGTCATTTAAATTTTTGTGTAGAGAACAATGTTGCACAGCAAGACTCACCATCTGAATGGAAACTTCTCGCTGCAGTGAAATGCATAATATAGAGTCACTGAGAATAAAATGTATTTAATCCATGCTTAATCTATATAATCGAAATGATTTATTTCAGGAAAGTATAATTGTGGTACTCCTGTAATTCTTTTAACTGGTGAAAAATAAGAAAGTTCTACGTTTCGATTTACATAATAATTATTGCTATTGTCTTGGAAATATCTCCTATGATGCAACAAATACGGATTTACTTGTTGGTTTGGAAACGACTGTTTGATTGTATTTTGTGAAAACTGGTTTGCTAAAGCTGGAATTTGATGAATTTTGTTAGTGTTTTCTGAATTGTAATTATTTTGTGTATATTTCTTGTTAAATAACGGTGTAGCTATTGTTGGAATCTTATAAGTTTGATTTATTAGTTTTATGATTTTATTGAAATTTGTACCATTCCAAGCTACAAACTTTTGAGAACTGTGCATGCGAAGACCTGGCAAATCAACATTAGGTTTTGCGATGTTACTTTTATTAGTTTCATAATTATTGGCGTTCTTATCTTGTCTGATTTTATTAAAATATGGCAATACAGAATTTTGGAAATCGTGCCTTGAATTACGTGACTTCTGTGGCCACAAATCAATGTTAAGATTTTTACGTGAAGTTTCTGGATTTTTCATACTAGATTTATTTTTACTCTGAATTTTCTTTTTGGCATCTTCCATAACCTTAACAACATTTTCTATTTCTTGTAAAGTTAAAGAGGGTGCTGTAGAAGCTATAACTTCAACTTTATTTTCTATGTCAAAAAGTAATTCATTACTTCTTTTTAAGTATTCAAATTTCTTGTTTTTGGTTTTTAAGTACGCTAATGGAGATCGCACAAAACGTTCCCAAAATGATGTTGGTGAATTATTTTTTAAATATTGATCATTCTTTATGTTATTTGACGTTTCCACCAATTCAACATTTTCTTGTTTATCAATTCCTCGTATCATAGTGGCTATTTGCCTACCCAAATTAGCATAGTATGATTCATCTGATTTGTGATGCTTCGGGTGACTTGTCCTTCGGCCGTCGGGTGTATACAAAGGAACACTATAGTCCGAAAATTGTTTTTCTTGTAATTCAATACTATCCAAGGGGTTATATTCAATAGGCGGTAAATCATTTGTTTTATTATTGAGATCAACGCGATGTATAAGCTCGGTGATGTATCTAAAGTCGACGTTATCAGGAAAACTTCCTTCTCGCATCAGTTTTTGATTTCTTTCATTATTCAATAATTCATTATCAACTATCTCGTTATCTAAAAACTGAGTTTCGGTGTCTACGTTCTGATCCATGAATTTGTTTGAATATATTTTTTTATTCTTTTTCCAAGGTCCCATGAACAACTTGGCAGAAGGATTACCCATTTTTTCTTTAAGACGTTTCAACTGGAAAAAATAAATTTATATTATCCATCATAATTTCATACATCAATCAATTTCATCATCATTTAATTTTTTTAATTAATTTTCTTTTAAACATTTTTTTAAAATAAAAAATAAACACACATAAAATAATATAAGGAATCCAAATACATTATTTGTTTAAAAATTAAATGTAAAACTTACAATTTTCTGGCGTTCGAAATACTTTAAACCATTAAGCCTGCAAAAAAAATCTTCAATCAGTAGTGTTATAAATATTTATTACCACTTAAGTGATTTAAATTTACTCATAATTAAATCGAAAAAGGGGGCAATTTTTAAGTGCCAAAATATAATGATAGACTTTATTTTGTCAGTTAAAGTTTATTTATTTGGTAACTTATTTGTTGACTAACAACCAAAACTCTAGAATGATTATAATATTATGTGTATTCTCTCAATACGATACTTAGCAATGTTGGTAATTTTCAAAAAATATAAGGTTTTTTAAGATATAACAACATTATCAACTTATCGACAGATAGGTAGATTAATGATTATTATTTATTTAGTTATTTTGGCTGTAAAAAATCTACGCTGAGGGACAATGAACAAAATATAAGTTTTATAATAATTATGTATAATTTTATTACCCTTGTTCAGTATCTGCTTTACTCGTATCATTGTTTAATAATTTTGCAGCTTTTTTCTTCTTTTTGTGTTTTAAGCGCAGTGCTCTTCTGAAAATTTTGGTAAAATATGAACACTAATATGGTTATTTATTTACATGTTACGCAAAGTTAAAACCTGTTTCAAATTAACTCTTACGTGTCAGTTTTAGGTACATCACTAGTTATAGTATCGTTAGTTGCTATTGCATCTGCAGTTGTTTCAGGCACGCTAGATGGTTCAGTTGTATTTGTTGGTACGGTACTGATAGAAGTTGTCGTAGCGGCTTGAGCAGTAGTTGTATTTGGAGCAGAACTAGTAGTTGCCACGTTGATGTTATCTATACAACCTGAGAAAGTTTGTAATTATTTAATTTTAAAAATACAGAAACTATAAAATAATGAAAATGTTGCAAAATTAAAATTATATACAACGTTAAATTAAATACTCCAGACGGATTGGAAAAAATTTAGATGGCTAAATATTTAGATTTATTTAGTTTAATTATTTATTAATACTTATATATAGATCTCTAATACTGCGATAAATCTTCTACCTGTTTAAAGCCGAAGTGTGTTACCTAGTACATATTGTATAAACGTACCTGTTATTGGACACAGTGGTACAGGAGGAACTGGTACCATCGGATACATGGGCACAATTGGCGGTGGGGGCAAACCTATTGGAGGATAAAATGGCGTATCTAAATTCGGCAAGAATATAAAGCTTGGCAACGGTTGCTTTGGCTTTTTGTTTACCATGACTATCTTTTTATGACCATGTTCGCCATCCTCATGTTTATGATGATTATTTTCATTTACTTCATACTCTATAGATGATGAATCTCCACTAGAACTTGAATCACTTGAATCTGAACTAGATTTTGAGGATATATCGAACAAGCTATCATTTTCTGTTATTCGGAGTAACTTTCTTCTTAATTGTTCCTTTTTTACTTTTTGTTTTGATGATTTTCCGCCTTTACGCGATTTCTTACTTCTTTTGGGGATTTTCATTGTTGGTTGTGATGCACCCCGTCTGGTTGAAATGCCTTTATCATTTGTATTGTTAATTACTTGATTCTCTATTGTTTTAAAGAATTGATTATAGAGCCAGTCTCCTAAGTCATTTGCGTCTTTGGTTATTTCATCAACAGATCCATCAATCTTGTCGGTACTGGAAGCGGGCTCAGTATCATATACTAAAGTATTAGGTGTCACTTCAATTTTTTGGCCCCGAGTCGTCGTTAATGCAATATCCCGCCTATAATGTTCGATCAGTTTTGTGCTGGAAAAACAAACAAATTACTTGTGATAAATAGTAAATCGTTATTTATTGTTTTATAGAGAGAGATCTACTCCTACCTAATTATACAATTTTATAAAATTTGGAAATGTTATTCGAAAATATTAAAGAATATGTAGATATAGGTAAAAGATGCAAATACTTGGGTTCACATATTTTCGTATCAGTGTCAAAATAATATCCTGGATGACAGTGGCAGCCTATCACACAGCCGGGTATCTCGTCGATGCAGTATTCGAATCTGCCATGATCACCACATTCTGGAAGGAGTCATTGTCAAATAAATTAGTGATGTTGCTAAATCATGTAAAGCCTGATATCGACTTAAGCGGAACAAAGATTAACAGCTTAAAGTAATTAACAGATTAAGCAAAGTTAAGCAGACCTATCAGATTATTTATTTATTGATAATTTTTTCACTTCTGTCAGGTGTGGTTGGTTTGCTCAACATATTTTCGCCCATCTCCGCTTTGATGGACGCTGGGACCAAAGGCGTAAATAATTCATCTTCAGTCTCTCAATATGGTTCCATATTTGGGTGCCCTATAAGCCGATTTATTACGCACGACTTTACACACGACCGAAACAGTGTAAACTATAACAGCAAAAAAATTTAAAACAATTGCTAAATAGGTAACCACTTGTACTCACCGAATGTGCCATCGCTTAAAACACAGGTTAGCAGTATAAATTGTAGCACAAATAGTATCTGTGCGCTCCACATGGGTGACAACTGATAACACAAAACACAACTACGAAATGTCATAAAATTATGTTTGTATACAACAACCCGCCTAGTTGTTGCAAAAACTCTATCGGATCCGAATACAAAATCCATAAAACATGTTCAAACCAAAAACATAAAAAAGTGTTTAAAACGTTTTTATCCGTGGTGGAGTTAAAAAATCTAACAAACTGCAATTGTTAATTAATAGATAATTTTATTGCAATATCTACTATTTTAAATTGCAAAAAAGTAACGCCACACTCTTGAAAAATTAGTTGGTAGCATTTTTTGAAATTATGGCAACTTGCAACTGTAAGTACTTTACTTACAGTTGCAAGTTAATACGTAGGTATTTTACTAGGTTACACAGTAATTAAATTATTATTATTTTTCAGAAGGCAGTAGAAAAACTGCTGTATTTGCTAGATCTGAAATTTTATTTTCGTAATGAAAAAGTACGATACAAAGGATATTAGAGTGAAACAAAAAAAGCAAAGCGACACATTTGAAAGAGAACAATGGTTTTTGTTTTTCCCACTTTTTAGCGGTTTAACAATGTCGTATTGTGTAAATGAATTGGTTTTATTTAATTTATCCTTAGGTACCTTGCTTTATTTATAGTTTTTAATTTGACGTTATATTTATAATTTTATTAAAATATGAGTTGTACGATTTTAAGGTCTTTTATTTTTTACTTACATTCAATTAAATCTTATTTGTAGGTGGTAGTAAATTTTAACGTAGGTATCCATTTATCATATTTATTTATAGGTTTTTGTGTTTTTGAATTTTTGTAATAATGTGTTTTGTGTTTGTTTAGCTAAGCAGTTAGGTTTAAGTAAATATTTAATATAATCTATTAGAAGTAGTTATAGATTTAGTTTATGGATAATAAGTAGCATAAAGTTAAGAGCGCCACCTCGCCAACAAACTGGCCCACCAGTTTGGCGAGATACAAAATGTTAAAGACAGGTAAAATTAGTGTGAATAAATAAATTAAAAAAAAAAAAAACATGTAAAATAATATGTTTTTTTGGGCTGAAAATTGTAATTTTCAATTAATAATTATAATTAATAATGTATAAGTAAGTTACATAATAACAATAATTGAAACAATTTTAGCAACTCTATTTTATAACTCTATTAAAAAACCTATTTCATAAAATTTCTACAGTACATAATCGTTTACCTTACCTTACCTGATATAAATAAAAAATAATACCTTATATAAGTAAATAAAAAATGCAATATATTTCTCAATTGAATTATTTTATATGAGAGTAAATATAAGGTTCAAATATCGTGGGAATATGATCCTCTTTCTTCGCCAGAGGACCCTCAAGGTTGCATCTATTGTGTGTGTATCAATGACATTTGTTCGTTTTCTCTAAGTATCCTCGCCGAGGTCGGGAATTCCTTTGAGGCCTCTGTAAAGAGAACACAATACGTGTCGCATAAATATCTTTACTGTTATAAAATTGTAAGGGCCCATGTACCTACACGTTAAGACAGCATGATGGGCAGCCAAACGTAAGGACGCTGTCCAAAATCATTATCATCATCATCATGGTCAACCCAAAACCAGTCCACTACTGAGCATAGGTCTCCTCTCAGAAAGAGAAGGGCTTAGGCCATAGTTCGCCCTGCCCAGTGCGGATTGGCAGACTTCACACATCTTTGAGAACATTATAGAGAGCTCTCAGGCCAGCAGGTTTCCTCACGATGTTTTCCTTCACCGTTAAAGCAAGTGATATTTGATTTCTTAAAACGCACCTAACTCCAAAAGTTTGAGATGTGTCTCATACTCCTGTATAAAATAATATTATTAGGTAAATATTTCCTTACTTAGTGCAATCCTCGGGTAGAACGCATTTATGGGTTCGATCGTCCCGAACGTACGGCTGAATGCAGATGCACCCGGGCTCGCAGAAAGGGTAACAGGGGCGCAACCGTTCGCGAGGGTTGTCGCATGTCACCGCGGCGCAACCAGCGAAGCATGGCTCGTATCTGAACAAATATTTTTGAAATTATTGGTGTACATTTGGGCCCAGTTCCATGACAAGTGTTTAAAATTAAATTGAGCGTCCATAAAAGCAAAATGGGTTGCAGAAATCAGGATATGTTAAGTTAGGGGGTGCCAGCCAGTGAGTTAGGTAACCTCCCAGTATGCTGCTGGTCCCTTTTGGATATATCCGACGGGAAGAGCAATATTCAGGCTAGTGTGCCCCGGCAACATGGCTTATATTTTCTCTTCTGGGATATTGTTAGCTGTGGCTAATGATATGGCAGAAGGAGGTTTCTCTTTCTCCGCGAGTCACTCTGACTAGCAGAGGGTATAGTGGACGAAGCGAACGATGAGACGCGGGCGACGACGTGGCGCGGGACACGTAAACGCACACAAAAAAAAAAACAAAAAAGCTTCATAATTATATCTATATGAATATTGACGAACTTCGTCTGTGTTGGTGTTGGCGGGCGTGCTCTGCCTTTTAGGAGTGTTTTTTTGTTGAAACTGACTGGAAAGAGCTCTAAGGGGGTGCCGTGCGTATGTCGGCGAGTGCCGGCACAGACGGGGTCCATACTTGTATAGTTTAACTAACTTGTTACAAATACATAACTACAAACTTGACATTGGCTAATCTTTGTAAATCCAGACGAGAGAAAAAAAATGAATATTGACTTTTATTTATGCATTTGCCATTTATAATCATTTAGGTATATCTGTCATTAGTGCTCCAATATGTGCATGAGATGACATAAATTAAAAATGTTATTTATACCTCTCATTTTGCTTTTCGCAAGTCATCGTAAACGGAGTTTTCTTCTCTGACTCTTTCTCTCTGTAAAAGAAAAATAGCAATCTCAATAAAAATGAAATATTAAAAAAAAAATGCAATTTAGATAAACCATGAACATATTGCAGATGACAACATGTGACTTTAGTAGTTAGTTTAGAATAGATTAAAATCATTTTTTAGCAATGATTTTGATAACAATTTCTGCGTTAACCATCAAAAATGTAAGTGGTGTAGATAAAATGTAAAGTGACGGACTCTGTACTATCTTGTTGTGGTATATCTGTCAATAAACGCATAATATCTACCATCGTCCATAACTCAATAATTAATTATTGTTGATTCAAGTTAGAGCTTAGCTTATTGTAGCAGGTACATACGGAATAGAATATCAATGGGCTACTCACGGAAAAGCCGGCGAGCGCCCGACCTCAGCGCTTCCCATTTTATGAAGCATATTCATTTTGTCATCGTCCTCATAATGCCTCTGACCTGTATACACGCTCGCAGAGGGATCCATCTCCCGTTGTCTATCCAACCCTCCGAAACGTTTCAGCTCCGGATCGTAGGAATACCCCGGAATGTCGCGATCATATCTGTCATCCCAGTCTTTGTGGTCTTGGTCGAACGGTTTTAATAAAGCTTTCTTTCTCCAATTCCGCCTATCGTCTACAAAGGAATGCCTTTTGATTCCGTCGGGGTCATCGTAATCGTAGGGATTTGGTCTGTTCGCATTGGCAACTATATTATCTGAAAATGGATTTTTCGGATATACTAGTGGATTAATCTTGCTACCAATCATTCGGTCTATTATCGAATAAAATGTAGAATGAAACCTTCCTCGATTCCAAAACAAATTCCAAATTAATTACCTAAGTCATATTAATTATATTGAAGCCGTATCTATAGGCAAATGTGGTAAATAAATAAATATTTTATTAGATACTAGCTGTTCAAACCGGCTTCGCTTAGGTGAAATTTGATATGCCTACATATTTGTATGTATATATGTATGTATACTTATTAAATGAAAGAAATATACAAAGAGTTTTTCATACATTCAGCGCCACAAAAACCACAGTTGGTTTAACCGGGCACTGAGTTATTTACACATAATATTATATTATATAGCATAGGTTACTTCTAAATAAAGCAGCTTTCCATTAGTGAAAGAATTAATGAATTGATTCAGTAGTTTCAGATGATATCGATTACCGAACAAACAAATCTTTCCTCTTTATCCTATAGATTATTTATTAAAAAACTTGGATAGACATGGCTGACTTCAACGATGTTCCTATCTACTACTTGTCATAATTCAATAATATTATTAATTCAATAAAATTATAAATTATATAGGTACGAACAAAAGAATGTAAACTTACAAAGCAAAAGCGCCAACAGTAATAAATAACGCATTTTCTTGTTCGATGATTAGTCAGTCCATTTAGGTTTAATAATAATTTGCTTTTCAGTTTCGAATTACGGTGATTGGCCACTCCTAATCAAGTAAATTACTTGCTCGATTGTTTGATAAAGGAACTAAACAACGGCGGATGTGTTTAACGAGTGCAAAAAAAATTAAGCAGCGGTCAACAATTTACAAGTTATAAGTACCTGTAGTATTTGCTGTAGCAGTTTTTAAATATCCGTTTGTTTATTAGTTATGTATGTAATAAGCATTAATTAAGCATTGGTACTTTGTGTTTGCTTTGTAATTTTATGATTAAGTAATCAACGCAGATAATAATAATAATTATTTTAATTAATACAAACAATAGCTATATTTATCTCTGTCAGATCTACTCCTACCTAACACTTTTGTTCGTTTTCGTTAGGTTTAGTATCGAACCGCGAGGCATCGCAAAGGTCTGCAACTCTGCACCCTCACTTACATACTTTAGTTTAAATTCCACGGACTCGTACAAAGCTATTCGCTTCCTTATTTCCAATACGCACTGCTGGAATATGGAATGTCCTTCCAGCTTCCGTTATCCTCACTAGCTATAATATTGGAACCTAAGAAAGAAGAGTGAATAGGCATCTTCAAGACAGGCGCGCTCCATCTTAAGCTGCATCATCACCAACAGTCTGTTGTGATGTTTAATGTGTGTGTGTGTGGTTTTTCCAAGATGACGTCGACAAGTATTGAAGGATACAAACAGCGAATACAAAAACTATCTACAATCATTCTATAATATACCTAACTAGTTCATATATTCTAAGAAAGTCTGGATTAGGTAAATAAATATAAAAAGTAGCCTATGTCCGTCTCCAGGATGTAAGCTATACCATTTCGTTACCATTGGGATAGACCGTAAAAAGGTATACCTAACAAATAGACAGACAGACAGAAACATTTTCACTTTAATAGTATTAATTGTAGATTCGCTGATGAAAATGATGATAGTTTCGCATTACTCATATGAAATCAAAAACAAACCCGTCTAGTGCGAGTTGGACTTGCACACGAAGGGTTCCGTGCCAACAAGAAAGAAGGGTACAAGAATATTTTTTTTTTACCACAAATTCACGGTTTTCGATTTTTCCCTTTTTTTGTGCCTACGATATTACTACCTGCCTGGTCAACGGGAAGTACCTTATAGGTTTCGATTTTTGAAAGACAGAACAGACTGACCGAATGATCCTAAGAGGGTTTCTGAAGATACCCTATAAACCGGAGTAATAAATATAGCGAATAATATGGAATTAATAGCTGCATTCGTTGGTTTTGGATGAGTATACTGATCAGGATAATATCTAATAGTTCAGGTTACAAAAATACATGCCGTAACAATTAAAATACAAAAATACTCGTACTTTTTATGATATCAATATCACTATTTTGCATTAGATTTTATTCGTTGAGCATCGTTATGTACCATTTTCCTCGGTTGCAGAGCCTTGATGGGTGGCGGAGCGATTACTATGTTGAAATAATTCCCCATTCTGGAGATTTCTGCGGTTCGTTTGAACTCATCTACATGGTTAGGGACATTTTCGACATCGCTTAGTTCCAAGTTCTCTTCTTTCTTGGCATGGACCCTTTGTATTCTTCCTGAAGGTTTTGGAGGCGCTGGCGGTATTGCTGATCTTCTACTTGGCACCGGTATACCCATCTGTGTCCTAAAAGCAACAATGCGTTGATGCCGATTCCAAAGGATTTTCTAATTGGTAAAGGAAAATAGTTGTTTTCGGCAACTACCTACCTATTTATTATTTTATAACTTATGAAGAGGTCATAGAGTAGGCATGCATCTTAGATACGAAAATTATAAAAATAATCTAATTATTATCAAAAATTACTATATTAATTAAAGTAAATGGTCACCGGCCTAGTATCATGACCTGGAGGCTTTCTAAGCTTTCTAATAAAAACAATCTTAAAAATGGATACAAAGATTACTAAAAGCTCTTGATCGTTGAGATATTTGTACAATCACACATCAATATGCATAGAATATAACGTAGGTACATACAATTACTATATAGGTACAAGCAGGTATACAGTATATAAAAACATAATCAAGGTCAGAGTCACGTACGGTGAGCAATCCTGAGGTAAGACGCATTGGTGCGTGCGGTCATCTCGAACATAAGGGTCCTCGCACACGCAGCCGGGCTCGCAGTAAGGGTAGCAGGGACGTAAGTGGTTACGCGGGTTGTCGCAGGAGATCTCAGCGCAACCGCCGAAACAAGGCTCGTACACTTCATTCGGCCAAAAACATGCTGGAAATGAGCAGAATTATTGTGATTTTGATTTGTTTCAAAAGTCTGCGTCAAAAAGACAGGATGGCCAAAGTGGCGTGGAAGATAATAATTGCTTATTACGCTGCGAAAGTAACTACTATATTCGGCTGTGTGTTTACAAATCCTACCTCACTAAGAGCTGCTTTGGCGCATATGTTTGCAACATCTATTTTAGCTCGTAATGGATCTGCCTACCTCATTGAAACTATATTGGCTAAAAATAATTGTTTCACTAAATGGCCCAAGACTATCTCAAACTACTCGAAAAATCTTCTTGAAATGAACTTTTAAACTATGGAAGTTCGATTAACATCTAAGAGTGATTTTTACACACAAACAATCCATTGTTAGACGTTCTAAAGATTAAGGTTCTAATCCTGGAAATAAATCTAATGTTGGACGCGAGATCTCTTAAGTTCTTTTTCAGTCGTTTTCACAGATCCATTACGAGCCCCTTGGGGACAACTGGTAGCCTAGACTTACCTCATCTAACTTTATTTCTCTTACTTAAACTGAGACACAATTTATTTAAAGAAACCCCTATCTTACCTTAAAGGGGGAAAATATTACTCTTACTACTTTACATTTGACGAAACATTAATTATTTAAAAAATCTTTATAAGTGGTAATAAATAAATGAATAAAAACTTTACCTCTTCATATTATTCCTGTAAAAGAGTTGATAGATAATAAATGCTGTCTAAAATTAACGTCAGAATTTCGTTTTGTTCGAATTTTTATTGAAGATTCTAACTATTATAAGTCAGATAAACAGTCTATCGATGTAAAAACTTGTAGCCTATCAAATAGGCGTAGAATAGCTACATCAGAATGGTAAAAGACAGAACAGAAGCAAAGGAGAAATTAATATGGATTGAAAATATTAAATACCTATTAAAATTATCAAAACAACCGGCAAAATAACAAGCAAAAAATACCAACCTTTGGAGATTTTCTCTTCGTCTCTACATTTCACAAACATAATCCAATAAGTGGCGATAAAAATCGTGTACGCTTTCATTATCACAGCCTACAAAACTGTTTTAAGGTTTTAAGTACGTGAATTAAGACGTTAAGATATTGGGTGGTGAACGAAATTGGGTCTAAGTGCTTTTTATTAAGAGCTATAATTACGTGAAAGGGCGGGATAATAACGAAGACGTGACGTTATAATCCCAGAGGTAGTAGGATATTTTGCAAAGGTGCTTGATAAAAGTAAAGTATAATAAATCATTGGTTGATTCATCTGAGAACGGCTATCTATCAAGTGCAATAGGTTTATGAGAGTAATTTGAAAATTTAATAAAAGTTGACCCTTTACAGCGCCCGTTTCATATCATGTAAATACATAGTAAATACAATTTATAACATTGTGTTGCTTCAAAGGCACTCATAAATGCGATCCGAAATACTGGACAGTTCCATTTTTAAAAATCGAGAACCCACCCACCACTGGGCACTGGTCAGAAGCTAGAAGGTTTTCTGGCGGGTTTCATTTATATCAAATTCTTATTTATTCTTCATTTTTTACAACAGATATTAAGAATATAGTCTTCTAGTAAAAATGTTTCACTTTACCTAACTAAGCATGTAAAATTAGCACATGTTACTATTACTACATCATAAAGTTATACTCCTCTTTTTAATTCATCAATTTGTGTAGAAGCCCTTTTCCTTAAGCATTGATTTAAATATATAGGTAAGTTTTCTAACCAATTGGTTCACTTTACTTACTATTAAGTTCAAATTATGATAGATTTTACTTAGTACTTCTGTACTAAAATGGCCTTTAGGGTTTCTAACTGGCAAAACTAGTAATAATCGATATATCCATAACCTGTTGTCCGTAATTATTAGTCAAGAATGTAGCAAGAATCGTATGGTTTTTTTCTGTCATAATATATAACATTGCAAAGTAACTTATCGACGGATTACGAATATTCCATTCGGCTGATAGAAGAATCATCTGCAGCTTGGATCAAGCACCTACTCAAAAATTTTCATGACTTCTCGGAACATAACGTAGTAGGTACGTAGCAACGTGAAAGTGGTAGGTATTTGGTAAACAGGAGCGTTGTCGTTTACCGGTTCCCAGTTAAGCCAGGTTTGATTGAATTATTGCTTGTGTTGCTAGTTACTACCTGCTCCCCGGAGCCGGTGCCCGGGTCACGTCCTCTCCTTCATCCTTGATATTGTAAACATAATAAACTTGTAGCTTCGAAATTTATAACGTAATACGTGACTAATATGCGTTGTAAACATTGTTTAGTGAGGAAACTTTAGTTGCCACTATATCATTTTGTTTTTGTTTACCTACTCGACAATTATCAATCTCTCCGGATTTTTTTGCATTATAGGAGCGGACTGAAATCTGAAAGGTCGGCGGTTCAAACCCCACCCGTTGCACTATTGTTGTACCCACTCCTAGCACAAGCTTAACGCTTAGTTGGAGGGGAAAGGGGAATATTAGTCATGATTAAAAATGGCTAATATTCTTTTAAAAAAGAAAAAAAAATGACAAAAAAAATGCCATTTCAAACATGACTATATTGATTACAGCAATATTCTAGATTTAATCAGTTATATCTTGCAGTGTAGGTTGCCTATATCATAGAGCTACATTAATTTGATTATTTAATATGCTTTGATCATAACAGCTTTAAACAATCTTATTACCGAACGTTATTTAACTATTCAATATAACTTCCGTATGGTTGTCTATTACAGACGTAAAAAATATCAACTAGCGCAAAGTACATACACCTTATATTTACTAGTGTGTGTAGATAAACTACATACTCTTCTTTGAAAACACCATCATCCATTATTATAAAAATATAAAACAACCCTGAAACTCGCAAAAAAATATTGTTGCACAGGTGTTTTTTTTTTACGAAAGTTATAGAGTCGACTATGTGAATGTACGAGTCGCCAGTATCCTCTATACGGAAAACAACAATATTTTTATGAACATACCATTGCGCCATATGTCGCAGACGTCGACATTGTAATAAAATGTACGGAAAGCTACGACCGATTTCCGTATTATTTATATTTCATACGATAAATTCTTTTGCGATCTTAAATAATAAAATAATTTAAAAAAAAATTATTATAAATTACCAAGTAAAACTTGGAAAATTTTAATTCGGGAACTCAAAATATGTGCTTGTGATAAAGCCTAATCTAGTGTAGTACTTACTAGTAGATTAATTAAATTGAGAAGATCATTTTGCCTTGTGCTTTTTTAACCACCGACCTTCACTAGTAACCTTCACTTGTCGGGGGTGTTATTTTTTAATCTACACTTGTCATTCAGCTAGCCATGAGGTTGAAACTTTGAAATATTGTGACATACACATCCATGTTACATAAATATAATTGTAAAAGTTGCTTCTTGAAAAAAAGTACCTAACTACTGAATTTCTTGCCGGTATGTATTGTCTCAGCAGATTTTGTTTTCGCGACCGGGTGGGAGGGCTATTAATGCATACATTGGCAAAATGAGGATTGAACTAAATAATAAACAATATATAAAACAATAAAATTTTGTTGCATTAACAAGTTACAATAAATAAATCGTATCGTTCCTGACCTGTAGTGACTTAGCTACACGTCAAGAAAGGTAGAAACATTTGTTATATAAACATCGCGAAAGGAGCAGATCCGTCGGCAAGAAATGCTGCGCCGATAAAATATGATTGAGATCTTTATTACTCACCCGTACCGTGTTGAGAAAAACGTTGAGGTTCGCGCGAATTTCAGGAAACACGCGCTGCCTTTGCTGAAGGATCAATCGTGATATGATTTATTACAATACTCGTTTTCGCTAGCGAAATAACAGGTATAAGTTTATTTCTATCAGAGAATATTAAAAACTTTGTTGTTTGAAAAACGGAACCCTTATAGGATCACTTTGTTGTCTGTCTGTATGTCCGTCTGTCCGTCCAGCCGCCCGCCCGCCCTGTGCCCTGCCCATTGCCTCTTCAGCTTCGTGACCCGTTGAGCTATGTCGGTTACAGAAAAGGAAGCTTGAAATATTATATTCTACTCGTCTATACCTATAAATTCAGGATGTTGATGCAGATGTAAGATAAAAGTATATGGAGGTACGCTATTCCCCAACATTAAGTCCTGCTATTTATGTTAGCAGGTTTGCAGTGTGGCGAGGAGATTTCGAGATATTTGCGGGATAACGCCTGTGTTTGAGTTGATTTGAAAGCTTTCTCGTCTCCCTTTATTCGGCAGCGAATAATTTCTGCACATAGACCACGAAGCCTATTGAAGGGAAAAGTTGAAGCAATTTTCCAATGCGTGTCAAAACGCGCATTGGGTAGGGTTCCGTAGTCATAATAGTTGCTATTAACGGTCATTGTTTCGGAAGCGGTAATTTTTTTTTCGAAAAACCGTCGAGGAAACTTTATAATGATTTTAAAATAGCTATTCAACGAGGTTCGTATCGAGGATAGAGGAGGTGGAGTATTCGAGGTGGTAATTAAATATTTTTTTCGACTCTCGCTTTTATGTTCAAGAAATTGAAATTCATTCATTCTGCTAGTTATTCCTAACCACGCCACTGCGATTTTATAATTCTCTAGAGTTCTATTAAATTAAACTTTATTTATTATAACAATAGTGTTTATTGGAATAGGACATTAACTTTTTTATTTTAATTGATAAACGCGTCTGTTAATATTCTAGTGTGCAGGTAAAAAGGTAATTTTAGTAGTCGTAAATGTAGTGCTTCGGAAGAAAAACGATATGTCGGCTGTAAAATAGACATATCAATAGCTAGCCCTTTTCAAAACACATTATCTAATGCTAGTTCATTTTAAACTTTATGTCAGTATCATACGGTTTACTTCGGACTACTGTTATTATCAAGGTGTTGAGTAAGCAAACGCCGTCGTCTCTAGGGTCAGAATACGGGTCCAATATATTTCGAAGGGCGGTGTCCTATGAGTCTGATTACTATCAGCAAATAAGACAGGTAGGTTCACGTGCTCAGAAAAATACTGTCGAAAGCATAGCGATGCCAATTTGGAGAAGCAAACCCCAAATCGACGTCAAAAAACCATTTTGAAATCATTTTCATTTCGTAAAATTAATAATTTATAAGGGTCACTGGCAGAGACTAGAGATCTCTTACAGAGATAAGTGCTTCCTTGTCCACTTTTTTTTCTTTTTCTCTTTATTGTTACAACTTCCTGGTTCAGGAAAATCAGGTCAGTAAAAGAAAAAAAATACTGTACTTATGACAAAAAGTCGAAAGTCCTTCTGCACCAGTAAGTTGAGGCAATTCTGCGACACATTACAAGCTCTAGAAATATCTGTCTCGGTTCTCAGTTCGGAAAAGTCCCAGAGCACGTTTTCTCATTCCGATAGTACCTACCTAGGTGAATTTGATGACAGCTGTAATCCCTTATATACCTACTAAATCCTTATCAAAACGTTATTAATACCTAACGATAACATTATCTGTGTAAGCGTGAAGGAGTTAATTAAGAATTTAATTTTTGAAGTTCTAGATTAAAAATTCAAATCACTGATTGCTGTAGATGCATTCTTATAGGTACTACTGAGTACCTACCAAAATAATTATTGTTTCCTAAATCCATGGTACCTACATCGAAATTATATATATCAAACTATTTCGGTAATTAGGATTTCAGGCTTCAGGGCATGAGCACTACAGTTTACTTACTTATTTACTTACTTACATAGTTCCTCTAATGCCCCGGCCACATTAACGGCCAACAACGCGATGTTCAACGGGGTTTCCCGTTAAACAAAGATGTAGCCCCGATCCACTTACAACGGCATTTGCAATGTCGTTTGACATTAGACGATTTTAACCCCAATTCAATTGGCAAGTGTGGCCAATCACTTTAAGCGATGATCATCGCGATAATTATGGCGTCGTTGGCCGTTGACGTTAATCTCAATGTGTTCCAAACATAGCGAAACTTAAAATTAAGTTTATTTTATTACACAACAGTAGTTTGAAGGGCACGTTTATAACAGCTGTGGCCTATGAGCATATTACAGTCGCAACACAGAAGAAATAACTACATGCCACTAAACTCTACTAATACAAGTGCTACAAAGTATGTATTTATACAATTTACAACGATAGGTATAGACAAATACTAGCTCTCGTATGTTTCATATAAAGGGGGTGTACTACAGTAATAATTGTCGTGTACTAAATTCGTTCGCAGGTACAGTTTGCTTCAAAATTTGACCAACTACGTTATGTATGTTTTAAAACAGAGAATTTAAGCAAAATACTTTGCAAAGAATTGGAATTCATTTTAGCATGTTTAGAATAGTTTTCCTTTTTATGTTTAAAGGTGAACCTATAACATTTAAAATAATAAAACAATATTATTATTATCACAACATAAGTAACGCTGATCAACTTCTTTGAGAGCAAGCTGTAACTTTTCGCATTAGAAACTACCTACCTAATTAGTGTGGTATGACAATAAATTTGGAGAACGTGATAAGTTAGGTCCTACAGTACGTCTACGTACCCATATTGTAAAAATTTTCGTCACCAGGCCGTTCTTGTATATTTAACGGCGATAAATAGTTAAAGTGCAAAGACCATTCCATACCCACGCCCCATTCTGCGCAATTCTGAGAGGGTCTGGTTGACTTTGTACTAGAGATTATTAAAAGTTGGCCCGATTGGCCCGACGCGTTGTCTCATTCGGCAAGGGTTAGCCAAATTAATCTTTTGGTTAAATTCTTTTGAGGTTTGTATGAAAACCCACCCGAGTTAGCAAGCCGGCCAATGCCCACGCGCGGCAAATGTACGCTAAAGGATCTTGTAAGTAAGGTTCGCTCACAAAATGTATTGTGGCTAACTTTGTTGTTTACCTATTTCTGAATTAAATTGACAGCTTTAAATCTAGTGCTACGACGTATCCTTGTCCACAAGGAGCATTATGAAATAGATAGTAATAGATTTAGAGTTTAGACCTATTATAATATTCAGTTTAGTTTAGAGATTGTGCTAAAGAGCACACAATCCACATTGTAGCCACATTGTCCGAATACGTTGGGTAATACGAAACAAACAACCTAAACAACAAACATATTATGTGCAGCTTCTGTAATTAACATAACAACAAAAATATAAAATTGACAGCCAACTCGACGATTTTGATTTCAAAAACTTATCTATACTCTATCCGCGGAATGAAGTTCCCCATACACTCCCATACAAATGATGAACCAAACAGAGAGAGTACTATACCAACTTATCCGCGGAATGCAGATAGTATAGCTCTCTCTCTGTTTGGCTCATCATTTGTATGGGATTACGTAACAGAGAGAGCGCTATACTAACTTATCCGCGGAATGCAGTTAGTATAGCGTTCTCTCTGTTTGGCTCATCATTTGTATGGGATTACGTAACAGAGAGAGCGCTATACTAACTTATCCGCGGAATGCAGTTAGTATAGCGCTCTCTCTGTTTAGCTCATCATTTGTATGGGATTACGTAACAGACTTACTTCACTCCGCGGATAGGGTATAGCAGCGACTTTTGTAGCGGATTGTACATTTACGTGGATTGCCGATAGTCACGTAGTAGTTGGTAAAGCGGCTCGTATTTCCACTCCGTACCAACTCGGAGTTGTCTTACGTACCTACATGATATCCTCAACGACCGCAATAAAATCGCTATTTATAACCGTAATAAACACTTAGTAATATTAGCTTTAATTCGAGTATTTTGGTATGATATCGGTTACTTTTGCATTTTTATATCTCTAAGGAACTGATAAAATTGCATGGAAATAATTGGATGCCAACAAGATAGAATAATGATTTGTTATGATTATGATGATAATATAGATTTGATCGCAGTGGCGTGCGTAAGATTAGAAGCTAGGGCTTAAAGCATCGGTTCAGTAGGTGCCTATTTACTGACAAGTCATAATGAAAAATAAGCATTGACCTATTTTAACTAAGTAGGGTAAGTAGTGGTTTTATAACCTGCACGCCACTGGATACTTTTTGAGAAGAGTGATTGATGAGTTTCTTGCCAGTTTTTTTTTTCAGTAGAATCTGCTTTCCGTTCTGGACCAGTGATAGTTCGACAATCATAAGCGACTGTTAGGTAGACCAATTTTATAATAAAATAAGTAAATTAATGTATTCAAAATACTCTCCTATAGACAGTAAAGGTCAAATTGAATTTTTCTTATTTAACCTTTCTACAACTTTCAAATATAAGGCATATTATATAAGTTTTCTACCAGTAGAGGCATAAAAGTACTGCTTACCCTAGAAGGTAGCTCGTAGTAGGTGGTAGTAGTAGGTGGTAGGCTCGGTGCTCATTTTTTATCATGACCTGTCAATAAATAAGTACCAACTACCAACCTAATTAATGCTTACCCTGGCTTTGAACCCTGCTAGCCACTGCTCGTACGTAACTAAAGACACTGATACCTACAAATATGTATAATAAATTGAAGTAAGTAGGTAGGTAGATACCTTATTATGTATAAGGTGTGGTAAATTGAAGATGCAAATAGGGTTACCACCATTAAACTATAGTGGTAATAACTACTTACCTAGTAACTATTCAACTGAAGTTGTATCTGGGATACCCAATAGGTAAAATTAGTCGTATTGCGTCAGTAGCCTGAGTATACAATAATAAATGCGACCCAATATTGGTTATATTACATGTGTTTGTTATAATTCAGCAGAAATACCGTCCCGATCCTGATTAGCCTAGAAATGAGCGCTTTGTCAAAAGCCAAACCTAGGCTTTTGCTTGACGAATTTTTGATACCTACGTCATACAGAAGTGAGGGCCTGAGCCAATCGTACTACGCCTGAGCCATTTCGGGTAGGGAGAATAGACTAGAAGTTTACTACAAAATACTGAACAAGGAAAAACTGATTTTTGTCAACCCTACGATTTAAGAGGCATGTAATTGTAATACGCGATTCGATTCAATAACACAAAGGCGCGGTTACGTTTCTCGCGTATAAATTAGGGGATGATATTAATCAGGATAACGTAACAGCCTCCACTTAACGACATTACACGGGAAAATAGATGACTGTTCTAATTAAGAGGAAATTAGCATGCGTGTAGATAAGTCGATCTTTGTGTTATACAGGACACAATAGTAAATCGGCTTTAAATCTATTTTGGTATAAGTTCGAACATCGCCTCTTGATATCATTATAAGCCAAAGGAAAGCCTGCTACTTTAAAGGAATCCATCTCTTTGTTTTCTCATAGAAATGATAAATATGAGCGATTATTTTCTCAATACAAAAATATTATAATATTTCTATACCTATTTAAATCTTTAATACCCGACCCAAAAAGAGGGGTGTTATAAGCTTGACGTGTGTATTTGTGTATCTGCCTGTGGCATCGTAGCTCCTAAACTAATGAACCAATTTTTTTTTTTTTGTTTGAAAGGTGGCTTGATCGAGAGTGTTCTTAGCTATAATCCAAGAAAATCGGTTAACCTTCACTTGTCGGGGGTTATAAATTTTTAATTTACACTTGTTGTAACTGTTCTTTAAATTACATAATTAAATTATCAATTGTGATTTGAAAAATCAGATCTTATGCGCTAAGTACTCGTACCTAATTAGACAGAAAAGAATATTTGAAATAAAGAATTCTCAATTGTTATTCGTGTTATAACTTATAATGAAGAAAGAAATTAACGCCAGATAAGATAAAATTAGCGTGCCGTCAAGGGGGAGCACGGAGATAGCCAAATATATTAAGGGCGCTCTAAAGGCTGAGGATTCTTACCTGAAAGCCTGCGTGGAAAACAAGCCCAACGAGTCTCGGCGGGACTCTTGTAAACCGCTGTACTTTGTTTATCTTCGTCGTAAAGCTTTTGTTCTCCACCTCGATACGATACTTACCATATTTTAATATTTCTCGCTTTGTTTCCTAAAATATTATCAAGAAACATCGACTGTTAGTTGGTACCTATAAATGTATTCACTGAACAAGCATCGCTAGGCGGCTAGGCCAAATAAACTGCCAAAAAATAATAAATATTTTTGAGAATTGCTGTACCTTCTAAAAAATCTTTAGGTTAGGTTCTGTGGACTTAGGAAATTGGATAAAATGTGAGATAGTCCATATTAATATTATATGATTAGGCAAGATTGGTTTGTTTGTTTGTGACCGATAAACTCTGAATCTACTGAATCGATTTCAATCATTCTTTACCCATTAGAAAGCTATTTTATACAGAGCGTAGGTACGAATGCGGGCAAAAGCTATAACAAAATTAATTATATAATTAGTTAAAGCAATAACAAAATTAATTACTATATAACTAATTATTGCTAACTAATTAATAGCTAATTAATTGTATAATTTTTGAAACTTACGGAATCGATAGATGGAAGAGGGTCAACTAACCAAAACACATTTAGGTATAGTTTAGATTTTTTATTGTTAATTGAGGCTATTACTAATGAGTTTTATTTAACTGGCTTATATTTAATAGAAAGTTGCAATAAATACTAAATTTTTCCACGTAGTTTACAAGCAGGTAGATTTTATTTAGGTAGGTATAATGCGTATAAGGGCACTTTATGCAATTATTATTATATATAACTACAAATATCTTTTACAACAAATAAAAACTCCTGCTTGCATTTTAAGGGTTCCGTAAGTACTCAAAAAGAAAAAAGGAACTCTTATAGGATCACTTCGTCGTCCGTCTGTCTGTTAAGACCCTTTTATAGCCCAACGTCTTACGGCATTAATAAAGTGAAAATTCCGAAAACCATAACTTCGTATTCATATCTCATTAAAAGTTGCAATTATATACTTATATTTGCAGTTGGAGATGATTTAAGCATTGAAATAATTACACGTGGGATACGTGGTGCCAAAGCACGGAACCCTCAGTGTGCGCGTCCGACTCGCACTTAGCCGTTTTTTTATTTACCATCAAATGATGGAGGAGCTCCAAGATGTAAGCCACAGTCAACTTCGTGGCGGCTGCCGGTGATGCAACTGGCATGATCGCTGGCTAGGAAAACAACCATTTTCGCTACATCCTCACTGAAAGCACATTTCTTCAAAGGCATTGAAGCAGCCATCCCTGAGTATAGACCCTTATTGCTTTCTTCATCAAACCCGGCCCGCTTAAACAACTCCGTCTCAACGGGGCCTGGGTTCACGGAGTTCACTCTCACTCCTTTACATGCAAGTTCTAACGCAGCACATTTCATAAACATGTCAAGTGCGGCTTTCGTCATGCAATACGGCGTCATAGTTGGTATCGGGACGGTGGAAACTATACTAGATACATTAACGATGTTTCCTTTAGTTTCAATCAGGTGTGGTATGGCTTGCTGACTTAAAAGATACGGACCTCGAATATTCGTAGCGGTTAAAAGATCAAAATTCGTGATATCATCCATGACTCCAGCCATTCTCGTGATTCCCGCGTTGTTCACTAAAACATCCAGTCTTCCGTATTTGTTTATAGTTTCATTGATGATGCGTGCGATGTTTTCTTCTACGCTTATATCCGCGATGATAATTAGTGGTTTGATTCCGCTCGCTTGCTCGCACTGGTCCGCGACACTTTTAAGGTTCTCTACATTTCGACCCACTAACGCTAACTCGGCAGATAAGTTCGCGAAATGTAGCGCACAGGACGCGCCGATGCCAGAGCTTGCTCCGGTGATGAGCACTACTTTACCGGTGAAGTCCATTCTGATCGGTAGTTTGTATCTTACTGATTCATTAAAGGACAGACCGGTTATAAAGCGGTGAATATGCAAACACAGAGCACTTGAGCCACAGAGCTATCGTAATTATCCAATTGATTAATTTATAAAACGTGTTTCCCAATTGATTAATCTACGAAATCTAAGAAATGTATTTTATAGATTAATTAATTGAAAAATTACTAAGTATATAAATTAATATATAAAATATATGTCGAATTAACGAACATCGCTCACAGCTTAATTTGCATAATTAACTTGTTTTACTGACTGTTACAGGTACCTACAGTCTTTGATTCATATTTTAATTATTTTTTAAAATTCATATAGAAATATTCCGATCTGCTAGAAAGTGGCAACGTAGTCCAAAATAGAAGCAGGATGTGCAGTTTTTCTATCTGGCAGTTTTTATTAAATTCGGTATATATATCTACGGGACATTGTCCCAAAAAAGCGGTAGGTAGTGTACATCTTTGCCGTTAGGGTTATACTTGTAACTAGCCACCGCCGAAGCCTTCCATTAACCTAGATCTGACCCAATTTAGAAAGCGTAAATTCCCAACTACTTACTACTGCCGGGAATCGAACCCACTTATGAGAGTGAAGTTGATGAAAGGTGTTCAGGCTAATGAGATCGATCCATTAACGATAGGTACCTACGTGAACAGAACAAATGAACACCTACTAGGAATAAGCTGATTCCAGTTCCATGGGTAGGTAGGTATGGTATGTAGAATAAAAACAAATACATTTAGATACTTTTATTGTAATCATATCGGTACCTATGCAAATAACGACATGTAAGAAGCAATTAAATATATGTACAGTTTACTATGTACACTGAGATCTACATAGAAGCTCCCTAATTTTGGCACTTGCTTTACATAAACGTTTTTACCTAATATAACTGAGAATTCTTATAAATTAAATGTTGACATATTCATTCTTGAGTCTTGAGTCTTGACTAAATAAATATAATAATAATTCAATAAATAATAGTAGGTAATTCAATAAAGACATTGCAATTTTTTTATATACCTAACCTTTATCGTCGTTGGTAAACAATTACTTGTAATAATTAGTATTAATAAATAATATGCAATGTGAAACCATTTGAAAAGTAGGCAATAACTATTAGTAAGTAACTTCAATTCGATTCTTTGATCGATTACCTAATGTGAAAATGAAAGTAGGGAATCTTAATAATATTTGTTCGGCTAATATGTTGAAAAAAAAAATTATTATCATTAATTCATGTACACTTAAGAAATCTAATCTAATTGCAATTAATCGGAGTAGATAAATAAAGAAGTCGTATTATCCTATTTAAAAACTGTTTTTATGTTTATCTATGGCTGTTTAAATTGTTTTAATTATAATGTAATAGATGTTAACCATAGTGACGCACTATTTAAAGTAACATAAAACACCGTGACTGTAACGTCAGACGTAGGTAAGTAAATACTAAATACATAGTATATCTATTATAGGTTAGTAGTTAGCAGTACCTCAACTTGCCTGGAAGTTTAAACAACATTTTTACATGAGTTTTTTTCGATGCAAGTAGGTATATAATATGTACTTTAATATTTAAGAAAAGATAAATATAAAGAAACCTTCGCGGCGAAACGCGTATGCGACGCGATTCGCCGGCGACTGACTCCAGAAGTTAGGATTTTCAGTCATATCATAGATTATAGAATACCAAATAATACATAGTGACTGTTTACATAAATAAAGTCTACCATACCTCTTGATTCACATTAATTAATTTATGTGATTTCATAATTTCGATAATTTCATCCATCCAGTTGTTTCATCTAAAGTAATTAACTTATATTAGCCAGATTACCTGTAAATAATTATTGCCTACTAACATTTTATTTTCACAAAAATATATAAGCAGTTTATGTAAAAACTAAAACTAAAGAACTAAATTAAACGTGAATAATGTTAAAACGTATATATTCTAATTCTAAACAGAAATCGATGATTAAAAATATCACAACCAACTTTCTTATAAATAAGTCCTACAGCAATTAAAGTAGGTAACAAAAAGAATTTTATAGCTTACTGAAAGTAAGCTATCATTTTGTTAATTAGATAATCCAAACTCCAAGCCTAATAATAGTGTACACCTAATTAGCTAAGAATGCTTGCTCCTTGTTTGCTTGCTTTTCCATTTTAATTAAGAGCTGTCCCAAGATAGATAGATAGATGGAAAAACTTTATTGCCCAGAAAACAAGAATATACATAAGGAAACAACATTGTGTGCAAAGCTTACCTTCCAGCAGGCAACCTTTGATGAGAGGGAGAGACAGGTATGTTGGATAGTACAATACATACATTATAGTCTTCTTTCAAGACTAAGATACTGATTCTATGGATGAACGTAAGAGTAGTATATTTTATGTCAGCCTGACTGGGACTACCTACTAGGAGCACTGATTATAACTATTTTTGCCAATAAAGTACAAGTATAAATTACTGACAAAGTACCTAAGTATTAAAGAACGCGAGGATTTTTTATGTTTTATATTTCACGTTTTTCATAGAACTCTTAGTGAGTAATCTAAAGCTATATGGAGCAATCCAAAATCTCCTAGCTTTGTACAAAATCATGTGTATAAACACTGGAGGGAGTGCGATACTGGACGTTTGTTTCTTAGATCGATACTTACTTGATTTTATATTTTATTTTTATTACAAAATATCGGACTTATTAGCTTAATATTTAATAAACTACTTTTAACTTTTATGGTTAATTCAGATCTTTTAGATTAACTTAATTATTATAATTAATTTGAGATAATTATTGCATGTATGGAGTAGAATGCAAGTGAAGAAATTTATTTGTGCAATAAGTGGCATGGGTATGGCATTGTGGTGCTATAAGAATTTTTTTCTTTTTGTTAGGCAAACATTAAATGGTAATTATATGTGAGTATCTACAGCTCATAGAAATGCATGCAGATCGAAGAAAGTATCTAGGTATTAAATATGAGTTGAAATGATTTTCGATAGACATTGTTACTTATGTCTATTTTTTAGGACATTTTTGGTACTTAAATACTAGTTTAAGAATTAACGCTTACGCTAATAATCAATATTTTTCTTTGATACAAAATCGCCGACGCTTAGGTGGTGCGCACTTTGACAATAGATATAGACTAAAAAATTATCGTCTATTGCGTTATAATAGTACTGGAGTTGGTGTCAATTTGGCCAATTTGTATTATGTTGTCAAATCGTGATAATCTTCTGTCGCATGTCGAGAATATGACCTTACAACAGGAGGTGCAAGAGTCACAAAATCTGTAAGATGTGCATGATAGGCATTTTCCATTGCTGTAAAAATTACACCAGTAAAAAATTCGTTTTTTTCATTGGTGTTGAGGCCACGTGCATTCTCAGTAATGCGTAGTGTTCACACGTAACACATCTTGTGCCTCTTGTAAGTAGTGTTGTTTCACCATCATAAATTGCAGATGTGCGTCAACTCCGTGTTAAGTTCCTTTACCTAAAAATTAAAGAATCTATATCCTGATGATCCATGCTTGCCTTATTGTTTTCTCTATCAAAACGTTTTGGAGCTAGCATACCTCGCTCACAGCCATTTCATTATGAACCTCGATCCACTAAAGTACTCCAACGAGCAGTTCCATCCAATATTTACATAGAACATTTCTTACTGACATTTCCTACTAAGTCCAGGTACGTTCGACTCCCGATACGTTTATTTTAGTCGACGTCTTGGGGCTGCGACAAGGGGGAGCATTGAACGAAATACATAGGTAAGTATTAGAATGGCTATTTCAAACTGAAATCGTCGTCTATGAAGATGTCAAAATTTTACGGCACTGAACATCAAGTTGTACCTAAGAAGAAAAAAAAAATTCGGAAAGGTTCGTCTTGTTGGTTACCTAAGCTATTTTATTAGTTACTAGAGGATGCCCGCGACTTCGTTCGCGTGGATTTAGGTTTTTAAAAATCCCGTGGGAACTGTTTGATTTTCCGGGATGCCCATGTCAATTACACGGACGCAATCCACCTCGGTACCAAATTTCATACAAATCGGTTAAGAGGATGGGTTTTTAGGAATCTCGTGGCAACTCATTAATTTTCCGCGATAAAAAGTAGCCCTTGTCCATCCCCGGGATATAGGCGAACCCTATACCAAATTTCGTCAGAATCGGTTAAACTGAAGACAGACAGACATAGAGACAGACACACTTTCGCATTTATAATATTAGTATGGATTACATAGAGGTCGTTGGGGGAAAGGCTTACAAAGGGTTTTCTCTAATCTTCTGTTCAGACCCACCCAAGAAAAATGTTGCACTCAGGTCCACAAAGGAATCAGCGTACCGAACACTTAGGCAGTCATAATATAATATGGGCAACTTGAGCAGTTAGTCATTGAACAAGGTAAGTAGGTACCTACACGAACCGTTCGAGTCACTGAGAAGGGATTATGTTCGAGTAGTCACAGTCAACTGATCAAGCAGTCTCGAATATGGCATTGAAAACAAGGTTGCAATTAGATATGCAGTTGCAGCTTGTAGTAAGTTATAGCGGTTGTAACTCCTCCAATAATACTCCTCTGCTCTAAATAATATTTAACTGTCGCTGCCCCTACCGACTACACTTAAATTACTTGAAATCAGTTACGTACACGCATATGTGTATAAGTAATGAAAAAATCCCAAAACATTGGAATCATTTCTAAAAAACTAATTTAACATACGTATTTATTATTATTTGGAATAATATTATTTAAGTACTTATAGTTTCAATTATGACAGGTTTATTTCTGTTAAAAACGGTTTAAAAAGTTATCTAAAACAAACTAAATAATAATACAAAATCCTTGACCTAAACAGACCTAAACTGAAATTTTAAGGTAGATAGATAGGTATGCACGAAATTAGATCATATATTTTAATTATCGAATTCGACCAATATTTTGGTATTGTTCTTTACAATAATAATACTTAAAATAATTAATCAGCTTTTACTAATAATATTATTATAATTTACAAATTGTATACGTACACTCTTATACATACACGGTTGTGTGACAGCAATATATCAAGTATAAACCATGTGTGTAAAGTTTTATTAGAAAGACTGACTAATTAGTAGGTATTATATACTTAAATATAAACTACATAATAAAATAAATTGCAATCAACGATTAATGGACTTTTAATCTACGAATTTATTATACTTAGTTTACAAAAATACCTCGTACTATCACTACTACACTACAATGAACTATGAAGCAAGTTCTCTACTTTATTAAAATTAAATGTTTGATACGATGTAAATTTATCCTACTACCAGTAAATTTACTTAAAACTAGATTTCCTCAGAGAATGACTAGAAAATAATAAGCATCAAACAATAGACCATTCTTAAAATCACAATATCGCTTGGCAATATACTTAGGTCTAAACTATCCATAACAATTTGAGATCATAAAATCACTTATACAGAATCTAATTCTACACAGCAAGTTTACCCAATTTATTCATAGTTTATCATGACGATCTTATATTAAAATAGGAATCATAAATTGTTTAAAAACCTTGTATTCTTTGACAAAAAAAAAATGGGATAGTTACAATCTTAACTGTTTGTAGAACACTGTTTACCGTAGGTAATTATTATTAATCTTTTATAAGGAAAATGTAACGAAAATGAGATTAAAATCAAAACAATAGTCAACAGTTTCAGACAAATCGTTTTTTCATAAATACGAATTTTATTAAATTAAATTGCAGCACTAAACAGTTTTTGTTAAGCCTGGAACACACAACGTACGACGGAAACTAGCAACGTCGCAGCGTCATGGCACTACAATTCTTCGTATCAGATAAAATGTCTTAGAGCTGCAGCTGTTATATGTTCACCGTCGCGTTATGTTTCGACGCTCCAACCGAATGAAATACCTAATCGAAATAAATCAATTTTACAGGAGATTAAAAAAATCGGACTAGTAATTTACCTTGTCCTTACCAAATCCGTGCTGGAGTTACATAATATATTGTATAAATACTTATTTTCGGTTGTTTTGATTTGGTGTAAGAATTGACTTTTTCCGATTACGTCTTTATTCAGTTGGGGCCTCGGTTTGTTTCGGCCTTTATTAAAGTCTATGCGTTTTTCAGATGGTGTGACTCGTGATCGCAGCGGCGCAGGACGGCAAAGTGGGTAACTTGGAAGCTGTTGGTGGAGCGACTTCCTCGCTCCAGGGTGCCGGTCATCGTATACCCCATGTTGAAATCCGCTTGAGTTACGTTCGTTGTGAGATAAAGCTGTGGACAAACAGACCCGTTAATAAAAGTACTTATTTAACATAAGGATTTTGTTTATATTTACTATCCTTTCTACCCTTTCTCTTTCTTACCCTTACACTAACCCTTTTTAGTAGGGAGTGATGACTGATTCTAAGATAGAAGCAGGCTAACCTGAAAAGCGTATCATCAGTATCATCAAGCCCTCGCTAATTCACTACTGAGCACGGGCCTCTCAGAATGAGAAGGGTTTGGCTATAGCCTCCCACGCTGGCCGAGTTCGGATTGGCAGACTTCACATGTCTTTCATAACATTACGGAGAACTATCAGGCATGCCGCTTCTTCACGATGTTTTCCTTCATTGTAAAAGCTTGCTTAAAACAATCCGAACATGTTGGGAGTTTTAAACATACTTTCCTGCCTTGAACAGAAAAAGAATGTACAAAAATTGATCAACTTGGTTTACGGACACAAATGTTTGTGGGATGGGGAACAAGCCATAGACCCCTAAATTGCCCCTAAATTACTTGATTAATTGAGACGAACCTTTTCGAGCACAAACTTGTTTGGTCAGACTTTAAAGGTCAAAAAGATAATAATATTCTTATTTATATTGTCATTGTCTACCTGACTGCACCGTATAAATACCACAAGATAAATCTGCAACGACCTTGTATGTTATTTCTCATGTTACATGTACCTATATAAATGTTTGTAAAACCAGCGAGAAACCGCGAACTTGGCACCCTTGTGTGGTCGCCATGCAATCTACGCGTTCGAAACGTTTTTGTTCAACGTTTCTAACACGAACCGTTAAGGTTTGAAATGCCTTTCCCACGTCCATGTTTTTTGCCACGTATAACCTAACCAAAGTTACAGTTAAGAGTGAATTATGGGTATCTTCTTCAACCTAGACCTCAACATCTTTATTAAGCAAGATTGTCGTCAAACGCAAACCTATCTCACAATAAAAAAAGATTTATTCCTTTTGTTTGCCCTCACTGTCCTTTATATGGATGGTTGGACTGACGTCTTTTATAGACTGAAAATAGTCGTAACTTAACAAGTTTAACGTGTAGAAGGTACAAAACTGCTGGCTTATTCGAATTTTTTAGTAATAAACTATGACTCAGTTTATTGGCACATAAAACGGCAATGTTACAGCGCTCTTTCGTGAGCTCCAACTATTAACGTTGCAAGACGTTAAATTAGAGATAGGCAAATATTAATTAGGCTAAGTGCGACTTCATTGGTGGAAGTAATGGGAGCACTAAATCTGGGTCTGGCGTGCCTGGTTCATATTCACAGGATCAGAGTGAGTAGGTACCTACTGACACAGTATACTAAAGCCTGGTTTTACGCGGCAATAATACCACACTTTTTTGGATAAAGCGGAATTTACATTACGAAATTAGTGGCACTAAAGTAGTTTCACGACATTGATTCCAGTATCAATTGCACGTGTAAACGTCTCATTTCGTAATACATGCATCCGCTATGTAAATTCCGCTTAAAGGTCATTGCTCATTAGTCATACGGTCATTATGTCAACTCCGAGCGAGGCGATTCGCCGACGTTACGGAGTTGATGTAAGTTGTAAGTAGTTAGCGATATATACCATAGAATTCGATACAAAGAATACTAACCGCGGGAGTCGAGGCGGTACAGGTCGGGTGCCAGGTGGCTCTAATGAGCTATAATCTTCAATCTTACTTAGTACGTAGTGGTGAATAGTGCATACTCTGAGTTGTAAGCATCACTCAGAAAAAAAGAGGTAGGTATACCAGAAATGTTTTAAAGTATCTGGAAGTAATAAACAGATTCTTGATACTTTTTAAATAAGGCTTCTTGGCGCCAGCTACACTGCACTGTAACTTAAATGACACTTTGAAGCCTGAAGGCCACCCGGAAATACGCGATGCCTCGCTTACTACTCGATTTTCTCCGAATAATGTATTTTTGTCCCATTGTCATGCATACGTGCATACATATTCATAAATAAACAGGATAATTTAGTCATATTCAAAACGCAAGAGAAGATATTATGTAGTATATATTTCTTTTCCTGTTTTTTTTTATATAAATCAAATTTAGTACTTTTAACTTGCTTTATTAATAATAAATAAAAAAATAATAAATTACAATAGGTACCTTAAAATCTGCATCAGTCCCTAGGTGCTTGAAGGTTCCCACGATGTAAACTGCATTGACCCCGCTCACGACCATCCGCGCGTGGGTGCTGTGCCTGCGCAAATGAAATATAACATAAAATAGATAACCATCATCATCACCATAATAGGACAAGGTTTAAGGCTATCGTTGTCAACGATCCCCCGTCGATTTCCTACGTATGATATTATTGTTCTCATCTCTATCTGCCCTGGTTCGTGCATTCTCGGTTCCTAGATCGGTACATTTGTGATAACCAAATTTCAAATTGCTGTGATTGGCTGAATTTACCATGCTCTTGCTGCGACAGTGAGTTTGAGCCACTAGCGGAACAATGTTAGCCGGTCAGAAATGATTGCAATTAGTCAACCTGTTTGACGTCCGTGTTCTGTTTTCGATTACAAAAAGAAAAAATTGTTGTTGCAATCATCAATTTTAGCAAATAGTGAAAGAGAGTCGGCCAATCAGAGGTCACAACTACCGTCACACTTTCTGTCACACTATGGCAGTAGGCATACCGAGTAATGAAAACAATTTTTCATTCTGTCTAGGTCGAAGTAGGGTTGCCACCTGGCTCTTTTTGACTTACAGGCTACCACCATCAAAAATACGGGGTTTAGATTTGAAGAAATTTGAAAATTTGAAGTATTTGAAGAAATAGGTGGTGGTTCTCTTTGAAATGCATGGAAAGCCTATTTAGATATTTCAGTTTATTTGTAAGTTTTGTATTTTTTCTCTGTATGTTGCCGTGTCTTGATTGGTGAACTGTGTTTGCAATGTGGTTTTAAATAAAAGATTTATTTATTTAAATAGCTTTTAAAAACTCTTAGTGTTATAAAGCAAAATGTTATACATTTCATGCATACAATCTTTCATTTCAACTTAAAATTACATTTAATTTGTAATTCCACCTTCACCTGCGGCTAATTACCTGGTTAGTGGAATTTCGCCTTTCAATTTGACAGTGAGATAAAATACAACAATAAAAAAGCGCGAGCGCAGTGAGCGTAAGTGTTTTTGGTTCAATACAGAAAAAATTAAAGTGAAAGGGAAACGAGTGTAGCCATAGCAAGATTTTATTTTTAAAGCTTCCTATCCATACTAATATTACGAATACGACAGTATATCTATTTGCCTATCTATTTGTTACCCTTTCACGGCCCATCTTCTTTACCAAAATTTTGGTACTTACTATTCAGAGGTAACTTGCATCCCAGACATTTTTTTTAGGTGGCTTTTTAGCCCGGAAAATCCCCCACGGAATTTTTAAAAATCTAAATTCATGCAAACGAAATTGCGGGGTTTACACCAAGTAATAGAAATTCAAAGCGCGAGTGAAGTGAGCGCGAAATGTTTGATATATTTCCAAAAAAAAATTGGTAAGCAAATGCAAGAAATAGTGTAAGTATTATTTTAGGCTTAGGTTTTTGACGGCTTCCCAGGCGCAGTCGCCATTTCTAAATTTCTGGTCTGGTGGGAGGCTTCAGTCATGGCTAGTTATATGGTTAGTATGGCCCTAACGGCCAAGAAATTAGACTGCATCATCACTTACCACTAGAAAAGATTAAAGTCACGGGCTAACTTGTATAAAAAAAGGCTTACATCCTCAAACTAAGCCCCGCCGCCTTGGCTACGACCATGATCAATATCGAGTGGGTTTCGGCTACGCATTGCCGCAAAAGGAAAATATTCTTTCTACTGGACATAACGTCAGTGTTTGATTTCGCCAGCCAGCTTCTGCTGAATTTGTAAAAAACCGGCCATGCGCGAGTCAGACCCACGCACCGAGGGTTCCGTATTCGGGTATTTTTTCCGACATTTTACTCGAGAAATCAAAAACTGTTATGCATTAAAAAAATATGCATAAAAATAAATAAAAATCTGTTTTAGAATGAACAGGTAAAGCCCTTTCATATGATAACCCACTTGATATATGTAGTTATCTTACTTTGAAAATTGAAAATACTAATATTTGTTCATGAACACATGACAGACGGATAGAAGGACAGATGGACAGACGGACAGACGGAAAGACTGACAGACTGACAGACAACGAAGTGATCCTATAAGAGTTCTTTTTTGCTTTTGAGTTACGGAACCCTAAAAATATTTAGTTTTATTTGCCCCGTATTTTATTTTCATAATTACAGGTTTCTGTATCCTGAAATACGGGGTAACCAGTAAAATACGGGGCCTCTGGCAACCCTATTCGGAAAACACTGTCACATTCAAGTTAATGTCAAATATTTTGTTTTCAATTACAGAAAGCTGCATCAATCATTATTACAATATTTTATTTGTTGTGATTGGCTGAATTTTTGAGTTTCAGCCAATAAACAGACTGTTTGCCAATTAAACGTCATAACAATATAAATGCCAGAAAGTTTAACCAAATAAAACAAACTTAATGAGAACCTAGTGAGAATGCAAACGGCACACAATTTATAATACATATTATGTTAGTCGTATATAATAGATATTATAGTAGTCGTTCACTTTGGTAATAGTCAGATTGTCATCAGTAAAATTGATATTGGTTGATGTATCGTAAATTATTGTTTCGGTGACAAATATTTTTATTATCTATTTATCTTTGAACAGAATGGAATAGAATGAAATGGAATGGAATACAATGATAAATTTTTATTCCTGTAAACTTTTAGGTAAACTTCAAAGTGTTTTTGGATGGTCAGAAAAATTTACCACTGGTTCGGAATGCCGTTCCTACGTTTTCTAGGGTTTCGTACATCAAAATGAAAAAACGGAACTCTTATAGGATCACTTTGTTGTCTATCGCTCTGTCTGTCGTGTGTGTCAAGAAAACCTCTAGGGTACTTCCCGTTGACTCAAAACCATGTTTGGCAGGTAACCTAACTGCGTAATTTTGGGTAGTTTTTTTAATCGATAAAGAAAGTTTGCGACATTGTTCAATAAAAAATTTGGATTCCAACTCCTCAATCCTGATGTTGCAGGGGACCTGACTACTAAAGCTAATGGGATTTAAAAAGTGTCGATTATTAATTGATATTGAAGGTATCTATACCAAGTAAACACTTTGTCGTTGACCTCAACCCTGATGCTGTAAGAAATTGCATTCCTAAATCCTGGTGATCCCTCTGGATTTGAAAAGGATCATCCGTTTAAATATTCTTACGTGATACAGAAACAAGTTGCATCCCGGGGACGGGCTATTACGGAGAGGCAACTTTTGTTCTGGGAAATGAAAGGATCGGGATTTTTAAAAACCTAAATCCACGCGAGTGAAGCTGCGGGCATTAGCTAATTGTAAATCTATTTAGAAGCTACTATAAGATAATAGATAAGGTACTTATTTCCTTATATTTTTATTGTATGGCAGCGCGCGGTTTTAAATTATAAATTGCACGTCCTGTCCTTTTCTGTAATACATTTTTTTCTCAATATCTACCGCTTTATCTCATAGCAAGAGTCCGTAAGACATAATACAGTGAAAATAGGCAAAATATACAATTTTTGCAGTTTCCACGTCAGTACCTGTTGAATTTTTCTAACAGTGTAAGCAGCAGAGCTGAGTTTACCATCAAGTGTTGATATGTGGGTGTTCCATAGAAGCTTTGCATCTAACATTATACCGAGAAACACGGGGTTCTCCTTTATTTTCAACATATGATTATTTATTTATCAATGAATTTATGTCATTTAAGGTCCTGGTATTGGGCAGTGTGAATTCAACACACTTAGATTTCTTTGCATTTGGAAGTAAATTGTTAGCAATAAATCAGAGAGTGACCTGTGATATGGCATTACATATAGTATACATTGTCAAAAATTATAATATTAAAGCTTTGGGTATTGCGTGAGGAATAGGTTGCAAGAGAGTTGCAACTTGCAGGGTTTGATGCATGCGCTATTGCCAGCAAACATGAGACATATTTTTATCTACAGGCAACGTCTACGCATAACGGTAGGTAACGCATACGTCTAACGCAAGTTGAAATGTACCAGTGTATTTAGTTAGACCTATCGACAAGTTTGGAGTTGGGTGCAGTCTAAATGTGGCCCGTGTGTTTAGACTGTCAGTTTCTGTCAGTTTCACGTGTCGTCCCCCGCACTTCACCACCCCGCTTGCACAAATCGAGACAGCACGAAATTTTCAAGATTTCTGGGTGTAATTTCTGGTTTTCGTAGTTCCCACATAATTATAACAATATAAAATATATAACGATAATTTTTCTACTACATAATATTCATTAAATTTTCTAGGTCTGTGGTTTTTCCAAATTTCATTAAATTGCTTCGTTGTCTAGAAAAACGAGCACAAAGTTGGGCCTTTTTTTAAAGAAAAATACAAATCTTTGAGCCCCTGTAATTTTAAAACTACATATTTTTAGAAAAATCTAAAACACCACAGACACAGATATTAGTTTCTAGACTATGTCTGCAAAATTTCATGGACTTTGGTTGCTTAATATTCAAATGAAATGGGAACTACGATTGTATGGAGTAAGTGACGGAGAGAGCTCTGTTAACAACACTCGATATTATAGGTAAATCACTTTTATAAACTACTAGCGACTCGCCCCGGCTTCACACAGACCGTAGTTTGAGAGGAACTGTTCATCAATATATTGTTTTAATGTTTTAACCATTTACGCAGTGCACGCCCCGGAAGCCTTCAGGTGGGACGATTTTTTCCGGCTTTTTAGATATTATCATAGATTATATTTGCAAAATGTACATAAATAATTATATAACCGTATGAAAATGCGTACAGTAGTTCTATGTCCACCTCCTGGATTCAGGCTATCTGTACAAAAAATCTGTATGAATTTAATTACCTACATAATTATGTAAAATGTTTTGAAGCAGAGTTATATTAATAGATCTCCGTTTTAGTATTCGGATACGGAACCCTAAAAACTAGTAAAAAATCATAAATAACTGAAAAACTGATTGTTCTAATCACAATTTTTATCAATCACGAAATTCTCTTTGTTAAAAAAAAAGTGACCCGCGTTATCAAGAAACAGACATTTTTCGATACCGTGCCGACAAATAGGGTTGCGTTCGGTATTCCGATCACGTATTCCAGTTACTAGGGCGCAGATCCAACACGTACGTCGCAACCCTAACAGCCGATGTAATGGCAGCCGGTACTGAAATAGACATACACTGGTACGTTAGAAGAGGTGTACCATACAAAATGACAGTTATTTTTTGAGTGGATTCGTGATGGATCCGAAGGGCCCTACCGAGTGTACCGGAAATTAAAATTGTCACTTTGTGTCAAATGGTCCTCCTATTGAAACTATATTGACAGATATCTCATCACTAACCACTAACATTCAGTTCCGAGTACACTCACATGACGCTCACTGCTGCTATAAGCGCCAAAATGGCGAAAAACTAGTTGCTTTAAAAACAGATCGGCAATCGCAAATCCAGGGTGCTTGTATTAGTAGAGGTCGGTGGCAGCCGGCCATTATTATAGCCCGAAACATCTTACCAGCCCAACGAACTTCCCACGGACGAATTAAAAACCTTTACGCGCACCTTCCCACTACTTTTTACTCGTTATTGCCGACTCATAATGTTTGGCGAAATTTCGTAGAGCTCCTGAAATGGGAGTTTGTGAAATTAGGTGCCGAGAGTATCGCTACGTGCACGGTGTAGTCTCGCTAACTTGGTACTTGCAACGAAACAAAAGGGGAATGAGTTCAAATAGAAGTGCCCAAACGAACGTATCTACGACACGGTGCAAAGCTGGGAGTCGCATTCTCTTTGCTATTTTACAACAAAATAGCATTTTCTTTACTATTTTGTAACAAAATGGGATAATAGAATATACTAGTATACCTACTGTTTTAAAGTTCAAACTAAGTTACTTCCGTAACATCGTCCGTATTTTGGTGACTAAGTAACCAGATTTTTAAGTTGTTTGCTATTTTGTGTAAGTATATGTTACCGTGAAATTGTAAATACCGTTAGATTACAATCTAACAGAATCAATCTCGTGAGATTGTAAACTGTCGAAAGATTGTCGAATCTCTCGTTTATGAGATCTCTATGTCGCAGCGACAGTTTAGTGACTAGTGAAGTTGACGTTTACACGTGCAATTGCTAATGCGTGAAACTTATTTCGTGCCACTAATTTCGTAATGTAAATTCGGCTTTATGATTATATCCATAGGTACTTCCATTATCTATGTGTAGTGTGTCTTTCCTTCTGTCACTCTTTCACGGCTCCACCGCCAAAATCATCTTAATGAAATGTGACAGACATAGCCGTCCTGGTGACGGATGTATATATACGTAAAGGTACTTAGGATGTTTTTATCCCAGAAAATAAAAGAGTTCTCATGGGAATTAAAAAAGCTTTCTACATACGAAAGAAGTCACAGGTAGATACTTTCTAAAAGAAATATAAAGACGGTAGGTTTCGGGTAGTGTTTCGTTCGGTCGTTATATAAATATTAAGAGTTACGATAGTGAGGAAATATCAGTTGGTAGGTACTTAAGTGTAGTCATGCCGTAACTGCACCTTTAAACGAAATAAATGCTAAGAAATCGTAAACCTATAAATATTGCGAACTATAAAGAGATGTTAACGGTGGTTTTATCATGAAATACGCGTCGTTTAGGCAAAATAGTCAGTCCGCAATAATCGTTAACGTTAACAGGCTCCTTACTCCTTAGCTCCCCCTATCGCTGCTGAGAAATCTTTTCGCACAATGCAGTTGTAAGAGATACAACTTGAGGAGATAAAAATTCGTCTATTAGTATTAAATCCATACTTCCGTACTAATATTATAAATGCGAAAGTGTGCCTGTCTTTCTGTCGGTTTGTCTGTCTGCTACCTTTTCACGGCCCAACAGTTTAACCGATTCTTGGTGGATCCTTTTGACGATTCAAAAGAACTTGTAATAGTCTAATTCAATAAAAATATTTTGAATTTTGAATTTGAATTTTGAATTTGGTACAGGGTTAGCTTATATCCCGGGGACGGACATAAGCTATTTTTATCCCGGAAAATCAAAGAGTTCCCACGGGATTCCCAAAAACCCATCCGCTAAACCGATTTGTATGAAATTTGGTACCGAGGTAGCTTGCGTCCCTGTAATTGACATAGGCAACTTTTTATCCCGGAAAATCAAACAGTTCCCACGAGATCTTTAAAAACCGAAATCCACTTGGTATTGCTATTGGGTGTATTGATTGTGTAATGTGTGTTAATACTTAATTAATTAATTATATAGTGAAACCCAACTTTAAAATAAAGTCGCAACCCTCGTTTGTCTGTGTATTCACTTATCTGCTTCGTAGAGTTCAATGCGGTTTTCACCATCTCCAAGAGGGAAGTTTTTACAATCAACGCGAATGAAGTCATGGGAAGCTGCCAGTCAAAGACTCATCATAGTCAGTGTATATATTCAAATTGGGTAGGTACTATTGTACACTTTCTGATTGTCAAAAATTGATGTTAGTTATTTTCAGTAACTAACATCATGAATGATAATTAATTACGTTAACTTAAAATAATTAAAGCTACGAGCTATAAAAACACAATATTTGGTATATCTGTACACTACACAGAGAAATAATACTCAAATCTCCATATCGCGAAATGTAGTAAAGCAAGTATACGAGCTAATAAAGCAAGGTGAAATATTCTGTGAACCAACGGAGGTGTGCCTAATAAATAGTATCTCATTCCCGCTAAGCCCTTTGCCGCGTCGGCCATCTTTATTTACGGCACGTTCCCGCCACAGCTTCTCGGTGCACGTACAGATTATGTCAACGAAAATTACGAAGAATAATTTGAGACAAAAAGGAGGCTTCAATTCAGTACTTGTTTTTATGTTTTAGCCTTTTAGTCTTAACACAGACCACCGATTTTAGTCAGGTGCACGTACAGACTATGTCAACGAAAATCACGAAGAAAAATAAGAAAAAGTAGGTTTCATTTCTGTAATTGTTTTTTAGTTTTAGGTTTAACGCAGATCACTGATTTTAATGAGACAGGTAGGTACCGTATTATTTCAGGAACGGCCGGTTGATGTCAGATTATTACTGCTCAACTCAAATGCACGTAGCCATCAAGAGTGTTAGGATTGACTATTATATTGGTGGTCTGCGAGAGGAATTAAAGTGATACGTTTACTGCCAACGTGCACCTACCGCTCGCCATGGGTACTGACTTAACATAGTTAAATAGTTTTGCCTTTAAAAGTGACCCGAACAATATATGATCCGAATTTCATGTAGGAGAGCAAAAACTAGTAAATAAAATAATGCATAGAAAAGGCCTGTGTGTCTGCTTGTTATCTTCACGGTCCATCCGTCTAACCAATTGTGAAGAAATAGCTTGCAATTCGGAAACGAACAAAGGCTACTTTTATCCCAGAAAATCAAAGAGTTCCCACGGGATTTTTAAAAAACGCGTGCATCGTCTATTAAATGATAAAGTAAAGAAAAGGTCTAAAATTAGTGCTATCGTTTTTACAACGTTATGTGCCCTATGCGCAAAAGGGTAGCATGAATTTTTGTAACTTTTTGACCCAGTCAATTTATAGTGTGTACACCAAATAAGCGCCATATCAAGCAGTTTGTTCATAAGTTACGATACAACGTTAATCTCCCGGCCGTTTGTCATACTACGGTTCAGCACTTGTACCTACCTGGAGGCTGGGAGCTGGCGGTTAATTACGAAAACCACGTTCTACGCGCCGAATGATAGACTGCTTCCTAGTTAAAGCGCGGGAACATTAAATTTTCTTTAAAACCTGCTCTTAGGTGCTAATAGCTTCCCGTGGTAAATTAACATCCGGTGCTGTTGCTGTTTCACTTTTTAATGTTTTAAAAAAGGTAGAAAATACCTAGGTAATAATATGAAATGTTTTTTATTCCGTTACAAGTTAGCCCTTGTCTGCGATCTCACCTGGTGGTAAGTGATGATGCAGTCTACGATGGAAGCGGGCTAACTTGGAAGGGGTGTGGCAGTTTTATTAAACCCATACACCTTTACAGTTTCGATCTTTCTGTGGAAATTTTAATTATGTAGAACCAATAAACAAACAAACTTGTGCATTTTATGTTTCGTATGTTCAGTGGTTATTTCCTTTACCTTTTTTATGTTTACCTGGTTTATTGTCGTTAATAAAAGCGTACTTAATCATTATTTACTATAATATTGTATGTAAATAGAGAAGGGCAGTCGTATTTACAAGGTCGACCTTGTTTAAGTCACTGAGTGAGTTTACGAGTATGTAAGTTATATGAATGCTCAATGTGACCAATAGGTACGGCTCTTATAGAAGTTGTATCTATTGCAAGGAATTGTATACAGGCATTTTGCGGAAGAAATCGTCGCCGTCGTACTCCGTAATGTAGATTTTTTTTGTACAGAATATCCTGCTACCGTCAAACTGTGTGTCTGTACCTTCTAGTTCCAGCTACTTCGACCACTTTGCATCTCGACCGTCGCCACCAACAAGGCTTCAGCGTCCAGTAAGATGAGGAGGCACTCCGCGCCCAACCTTCCTCAGGAAATAATAGCACCTGGCAACAAAGATACAATTTATCAATAAAATCTTATTCACCAAACCACCTATGAGTAATTTTACATGAGTATATCTTTTTAATTAACGAGCAAAAATTATTATTAATAAAGATTCCTCAATCGTAAAACAAAACGCTAAACTTTAGGGCCCATTCAAATAAATAAACATTCCTCGCAATTGCAAACGAAGAAACTTAGTTCTGTCTTTCATCGTGCCCTTAGGCAAAGACTCCATGAAACATTGGGAGTGAATTTGCCAAATTAGAAAACTTTGCCAGGCTTTCGACGGCGGGTTGAAAAATAGCTTTTTGACTAAAACTAATATTACCGGCCAGAAACAAAACATCGGAGTTGTAACGAAGTTGTTGCAGCGCTCGAGTTTACAACCGCGGGCGATGGGAGTCTAATCCGTTCGCTTCGCGTTTTCGTCGAGGCAAAGTATTTCCTCTCGCAGAGTCAGCGATAACGCAAACGTGGAAGCATATTGGCTGGTAGACTCGTACGCTCGATTGCCTCTCGACATTCCGTTCTCATTTTCTTCGTCGCGACTTGAACAATATTTTTTTTTTCTCCTTAGGAGTTTTCCTGCTTTCGACAATATTGCGCCGGTTTCAAAGAGGCGCACTCGTGAGGGATGAAATCGGTTTCACGTCGAGTGAACACACTAATGATTGGGTTCCGGACACGGGGACGTCTCGTGCGGGGACAATGCCCGCGGAACCCCGGTGTCGACCCTTTGACGACTGACTATTGTTTAATGGTTTTAAAAGCGTTTCAATGTTACCGAGTTTGAAATGCAAAACGACTATGCGAAACTTTTTTAAGGTTCGCCCGCGTAGCTGGCTGTAGGTAGACAGATGCATGTGGAAACTACATGTTACAAAAACCTTCAATTTAAATCTGAGTTCTAAGTTTACAATAATAGGTTAAAACGTTATCTTTCAAGTGCTTTTATTCATCAAAATCACTCAAGCATCTAAAGCAAAGTAGATATAAATAAAAAAATACAACCTACTTTAATGAGTTTTGACCCAGACAAATTAAGGTGTGCAAGGTTTACAGCCTGTCGATAATTATGTCGTATAGGAACAAACATAAATTGCTTGCACAAGTTTATAATTGATACAGCCATCTTATGTAAAAATAATATCTTATGTAATAATAATGTTATCTTATATAAAATATAAATACGTAGTATAACAGGAAAAGACCTAGGTTATAATTTTATTGAAATAGAACCAATATTTCAGCACAAGTAAATCAAGCTCTACAAGTACGTCATTCAAAGCAGACAGACTACTCGAACGAGGCGTTTAAAATTCAAAAACCCTTTGCGGTGGGCAGAGACACTTTTTCACAGACCCATTGCCATGTCACCGCTGAATGAGAGACCCTGGAGAGACCAATTAAAAGGCGTCCTTGTAAACACTCGATCAATTAACTTCGCCCAATGCCATCGACGTGAATCGACGTACGGTTATTATTTTAATTTATTCATTAAATTTTCAATAGCGAGTATTTATTGAGATGGTACAATTTTACACACTGATTCACAATATTTTACTGAGGATTAACTTATAAAATGATAAGTAGAATGGAGGACGTTTTATATCAGTGTTGAGCACATATAGCTCATAACATATAAGTATTTAAAAAACCGACTTTGCAAACCACTACAAAGTATAAAATAATCATTTTGTTTCTACATGTGTAGGTTATATAGGTATGTTGAAGTCGGGCGAGCTTCGCGCTTTGATTTCTAAGTAGGTACCCAATTAGTTTCTTTTATTTTGCTGGCCTAATTTTTTAATATTTTTTAATCTTGTGGATTTCGTTATCACAAAAGTTAAAACATTTCATGAGGAACATATTATGATAAAAAGAAAATTACATTTCTATTCTAATTTATTTTATTTATAAATTGTGTTTCTGTAAAATTAAATTATTTTCATAGAAAGAAAAGTTCTGAGTCACTAACTAACTCATCAACATCCAGCCCAAACCCTATAAACTAGAAAATTGAAACAGAGGTTCCCGTTATAATGTAGACAAGAAATAAGACCGAATTTTGGCGGAATTTCTAGTTCTATACATGTGTATATAAACTTCATAACATAGGTTAGATTGATGCATCAACCATGTTCCTCGTTAGTTCCTGTTTTCAATTTGAACTGCAAACGTCTGTAGTTAACTAATCTGTACTAATTGGTTATTGCATCACCCGTGATGGATCGGGAAGGTCAGACGGCGAGCTTTATTAGACCTAATCGATGTACAGTGTAGGAATTGATCAATCCATCTATGTTTACGTACCTACTTAGAGTCTAACTAGCTGATACTCGTGCTTCGTCCGTGTAAATTAATTTAAGTTTTTAATTATTATTATCATTTTCATGCAAAATATCACGTCGATCCGTTGCTCTGTTGAGGAGTGATTGAAGTACAAACCAATAAAAAAGCACACTATCGCATTTACAATATGGATAGTGAATTGCAACAGGCTCGTATTCAGCACAAGCATACATTCATACTATCCATACATACTTCCATACTAATATTATAAATGCGAAATGCGTCTGTCTGGCTTTCTGTCTATCTGCTAGCTTTTCACTGCCCAACAGTTTCACCGATTTTGATGAATTTCGGTACAGAATTAGCTTACATCCCGGGGACAGACATAAGCTACGTACTTTTTATCCCGGAAAATGATAGAGTTCCCACGGGATTCCTAAAGATCCATCCGTTTAACCGATTAATATATTTCGGTACAGAGGTAGCTTGCGTCCTTGAAACTGACATAGGCAACTTTTATCCCGGAAGATCAAAGAATTCCCACGGGACTTTTAATTCGCACTGGGCCAGCGTGGCGGACTTTGGCCTAAATTCTTCTGAGAGGAGATCCGTGCCCAGTAGTGGGCCGGTAAATGATTGATTACGATAAATACCTACTAATATTATAAATGCGTAAAAACTTACGAATTAAAACCAACCAGCCTCCCAGTAATTTACTCGTAAGTAAATTGCATTATGTAAGTATGTAGGTAGTTATTAAATTGTATGACGCAAATTAAAATGCCGCCCACAGGATTTCGCGATAAATTAAGCTGTACTCGTTTTCAGCAACAGTTATTTTTCATTTGATTGCGAACACAGATCACTCCAGCAGATAGTCACGTCCAGGTGCTCGACGCCACTCCACTCTTGGCACGAGTCGACACCCATGATACATTATAATACTGGAAATGCTCTCCAAAGTAATATTTTGTGTCTTTCCTTAGTGTCTGTCTGTGTGCCCGATCTTCAGCTTTTCACGGTCCATCCGTTGGCCAGCGGGGTACAGACAATGGCTAATAAATCCATACTAATATTATAAATGCGAAAGTGTGTCTGTCTGTCTATCTGCTACCTTCTCAGGGCCCAACAGCCGATTCTGACAAAATTTGGTACAGGGTCAGCTTATATCCCGGGGACGGATATAGGCTACTTTTTATCCCGGAAAATCAAAGCGTTCCCACGGGATTCCTAAAGACCCAACATAACCGATTTCTATGAAATTTGGTACCGAGGTAGCTTACGTACGTCCCTGTAATTGGCATAGGCAACTTTTTATCCCGGAAAATCAAATAGTCCGCACGTGATCCTTAAAAACTTAAATCCACGCGGATGAAGTCGCGGGCATCCTCTAGTAATTTATATTATAATAAGTACTTCTCATACTAAGAGGAGACCCGTGCTCAGTAGTGAGCTGACGATGAGTTGATGATGATACTGACTTCTGGAAAGTGTCTCTCTTTTTCTATCTCTGATATCTCGTCTTCTATGACCCCGGAAGTTGCGGGAAGCTTTGCTGCGCGATTACACCTGTAAGTTTTTACGTACTCACTCCTAGCTTACTTAATTAGTTGACAGCAAGTTCATTAAGGTAAATGTAAGAGTATTTACATTACTCGTAGTAAAGTCGTAAGTTAATCATGTAAGCTACTTACTTACTTACAGGTGTATTCGCGGCCTTAAAATATGAAGTGATAGCATTATTTGGTCAAGCCATAGATTTACAATCGTCTTACCTACTGACGTAAGGGCCGAGCAATTACGTTCACGGAAGTGGCTTAGCTAAGGTTAAAAATCAAAAAACATTGAGACTTTTTGTGGGTTTGATAATTATAATATTAACATTAATCAAGGCCTTTTCACTAATTTTTAAGAGGCCCACTAATAAGTTATGCCAAAAAACTCATTACATCATAGTTACGCTTACAAAAACGACACAAAAAAGTGGAAGACGGTGAAGATGAAAAGACAATGACTAGGTTAGTTCTGATCAGGGTTTAAAGGATATTAATAAAGCTGTTAGAACTGCAAGAGGCACAAAAATGACTTATTTCGTTTATCCACCCTAAGAACCATCCTAAGATGTACCTACTCGGAAACGTGTGTCTATCTATCCTACCCGGACTAAAAAAAAAGATTCCGACGGATTGAGAACCTCCTCCTTTTTTGGAAGTCGGTTAATAATATGTACAAATTCCATTGACGGGACGGATAAATGGACACGCGTTTCCGAGTTTACACCCTAGGATGGCTGTTTTAGGGTGAATAAACGGAATAAATGGAAAAAACTTCACGCAAAGCATTTTCAATATATGCCTACTGAAAATGAGTTTAGGAAATTAGTACAGTTAGCAAGCATAATATCATAAAGCTATAAAAATTATATGACAACAAGAAAATAATACGGTTTCGCAATGTGATGTGTATCTAAAAATTATTTAGATATTATTACATGCTCAACAACGATTAGTGATTCCCTAGTTTATGCGTTGCAGTAGGTAACTTTGATGGATAAAATATATTGAGCATCAATAGAAGAAATGTGTTTGTTTAAAGATGATAATAGAATAAATATAATCAATCAATCAATCAATTTATTGCAAATTTGGGTATATACATTGGTCTTAATCTAAGCTTATAATAAGAACAGCCAAATTTAGCCTTACGGCATGCAATATTTTACACATTTAAAGTCAAATGGAATAAATACTCAGTTTCATATGGATAAGTTTGGTAAAAGTGTAGTATTGAATTATATCTCAGGTAGATGGTACCTAAATTCTTCTTGATAATAACACATTTTATTTAATTTTATGTTATTAAAATACAAGATGAAGATATTTATCAGCTTGAAGTTACTAAGAAGATTAATGGGGAATAATTAAAATCAAATCATACATAATTAATTTCTAAAGTACGCGTTATTTCGCTTTGTTTTAGAGTATGAGAGAACGAGTTTCTATAGAATCTTCATTCGATATCTTCGCTTTGGTAGAAAAATGTTAAAAAAATAATTAGATTTTAGGATCTTCAGGAAAAGGAAGTTTTGTACACAAAAAAAGAAGTCTCTCATATCAAAATAAAAAGACAAATAACAATATAACAACAAAATAAATATCTACTAGAATAATAAAACATTTTTCAAATTAATGCAATGAGCTTTATTCGATCCTGTTAGTGAACGATAACCGATCTAACGTTAGTAATATTCTGTGATAAATATTTACCGAAGCTTAGTATACTATATTTGAGAATTTTCTTTATAATATTTTTCCAATGCATATGTCATTTCCAGCATGACAGCAGTAATTCCTAGTCAAGTGCAGTTTGGAGGCCCGAGCGCCCGTAATTGGATTATGGATTTCGTCTGGACTACGAATACGACGTGCGGATTACTACTGCCTAAGGGATTCCCGGTGTCACGACTCACGGCTCGCGACTTACTGCATATAAATGCTATAAAAATGTTCCTAGTGTAAATCCTTGATTTCTTTTTAATATTTTTACAGCTGCAGTAGTTCTGGAACTAGTGAGTCTATGCAGCGACTTGGAGGATTTCACGCCTCAAGGCCGAACAGACTGATCTTGACGAAATATGTCATATATTTAATTATATGATATTTCATTCCCGTGGATATGGGTTTTTAAAAATGCCGTGGGAACTCATTGATTTTCCGGGATAAAAAGTTGCTTATGTGCTAATCCAGGGTATAATCTATCTCCATTCCAAATCCGTCCATTAGTTTTTGCGTGAAAGATTAACAAACATCCATACATACACACAAACTTTCGCGTTCATATTATTAGTAGGCTTGCACCTAGCAGACGGATTATTAGTTATATTTAGGTATTATTATATCTACTTTTTATATCGGAATATCAGTGTTGCCACGAGCTTTTGAAAACCCAAATTCACACCGATGAAAATGAGAGTACCTATCGTCTAGTATCACACATACTTTTATTTACATAATTATATTATAAAGTAAGTATAATTATTATTATTATAGTAAGTAGTAGATGATGCCCGCGACTTCACCCGTAAGATTTCAGCTTTTTAAAAATTCTGTTATTTTTAGGCAATCAACTAAGAACCTATATTTTTTGATCCCTGGTCAAAACACATCATGATTGGCCTACATCCCTCGTCTCCCTTAGGAATATAATATACGAAAATGTCTACTTCAATCCCACACGTCCTCAGAGGACGGCGATTGCGACAGCTTATCACACTTTTATATCGAAAATATTGTTTGTTCGATTAAGATAGTTTACTTAGGTTCTGGACGCTTGTAAAAATTGATTTATGGCGTGTTGAGCCATGCGTGACGCGAATCGAGTATGAGATTAGTTTTGTAAGTAGGTAGCTATATTGTATTTAACATACAATATAGCTACCTACTTACAAAACTAATATTGTATGTTAAAGTTTACAAGTTTTACGAAATATATTTATTTCATTACGTTCAATATTTTATTTTCATTATTTATAAGGTACACTTACATGACATGACATGTAAATTATTTATTATTGTAAGAGTGCAAACTTCAAATACCAAGTATACACTGAATTAATATCGTCGACAAGTATAAATTGAATAACACCCCCGACATGTGAAGGTTATAGTAACTAGAAAAGAGCTGATAACTTTCAAACGGCTGAACCGATTTTCTTGGATTAAAGCTAAGAACTTTCTCGATCAAGCCACCTTTCAAACAAAAAAAACTGAATTAAAATCGGTTCAATAGGAGCTATGATGCCACAGACAAATACACACTTCAAACTTATAACACCCCTCTTTTTGGGTTGGGGGTTAAAAATGTGGTAACTTAACTAGCTAGAGTGAAAGCTACCGGTTAATAATTTCATAATATGAATACAATGGCAGGTATCAGAACAGTAGGCATAGGACAGGTGTTTAGGTACTAGATTGCGTTTCATTAGCTACTAGTCAACGACCCGCACCTTTGATTGCCCGGACGGTAAATACTGGTTTAAACGGTTTCAATTGCCTCTGAAGTTTCATTATCCTGTACATTTCGCAAAAGCGTGGATTATAAAGTAAGTAAATACAAACAAAACAGGCTTGTATCGCTAAACTGTATACTTAGTATAGGGGCGGCGATGATTTGAGAATTATAAAATACTTAAGTATACTCTCTACTACTCTAGAGAAATAAATTTTGTACTTTAAAAATATTAGATAAAAATATATACCGATAGCCATAGTTGGGGACAAGCCCGCGTCGAAGAAATGCAATTTTCTCCGAACGAACTACCTACCTACTATTAAAAACCGCTTTGTAACGAACTCATCGCAGATGCAGATAGAAGTATTTAAGTTTTATCTATATTATGTTCGGAAGTATCGTTGAAACTAGTAAAGGGAGCAGCAACATGAAGTTTCAGTGTAGTTTCCTCGGTTTTAGGGTTCCTTACTCAAAAGGTGCCAGTGGGTCTCAGTCCGTTCGCCCGTCTATCTGTTTGTCAGTCAGCGGGTTGAATCCATACCGTCATAGGTATAGATTTGTTCACATCGCCGCAAAGACATGATTACATTTATATCACTGTATCGCCGCTATAACAACAAATACTTGCTAAAAAATTCTAAATAGCCACCATGTAGATTAACATAAATTAAAAAGTACATAATCATGTGAGATGGTACGGAACTCTTTGTGTGGGATTCCGAGTCGCACTTAATCGGTTTTTTACTAAAGTTTGCTGTAACGATCACCCGTAGCGATCTGGCAGTCGTTAAAACCAGGCTAAAGTGATGCTACGACTGACGTATCGAGATCAGTTTCGAGATGCTGCATCAGGATTGAGAAGTCGGAACCTGGGGTAAACGTAATTGTTATGGAGATGAAATTCGTGTGCGGAATTCCTTAAGAACCCGATCAGTATACCTAAGTAATTAAATGAACTACTGTCGCACGATATATGAAACAAATAATACGAAAGTGAAGCTAAATAAAAACTATTATATACAGGGTGTTTGGTAATTAGTATATAAAGACGACACGTACCCATGCTACTTTGATCTGATAAATACAATGATGAAGTATAATGACGAAATAAAATTATAAAAATTTCCATACAAAATTTGGCCAATACTGACCAAGTTGGTACAGAATCCAGCACCAGTCTATCAACCAATAAAGAATTACTTTGCTGGAAACCCTCATAGCATATACATGGAACGCCGCATCACTACTAAACTGCCAATTTGTAGTTCGATGACGCGACAAAGGGTCGCATCGGCCGCCGCTCCCGTCCGTTCTAACTCAATTCCGCATCCACTAGCAATTTGTTCACAAAGACCGTTCTATTCATTTCAATGTATATTTTGTCTATGATCGCTCGGGGGTTTTTCCGAAGACAAATCCGTGGACGATTTGTCTGACCGAGCTGGAGTGCTTTTGATTTGATGTGGGTATTTGAATAGAGACCTTTCCATCAAACGTAGAGCGACTGAAATGGATCATAAAGTAGCGTTCTAAAAGTTCTAAACTACCTTTGGCCAGTCTTTCGTTTTTATTTCGATAAGGAACGTCATTTGATAGACGCAGTCTCGAGAATATAGCATGCAGTGCAGTGAAATATATGTAGAGCGTATAGCCTAGTCGTTATACGTCGGTGCTATGTTCTTTTTATAAATAATTCAATATCACTTGCTTTAACAGTGAACGAAAACACCGTGAGGATAGGTGCATGTCTGACATTCCTCCATAATGTTCTCAAGGGTAGGTATGTGAACTCTGCCATTCCGCACTTGGCCAGCGTCGTGGACTATGGCCAAACGATTTTAATTCTGAGAGGAAACCGTGATACACCATTGAGCACGGGTGGATTTGATAGCATGCAGAGCGGTAGAGCATAGATTGCGAGATGATATTAGTAAAAAAAATTCAAAAGAAAAATAGAGCCGACTTCAAAAACCAAAAACACTAAAAAGTAGAAAATAATTTTTGTTTAGCTACACGTGTAATGTACCTAGGTATGAAGTCGAGCGAGCATAATTTAAGCGAGCATAATAAGAACAAAATTAGAAATCCAAGAGTGAAGCTCGCCCGACTTCATACCTAGGTACATTACACGTGTAGCTAAACAAAAATTATTTTCTACTTTTTAGTGTTTTTGGTTTTTGAAGTCGGCTTTATTTTTCTTTTGAAAATTTTTTATTTCACAATTTTTAGTGGCCCCACTGTACTATAATATGCTATGCCCAGTTAAAACCCTACTATTTATTACTAAGCTATTACACTGATCGCGAGCAATTTGCGCTTATCCATTGAGGAGTTCTGTTCTCCATCTCCGAAGATATTCATCAGATCTTCACCAAATTTATATGGGACCAACTTGCACAGTATACCCTTTCAAACAAAAAAAAATATTTCCAAATCGTTCCAGGGGTCTTTGAGTAATCGGGGAACATACATAAAAATTAAAAATAAAAATAAAAAAAAGATCCCGACGAATTGAGAACCTCCTCCTTTTTTGGAAGTCGGTTAAAAATAAGGTAACGGGATCGTGAATCAAAGTTTCTGCGCACTCCAGAACACTCTCTAAAAAATATTGTAGAAAAAAATAGGAAAGCAAATTTTACTAACAAAAATGTTCTAGATATTACAGGAATATGTTATTAAATTAGCTAGCGAGATGCTCGTAAAGTAGCGAACCTTATTTCCACGCGGATTAAGGTGCAGATGTTCGTTAGTGCAAAACTTTTGTTATACCTAAGGACGTTTTGCACGAGCCACCGCACGGTACGATTTGCGGCCACGATACACACGACATACGACACACTGCACACGACGTGACATTCGTACGTCTTTCCGGCTTCCGCGAGTGACGATTCCACAATGACACGGCAACTGCGTTTTGTTGTTTTCACGTTTGCATGCTCGTCATGGGATCCAAATTTAATCGCCGGTAACTTCTTGCAATTTTGCTTTACTTATTAAAAAGGAGGGGATGCAAAAAAATGTATATATCCACTTTTGAAAAATAGGGTAGTATTATGTTGATGTGGTGTCGCAAGTCGTGTAGTGCGTCGTTAGCAAGTTCATACATCTGCTATATCATCGTCACCGCAAAAACTTATAACAACATAGCGGCACCAACAACATAGTCAAAACGTTGCGGCGTCTATAAAATGTGCATCGTGCTGCGTGGTGTAATGAGTATCATTCAACAACAAGACACAGATTCATATAAATACAAGTCGTAGAGCCTCCATAGCTCAACGGTTGAAAAGCGGACTAAACTCCGAAAGGTCGGCGGTTCAAACCCCACCCGTTGCACTATTGCCGTATCCACTCCTGGCACAAACTTTACGCTTAATTGGAGGGGAAAGGGGAGCATGATTAGCATGGCTAGTATTCTTTTATAAAAAAAAACGGCGCTCGGAGTCGTCATCGCATTTTATCGTGTCGTGCGCTGACTAGTGGAAAACGGCTCTTACTGTAACACGATAGGAAATTAAAACTCCAAAGGTTAGCCGAGACAATTAGATTGCCGGCAATATATTGGGACAACAAATTAATTTCGGGCAACCGGAACTTTAATAGGAGGGTAAGGGCGGAATAAATGGGAACAAATAATTAGATTTGCGGTTCAATTTTCGATTGAGCATTGGTATTTTTCTTACGGCGTTGCTATGGTAACGGGGTTGTAACATGTGAGTCCAGAGGACATTTTGACGAAGGGTGACGGGCTTATCAGATAATTGACTGTCTTGCGACGCAACGCAGGACAACTCCATCAAACCCTTCGTGATTATTTCTTATATCTTACCTACGTGACTTACATTTCTGAATATGTATGTATGTATGTTACGTATATACTTTACTGCATCACGAAACACAAATGACAGGTTACAAAAAAAAAACTTAAAATGACAGGTTACAAAAAGGTGGTCTTATCGCTAAATAGCGATCTCTTCCAGACAATCCGCTAGGGAGAAAACGAACAAATAGATTAAGGGAGGAAACAGTGATAGAAAGCTTTTTTTTTATAAAAAGTAGTTATCATAGTATCAGTATCAGTCAATCAGATAATGAACCATCTAGATGTACGTCATCAACAGCATTTACATCTGCGTGACGTACCGATCAACTCAGATACCTAATATTCGCCGTTTCGTATCGTCAAATGCATATACTTACTGCTGGTTCGGAATACTCTTCCAGCAAGAAACTCAACAGTTGCTCCACTTGACCACTCCCGGCCGCCCTGTTTTATTTGTAGCTTTAAAAGGATTACACCGGATATAATCTGTTGCAGAATATATTTTGCTGCCAACTGTCGCTTCCACAAAAATGAAAAATTGTCGGAAGTGATTTAAGACTTCAGTAAAAACAGAGTTAATGTATGAAGCTACTCGTAAAGCTGCAATTTCAGTATCATTTTACCCATCGTAATTTGGACAAAATAATTGAATACAATTTTTTCTGGTCACTGAATTTATCTACGTTGGTACCACATTATATCAGAGACATAAATTTATACGTATTAAGCAGCTTTTACGCACTTTATTATGTTGAAAAGGAAAAATACAGTCCGAAACATTTTTACGATTATGCAATATAAAAATCGATTCTTATTTTATTAAAACAATTCATGATAATAAAGGATAATAAATTCAATAAAATAATTTCGACCACCCTTTACCAAAAGGTAGTTTTTTGCACCCTAACTAGAGTGTAAATTACTTGTAGGTATATCGATATTGGTCTTCTATACGCGAGCTAACAATGTCATTATTGCAGTCATCAGCAAAAAATTGGAAATGATTGAGCGGTCGGTCGGCGCCGGCGGTCCGTTCTCGCCGTGAAACGAGCTTGATGTCGGCAATATTGGAAACAGGCCACGTCCCGACTGGGCTGCGACAGGAAATGAAACAAACATACCTCTTCATTTAAAAGCTTCTGCATTTTTCAGAATTTCAGTGCGAAGTAGCGTCGGCCCGGTCAATCGGGCGCGGCAATCTAGGTCATACTTTTCGTTGATTGACCAATACGCTTTGTTAATTAACACTGGGAACAAATTGTGAGATATTTCACCCAGGGGTTTTACGCAAAGAATCAACGTGGCTGTTCAGCTCGTTAATGACACCAGTTATTTGGCTCGGTTTAATGCAAGTTATTTGATAACTAGCTGATGCCCGCAGCTTCGCCTGCGTGGATTGGTCAGATCCCCTGCAGCATCAGGATTGAGGAGTTGGACTCCAAATTTTTTATGAAACAATGTCGCAAAGTTCCTCTATCGATTAAAAAGAAATGACGCAAATCAGTTCAGAAATCTCGGAGATTTCGGTGTACATAGGTAGAAAAACACAACTCCCTTTTTGAAAGTCGGTTAAAAAAGTAGCCTATGTTACTCCCTGGTCAATTCTCTACTTGTCTGTGAAAATCCCGTCAAAATCGGTTCAGCCGTTCCCAAGATTAGCCTTTTCAAACAGACAGACAGACAGACAGACAAAAATTTAAAAAACGTGTGATTCAGTTATAGTATCGTTCAAATAACCAAATGACCTTAATATGTGGTAGTTATTTCGAAATTACAGACAGACACTACAATAGTATAGATTTTAAGAAAATGTAACTAAAGAATGCAATAGCTAAACTACTTACAAACCTTATAAGAGCTCAATTTTTTTAACGTTTACTATCGACATTTTTCATGATAATCTATACTAATAAATAAAATTGGAGTGTCTGTCTGTAATTTCGAAATAACTACCGCATATTAAGGTCATATGGTTATTTGAACGATACCAAAACCGAATCACACGTTTTTAAAATTTTTGTCTGTCTGTCTGTCTGTCTGTCTGTCTGTCTGTCTGTCTGTCTGTCTGTCTGTCTGTCTGTCTGTCTGTCTGTCTGTCTGTCTGTCTGTCTGTCTGTCTGTCTGTCTGTCTGTCTGTCTGTCTGTCTGTCTGTCTGTCTGTCTGTCTGTCTGTCTGTCTGTCTGTCTGTCTGTCTGTCTGTCTGTCTGTCTGTCTGTCTGTCTGTCTGTCTGTCTGTCTGTCTGTCTGTCTGTCTGTCTGTCTGTCTGTCTGTCTGTCTGTCTGTCTGTCTGTCTGTCTGTCTGTCTGTCTGTCTGTCTGTTTGAAAAGGCTAATCTTGGGAACGGCTGAACCGATTTTGACGGGATTTTCACAGACAAGTAGAGAATTGACCAGGGAGTAACATAGGCTACTTTTTTAACCGACTTTCAAAAAGGGAGTTGTGTTTTTCTACCTATGTACACCGAAATCTCCGAGATTTCTGAACCGATTTGCGTCATTTCTTTTTTAATCGATAGAGGTACTTTGCGACATTGTTTCATAAAAAATTTGGAGTCCAACTCCTCAATCCTGATGCTGCAGGGGATCTGACCAATTCACGCGGGCGAAGCTGCGGGCATCAGCTAGTTAGATAATATAATTACGAGGATAATTTAACGTTATAAATGGATTTCCAACTATCTCCTTTAAGTCCATGTATGAGTGAAATGAAACAATAACTTAAAATTTTAAAAACCTCCGACACAAAAACTTCTATAAGAAAACTAGAAAAGAGCTGATAACTTTCAATCGGCTGAACCGATTTTCTTGCATTATAGATAAGGACACTTTCGATCAAGCCACCTTTCAAACAAAATAAACTAAATTAAAATGGGTCCATTCGTTTAAGAGCTATGATGCCACAGACAGATACACAGATACACACGTCAAACTTATAACACCTCTCTTTTTGAGTCGGGGGTTAAAAACATAAGGGGGATTGTAACATCGAAACATAAACGAACAATATCCTCGTTAGTGTCCCATTGGGCGCCAATTAGGCCAGTACTGGGATGATTTGGGCGGAAAACTGCTCACCAAACAATATTTTATACAACACAAACGTATTTTAATTTTCCTTTTGATATTTTATGCACATAAATTACGCTCAATTTTCAATATTGCTCATCATTTGGCCGACCATGGTAAATTCAAAATCATCCTACTAGTTTTTTTCGAAGTTCGAACTAATGGACAAAAGCGCTTTCATTTTGTGAGTGTGAATAAGATACCATATTGATATATGTACATCTATTTTCCGTTTCGGCCGACTTGAATGGGTATTTTACTTTAGTGCATGGCGAGTGAACACAGGAACCCATCTTATAATTATAAAAAAGTGTGTTTGTGTGTTTGTTGGTTTAATGGTTTGCCCTTAAATCACATCGTAACAGCGCAACGGATCGGGTATTTTTTTTGCATGGATACCTACAGTTAAAGACCTGGAAAGTGACATAGGTCATTTTTTATCCCGGCAACTCAAAGAGTTCCCACGGGACTATAAACATCGAAATCCACGCAGACGAAGTCGCGGCCGTCAGCTAGCCATTTATACATGTACTAGCTAATGCCCGCGACTTCGTTCGCGAGGATATATATAAGTTTTTAAAAATCCCGTGCGAATTCATTGATTTACCGGGATAAAAGTAGCCTATGTGTTAATCTGTCTCCATTCCAAATTTCAGCCAAATCCGTTCAGTAGTTTTTGCGTTAAAGATACACACACACATACACGCACACTTTCGACATTATAATATTAGTGTGAAGTGAGATTTTAGCTACTGATATAACCATATAGGTAATGCAACAGCCGTAGTCTTCAGGTACAAAAATACCTATGCTATGCATATTACAGAATTGACAATCAACAATTAGTTTATATTACACACGGTTTATCCTAACATCAGAAGTGCAACTATTGAAATTCGTTTATCTTACACACGGTTTATCTTAACATCAGAAGTGCAACTACAGTCCAAACTCCAACTGCCAAGACTCAGATCTCCAAGCGCAAACGTCAAAAAGAAAAACTTTAGGCAGGAAAACGTTCTATTTTTATGTAGGTACATACTATGGACTTGGTGGTTAGTTGTCTAGGCCCGAGGGAGAGAGGTGTAACGAGTAATGTCCAATTTACAATTCACGCGTCGGTAATGTGATTTGTCCCGCCCTTTGTGAGTTGTTACAACGAGCATTCTCGTTGGAGCGGGACACTACGGTGAAAATACTTTTTTTTTGTTTTATTCCCTGAGTTTATTTGGACAGTTGTCGTATTCGTACCTGCTCATATAACAAACTTCATGTATTTAGATGAAGAGGGGATAAATCATATTTATCATTATAAAAGTTAAAATATGATAGAGAATGTAAAGCTTGAAATATTAGGTATTAGGTAGGTAAATCTATAATATTCATTAAAAATAATAAATGTACAAAGAGTTTGTAATTCCCACTTCGATGAGCTATATTATAGCAAAGTTGCTTCACCACATATTGGCCATTAAAAAACGACCTACCTAGAATAACAGGTGGATAGCTGAATATGGCCAATACAATAATTTATAGAATTTTTCTGTAAAATTTACCTCTGCTTTTAATATAAGTTGTTCATTTTTGTAACAATGTATGGTAAAAAATAAGAAAAATACGAAGGAGGTAGTTTTTACCAATAGGATCTTTGACAATTCAAATTCTTGTCGATGTTGATTTGAATATAATGTATTCCGAATTTGAATAATGACGGTGTATAGTGTATACCACAGTGGGAGACGGTTGGCGCCGCCGGCAGTAGAAAATTTCCGAAACCGTCTTCCGAAAGTTATTACTCACTTATTGTCTACTTAGATGAATTTGCACGTTTTCCTTATGTCTTATGGTCTGTTTGTCTTATAACATCACTACTACCTAATATATTATTATAGAAAGTGTTGGTTTGTCCTTCGATCACGCCGCAACAGAGCAACTAATCGACATGATTTTTGCATGGATATAATCAAAGACCTGGCGAGTGACATAGTACTATTTTTATTCTGGGAAATCAAAGAGTTCCCATTTCCTTAATCCACGTGGATGAAGTCGCGAGCATACATTGACTTCACAAATAGGTATCTACCTACTTAGAAGGAAAGAAAGACTATTACCGAAAATTACAATGACCAAAACAAAAAAGGGAATAAAAATACAATCTTTCAGTTTTGTGGCTGCGTCCGCGGCTCTGTCATGTAGTAGGGAATGAAAAGGTGAAAATTTTAGGTTACAATGTTTTCGGTATAAATAAACATTAAAAAAAAAACAAAGCGAATTTTTTCTTGCTAGGTTGCCTGCAAACTCTTACAGCCACAGTTTGTTCTTGATAGTTGTCTACAGTGGCGTGCACAGGGTTTATAGGCAGGTTAGGCATAAGTTAGGCAGTTCCCTCTTTACTGGCGGTCATAATAAAAAATGAGCATTAAACTATTCGAATCAGGGTAAGCAGCGCTTTTGTGCCTCTATGACCTGCACGCCGCTGGTTGTCTACTATATTATTTGTTGATATAGGTAGGTGCCCTAAAGAATATTTTCATTTCATTTTCATTTAAAAAAATACACTTAAAAAGCAAAAGTTTTTACGCGATCAAAGTTCGGGGTGAACTCCTAGCACTCACATTATATTGAGAAGTGTCGGTTTCCGTCTCCATTACGGACGAGAAAAACAGACAACAGAAAATGAATTGTAATACAGAGATGGAATCCAGATGGGGCAGCGGATAGGTATGACCCGAAACGAGCAAAATCATTCATCGTCGTAGAAGGGAAAAATATGGCCTTTTTTTGTATTCCCTTTTACATTTTCATCATGATTTGGCAAATAATTTGTAACTTACCAATATTGCTTAAAGAAAGGTATACAATAGGCAATTTAGGTAACTAGAATTTGTTTTGACCTAAGATTATTATATTTGTTAGTTTCATAAATTGGTTTTCTAGAACTAAGTAGGTACATACTTATTTGTATAAGCAAAAACCCTCAATAGCTATCTCTACGGTACGGTACCTACTTGAATAGTTTTTAAATAACAAAACAGCAATAAACTTTTTCGGTTCCAAATACAATTTGTTTTGATATTTGTCGAAATAATTATTTTACCAAACTATAAAACCCTCCGTGGACGAGTCTGACTTGCACTTGTATTTACTTTTGGATGTATCAGAGTGCTTTAGTTAAATACCATTTTATTTATTAAGTTTAGTGAATAATACCGAAGTGTTCCGATTATAGTGTAAAAATAAAAGAAAGAAATAAACAACAATAAAACAAGTGGAAAGGGTTAATACGGAAGTGCCATGTACCGTGCATACAGTTCTGGGTTGAAGGAAAAGAAATGATAGGAATTCGATTTAGCCCCGTCCGTACCCGGCTGCCTCCTTGAATGTAAATTGAGAGTGAAATAGTAATTTAACCCTGTTTCACCCTCTACGCTTATAGAATTATAGAGAAAAATTGTATAGAAGCCGATGTGTGGCCTATTTGCGACGTTGACGGTCGATTACCGTCACTGGAACGTTAACGTAAAACGCCGACAGACGGAATGGAGTGGCACTGAGGCGCAGCTTCTCTTTGGTTATAGTTATAATGCTGATTAACTTTGTCATGAAAACTTAGGTGGAAGGCATTCCGACGAAGTGGAGTAGCGACGAGGAGTGGCTACTGTGTTTTATGAACTGATATGGGAATTGTTATAATCGCAGAGAAGCCAGTGGACTCTTCTAAATCATAATATCACCGTGCATTAGCCGCCAGTCAGCCCGCCGAGCCTCTACTCGCTGCTACTCGTCGCTCAGGGACTTGACTCTTCTCACCGCCATTCCAATCGACTTCACTCTCGATGCCATGCTCGGTCTGCGTTGGCCCTTATACTCTGAACACAGATGCCAGTATGCACCTGTGACGCGTAGTACGCGCCTATTCGTACAGGCACACACCACAAAAGTTGACAAAGTGAGCTGAGCGGCTTCTGTGAAATGGTTAGCTTCATAATCTATTAGTCTCCATGACATGAATTTAGTATAAAATACAGTCAGCTGAGGGTATAAAACAGAAGATAAAAATTTATTTCAAAAGAGCTGACACTTGCCTAGGCATGTGTTCAATCTACTCGAAAGTATTTAATTAAGTTAAGAACGGGAGATATTTGCAATGCAGATAAAAGCATTGTTTTGGAAATGTATTACTGTGGTGGTATTTAAGCTACGAACCAGCTCTACGAGTGTGGACCACAGAATTCAGAATAGTCATAGAAATGGTAAATAAGGGTAAACTTGCCGCCATGCAAATGTGTAGTGAAACATCAGTGCGCGTTATTGAAATTGACGACAGTTTAACTTACATTGGTTTTTTTATATGCTAAAGATAAGTGTTCTTACAGATGAGCAGCTCTTTGTTGACGATGGGTAACTACTGCCGTCCATTGACGGCACCTCCCAATACGCGATGACAGCCGCCAGTATGTTGACAACACTATTGTATGCCATCGACGAAGTGCATCATCAGCAAGCACCCTAAATGTACCTTCGAAATATTTTCGTGCATGCGAGTATTTCTGAAAATTGGGAATACGTTGCCTCGGTATAAAAGAAGGCAGTTACCATTTCTATTGCCATATTAGAATTCTGTGGTGTGGACGTTACAACCATGTAATGCAATGTGTTGTAGAGGTTCTTTGTAGATGCTGTGCTATTGTTGCGACCGTGTTTGTACTAGATCCTAAAGGCTCGCTTATATTATTTCATTGCGTTGCATGGCTTGGTATTAACTCCATGCCCTATATTTTGTTTGTATTCTTATATTATGTTCTTGATCTGGGACGAGTTGTGCTTTGTGCTTTATATTTTTGTACGGTCAGAGACATGTGGCCTAGTTGTGAAAATGCATATCAATCGATTGCGATTGTTAAGCAACGTTGACCAAAGTCGGTAACTGGATGGGTGACCGACTTTGGAGCTTGAATCTGGCTTTTTCGGTTGGTGAGAACGTTAAGATGTTAGTCCTGGTTATTATCACAAACATCTGATAATAACTGTAAAAACCTAAGCCGAAATCTCGTTCTCGTTGGAACCTATTACATTAAAAGGGGTCGCGACCCTTAGCAATAAGGAATGCGATACACAGAGAGAGGCGCGATTTATGTAAATTTCCACCCCTACTTTGCTTGGATGGTACTTCTCTGAATACTTTCTTAGTGAAACGAATATTATGTTGTTACTTGTCAGTCAGTTACTCCGATTGGCAGAGGCGTAGCGCGTAGTAACATAGCGTACAAGCTTTTCCAAGGCATGACACAATCTTTGCCGAGGAGACATCTGTCTGCGCTACTGAAGTATTAAGAAATTAGAGTTAGATATATATACCTGTTTTTTTGTTAGGTATATTATAGACATTGTTGCACTCTTACACCAGTTAGTTTTACTTACTTAAGTAACTTACATGATTAACTTACGACTTTACTAATGTGAACACTCTCATAAGTACATATTCACAATAGTAGTTTTCAATTAATCACGTAAGCTATTTACGTGAGTAAAACTTACAGATGTAATCGTGGCATTAGAGATAAAGGTATATTTTGTAGTTGATTCACGATTCACTGATTTTCATAAGAAATGACTACGTGACCCCGGCAGCCTTAAATCGAACTGCATATTTTATATTCAAGTCAGTTTTCCATAACAATAGGCACAAACATGTTTACCAGAACATGTTTGTCTTCGTGAAAAATTTATTATTCGAGCATTTTCCTCGTTTTTGATTGGGAACAGCATAAAACTGGGAAGATATTTATTTGACAACGTATTTTCGTGGAGTTGTAAGAAGGGGAGAATAACAACAATTATGTTTTTATCCCTTCTATATCGTCATCATTATTTCTCCTACAATTGTATTGAATTAATTAAATTAGGTAATAACATTCATTTTGTACGATTTAATATAGCAGTAAAAGCTCCGCAGCAAGCTGTTAAACAAATTAAGAAACTAACTTCGGTGAAGGGCATAATCACCATGAAAATCAATATTTCTACAGGATTTTGAAAGGACTTAGGATAAAGTCGCGCGTATCAGCTATTTAGTTATTATGTCGCATCAGTAGATAATAATCAAGGTAGGTACCTAATCAAAATTTTTCATTCTGAAGTGGAAAGTGAATTAAAGTATATAATTAATAAAGCAAATAATCTCTTATTTCAGACCAACTCTCCATAGTTTGTTTACAAAGAGTAAAAAGTCACGGTTAATAATATAAGATACTAGATAAAGATTACATGGATTACAACCATAACCATGATTAATCATCATTGCCGGAGCATTTTGTTATTTTACGCGTTATGAAAATCGTTCACTCAAAAAAGGTCAAAGATTTCCACTTTACCGAAGTCGAAATGAACTTGCCCAAGGATTTAATTGTATTTTGAACTTGTTAATTCACTTCAGCGCCGTTACTTTAGAAATTCTCTCATTAACAGTCGCCACGTGGATTGAATCATAATGCACTGAGTTTGTTTTGATTACAGTTAGTGTCTATTATACTACTCTACTATATTTTTCTCTTTGCTTCGTTCGCATGAAAATCGAAGAACCAAGCAGGTAAGAAGACCGATTGGGTTAAAATTTTGAACATCTCATATTCAAGTCTGAAAAAGTTATCATTATCATCATCATTAACCCATCGCCGGCTCACTACTGAGCACGGGGACCTCTCAGACTGAGAAGGGTTTGGCCATTGTCTGCGCTGGGTAAGTGCAGATTGGCAGACTTCAAACCTTTGAGCACATCAGGGAGAACCCTCAGGCAAGCAAGTTTCCTCGCGTTACCGAATGGATATTTAATTACTTAAAATGCGTATAACTACGAAAAGTTACAAGTGCGTGCCCGGGACTAAACCTCGAACCCCGACGTCTTAATTACTGTAGGCTCTCACCGCTTATTAACCCCCGATCCAAAAAGAGGGGTGTTATTTAAGATTGACGTGTGCATCTGTGTATCTGTATCGTTCTTAGTTCCTAAACGAATGAACCAATTTTAATTTAGTTTTGTTTGTAAGGTGGCTTGATCAAGAGTGTTTTTAGCTGTAATCGAAGAAAATCGGTCCAGCCGTTTGAAAGTTATCAGCTCTTTTCTAATTTTCTTATAGAGGTTTTGTGTCGGGGGTTTTTTAAGGTATGTTCTAGAATTTCAAAAATTTTGTCTCAATCGGTCATGTGGTTATTGCGTAATAAACGCACTAATAAGTTTACAGATCTGTAATTATGAAGCTATAATAATAGTCACTAAGGTAAAATTTAAATTCTTAAATAAAATGAATGAGGTTGCCTGGTAGAGATTGCTCCAAGCAATAAGGCCGCCTTTGCACACAATTGTTTTTTTCTGTTTTCTTCTTACTGTGTTGTTATCCTTATATGTGTTTTTGTGTGCAATAAAGAGTTTCTATCTATCTATCTATCTAATAAATGAATTTTACGTTATTTTTTATTTGGTACTTAGCTTAGAATACTAAACTTTTTATGAATAAGACAGGACCTTTCAGATCCCTTGGAATGGAATTATATTTTTATTTCACTTGACTCAACTCTACTCATATTATATAGTTTGTTCAAGTTGCATGAGCAGATATAAAAAGTTCTGATAGAATGGTGGAAAATTACCAGGACTTTTCAACTTCACACCAAAGGCTGTAATTCCCCCTTTCGCTAACGCGTAGGACGTAAGCAGGATAGGTATTAAAGCCTGGAAAGTCCCACCGGCGTCTGTTTCCTGACATTTACAATTGAAGTGCCAAGGAAAGAGTGTAGGTATATCTTCTTTATAATATGGGTAGTGATATGGGTGGCGATGTGAATGTTTGGATGTTTGTTGCTCCTTCACGCCATAATGACTGAACTGATTTGGTTGTTTGTAACCCCCGACCCAAAAAGGGGGGTGTTATAAGTTTGACGTGTGTATCTGTGTATCTTTGTATCTGTGTATCTGTCTGTGGCATCGTAGCTCCTAAACTAATGAACCGATTTTAATTCAGTTTTTTTTTGTTTGAAAGGTGGCTTGATCGTGAGTGTTCTTAGCTATAATCCAAGAAAATCGTTTCAGCCGTTAGAAAGTTATCAGCGCTTTTCTAGTTACTGTAACCTTCACTTGTCAGAGGTGTTATAAATTTTTAATTTAAACTTGTTTAAAATACCTAAATAGCAAGCAAACGAGCAGGCGGGTCACCTGATGCTAAGTGATTACCATCGCCCATGAACATTCGCAGCACCAGAGGTACCGCCGATGCGTTGCCGACCTTTCAGGAATTTGAAATGGAGATACGAGTAGCTTATACCTACTCTGAATTAACACATAGGCTACATTTCATCTCATGAATTTTTAAAACCTAAATCCACACGGATGAAGTCGCGAGCATCATCTATAGTAGTTAATAAGAATAGAACTATAGGCTCACTGAATCTATATTATTATGTTAACATAAAACTGCTATTCGCTGTTTCCTTTTGGACCTACTAATTTGTTTTCTCAAAGAATAATACAGACGTCACTTTTACCAATTAATACATAGTCGAGATATTTTGGTCTGAAGGTCTGTGATATCAATACAAATCAGTGGGTAGCTTGCTATTTTTATATAGCAAGAGTACAATCCTCTTACTAAATTGAATTCCTTCCTTTGAGAGAAAGATACCGTTTTCTAAAAGTATCTTTGCCGTTTAGGCGGCGGCGATCCCACTGCCAACGTTTTAGGAGTGAGTACAAAGTTCAGTTTCATTGTTAAAGGTATGCGTCAATCAGTTAATTTTATACTTTTCTATGGATGAAAGCAATCGCATAGAATGCGCATAGATAACTGTGAAAGCGAAACGGAAAACTTTTAAAACAGAACTATAGTACTTAGTGGGCTCATTGCCTTAGGGTCACAACTCACAACGACTTCCAGTTCCAAGTAAATGTACTCCGTGATGGAATAAATACTTCACTTGTATTTTTCTACATTTGAAGAATTTTTAACAATGTCTAGGTAAATGTTAGAACTATTCGTTATTTTTTCACTGTCAGTAAGTAGAGTTCTAAACTGATTTTATCAGGCTATCGTTGTCAACGATCCCCCGTCAATTTCCTACGTATGATATTATTGTTCTTATCTCTATCTGCCCTGGTTCGTGCATTCTCGGTTCCTAGATCGGTACATTTGTGATAACCAATTGAAATTGCTGTGATTGGCTGAATTTACCATGTTCTTGCTGCGACAGTGAGTTTGAGCCACTAGCGGAACAATGTTAGCCGGTCAGAAATGATTGCAATTAGTCAACCTGTTTGACGTCCGTGTTCTGTTTTCGATTACAAAAAAGAAAAAATTGTTGTTGCAATCCTCAATTTTAGCAAATAGTGAAAGAGAGTCGGCCAATCAGAGGTCACAACTACCGTCACACTTTCTGTCACACTATGGCAGTAGGCATACCGAGTAATGAAAACAATTTTTAAATTCTGTCTAGGAAGTAGTAGGGTTGCCACCTGCCTCTTTTTGATTTACAGGCTACCACCATCAAAAATACGGGGTTTAGATTTGAAGAAATTTGAAAATTTGAAGTATTTAAAGAAATAGGCGGTGGTTCTCTCTGAAATGCATGGAAAGCCTATTTAGATATTTTAGTTTATTTGTAAGTTTTGTATTTTTTCTCCGTATGTTGCCGTGTCTTGATTGGTGAACTGTGTTTGCAATGTGGTTTTAAATAAAAGATTTATTTATTTAAATAGCTTTTAAAAACTCTTAAGTTTTGTAAAGCAAAATGTTATACATTTCATGCATACAATCTTTTCATTTTAACTTAAAATTACATTTAATTTGTAATTCCACCTTCACAGTATCAATACTATGGCCGTAGCCAGGAATCGATTGCGGGAGAGGTTTTATCAGGGCCGGAACTGAATCCTGTCATGAGGAAAAAAACATTCGCTCAACTTTATGGGCTAATTACCTGGTTAGTGGAATTTCGCCTTTCAATTTGTCAGTGAGATAAAATACAACAATAAAAAAGCGCGAGCGCAGTGAGCGTAAGTGTTTTTGGTTCAATACAGAAAAAATTAAAGTGAAAGGGAAACGAGTTTAGCCATAGCAAGATTATATTTTTAAAGCTTCCTATCCATACTAATATTACGAATACGACAGTATATCTATTTGCCTATCTACCCTTTCACGGCCCATCTTCTTTACCAAAATTTTGGTACTTACTATTCAGAGGTAACTTGCATCCCAGACATTTTTTTTTAGGCGGCTTTTTAGCCCGGAAAATCCCCCACGGAATTTTTTAAAATCTAAATTCATGCAAACGAAATTGCGGAGTTTACACCAAGTAATACAAATTCAAAGCGCGAGTGAAGTGAGCGCGAAATGTTTGATATATTTCCAAAAAAAATTGGTAAGCAAATGCAAGAAATAGTGTAAGTATTATTTTAGGCTTAGGTTTTTGACGGATTCCCAGGCGCAGTCGCCATTTCTAAATTTCTGGTCTGATGGGAGGCTTCGGTCATGGCTAGTTATATGGTTACTATGGCCCTAACGGCCAAGAAATTAGACTGCATCATCACTTACCACTAGAAAAGATTAAAGTCACGGGCTAACTTGTATAAAAAAAGGCTTACATCCTCAAACCAAGCCCCGCTGCCTTGGCTACGACCATGATCAATATCGAGTGGGTTTCGGCTACGCATTGCCGCAAAAGGAAAATATTCTTTCTACTGGACATAACGTCAGTGTTTGATTTCGCCAGCCAGGTTTCTGTATCCCGAAATACGGGGTAACCAGTAAAATACGGGGCCTCTGGCAACCCTATTCGGAAAACACTGTCACATTCAAGTTAATGTCAAATATTTTGTTTTCAATTACAGAAAGCTGCATCAATCATTATTACAATATTTTCTTTGTTGTGATTGGCTGAATTTTTGAGTTTGAGCCAATAAACAGACTGTTTGCCAATTAAACGTCATAACAATATAAATGCAAGAAAGTTTAACCAAATAAAACAAACTTAATGAGAACCTAGTGAGAATGCAAACGGCACACAATTTATAATACATATTATGTTAGTCGTATATAATAGATATTATAGTAGTCGTTCACTTTGGTAATAGTCAGATTGTCATCAGTAAAATTGATATTGGTTGATGTATCGTAAATTATTGTTTCGGTGACAAATATTTTTATTATCTATTTATCTTTGAACAGAATGGAATAGAATGAAATGGAATGGAATACAATGATAAATTTTTATTCCTGTAAACTTTTAGGTAAACTTCAAAGTGTTTTTGGATGGTCAGACAAATTTACCACTGGTTCGGAATGCCGTTCCTACGTTTTCTAGGGTTTCGTACCTCAAAATGAAAAACGGAACTCTTATAGGATCACTTTGTTGTCTATCTGTCTGTCTGTCGTGTGTGTCAAGAAAACCTCTAGGGTACCCGTTGACTCAAAACCATGAAATTTGGCAGGTAACCTAACTGCGTAATTTTGGGTAGTTTTTTTAATCGATAAAGAAAGTTTGCGACATTGTTCAATAAAAAATTTGGATTCCAACTCCTCAATCCTGATGTTGCAGGGGACCTGACTACTAAAGCTAATGGGATTTAAAAAGTGTCGATTATTAATTGATATTGAAGGTATAGGATGCTGTAAGAAATTGCATTCCTAAATCCTGGTGATCCCTCGGGATTTGAAAAGGATCATCCGTTTAAATATTCTTACGTGATACAGAAACAAGTTGCATCCCGGGGACGGGCTATTACGGAGAGGCAACTTTTGTTCTGGGAAATGAAAGGATCGGGATTTTTAAAAACCTAAATCCACGCGAGCGAAGCTGTGGGCATTAGCTAGTTGTAAATATATTTAAAAGCTACTATAAGATAATAGATAAGGTACTTATTTCCTTATATTTTTATTGTATGGCAGCGCGCGGTTTTAAATTATAAATTGCACGTCCTGTCCTTTTCTGTAATACATTTTTTTCTCAATATCTACCGCTTTATCTCCTAGCAAGAGTCCGTAAGACATAATACAGTGAAAATAGGCAAAATATACAATTTTTGCAGTTTCCACGTCAGTACCTGTCGAATTTTTCTAACAGTGTAAGCAGCAGAGCTGAGTTTACCATCAAGTGTTGATATGTGGGTGTTCCATAGAAGCTTTGCATCTAACATTATACCGAGAAACACGGGGTTCTCCTTTATTTTCAACATATGATTATTTATCAATGAACTTATGTCATTTAAGGTCCTGGTATTGGGCAGTGTGAATTCAACACACTTAGATTTCTTTGCATTTGGAAGTAAATTGTTAGCAATAAATCAGAGAGTGACCTGTGATATGGCATTACATATAGTATACATTGTCAAAAATTATAATATTAAAGCTGTGCGTATTGCGTGAGGAATAGGTTGCAAGAGAGTTGCAACTTGCAGGGTTTGATGCATGCGCTATTGCCAGCAAACATGAGACATATTTTTATCTACAGGCAACGTCTGAGTAGGTAACGCATACGTCTAACGCAAGTTGAAATGTACCAGTGTATTTAGTTAGACCTATCGACAAGTTTGGAGTTGGGTGCAGTCTAAATGTGGCCCGTGTGTTTAGACTGTCAGTTTCTGTCAGTTTCACGTGTCGTCCCCCGCACTTCACCACCCCGCTTGCACAAATCGAGACAGCACGAAATTTTCAAGATTTCTGGGTGTAATTTCTGGTTTTCGTAGTTCCCACATAATTATAACAATATAAAATATATAACGATAATTTTTTTACTACATAATATTCATTAAATTTTCTAGGTCTGTGGTTTTTCCAAATTTCATTAAATTGCTCCATTGTCTAGAAAAACGAGCACAAAGTTGGGCCTTTTTTTTAAAGAAAAATACAAATCTTTGAGCCCCTGTAATTTTAAAACTACATATTATTAGAAAAATCTAAAACACCACAGACACAGATATTAGTTTCTAGACTATGTCTGCAAAATTTCATGGACTTTGGTTGCTTAATATTCAAATGAAATGGGAACTACGATTGTATGGAGTAAGTGACGGAGAGAGTCCTGTTAAAACTTATCCAGTAATATGAAAACTACGGCAATACTAATTAGGATTCTCTTGCGTAGTCGAACAAAATTTTACTCCATTATCTTTTATCGCTACTTAGATCGTATGCAGGTGCTGCTTAAAACGTCCAAGATAAAGTAAAATTAATATAGCTTCTTCTTTTAAGTCCCAGTGAGCCAAGTTATATTGAAAATGCAAAATGGGTTAAGCTTGTTTTAATACTAGTTAATGCACGCGACTTCATCCGCGTGGATTTAGGTTTTTGAAAATTCGGGAACTGTTTGATATTCCGGGATAAAAAGAAGGCCATTCCATATCCAGGATGCAAGCTGTATTTATTCTTGAAATTGGCCAAACGTATGGTAAAGAACAGTAACGTAAAGACAGACACACTTTTGCATTATAATATTAATATGGATATTTAAAAATAGGTAGGTACCTACTTGGAGGTTATGAGAAAAACGTCCCCTATACTGGGCTTTTTTAACTTTTGACGTGCAGCGCTAAGATTTTTGCCACTATCCAGTACATAATTTTTTATAGGTAATGATAAAGCGTGGAAAGATTTTTAATTCTTTGAATGTCCCCGTTCACGACAGGCAGAGGGGCAGCTTCTGGTCTAGGAATGATGCCAAGATCCTCTTTGGATTACTGAGCCAACGAAGTACTCCAATGTATGGGCAAATTAACACCTATCAGATTATTTCTAAAGTTCTGGTGGCGTGTTTACTTAAAAACTTATTTTATACCTTGACTATGGAAATAAACTGGATTGGTAAACTTTTTATTCCATCACTCACTATGAGCCGAAGTTTTGAGACAAAAGATTTATGCCGATATCTATAAAACAGAGACGTAAAAAGGCCCAGTAGCAATCCACCATATCCGACTTCGTCTGAAAAGTTTACTTTCGGAAAGTTCTATTTCGATTCTACGTTACAATTTACAGTTGAAGCGATGCAGTTAAACTGTCCATGAGGTGGTAAAGTTACGAGCGGAGTGGAACTGTAAAAGTGTCTGTTGACAGCAACTCTTTTGAACCTCCACACCGTAAGGTAGACTTTCGAGTTGAGCATTTGTGACGTCAATAACGCCGTGACAGAGCGTCAGACTCTAATCTATACTAATCAAATACTAATAAATAAAATTGGAGTGTCTGTCTGTAATTTCGAAATAACTGCCGCATATTAAGGTCATATGGTTATTTGAACGATACTATAACTGAATCACACGTTTTTAAAATTTTTGTCTGTCTGTCTGTCTGTCTGTCTGTCTGTCTGTCTGTCTGTTTGAAAAGGCTAATCTTGGGAACGGCTGAACCGATTTTGACGGGATTTTCACAGACAAGTAGAAAATTGACCAGGGAGTAACATAGGCTACTTTTTTAACCGACTTTCAAAAAGGGAGTTATGTTTTTCTACCTATGTACACCGAAATCTCCGAGATTTCTGAACCGATTTGCGTCATTTCTTTTTTAATCGACAGAGGAACTTTGCGACATTGTTTTATAAAAAATTTGGAGTCCAACTCCTCAATCCTGATGCTGCAGGGGATCTGACCAATCCGCGCGGGCGAAGCTGCGGGCATCAGCTAGTGTATTATAACATAGGGAGCGTCATCCGAGCGCAGGGTCACTGACGCCTCGCCGTCGTCAGTCAGGCGTCAGTGTCGCTGCACTCGAATGACGTTCCTTACCTTTACATAGGTTCCCTCTGTCGCGGTGCCATTGACGCCACAGACGTCCACCTCTAAAGTTTACCTGGTCACACTCAGTCACGGCGTCACTGATGCCATAGACGCGAAAGTCCACCTTTGGTCCAACGTCTTTCCATCGGAAATGTGTGAAGTAGCTAAGCAAATGCTACGAAGCGTTTTTCCTATTTCCACGAAAGTTAAGTGGTGTAACGGAGCAGTTAAGACGTGCTATGAAGATGCGCTAGATCCGCATCGTCTACTGTGTCATCTACTCAACTCTGCTCTCTATTTCACATAGCCACACTATGCAGTCGCGCATTTCTAGTATTGATCTCATATCCACGTTTCAACGTAATTATCTATGTATATAAAAGTTTTGCTTCGTATATTAGCCTTTTCCACCAGAGCTAAGCTATGATAACCTATGAAAATCAAACGATCCTATTTGATGTTGATATCATATCCTTCGATACGCAGCTTACAACGCGCGACGTAATAACGGTAACTGTTCAATGTTATATTTATCATATTTTTTTATTCGATGAAATTAGGAATACCTACTGAAAGTTCAATAAACCTGTATAATATACCTACCTACCGAACAATTCAGTGTGAACTTTAAAACCCAAGACTTTCAAACACCGTTAAGACTTCAGACTATAGATAAACTAAGAACGAATAGCGTGAACGCCACTCAGACGCGTAAGTTATTATTTTCACCCCCCTGTTTTTGCTGGAATTTACCGATCAACACCGAGGCAAACTGAGGTCACATTGATTCGCTGGCGTTCATAAAGGTGTGAGTATTGCACGAAATAAAACAGTTTGCAGTTCCTGTAAAAAAAATTACAGGAACTGGTCCGTGCAGACGACTTAAAAAAATATATATATTTTTATTTCATATAGGACAACTAGTGACTCTAATGTTACGCACCAGCTTGGAATGAAGATTCTACCGAAAAAAGCCAGCAAGAAATTCAGAAGTTGCTCTTGTTAAACCCAAAAATGGTAACAATATGCAACTATCATATAATATTATAATATGTATATGGACATCATCAAGAAATTAACAATTAAAATTAATTATAATCTGAAATATAGTATTAAATGGAAAAACTGACTGACTGACAAAATTTTTCGAACGCCGCCCAGAAGTATAACTACACCGTTTTATTTTGTTCGCCAGCTCCTCATTTAAGTATAATGTAACTTTTCAAACGTGGATAAGAAACAACTCAATAAAAAGTGAGCTACTTTGCGATGTTTTCACTGTTTAGTTTTTGCAAGACGTTGACTTTGTAGGTAAAGAAACTACAGAAAGTTCAGTAATTTAACTTTCAAACTTCAGAGTTAAATTGCTATGAAATTAGCATGCTAGGCAAAGAAACCACTAGAGTTTGCATATGAATGTACGCGTTTTTCAGAACACGATAATCCTTCGAAGGAACATTTTCTATAAAAAAAATAGCAGTACGCGGGGACTGCCATTTTTTGTATTTGCATTATTTTTTGAATTTTCTAATTAATTGTAATATCAGCAATTTAAATTAGAAAGATTTTTTTGATTTCTCTGCTCTCGGAGGACTATTAACAATAAGCATGTTGGTGACTCGACCTTGAAGTTTTTACTGATCCTGAAATCGCCCAACTGATTCTGAGGAAAATATACCAAAGTAAAAACTAAAACGCTCTAGGGTGATTTCAACAAGTCCACAATTTATTTAAAATTAAGTAGTTGATGTTCGGTTTTTGTTACTAATACTGTTATAGACTGGTGCTTAAGTATAAAGCTAAGTAAACGGGGTATAAAGTATAAAGCTATTTCTATGCCATCGTCAAATCATTTTGAGAGGAGACCCATTACCCATGCTCAGTAGTGGGCCGGTGATGGATTGATAATGACGAAAACTATCTTTCCGTACAATTAGAATTGGAATCGAGCAGTCGAATCGAGTATTTCCGTGTCTTCGAAGTTCATTAATTTCCACAGCGGCTGAATAAAGGAGACAAAGCAGTAATTAATTCCACGGAAAGCCGCGGATCAATCGGAATAATGGCTGCAGCTTGCATTCAACTCTTTATTGCTGGAGATCGATACTGGTTTTGTCTAAAACTGCTTTGGATAGCATTGGCGAATCATTATATCTATTTAACTTAACTTGAAACTGTTTGTAATGTAGTAAATAGGTACTTATTTATTTAATTTTGGTTAAAAATTAGCTTGCACTTGTGACGGGCACTTATACAGCGTGTTTGATAAATCATATAAGTAACAATTACAATATGTAACAATAAACTACACCATCTGGTGGGCAACTTGAAGAATTCATCAATTGTAAAATAAAGTGTGTTTTTTGTTAGCATCAGGCCTTATAATATGCGGGCAATATAATAATGTCGAACTTCAGGCACGGTGGCCAATTTCATGAGAGACTAGTCAACTATGCACACTTATATAATATTAATATTATAATATAATATGTAATATTAATATTATAGTGTGCATAGTTGCGCGCAAACACAGGTGCTATTTCTTCTTTAGATTTTCTAAAAATAGATTAAAAGATTTAGAATTACCTATATTATGCACCTAGTATAGTGATAAGCAGTTCCTTTTGTAGCTATATAGAGAGCCATAATTCGCCAAGCGGATAGTCTCTGAAAATAAAGAAAAAAAACACAGGTGGATCTTATAATCCGATGGGACGGCAAACCGGAGAGATATCAGGCGCAAGATCCATGGCTTTACGTACCCTCCTAGGCACGGGAATGCAACATCACTAGCACTACAAAATTCAGAAGTCCGGGCTACTACTAGAAAAACCAATCAACTTTTTGGCCCAACCTGCCCGGTTAGCATGGGCAGTAGATAAAAATTATATCCCCCGATTATATCCACTGATGTATGTCATACAAATCAGTTCGGGGATCGGGGATATAAGTTTTATCTACTGCCCATGCTAGCCGGGCTGGAACTCGAACTTGGTACCTCATGATCTGCAGTTTATAACCACTAGTCCAACGAGGCAGTTCAACATAATAGTCGTATTTCGAAAAGGGAGGCCCAACGATATGTGAACCGTAAAGACCGCGTACACAAAAAGAGCCCTCGTCTGTCAAGTGCGACGGGAAATGGTGGGACAATGAAAAACACTTTCACTGAACTATGCGTGAATGCAAAATAGGGAAACGCTGTGCATGTTTCTCTTTCTACTACGTGTCTATAATTTTTCCGGTTTCCTTCCACATAAGTTCATTTCCCGTTTATCAAAAATCCTTTTTTGGTTTGATACAAAGCGGATTTTGTTCTAGTGTGTAATACTAGATGATGTCCGCAAATTCGTCTGCGTGGATTTAGAATTTTGATAAATCCCGTGGGAAATCTTTGTTTTTCTTGATGAAAAACCACCCTATATCCGCCCTTGGAAGGCCTGAAAACCTTTGTACCAAATAGACAATGTTCGCGATAGATGTAGCCTAGTTTCCATCTCCGGATAGCAATCTATACTTGAACCTACTGTGCTCGTCAAAATTGGACGGACAGACAGACACACTTTCTATTAGTGTGGAGTGTGTATTACTATAGATATCGGCAAGTGAAATACACACATGTGAAAACATAGGTATATCAGAAATCTTAGGTACACGTCTCTCAAATCTTAGGACTTATTCTTGTAGCTAACTACGTTTCCGAAGTGCTTTACCTAAAGGCAAAGAGACTGAGAGACGTCTTAATCGAGACGGGCAGGCGCTGCCGTGAATATTGTCTTTGAATTTTTCTCAAACCCTTAAAACTGTACGACTTTATGATTCATCTCACGTGGCGACCGCTAATGAAAGACTCGCTTAAGTAACTGCGCTGCAAGGAATTAACAAGTTTCAAATACAATTCAGACCTTTAACAAAGTTCATTTCGACGTCGGCAAAGTGGAAAACTTTGAACGTTCTTTTTTTGAGGGCCATGTGGAAAGTTTTACGTACCTTTACAAAGACATACCTTTTGAATGATATAATTTTTAAGCATAATTTTTTATATTGCTAACCCTAAAGTTCAGAAAGGCGAGAGGGTGGCTTTAGTGAATGAGGAATTTAATATATTTTTAATTCTGTGAAGTAAACTAAAAGTAGCCCAAGAGGCTACAATGGAACAAACCTTTGTACTGCTGAAGTTATTTAAAAAATTGAGAATGTGCCATCCTAAAACGGCATTTACAAAATATGGGCATGTGAGTGTAAATGGGTGATAGGATTTTTTTGTCAATTAACATCGCTTCGAATCATTTCGCGGGTAGATATAGTTACGCGAGTTCATTGCATCCAGAAGGAGCAAGCATTCACGTCTCTCTATTTCCCTTCATACGTAAACTCACTCTGTACTTCGCGCGTAAACTGGACGCAACCAAGGAATCTAGTATCTGGACTCTCACGAGTGACGCGCGTAGTACCTACTCTATGATGTACATACCTAATTACTAAAAGCATAAAGATCTACGGTATCTCAATGACTATGAGTGATTTACGCGCGTATTAGATACTCGTGCAATGCTTTTGGGCGCGATATATCAAGTGTATCAAGAGTGTATCAAGGCATACAGCACAATGCAGAGCTGGTACCTTTTTTCGGGTTGTGCCACACATAACACTGTTTATTCTGACGCTTCTTCTGCTTGAAATAATTGGCTTTAATCTTCAGGTGGAGGAAACCCCGCGCCGTGATAAATAAATAACTCTTAGTTATAAGATGTGATGTGTGGCACGCAATTTAAGATGTAAACGTCTTTCCAATTCTTTTCTTCTTTTTGATATATTGGCGCCCAGTACTTCGCCAACGTGCGTATGAATTCGGGCGAAACAATTCGCGGCGAATTCGCCTCTTCTTGACAAGATCTAAGCGATTTAGCCCGCGAGCTCTTAGAATATAATTTGTGCGGCAAGGGCTGTGCTACATAGCTTATCTACAGTCCAATTAAGAAAAACCTCGGAGGCAGTTTTTTCAGTGGTTTTTCAGCGTGCCGTGGTCGTCGACGGCTGATTGCTAATTCCGCGACAAAGAAGGCTATTACGTGGTCGCTGCCACGTTACTAATGGATACATTGTATTCTACGGCTAAAATATTATTTTTATTCATGAAAAATCTGGATTAAGCGCATATTTTAACCATACTGCGATCTGTTACAATCCAGGTATTTTTAAAACAAGTGTGAATAGGCATCTTTTAGGCAAACGAGTCCCATCTTAGACCACATCATGACATCCCATTCCCACCAGATGTGATTGTACTCTTAAGCATTTTTTTTTAAATTAGTGAATAAAAAAATAAAAAAAAATAGTTAAAAAGCCGGATCTTCTTCTCTCTGGGCTGGTTTCCGCACTTAAACGTTTCCGTCTGTTGTGCGTCAAAAAAGCCGGATATATAAGTACATAAAAATGTTGAGTTCTCTTCACCCTCTTTACATAGAAGTGACTTATTTTAGGAGAAAAAGGACAAATCAAATAAATTAATCCCTCTAACAGTATAAATGCGTATGTTTATGTGTCTGTCCGCCTATCTGCCTGCTAGTTTTTCACGGTTCATGTATTTAATAAATTCGTGGTACAGAGATATCCTGCATCCCGGGGACGGACGTAGGCTACTTTTTGTCCCGGAAAAAAATATGCATCTAATTGAAACCTCCTTTTATGTAAAAAGGCGGTAAGAGTTATCGTAGGTTGTTCAGCCTTCTATCAAAATTCACAATGTGACCAGCAAAAGAATATTCGAATAATGACGTCAATTTGATCTCACGTGAATTTCATACGAAAACAAATTCCTCGTAAACATGTTTGTCCCTGCTCTCTGAGATACTGTCTTGAATATAAATCGTCATGCAGTTCGATTGAGAGAGACGAGTTTCCATGAAGAATCATGGAAACTCGTAAAACATACAATCAGATTACTTACTGGGTTTGTACTCGTTTTCTGTGAATGAAAAAAAAATAGAAGCACATCGATGTCAATAACTGAATCAGCTACGTTATGAAAAACAAGTTTTTACTATGAACAGCAGAAATGTTTTTTATACTTAATTTATAATTATTATATTATTTAATAATTAAATTATTTAATTAAGGTATTCCTCAAATATTTTTTTTGTATTTTTAAGACTATTTGGCATGACAATGTTCAAGGGCTTGAACACCTAAAAAAAACTCATTTATGAACTAGGTAATAGCTAATGATTCGCATAATGTGTAAAATAGTATAGGAACTTTTCGATTATCCGGGAATATGTCCAGGTCTTTAACTATACCCTTGCAAAAAATGACGTGATTGAAGGACTAGTCAATAATCTAACAAACCAACAAACAAACACACTTTCATATTAATAATATAGGTAATGATTGTGCATAACAATCGCGGATAACCTCAAATAAATAAAACTTGAACATAAAACCCCTTACTTTAATCTCAACAATATCATTGAAAGAGAGTCCCTACAGTAGATTGCATTGCAGGCTTACAGCATCCACACTCGTTTAGAGCTCTCCTAGCTTATGTGCGAGTAACACAATAGTAATATATTCCCAAAACAATGCCCTTATCTGCATAGCAAAATGCAAATAACCTTATTTAAATATGAATGTACTTAATTTTTAAAGTAAGAGGCTTTTTAACTGCACTGATTTAATTTTAAAATAAGTTAATTTAAAAAAAAATCACGAATCATTAACCATAAATCATAAATGCGGAAGAGTGTTTGTTTGTTGGTTTATTGGTTTGTTGATATATCCTTCAATCATGCCCCAACGGAGCAACGAGTCGACTTAATTTTTTGCATGAATATAGTTAACTACCTGGAGAGTGACAAAGGCTACTTTCTATCCCGCAAAACAAAAAATTCTCACGGGATTTTTAGAAACCGAAATCCACGCCGACGAAGTCCCGGTCCTCGGGCATTGGTTACTAGTAAATATATTTTATATTTTCCAAGAAATTTCTCATACCAAAAATACAGGGTCCTCAAAGTAAGGTAAGGTACTCAAGCCTTATCTTAATTATGTTGTAAAAAATATTTGGCGTTCCTATATTTTTCATTACAAGAGCAACCGGTGACCCCGCCGTACAAACGAAGGAAGCACAACTATCGACCAAATCTCTGTAATTACACGTCACGCACACATACTCATCAACTGACAGTTAGCCCTGCTTCATTTGACTTTTCGGAGCATACCATCCTGAGTATTTATTCATCCAAGTACAAGAGTTGGAAAATTTATACATTTTTATATAATTTTAAATATTTTTGAAAATTGAGACTTTTTTAATCACGCGTGTACAAAATTGCTGAGTTTCGAAATAATCTAAGCGTATGAATTCATAGCTATATGGTTGGAATGCGAAACCTAGAACTCTAGACTGTTTACAAGTAGGTACGTAGCTTGGACGCCTTGCTTTTACATTTTTTGTGTCTAAATGATGTTGTAGACTCCACTTATTTTTAAGCTATTATTAACCCCCGACCCAAAAAGAGGGGTGTTATAAGTTTGACGTGTGTATCTGTGTATCTGTGTATCTGTGTATCTGTGTATCTGTGTATCTGTGTATCTGTGTATCTGTCTGTGGCCTCGTAGCGCCTAAAAGAATGGACCGATTTTAATTTAGTTTTTTTTGTTTGAAAGGTGGCTTGATCGAGAGTGTTCTTAGCTATAATCCAAAAAAATTGGTTCAGCCGTTTGGAAGTTATCAGCTCTTTTCTGGTTTTCTTATTACTTTTATCCCAGGACCACCAGAGGTTACGTATTTTCTGACACAGGAAATATGTACGATTGATTAGTGTTAGTAAGTACTAAGAAAGCATGCCTAGCCTACGTGCTAGCTTGCTTAGACGGCCAATTTTCAGGTATCTGATAATCAAGGTATATAAAACCATTATTTACCTCACATAAATTCTCCAAACTGATTTTTACGTATATTTTAGGCAATATCCTTAAAAATATGTCGCCAATACTCCTTGACACTTCCCGCGTCGGCCGTATTGCTTTGCAGACGCTTTAAAGCTCCCAAAATAAGTAATTATTTAACTGCACGTAAATTCTGATGCTCCATTTTTATATATGTCCACCAGACAACTATTTTAAAACCTTTTACAAGAAGACAGACCGATCCAGAGGGCCAATCATCCCCTAAATTCAATTTTAATGCCTCTGTGGGTTTGAGCGCGAGGGCATCATTATCTACGCGCATGAGACTGAGTAAGACATGTATTAGGATATATTGACTTCTCTCTCACTCTCTTATAGTTTACTTATGTCAATTAATTATTAATATTAAAAAAAATCTGCTAAAAATTAAAAAAATGGAGAATTTACGTGAGGTAAGTAATGTTTTTATGTACCTTGATTACCTGATACCTGAAAATTGGCCGTCTAAGCAAGCTAGCAGGTCTGTAGGCATGCGTTCTTAGTACATACTAACACTACTCAATCGTCCACATTTCGTTCGTCAGAAAATACGTGACGGCTGGTGGCCCTGGGATCTTTCACTATTGTAACAGAGGTTCATAATATTATGTCAATTGGCAAATGTCAAGTTGTCAAGATGGACGTTGCCTAGATACATAATTATTTATTTGAAAATAATGTTTTGGAAAACTTCGATAATTTGGATAGTAGGCGCGGAGTTTCTAATTTATAAAATATTATAATCACAGTTAAACGAGAAAACGTCAATTCAATTATAATATCCAACAGTCAACCAAAGGCCACGAACAATCAACCCAAACCCAAACCATAGTCAAACTATTTTTAGGGTTCAGTAGGTATCTGTAGAAAAAAAAGATATTGTAGGTAGCCTCGACTGTTGTAGTCGCGTAGGTGTGCATGGCACCATTAAATATCGTAGGAGGCGATGACCCTCCGCGCGGATGAGGTTCCCGCATCGTAGTCGCTTTGTCGCGCAGGTTTGGATGATGCATTAGGCGCACCTTCTTTTTATTTTATCTGCTTGAACTCAGCTTATTTCATCCATCCATCCATCCATCAGCCTGTAAGCGTCCACTGCTGGACATAGGCCTTTCCAAGAGCGCGCCACCAAACACGGTCCTCCGCCTTCCTCATCCACCCGCTCCCCACCGCCTTCTTCAGGGCATCGGTCCAGCGGGCTGGAGGTCGTCCCACACTGCGCTTACCGGTACGCGGTCTCCACTCCAGAACACGTCTGCCCCAACGGCCGCCGGTTCTGCGACAGACATGGCCTGCCCATTGCCACTTCAGCTTGCTAATCCTTTGAGCTATGTCGGTCGCTTTTGTTCTCCTGCGAATTTCCTCGTTCCGGATTTTATCCCTGAGAGCCAACATAGCTCGCTCCATAGCGTGCTGAGCGACTTTTAGTTTGTGGACGAGGCCAACTGTCAGTGTCCACGTTTCTGCTCCGTACGTCATCAGCTTATTTACTTTGACAAAATACGTTTAAAATTCATCATCATCAGGATCAACCCATCGCCGGCTCACTACTGAGCACAAGTCTCCTCTCAGAATGAGAAGCTACCACACTGGCCAAGCACGTATTGGCACACCTCACGCCCCTTTGAGGGAGCATTATGGCCAACTCTCAAGCGTGCAGGTTTCCTGACGGTGTTTTCCTTCACCACTTCGTTGTCTGTCTGTGTGTCATCTTTCAAGAGAATCAAAACTTATAAATTGGGTACTTCCCGTTTACGTAGAATCATGAAAGGCAGGTAGCAATATCTTATAGCCCAAGCACTCTACTCCTGTGGCCCAAGTAAAGAGAAAAATCCGACAACTGAATTGTCATTACATAAAAAAAACTTGTACGGAACTCTTCATGTGTGAGGCAGACTCGCACTTGACCGGTTTTTGAAAGTTATGTCAAATGACATGCAATAACAAACAAAATGAAATACAAGCCACTTTATTCCTTATTTCATCGGGTGAAAGTCGATTTCAATTTAATCGTAGGTATATCTTGAAAAGCGAACTATTATACGACTACGTAAAATGGGTACATTTTTAAAGCAACGACATGTTAGAAACAGATATTTCGTTTTGGTCGTGTTAAACTATGTGAGTCATTCAGATAATTCTTGATTTAGTGATGTTCGGTCAAAAATATTTCATGGAACGTATAATTAACATAACATTGATGTTACTTTTGAAGAGATATTAGCTACCTTATTGGATTTATATTATTATAGAAATTGGGTTTTAGAATGGCACAAATAAACGGTAATTTATGAATAAAGTTTAAAAAGCGTAAAATAAAAATTAAATTAAAAATTTAAAAAACCCCCGACACATAAACCTCTAAAAAGTAAAAAAATAATAGGTAAATATGTATGGGCCCTTTAAGAATAGTATAAATAGTAAAGTTTTTATCCAAGCGTTCGTTGCGTCGGGGGACCGCTAAAGACTATTCTTTCTACAACAGATGACTTTCATTGTTTATCATAGGTAGCGGTCCCCTGGCGCAACGAACGCTTGGATAAAAACTTTACTATTTATACTATTCTTAAAGGGCCCATACATATTTACCTATTATTTTTTTACTTTTTAGAGGTTTATGTGTCGGGGGTTTTTTAAATTTTTAATTTAATTTTTATTTTATGAACCCAGAGGCAAAATGGGGTTAAAATAGTATTACACTGCGAATTTGCATTCAAGGAGGTAACCGGGCTCGAGGGGTCTAAATCGAATTCCCAACATTTTTCAGCGTAGAACCGGACAACGTTACACGGCATTTTAAAGAGGGGTTAGAGATTTTTTTTATAAAAGAGGATTTCGAGGTTAGGTAGGTATACAGTTGTATAGTTTAGTTAGGTGTTAAGAGTTCTAGGTGCTGTTTTGTCTCTTATCACTAATCTCATAATTTTTGCATATAATAATCGCACATTAGGTGTGAGCCGTAACGTATTTTTAACCCCCGACCCAAAAAGAGGGGTGTTATAAGTTTGACGTGTGTATCTGTGTATCTGTGTGTCTGTGTATCTGTGTATCTGTGTATCTGTCTGTGGCATCGTAGCGCCTAAACGAGTGAACCGATTTTAATTTAGTTTTTTTTGTTTGAAAGGTGGCTTGATCGAGAGTGTTCTTAGCTATAATCTAAAAAAATCGGTTCGGCCGTTTAAGAGTTATCAGCTTTTTTCTAGTTTTCTTGTAGAAAAGAATCTTAGATAACCGTTAGGTTCATAATAATTATTATGTCAATAGACAAATGTCAAGCTGTCAAGATGGACGTTGCCTAAATACATAATTATTTATTTGAAAATGATGTTTTGGAAAACTCAAATACTTTGGATCGTCGGGGGTGTTATAAATTTTTAATTTACACTTGTTAACCGTCCGGTTAGTTGAAGCCGTCTTTAGGCATGCCGCCTACATATGCATATTGCACACGGACGAGACAGTTGCGTCTCTGGTATATAGTGTTATCTATGGTTGCGCATTTCAATCACTCTTGCAACCACAGAACAAATTAAACATTCCTCCTGCATCAATGCCCCAACTGGCATGTGCCCGGCTACAAATTCACTACAGCTGCGTAGTGCACCACAAATCCGGCCTTATTCAGCATGTGAGACTTGTAAAAGAATACTGATAAGTTCATTTCTTTTTCAGTACAGAACAATGTGTTCTTATGACTTTTGCGCAAATCGCAGTGTAGCGGCGCGTGCGTTATGTATGCAATGTGCGATCAGCTTCGATATGGTAGATCAACAACCTGAGAGGAATGTTTTCAGCAAAAATACTCTTCTCTGTTCCAAGCACGTTGACAATTACTGATTTTGAGATGGTCTAGGTCTTTTTTCACTTCGTCCTTACCAAGCAAATTAATTACTACAAAAAATATAAAATACCTAACTTTGTACGTTGTATCTCGGTCATTAGTCCGTCGACATTTTAATACCTAAGTTACAAAGGGACGGAATAAATCACATTACGGACGCGTGAATTGTAAATTGGACATTCACTCGTTACACCTCATGCCTTCGGGGCACGAAAACTAACGATGTACACCTACTACTATGCATATAACCCATCGAAGGCCACTACAGAGCACGGGTATCTTCTAAGAATGAGAAGAGTTAAGGTCAGTCCACCACGCTGGCCAAGTGCAGATCGGCAGACTTCAAACACCTTTTAGAAATTTGTGAAGAACTCTTGAAATTTGTGAAAAGAAGACATGCAGGTTTCCTCACGACTTTTCCCTTCACCGTTAAAGCAAGTGATACTTAATCTTAAAACGTAGGTACATAGCTCCGCAAAGTTAGAGGTGCTTGCCCGGGATCGAATTCCCAACCTCCCGATGACGTGAACGTTTTTACCACTAGGCTATTACTTCTGTTAAAAATATTAATAGCGTTTAAAAGCAATCTATTTGTTTTATTTCCTATCGAAACCCACATAAGGGACGTGGCGCGTGTCCAATATTCCTGACAAGCTCGTTTCATATCGAGGATCGGACGCTCGCCGCTTCCACCGAGGCGCTCAATCATTTCCAATTTTATACTGATGACTGCAGTAATGATATTGTTACTACGTGTTTGGGTGGCGAATGTGGACAGAATACTTCATTTTCGCACTATTTCTGAGACTACAATTTGTCCCCTATAAAGTAGTGAACCTAAAACTATATAATCCATACTTTATAGTCGTATTCCTCATTACTGAGGAACTCCTCCACTCCTCCACCACTCCATTGATCACTTAATGGTATGAGTTCTTATGGGATAATAATTCGGTGGGTTCCCAGATCATTTCGCACACAACTCAACTTAGAGAACGAGATTTAGAATTTTAGGTTTTACAGTTCGGTACTGTCAGTTGGAAATAATCCATCCTATAAATACGAATTTGTGTCTGTATGCATGTTAAGTTTTCACAGCCCATCCGTTTAATCAATTTCGATCATAGGAAATCACGTGGACAAAGTCGCGGGCATCGTTTAGTATAAAAATATTTATTTAAATTTCGAATCTAGATAAGGAGTTTACGATGGTAGTAGATACCCATAAATTAGAATAAGTAGATAAACCAAACTTCGAGGTATACAATAGACGCAAGTTACTCTACTACGTCGTAGCTTTTATTTTCTATTCTAGGCTACGACGTAGCAGTAGTCTCTACATTCGATAACCAAGATAAAAGTAGTAACATCAAATATACTTATAAATGCGAAAAAATATTTATAAGCTCCCACGAGAGAGCCCGAAATATTTTTACAAATATATTTTGTAGGAATAAATCCTGTAACTATATTAGGTTAGAATTGATTGGTAGAAGTCAATAAGTAAAATGTGTGTTTTAGCCTACACCACAAAACGCTTCATCCAATATTTTTATTCATTTTTATAAAAGCAACATTTGTAAAATGAAATATATTCTGCTACAGATAGCATGCGGTGTAATCCTTTTAAAGCTACAAATAAAATGGCGACTGGGAGCGGTCCATGACGGAACAGGAATATAGTTTCACAGGCCGACAGGCCGGAACAATTGAATTATGCTCAGCTATTAAACCAGCTCGTCTCGGAGCGAGTCAACTTTGTGCCTTCACTAATCGCCGCTGGTTAGTGCAGCGATTTATTCTCTGCCACTGTTTGGCCGACACCGTTTAACTATTCCAAGACAAGCTATGTATCAAGACTTTAGACAGCGCTTACACATTCTTGATGTTTAAACTCAAACTCGTAGCTCAAACTAGTTCAGTAAGTCTTGGCTACTTGAACGTCTTGCAGGAATCGTAGCTGTCATGTAATTTAATTTGAACCTTTGAAACTAACTTAAAACTAAAATAAAAATTAAAAATTAAAATTATAACATATAATATATAGTTATAACATATATAAAAAAAAAAAAAAATTATTAACTTTGTGAGCACCAATATTCTATTATTTTACTTAATAATTTTCACAATTTTTTTAAAGAAGTTATTAAATCTATAATCTAAAATATCTATGTCTATATAAATATGCGTCCACACATTCGAATTTCATTGAATTCAAAAATGATAGGGGAAAAAATCGAGGTTAAAATATATTGTGCTCGAAAAGTGTTGCCACATATTTTCTATTTTCATGTACCACCAATGAGGCTGATACTGGCGTTGATTCAGCACCCTTTGTGCATTACGGGGCGCCGCTAGCCCCGGGCAGACATCAACACTACGAACGTACGCGGCCGCAAAAAAGCTCATGGCGCTATAAAACCGAAAGCGCTTTATTTTTTGACGCTCTTCACTATTTATTGCTATACCACACAGCCATGATTTTTCATTTTTTCATTATTTACTTACTATTGCAATATACGCGGTGATAGCCTCGTGTTAAGTCTGCCTACTATTTAGGCGATTCGGAGTTCGATCCCGGACACGCACCCGTGACTTTTTGGAGTTATGTGCGTTTTTTATGCAGGATATTATTGTTTATCCTACGTAGAGCCGGGGATTCAAATTTAAAACTACTTATAACTGATATTTCTTAGTCAAAAGTAGTTTAGCCAATATTTCTAGTCAAAACTATTTTTGACTAACGTCATTCGTCAAAACTATTTTTTTTCAGTCAAAAGTAGTTTTAACTGGATAAAAGTTTTGACTGTAACTTATACAAAAACTCTGCCTCCGTAAGTTTTGTCCGCAAAATTCGAAAGTAGTCGATGGATCCCCTTGAAATTTTTATGCTACGTTGCATTACTATAAGAAGAGTGTATTTTACTTTTTATCCCAAAGTTCCCAGAGGATCGAGAATTATTTACTCAAACAGCCATAGCGAAGCTTGGCCGGGATTACTAGTATTACATACATTTCAAAGAGTTCCCGAATTTATTTACACACTCCCTTACAAAAGCTAAAAATTCTTCACCATCTCGTTTGAACTTAGTTAAGAATACCCAAACTGAATACAGAGCAGTGAGCCCGAGACATTGCATCCACCCTCAATTTTGGCAAGTTTATGCATACGAGATGAGCTGATATTAGTTCCCAACTCGCTCCTCGCATTGACTCTGTACTGTATGTCGTTACAATATCTCTGATGTGTTGATGTATCGAGTAACTTTAATGTAAATGTAAATTATAATTTAAACATTTCATCAGAGTCAACTGAAGCGAAATATTACCAAAGTTTGAACTATCGCATGCCATGTATGCATTAGCATCAACTTTGATACATGTTGTTTCAATTAGGGGATTGTAAATGTGACTAGCAAATATGCTCAACTTTGTCTGCATAAATCACAGTACTTACTTATCTATTAATTCAAAAACTATAGCATTTAGTTCCATAAATAGCAATAAGGCGGCTATCTTATCCTATTCCGTCCCATCTCACTCACTCTACATTATCCCACTTATTCCTATTTTTATCCTATTCCTATCCTAGAAAATTCTTAAATTAATTTTTGGGATACGAGTAAATATCTCATTTCCCCAGGGAAACCCAACAATTAAATTGATGTCGAGATAGGTACTTAAATATTATTTTGCACTTCGCATTACACAGATCGGTTTTAGAATCACGTAGCTGCCAGTGATTTCAATTTCACGCGAAGGGTGTTAGAATTCAAGTCGGGGACATATCCAAGTAGATATGATATAAATCACATTACTTTTATTAGCTTTTGCGACTTTCAAAAGAAAAGTGATATACGGCGCTGTATAGGTTTGATTTTAATTTCATAAAATATTTTTTTTTTTGGTATGAAACATTATGAGAAAATATCAGACTAATGGAAAAAGATAGACGGGAAACGAGACTCAAAAGTGACATGTTGTCCGGGAAAGAATATAAATAATCTTAGATTTTCTATAGCATAGACCTAAAACTATGTAATAGAACTGATTTTAAGATAATATCACAGCTGGATTTTTAAGAAATGCGGGCATCAACTAGTTTGACATAAAATAGCGGTTTAACAGCGCCTGACAAGTTGCTCTTTATAAAATGATACATAAATCGGGATTTTGCAAGCGCAGCGGGAATGCACCACTTTTTAAATACATTTCTACGGTAACTTTCAATTACTTTGCGACAGATATAAAGAACGAAATAATAATTATGAAATGAAAACATGCTCGTCTGAAAAGAGCACGGCAGTGGATTTAATCAGTTTCATGACATCGCCCGTGAATCTGTTTTCATTTTTTATCGTTTTTATACGAGAAATCACTGACCTCAACTAATACTGGACTTACGATTGCCGACCTGTTTTTGAAGAAACTTGATTTTTGCTGTTTTAGCCCATGATAGCAGTAGGTAGTGAGTTATTCGGAACTAACATGGACACCTCTAGGCCTCTAAGTACGTGCTACGGAGTTGGTCTATAAATCGGTATCTTAGGTAGTTATGATTTATAGAGACTTAATTAGATTAGGCTAGCTATACGTTATATTATAAAACTTTCAATAAAAAAATTAGATAAGCCTACCTAAAAACTTATTTCCCCTCTAATAAGTAATAACATGCCAGATCGAGATTTCGAATAAAAATAGATCAAACAGGCAACGTTTCTTTGGAATCTTTACTTAATAAAGTAAAGATTCCAAAGAAATTATTTAGTTTAAATTACTTGAAAATATGATATAGTTTTTACGATACTTTTACTACATGCAGTGACCTGTTTATAAATACAATAACTTATTTCGCATGGGACTACATTCAATTCCAATGTATGTAATCTTTTGTACTCGTACGTTTCACAGAGATTAATGTGTACCGAGATGTCGATGAATAACTATTTATAAGGTGCACCTTTTAACGATATCATAATACGTAGCACCTGGCTGGCTGATTAAAAGCAAAATGGGCTGAGAGCATATTTTTTTTACTTTTCATCTGTACATACCTACTTAGATAGATTAGAAAGTTTGTGTTGGAAAGTTTGTAGCGATGAGGCCGCCAATTGTACCTAAGTACCTTATTTGATAATTGCTATGTGTTTTTGGGTCAATTAAAAAAAGTTATTCGTTGAATTATAATCGAATTAAAATTTATCGAAGCGAATTCGCTGCAACGGTTTTGTAGCGGAGATACTCTGTTTGAAGCATAGTTATAAATACATGTATTGTGTTAAGTATATAAGTACTTAGTACTTACTTGCTGTTTTTAACGTTTAACTGTTGTAAATAGTGTTTAAACACTAAAACAAACCATGCGTTATTAAGTTTGCGTCTGTGCAAAATGTTACCTTGTGCAAGTCACAAGCTTCACCTTTTAAACCCCGCTACCAAGTACTTGGGTAGTAGGTACCAAGTAAATTCACACCTTCCAATGTTCACCCAATGTATAAACTGCGAACAAATCGATTAAGCGCCAGTCGGGGGCAGAAGTTATTAGTTTCACTGTTTCTGTTTTCTTCGACTTCAATTTACAAGCTCGATACTTACCAAAGTATCGAATTTGCTAGTATTTATTACCTCACCTCGCGAAATAAGCGCTAATAAAAATTTGGCGTGAATAAGTAGGTATATGGTAATCTAAGCTGGATTAAATAAAAGAAAGAAGGTTTACTTTTTTCAGTGTCAGATATGTTTCGTCATTAAAATTGAAAAGAATGAAGACAGCTTTTAGAACTAAGTAAACTACAAGTGTAAATTAAAAATTTATAACACCCCCGACAAGTGAAGGTTACAGTAACTAGAAAAGACCGAAAATACCTGATAACTTTCAAACGCTGAACTGATTTTCTTGGACTATTCCGCGCCTACGATCTAAAGTATCTGTGTTTTCCAAAACATCATTTTCAAATAAATAATTATGTATTTAGGCAACGTCCATCTCGACAGCTTGACATTTGTCAATTGTCATAATATTATGAACCTAACGGTTATGTAACCTTCTTTTCTACAAGAAAACTAGAAAAGAGCTGATAACTCTTAAACGGCTGAACCAATTTTTTTGGATTTTAGCTAAGAACACTCTCGATCAAACCACCTTTCAAACAAAAAAAACTAAATTAAAATCGGTTCATTCGTTTAGGCGCTACGATGCCACAGACAGATACACAGATACACAGATACACAGATACACAGATACACAGATACACAGATACACAGACACACAGATACACAGATACACACGTCAAACTTATAACACCCCTCTTTTTGGGTCGGGGGTTAAAAACAATAAATAATTGTAGAAAACGCTACATACCACGATTTTGCTGACTTTATCTTTACTTTACTTTGAAAAGATGGTATGTACCCGTTATCTACAATTTATTATGTCGTCAAACCACGAAATAAGCTTAAAATCATTATACCAAATCACATTTTAAATTATAATTTAATTTTTTGTTTTCATTTCAGTTATTTCTTTGCGTGTAAGTTATCTGATAGGTAATAGCATAAAGCCAATATTCTTACTAAAATAATCACTTTAAAAACACTAACTAAACTGGGCCATAACGCCCTGATCTGAATAAAAATGAATTCCCAGAAATTCTGCCATTTTAATACTAAACAATTTCATCGTAGTGTTTTATTCGAAGTAATATTATAATGTAACTCTGCCGTATAAAAGGAACGCCATTAGCATACTTTTCACTTTGAATCATTGAAAGCTCCTTACAAAGTAAGATACAAATCTCAGATAAGTAAGTATAGTAAATCACTAGTCAATAATCATGAGATCTAAAAGCTTTTTTAGCGTCTGTTTTTCCTATAAAGAGGTATTTAGTTTTTAACATGGACTTAGATTAGCTAGATACCGCAAGCCGTCCGTCTAGACTCTAGGTGTACCCGATATTAATTGAGCCAAAGAGTCAAGCGCCTATTTGATTTTCATTCCTCTGGACCTTTTCACAACCTGTGGTGCGACGTCGCATCGTAGTCCAGTAGTTTTTCACTTGGAAAGTTTTCCGGGATTTTTGAAAATTGGTGACTTTATAGATTTCGACATGCTCTTTTCCAATTTTCACTTTGCTACCTCGTATCTTTGCCGCTCGCACCGCCGTACTGGAGAAATGACGCCTAAAACTCCTGGAAATCTTTCCAGGTAAGCCATTTTTTGAGCACCAAATGACTATACCTACTATCGTAAAAATCTACGATACAACGCATCGTGGGAATTTACGTACATGGGAATCACACTGAGGTGCGAAGTCGTTCTTGCGATGCGACGTCGCACCACAAGTACCTATAGTGAAAAGGATCTCTCACAATACTACGAGTATCATTCCTCTTTGCAAATTTTAAAAATCGATCCTCATTCCTCTCTCCTGTTGGAGTCTGTTGGCTCACTGACGCATGACGATTAAAATTTAAAAGTTGTGACTGCGCGTCGTTGTGAGACGTCATCGTAGATACAACAAGTGTAAATTAAAAATTTATAACACCCCCGACAAGTGAAGGTTACAGTAACTAGAAAAGAAAAATAAAACCGACTTCAAAACCATAAACACTAAAAAGTAAAAAATAACTTTTGTTTAGCTACACTTGTAATGTACCTAGGTAAGGTATGAAGTCGAGCGAGCATATTGAAACAAAATTAGAAATCCAAGAGTGAAGCTCGCCCGACTTCATACCTAGGCACATTACAAGTGTAGCTAAACAAAAGTTATTTTTTACTTTTTGTGGTTTTGAAGTCGGTTTAATTTTATTTTGAAAATTTTTTATTTCACAATTTTTAGTGGCCCCACTGTACTATAATATGCTATGCCCAGTTAAAACCCTACTGTTTACTAAGCTATTACACTGATCGCGAGCAATTTGCTCCTATCCATTGAGGAGTTCTGTTCTCCATCTCCAAAGATATTCATCGTCTTTGAGTAATCGGGGAACATACTTAAAAAAAAAAAAAAAGATTCCGACGAATTGAGAACCTCCTCCTTTTTTGGAAGTCGGTTAAAAAGAGCTGATAACTTTCAAACGACTGAACCGATTCTCTTGGATTATAGCTAACAACACCCTCGATCAAGCCACCTTTCAAACAAAACTAAATTAAAATCGGTTCATTAGTTTAGGAGCTACGATGCCACAGACAGATACACAGATACACACGTCAAACTTATAACACCCCTCTTTTTGGGTCGGGGGTTAATAATTCTTTAACGTTATCGTCAGGGTATTTCGATCTTCTGGCAATCTGGTAAATAGCTGTATACTACATATACCTAAGTGACTATTGCCTACACGAGTGAAGGGATCAGATTGAAGTGTTTGCTCGGCACCCATTACGTCCGATGGGATAATGGTGGCACTTCGATTGACACGCGGAGATGAGATTCACTGCGAACCAGAATTAATGGAATATGAACTAGTACTTACCCATATTAATCAAATACAATAGTGGGTATGTAATCTGGTATATATAATCTTGTACATACTAATAATACTTCAGAGGTATATTTTTCTCTGACTTTATACTGCATCAAAAAGAACTCCACTGGGAGTAAGGCAGTCGGTAAGCTATGAAAAATGTTATTTTTCACCTCCCTTATACACAACGATCGGTTATAGAGTCACGTAGGAGCCGGTGATTTCAATTTCACATAGAGCCTTTGAAAACTAGTCCAAGAAATTCTTTGAAGATAAAATTCTAGGTATTGACTGTTTATTTGAAGATGCGGAAGAAAAATAGCACATTTATCATATATTTTGGCATTTAAGTAGGACGATAGATAATGTGGAAAACACGTGTTCACACGTCTCGCCAAAGCCAACCTATATAATTTTCTATGCTATGTGTTATGAAAGAAAAGATGGGAAGAACAGCAACAAACCCAAAAAAAGGTTCCAGGCCAGCGTAATGCTGTATGCTTTGTAATAAAATACAGCATATGGCGCTGCTATTTTCAGTCGAAATCTCTTCCAGGTGACGCCACGGCTACGTAGTATGCAGGTAACTAATTAAAACTATTTTTTACTATCATACTACAAGATGACTCGCCATGGTGGTAAGTACTGGAAATCGGAGCGACCGACCGAAAAAGCAATTGTGAAAAGTCATAGTTGGCCAATTTTGTCTCAGTAGCAAATGGCTTACAAGAAGTAGATTAAGAGTCCATGACTGGTAATCCACAGACGAAAGTTTCTAGCAAACTGATCAATATTTCCGTTCGCGAGCGAGAGCGCTTAACGTGATGGGATTGAGTAGTTTTGAAGATCAGTTTTATGAGTAATCTTTAATACAATTACAATGTTACATAAGGGCATATTAAAATACTAGATGTAAATTAAAAACATTATATTCTATACCTATTTATGCTGATGGCATATTTTTGGCACAAGATAGGGTAAGGACATGAAACAATTAATCAGCACCTGCATCGAAAAATATTTAGAAAAAAATATTCCTTTAATTTTTTTTATTTTATTAATTATTAATTGTATTATATTAACTATTTACATTATTTATTGCTGAAGGCGCTTTATGGACAAACGCTATCCAGTATCCGCGTCAAAAATAACGCATTTTGCAGACCTGAAAATGCAAAACGATATCATTTACTTAGTTGACTCATTCAAAACCTAGATTGTAAAGAAATAATCTACAAGAAAGATTAAAATAAATGATTAGTTTAAAGGAATTTTATAAATGCATGACTTTACTTAGCCGAGAATTAACTAAGTACCTACTTACTCTGAACGAAAAATTACCAAAACTTTTTAAAAATTCAAAGAGAAAAATATGTTAATAGTGTTGCTTTTATACAGTGCTCACCTACATTATAATATTACTTAGCTAAAACTCTATGAAAAAGGTGTAGAACAAAGAAAGAGGGCAGGAGAGAAAAGTTTTGCTACTGTGTTCCATTTTCGTTTTATAATTCATTTTTTAACCCCCGACCCAAAAAGAGGGGTGTTATAAGTTTGACGTGTGTATCTGTGTATCTGTGTATCTGTCTGTGGCATCGTAGCGCCTAAACGAATGAACCGATTTTAATTTAGTTTTTTTTGTTTGAAAGGTGGCTTGATCGAGAGTGTTCTTAGCTATAATCTAAAAAAATTGGTTCAGCCGTTTAAGAGTTATCAGCTCTTTTCTAGTTTTCTTGTAGAAAAGAAGGTTAGATAACCGTTAGGTTCATAATATTATGTCAATTGACAAATGTCAAGCTGTCAAGATGGACGTTGCCTAAATACATAATTATTTTTTTGAAAATGATGTTTTGGAAAACTCAAATACTTTGGATCATCGGGGGTGCTATAAATTTTTAATTTACACTTGTTGTTTATCATTTCATTCTTCAATATAATTATTTAGCACATAAGTGGTAAGCAGTGTGTTCTTATAAGGGGGAGATCCCAATTCGATTTCCAGCAGGGGTTTAGGAATCTATTATTTTTAAACTGTCTCCGGTCTATATGGATGGAGGCTTCGGCCGGAGCCAGTGACCACCCTGCCGGCCAAGTGATTTAGCATTTCGGTGTGATGATGCGTAGAAGCTGATTTGAATTATCATCATCGTCACCTTATCGCCGGCAACTACTGCGAACGTGTCTCCAATCAGAGTGAGAAGGGTTTAGGCCATACTGCACCACGCTAGCCAAGTGTGGATTGGGATACTTCAAACACATTTGAGAACTTTATGGAGAGCTCACATCAGGTATGCATGTCTGATGTTTTTCTTCACTTGTTAGGAAATATGTCATTTAGTTTTTAGTTAAATCTTTATTTGCTTTGGGGTTTTTATCCTCTTGGATATACCAACCATATTGTAGCATTATGAACCTACCTTTGTCTTAAAAAATAAGCTAGATACTAAGTTTTCTAACTTGAATATAACATTAAGTTAAAAATTTAAAAATCAAAAAGTTATTCATTATTCGGCTGGGTGCTGCTGCCTTAATTAATTTAAAAAAAAAAGATTTTTTCTCGTCCCTACGTAATCCTAAGAGAAAATTAGAGGAAAATACAATTGAAAGAATCGCGAGCACTCCAATTCCAACAAAGGATTTCGAATACTTTTAATTACAAATTAGAAGCTCAGCACTTTTTGAGTCAGGTAATCAAATTTCTAGTATCCATTATTATGCAAATTTTCATTAACAAACGACGGCTTTTAAGAGCCTACTCAAATACTGTGATTTTATATTAGTCTTATTTAAATTAAACATTTACTGTTCTATCTATAAAGTACCTATTTACGTACTAAAATTTGTACTATACTTGGGGGCTTGGGCATTGATGAATCAGTCAGTGAGTAAGTCAGAACTTTCTCTTTATTTTTTATACTTAGATTGTGTATATTACTGATCTATAAACCAGACCTAAAACCATAGAAATAAATCAAGAATATATCACAGAAACTTACCAAGATTTAATATCTCTGTGGCTTTACCACGAAGCTGACGGAAAATAATTAATAACTAACCCTAATTAATAGGTACGCACCAACTTACTCCAATGAGTACGTAGGCACTTATCAAAGTTCCAAGTAATGACTATTAAATATTTTGAAAGGCGAAATAATAATGGAAAGACTGCCTGCCTACCGACTACCTTCGGTCGCCAGTTAACCAGAAAAAGCCTTCAAACGGTTTCGGCACTCGAAAGGGAAATTGGGGTGACATTAATGTTTATATATTTTCTTTGGAACACCATAATTGAGGAGAACCCGGTTCCTTTCTAAATGTCCGATGTAAGATTTACATTTGTCGTTGTTACTATTCAATTAAGACTCTTTTTAACCGAAAAGGGTTTCAATTAAATTCGCCATTTACTTTTTTCTAGATTAATCATTTAAGTTAGTTTATGTAGGGAAACTGGAAAAAACGTGTAGCCATAATAACTGTCAAATGTTTATATTATTTGGAAAGGTACGTATAATTTTTCCTTTAGCAAATTCGTTAAATAAGACGTAAAATAAATTGCTACCAGTGCAAAATTCAAGATTATAAATTAAAAAGTTGGGAAATTATTTTTTTTCTGTTCCCAAAATATATACTAAAAACATAGGTAGAAACGTCAGTTGGAATATAATGCTGGCAAGGGTCCAACTTTCTTTCCCTACCAAGAAAAAGCCAAAAAAAAACTCGGTTGTACCTGACCCTTTAAAAAGGTATTTACCTAAGCCCTTTTTTCTTATTTTCCTGATCAATAGCACAGAATAAATAAATAAAATAATAAGTATTAAGTATTACAACTTGTGAACTCATAGCTATAAATCATACTTATGTTAAAACATCTAAGATATATCGCACGTAGGGCACCTAAGGCGTGAAGATATTCCGGAAGATCTTGAATAAATATCTATCGACAGACAACCTAATGCATTTCGAATTTCCCAGCGATATAGCTTAGGTGCAGAAGCTCATATATCTCAGACACATTAGTCAGATTGAAATCTCTTTGGTGGACTTAGAATTGCAAAACAGTGCAACCACTCGGATGCTGTTTGATTCAAAGAAAATTCTTTTTTTACGATTCGTCGCTGCAAATTCAATTTATTCCCAGACTCTCACCACTTCAACATTCATGCTAGGACATAACATTTTGGATTCGGTAAAATCGAATTTCTTAGTGTAAATAATATTTTCGTAATTTCGAGTTACTTTTAAAGTTCATGCAGAAGATATACTTAAATAATCCTGAAATACTGGAAAATAAGTCTATATAATAATATTTCGTTATTTACTGATATAGTTTGAAAATTGACGGACTTTCATACTAAACATTCATCGGCTATTTTAACCCCTTGGGGATAGAATTTCCGAAAAACACATACCTACTTATTCCTTCTTTTTCAACCAAAACTCGTAAACCTAAATAAGTACCAATTTTAAAACTGACCAACTTTCAAGCAAATTTCAAACCCCTATTTTATACCCTTAGGGGTGGTATTCAAGATTCCTTCGTTATAATAGTGAAATGTGAAATTTCAACCCGATTTGCCCAGTAGTTTGAGCTGTGCGTCGCGTCGATAGATCAATCAGTAAGTCAATCACCTTTTCTTGTCTTGCAAGCGACAGTCGTATAGGGGATGTTCAGCATTCACTGACTTTAGTGGTTTATGTACAGCAGCTGAAGCTAAATATCCTAATCCTATAAATGTGAAAGTGTGGATGTTTGGATGTTTGTTACTCAATCACGCAAAAATGGCAGAACGGATTTGGATGAAATTTGGAACGGAGATAGATTATACCCTGGATTAACACATAGGCTACTTTTTATCCCGGAAAATCAAAGAGTTCTTGCGGGATTTTGAAAAATGTAAATCTATTAAGTATTACTATTAATAAAAATAGTAGAGAATAAACTATTTACTAGATTTAAGGCAACGAGCTGCCTAACTTCTTAATTAAAATATATCCACACTTATTACTCTTTGCCGCTCGTTCATTTGTTTCTCTCGAAGCGGTTAATCAAACTCGAAGGAGCACGCGATGTCAGCGGAAACTAATTTGATCTAAAGTTCGCGGTTTCAAGGCATCTAATTTTCCCCCACTAGTTATGATCTTTAATACAATGTACATTGTATTATCAGTCTCATTTCACAGCTCAACTTCTTAACAAGCTCCGAAATGTTTGCGTAGCACGCACGCAAAACTTTGACTTATTAACTAGGCATACCTTTTGCATACCTACTTTGAATATACTATATGTATATTAGCTCATTACCGACCTAGCACAGCCCGCAAAATCGTTAGCATAATATCAGTTTTTAATTATTATATGGATTTGAGAGTGTGCTGTGTAAACAGTAAACACACTTGCACACACCCATACACGTAACTTAGTATAAAACTTAAATTGTTTTTTAGTGGTTTTTATTAAAGAATGAGCATGTAAATTAGCGTATTCTTGTTTATTATTAGCCTAGCTAAGTTGAGGTAAATCTGCTAAATTAAAAGATTTCTATGTACTTATATTATACTTAGACTACCTGTAGGTAATCTAAGTATATTATACTCAACCCAAGAGTTTTATATAAAAGCCGGTACAGTATGGATTGAGCAAAGTCAATTCCGTAAGTACGGTTAGTTAACCGCCGTGACCGAATTTCAGTTGAAACTTTGATTATAAGGCTTAAACGCGCTCTACCTTGAAATATGGAGGATCTTAGGCTGATAGGCGTAGCTCAGTCGTAAATTTAAGACTATAATAAATTACTTCATCACAGGTAAAGCTACCTACGTTTAATATAATTTAAAGTAGGTATAAGGACGATAGTTTTCTTACGAGATCTTGTGTAATGTATGCAAAATTTATAATGATAACATTATGATACATACATAGTATTAAGATTTAGATAGGACAAAATAAGGTAGCTAGATTACTATCCTTTACTTTGGAGAATTCTCAGGCTTTCTCACGAGATGTTTTACTTCACCGTTAAAGTAGGTAAGTGATTTTTTTTTCTCTCTTTATTGTGAAGATTAGTCACTTAGTAAGTATGTCGCTTCGTTATTAAAATAACAAGTGTAAATTAAAAATTTATAACACCCCCGACGATCCAAAGTATTTGAGTTTTCCAAAACATCATTTTCAAATAAATAATTATGTATTTAGGCAACGTCCATCTTGACAGCTTGACATTTGTCTATTGACATAATATTATTATGAACCTAACGGTTATCTAACCTTCTTTTCTACAAGAAAACTAGAAAAAAGCTGATAACTCTTAAACGGCTGAAGCAATTTTTTTAGATTATAGCTAAGAACACTCTCGATCAAGCCACCTTTCAAACAAAAAAAACTAAATTAAAATTGGTTCATTCATTTAGGCGCTACGATGCCACGGACAGATACACAGATACACAGATACACAGACACACAGATACACAGATACACAGATACACAGATACACAGATACACACGTCAAACTTATAACACCCCTCTTTTTGGGTCGGGGGTTAAAAACAATTATTATCATCAAAAAAAGCAAGAGATATTGTTTGCTTAAGATGCACATAACTTGGAAAAGATAGACGTCGAACCCTGGAGCCTCCAAATAGGAATCTTAACCACTGACTATTACCGCTCTCAGTGAGAATATGCTATATTAAGAAAAAGCTCCATATCTGAAAACGGGACATTCGGTGTAGTAAGTAGTATATTTACTACGGAAAAGCCCCGTGGGTATATTTTGAAGCGTCGCTTACCTTTTTCGACTTTCCATTTTTCCTTAGAAGCTTGGCACAACAAAGCCCTCTAGTGTCCGGCAGGGGAGCGGGCGGCTTGCGCGGCCAGCAGAGACGCTTCGGAGACTCCACCACCGCCTCACTCCGCGCCTCCTCCTTATCTTCACACATGCTCCCCCACCCTATTTTACCCAACACTCACAACCGAGATATCGATGCTTTATGAGAACCTCTGGCATTGTTTTCTCCTATAAAACTACACGATAACACTATCTCACTCTAATTTATCGTGGTAAATAGCCGCCTTGCAAAAATCTCCTTCACTTTATGTGCGCTACGTTGCTACGCTTAGCAAATATCTACGGGGCCGTTTCCCTAAAGGAAGAAGATAAGTTCGATACGTTTGTACTATTTTATTTATAAATGCTAAGTGCGGGCTATCTACTCACTACTGCGGGCCATCGAAACGTCCGATTTAACATCTGAAACAAAAGAAAGCTAGTTAATTAGAGTAATCCAATTATTACAAGCACCATTTACGATAATTATTTAAAATTCTAAAATAGATTCAAAATCTTTATTTATAGTGTCTCTCGTGCTACGTCTAATAAATAACATACCAATACCATCCTTACTCTTTGGCTCTACCACCTGTTGGAAATGCAGATTCTAAGTACTAAGAAGAGCTGGCAAGAACCTCAGTTTGTTCTTTTCAAATCATAAAGAAGGGACAATAATATCAATGTAACAATTTACTAAGCAAACCATCTTGTGGGAAACTGAAACCTCAGCCGGTAGCTTCCACGCAACTTTGCTACTAAAGAATTCAACAATTGTATTTATAGCCTCGACTTAATAAGTCTGTTTTAATGTTCACAATGTTTAAATTGTGTAATGGTAAATCTAAAAATTCAATTTAAAAAAAATTAAGTTGTAATGAAGAATGTTGTGACGAGAAAACAATATTTTGTTGCACCGTTAAAAGCGCTTCGTTCCTAGAAACAAGTGAAGTAGGTATACCTACCTAATTCCATAGTAATGTGATTTATTTTAAGTCCATAATAATTAATGTTAAAGCCACATTAAGTATTTGTTATTAGTATATAGGTACAAACTACAAATCATTGATTTAAAATCTAAATATTAATAATTAATTAGACCTTAATATTGCTTTGCAAGTCTCCATCAATATAGCGCAAATCGCATACAAAACAGGTGCTTTATGAAGGAATATTTAACAGTGTATTTAATCAAAAGCTGATTTTTATTGACGTTCAATGAATATTTAATGGCGACTGGGGGCTCGTGACGGGTATCTGGTCGACATAATTATCGCAAAGTCATTGAATTCTTCCGAACTCTTCGATCCATCGACTCCATCGCGTCGATATAAGAGAGAGGATGGAATAGAATAGAATTATTTTTTATTCAAATAAACTTTACAAGTGCGTTTGAATCGTCAAAAAAAATTACCATTTACCACATAAGACAAACATAATAATTAACCTCATTAGCTCAAGTGCCGGACTGAATTCAAAAAGGTCGTGGGTTCGAATCTCACCCGTTGCACTATTGTCTAGGGTAAGTAATAAACACTAAGTATAGTGCGTTTCATCGGATAGTACATATGGCGTTATATTGGCTCCCCTGTCTGTTGGTCATTGGCACCATATTAGCATGAGAAGACGTAGATTTTGTTTATTTTCATTTGATTTTCATTTCATTCATTCAGGAAAATCAAATAAAAATAAACAAAATCTGCGTCTTCTTATGCAAATATGGTGCCAATGACTTGGACAGACAGGGGAGCCAACATAACGCCATAGGTACTATTCGATGAAACGCACTATAACAAACATATTTTACTAGTGGTACATATTGGTAGTAGGGAATTAAGTTTTGTAAAGTTGATTAAGCAGCATTTACTTAGGTAGTACTACTGTTTACTTTGTTATATCAACACAGGTTATAAGTAGGTACCTACTACGTAATGAAAAAGAAAAAGTAATGAAATTAATCAAGAGCTGACTGCCAAGAATAAGCAGCGTTGTGAATCGCGAACGCAGGTACGTAAAGATAGGTAAGTAGGTGCCCCACCGCAACGTTGGACCCGTTCCAGCGGCTAATATCCCATTCTGTTTGTCTTGCGAGCCAATAAAATGACTTTTATGCAAATCATACGAATTCTATACATTTTTGATGAGCTCTCAGACACATTCGCGGCAGTTAATTAATACATTTTTCAATCAAAACTTTGTAATTCTGAAATACTTTGAATTTTGCGAAGGTTTGTTGAAGTGCTTTAGATTGACTCTAACTTTTAAATTAAGGCAGAAGTTAAAATAATTACAAATATTATTAATAACATAGTATACATTGTAATTAACAACAGCGACTGAACGTGATATAGTTGATAGATTCTTTAATGATAAAGTTGCATGGAAACAACCGGATGAGCTTTCAGTTGAAGATACTTATGTAATAAATTATTACATCGATATTGTAACGGAACCCGTATAGGATCACTTTGTTGTCTGTATGTCTGTCTGTCTGTCAGTCTGTCCGTCTGTCCGTCTGTCCATCTGTCGTGTGTGTCAAGAAAACCTATAGGGTACTTTCCGTTGACCTAGAATCATAAAATTATTATTAGACGATTTTATTTACTTTACGTGGCATTGCAACGCATGCCGGGTACAGCTAGTGTTTAATAAATTTGAAAAGAGCAACTGCTGACTTTCTTACCGGCTTTTTAGGCTCAGTACAATCTGCTTTCTGAATCCGTGATAGAGTTAGTTCATAAAAATATTTTTTAAATTTCGATTTTTTTTTTAGAATTTTGATATTAAGGCGTAAAAAGTGAAAATATAACTCCGTCTACTATACTAACTAAATATACGAATTTTTGTATTGCTGTACAGACTGACCGTTCATAAATTCCTAATATTTTATGGTTCACTGGTTTTTCGGCTTTTCAGTTGCCAATATTCATATCTAAAGCAAACATTTTACAGTCCAATAGCTCTCCCGCTACCGTAGGTATAAATGGTACAGCTATTTATTAAAGTATTTTTCTTCAAAAGTTATATTTCTTAGGTAATGGTTTGTATTATAGCTACTTTCGTTATGGATAATATACTTACATAGGTGTAAAGTTTTATAAACGATAGATTAGTTGTCTACCGTTTATATAACCGTGAGCTTTCAGCTTGCAGCAAAAAAAAACATTAAACATGTGAATGTTTGACAGGTCGTCGTATCTCTTAACTTGTTGAATTTACGTTTGCATTGCAGAAAATCGCGTGACAATAAGTATTTTAAAATTCTTTCAAAGATGTTTCAAATTCATTTCATCAAATTATATGACAATGCAAACTCAGTTCGATACAGAGTTTTCAACATGTTTTTATGTAAATGTTTCGTCAGTGCAAACTCACGATTAGGCAGGTTTCGGTATGCTTTTTGATACAATGTAAAATGTGTGCTTTTCAAGTCTAGAAGAACCAATTGTCTCTCCCGATTGCATACTTTAGGTAGGTAGGTACTGTTGATAGAAATGGGTAACCCTCAACTTATTTTATAATGTAGTGCATTAAAGATAAAAAGTAAATTTTTTAAATTCAATCGGCTCTTATGAAGAGAAATCGCGGAAAATCTAAGGCAATGAAAACTGTTACAAGCCATAATCAAGTATAATCGTGTGGAATATTTCTAGCTTCACTTATCTTAACCGAGTGAACAAACAGAGTTGAGATAAAATAACTTTCATAATCCACCCTCATTAATGAACACAAATAGGCACTCCAGAACATTCCCGTCTGCCAGAGCCCCGAGCCCGAAGTTTGTTGACATGGGAGAATTTTTCTGCTTTTTTTTGCCGAGGCCGAGTCTAGCGTCGACGTATAAACCGCTTTATATTATAAAAATCAAGTGTTTTTCAAACTAAAACGACATGCCGGAGCATGTACGATATGGAAATGAAGCTGAGGGAAAATTAGCTTTTATTGTTTGTGAAAAACACCATCAAAAGTCGTATAAACATGGAGAAAAGCAATTGTACCTATACCTAATGTATAAAAGACGCGACGTTTGTGTCGAAATGTAAATGAAAATGTGAATATATAGAAATCGATCAAGTGCGAGTCAGATTCGCGTACTAAGTTTTTCATACCATCGTAAAAGAAATAACACTTTTTACCCGACTACGGCAAAACCAAAAGGAAGGGTTATAATTTCAGCAGTCCATTTAATTTTCATGGCTGCCATTTTAAATATTTATTCTTTGTCATAGCGGCAATAGAAATACACATTCCGTAAAAATTTCAATTCTACTTTTTACGGTTCACGAGATACAGCCGTCTGACAGACAGACGGACGGACGGAACCATAAAAAACTGGTGATGCCCGCGACTTTAAACGCATGGATTTTTTTAAAATTCCGTGGGAACTCTTTGACTTTCCAGGATAATAAAACCATACAAAACCTTTGTGCCTAGTAAACTGCTAGTAGAAAATATTATGTAGATACATGTCCCTAAGTAGGTAAGTACGTTTTAAATTGAATGATTATTACAGAAATTAATTTTTGGTTTTAATAAACTTGGACACATAGGTTTTCTAATTATATGAGCGCCTTTGCTCTTTAGGATAGTGAAGTTTATATTTTGATACAGGTATTATACACTTAAATAAACTCATCAGATTTGGCACCCAAATAATTGTAATAGAACTTTACACAAGAAACTTGTGTTGAATTTTGGGATTAGCTGGATTCTAATAGAAAATTAAGTAACTTAAAATTACTGAAATAGGTACTTATACTAATCAAATCTACATAAACACAGTCTACGAGTTTCACTATTAAAACCACTAAGACATAACTGACATTTATAGGAGTTACTACAAAACAAATGAAAAAGAAGATAAAAAAAGAACGGAAACTTTTCTAATCAATCTATTCTTACCAACGAACAACAAGCAAGGAATCTATCGCCTCAACTATCTTTAGATCACTAAATAACTACTTCACTACGGCATCGACAAGTGAAAACTTTTTCGTAGCTACGCGCTTTGTTTAGGCGCTACGCCGCCGCCCTCGGAGCCGTAGCCGCTCTGACTGGCGTAGAGCTTTCGCCCGCCTTATATACCTACGCGGCAACCCCTAACGTGCTTTCCCGCCAAACGAGGCATAAAGTCCCGTACTTGTAACATTCAGCCAGTATCGTTTACGATGCGAGGTTTTCGTAAATAGTAAGTCGTTCGTTTCAAATGCTTACTTTGTAACACAAATTAGAGATCAAGTCGCTACGTGACTCATAAATATGAATTCGGCTTACGTTGCGACTTTTCGAGTTTCGACATCGAAATCTTTTGACTGCGGAAGCAAAACAAGCGATCGTTTCGTTCAGCTGATCTTTTTTCTTCAGTTTTTCACTGACGAGCAGAGACAAGCTACTGAAACGAGGTTCTTTAAAGGGCTAACTGAATTGTACAAACTAAATATTATTCTATACTTTATACAAACAAGTACAGTTTGCTGCTTTTGCTATTGGATTTGTTAGCCCTGCAATAAAATTACTAAACTTAGGACTCATTTTGCAGCGGTACATAAAGAACCTGGTTTTTACCCTTTTTTCGATTAATAAATCTAGAGTGAGAAACTTGTTTTTTGACAGTCAATTCTTTATTTATAGCAATGAGCGTAGCACCGTAACTGTTTTGGGGATCCCTCTTAGAGCAGTAGGTATATTATCAGTTAAAACTCACACTGTAGTATTAGTTGATGCCTAGGTTTTGAGCCATATAATTCTTACTTAATAAAACCGATTTTGATAAAACATATATTTGCTCAGATATGTCATATGACATAGCAAATGCGTCTGTAAAAATGTATGTTTCTTTAAAAATATGTTTTCTGCAACAATTTTTACATTTACATAAGTCTCTGACTAGAGTGTAAGATAGATACTTTATTTTTATCTCTGAATTTGCTTGATTGGTATTTTGTACCATTTATTATAATGAAACTAGTCTCAGTTTAAAAAACATTTCACCAAACGATATAAAAGTCACGTTGTTCTCATGCTCAAACACAAGGCATAAAGTATTCAGCCTCCCAGATACTTTAAAAGCACAGACAAATCATTATAAAGACGCGTTTTGTACTATTGTATGATAGTACTCACCTTAAGCCCCGGCCTTTCATTCGTATTTCAAAGCACAACACATGTTAATTCAAGCAGCTTATAAAAAACAAGCGTAAAAACCACTGAACGGATCGGTACAGGCACATTTGTAGAATTTAATACACAAACGAGTTTGTTTACACAAGCCTGATACAAAATAAGATATTAAAGCGTGTTGTGTTAGGGCGGGCTGGAGCGCCTACTAGCGGCGGATGCCGGAATCTGCAAGGGCAGCAGGGCTGGGGTAGCAACTGTAGCTTTCTTTCTCGTTCGCACGCGTAGTTCCTCAATAAGGGCTGCCTATTGAGTTACGCAAAAAGGACGCTTTTATCAATGACATAGGATATATTATAACAGCTACGTACTCCAATCCGGCCCCTCGCCAGGCTGCGCGTAGTAGCCTTGAGTGAGCCTTATGTTTTCATCCCGTGTGCGTAATAAAACGTTTAGGGAGGGGGACCAGTGACTTCTTCTGAAGGATTTATGGAGGAATCTCTAGAATTAATTCGGGCCGATTTTGGCCCTCACGGCCGTCAAGGGCTGATGTTAGCAGGCTTTGCGTTATTTACATAATAATTATTGCGAACATGTTAGCGCTGTTTGATTTGAATATTATTGTTGCTTCGTATTTACACATCCGTAGGATTCACATACCAAAATCAAATGATCTTCTCAATTGTGTTTTTAAACAACTGGCGCTTATATGAAATAAAAAATTAAAAACATTTTAAAATAGACTTTATTACAAAAAGTTGCAAAGTAAAAATAGAGATGCAAGTACAGAAAAATAAATAAATACTTATATTACAGAATCAACACCATTTTCAATGGTAAATAAATGAAAACATATTAGAAAAATTAAGTAACACAGATAGTTTTCTCAAATATTTTCTGTAAAAAATAAGCAAACTTTGTACATTTTACAGTTTACAGTTAGTTTTACATTCGAGTATATACAACAAGTTTATCTATTGTGACGGTAATGCACTAAATGTAGGTACTAACGCAATCTTATAAATACGTCACCAATTTTTAATTACTACAAAAATCTATGCAATTCAAAAAAATTGAGGGTTCTAAAATATTGACAAAAAATTGCTATAATTATTAAAAATAATAGGTCAAAATATTATTAGCGTAGTAGATAAGGCGGTAACGCGTAGCGTAAGTTTAGTATGCCCACACATATTTTCATATTTTCAAAAACAAAACTTTAATAACTTTGTTAAAGTAAAAAACATCTGATTGCACATTCAAAAATAATAGCATTTTCCTGTATTCGCATTACAATTTTTATGGCAATTAAAAAGTAGTGGTGTATACAACAAATTTGTCTAATGTGACATTCATGTACTATTATTTCGCAATGTTACAAATATAATAATAATTTCCTATATTTCAAAATTATCCAATAAGCATGGGCTCTAACTTTCCAGAGTCATACAATTTCTTGACATCCGATCCACCACCCACACAGGTACCGTTTATAAACACTTGTGGAACCTGAAATGAAAATATAAATAAAAAAAACAGCACCAAAAACCAAATTGAGAATCTACTTCTTTTTGGAAGCTGGTTAAAGACTATAACAATTAATGAATATACTTTATAATAATTACTAGATAATGCCTCTGAATTTGTCCGTTTGGATTTAGATTTTTGAAAATTCTGAGGGAAATCTTTGATTTTCTGGGATAAAAATAGCTAATGTCCTTTCCTGGGATGCAAGCTTTTTTTATACCAAATTTCATCAAAATCGGATAAACGGATGAGCGTGATAAGCTAGCAGACAGACACACACACACTTTCGCATTTATAATATGAATATGGAAATCACTAAAAATAGACTAATTAGTTAGTTAGTTACTAACAATTCTTGAAAGAATATTCAGATTGTTACGAAAACCATTTCTCATATAAATTATACCATTTAATGACAGTATTCAGAAACAAATATAGATGGCATCACTGGTCATACCTACATAATGTTACAGCAAAATACTGACAGATGGAGCTGTGGTAAAGAAAAATTAAATTTTACCGAGCTGGAAGTTTCAAGTTATAATAAAATGTATTTCCTGATGGCTAAAATATTTAGGACTAGCAACTGCAGAAATTTCGAAAAATCCATTCTTATATTTTGTTTACATTATGAAGAAACCTCACTCCAAAATTTCAGCTTTTTAAGTCCACTGGTTTAGTCTGAGCATTGATATTGAGTCAGTCATTGAGTGAATCAGGACTTTTTTTTTGTATAAACTCACAGATATTAAGGTGAATTTAAAATTGGATTTAATGTGCTTTCCAAAACCCCCACATAATAAAAAGTTTAATTTTAACACATAAGACAAAGTCATGTTCATTTCAAAAATCTTGCAACATTTAGTACCAATAGGATATTAATTGTTTTTGTGGCTCTATTAGTCTTAATAATTCTTAATTTTCATTATCATTAGTATGGATGTATGCAGGCTTACAGAGTTATGATCCCAAAATCATAAATTAAGGACTTGCAAGATATCTCTTCTTTACCAACCAGGTAAATTACACTACGGACAATAACTCTTAACAGTCTAACCAATCAATCATACATTTATTTAAAATTTAAAATCATTGACATTATTTATTTAAAAAATGAGGATTGCTTGTTTCAACTTCAAGGAATTTTAGATGAAATTTCCTTTAAGTTACAAAAAATTATTGAAGTCCGAAACTAGTGGGCATTAATGGCATATCACATTTCGATAACATCATGAAATCCTGCAAAATTGCACTATCTATTTTGATCATTGTAAATAAAACAAGAAGTAGATAGTTACAATTTTCCAACAATGATCCTAAGCGAATAGTTTACCTCTACAACAAGGATATTGTGTTCTGATTCACATATGTGTGAAAAATTGTCTAAATTTAAATATTGCACCACAATAATGACATCACAGATAACATTGATTTGGGGTCATTATGAATCAGTTTAATTTTTAACTTCTTACATGCTGATTACAGTTACTTACAGTTCTGAATCCAGAGATTTGTGCTAGACTATCCTGAATGGCTTGTCCATCATCACGCTCGTCTAACTCGTACACTTTTATCGGTTGTTTAACTTTTCCGAAGACCTTAAAAATATAAAGTAGGTATCTATAAGGCTTAAGAAAAGTAACAGGAGAGCAAATCAATAACTCGCTTTATAGTAAAATATAAATTAGACTAAGACACAAAATCGGATAGGTATATTTATACATACCTATTAATTAGAACTTAGGTCTTAAAAATAATTAAACTTTTTTTAAATATATAAAACAAAGAAAACAAAATATTATATCCTATACAGGATACTCACATCCTTAGCTAGCTTGCAGTAAGGGCAATATGATTTCGAGAACACAACCACTTTTTCTTGAGAAATAGCGTCCTTAATAAATTGTTGAATCTCTGCAGAGTTGGCCATTTTTGATGAGCGTGAAATTTTACTACCCAACAATCCCATTAAAACGTTTGACACATGGATGAGTAATTTGACACTAATGAGTAATGACATTGACAAGTGACAACTAACCAGTGTGATCATAACGAAAATAGAGAATCTGTCAAACTAAAGAGTATTGGAATTAATGAATTTTTTTTTTCATCGTTGATAAGTTAGCTCCTGAGTTTTGACTGTGATGTCACCAAGTGGTAAGTGGTGAACCAGATGCAGTCAAAAATATCCAGTTAACTAGCTAACTTTGAACGATTATGACAATATTAATAATCCCATACCTTGGTTTTGCGAGGAATCAAACCAGAACGCAACCGCTGGGTAGCACATCTTTGCTGGTAGGGCTAGTGACTAGTGACTAGCCAATCACTCACCATGTTTATTTAGGAATCTTTGACATCGACAAACATAAAAATTCACAAACCTACCAAATCTTGCCAATTTAACAAAAAAAATATGTTATGAAACATGTTCGAAAACTAAGTAGTTAAATCTGCCCAAATGGCAGCAATGTATCACAAATGGTAGCACTGGACAGATATTTCGTATTTCATTGGTCAATGACACATCATGACAGTGACCAAACCACAGAGTACTCACTATAGACCAAACCAAAGACTAGAAGACAGAATATTGATTTGTTTGATATATATTTAAACTAACTACAGCGCGGGAAAAAGTGTAACTATTTATTGTCGGGTAGATAATTACTAATACAGGGAATCGAATTATTAATATAAAATTATTCACAAACTGATTCAGGCGGAGACACGTGCCAATTACATTATTTAAGGAAAAATAGATGCAGGAATCTAAAGTACCTAGTTACTTTATGTTATTCCAGTTCCTACACTTAGGGTGGAGTTCGCCGACTTTTAAAACGGCTGATTATTAGAAAACCGGCTGATTAAGTGATTTTTACTGTTCACCAGCACCTAACCGAGGTTTGCAGCCCTAAAACGGCCGTTTTACCTAACCGAGCTCGGAAGGGTCGTTTAACCGGGGTTTCCACATTTTTACATCTGTTGTGCCCTTGTGTACAGAGTAATTTAGATTATTTTGATTTGTCTTTGCGTTGTTCATTTCAGTAGCGTGCAACAAGTGTTTAATGTAATGGTTGGAAATAATTACTTATCTTACTTTCCACTATATTTTGATATTTTAAAACCAACTCCGAAGTATTGTGAACTGATGTTTCAATTGATCGTCACTTGAAAAATCACTTGTACACATTTTTGGCCCTCCATTTTAATACTGAAATTATTTTAAACAGTAGAATCTCTTAAAATCATCTTTAAATGCACGCATAAATAATTACGGCAACACGACAGCAAAAAATCAACAGTCCAACACGTGCAGGACACATGATCACGACTGTGACGTCGGGGCCCCGAAGTCGTTTTGGGCCGGTTACTACCTGGCAAAATTTAGAACAATAGTGTAGTTTATCTTACCCATAGCGTCTTTGTACTTTTCCAATTGAAAGTATTTTATTTTATGCTCCTAAATATAAGCGTCACAGTTTGTTGTGTTGAATAGTAATGACAATGTATCTTCACTAACGCGTTGCGTTTTAGCGTTCGTTCGTAGCAGTAGCGTAGCTGAGAACAGATGGTGTTCCGCCGATTTAGTAACCATGCTACACTTTTTCGTGATGAACAGTAAATATTAAAACGGTTGTTTAAACGACGGTTTCAAAATAACCAGCTGATTTAGCAACCGTTGTTTATGTAGCTTTCGGCGAACTCCAGCCTTAGTTAAATAGATATCTACAGTTAAAAAAAGTTTTGCAGTTTTGTAAATAAGATTAACTCGAAAAGACTAGTAGGTAGGTAGATACTTACTCTGAACAGTTATTGTTTATTAAAGTTTTCTACAAGATATATGGCACGAGGCCGTAAGTATGTTACAATCAATTGAGCATAAAACTTCTTATCTTTCAAACACAGTTCATGCGTGAAGTGCTACTTCTCAGTCACAGACGCTTGGGCTGTCTTATGTGATCTATATACCTACCTAGCAGGCAGAAAAATATAAATCTTCTTTATTCCCTATCCTGTGGAGTAGACAATCAAATCCCTTTCAAGTAATTAAATATCACTTGCTTTAACGGTGAAGGAAAACACCGCGAGGAAACCTGCATGCCTGAGAGTTCTCCATATTAATGTTCTCAAAGGTTTGTGAAGGCTTCTAATCCGAACTTGGCCAGCGTGGTGCACTATGGCCAGATCCTTCTTACTCTGAGAAGAGTCTCGTCGTAGTACACAGTGAGCTGGCGATAGGATGACGATGATGACTTCAAGTCGGAGAAAATCAAAGTTCGCTTAGTACTTACCTAAACTCGTTACTCGATCGACCCTAAACGTGTACAGAGTCACGGTCTATTGAACAAAGCATGGTGTTCCACAGGCCAACTAACAATGGAGGAGGTACCTACCTATCTCTTTAATTTGTTTTTTATATCATCACAAATCTATTCAAGTTTCGACTATATAGGTACCTAGGTAGGTATTATAAACATAACTACCTTACATATAAGAATCCATTTGGTACCATTATGGTAAAAACGTTTATATTTCTAAAAAGTTTGCCTATTTATAAACTATATATTTTGAGAGGCCCCGGTTTCTTTAAAATACTGATAGTGGAACTTGTTGAAATAATTTTCATGAATTTTCAATTATAAGACAGAGGTTTTTACCGAGATAGACTTTTTTCTAAATAAAAACTACTTAGTTCCAAACCATTAATTAACGTAGGTAGACAGCAATCTACTACATTAATCATAATATTTAATGTTCGTAGATAATAATTACTAATTACCCTATATCAGTATATTTTCTTTGGGTAATTAGGTACTCAGGTAAGAATAGTTTAAACCTCTCGCAAGCACTTCTTACTTTTCGGAGTTATGTTAAATCACTTGCTTCAACGGTCACAGAAGAAACGTGCATAGGTACCTGAGAGTTCTCCGTAATATACTCCAGCCGTCTGCCAGCCGGCATTTGTCTAGCTTGCTCATTCTGAGAGGAGATCCTTGCTTAGTAGCGAGTCAGTGATACACGTACGTTGATATCATGAATAGAATAGAATACATTTTTATTCAAATAAACTTTTATAAGTGCTTTTGAATCGTCAAAATAATTTACCTTGATGATAATTGTTACAGGTAAGTAGTTCCATCGCCGCACCGCCGCGCCGCCGCCGCGCCGGCCCAATAGCACAGGTCTCCTCTCAGAATTAGAAGGGTTTAAGTACCACGTCAGTCTCACCAGTCCACCACGCTGGCCAAATGTGGATTGGCAGACTTCATACACGTTTAAGAACATTATGGGAAACTTTCGGGTATGTAAGTTCCATCACGATTTTTCCCTTCACCGTTAAAACAAGTGATATTAAATTGCTTACAACGCACATAGCACTGAAAAGTTAGAGGTGCGTGCCCGGAATCAAACCCCATTCCTCCCGAATACCACCACGTTAACCACTATGCTTTCTCATCGCTTTTATAAGTAATACAGTGCCTTCCTAATAGTAAAATCACTAAAAGCTCGAGACTAAACGCTTCGTGAAGCAAAGTACATTTTATAGCAAACGGTACAATCTAGTATGCACCGTTAGTTAATTACAGGAGCATAGACTTATTACTTCACGCTAGTCAATTTGTCTACAAAACTGTACTGGCTAGAAAATATGTTACTAGTTCATTTGCATTTGCATGAATTTAAAATATACATCAACAAATTTTCCTACCTATACGCTAAGAACATAACTTTAAAGTAGGTATGTATTGATCTAAAGTTTCTAAAGTCTTTCAAGTTACCTTACATTGCACTGGTTTGATTAGCACGCATGTAGAGAAAGCATAAAATATTAAAAAAATATTAATGAAGTATAATATTCATAAAGATAAATTAATCGAAAATATCTAGTAGGTAATACAAGGATTGATCTCTGCTACGCTCCTGAGGTACATTAGCATTTTTTGTTTTATGAGAGTTGCAACGCTATCCAAGTGAGATAATAAAATATGTAGATGTACATTTAATATCTCATTTGAATGGCGTTTTAACGGCTTAAAAGATGCTTAGAAACATTTACAACCGGATTTAGAAAATTAAATAAGACATTTTTATCTGTATAGATTTAAATATTTTGTTTACGACTCTCAACGCTGCGATTATACCTCTTGCTTTGAAAAAGTCTGAGTTATTTTTCCAGGTTACAGAATACAATAATTACAATTTATAAGAGGAATGAATCTTTGGGTACGCGATAATCACATCAGTGGCATTGGCAAAAATGGGCAGCCTAGCTTTTTGGGGCCCGTATCTCAAAAGAAAAAACGGTACCCTTTTAGGATCACTTTGTTGTCTGTTTGTCTGTTTGTCTGTCCGTCTGTCCGTCTGTCGTGTCTGTCAAGAAAACCTATAGGGTACTTCCCGTTGACCTAGAATCATGCCACGTAGGTAGGTCTTATAGCACAAGCACCACTCTGGAGCAGGACACGAGTTAATTATGACTGCGCATTGTGCAAAAATAGATCTGCGGAATCCGATAAGATGCAACTTCAGATTGTTGTTTTACGCGCACTATAATAGGTACTCGTACCTAGATCAGTGTTGAAACCTAGGTACTGGAGGTATTGACAAGAATAAGCAGTTGCTATTGTGATATGATTCAACTTCAGGTAGCTTAATTATTGTAGGTACCTATCTAGATTCTGAATACTTCAACACACAAGGATAACTTAAAAATATAGTATACAAAACGAATCGGTGTCAGGTCGGTCACCAGATAAAAAACATTTTTTTATGAAATACAGATGAACTAGTTAACTACTCATAAATATGTAAATATGCAGTAAGACCTAGAATTTTATCACGTAGGTACACTTTCGTACATAATATTATATCTATCTACTTTCGAATGTATCTAGGTAAGAGGTACGTACTTATAAAATATGATTCCGACGAATTGAAAACCTCCTCCTTTTCTTGAAGTCGGTTAAAAAGCGGTGATAATGGTTGATGGCGGCCTCCTATTTGGGCGTCGGAGGTTCGATCCCCTAGGACACAGACCTCTAACTTTTCGGAGTTATGTACGTTTGAACGATAAATAAGTATCATTTGTAGGAAAACATCATGAGGAATTTGAGAGATTTAATCCACACTTGAAAAGCGTGGTGGACTGTAGCCAACCCTTCTCATTCTGAAAGAAGAGCCATTCTCAGTAGAGAGTCGGTGATGAGTTGATGATGATGAAGAAAATTAATGCTAACAATCGTTTAAATAAATTGGTTAATGGTCCAAATAAACATTTCTAACGAACAGCTGCGGACATAAACAGACGCAATCGAGTTAATTTATCGTTAAGATGTTCAGATAAAGATGTTACGAGAAATCGAAGAGACTTGTGGGACAAGTTGATCCCGTGTTAGAATGAAGTATGAACCACAAATAAACTATTGAAGTATTGAATCCTGATTTTCCTAAGTAAAATGTCAAAAACAAAAACTTTGAAACGTAAAATATAAACTCGTAATAAACTGTATTTTTCGCATTTTGTTTTAGAAGTTCTGGACTCATTTCTTCGGACTTGAAAAGAAAATTGTTTAATAATGTGGTTGAAAATTTGTCATCTAAACTCATCAATTAAACTTTGTTTTACTAATTTCAAACGTAGATAAGAAAACTTAACCTTATCTACGTTTTAACTCTTTCAAGGATACACTAATATCCTAAATACGACTAAATAACTATTACCACAAAACCTTGCTTAGGTAAACGCGATTATCTTTATTTTCAGATCACGAGCCAGAGCGTCGCGTCGAGCCGAGATGTGTCCAAAACGCTGATAAAGCTCTTATCTTATTATACCTACTTTACAACCTTGTATGCGTACGGCTTATGGAGGAAAATGTTTTGTTACCATCGGGTGACCGAGTCAACTATTATTGTAATACCGTAACAATTTTTTTATTGATATCCATTTTACAATTAACCATAAAGTAATTTTCATTTGCGAGAGCCAGTATTTTGAGGCTTCTTCATTTTTCTAGCCTTTGCCGCTTTCAATCTGCATGTTCTGTCGCATCCTCCTTTGAAGAACGTTGATACCATGAATGACATGGATGGCATATTATTTTATCCCCTGCAACTTTGTTTATTTGTTTGTTAACGCATATCATGGAAAACATTTGACCGTTGGTTAGGTCGAGGTTCACAGTTCAAAAACATTATAAGTAATTACCTACCTATATTTTCAAATGAGTCTTATTGTAACAGGTAGGTAACCAGATGAAAATTGATACAATGGAATCCAAAATAAATGTCATAATTGGAGAGATCGCGGGCAACGTGTTCCTAAAGGGCGGCGCCTCCTGTGACGACTACAGGTTAGAATGACGATGAGACTAATAGTCCGAGCATAATGAACTGAGTCGTTTGAGACATAGGGGTTGGTTGGACTTGATCAGTCTGTAGTCCGAGAGTAAGTTATAAATTAGAGATCCCTTTAAGATATTTACCTTGTCTCTTGTAAGGACTTTCACGCCACAATCTTGCGTCGCGTGAATCGACTGCTCTCAGTCAATTTCATCATTAGCGGAGGTCAATAGACATTAATTCTAGCTCTGACAAGAATATAATGCAGAAAATACAATGTTTTAAAGACTCACTCTACCTACCTACTTGATTTTCTAATACACGTTTGCAAATGAAAACGAGATCTACTAGTATTGCATATCTTAATGACTAACAGTACATCAAAGTTTGAACTAGATTTATTGACAACACCTACTACTGATTTTTTATAGTCAAATCAATTCACTCTCGGTTCAAAAGGTAGAACAAAGACATTTTGATTCTTTCCGCATCAGAGCACGTGGGAGTGGTTCAAATGTAGGTATATCTTGAAAGTGAACAGATGAGTCATGTCTTCCAAGGCGTTTATCTTATCTTTGTTAAGTCGAACGTCCAAGAAACGGAATTCCTTTGTTATTATTAAGTATATCTTTTAACAAAATGGGCAAGGGATTGAAGCAACCAAACCTAGTACTAGACAGAATTATACCTAGCAATGGTTATAATATAAGATACCCCAATATATGAGGATGAATAAGCAAATAATAACAATCAAGTAGACGAAGAAGATAGTTTCAAGGATGATTTCACTTTATTGAAACCGAGACTACGTGACAATACCATGGCATATTGATTCAAGGAAGACAACCAACGCAAGCTACCCACTAAATATTGTTCTCACGTAACCACCTTGAACCTGAACGTGTGACAATACGCATCTCTATACCTCTTGCCTACTCAGTTCAATGGACGAATTAATAATAGGTATGTTAATTTTATCTAAGGCCATTTCAGTGGGCGATGGTTGTGAGTTGATTGTTCACTAACGTATCAGTACTTCAAAGAACCTACGTGATAATGCCTTATCTCTTCAGGAAACCTATTCAATGGGTTCCCTTGTACAAATCCCAGTGTCATGTTATCATTTGTACATAAAGGCGCATTTGACACAATTCATAAAATACTTCACACGGCCATGTTTCATTTTGTGACTACGATTTTCCCTCTTCTTACTTTTCAGGGTAAGATACTAATATTATAAATGCGAAAGTGTGTCTGTCTGTTATGTTTTCACGGCCCGTCCATTTACCTGATTTTGACGAAAGATTCAAAGCTAGCTTACATCCCGTCATCAATTTTTTTAATATTTTGCGAAACACTTGATCGAAAAAGACGAACTGTAAAATAAAAATATGGTCTAGGTACCCAAACTAGGCATTCGTAGGTGCCCAAAGAGACAGCGAACAATTTTTTTAATAATTACGAAAGAGAAGCATAATTTACGTGAACATAATGATCTGTTGCAATGAATAAAAATATCTACCACCAGTGTCTTCGAGAACTTGTCCGATTTTTACTTGTTATTGAATATTTTTTTGAAGTAACGGGTAACTTGATCTCCGAAGTATGCAGATCAATGAGCAAATAATAATGTAAGCCAAATTAAAATTTCAACAAAATTTGGTAGCATATCCAGTTACTGACATTGCTAAATGTATCAGTTGAAACATCTACCTGGGCCAGTTGCACATCCGACAGTTAAAGTTACGTTATGGTTACCGTTAATTTGCAAAAGTTGGTGTCCAAGAAATTTTTGACTTGGTTCCTCCTTCACATTTTTACAATCGTAGGTACTTACCTACCATAAGGTAGTTATAGCCAAGGTCTGTACTCTGCAGTCTGCACCCGTACATTATTGAAACTCCACGAACAAGTACCTACGGAGCGATTTGCCTCCTCGTTTCTAAATTCCAACTGCTAGAATATGGAACGCCTTACTGGCATCAGTTTTTCCCTCTACTTTTATTACAGGTACCTTCAATTCAAGAATGATAGGCATCTTCTAAACAAGCACGCTCCATTTAAGGCTGCATCATCACATGCCCCAGGACAAAGTTTTACTGTTGACCTTAATCGTAGAGGTGTGATTACTGACTTGTGCGATAACCGTAACTTTAACGGCCCGAACAAATGGTCCTCTAAGTATTTTTGTCGTAATAAGTGCATACCACACTTATTATTCCAAGTGTATCTAGCTATATCTAATTACCTACTTACCTACATATCATCGATCAAAGTTAGATAAAGATAAGTCGTGTTATGTTTTCGTCGATTGCGCAATGCTTTAGCAAACAATATTTTACTACGAGTACCTACAGGCCAGAATACACACAATTTCATTTTCGTTTGTAGGTAAACAAACACAGCTGATTACAAGGTTTTTAACTAAGTACAACAGTTATTCACTTGGATACGATTTTGAATAATAGAGGAATGATCATTATCATCATCAACCGATAGACATCCAATGCTGGATATAGGTATCTTGTAGTGACTTTCACACGCCATAGTCTTACGCAGCCTGAATCCAGCGGCTCTTTGCGACTCGCCGATGTCGTCCGTCTACCTAGAGGAGTTTTCCGGTGTGAGGACGCCATTCCAGCACCGCGGGTTCCACCAACTTAAAGATGGTCGGCCATATTATCAATAGGCCTCCCTATAAAATTACAAATAGTAGGTTGCGATCCCATTCGTATGTTCCTTTACACAGCTTTTTAGATCTTCTTCAGCAGCCTAAGCAAGAAAAAAGTTACCCAAATTCTTTGACTCTAGCAGATGAGAGTCATTCATACAGTCAAAATAGAATATTTAACAGAGCTAGAATGCATAAATTACCTAAGGCAACAGTTAGAAAACATGATCGGTTTGCGGTATCATTTGAATCAATACTTACCTACTAGTCTCAAGTTAAGACCACAAGCCACAAAATGTTATGTATGCAAGTATTATTGAAGTGTTACTCAAGATTGTTTGATTCCCACAAAAGCGTATAGGCACTTAGTTACTTAGCTGAAGATCTCTTCAAAACTTACAGATAAGTAAGTATACCTATCTACTTAGTTAAAATAATATTTGCACTCCCATCATACTCTCTCTCTGGATAATACTTCTCTAAAGAAACACTGGAATGAATAATCGTGTATCCAACCTATTAACCCTTTACTCGTTAACAATAAGTTAAACTGTTGTTAAAAGTCGTTGCCCTGTTCCAAAATTGAGTTTAAATTGTTTGAGGCCGACCACACAATTTTTTTAAGCACTGACCTAATGTTTTTATTTTAACTCTATTAAAGTCACCCAAGTTTTATTTTTTAGGTTCTCGCAGAAAAAAAATATCCAAGTCTAGGTAGGTACGAGTCGGCAGCTCGGTTAGATGTAGTCCCTACCTCTTATTATGCAGTAACATTTTTTAAGAATAAGGAAGGAATAATGAACGTAGGTATAGGTTCCACCATTTAGATGGAAAAGATGCTGCTATTTTGATATTAACGCCATTTCCTTAAATAATTATATGTATAGGATTGTATCATCAAATTTTTTAAAAGCGAGCGTAGTCAAAGTCTGCTTCCGACCAAAACATGGAAAAATACTGATTCCGCTCTGCATACAGTGACCATTGCAGTATAATCAATAGGTAGCAGCCACTGTACCAGCTTTCAAAAAATTAGCATACGTTTTGCATATTGCAACAAAACTCAGTCATTTAGTCGCTTGATGTGAAGATTATTCATCAGCGCAGTCCGCATAGGCTCATCTTTGTCTGCAGTACCTATCTACCTACAATACAAAACAAAGAGAGTTTTGTTCTAACCACAAATACCCGACTATTGACTGTGCAGGTTTGTATGTATCTTAGGTGTTAGGTAAGAGGTAGGTATCTAGTCATAATAAGTCACCTTATGCAGCATACCTACTTAAATACTTACCTACATTTTGAAAAATACTCATAAAGAAGGAATAATGTACCTAGGTAATAGGTTCCGCCATTTAGCGCGATTTTTTTTAATTTAGGATTTAACAGAAGCGGCTATTTTGATATCAAAACCATTTTTTCAATAATTTCACCTGGATTTTTATTCTAAGAATTGCACAATGCACTCATGTATATATAATTGCATCATCAAACAAAACCATCAGTAAGTGGAAGAGGCAGTGGAGAATGCGAACAACTCATACAAGAAGTTATAACAGCTGTAATGAAGGTCACCCTCAACTTTATTACTAATAACTGACGATATAAAGAGGTGGAGGGAAGCGGTTCAACTGGATGATAACAGCAGGGCGTAGAATAGAATAGATTTTTTTTATTCAAATAAACTTTCACAAGTACTTTTGAATCCTCAAATGTTCGGAATGCCTTTCCTGCCGAGAAGAACCAGCAAGAAGAAGAGCTCTTTTTAAAACATTCTATTTACAATATTATGCCATGAATACAAGTAATTGCAATCCTGTGCATTGCTGGAGCGAGCTGCAAGTCTAATCTATGCTCTTTTATCATTTACATGATCTTCGATTGTGTAATGCTTTTTTAAGAGCATACTTTTAATAGAGTTTTACGTGTGTAAAGGCAAGTCTACTAAGGTAGGCAATAGGCATGGTGTGGTAACCCTCATTAGGAAATGCCTTTGTCCAGCAGTAGACCTCCACAGGCTAATGATGATAGAATTTTGTAACTAGGTACCTATAAGTATTGTGTTGAAAGTATAAATTGCTTTTGGCTTAGCCTAAATGAACGTGAGGAAGTTAAATCAATATTCCACGGTATCGAATAACATTAGCAAGCTATTACAAGGCTTTGCAATGGATTAAAATATTAAGTGTCGATGGAAGGTACGTACGATGGACGTACCTTCCGTTGGGGCGCGCAGCGGAAACGTGCCTCGTGACTCACATGAGCTCTGCGTATATTGACCATTAAATTGTTATTTACTGGATGATGCCCGCGACTTCGTTCGCGTGGATGCAGGTTTAAAAATCCCGTACGAGCTCATTATTTTTGCGAGATAAAAAGTAAAAGTAGCGTGGATGCAGTAAAAACCCTGAGGAGGACATCTCTCCAGGGTTTATGCAAAAAGTTACTTTAATCCGTTGCTCCTATGCAGGCTAACAGATATGCATACGTTAATTTAATACTCACCAACACTTATACTCTATCCCACACATTTTGTTTCTCAGACAATATGCAAAGGTCTGGTGGCTGTTGAATCTTTCTCTATATGGCAGTAGATATTGTATTAAACCTTTAATAACTCAATTTTTATTTTTTTGTTAAAGCAGCTCCCAAGAATGTATAAAGCTCTTTTATAGTTCTGTCTTATATATTTCTGTCTTATATTATATTTCTGTCTTATATAGTTCTGTTTTATAGCTGTGCCTACGTCTGATGACCTACGCACGTGACCGGGAATGATCAAACTGGACGGAATACCCACCTGAGGCTAGAAGAACAGGTTCAGAACCTTGTTCTATAAACCTAATAGGTATAGTGTTGGTATATGAGTAAAGTATTTCTTTACGTTACGCTTGCATTGTCACCCTTGCTGGTGCGCTACAGTCATTGCCCATTGTCTACCGCGCATCATAAACCGTGGCCAGCCATTTATGCGATCATAATAAACATGTCACTCGGTACTTGGTGGAAGCACAATAGAAAACTATCCAGACCTTACCATTTGATCAATCATTTTCATATTTTATAACATTACGAGCTAATACCCGTGACTTCATATCTACGCGTGGATTTAGGTATTTAGAAATCCCGTGGGAAGTTTCATTTTCCGAGATAAAAAGCAGCCTATATGGTTTTTAATTATATTCGTGCAAAAAAGCATGTCGCTCCATTGCTCCGTTGCGGCGTGATTGAAGGACAAACCAAGAAACAAGCACACTTTCGCATTACAATTACTTATTATGGTATTTAAAAAAAACAGGAGCGTAAAATAGTCCCGAGAAAAAAACTAAATTGCACCTACCTACATAATTATACCTAACCACACTAAGTTAGGTAAATGAGTAAGAATTTTATTGACCTACGAAACTCGGATCTAATCATATTAGCGCAGTTGGAGATGTTACGTCCGTTGTCCTAATTTACTTCTTTGTTCAAACATCACACGATTTTACGATTTGTTAACACTTTTATAATGCTTGCAGTGGAATTTTCGTATTTGATTCGAAGATTATTAGCTAAGTATATTATTATTCTTTCTTATTGTTTACAATATGTTACAAGTTTTACTTTTTGTAAAGTAGTTTAAAAAAAATAGAAATTGCTATCAAACGAGAAGGCTGGTCACCTGATGTTAAGTGATTACTGCCGCCAATGAACATTTGCATCACCCGTGACCAGAGGAACCGCCAATTCGTTGCCCGTCTTTCAAGAATTTGTTGATCCCATCTTGAAATCTACTGGGAGCACCGCTGAAGGGATTTGGTTCCACAGTTTGCATGTTCATACCTACATCGGTTGTTAACCTGTCTATGTCGGCTGGTGTTTGATCTTTCTATAAAATATGCCAACGTGGGGGATTTATATTCTGTGATGCATCACACGCTCCTCGATAGAGGAAAACATCGTGAGGTAATCTGCATGTCTCATGAAAAATTCTGATGTTTGCATCTCGTCGATCCCTAGCGAACGTTCTAGAATTCAGATTTCATTGTAATCTATAGCTATTACTGGATCTAGGTATATACACAATGTGGATGTAGGTAGGTAGGACCTAGGTATCTACACAAAAATATTTGATGACGATGGTGAACTGCGTGAAATCCCTCCTATCTTTTTTCCTCCCATGATAGATGAGATATAATAATATTTGCCCAGAGGTGTGGGATGGGATGATTTATTGACGATCGACGGTTTATCAAAATTATTATGAACACCGTAAGATAACATTATAATTCTTTTAGCTAATATTATTTACGATCATATTATTTATTAAAAGCTTGCCATAATAATATTTTTTTTGTAGTTATTCTTTCTGTGTAATAAAAGATTGCCTTGATAAAAATTACAGTTATGCACGTGGTGTAATCCGGCATACTATAAACTTAATTAAAATTTTGCAGTTAACATAATTTTGGTTTGGTTTTTAAAATTTATTTTTACATATACTTATATTTGTGAATACAAGTATTGTCTTTTGTCGTGCATGATATCTTTGGGATAAGGTTGACTTACCTATTTACATAGAATATACTTTGCCTAGGGCTAACTTTGAATAAGTGCATTAAAAAGGAAATAATATAATTCAATAAAACTACGTTTCACGTTTATCTTTTACATTTATTGAAGTCTTATAATATCGTTTTTGAAGAGTAGCACGTTGTTTACATCAATAATAGGTATTTATAATACAATGCAAGTATCTTTCTGTGCCTAATAAATGATTATTATATTATAGGCAAAAACAATCAACATCCGTTTAAGTTATTTGACATTGGAAGTGTACATTCAGATTTGTATTGAAAACTGTTTACTTTTTTTGCCATTTAACGTCCAGCAATAATTTAAAATTTATAAAAGTCTTACATTTTTTGTTCTAGACAATTCTATACAACATATATAATTATATATATCCATAAGCAGTTAAGCACCAAGTTAATAATTTGTTAGAAAAAGTTCACATTTAGTAAAATGAACTTTCTTAAAAGAAACCATACCTAGTAGATTTTATTAGGCTTCTAGGAAGATACATTTTCTAGCTTTAGTAAAATCAAAGATTTAAGTAAAAAGAGTTTTATGAATTACGGGACTTTATTGTATAATTTTAAAAAATCAACGTTTTTGTCATTTCAGGCTAGTAGTGAAACAGTTTGTAAAAAAAGTAGAACAATATATTTACAGTTTCAGATTTTTCACAAATTCTCTTATTCACAAATGCCTATATCTTTAAAAATTAAAGCTACACCTACTACTGCAATAAGTTACGAAGTCCAATGTCACACTCAGAACCTGCTCACCTAAATTCAATTAATGGACAGATCAAGTTCATACATCTTACTCATATCATTAAATGATTTCATTCCAAGAGAGCATATACGTATACGAAGTGAGAGCAGAGTTATTTATTAATTTACTACTAAATAGCTAAATAGTTGATGTCATTTATCAATGATTTATTATTATAGGTAATACTGTTTCTTTTGAAAACGTAGGAAGCGCAGAACAATCATTTACAACAACATTTATTACCCTGTACGATCTAGGCAAAATTTTTAAACATCTTCATCAAAAGTCTGTACTAGTCGAAGGTAGATACAGAAATATAATATCTTGTTATAAATGGTTCTGCTTCTAACGACTTGTGTGGCAACTAACCTGACAACTAGTCATTAAAAAATAAGCATAAAAAATGAAATAGTTAAAAATGCCTGCAGCATTCGGTCGTTCAACTATAAGTAATATGATGGATTCGTTCCAGACACGATCTTTCCGTATCTAGCTAAGATAATTTTCCTATTCTTCTATAACGCACAAAAAACTCTCACAACTTAAATAATAGTAAATGCGCAACAAGCCTCGCAATTATTTTGTAAAAAGCGTATTTACCTATCTAAAGTTCACCATTATGATTCTTGTCATAATTGGTGTTATTAATAAATACGGATAGCTAATAAATAAATGACAATTCTTTTAAATGGCTGTGTTATATTTTTGAGAGACTGATAAGTTTTGTGAAGTTTAGAATTTAGTTGCATATCAACTGAAATGTTTGGAAAGCTGCAAAGCGCAAAACCGTTACTAACGCCGCGCTGTTCGACCGGACCAGTACAGACAGGGATGAGCCGCTCTATCTACTCCCACCACTTATAAACCTGACTCATCGTTGAAAAGGCCATAATGTAAGGCCGATACTGAATTTATAACTACACATGGATGAAACTAATACAAAAACTTGTCACTCCAGTTTGACGTCATGCAGTTCCACAGTCACGCTAACATTTCCGAATTTGGTTTCACCTTTTTAATGCAATCTAAAAATAAATTACTAATACACTTGATATCACAAAATGCATGCACGTAGCATATGAGTACATGAAATGACACGCCCCGATGGCGTCCAGACACAACTGTCTTATTGCAATCACGCTGGTTCATCTACACAACACAATTGAGTCAATCTTTATCCCGAAGTAATTCTGACTTTGCACTTTTTTCGCTCCCGTGAAATGAAAAGTTCGGACTGTCTTTTTGTTTATACGCTTTATCGAGTTTCGCCGTTGGAAGATCGTTCTCGGCCGGTGGAGCCGTCACTACGACGACAGGCACAGGTTTCGAATCTATATTTTCACAACGACAGAATTCTTGTAGCCAGCGTTCAGAGTTGTACGAGGGTCCTTCTCCTCCCAATTCAGCAGGTAGAATGTCAAGAGGCAACGCATCGTGTAATGTAGACAAGTTGTTTCCGTGGAGCACTATTCTTTCCCGCGTTTTGGCTTTGAGATACGGTTTAATAACCGCTAGAGCCGTTTCCACATACCACGGTTGGCCTATGAAATGTATGCTTTTGAATCGCACCGGCATACAATCCTGCAAGCAGTCGATCATCATCTTCAAAATTTTCGCTTGTAAACTGCACGATTGTTTAAACGTAAACTCTGTCCAATCCACAATGATAACGTATCCGTTGGCTTGATTTTGCACTTCGGCGATGGTGCGTTCCAGTGTAAGGAGGAGGGCTCTGAACACAGAGAGAAGAGGGCACGCGTGCGGGGTCCAGTTGGAGGCAAACATGAGGAGCACACAACGGCCGCGTCGGTCGCGCTGCTCGAGCACGCCGGGCAGCCCATCGGCCAGGGCGCGAAGCACTCCTCCGTCCGCGCTGGCCCACAGGTCTGGATGTTCACGCCGATGCTGATGATAGCGCACTAACAATTCAAAACTTTGCTGTACGTCGTGTTTACGCGCGTACAGAAACCGCCGCAAGAAACTGTCATCTTGACATCGACTTTTGTCACGAAGGGCCAAGTTGAGACTCGAATCGACGGCTTCCTTGAGGCCGTCGAGAGCTCGCTGCCTGTCTCCGTCTGTGAGCCTTTTCCTGGACACGTCACAAAGGCGTTCATTTTGCATCTGGTGCAGCCTCCAGTCGTACTCGGCGTACTCGTTCATGTCTAGCGCTTGTGTGAGTCATGCGTCCTTTCACCGATGCGTCGAGTTGCGCGCGCGCCGCCTGGAGCTCGAGGCCGACTGCGCAGTGTGCTCGCTCCGCGCGCCGCCGCCATCGCGGTCCGTTCATTAAACCGCATAATGCTGCCTTCACATTCACTCAAATGTATACTCACTAGCTTGGGCTAATAGCCATACCAGTAGTTATTTACCTGCAAACATAAAAATTGAAACTGATTAAGTAATTAATTTAAAAGGTAGTTAATACCTGAATATGGCATAAATTCAAAAACTTCTTTAATTTTTTTACTCTATTATAACGAAGATATTAATTACTAGGAAACAAGATTTTTCCAAGATAAATCCAGTCAATTCTGAAATGTACATTATAGGATAATACAGCGCAATTTCTATTATTAAAATTACAAATTCTTAGTTTATTATTTTCCGGTTTTATAAGTAAAATACCTTAGTCAAAAAATGTAATGAGATTGGTGTTTAAAAGGCATCCATATTTAAAAAACCACAGTTTTTTGTCAACACTCTAAGTTGACCAAGTAACTTTTATGTGAGCGAGCTGTAAGCAAGTAGCTTAGACCATTCAAACGAAGCATAACTTACACAGGCAAAGCGAGTTATAAATAAAAGAAAAACTGAAGGTTGACTGTATACTGGTCAATTGGCTGGCTGGTTTCTGCGATGACGTCGGCTGCGCGTGCGTAAAGGACGAAAAACACATGAGTGAGAGAGACGGTGCTATATATTGTACCATTATTCGACGAAGCCTTTTAAGTATAATAAAGTAAGAGACCGCTGTAAAATATCGTAGGCAATTAATGCACAAACAAAAAAGGATTCTTGTGACTGGACCTATGCATGTAGCTTGAGTTGGATTCTGTCTTTCAAACTGGGCGATGCGATGGCGAAAGGCAGATTCTTACTTATGAGGGCTCGAAAATAGTTTTGAATTGTTCGTGTTATTTACACACTGTCACTTATTAGAATTTTTATCTTCTGTAGGGTTTAGGTAGTTTTTATAATTCCGTGCCCAAAGGGTAAAAACGGAGCCCTATTAATATCACTCTGCTGTCAGTCTGTCTGTCGGTCCGCATGTCACAGGTCTCTAGCTTGTAGACTAAATGAATAACAAACCTGAAATGGTACTATTTAGGTGTAGGATATTAACCAAAAACCAAATATTGAATGGGGTATCATTATTTAGAGCTCATTGAGTACGAATATATTTATTAAAAAAAATATCTTAAAAAAATAAGGAAATGGGGCCGTCAAAGTAGTCAGTTTTAGACCATTTTTGTGACGGGGACTATCTCAAAAACTAAACTAGTTAGGAATATGGAATCTCGGCGTATGTACCATATTATACTGTATTTAAACAATAAATACGGAAAACAACGATTTATGAAATAGTTTGTAAGTTGTGACAAAAACAAACGAACATTTTTTGGGTTTCTTTTTCACGGTTTTTTGGCTCGGAAAATAAATAATACTTCATACACTTAAAATATGATGTTGATAATTTATGTACGGAACCCTAAAAGAGTGAGGCCTGACTCGCATTTGACTGATTTTTTACTACTAACGAAATTTACTTACCTACTAACGAAATATTGCAACTGTCTCTTGGCCCTAAAGTATCAACGGATGGCCGAAAATCGTATAACGTCCGCACTTTGTTCCCTTCATCGTCCACTCTGTTACCGTAATCGGTAAGTCATTAGTTATTACTCATGTAGCATTTATAACAGCTACTCCATTTCTATACTACGGTAGACAAATGAGTACATCACATTATGTGATATCTATTAGATGTTTAGTTGGTAGGTACATACCTATATCCTTTAAGCAAGCTAGATTTACGGTAAGTGTTGTTTGGTATCGAAATGATCAAAATAAAAAAGATTTAAAAAAGTTGGAAACATATAGTGTTTCCAACTTTTTTAAATCTTTTTTATTTAATATAAATATATCTATATATATAATCTCATTCTCTCCTATACTTATTACTTAGATATTATAATGTTTGTCACTTTTTACTGACGCATTTTCGTTTCATCAAGTTTCAAATCACAAGGGTAATAGAACTTTTCACTTCAAAAATCTATCATTGCATAGGCGTTGAAGTCAGGTTAGATATTTGTTAGGTAGATCCCTTTTTACTGACATATTTCAACTAGGGTAAGCAGTGGTTTTACGTCTCTATGACTTGCACGCCGCTGTCTAGAACACAAGTTACAGCTTGACTCGAGTATCACGCGCGTGAAGTCGCGATCATATAACTGGTAAATACATATTCTTTTAAACTTAGTAGGTATTTTCCGGTATTTAAAAAAATAGAATTGGGAAAATTCGAAGGAAAATAAGAGCTAAAAGACTTATATACGGGATATTTTTTAAGTAAGATTCATAAATTCTAAGTGAAAAATTATTTTCAGGAATCAATAACAATGTCACAAAAATAACCCGCTCCGTGGTCAAGTCGGCCTTTACTTGTGTTAGACTTCAACGGGGGCACAGTTGGGGGTGCGTGACCTCAAATTATATTTTTTGTGTCTTCTCTCTTTTCCTACTTCGTGTTACGTGCTTAGTAGTACGTAGTAGTTAGGTAATTATAAGTATTTAGTTTTTTCACTGTAATTAAGATAAGTATCCAACATATTTTTATCTTGTAAAATAATTGGCTATATATTTTTATAGGTAGGTATGTACCTTAATAAAAAAAAATTCTGTCTGCACTAGCTAACACCCAAGACTACGTCCGCGTCCGCGTGGGTTTAGATGTTTAAAAATATATTTTCTAAAAAAATTCATTTTCTGGGATAAAATTATACCAGTGCAAAAAATCACGTCAATCCGTTGCTCCGTTATGACGTGATTGAAGGACAAACAAACACACTTTTTCATTTACAATATGGATAGTGATTCATTAGTAGGCTTTATATTGTTTTCTGTGCTGTTACTATAAACTACATTTTTCGTTGATTTAAAACTGCTGACAACCCTATTTATAAAATATGCCTATTATAGTACGTCTATTCCTCTGGGTTCACTTTCTCTTTGTTTCGAGTAAGTAGGTCTTTTCATATTTGGATTAGCCACGGCATAAGGATGTGGACAGGTTTCCGGCTCGAATATGCATTACAAAGAAAATGACGAAGACAGAAGATATTATGAACAAATAAAGGAAACAATTTGTGTTAAGCTAATTAATATTAACTGTCGAAACTAATTAATATTAGCAGCTGTCCCTAACTTCGTCTACGTGGATTTAAAATCCGTGGAAAATCTTTGATTTTTCCCGGATAAAAAGTAGTATGTCACTCTCCAGGTCTATAACTATATCCATGCAGAAATAAAAAAACCGGCCAAGTGCGAGTTAGACTCGCGCACCGAGGGTTCCGTATTCGGGTATTTTTTCCGACATTTTGCACGATAAATCAAAAACTATTATGCTTAAAAATAAATAAAAATCAGTTTTAGAATGTACAACTAAAGGTCTTTCATATGATACCCCGCTTGGTATAGTTATCTTACTTTGAAAATTAAAACACATTTATATATTTTTTTCTGTGATGTAACAAACAAATTCACGATTTTTAGATTTATTCTTTTACTTGTGCTATAATTTCATGATTCTACGACTGACGGACGGACAGACAGAGAGACCGACAACAAAGTGATCCTATAAGGGTTTCGTTTTTCCTTTTGAGGTACGGAACGCTAAAAATTGCCAATCCATTGCTCAGTTGCGGCGTGATTCAGGGGCAAACCAATAAATCAACAAACAAACGCACTTTCCGAATAATATGGGCACAGTGATTACATAAGTAATGTTCTAAAGTAAGCATTAACCTACTAAGTGCATGATGCAGTTTTCTGTTTTATTCCGTCGATTTCTTTTCGATAATAGCTATGACATATAAGAACAAAATTTAGCAATTACGCTCTAATAGAAAATTCTTACACGGTTATCTAACTTGCGATTCAATATAGTAGATACTCAATCATCAACATACTTGGACCGCTATTCCAACATAGCCTGCTCACAATTTGATCATTACCATCACATTATCTGCTCGTAAAATGTCTGTTCGGTCTCGGTTGATGTATATTTACTAGGGCAATGACTCTTAAAAAATTAACCGTGGCGCTGCATCGTTGGTCGTTGCCCTGCAGTGACTAGGCTCGAAGCCCGAAGTAAAAATAGATTCACTTCGAGGCACGAGATGCGAAGATTGTCTCCCTGCATGTTTGAAACACTACAGCGTTGCACACTACGACTTTTTGCAGTGATACAAACCTCTGCAATGCTACACTGACAAACTATTTGTCGGTTCATCGATGCAAATGTTAACTTAATTAATGAATTTCATCATCATCATACAACTAATAGACAGACGTTCACTGTTGGAAAAAGGTGTCTTGTAGGACTTCCACACGCCACGATCTTACGCCGCCTGAATTGAGGGGTTGCTTGCGATTCGTTATGAAGCAGCATTTTTGGAAGAGCCCCACCTAATGAAGAGCTCTTCTGACGCTGTGCTATCCGGTGCGAGGTTGTCATTCAAGCCCTTGTCTCGTTTATTTTCAAACTATGTGCCCTGCCCATTGCCTCTTCAGCTTCGCAACCAGCTAAGCTATGCTAGTTAGGTACTCTGGTTCTCCCTACGGATCTCGTCATTATTTTTTTAGCCAATTTCTATCATGACTAACAATTCCCTTCCCATCCAACTAAGCGTAAAGCTTGTGCTACGAGTAGGTACGACAATAGTGCAACGGACCTTTCGGATTTCAGTTCGCTCCTATAACCGTTGAGATATTGAGGCTTAATTTTGATTTGACCACGTAGAGAAATATCAAGTACTAGCTAAAGCCCGCGACTTCGTTCGCGTGGATGTAGGTTTTTTAAAATTCCCGTGGGAACTCTTTGATTTTTCGGGATAAAAAGTAGCCTATGTGCTAATCCAGGGTATAATCTATCTCCATTCTAAATTTCAGCCCAATCCGTCCAGTAGTTTTTGCGTGAAGGAGTAACAAACATACACACACACACACACACACACACATACAAACTTTCACCTTTATAATATTAGTGTGATAGCTCTTCATCGTCCTTTAAGTGACTCTGAGTTTTCTAATGAGACCCATAGTTAGCTACCAATTATTATTTAACGAAATAGTTTAATCTAATTATTAAGTAGTTTATTTTTTCTTGTTAATCTTTACGAGCAAAATAAGGCTTCACATTTTGTTATGGCATCGAACTACCAAATATCTGTATTGTTTTGACCTTGTGTCAAGCTAAAACTCGTATTATGTCATTTATCGCGACTACATTGAAAAATAAATCGCGTTTGTATTGCTGCAATAAGTCGTAGTGTGGAAAACTCTATAAGTTACTACATGCACACAAATGGCGATATGCATCATTGTACTCGTTCTCAACTAGACTCAACAAAAAGTTGATAAATTGTTGCTTTGACATGTACCTAATGTTAAGATTGTTAACACAGACCTTTCATTACTTTTTGCTTAACAACATTCTATTTTTTTCAACTTAAAATGAAGTCAGGTACATTTAAAAATGATTAACAACAGCTTTCCAACTAAATTACAATTCCAAGAGTTGGACCTAATTGCGAGACAATAATAAACGAAATTACTTACATTTCACGACTATGCAATTATCAGGAAAAGTTTGTAGAATCAGTTTTATATTTTGTCAGTTATAATATGACTCGTAATAATGACTTTGATAGAGTTCACTAGGATAATAATATGATCACAATATTCACAAATACTATAAATACTTAAATATACATATAAATTACAAAACAAAAATGTCATCCAAATCACTGTAACTGCACCTAAACTGCAATCGAATCACTGTTCTAGTCACCCTGCCTATGCAATAATATGATTATAATAATAGCTGACTCGCCTTAGCTTCACATATAAGACCGCTAACCCATTCTATTGACTAAATCTTTGAATAATTGAATATAATTAATGTAAAACCTTCGTGAAATGTTCTGAATGATAGTGGAAACCGCCGTATATAAACGTTGTTTATATACTAGATATTAAGAAAAAGACGTTAGGTACCTACCAATTTTTTAAATGATCATCTGAAATTCCAAGGGGAGGAACAACCATCAAAGCCTTCCTTCTATACCACGAAAATACTATATACTGTCAGTACTCACCTCTTATTGTTATACATTAAAACTTATATTGATCCAACTCCTTATCTATACCGGTTTCTATATGCACTATAATACCAGTTCAGCCTACGTAATTGAACCACTACAAGTAGAATATAGTTGGGTCACAATAATGCCAAACCAAACCACCAAACACAAGTCAAGTCCGATAAATATACATGAACGTGAAACTGGAACTTGGCTGATTAGTAATCGATCTCCTTAGATAAACCACGATAAGCTATCAATGTACCTACCTAATTTATATTCGCCATAAGTACGACCACTAATAAAATGAATCATGTATTAAAGATAATATAGTCCTATACGAAACTGCTTATCCAATCCATACCTAGGTACATGAACATTTTCAACAGTCGATGATTTCTACGAAGCATCATCTAAACAAAACTCATAAGTAGGTTCTTACTACTTACCTACATATTTGTTTTGCAAGTCAGTTATTTCGTGACTGGCACTTTTCAAAAGACTAAGCAAAAATAATTGGATCGACCTTCGAGTTCTCGTTGCAAAGTATTTGCGCCACTACACTTAAAAGCGAGTAAAAATGCATACCCGAAGTTTATTAGCAACTATTTATCATCATCATCATCATAATAATAACAAATCCATCGCCGGCTCACTACTGAGTACGGGTCTCTTTTTAGAATGAGAAGCGTTTGACTATGGCCAATGGCTTTTTATTGTATACCAACCTGACTAAGTGCAGATTGGCAGGCTTCCCATATCGGCTAATCACACTAATATTATAAAGGAGAACGTTTGTATGTGTGTGTGTGTGTGTGTGTGTGTGTGTGTGTATGTTTGTTACTCCTTCACGCAAAAACTACTGGACGGATTGGGCTGAAATTTAGAATGGAGATAGATTATACCCTGGATTAGCACATAGGCTACTTTTTATCCCGGAAAATCAAAGAGTTCCCACGGGAATTTTGAAAAAACCTACATCCACGCGAACGAAGTCGCGGGTAACAGCTAGTGCGATTATAAAGAAAAGGGAATTGTGAAAATCGGTATAGATATTTTGACGGAGTTATGGAATAAAATTGATAAAAAATTTGATCCCGTATCCCGAAGAATTCTTAATTTTTTTCGGGATAAAAACTATCCTATATGTTAACATGGAGTATTGGTTACCACTGTACCAAATATCATTTAAATTCATCCAGTTGTTTTCGCGTGATGCGGGCACAGACAGACAGACTGACAAAAATTCAAAAAAGTTGGTTTGGGTTCTATAATTATCTATCGTAATGTTTCCTCCGACAAAAATTTTCAAAATAAGTATATTAATATTAATTAATGTACAGAAATCGTCCAGTTACATTTTATTATAAGTATAGGTATACATACATAGATTCTTACTCTGTGCCTGAAGTCATTTATTAGCAACCATTTATAATACTACCTTTTCGTCGCTGAACAGATCATTAGGTCTGAATATAAGCAAAACTTTTAGAGTTAATGTTCTTTTAAAAATCACAAAAATAGCGGGTCTTTTAGCATCAATTTTGAGAAGAAAACAACAAAAAACCGGCCAAGTGCGAGTCAGACTCGCGCACCGAGGGTTCCGTACTCGGGTATTTTTCCCGACATTTTGTACGCTAAATCAAAAACTATCATACATAAAAATAAATAAAAATCTGTTTAAAATGTACACGTAAAGCCCTTTCATATGATACCCCACTTGGTATAGTAATGTTACTTTGAAAATTGAAACACATTTTAATTTTTTTAAATGATGTAACCACAAATCCGCGGTTTTCAGATTTATTCCTTTACTTCTGTTATAAGACCTACCTACCTGCCAAATTTCATGATTCTAGGTCAACGGGAAGTACTCTATAGGTTTTTTTAAAAGACACGACGGACAGACAGACAGACTGACAGACAACAAAGTGATCCTATAAGGGTTCCGTTTTTCCTTTTGAGGTACGGAACCCTAAAAGCAGGTAACAGTGGGCCCGTGGGCCGTTGACAGATCTGATTGGTCGCGTGTCGGACACCTGGCTCGCGCGCCCTCTCACTTGGATAACTGGGCAGCTGCTCAAGGTGTGGAACTCGCATCCCACTTAACTGAGCACAGCCCGCAGTTCCGCCCGCATTCAGACGGAAACAATTTTTTAAAGTTCTAACAGCCAGCATGTGTGCTATTAGAATTTAATATTATAAAAAATGTGGAAATCTTCTTAAGATATATCCTGGGAAATACATATGTGGAAATCTTCATAAGATACGTCCTGGGTTACATATATGGGATTTTTGTCTATTCCTTCGGCGGCCATCCATATTGGGATGTTCTGAGATCTCTTACGAATACATCCTAATAGGGTTCTTCAAGTTATTTCTATCCTAATAGACATCGTACCGGCAAAGCTAAATCGCTTGGCACGATAATTTAAATAAATCTAGGCTTTCCTGCAAATGAGGCTTCTTTCGTTTTCCAGCTGTTCGCTTTATGTTGTTAACCCAGCGCTTTTTTTACAGCCTATTTCACTTCAGGCTCCAAGCAATAGACTAGACTTTCTCCAGTCGGATATTTTTATCAATGTCTTTTTTATATCACACCCAGAGGAAGGAGACAGTATAGATGCATTTGGAGAGTGCGTTGGATTTCTTTTATCAAATAAGCAGGCTCCGTTTGATGCCATTCTTTTATTACTGCTAAAAAGCAGAACATATTTTATGTAACGCTATAGTCGTGGGTTTAAACACATAAAAGAGAGGTGTTATAAGTTTGACGTGTGTATCTGTGTATCTGTCTGTGAAATCGTAGCTCCTAAACTAATGAACCAATTTTAATTTAGTTTTTTTTTGGAAAGGAGGCTTGATCGAGAGTGTTCTTAGCTATAATCCAAGAAAATCGGTTCAGCCGTTTGAAAGTTATCAGCTCTTTTCTAGTTACTGTAACCTTCACCTGTCGGGGTGTTATAAATTTTTAATTTACACTTGTATACCTTTGGGTATGATCAGTGATCACCATCAGTAGTTAATAAGAATTCCACGTTTCTTTTCTTTCTTATCCACTAATTACTCCTTACTTGCTTATTTATTTTTTACACATTTGAAACGTTTGAAGCCTTCCAATGCCTTAATCTTGATACGAGTAGTCTCTGCTTGCGTAAGCACAAAATACCTTAACGACTGCGACCCTGCACGTCGTCGGTCTTCACCAAAATTGCACGCTCATTACTTTCAAATTATACTTTCAACCTTTCAAGGTAATAATATCAAATTGTTTTTTTTTTATAACTTTTGTTAAATCACTACCCATATAATAAATGCGAAAATGTGTTTGTTTGTTAGTGTGTTAGTTTATTGGTTTGCAGTTGGTTTCCGTCAATCAGGTCGCAACGGAGCAACGGATCGACGAGATTTTTTGTATAGTTATAGTTAAAGACCTGGAGGGTGCTATACTTAGAGGTTAATTTTTATCACTTTTATCCCGGAAAGTCAGAGTTCCCACGGGATTTTTAAAAGCCCAAAATCCACTCAGACTACCGCTTATTACGCTCTTATGGACTGAATTTGAATTTAAAATAAAAAATATTTGAACTGTACCATAACTGAATCAAACGTTATTAAAATGTAATTAAACACTTGTTATTTATTCTATGAAACATAGTGGCGCCAACCTACCTGCATTACCATCAACATTGTCATTCGTCCTTCGTAACCTTATCGAGTACCTACTGATGACTAATTATTATTTATTTAAATAACAATCATTCAATTGTCAACTTAATTAAGATAAAATAATTAGATTTTTATTATTAAATATTTTCATTATTCTATTAGAATAATGAAAACCGTCACGCGAACGGAGCAAACTGATATTTTATATTCAAAAATAGGTACCATTGTTTCTTTGATTGTCAATTGTTGAGTTGTACCTAAGATAATTCATGTAATGGGGTAATTAATTATTATGTACACTTAAAACTAAAGATACGTGGGTTCCAACTTCCAAGCGCGCCCTGGTCTTAAGTGGGCTCTACACTCGCGGCGCGAACGGCCGCGAACTAGTCACGAACAAGACTGTGAAGATTTGCGAGTGTGGAAGAAATACATTTCACGCGTGGATCGCGGCATCACGGCGTGAAATAACGGCGCGACTTCACGTGCGAGTGTAGAGCCGGCTTTAGAAGAAGCCCCCAACAAACTCAACCTATTAATTTACTATGCATCGTCGTCTTCCACCAAGAGAAGTCCACCACTGGACATAGGCCTCGTGTAGATACTTCTACGTAATTATCCGAGTAAAACTCCTACCCTAGGGTCACGGCCCTCAGCAATGAAAAATACGACACAGAGTGGGACTTCTACACGCCACTTGCGCCGCCTGAATCCAGCGGCTCTTTGTGACTCCTGCGATGTCATCTAGCCACCCTGGTGGGGGTCCCGCCACCACCGCTACGCTGTCCGCTGCGAAGTCACCATTCCAGCACCTTGTGTTGGGGCCCTAACTACTATCGATTCTTAGAACTATGATCGGTATTTAAAATTCGATTATACCTACGTTAAACCATGAAATTGGCGACCTTCCTAGCGGGGGGATGATGGCTGTAATTGTATGAATCATACCAAAGTGACATGTCTCGGGTTCTTTTCCCGGCGGAGTCAATTTAGGATTTTACAATATCTATTTTGGCTCATAATATCTGGTCTGGTGGGAGGCTTCGGCCGTGGCTGGTAATCTCATTCCACCAACCGATTTAGCATTCCGATCAGATGTTGCGATGAAATCTATAAATACCTATGGGTTAAGTAAACTCACTCATACCAGGTTAGTTCGCTTCCATTTAACACTACCATCTACACTTACCTAATTATGATCATCAGATGAGATAGCAGTCAAGGTCTAACTTGTCTCTAAATAAAATAAACAAATAAATGCTAAATCCTGGCTTATGAAAACGAAACAATAAGGTCAGCATTAAATGTGGTCTGACTCACGTACCTATGCGATCACTATGTATTTAAATATCTCCATGTTTTTATGTAAATAAGCAAGTTACGCGAAAAACAATGCCTTCTTTACATCAATACAATAACTCGATCGAGTTTCTTCCAACGAGTGAAAATGAAAACGAACTTTATTTAACACTTGCGGCCTATCCCAGCTTCGCACGACTAGCTTATTACAATTTTCGTAGGGAACTTTAATTTTTTTGAAAATAAAATACATATCACTCTGGAATAATGTTGCTTTGTACTTACCAGAGATTACTTCCTACAAACAAAATTACAAACTTTACATCTTTATAATATTAGTATAAATTGGTAACTTTCTGTCTACATACTTAATTACATCAAAAACTGAAAGAGGTAGATGCTTGGTAGAGGTAAGCAAAAACCGGTATTTTGAAATCCCTCTGTCATCCATTACTCACCTCTGCAGATAATTAACGTAATTTTAAACTTGTTTTACATAGCCAGTGATCTAGATACATATACCTAACTGGCATAAAAGCCAAGAAGCTTTAATATTCAGGGCTGCCAGAATATAGCGCGGAAAATCCTATAGTACAAATTTTAAAACAACTTACAAACGTCTCTAACACTATGTCAGACTCTCTCTTCTTATAGTGACAAGAGTTTAAAAAAACCCGGCCAAGTGCGAGTCAGACTCGCGCACTGAGGGTTCCGTACTTGGGCAATTTTCCGACATTTTGCACGATAAATCAAAAACATAAAAATAGATAAAAATCTGTTTAGGATATACAGGTAAAGCCCTTTCATATGATATCCCACTTGGTATAGGTAGTTATCTTATTTTGAAAATTGAAACACATTTTAATTTATTTTTTTAATGATGTAACCACAAATTCGCGGTTTTCAGATTTATTCCTGTACTTGTGCTATAAGACCTACCTACCTACCCTAGGTTAACGGGAAATACCCTATAGGTTTCTTGACAGACACGACAGACGGACGGACGGACGGACGGACGGACGGACGGACGGGCGGACGGACGGACAGACAGACAAACAGACAACAAAGTGATCCTATAAGGGTTCCGTTTCTCCTTTTGAGGTACGGAACCCTAAAAACCTGAAAAACTACCCTAAGAGGTTTAAATAGGGCTTTAAGCTAAGCCGCGGGCATGAGCTAGTGGAAGTACCTATAGGTATATTTTTCAGAAATTATGTCACTACTGGACACAGCTACTGGACAACCCTAACATCTTGCGACGCTTATATATAGTCTACTTGATCTATTTCTTTACACATCAGGGGTCTATACAAAGTTATAATGTACCTTATCTGATGTACTTAATTATAATTGGTTAATGCACTTGCATGCAAATAAAATATGCCGCTCGAGAAATCTGGAGAGAGCGTGCGCATTGAAGCGCGTAAAGGCAAGTGGGTATTAAGTTACATCAGATTTTTTTACTGTGAATTTTTTTTCTTGGTTGAATAAATATATTATTATTATTTATTAATTGTTATTACTTTACATCAATAATTACAAAACCGATTAAAAATAATTATTAAACTTAAATGAAAATGAAAAAATATAACTTGCAATTTTTCTCTGTCCGATGGAACCATACAAGACACAAGGTAATCCTGTGTCATGGGTACCTACTACCTACCCGGTACGGCACGCTATAAAATATAGTATTTTCTACATTTGAAAAAAGCGGAGTTAGACTAGTGGTTAAAACGTCGGCCTCCTATTCGGCGCGTTCGGGTGTTCGATTCCAGGGACCGCTAACTTTTCATAGGAATTGCATTAACTTCGAAGGTACACATCCTGAGGAAATCCTGAGGAAAAAAAATAGCAAAAAAAATAGAAAAAAAAAGAAAAAAAGAAAATAAATAAATCTGCATACCTACTTACCTGAGAGTTTCTATAATATTCTCAAAACTGCACGATGCCTGCCAATCTGCTAAACCCTTCTCATTCTTTTCATTCCTTCGCCGTTACAGCAAGTGATATTTAATTGCTTAAACGCACATAACTTAGAGAATAATTAAATAAAATAAATAAAATAAATAAAATAAATAACTAAGAAATTAGAGGTTCGTGCCCGGGACTGAACCCACGACCTGCCGAATAGGGGGCGAATATCTGAACCACTTCACGTTGCTTACAATTAAATATTTACAATATGACGTGCTTTATAATTATATTAGCAAGGATTTATTAACCCCCGAGGCCCCGACCCAAAAAGAGGAGTGTTATAAGTTTGACGTGTGTAGCTCTGTATCTGTGTATCTGTCTGTGGCATCGTAGCTCCTAAACTAATGAGCTGATTTTAATTTAGTTTTTTTTTGAAAGGTGGCCTTAGCTATAATCTAAGAAAATCGATTCAGCCGTTTGAAAGTTATCAGCTCTTTTCTAGTTACTGTAACCTTCACTTGTCGGGGGTGTTATAAATTTTTAATTTACGCTTGTTTATAATGCGATGGGATAATTCTCTACTTATGCTCAGTTTTATAGCTAGATATACCTAGTTAATATTACAAGTATCTTACTAAACTTGACATTAATAATCTGAGTATTTTTTTTAAATTGAAATAAACACAGCCTTGATTTACCAGAATCAACTTTTGATTCAACAGGGCTAATTAAACAAGTTGATACTAACATAAAAGAAATATCTTTCGTTTAAATCAGAGCACAAAAACCGAGCTCACGTCCAGAAAAGCTTGTTGAGCCGGTTTTGAGGCTGGTTTGATAAACGCTATCCACATTTTTAAAATAAAAGCAGCCCTATTATCGTTTATAATAAGAGATTTACTTATCTTTTATTTGCGACAGTTCTAGATTAAAATAATAATCGTACCTATAACTATTTAAATATTAGTAGCTTCTATAGTCATCGAAGAGCAATTATTGCACGCTGTATTTATTTAATTAGGAAGATTATGCTTTGCATTAAAAAAAATCGGGTAAATACCTACCTACCTATGTATATGTTTTAAGTACATATTCTGATTGAAAGCCCGCGTACAAAGGTTTGCGTAAATAATCCTAGAGGAGAGACCTACTCGACCAGTCATAGCGTCAGTGAAGTTCTAACAGTGTGTAAGTAACTCATTTTTTAGGTTTTAACATTTAATGCTATTCGATTAGTTAAAATAGTTCACACGATTTCATTCGATCCTCAGAATAAACTAAAATCAATCATTCGACCAGTCAGAATCATAACGTCTTATTACACTCCTGTAAAGTAGACTTTTTTTTGACTTACGCACTGTTAGAACTTCACTGACGATTTACGTTTTACTTCACTGGGTCGGCCACTTTGCTTTTAGTAATTTAGGGCCTGATGATGAGGCCTGGGCCTGGTGATGGACTACTGTCCTCGGAGCATAATTGATCATTTCTTCTTCTTCTTCTCTCTGGGCTGGTTTCCGCACTTAAACGTTTCCGTCTGTTGTGCGTGTGTTGCCCCTCCCCGCCGAAGTCTTCACTCCAGCCATCCAAGCTCGCTCCAGAAGCCAAGTAGACCGCCCAGGTTGCCGAGGACTTCATGGAGTGAGGTTGGGGAACCCAAATGGCGTTCTCATTGTTCTGCCACGACCATGCACTCCAGGAGCACGTGCGTCGGCGTTTCATCGACCTCCATGCAGGCCCTGCACAGAGGACTGTCGATAACACCTACAACGAAAAGGTGTTTGTTTAGTGGGCTGTGCCCTGTTATGAGTCCCACCACCTTCCTAAGTTTACCTTTGTCCAGGCGGAGTAGTTTGTTAGTTTGTCGTTGATCTATATTAGGGAAAGCCTCTTTGGCTTGCCTGCAGTCAGTTGCGTTTGCCCATAATTGGGAATGCTCTTTAAGTGTTAGTTCATGCAACCAAGTTTTATACTCACTGAAGGGTATGGGTACAATAGGCTGTGGCCCTGTCACCTTCAGCGTCGTAGCCTTTATTTTTTGATCATTTATGAACCCGCATGTATTATCTATAGCGAAAAACCGTAGTGAAAGACAACGGATTATTATTATATAATTGTCTTCTGCGGACAATAGTTTCTTGTCTGCGTAGGCCCTTAGGTTAGATTCGTCTTTACTATTTTTTATTATCTCAACATCTATTTACTAAAACCTCAAGAGCCGTCGTCGGTAGCGCACAGGGGTAGCCCATGGGGGTAGCGCAAGAGGTGAAGTTTTCAGTTCAGAAATTAAGAATGACTACATCATTATCGCGAGCGCCGTAGTTATACGAGGTCTTAGATCCATCAGCGCCAACCTCTGTTGAAAGCATCAGCAGTTCTTCAGTGCGCTGGATGCGGCTGAATCTTACTGTTGACGGCACATGCATTTTCAGTGCTGAAAAATGGGTACGTGGGCCCCTCGCGGTTTTTTCGCCTTCAGTATCGTCAGAGAGACAACCTAATAACTCTTAAAGTACCTACTAGGTAGGTGTAAAGTAGATACGTATAAGCTATGCATGTTCCTACGAAGTACCAACCTACCAATTAGTGAAAACCTCGAATAAATCAATTATTGGACTATAACACTTGTACGTAATGATTACACAGGAAGTGTGTTAATTAGATACTGAAATACAAACGTAATAGTAATTGTGTGTTGATTCACTCGTTGAACAAGGCAACACTTTGTACGAAGAATTTTAATTGCCATATAAAAAGTAAAGGTTAAGAAAAAACACCAAATAACAGGCAGGTAGCTATATTTTATTTCAGTTTACAAACAAAAGACGGCTCTCGTTTTCTTTTAGCTACATAGATTATACCTACTTACATTGTAATGTTTGAGATACCAGTCAACGAGCGATAATTTACCTTACTTTTCTGATAGTTATCGAAAAATTACTAGAAAATTTAATAGGACTTGGTACGCTCGTTGAACATGTTTTCATCGTTATCAGACTATGTCGTAATAATTGCAGACGTTGTTGGAAAAAACTGCTGCCGCTATTTCCATCCGCATTGCAACCGACTAGCCGAATGCTATTGGCCGATCGTTGCCAAACAATGCTCACTTTTAAGTACCTTCTATATTCACAGTCGTACTTTGCTTTATGTAGTACTAGCTGATGCCCGCAGCTTCGCCCGCGTGGATTGGTCCTGGATTGATCCCCTGCAGCATCAGGATTGAGGAGTTGGAATCCAAATTTTTCATGAAATAATGTCGCAAAGTTCCTCTATCGATTAAAAAAGAAATGACACAAATCGGTTCAGAAATCTCGGAGATTTCGGTGTACATAGGTAGAAAAACACAACTCCCTTCTTGAAAGTCGGTTAAAAAAGTAGCCTATGTTAGACCCTGGTCAATCCTCTACTTGTATGTGAAAATCCCGTTAAAATCGGTTCAGCCGTTCCGAAGATTAGCCTTTTTAGACAGACAGTCAGACAGTCAGACAGACAGACAGACAGACAGACAGACAGACAGACAGACAGACAGACAAAAATTTTAAAAACGTGTGATTCAGTTATGGTTTCGTTCAAATAACCATATGACCTTAATATGTGGTAGTTATTTCGAAATTACAGACAGACACTCCAATTTTATTTATTAGTATAGATATAGGCACTTTTTTTATTTTATTCCATTACAAGTCAGTCATTGACTGCGCTCCCACCTGGTGATAAGTGATGATGCAGTCTAAGATGGCAGTGAGCTAACTTGGAAAGAGCTTGGTAGTTTTAATAAACCCATACTCCAAAGCGGTTTCTACACGATATCGTACCCCAACGCAAAATCGCTTGGCGGCACGTCTTTGCTACGACTGTAGGTGACTGTAGCCTCCCGCCACAATTAAAACCTCAATCAAAACCAGCCCGATTGAGCAGCTTATCCAGACTGCGATACTTTCCAAATTGCGTTAAACATTTCTTCGTGCGTTCAGCAATTTATTGTTGAATGGTTGATGGAATGAGTTAATAATTTTCTGGTTCACAAAAAACTGCAATATAACTTTACAAGATCGGAACTAGATGGCGGCGTTAACCTTTGCCAATATCGCCCGCTCACTTTGCCCGCAATAGAGCTCGGAGGCAATTCCGTGTCGATTCGTTTTGCTAACGTAACATTTGGCGGTAACAAATGTTCTGTTATGTAACCTTAAATGTGATATTGTTCTACCTGATAGCGGGTCTATTGATATTCTTGGCGATGGAGTTTAGTTTTTTCGAGTCGTTTTAATCGTGCAGTTGCGCCGTCGTCTCAGAGGGGCGTTTGCGACGGCACCAACTAGCGTGAACAAACATTGACCAAGCAGCGCGAACCGCAACATTCCTAGCGTAAAAGTTAACGTGGATGGTTTACTCTATGTAATTTTGCGGGAAATGCGATATTTTTTTTTAAGTTTCACCATCGAACATATCAGTGCGAACGAGTAACGAAATACGATTTCACTTATTATAGTGATGTGTGCTACTAATGTTTCCACAAAAGTGAGAAATGGATTTGGAATTTTTGCACAAGTCAAAAACATTAGTGAGTATATCTATATCTAACCCAAACTTACTTCAGTAGGTATCTACTTCAATTTTGAAACTGAAACTATACATTTATTATAGTAATAAAGCTTTTAATGACTCATACCTACTACCTATACTTAAAAAATCAGTAGCAATACTATATTAAGTTTACGGTGCAAAAATATTTTTCGAAAAAAGGCTTTTATAATCAATTTGTCTGATTGTTCAATAAAGTAGTTCAGATTTAAAAGCTAATAAGAAAGAAAAGTGAAATATTTACTTAATGGTAAAGGCAATTTCTCTATAGGCATTAATAAGTATATTGCAGAGACAAATATAAATTGGGGCCTTATTACATAGTTGCGTTAGACTACCTATATAGGTAGGTACAGCTATGTTACCGTTAAAATTTATATTAAATGTTATCAACAGTTCCACATTATCGCTTGGTAGGTAACTAGGTACTTTTATTTCTTTTTATTTTCATGTTCTGATAAGAGTCCATTTACCTACCTACCGAGTTCTTTTTAACTTGTTTTATAGCCGATAGCAAATACATATTTGTACACAATGGTAGGTACCTAGATCTACCCGATTTTGGGAAAACCACTTGCGTATTGATTTTATGCAATATTTGCTTGATCGGTCCACATCACTAAACTTTATTATTTTACTAAATTATGCCCGCCATTTCGTTTGCGTGGATATAGGTTTTTTAAAAATCCCGTGGAAACATTTGGATTTTCGGATTAAAAAATAGGGAGTCTTAGTCCATCCCCGGGATGCAAGCTACCTTTGTACCAGATTCCGTGAAAATCCGTTAGGTAAACGGATGGGCCAAGAAAATCTAGCAGACAGACAGAAATTATTTCGCATTTATAATAAAGTATGGATTGTATGGTCGTAATAATTATTATGAAGCAGGAAATAGTAAAAATAAAAACATCATCGTCGCGTAAAAAACAACTGTAAGTAAGTTTATTAAACTATCTTGATGTCTATGTTATTCTAGAAACTTTTAACGATATTCGATCTTGTATTCGATTGAATTTTTATATTTACTGTAAGACTGTTTTTGTTATATAAACGCATAACTAATATTTTATTTATGTGTTGAATAAATAATGATGAAATTATCATCAAGAAATAATGCATTATTGTTTTTAATTACATCGATATTTATATTTACTCACTTCACTAAGACTTTCCAAATCTAATAACCCTGACCAAGTTTCCCTGAAGTGCATTTTTCACAGCGATAAGTATTTAAATTAAGTGAATGATGTTTCAAAGTTTGAAATTATTATTTACTGCTCCTACTCCTACCTAGTATAGGTAGGTAAATATCCATATAATATAATATTATATCCATATATTTCGTTGAAATCGGCTTTTTTTTAAATTCTCATTTAGAGAGCTGGGTCATTTGAAATCAGTTGATTGGTTGAAGTTGAAGTGTAAAGAAGTAACAAATAAACAGATGCACATTTGAACTAGTATTACAGAAGTGATTATTAATTATTATTATGTATTGGTTTGTATTCAGATTTGCAGAAGCTCTAAAGCTTGAAGGTGAAAACCATGTGAAAACTAGCTGAAAAAAAACGGCCAAGTGTGAGACGGACTCGCACACGAAGAGTTCCGTACTACCGTGCAAGAAATGACACTTTTTGTTTTCATTTGTGGTGTAATCACAAAATCAGGGTTTCCGGATTTTCCCTTTTCTACTAACTATTGTATACCTTTCATGATTCTAGTCAACGGAAAGTACTCTATAGGTTTTGATTCCTTTGACAAACAGACAACTAAGTGATCCTATAAGGGTTCCTTTGTTTCTTTTGAGGTACGAAACCCTAAAAATTTTATCTGAACTTGCTGGAAAAGTGAAATCTTTTCTAAATTTTAACATTAGGTAGATACTTACGTTACGTCATTAGGTACCTATGCATTTATTTTGTAAGATGTTCGTTTTGTTAATTTCTATTCATTCGTGATTAATCCCAAAGCGCTTTAGATTTCTGTTAGGTAATAATTATTTACCTTTTTAAGCACACGTTTATGCCAAGAGCATTATTTTAGTAACGATCTCCATTGTGTAATTATACCCAGTCGTCATATACCTACTTAATTATAATATTAATAAAGTTTTTTCACATGCGTACGGGTAGCATCAAGGTCATTTACCATTTGTATTACTTAATTATTGTAAACAATAAACAAAGCTTTGCCTATTTACAGTTCTATAAGTAATATTTTTTAATATTTAGTAATTATATAATAATAAAAAGATTGCAGTGTTTAAAGCAATTGTTAAGTAGGTACCCCACTTTGTTATTCTTATTATTATAGCACAGAATACAGCTATACCTACTTAATTTTAGGGTTTAGGTATATATCGACTTACCTAGGTATGAAACTGAACATTTTTACGGAAATCTGACAAATCACAAACACGGATAGATATATTTGTTTCTAGAACGTGTTAAATTCGATTGGATTGGATTGGATTTAAGGTCTGCATCCGTATGTAGTTGAAATTCCTCGGACACGTACGAAGTGATTTGCTTCCTCGTTTCCAATCCGAACCGCTAGGATATGGAACGCCCTTCCGGCATCAGTCTTCCACTTTTAATATGGGTACCTTCAAGTCAAGAGTGAATAGGCAAATTCTAGGCAAGCGCGCTCCGTCTTAGGCTGCATCATCACTTGCTAGTAGGTCTGATTGCAGCCAAGCGATAGTCTATAAATTAAAAAAAGGATAGTATTCAAATGAGAACTATCAAATCTCAAATCTCCGCTGGGGACGGAAGAAATTGACAGATCTAGGTATATGTTTACAAACACACAAGCTTACGCAGCACTCTTTAAACCCATATTATCGTCTCCGTTCCGTCATTTTTATTCATGATCAACCAATCACCGGCCCACTACTGAGTACGGGTTTCCTCTCTGAGTGGGAAGGGTGTAGGCCATAGTCTGCCACGCTGACCCAATGCGGATTGGCAGACTTCACACATCTTTGAAAACATAGAGCACTCTCAGGCATGCAGGTTTCCTCACGATGTTTTCCTTCACCGTTAAAGAAAGTGATATTTAATTGTTTAGAAAACGCATATAACCCCGAAAAGTTAGAGGTGCGTGCCCGAGATCGAACCCCCGACCTCCCGAAAAGAAGGCGGACGTTTTAACCTCGGCTATCAATGCTTTTTTATTAAAAGTTGAATATCTTTATCTAAAGAAACGTGGGAAAGCAGCAATCTACGGTTTTGGTTTGTGAAACGTTAGCGAATCGATGAAATAGTTTAATTATAAAACAATTTCTTCTGTGGAATATTCACGTTAAATTAAATTTGCTGTTTCACGCACCAATAACCGGGTTCAATAAATCCAATCCGGTTCTTATTGTACGACAGAGAAGGACGGTCACTAACAATTACTTATTATATTACTTATGTTAATTATTTACTGCTTACTTGAGATTTTTCACTGGTTTCGTTTTGTCGTCTTAAATTGTAGGTAGGTATATTATAATTATTAATAATACATACATTATTAAAAACCACCGACACAAAAACCTTTACCAGAAAACTAGAAAAGAGCTGATAACTTTCAAACGGCTGAACCGATTTTCTTCGATTATAGCTAAGAACACTCTCAATCAAGCCACCTTTCAAACAAAAAAAACTAAATTAAAATCGGACCCATTCGTTTAAGAGCTACGATGACACAAACAGATACACAGATACACACGTTAAACTTATAACACCCCTCTTTTTGGTTCAGGGGTTACAGAAGAAAAGTTCTGTCTCCCTGACTGACTTATCAACGCTAATACTTCCTTACACGTAGAAAGCTGTTTTGCTCAGAAGGTAAGTTCCAAACGAGGAAAGACCTGAATAAAGAGGATTTCTATTTAACGAGCAAAACCTCGGGCGGTCGCTAGTGCACTATAAAAGTAGGTAGGTAGTAGGTACACAGAATCTATTTAGGCTGTTGTGTTTTTACGGTGTAAGGAAAAGAAGTTGGTAGGTACACCAAGCATTGTGTAGTCGATTGTATTCTTGCGTTATTCGCTGAGAAATGTTTCACAGTAGCTGTTGCAACTACGCCGAGTGTTGTAACTTGTAATTCAGAAGTTCTGTGTAGAGGAAATATTGGACTGATCGAATACCTACGGTGGATTATTTTCATGCAGCGAAATGAGGCAATGATGGTTTAAATTTGATGATTTACATAACATATTATGTAGAAAGAGGTATCATTATTTATTATTTACAGTAGGTGGCTTCAGTAAAATATGAACTGTGAAATCAGTTTTTTAGGGTTCCGTATCTTCAGACAAAAAGGAACCCTAAGGAATCCTTGTAGGATCATTTTGTTGTCTAGTCTGTCGTGTCTATCAAGACCCGTCAAGGAAATCACATCCTATAGTGTAGGTAGGTACTTCCCGTTGATTGACCTATACCTACCTGATCACTGATCAGTGATCATGAAATAATGGTAGGTTACACTGCAAGGTTTTAAAGCACAAGTAGGTACCTGTGTCAATAAAAGGCGAAAATTCCAAAATCCATGATTTTGTGGTTACATCATTCAAAAAAATTAAAAAGTGTTATTTCTTGTAAGATGTTACCTACTGAACCCCTCCGTGTGACTCTAAAGTCCGACTCACACTTGACCGGTTTTTTGTTCTTCATAAAACAAGAACATTCTTAATACGAGTAGGCTTATTGTAATCATGATAGTGGTTACCGAGAATGCGTGTTTTCCATATTTTCCGGAGCAGATTCCTTTATGAAATTTTGCTTTGCTGCAAAGTAAAAAGGAAATGGGGCACTCGGTTTTATTAGAAAAAAGGAGGCACTAATGTAGCTAACGTAGCTTTAACTTAACGTCTTGTAAAATTATACTTTCGGAGAGAGAAAAACCTAGTATTTCTTGTGTCTAGTTAAAGAATATTAACTTAAGTATGTACTGAAATGTTACTGAAAAACAACAAAATTTTGTCCATGGCAATACCTACCTACTTTATTTTATTACTAGTAACAATTTACCAATCACCGGGTACTTAGGTATAACTAAATTACCATAGAATCTGAATATCCATATCCGTACTAATATTATGAATGCGCAAATGTGTTTGACTGTCTGTGTGTTAGGTACTTTTTCAGGTCCATTTGTTTAACTGATTTTGACGAACGATACCTACTGAGATAACTTACACGGACGGATAATTATACGGATAACAAAATAATGTATATTTTTATCCCGAAAAATCAAAGATTTCCTACAGGATTCTAAAAAATCTTGAATCCATGTGGACGAAATCGAAAGTTAACTTGCAACCTGAAAAACGGATATGGGTAGGTACTTAGGCTACTTTTTATCCCAGAAAATCCAAGTTTACATGGATTTTTTAAAAACTAAATCCACGCCCACGAATTCGCGGTAATCATCTTGTTATATCATAAGTAATAGTCTACATAGATAGTAGGTAGGTACATTTTTAATCTACTATTTACTTTAAGTACATGAAATAAAAGTTATAAACGTGTTTCAAATTCTATGATGCGAGTCTCATCGCATGATGCGACCCAGCAAAACATACCTACCTATGAACTAAAATTTTCTGATAACGCTGTATCTATGCTTTTTCTATGAAGACAATCGAATTTACTGTCCCAATAATTTTACTTTTTTAACCCCCGACCCAAAAAGAGGGGTGTTATAAGTTTGACGTGTGTATCTGTGTGTCTGTGTATCTGTGTATCTGTGTATCTGTCTGTGGCATTGTAGCGCCTAAACGAATGAACCGATTTTAATTTACTTTTTTTTGTTTGAAAGGTGGCTTGATCGAGAGTGTTCTTAGCTATAATCCAAAAAAAATGGTTCAGCCGTTTAAAAGTTATCAGCTATTTTCTAGTTTTCTTGTAGAAAAGAAGGTTAGATAACCCTTAGGTTCATAATATTCAAGTGTCAATTGACAAGTGTCAAGTTGTCAAGATGGACGTTGCCTAGATATACATAATTATTTATTTGAAAATGATTTGTCGGGGGTGTTGAAAATTTTTAATTTACACTTGTCAATAAGTAGGTAGGTAGGTAGGTATTTGTCAGAAAGATACACATGCAATCATAAATCTTGCGAAATCACCGGCTCGCGTGTACCGACCCAATTTCCCGGTGGACAATCGTTTCATACATCATATTGTATGTAAGTATGTAACTGCAAACGCTGAGACAAGAAATTAAAATCACTTTCGCTGACATTTGCTTATTGTACCTACCTATTGCACCAATAATTCACGTAGAAAGAGAACAATAATTCACGACGTTTGCAATGAATTGATGCATACGATTTGCCTATTGTTTTACCTATAACCGACCTACATACCAGCTACATAATAGCTCCTACTGAAATGGAGAGCCGAAAGAAAGTTAAACCACAAAATTACCTATGCCCATACCTATTGCCCATATCTCTACTGATCTGTTTGTTGCAATTTTAAAAGGTAGGTGAGTACCCTTCCTACCGCTTTTTGTTTTTTGATTGTGGATTTCATAATTTTCGCTAACCGAGAATCGAACTCCGCATCCGTACCTATGGTAATTTGTACTTACGCAGGTATTCACATAATAGCACAGTGAGTAAATAGGTATTTAAACAGCTGCGCCATAGAGATTCAAAACTGTTTGCGAATTATTGTCCTCATTTCATTTTGCTTCTTAGGTATAGTAGGTACTATTAGGTACCTATATTATTCTGTGCTTAGGTCTACAATAGTCTAGATACAGTATGCTGTATGTGCATCTACTTAGTATTGTTATTAAAACCAGTCGAGATCGTTCTAAAAACAACACGGTAACTACGAAAATATCGTTAAAGTAGGTCGGTACCTTATTGTTTTATCTAGATTTAACGTTAAATTGCTCATAAGCCTAACTACTTAGGTAACTTACTAAACTCATAAGCCCACGAAAAGAAAACAGGCCCGTCAGATTTTTTTTCACTGCGATCTCATAGATCGCTGCCCGCTGGTAACTCTTTTCGAAGTTCGAGCGTACGGAGCTATCGCTCCGGGCCCAGGCCAGACAGTATTTTATTACAAGCCCGGGAGCCGGGTGCGGCGCCTTGGGGATAAAAAAATAAGGCAAAATATTTTTCTGTTTTCGATATAGTAACTATAGGTAAAATGGTACTTAATTTTTCTGTAAAATATAGAACCTTGGGTTGGTGACCAGTACATATCTATGTAAGTATGTAGGTACCTACATACTTACTGGTCACCAACCCACTGGAAGGCACTGGAAGGCTAAGACCTAAGTTCTTTCGCAGTGCGTCTTTACCGGAAGGTGTGTAACTAGCTAGGTACGGCCGAAGCCCACTGGCATCTCCATAATATTTTTTAAAATAACGTTTTTATCTAATCATTAATCAATCTGACAGATTATACAATTGATCGAATTAATCAATGTCATTATTTCCTATTGGTTTATAATCTGTGGTATGTTTTGACTTTTCAAGAAGTTTTGAATTTATGATGTTTGCTTTGAGTTTTCAATTTTACAATTTACCATCTGGTAATTTTTTGCAGAACGCTTCGTCAATGTAAATTAAATAACTAAAATGAATAGAAATTGCGGAAGAAGATTAGCCGAGTTCCAAGATGAACATTACTGCGCCGGAAATGTCACAAGCAATTTCCGACGCTCGTGTTCACTGCGGCTGCGCGGTGAAAAAATGGTGCAGCGGTCGCCTTTAACAACGAGGAAATATATCCCAATAATCACGGAAAATAACAACCAGAAACCACGAAGCGATGGCTCCCGACTTCCAGAGCCTTGCCATCGTCAACGAAGTCAAGTAAGTACCTACTCTCCTGAGTCTTGAATTTTACTTGTAATTATTTAATTATTGTCATGGCTACATGGGTAAAACACCGCACAATCAACGTATTTTCCATAGGGCTTCCATGTGATTATAGCCTTCTGTTGTAAAACCTATCTATATTATGTGTTTGTGATGTTATAAACAAAGAAACTACTTAATGAAAGTTTACTGAGTAAAATTATATTACCTAACATACTGTTATTTATATTCCAGTCATTCAACGCAAACGGTAACAAACCAAGGAAATCCTGCCTGAAAACACAAGACCCTTGCATAAGTATGACAGATTCTGCCCACACTCCCCCAGGATCTCCAGAAGATTTGCCCGATGACGATTCCCTACACAGCTACGGCAGCGCAGCCACCGCCGCGTCCATCGACGCGGGATATGCCCCATTCAATGGCACCACTTTCAGCGGACGATCCATGCGCTATGTGTTGCATTGTTCCTCACATGCCGGGTTAGCAGGAGAGGAATACCTCACACCCACACAACGCGCTCAGAAGCAGATTCGCCGCCTTAAAAGCCTTCTAAGCCAAGCTAAAAAGGACTTGGAAAAGAAGGACAGTGAAATATTTCAGCTCACTAAGGAAGTGGTCGAGCTTCGTCTGTACAAGGCCTCTATATTCTCTCCGGATGAAAAGTCAAACTCTAGTGAGGTTGTGACGGTGAGAGAGAACAATGAGGAGCCTTCGATCGAGGAGGAGAGTGTCAAATGTAAAGATGTTCACCGTTCATTTGACATCACCGACAGTCCAATGTTTAAAGATCAGACTCCTACCAGGTGCCGGAATGAGATGCAGGGATCGTTTACCGATTCTGGACATTTTGATGATCTTACGAATTCATCTCTACACTCCAAAGAGTCTGTTCACATGTTGACCCATGATGCATCTTGCATGACGGAAGTTACAGATAGTGACGAAGAGCGGCGTAGCTTGATGGCTTACTATGAGAAGAAAATAGAAGACGTCGTGAGATCTCACGTGGGAGAAACTCAGGAAATAAAGAAAGCTCACAATGACAAGGTTGAAGCATTGCTTCAGAAATTAGCGGATGTAAACACTCGCTACTGCGAATTGTTGCCAAATTATGAACAAGCGAAAGAGAGAATACATGTTTTGGAGAAGCAGCTGGAAGATGCAAGCAAGCAGCTGCAAGATGATGACAGCAGACATCGCTCCATGTACCTGCAAATGTATAATAAGGGAATGGAAGCTGTCAAATATGAATTGGATAAGGTAGTGTATTGTTATTTTTTATTTTACTTTCAAAACAAAGACATGTTTGTAAATTTTTTATCATGTAGACATTAGATTAGATATAAAATTTCAACATTTCTTTACTTGTGTTTCTTGTTTTAGTTATAGTAGTTTTAGTATCAGTGTGTCCATGTCCATTTATTCATATTTTCTATAAAAAAAAACAATATAAAAGCATTGTTATTTAAAAGAAAAAAGTTTGATTGCACATAAATCAATACATGAAAACTGCTGTACTCCTTCCAAGTTAGCCCGCTTCCATCTTAGACTGATCATCGCTTACCACCAGGTTAGAGTGCAGTCAAGGGCTAACTTATAAGGTATATGAATAAAAAATAAATGAGAAACTCTTTCTCATATTAATCCCTAAATTTTATTGGTACTTAATTTAAAAAGTAGTCATGTATAATCATATGTGTGGTTTTTTTTCAGGAGGGAGAGCCCGAACCTAGCACCAGTCAGCTAAACAGAGTTTCAGTCGAGGAACTGTTGGAGCAGCTTCAAATAACACAGACGGAGCTCGAGAATGTCCGAGTAAGTATCTTTCTCTACCCAAAGAATGACTTAACATTGTGTAGTCGCTCTTGCTAACAAACTATGAACAAATTCCAGATTTGCAAAATACCTGGAAGCTATTTATTTAACAGTGCTCATGATTATTATTAGAAATATTAAGCATTCTTCCAAAATCTATTTAAACTGCTAACATTTTCGGTATATTTTTCTAGTAGCTCTTTAATATAATATTATCACAAATAGGGATGTTGATACTCATCAAAATGTTTTGTGTTCATTTACGACGAAAATATTTTAAAACCAATCAAATAAAATATACAGATGAATAATAAAATAAGTTGATTGAATAACATTTGAAAAGTAAATAAAGTTATTTAGAAGGAGTTATCTTGTCCCTCTTTACGGGACGGAAAGTATGGCGTTACTAGCATATTTCGTCAGAAAAATGGTACACTATTTCTATCAGCAGTACTAAAACATTTTACTAATCAATTTATTCATTTTGTAACAATAATCTATTTTCTAGTGTGAAAAAATAATCATAGAATCAACATTTTGTGTCAAACTCCCTATTATTGTTAAATATTTATCCCTATTTTTTTGGTATGAAAAATAACATGTCAGTTTACACAGAATGAATAGAATGAGCATGTAGTGGCAATTAACTGGACCTGCTTTAACGTGTAGTGAATTACAGGACACGGCATTCACAGCGGACGGAACTGCAAAGTCACAAGTACTTCTTAGTGCAAAGGAGGCTGTTTCTTTATGGGTCCTAGGAGCTCGAAAGGTTGGAGGCCGAACAGACAGCGTTTAAACTTTTTTCCCTTTTTTTGTAACACATAATTTATGCTTCAGTGCACAGGTCTATTTATTTATGTTGTAAATATTTTATTTTTTATCATAAAATTAATAATTTATAGATATTATTTAACAGCTATTTTCGAACTTTTGCATTTCTTGCCAAATTAGTTTATCAAGTTACAATTTCTATGGGTTTAAAGTTTGCATAGAAGATATCTCTTGTAGAATTATCGATTACGGTTATTCTGGCTGTTTTACTATTGGTTAAAACAATAATGTCACAAGTTAATTGTTTTAATACTTATATGCCTATATTTTTAATAGTCAAGAATTTCGAAGTTAGTTTGAAAAAAAAAAACAAAATGGAAGTATGAATAAATATTGTATTTGTTTATTTCTATTTGTTATACTTGTGACATTATTTAATTGGAAGCGGCAATGTACCAATTACTATATTATAATGTCTAACCCTATTTTTTTACTGTAAAAGCTAGTTTTTAACAATTATTATTAGAACAAAAATAACCTGTGCTTTTATTTTAAGCTTTGCATCTGCAATCTGCATGCTATAGTTTGAAACAGCCTCTTTTGGTTATTTGGTGGAAGTACTTGGAATATAATGTGATGAGGTATATTTTAAGTTAATCACGGATTTCTGTTGACTTTAACATAAAAATAGAATGTACTTTAATAACATTTGTTTTTCAAAGGCTTCAAATGTATATGCCGCCAGGTAAAAAAGTCTGATTTAAAACCTGCGTAGTGGGTAGTTTATCGATCTATTTGGAGGTACAAAGTCATGAGCGACTGCAGTCTGCAGTAGCTATGTTGCCGCGCTGTTGCTTCGTCAGTCAATCTTTGCTTCCCGTGTAGTATAACAGAGAATGGGGGCCTAAGCAGGCCACCGTCGGGCTTAGTCCGCCGCTGCCTCCTAGAATTATTTTTACTTGGCGGCATTTTTAATAAGCTATTTGACAGTATCGAAAGTTATGAATCTTCTCTAAAAAAATTATCTTATTACTGCCAAATCGCTTATTGCAAATTGAAAAAAAAACACTGAAACTGTAGTCCGCGCTCGATATTTTTCGCATGCGATATATTTGATTTTTCTGTTAGAACGCAATTTAGTGGAAATCCCACGAATTATACCGAGTATATTTTATGTCTTAGTTTTTTACGTTAATACAAATAAATAAGTAGGTTTAGAATTGTATGTAATTTATAATTTGAATTCTATTGTAGTCACTTCTAGATACCTACCTATGTTTTTCGTTGAAATTATTTGCATGTAGGAAGATATTAGATACCTTCGTGCGGACAATAAATACAAAGTTGTATCTGTTACAGGCAATGTACCGCCGCATCGTGGAGTCCCAGAAAGGCAACAAGACCAATGTGGACCCGGAAGTGACGTTACAGTTTTTAAAATCGGCGATATATTACTTCCTCACGGACCCGGAGAACCACCAGGGGCACTTAAATGCTATAGAGAATATTCTAGGGTTCACTGACGCGGAAAAGAAAAATATACGCAAAGCTAGGGCCACGTAGAGACTGCTGGAAATATGTGATAGTTCATAAAATAGATAAATGTTTGCCACTTAGTTAGAATTAATTGTTGCATGTCCTCGGCCGCTAGCTAGATAAATATTAAAATATATATTGGTGCACATTATTTTGTGTTACCATGATATGATTATCGTAGTTATACTTCATTGCAACATTGCATAATGGTTAGGTTAATCTTCGTGATTAACTATTTATACCTACATCCTATAAAATTTTTGGATTTTAGAAACGAATTTATTTTTAGACGCTAAATTTGTGATTTTTAGGGCCGTAGCAGACGCGACACTTCATTGGCATCGGCGATCAGAGATTTTGTGACTGCATCGCGTTTTGACAACCTTCTGCGTTCGATCGCTGTATTGAAATTGCACGTTTTAAGTGTTTTAACTATTGTTTCGATGATTCATCGCGTTTTGACGATTTTTTGCGGTCGGACGCGTCGGGCTTCCGAAAATCGCCTTGATTCCTGCGACTGGATATGCATACACATATCCAATCGCAGCAGTCCGAAAAGCAACTAAATAACCGATCGCTGATGCTACAAGCATCGTGTCTGTTATGACCCTTATAGTTTTTAAGCGCCAAAGAAAACATTCCTTTTTTGTTGTGCAATTTTTTGACCTTTTATTATTTTTAAGTGTACAGTGATGGTTCGCTGATAATGACAACTATTTTAAGTGTTATAGTTTTACATATTTTATTCCTTTTTTGCGTTGTTCCTACATTACTTTACATTTACTTTATATTTTCGTTATTTTGCAAGTGAGAAAACTTTTCTGTTATATTTGCTTGTTAAGCGCTAGTACACAATACTATAATAATTAAGATCATTAGTTTTATTGGTTTCATAGAGAATATTGATGTACACGTAGTGTTTACACTGGAACATCACCGTCCTTACGCTACAATAAAATTTATTTTCTAGTTCCTATGTTCTTTGCCTTTTTACTGAGTTATGTCGACGTTTTCTTGCCTCTTTGAAAGCTGCATCTGTGATTAGTATACGTTATAAAATAATCATTGCATAATAAATTCGTTATATGTATATTAATAAATTGCATAATAAAATCTTGCTTTATTGTTCAATCTTAATTTGAAAGTTTGTTATATATTTTAAACATCTATATTGTACTTACTCTTTTCAATTTGAAATTCACAGAAAATGTATTATTAGGTTTAAAATAAAATATTTTTAAGTTTACTGCATGGCAAGGCCGAAGGTTAGGGCAGTAGTTGTTTAGAATAGCTAGTAGTAAAGCTATTTACATAAGCAACTTAATCACATAACTTTGTTACAATGTTGATCATAGTGAGCGAATTTTAAATCTAACCTACATTTGGTCGTTTCTACTGAAACTTTCTGAGCATGTCAAATTGATGAGATTGGGACTAGGTACCTCTATTGAGGTTAAGTGGGTAATTATTGTGATTTTGCATCTTTTAACTGTAAAGTTATATGAAAATGTAATACACTATACCTATTATAAGTAATTATTGTGGTATAGGTTACTTAATTACTTGTGTTGTGAAATATTCACAGACAAACTATCTTACGTTTTCAATAAACGAGAAATATTATAATTTGTTTTCTTTTACGCCTATTCCACACGAAATAATTGGACCGGCAATCAAATTGTGTGCGAGTAAATTAGTTTATACCTGAAGAATTATCTCTCCATGACTTAATCAAAGATTGACAATTCGAGGGAATTTCTGATAAAATTGTCCTTATATACCTCTCAACAGTCCTAATTTTTGTAGGTAACTAGGTTATAAGTCGACAAAATAAAAAACTAAGTTGTAGATAAATATTTTATTACCAAAATTAAATTAGTAAAAAAACGTACCTCCTGCATAAAAAAATTAAAGCTAGCACAAGACTTAATTAACATTAATATAGCTATTAATTAAATATGTTTAGTTACACTGCAGTAAAAAGCTACAACAATCAGATGGCCACTAGGTACACAACACTCATGGCGAGGCAGTGTTATTAAAATATTTGCCAAAATATAGCCTCCTTACAACTGATATAATAGATATCACAACCACAATTTGTACAGTTGAAATAATACATTGTTTATCAAATCTTATAGCTACAGGCGAGTCTATAGCGGGTATATTATCGGCGCCAACGTTGGGATTTCGTTGGTCCACTGTTAAACAAAATAATGTTAATAATAAGTGTAAATTAAAAATTTATAACACCCCCGACGATCCAAAGTGTTTGAGCTTTATATTTGAGTTTTCCAAAACATCATTTTCAAATAAATAATTATGTATTTAGGCAACGTCCATCTTGACAGCTTGACATTTGTCTATTGACATAATATTATGAACCTAACGGTTATCTAACCTTCTTTTAAAAACTAGAAAAGAGCTGATAACTCTTAAACGGCTGAACCAATGTTTTTAGATTATAGCTAAGAACACTCTCGATCAAGCCACCTATCAAACAAAAAAAACTAAATTAACATCGGTTCATTCGTTTAGGCGCTACGATGCCACAGACAGATACACAGATACACACGTCAAACTTATAACACCCCTCTTTTTGGGTCGGGGGTTAAAAACAGTCGAATTGAGAACCTCCTTATTTTGAAGTCAGTTAAAAATTCGCTGCGGGTTTATTCTCCAATGGAACTTCACAATATTGGCCAACGCAGGCAATTGCATAGATAAAACCGTGATAGCCTAGTGGTTAAGACATACGCCTCTTATTCGAGATGTTGAGGGTTCGATCCCAGGCACGCCGCACTGTTGACAGTAAACAATATGCCTTATGGTTCATTATATACATAGGTACAACTCTCATTTGCTATTCAGTCGCGACCTGCCATCATTATTAGTCGTGTTCGTTTGCCTTTATATGTGCGGGATTTGTGCATGCGCCAATTTCAAAAAAGCACCAAGTCACTTGCCAGAGATAAGGATGCACACGAAACCTAATTTTATTAATTGCGCACATGCAAATCGTGTACATAAAAATCAAACGAACGACTATTGTAATAAGATGATGTCAAGCGAGAATTACTTAAATGTCAAAGTCTTAATATCTAATCTATCCACGGGTCTAATCTGTACGCAGCTTAACAAATTGTACAAAACCTACTAAATTACTATTGAATATAATATGGCACATTATATTTTGTATAATGTAATAACAATATCATTTCTAGGTCATAAAAATAGCTGTCATGGTTTTCTTGCAGTAGAGAATCTGATCAGTCTTTATATTTAGAAATCATAAAACGTTTATTTTAACTTACTATCAAACATCGATCAAAAACAATCCGACGAAGTAACTTAGAACTATAAACTCACTCATTTTACAGTCAATGTATATTTTAACTTTGGGAATAGTAATAATTCGCTTTGAACTGTACTTACATACAAAATATCCATGATTTCATTAATACAAAAAACACGCATATTAAAAAATATTAAAACTACATCAATTTATAATATTTACACAACACTCTGTAAGTATATTCCATGTATCAATAAAATAGTTGGGGCTGTAAAAATTTTTCTGTAAACATGTAGTCAAAAAATCGAGATCAGTCAAAAAAGATATGTCATTATATCAAAATTGCATATTCAAAATAGCGCATGTGAAATTTCATGTTACATTTTTATATGCCTATGAAAATATTGTAAAACAAATAAATTTATAAAATGAACACTCAATTAAATGCTTAGTAGTATATTATAAAAATGCTAGGCTTTAGAAGAAATGCATCTTAGATAAAGTATGCTACATTTCGGACAAGATATGAGTCACACAAAAAAATCTGTCAGAAAAAGTAACACTTTGACTTCATTTTGTTTACAGCTGAATCAAAAAATATGTACGTTTGGATTGTAAAATATATCTTATTCAGGTAACATTAAAGTAAATCGTCTAAATAACAAATATATTCAGAGGGAATAAATTATTATTTTCATGGATATATAATGACTTTGTAAGCTCCTCTTTTAATCATTTCCTCAAAATATAACCACCATAACAATCTTAAATCAGATGTTGAAAGAATTTGCACATTATAATAAACGAAAAAACGTTATTAGATTAATACAAACGAGCTTACGTGCCTATTCGTAAAATATATCATTTACCTAAGTCAAAGTAACCATCCTCGAAACATCTTTTAAGAAGGAAAAAAGGTCGTTCAATCAAAGCTGAACTTAACTTCCTCGCGCGAAGGGTCGTTGTTGGCCGCCACAGTCTGGAGCAGGTATCGGCTGATCTGGCTCTCAATGGACGGGGTGCTCTCCTTCCTCGCCGAGGCGCGCTTCCTCTTCGCCTTGCTGTGTTTGGCGCGGCGGCGGCCCACTTTGGTCTTCATCTCCGCTATCTTAACAGAGAGCTGGCTATCGAGAGAATTGCGACGAGATTCTACAGACACGTGGCGTAGACTGATGCTGATCTGAGAATCCTGTAAAAACAACAGAAAATCTTCAAGTAAACCAAAGCGAACTATGTGGGTCAATTTGTACTTGATCATTATCAGATCTTTGATGCATAAAATCTATAATGAACCAGTCAAAAAAGAAGGCCAAATAAACACAACAAACTTTTCTTACTGATTGATCAGTCTAGCTTTACATCTGTGGAACTACATGTGTACACAACTGTGGAATCTACTCCCATCGGCGGTGTTCCTACTAGATTACGTGGGGTTATTCAAGGAGCGGACCTACAAATTCCTGAAAGGCATCGGCGCTACCTCTGGTGCTACAAATGTTCATGGGCGGCGGTAATCACTTAACATTAGATGACCCGCCTGTTCGTTTGCTCGCTTTTTTATTATAAAAAAAAACATGTACCTGCGAGTTGCGGCGGTCGGGCGTGGAGCTGAGGGAGTGGTGCGAATGGTGCGAGTGGTGCGTGTGCGGCGGCAGCACCAGCGCGTCGCGGCGCCGCACGAAGCGCGGCAGGTTGGCGGCCCACGACGACGACAGCGAGCCGCTGCAACCACACCGTCTGAACGTTCACTATTTAAGGCTCTACCCGCACACTACATTAGTCTAAGGGTGAGATCTATAGAGCGCACTTTAACTTTACTCAGACTTAAGACACTGTTAAAACGAGACAGCGTTATAACACTCACATCAATCTGTCTCGTTTTAACTCTGGCTTAAGTCTGAGCAAATTCAAAGTACACTCTATAGATCTCAACCTAAGAGTAAGATCTATAGAGCGCATTCTGACTTTGCTCAGACTTAAAACAGAGTTAAAACGAGACAGGTGTATCTCTCACATAAATGTGTCTCGTTTTAACTCAATCTTTCGAATTCGACCTTCAATTTAGATTTAAATTCGACCCTACGCTTGGCAGACTTCACACACCTATGAGAATATTATGGAGAACTCTCAGGCATGCAGGTTTCACCAATTATCAGGTTAACACCGCTTATGTAATACCTACTCGTAAGTGTAATAAATACTTGTGGAAATTAAGTAATAGTACCCACAAACAGCCTCGAAAATAAAACCTTGTGGTTACATCGCATTACTGGACAATGTTTCATAAACAACAATGTTACATTATATACTTGTAACGTGAACTGGAACGTCGTCGCGTCACTTCACCGCTCTCGTTCTGACAGGTCTATGGCCGTCAACTACATCTATAGCTAAGTTAAAACTCAACGTACCGACGTAGTGATATTCTCTTTGCAACGTACATTGTTTTTTCTAATTTTTGTGTATCGGTCTCTCTGTGTCTGTGCGCTCTTTACAAAGGTGTTTGAAAGGCGCATTTGGAACCCTAGTACCTTTTAAGTTTACAAAATCAACTTACATACATAAATACCTATTCATTACATAAAGACATTTACAATAATGTAAAACTCTTGTGATGGAGAAAAAGTAAAAAGTTTTAATTTTTTTTACAGTTACGTCCTCCAACTTTTTAGCCTAAAGGCCACACTGGTTCCTCAACTAAGTTCAAAGGCCCAAGATCCATCTAGCTCATTTTACACCAGATACTATAGCTATGAATATGAATTTCGCACAAATTGCAGTTTTCTCCTTTTATAAAATACTAGCGACCCGCCCCGGCTTCGCACGGGGGCAACGTAGATACTAATGTGGTGTCAGTGTGGTCATTTTGTTATTTTTAAAAGAATAAGACAGTATTTTCTATGAAAGCTCTGTCAGCTGTCTTCAGACATTTTAAACAATTATCGCCATATTCAACAAATTAACACAAAACAATATTACCTATAAACAAACCTTCCTCTTGAATCACTATCTTTTGATGAAAACCGCATTGAAATCCGTTGCGTAGTTTAAAAGATCTAAGCTACTCAGAGACAGATGGCGGGAAACGACTGTTTTATACTATGTAGTAGTGGTATAAAAAATTGAAAATTATCGTCAGGATTTAATATAACCACTACAGATTGTAGACAAGATATGAAGGAGGCTAATTACGTGTGGCAGCCCTAGGAAGATTGTCGACGTTGCAAACCCTACCATTGCTGAAAACTTTATTAGGATCAAGTCGACGCATCGTTCTTAGTTAATATCTAGATTTAATCATTCTTAGCCTATCATCGCTTAGATTCAATATATCTTAGTATTTAGTATTTTATTGTAATTCAAATTTTTATTAAATAACAATAAAATAAATCTTTTTTTTAATCTTCAAAATGCCACTAACCTATTTGGCTATACCCCAACCAATAACTAAGAAACTACTGCAACTTAACCAAGGGAAACTTGACATTTGAAGGTACTATAACAGAACACTGTTCGTTTAAAAAACACTTCTCCATTCTAGGTATCACCAACAGCCCCTATACAGAGCAAGCATGGAGGATGACGAGACACAGGAACACATACTGCTTTTTAGCGATGCATCTGTCCAACGAGAAGCCTGCATTGGCTCCCAAGCCATACTTCCTGAAGTCCTCGCCGACATGGGATTCTGGAGTGAGCTTGGTTGGCTGGAGTGATCTGGCGGGGAGTCTGAAGTTGAAATCTATAGAACACACTTTGACTTTGCTTAGATTTAAGTTTCAGTTAAAATGTGACAGAGTTCTGCCAGCGCCGCGGTATAACGCTGTCATATTTTAACAATGTCTTAAATCTGAGTAAAGTCAAAGTGCTATCTATAGACCACAGCCTCATGTACAATGGACAACAAGCTCTCATTGCGGATAATAAACCCAGGATAAAGAACAATGGTACTGATTCTGATCGCAACTGTTTTTCTTACCAATGTAATGAGAAAAGGACATACCAACTTAATTGAATTTAGAATTGTCAAATCTCATGACTTTAGGTGCCAGTCGTGAGCCTATTAATTAAATTTGTAGAGTAGCACTAAAATTTAGAGTCTTCAATTAAAAATTCATCTTCCATCCTATTTTAGCAATATTAAAAAGTTGCAGATACTCTTAGATTAGTTAAGAGAAAACCATCAGAATCGACGCCAATGTTGCTAAGTAACTTATCGAGAGATCACAGATAGATTGAATATTTAAACAAGACATGACTAGATGTAAATTACCTTTCGTGTTTGGCGTCCTCTGGGTAGTCGATAGGAGATGTGTTGTCGAGGCAGAACCCCACAGGGTCTTGCCTGGAGCCGCCCAGCGATATGGAGAGTCGTCCGCGTGTAATGAACTCGTTGCGTCGCTTGTACGCGCGCGCGATCAGCTCGTGCTTGCGCGCGCGCCGGGTTACGTCCGCTTCTACAGAGCAGCCACACTTTCTGGAAATAGTATTAAAAACTTAATCAACTTAATTAATTACCTAACTAAAAAGCCTGTATCCACGCGGACGAAGTTGGGGGCATCATCGTCCGCAACTTGGATATAGATTTTTTTAATTCCGCGAGAACTCTTTCCCGGAATAAAAAGCAGCCAACAATACCATAAATTCAGCCAATCACAATAATTGCGATAGATACAGGTTTTCTGGAATCGATCTACTATCACTAATTTCAAGTAAATGACAACGTTATGAACAAGGAAAACACGTAAAAAAACTTACTTGGCCATGTACCGCCGCCAAGCGGCCGCGGCGGCGGGCGTCCACGTCCACGACGCCATGAGCGCGCCGGCCGCGAAGCAGCACAGCAGCCGCAGCTGCAGCACCGACACCGAAGGACGCGCGCCCGGCGCGCACTCACGACCGCCCTCCTTCAGCCCTTCGAGCCGACAGCTGAATAAAACATCGCAATGTTAATAAATTCTCAGCGAAAATCTCCAAAGTAGATGTTGAAAATACATCTAATGAAAAACGAACAGCCAAAAATAAGTAGGAACATGTGCTAGTCGCAAATGATAAAGGTTTTTCTAAAGGTTTTTGTTTTCTTTTAATCTTTAAGGAGTTTTTTCCTTTTGGAAAAAAACAGAGGGATAGGGCGCCGTTACAGCCGCCAATCTGGCGAAGCATGGGAAATCGTGTGAATACCTCCTATCTCTCCGCCTCGTTACGGACACATTACACGTGGTGACCACTTACCTGAGGACGTACACCACATTATAAGTGGTGTACGTCCTCAGGTAAGGTTCTATTGCGATGGCTGATTTGTCTATCACTCACCCACAGCGATGGTGAGCGGCTGTCTGGCGGATCTTGTTCATAGCAGTTAGTATACCAATGGACTTACATAATGTTCTTCTTGAAAGCCTCCTTCCAAGACTCGGCGTTGCGGAACTCGTAGACATGGCAGGCGAAGGTGACGCAGATGAACACGGCCACCAGCGCCGCAGTGAGCGAGCACCGTGTGATAGTCTGGCGGATTTTGTTCGCGGCGCGCGGCGATATCACGTCCTTGCTCGAAACTCGCACTGCTATCAAAGAAAATACACCTGCGGAAGAAAACAATCATAAGCGATTTTGGTAAAAGAAAAACAATGGTCCTCAAGAAGAAAATCTGAGGAAAAGAATAACTTGAAAGGAAAATCTCAATATACCTAGAATACATCTGGGGAAAAACACCTTATGGATACAGGTGTAGTACATTATCGAATATCAACCTTTCCAGCCAGACAAATCTTAGCACTGTAACTGCACTCTTTTACTCAGAATCAAAGCACTTCAATACTGAGAAAGAGTGCAGTTGCACTACAGACCTCAACAAAACCTACAGAGAAACACAAAAAAGTTTTTATTACATTGCCGAATTTTAAAAGGAATTACTTATCCTTATTTTTATACCTCTTAGCAGAAAATATCCTCCCAATAGCAGCACAACAGATAGCGGTGCTAATAACAAAGCAGCTCTCATGGGATGGTTGACGTAGCCCACAAAGCAAACCCCTGTCACGCTGTTTCCATCCACTTCTCCAAACGCCATGGTTGTGATGGTGAGGATCAATGGGAGAGACCATGCTACTAAGTGAAAGTATGCCGCTTTCTTGTCTATCCTGTCTTGAATTTTACCTGTGAATTTTTTTATAGATTCTCATTTTAAACGAGAAAATGCGTTCGTTCGTGATTGAAGGACAAACCCATAAACCAATAAACACACGTTTATAATATAGTAGTGAGTGAAATGAAGTATGGATAGTGATTAACAATCCTTCAAATAAATGTCATGCATTATCTCAAAGACAAGTACGATGATCACATTGAAAAGGAACTAAATACAACAAATATTAATTTTTTGGTACAGAACGGAACCCTAATACTTTGGGTACGGAACCCTAAAAACGATAGTCGTAATAATTTACCCAATGCTCGGAAGCTCATGTGCCACGCGTATGTGAATATCACAAACCAAACGCAGGCTGCGATCATGAAGTAATATACCTGCAACAATAAAATTATTAATTGATAAATGTCTCACATTCCTATTTAAAGATATAAATCATAGAGATATATAATGGGGCCGCGGAAATCCGGCCGCTGTAATCCGAAATTAAAAAAATATGATGAATATTTTCATGCTTCATAATTTTTAACCAACTTCACTGAATATTTTAGTATATTATGTACACAATTATATCCTAATGTAAAGTCATTATTATATTTATATTATTAACTTTATAATAAAACGTAAGCTCTCTTTTGTGTTGTTTAATTTATTAAATTTGATATACCTACATAATAAAGTATGATTTGTACTATATACAGAGTGATCAAAAAGTCGTGGATCAAACGAAATAAGGAGAAAAAGGAGGTCAAACTATGCCTCTCTTTCACATCCTTCCTTATTCCAACAATGCAAATAGAAAGGATGATTAGTGTGAACCAGAGGCATAGTTTCTTTATCCTTTTGTTTCCTAGAAAAGAGGGCGTTCTGGGTAGTTCTGGCACGTGGTGGTAGTGAAGAGTTTCTGTTCTTTTCACAAATTTTAAGTGTGACAAGGACAGTGATGTTTCTAGCATTCTAACGTACAAAAAACTAGCAGTTTAACTAGCAGCATGATAATCTTCAAAATTATTTTGAATTAAACTAATCTACTGAAATTTGCACCTTGACATGAAAAAACGATTATAATACCAGAATTACGAAACAAAGAGTAATGTGTTATACCTCATTTAAATTGGCATTAAATCAGCAAGTTTTCCTGATACAGGGTCACTTTTCCGTAGTACATTTTTTTTTCACAGTGCGTTTTTAAAGTGACATTTAATTTTTGGTAACGCTTTAAAAGTTTTGGAAAAAAATTAATTGCTCTTGTAATTTGGTAGCCAGAGCCTCAATAGAAGGTTTGTAGTGCTGATACATTATCTAGTAATGATACAACATCGTTTGTTTTATTGGTTTTATCTCATTTTTTTTTAATTAGTGTAATTGTAAGAGAATTTGGTATTTTGTTAAAAAACCCAAAAATATTCATAACTCTTAGGGTAATTTAAATATGGCCATGCTGTAGAAATTTTTTTTGCTGGAAATGACCTCCTCTATCTCCCTATTGCGTTTGATCCACGACTTTTTGACCACCCTGTATATTATATATGTACATACCAATACAAAAACAACGACGCAAGATAAATTCTCTTCGGCTGAGGGTTCTCCTTGTCGTCTAGTGCCGTCTTTTGAACACACGATATCGTCCCTTGATCCTACGCCAAATTGTACTAACCACCTGGTAAACACAATTCCACATTAACATTATAAATAAAATTTAATCCAAGATCCTTAAAAACCTAACATAACATATTACTAAGTACAGAATATTTGTTGTGGGTCCGCCAGTTTATAAGGAAAGTGGCCACAGTTAGCAGATTCAGTGCAAGGCACACGCTTGCCTCCTACGCCAGTAGCCGTTGGATTGTAATCGGTATATATGTCGCAGCGAAATGGATTAAATCGTATTCCATGATATCACTAGATTTGTTTAGTGAAATGGTCTAATTGTCGTTTTAACATCTCCCGGGAGTTAGCCATATCCCTAAAAGATAATGCCAACTAGGTACCGGCTTATGCCATTTCGCTGCGACATATAGACAACCTACCCCATGGAAGCTACAGCAAAGCACACGTTGATATAGAAGATGACTAGCGCGGGATATTTGTTAGCGCTCCGCCAGTCTATGAGGAAAGTGGCCACAGTTAGCAGGTTCAGTGCGAGGCACACGCCTGCTCCCCACGCCACTAGCCGGTGGATCTGTTGGTGCTCGTCTTCCGTGTATAAAGGATCACGGCAAGGCAGACCACACCCTGATATTCCTAAAAAAAAAAAAATGTTGCAACATATAGTCGAAAAAAAAATTTGCAATTGGTTGCAAAACATTTGGATGTGCAATGCAATGTTATTAATAAAATATTGTACTATTATTTATTAGTAGTTTATGATTATTTAAAAACCACTGTACCTTCATAAAAATGCGGGGCCTTGTCAGCATGAATAAGAGGCGGTAAACATTTTCCAGTTGTGTTAAATTTCATCTCTCTTGCTACATTTTCACACTTGGGCGGAAATAAAGTGGCGTTACATTTCAAAAAATACGGAAAGTATGATGTGTTATACAATATGGCACACGGTTCCATTGTGATCTTGCACATTTCGTAGGAAGGCAAATACACCATGTCCTGACCTAGTACTTGTTCGCAGTTTGGCATGAAAGTGGCGCAAAGTAAAGGCTGCACCACTGCCCAACATTTTGGCACATTGATTAGTTCCCTGTACAGTTCTAACTGGCTTTGTATTTGGTACTGGCTATCATAGAATGTAAGGTGTACACTTGTACTGTTGTAGGGTAATTTTGCCCCTAGGCATGTTGTCTTATTGAGCGGCTCGCACTTTGCTCTTCTCACACAGCTATCTAGCTTTATCTCACGCTCTGGAAACCACTGTGTGCTTTTCTCCGTCTTTATGAGCCTATAATTAGGTGTTCCTTCAATGACCTCAAGTCTCATTGTCGTATTTTCACTTGCAATTACACTAGTAAGCGAATTCTTGTCTCCGCCATTATCATACTGACTCCCCCTGCATAGAGATATTGTAATCAAGCCAAACACCCATCTTCCCAGGAACATCTGTAACAAAAGAAATGGTTTTGACTACCAATTCAAGCATTTTGTAAGGGAATAAAAAATGCTTAAATAAAAAATTGAAACTACACTTTATTTCTCAATTTCTCTTTATTTATGCAGGTAAAGGGTAGCAAATGAAACCCTCAAATATTTCATAATTTTATTTTTCTACAAAGTTATTCTATTTTATTCTTATTTTAATTTTAGAACATCTTTAGCTTTCTTACATAACCATTTTTGTTTTTTTTTATTAATCCAAGTACAGAGAGGGTAGGTACAGTAGGAAAATTCAGTACAACAGATTCCGGATACATAACAAAGAAAAACCATAAACAAAATTTTGATGAATAACTTTAAGAACTCTGGATAACTATAGAAAATTCATATGGAAAATTATACAATATCTGGGATTATATTTTACCTTTGCTTATAAATGGGCATTTTACCCTCCTAGATATCTTGTCTAAATTGTATTCTAATAACTATGTTGGAATAACATTAGGCGATAAGAGCCTTTTTGTGCCTACATTTTTTCTTTTTTTATAACCTGTCAATGTATTTTAAGGTTTGAATCATATAATAACTAATAATACCATTTAGAAGTGTATCAAAACTACAATTTTATTCATCACTTTTATCACAATCTAATTCCCAGCTATCACCGACCATTCTGTAATGTCTTCCATTCCATGTGTCTTGGCGATTGTACCCATTTATAACAGCTGTGAGCCATACAAACGAAACATGCTCTTTTGTTTGCTGCAAAGTTTTATATTAATCTATTGTACTGACTGATATAGGGTGGAAGAAGGGATGTACCTTGGATTTTTTTTACTTTATATTTTTGTATTTTATTTGCCAACATTTCATTTAGCCCCACATAAACAAAAGTTCTTTTATAAATAGAGGAAAGGGTTACTCTTTATTTAAAAAAATCTTTATTGACAAAATCAAAAAATACCAGGATCTTACTATAAGGATGCTGCAGACTGATGACTGGGACCCAAGAGAATCTTCTGACAAATCTGCCAACACCACATCTTGCAGCTGAGCCTTTATCTTCGTTTTTATGCAAGTATTACCTGATATTACAAGAACACAATGTTTGAATTTGCTCAAAAGGTAAAATTACATGATTAGAACTAATCGACTCACCTGTATCCACAGCTAAATGAAGGGCACCTGTAGGAAATAACTAATTTTTTTTTACAACTTAATAAATTTATTATTTTATCTTTTCAAATAAAATACAAGATGTAATCGAAAATTATTTACAACCTTCTTATAATTCTCATCATCACTTATCTTGCTGCACTTACACTCATATTTCATTCATTAGTCATTGTCTTTGAAGCATGCATTTTAAAACCTAATCCTACCATTTTCTAATTGGTTTGTTTACTGCCTCTTCTGAACATTCGACTGGCGCCACTACCACGTCGATTCCAAGTCGAACCGCGTTGGTTGCCACCTCTACGCATATTGCGTCCACCAAAGCCGTTCATTCCTCGTCCTCTACCTCGCTCTTGGCCTCTGCCTCGGTCCTGGCCTCTTCCTCTGTCCTGGTTTCTGCCTCGGTCCTGGCCTCTGCCCCGATCTTGACCTCTACCTCTATTTTGCCCTCTGTCTTGACCCCTGCCTCTATAACCACCACCCCATCTTTGATTTCGTCCATAATTTTCGCCCTCGTTATTTTCCTCTTCATTGAAATTATTTTCCTCTTCATTAAAGCTCTGGTCAAATGATTCCTCTTCATTGTATTCATCATTTTCTTGAGAAAATGACTGGTTACTGTCATAACCACTTTCATAATGTCCTTTGTTAAATCCGTTATCAGGGAAGACAGGCCTTGTGTTCATATTGTTAATAGGAGGCATAGCGCCTATTGGTGGCATATTACCCATTGGAGGCATATTGCCTGGTGGCATACCCGGTGGCATGTGTTGAGGGGGCATATGCATGCCATGCATGGGGGGGCCCATCGGTGGACCCATATTCATTGGAGGTCCCATGAAACCCATTGGAGGCATACTTCCCATAGGCATCATATTGTTCATATCTGGTGGTCCATTATCATAATTATTATAATCATCTTGATTTGGCTCAGTAATATCCATGTCATTGTTATAATAATCTTCTTTATCATAATCATTTTTGTCAACATTATTGTCCTCAAGTGCACTATTTTCATTATCATTATTTTCATGAGTAGGATACTCAAACGGTTGCAAGAAATTATCATCATCAGCATCCTGTTCTAAATGAGGCATCATGTCTTCTAATTCCTCTATCTCACCACTCGCTATATATCTTCTCAGTGCTATTGGACCTTCAGATATAGCTTTTTCAAGTTTTGATCCAGGCTCTACAGAAATAAGCTTCCCATAAATGAAAATAGCAGTAGGACTCAGTTGTTGTAGTGGAACTGCACCCGGAACAGACTCCACAAGAGCTTGTGTTAATGCTTCTGTTGCTGAATCATCCAAGGATGGACCATGATTCCATTGAACTTGGAAGTTTCTCGGTATAGGCTTACTATAAGGTACTTTCTTAACTTTCTTTTCAAAGTCCATTGGTAGAAATGTGGTATCTAAATCTAAGCCAGGAATTGCTTTATCAGTATCAGTAGAGAAAATTTCAACTTTGTCCTCTGGGCCCATTCCAGGAATAGCGGCTGGCTCCTCTAACTCATTGTCCTCTTGAACTCCCGGAGGCAATGTATTAAGGTTGTATTTGTCTCTCATCTGATCACCTGGACGATTACGGGTCCAAAACTTAGAAGTGTGATCATTAGATCCAGAGCATAGTATATGGCCCAGAGGGTGCCAAGCCATTGTCCAAACTATAGACTCATGAGCACCTTCTATACATCCTACTTCTTTATCAGTACCAACATTCCAAAACAAGATGGTTCCATCAGAACCGCCAGAGCAGAATAAGCCCTCGTGAGTTGGATGCCACACTACACTTGAAGCCTCTTTTTTGTGACCTCTAAATATCTGAAGTTCAGTACCAAGCTTACGAATATCAAAAAGCTTTAATAAATGATCACGGGATGCAGTTATTAGCCAATTGCCGTTTTCATTCCATTTTAAGTCCATAACAGTAGATTTGTGTGCATGTAAAGTAGATAATGCTGTTCCAGACTTAGGATCCCATAATTTTATTGGCTGCTGGTTATCCTTACTCCCAGATACAATGAGAGCTTTGGTCGGGTGCCACTGTACACATTTCACATCAGCACCATGCCCTCTCAAAATTCTCTCTTCTTGACATCTATAAAAGTCAAATATCCGTAAAGTGCCATCATCTGAGCAAGTGACAATCTTTGCATCGCTGGGACTAAAACTAATACCCCTCACTGCTTCCTTGTGAGCTTGATACATTTTTACATTATTCATGTTACTTTGCCAATACTTAATGAAACCAGAGTGATCTCCGGTTACCATCCAACCTTCGCCATGAGACCATACCATCGATCGCACGGGGGAATCATGAGCTTGAAGAATAGTTTCAAAATTAAAAGTTAATCCATTCCATAGAGTGAACTCTCCAGATGAAGCTCCAGTTATTAACCTGCGGCCTTCCGGTGTCCAGGCAACAGCAAAAATAGGGCATCTCATCTTATTAGTAGCAGTCTTAACAAAACGAGTGGTAACAGCATTTATAGGGTTATCTGGATATGAAGGTGGTGGTAACAAGTCAGGGGTGTACATAGCGTCCGGCTGCAAAGCGTATCTGTCGCGCCAGTCTCGCTGCCAAACACGACATTCTAAAGCTTTTATAATTGATGAATTATAGTCTACGGTTTTACGCATAACAGATTTACGTAAACGTTTCCCATCGAAGTCGTCTTGAGTCATATTCAGAGGACCCTGGGGTGGAAATCGCATTTGATAGTTGAAAGGTCTAAAATTATGGCGAATGTTACGGCCTGGTGGACCCATGGGACCACCCATGCCGGGTGGAGGCATACCCATATTCGGAGGTGGGTTTCCAAAATCCATGTTAATGACTTCGACACCTAATTAGAAAAACATTTTTATTACAGTGTTGTATGTTAATGTAAGAGCGTCTGTTGATCCCAACAATAAAGTAAGCATCAATGTTTCTTACCTTGTTTTCAAAGAACACGTTGTAACATTATATATAGAGTTGATTTCATTCACACATACAAATTAGACGTATTTATCTCACAAACTGTAACAATTGATCAGTCATTTAACACAAGTAAATAACCTAATTTATATGAATAGCGGAATGCTACCGAAAATTAGACAGCCAACGAACCAAGCCAGCCATGTTTTATTTTATTTCACCATACCGACCAGTGTTTCCACTTACGATTGTGATTTTAACTTAGTTTTTAGAAAATTTAAGGGACTTTGTCTGTGTTGGTGTTGGCTGGCGGGCGTGCTCTGCCTTATTGGAGTGTTTTTTTTGTTAAAACTGACTGGAAAGCGCTCTAAGGGGGTGCCGTGCGTGTGTCGGCGAGCGCCGCACAGACGGGGTCCATAATTGTATAGTTTAACTAACTTGTTACAAATAACTACAAACTTGGCATTGGCTAATCTTTGTAAAGCCAGACGAGAGAGAAAAAAAAAGAAAATTTATAGGGCTGTTAAACTACTCAAAAAAAATAAAAAAATAAAACAAATTTTTTTGTTAAAATACTCAATAAAAAAAACATATTTTCGTCTTTGTTGCCAATTTTCGTCCTTATATCAGCTTGAGTCTTGTGACAAAAAAGGTGTTTGGTCATATTAGTTTTTTCCATTTTCAAACTAACTACAATATTTCTCAGTCTAACGATCAATTTAGTTGATATTATCTTTATTACAACTATAAAAATATCGACAACTTTTTTATTCGGTCTCTTTTCTAGCCTTATTTGAGTCTTCTCACCATTGGGAGATCAACGACTTTCTTAAAATATTAACCTTCTTAAGATTTAAAAAACCCTCAGTGGTATCTAATTTCGCCTTAAAATAAGGCAAAACCTCTAAAAGTGGAAACACTGATTTCCATAGATTATAAACTAAACGGATAATCTGCAACAAAAAGGCAGCAAAGCAGTCGTTGTTGTTTACAGTGAAATCGGGTAACTTTAGAAATGCTATTTAACAAAACTGTGAGGTAACCATAACTTTGTCCGACAAAAGTCCGATTAAAAAATCTAAGACGATTTATCTTTTGTTTTGCATTTAAAATTATTCAGTAACCTCTAGGAACACCTAATTCCACAAAATATACCATATACTTTAACGATGATAGCCTAGGCGGTTGGCCTCATAATCGGGGCGGTTCGATGTCAGCCTGGGCACGCACCAAGCTTTTTAGAGTTATATGAATTTTAAGCAATCAAAAATTTCACTAGCTTTGACAGCGAAGGAAAACTTCGTGAGGAAACTTGTATACCTGTGAGTTCTCCTTAATGTTCTCAAAGGTGTGAGAAGTCTGCCAATCTGGCCAGCGTGGTAGACTATGGCCAAACCGTGATCCATGTCACAGTTTACGACAGTTAGGGAACATAAATAACAAAACATCGACGTCACTGGCAGGCGTCGAATGTTACCTTCATTTGACGCTGGGTAGACTATGAAACGACTATTTTTCTTTGATTTTACGTCACCCATACCCTAATATTGACTAATCGTCGATTCAGGTTCAAGCCAAGCGTTCCCTCACTCTAGTTCACTCTACCCATGCTCAGTAGTGCGCCAGCGATGGGTTGTCGATGATGAAGATGGTTTTAACAAAGTAAAGTTTATCTTGTAATTTTATTACCGGTATTCGGTTCACCTATTACGGTTTTTCATTTCTTTATTAACCTAGTTTTCTTTTTTTGCCGCTAAATACTTAGGTACAATAGACATAATAAAACTCAAAAATAATTATTTTTATTTTATTAATAAAATAAAGCAGGATTTCATATTTACAGCTCCGTAAACTAGTTAGAACTACACTGTGGACAGCCTACTTTTTTTTTTTGAAGGACTAACGATTTTCTATAGAAATCATGTGTCCTGAAACTGGAAACAGGAGTATTTCAATCTTTAGACGATCGCAAGTACTGGACGTAACTTTGTAACTTCGTAGAACATTTGCAAGGATACTCTTCATTGCTATCATTCCAAAGTGACGTCCTAGAAACAAACACGCTTATTTAGTTTCCAGGGGATAAGGTAAGCACTTAGCTTTGGTTTGGTCCAGCTTTAGTTTTAAGTTTACGTAGGTTAAGTATCAAGTTTAAAATATCTAAAAGGTAAAAGTACTAAAACTATTCTTTGAAAGAAGCATAACATTATACAATCGAAGATTATGTAAATGATAAGAGAGCGTGGATTTGACCTGCAGCTCGATCCAGCAATGCGTGAGACTGCAATAACTTTACATGGCATAATATTGTATAACAAATCTTTGAAAAGAGCAACCGCCGAGTTTCTTGCTGGTTCTTCTCGCTAGAAAAGGCATTCCGAACCAGTAATGCATTTGGCGATTCACAAATACTTACTTGTAAAAGTTTGATTGAATAGAAACTATTTTAATTTTGTTTTTAACCCCCGACCCAAAAAGAGGGGTGTTATTAATTTGACGTGTGTGTCTGTGTATCTGTCTGTGGCATCGTAGCTCTTAAACTAATGAACCGATTTTAATTTAGTTTTTTTTGTTTGAAAGGTGGCTTGATCGGGGGTACCTATTCTTAGCTATAATCCAAGAAATTCGGTTCAGCGGTTTGAAAGTTATCAGCTCTTTTCTAGTTACTGTAACCTTCACTTGTCGGGGGTGTTATAAATTTTTAATTTACACTTGTGATTTATCGTGGTTAATTAATTTGGTACATGAATGTTACCCAATTTAAATAATAATTATCGATACTACAAGGAAAGCGTATGTGACGACTTGTCACAGTGCCTCACCGATACCACTCGTATATAGGTAGGTACCTACATAAATACCTACTAATGCTGCATACTGATTCTGTGGGTTACACCTTACCTATACAATTTCTAGCTCCATAACTGAAGGGTATATAGGAGCATGGATGCCTCTTCGCACTGGCTTCAGGTAAAAATCTATCTGGATTGAAAACGTCAGCGTCAGGTCCCCAGATACGTTTTGACCTGTGCATTATGAATGGTAGCACAGCACAACCCACACCCGCTGGAATGGTGCATGTAGCTAAAACAAGGAATTGATATACTCAGTTAATTCGATGATTATTAAAAAAGCCTCCCACCTGGAAAAACCAGGCCTTAGCCAATTTACAAAGAATGAGAGGGGCTTGTGCCATTCGCCACGCTAGCTAATTGTGGATTAGTAGACTCCCTACATACAATCTCACAAATTAACGTTAACCTCTTCATGATATCACACTAATATTATAAAGGAGAAAGTTTGTATGTATGCGTTTGTGTGTGTGTGTGTGTGTGTGTGTGTGTGTGTGTGTGTGTGTGTATGTGTGTGTGTGTGTGTCTGTGTGTTTGTTTGTTACTCCTTCACGCAAAAACTACTGGACGGATTGGGCTGAAATTTAGAATGGAGATAGATTATACCCTGGATTAGCACATAGGCTACTTTTTATCCCGGAAAATCAAAGAGTTCCCACGGGAATTTAAAAAAACCTACATCCACGCGAACGAAGTCGCGGGCATCAGCTAGTTGTTAGTATAAACTTATTCTCATAAGGTTTGCAACACACGACGGAAATTTCATTGCAGGATATGACACTGAGTACACGATTACGCGTAGCTATATGTACGTACAGTCAAAGTACGCAAAAATTAAGTGCTAAAGGCGTTTAGCACTTAATTATCATATTCGCGTGATACGGTTATTCACATGCGTTTGGTGTGTGTGGCGTGTTTATAGAAAAAGGTCATAAGTGCGACAGGTTTTTGATCCAATAGTTTCGCGGCATTGCCACTCGGAACTTGCTGTATGAAGCACGTTATATAGGTCAACGGGAAATTACCCTGTAGGTTTTGATTCACTTGATGGGTAACAAACACAACACATAGACAGACAGACAGACAACGAAGTGATCCTATAAGGGTTCTATGGAGTTACGGAACCCTAAAAATGCACTTACAGAGCTTTAGTTCTTTTTGCGTCTCCCTGCCGATGATCGGGACAACAGTGTATAATCTCATGGTCTCCTTGATTACTCTCTCTAAGTAATCCATTTTATTGACATCCTCTTTAGTTGGGGCTCTTGATGACTCTCCAAAAATACCCTTTAATCTGAATCAATAAGAGGAATTTATGACCAATTATCTAAACCTAAAGAATCCTAAGCAAATGATACTCTCCTTTTGAGAATAAATTTATTTAAACCGAAATGTCTAAGACTTAATGCTAGAATTCTTCTGGTTTTTTTTTTTATCGTAAAGCTTGTTCAGATAGAAGTAGATAAATGCATCAATAGTGCAACCAACAACGGGTGGAGTTTGAACCGGCGACCTTACAGATTTCAATCTTACTAATATGGCTACTATGACCACCATAATATTTATATTTCTATCAGCTGTTTTTCAACAAATATTTTTGGGCTTATATTAAAATATTAATTTACTTATCAATAGTAGTATTGGCGTCACTCAGAAAAGCAGGTATTATTTAATTATTTTTATCGAATTATTGGAATGTTCTCTCCAAAACCAACACAAAAAACACAAGTTTAATGTGTAAGGTTATCCGAGAGTTTTAATCTAAACAAACTAATGCCAAAATAAATAATTTAATTAGAGCGTGATTGCTATCACAACATCTAATTATTCAGTTCACAATCCAAATACCGAAAATATGCGATATCGCTCCGAATCTCAGAAGGAGACTAAACTAAAACCTTCGAAACACCCGTATTTATGCAATTCAATCTTGTTGACCGCCTAGCAACAGATTGTATGACATCGAATGAGCCAAATATCGATTTTATCAAAGTACCTGCATTAGGTAAATTAATAATTTTATATTATTTTTGACAACTTAAATCAATTTTTAAAAATAACCTTACAGTAGATAAGTAATTACTTAGTAATTTTTCTTTTATAAAATAAAATGTTCATTTATCTTACTCTAAATAAACTCTTTCCTGTGCTTCGGGATGGGAGCCAAGCAATAACAGAGCGTAAGATATGACCAAAGCTGTAGTATCATTTCCAGCAATCGTAATAGAATCTACGTGATCCCGCAACTCTTCGTCTGTGAACTTCATTTCTTTGTCCAGTAAAAGCTCCAAAAGGTCTCGACGACCTAGAAATAAAACAATCAAAATCAGAAGTAGTACCTTCAAAATAATTGTAGACGGTACTTAATTACTTACGGTTTAAAAAAAATATTAAATCCGAACGTTGGCCAAAGACATTGTAATAGTTTGATCACATGAAAATAAAATATTGTGAGTAGGTGGTTTATCTAAATATAAGCTGATGAAACCTTATATTATTACCTTACCATATTTTTGCACGGGGCCTTTCTCCTCGAATAATATTCTTTTTCTCCTCACTACCTAAAACAAGATCAAATGAGAATAAAATTATCACACTAATATTATAGAGGAGAAAGTTTGTATGTGTGTGTGTGTGTGTGTGTGTGTGTGTGTGTGTGTGTGTGTGTGTGTGTGTGTGTGTGTGTGTGTGTGTGTGTGTGTGTGTGTGTGTGTGTGTGTGTGTGTGTGTGTGTGTGTGTGTGTGTGTGTGTGTGTGTGTGTGTGTGTGCGTGTATGTTTGTTACTCCTTCACGCAAAAACTACTGGACGGATTGGGCTGAAATTTGGAATGGAGATAGATTATACCCTGGATTAGCACATAGGCTACTGTTTATTCCGGAAAATCAAAGAGTTCCCACGGGAATTTAAAAAAACCTACATCCACGCAAACGAAGTCGCGGGCATCAGCTAGTGTTATATAATATGTAAAATTATGTTAAGTACCGGCTTTAAAATGTGTAAGTAGGTAAGAAAGTTTGTACTTTGTCTAAAATATAATATTCAGTACCTATTATTGTCTTTGTAGTTTTCACTTAGTAGAGGGTATAAGTATACCTACGCTTGCAATTTGATCATCAAAAGATAATTAGGTAATATATTCTCAATATATATTTGCAAAAGTTTGTCACACATAAGATCTCGTTTACCTAGACCTTAATAAAAGTTGAAGTTTTTTAAAAACTTCAGCTTTTATTAAGCGCCCCTTAAGCCTCATATTAAATTACCGTACAACAGAACGAAAATCAATTAAAAATGGTATAACCCTCACCTCATCCGTAAACTTGTGCGTTAGATCGATATTTTCTTTCTGTAGCTTGGAATAAGAGGTAAGGTTGAAAAGAACATCAGGTTGCATCCAAGCTTTGAACAATCGCATCCCAATTATAGAGATGACAGAGTTTCGCGCGCGCAAGTATGGTGTATCGGGGTTATGTTGCACGTCCATTTTTTCGCCCATAGCTGTTTCTGTAAAAAAAATTCTATACCTACTTACCTATTTTTTATTGAAGGGAGACAAATTTGAAAAGCGCAGAGGGTTGTTATTTGGAAATCAGTAAAAAAAAAAAAATGATGACTAGTGAAAAGCGCAAGACCTAATATCGAACGGTTTTTTGAGTAATTAATCTTACATTCCAGGTACAGAGTAATACAATATTAAACAATTTTTCAGGACTGATACTAAATGGGTAACTCTACCAGGACTTACCAAACACAATGTCCAGCATACATGAAGTGATATATTTGAACACGTCGAACTTCGGCTTGTCTAATCGTTCTTTCAGACGCGTCACCAATACGTTTCCCTGTTCGCCGAAAACATCGATGAAATCATCAATTATTCGACTGTGGAATACGGGCAACAGCACTCTACGATGTGCCTTCCATAGATCCACTGAAATAACAATAAAATAATATTTTTCAATCAAATACCTACCTAAAGATACACTAGTAGTTGTTTTAAAAATAAGTTATTTAAAAAGTTTAAAAAAAAAAACCCGAATGTGGTTTGCATTACTTGTTTTTCAGTGTATAGATGCATTGATTTTTTAAGAATTTTGCAAGGAATTTTATGTAAGTAGGTTACCCAGAGACAGACACGAGCACTTGTAAGAGTTTATTTTAATAAAAATAAATATCCTATTCTATTCCAACTGGAGCCATTAATTTAATCACTATATTTTCCTTACCTTTAAATATTTTACTGAACCTATTGAGCTTAGCCCCTACCTGGTGCAACGAAGAGACCGTTCCCTAGCCAAGTTTGAAGAAATCTGTACGATGAATCCTTTTGTAAACAGTTCTCCAAAATCTTTTGAACATCATCGGGATTAAATGAAACTGAAATATTTTTATATAAACAAATATTATTTATTAGTAATTTATCTTAGAACATAAATTAATAAGATTGTAGGAAAAATCTTACTTACCTATGTATAAAGATGGACCAATCCAAATTTTACTAACCCCACCCGAATCGTCTACCAGGCCGGCCAGATGCTGTATATTTTTTAAAACTCCTGAAACAATACAACACTCTTATTAAATTCTCCAGTAAATAAGTACCTAAGAGTGAGCTAAAAAATTAAAAACAAAAATATAGATATGTGCAATATAAGTTAATAGGTAGGTACTGATAAGGTTGAAGGTTGAAGGAAACGAAAAGGCCACAATTGAACCTTTAAATCGACAAACAAGTCTTACTTCCATACTAATATTATAAATGCGAAAGTGTGTCTGTCTGTCTGTCTGCTACTTTTTCACGGCCCAACAGTTTAACCGATTCTGACGGGTTCAGGGTTAGCTTATATCCCGGGAACGGACACGGGCTATTTTTTATCCCGGAAAATCAGAGTTCCCACGGGATTCCCAAAATCCGCTTACCGATTTGTATGAAATTTGGTACCGAGGTAACTTGCGTCCCTGTAATTGACATAGACAACTTTTTATCCCGGAAAATCAAACAGTTCCCACGGGATATTTAAAAACCTAAATCCACGCGGGCAAAGTCGCGGGCATTCTCTAGTTTGATAATAAATTTAAAAAGCCGTGATAGCCAATGCCAAGTGGTTATACCCATCGCATGATTGTTCAAAGAAAACCCCTATCATTATGTGATTAGAGCAATCAAAGCTGCGTTCATATGTATAACATACTAATTTTATTACTCTGCTTAGGAAATAAAAAGCTTAATCTGAGGCGTCTGTGTTGCCTAATTTTACTGCTTAATCTATTTCTGAAAAAACGCTCCAAGCTTTTCAATAACTCAAGCTTTTAAGTGCCTGAGATTTAAACGTATTTAAGTAAAAAAAATACAAACTCTCTCTGTACCTTTCATGAACATCAATAGATTGTGAAAAGGAACAGACAGATAGACACTACTTTTATGTTACGTCAATAAAAGCAATGAGTATAAAAGTTTTTTTTTACATTTGATATATTCTAGTAATACTTACTTTCAGGACCTCCTATAAACCAATGTGTATGTCCAATAATCGGTAAACATCCAATGTTTGGTAAACTTTGGGAAAGCTCATAAAGTGGTTTTCTAATTCGTCGAAAATAAATATAATATGCACACGATAAAAGGAACAAAATAACTAAACTGAGCATTTCGGAAAAGCCTATAGGGCCTTGTAGACCCTATAAAATTACAAGTGTTATAAAAAAAAGTATAAATAATATATACCTATATAGAATACAATAATTTGTATAAGATGCAAACGTACGCATTCCTATTAAGTCGGTTTTCGCTACAAAATCCGCGCGAACACTGGTAGTTATAGTAACACAGTTGTAGTTATATTAACACCTTAATGTTAAGTGTACAATACTTTGCTACAATACATAAATGTGTATTCATTCAGCACGCCTGAATAAATCTAGCCAACGGGTAAGAAATACAGCATTATCTCACTAGTAGCACTTAAATACATATGCATTCATAAAAATTAACATTGAGTTAGTAAATAATTATTTTTCCTATGAGTATTTAGACTTACCTATCAGGTGTTTTTTTTTTATGAATTTAATTTATGTAGTTCGGCAAAAACTCTAAAAAAAAAACAACTTTTTTATGTGACAGAAGATTACATAAATTGAACAGGTAGGTACATCACTCCAGGTTTTATGTATAAGTTACTAATTATCTCCTTGTAGGTATGTCAAGTAACAATTTGTACATAAATTAGGAATTTGCAGGAAAAACAAGTGTACTACTTAATTGCGAGTGGTTTGTAAATATTTAAAAAGCGTGTAAAAGAAAACATACGAGCTATTTGGACTTAGAATACAAGTACATAAGTATAAATTCTGACTGTCGACATTGAATGTGGTATTGTTCACCTCATCGTATTGACTGTTGGGTTTTCAGTATAACATGGTGAGTTCGTTTGTGTTTTTTTTTAATACTGTGCTCGATCTTGTAGTAGGAAGGTTTTAATTAGTACCTATGAGAAATTCCTGAAGAGTGAGCCTCAATTATTATTAGTATATGGGTACCTAAGTGTCTAATGCCTTTCTCGCCCGAGATCTAACGGGCTGAAAATCGTTATTAACCCCCGACCCAAAAAGAGGGGTGTTGTAAGTTTGACGTGTGTATCTGTCTATCTGTCTGTGGCATCGTATCTCCTAAACTAATGAACCGATTTTAATTTAGTTTTTTTTTTTGTTTGAAAGGTGGCTTGGTCGAGAGTGTTCTTAGCTATAATCCAAGAAAATCGGTTCAGCCGTTTGAAAGTTATCAGCTCTTTTCTAGTAACTGTAACCTTCACTTGTCGGGGGTGTTATAAATTTTTAATTTACACTTGTGTAACTAATCGATCCCGGTGAGTCTGTTTTATTTACTGATTTGTGAAGTATCTATACCTTCCTACAAACATCCTACGTTTAACATCTTACAAACACATTGGATCATCAATCAATCAATCAATCAGCCTGTTTGCGTCCACTGCTGGACATAGGCCTTCCCAAGAGCGCGCCACCACACACGGTCGACCGCCTACCTCATCCATCCACTTCCCACTTAAGTCTTAAGGTCGTTTTCTTAAGGCATTGGATCATATTTGATTATTAAAAAAAATCGTATTTGAATGTACGAATAGTCTCATCAATCATTAATCCACCATAAAATCTGAGTTCCATGACCATGATAAACCAGTTCGAGTAAATGACCATGATATCCGAGTTCGATTACCATAATATTATTTTATAATTTATTTTTTACAATTTATTACACAATTCAACAGATACAATATAATTAAAAATTATTATACAATATTTTTTATTATAATTTTTTTTGGCTTACTTAATAATAATTACCTACCCAATAGTTTATTAATTATTCCCTGAAATTAGGAATAGATACTAATAGGTAGTCCGGGACGCAACGTTGCATTTTGGTTGATGTTTTCATTCCTTCCAATTTTTGTATTAAAATGATATACTAATAAATAAAATTGGAGTGTCTGTCTGTAATTTCGAAATAACTACCTCATATTAAGCTCATATGGTTATTTGAACGATACCAACACCGAATCACACGTTTTTAAAATTTTTGTCTGTCTGTCTGTCTGTCTGTCTGTCTGTCTGTCTGTCTGTCTGTCTGTCTGTCTGTTTGAAAAGGGTAATCTTTGGAACGGCTGAACCGATTTTGACGGGATTTTCACAGACAAGTAGAGAATTGACCAGGGAGTAACATAGGCTACTTTTTTAACCGACTTTCAAAAAGGGAGTTGTGTTTTTCTACCTATGTACACCAAAATATCCGAGATTTCTGAACCGATTTGCGTCATTTCTTTTTTAATCGATATAGGAACTTTGCGACATTGTTTCATAAAAAATTTGGAGTCCAACTCCTCAATCCTGATGCTGCAGGGGATCTGACCAATCCACGCGGGCGAAGCTGCAGGCATCAGCTAGTTTTGAATATATTTATATACTTTATAATATATAAGTAATAATAAATCGAGCTTCATTTCGCTCGGATCCTTAAAAGATTACTTACTCGAATAAATAACATTTCCAATTCTACTGTGTGTACAATAATTCCCGGACTACGCTTCGTAGGTACTGTGCTACGAGTAGCTACGACATACGCGAACGACATTTTCCTTAATAATATTGTGTCCATAGTAAGTATTATATTATGTCTGCGTGTCACGGCCATTTTTAAAATAAACTAAGAGCTGTAAAGTTGAAATTTATTTTATTTTGTTTTATTTGGAAAACCAACAGCTTAAATTAAACTAAACAGTCAAAATTAAGACTAATAACAGGTTTTCACAAGTAAATACAAAAAAAATTAGTAAGTAGAAAGTTTAGGTAGACAGCTGTTATAGAGAAAACTCTTGAACAGACAGAATTGAAAAATAATTGGTTTACATCTTCGAATGATACGTCGCGGTTGCTAGATATTTTAAAATCATTATGACTTATGAGGTTTCTTGTTAATTTATTAATAAATAAATTGTGAGTTGATTAATGTACCTACCTATACTTTTTAGGGTTTCGTACACGAAGGGTGCGGATGGAACCCTATCGTTAAGCCTCCATCCGTTTATCTGACTGTCAGCGGGCTGTATCTAGTGAATCGTAATAGGTCTCTTCCTGCGTCGTTTCCTCAATTTTGAGGATCGTGGCTCCCCTTTGATGCAATCTTTGCTACGATGTTCTAATCGTAATAGGTAGAGAGTTGAAATTTTCGCATATTGTGTATTCACGCTACAACAACAAATAATAAAAATTTCAAAATAGCCTCCATGAAAAAAAATTTAAAATACATCAAAATTTATTTATTCCATACAAAAACTCTACATTGTCTCTACTACGTTTGTGACTATGCCCGCCGCGCCTGAAAGCCTGCAAGAAACTCGGCACTTACCTACTCTTTTCAAGTCATAAAAAATTCAATGAGTAACAATCACGTAACAATATTACGTACAGTAAAGCAACTAAAAGCTCACGCAACTTTGTCATTATTAGGTACTTTTTTAACCCCCGACCCAAAAAGAGGGGTGTTATAAGTTTGGCGTGTGTATCTGTGTATCTGTGTGTCTGTGTATCTGTGTATCTGTGTATCTGTCTGTGGCATCGTAGCGCCTAAACGAATGAACCGATTTTAATTTACTTTTTTTTGTTTGAAAGGTGGCTTGATCGAGAGTGTTCTTAGCTATAATCCAAAAAAATTGGCTCAGCCGTTTAAGAGTTATCAGCTCTTTTCTAGTTTTCTTGTAGAAAAGAAGGTTAGATAACCGTTAGGTTCATAATATTATGTCAATAGACAAATGTCAAGCTGTCAAGATGGACGTTGCCTAAATACATACTTAATTATTTATTTGAAAATGATGTTTTGGAAAACTCAAATACTTTGGATCGTCGGGGGTGTTATAAATTTTTAATTTACACTTGTTATCACTAACGTATTTACCAACAGATTAATACAAGACTTACGAGATGATTATAGTGGTTATTGCTTCACTGATTTTGTGCTGCTATTGGGCATACTGGGCTGCAAGCTGGCGAAAGCTGGACCAGCTCACGGCGAAACTGCCTGTCCCGTCCGGCTTGCCTATCATTGGCCACGCTACATTGTTCGTTGGCAACACTGAAAGTACGTATGCACTGAAATGAATGAATGTTAAAAAGTAAGACAAAAATTTTGTAAATAGGTAATTAGGTTGAATATGTAGTTGTGATAATATACCTATAGTAAAATGTATAACTAAAAGTGTAAATGCATGCGTCTGTGTAAGTACTGAAATGTATATATGTAATATGTAAACAGTAGTTATGTTCCTTTTGAGAATAAATTAAAACATAATATACCTACAAGTACGCTGGAAAAAGTGACCAACAAAATGAAATAAAATACATATATTTTTGTCACTGTAACCCTTCTAGACCATAATAATAATTATTGACTCATGCAGAGGTCAAGTGATGTGTGTTCAGTAAACATGGCCTACTAGGTAGGTGGTACTTAGATACTAAGTTTATTTTTAAGTTAATGTTAATATTTGTACGAAATTCTTAAGGAATCTTTGTAAGAACTACTTAAAAAAAATGTATTTTATACTTGTGTTTTTGAACTTCTGCACACCTAATTTTATTATTATCTGAAATTTATAATTTGTTTATTCTTTAAATGTAGGTTTACAAAAGATTTTTACGAGTGGTAGTTACCTATTACCAAAAATTAGTTATTACAAGTACTTATTACTTATCCCCTCATCCCTCTTTGTATGACAATCAAGCTACCCCTGAACCACCTTCCCTTTCCTATTTTGTTGTACCCGCAAGTTTCAACAACAACTGTACAAAGTTTAAATTCCATCGTAATGCAATCGGAACGGGAAAGCTTGCTGAACAAACCGGGATAAACAAAGACCTTCATTTTTATTAATAAGTACTTATGTATAGGCACTTTCGTACATTTATTATCAACTAGCTGATGCCCGCGACTTCGTTCGCGTGGATGTAGTTTTTTAAAAATCCCGTGGGAACTCTTTGATTTTCCGGGATAAAAAGTAGCCTATGTGCTAATCCAGAGTATAATCTATCTCCATTCTAAATTTCAGCCCAATCCGTCCAGTAGTTTTAGCGTGAAGGAGTAACACACACACACACACACACACACACACACACACACACACACACACACACACACACACACACACACACACACACAAACTTATAATATTAGTGTGATTTTAGAAGCAGGTAGGTAGTAGGTACTACATGGGTAAGCCACCTGTCAGATATACTTAAAATACATAATATAATCTGTAGTTACAAGTAGGTATATACCTACCATATTATAATTAAAATATTTTTATTTACTGTCACCTTACACATAACTGGTCAGAAAATAATTACTTACCTACAATTTCTAAACAATTACAGAAATTCATAAAAATCTTGAAGACATCGCTGAACTGGCTTTCAAGCACCAAGGAGTAGTTAAACTTTGGTTGGGACCTAAATTATACATTGGTATGTACTATGTACCTAAATGTACTGTTAAAGGTAAACTCAGTGTAAAAGATTTTATATACCTACATACTAATTTTAATTAACTTTGCAATTATTTTACAAAACCCGCCTCTGTCAAACGTCACCACCCAAAAGCCCATTTCATTTTTCTTTTGAAAATTTTTCCGCTGCGGTATGCGTGCGACAGCGGCTCCTGTCTGAGCTAGTTGGTACGCCTGTAAATAATAGAAATAAATAATAATAAAACAACTGCCTGGACGAAGTAAGTTCTCCCACACCAACAACTAACTTGACCTAGCATTAGTGCGTAGTGTTTATATACTCTTTGGCATTAGTGTTTAGCTCTCTGGACTGTGCAAACAATTACTTTTATTGTGCTCGTATTTGTCTAGAAACTCTAGTCTCAGTCAAAAGTTTTGCTTAGTGCTTAAAAATCATCGATGTTAAAAATCGCCTATCCAAACGGAAAAGGCAATGATGATTTTTCACATACATATTATTTTCTCTAGATTAGAAAAGATTCTTGTGATTTATTTACTAGGTAGGTACCTAAATAGGTATAAATTACTTTTATCTTATAGCTTTCTTTCTTTTTTCAGCCATTGGTAATGCGGAGGATGCACAAGTAGTATTAGAGAACTGTTTAGATAAGGACTCGGTATACCGATTTCTGCGACCTTGGTTGGGGCAAGGTCTTTTCATAGCTCCTCGTAAGTATACCTTACCCTTTTTTATTTACCACACGCTGACCACAATCTTACGCGCTAAAAAGTGATGATGTAGCCTAAGATGAGACGATGTCTATTCATTCTTGTTTTTAAAGATACCCTGATAAGTAGTTATTGGTAGGAACCTTCACCAATTCAGTTTTGATAAATTTTGTTTTGGTAAGTTCCGTTCCGTCTTGATAAGTTTTGATAATTGATTCGTTGAAATACTTTTAGTAGGTACGTTATGTAAGTAGTTACAAATTCCTTAAGTACCTAAATATCTTTTCTAGTTGGACTGTGGAAAATTCATAGAAGAGTTCTGCTGCCAGTATTTCACAACAAAGTGGTAGAGGAATATTTAAAAATTATATCTAACCAAGCTGATGTGCTTCTTGATAGACTTTCCGAGCAGTCAGGAAAAACAGAATTTGACGTCTTACGTTACATAACCGCTTGCACTTTGGATATCGTTTTCGGTAAGTCCCTATTTTATATATCTACTGCCAGAGTTGGACCTTTATAATAATAATACTTATCTTATCTTAGAGCCATGGCAGACATGATGCGTTTAGCATCATCGATCGGCGATTTAGTTGTTTTTCGGAAGCCCGATGCCGCGAACGATTTTAGTACAGCGATGAAACTAGCAACTCCTCCAAAGCAAAACACGATGCAACATCAAAATAATCCCTGAATCGCATGATTTCAATACAGTCGAATGCAGAAAGTCGTCAAAGCGCGGTAGAGCATCGATGCAGTCAAAAAATCGCCGAACACTAATATGCTATGACCATCGATGTGTCTTTTGTGGCCCTTACATCTAAAGTCCAAGAGAGAAAGAAACCCAAGTTCTTAGTAAGCGCAAAAATACAGTTATTAACGGAATTAGTTATTATTACCTTTGTTTGTACACGCGACAAACCTAGGTGCGTAGAGCAGTAGATACTGCCAAAAGCTGCTTGCAGGTTATCACGTTACTCCTCAGAGCTCAAGAGGATTAGCAAAGATTAACTAGAATCTGAGAAGTTTAAATGTTCTTAGAGACAGCAATGGGAGAAAGGATGGATGTCCAGCATTCTCCCGATACACCTTACCTGCGAGCTCGCCACACTGTCATGACGATACTTAACAAGCGCCTATTTAAGGTGTGGCTGCAGCCCGACTGCCTCTTTAATCTGACACCATACGCTAAACAGCAAAAGGAGAACATTGAACTTACCCACAAATTTACTGACGAGGTATTAATCCAGACCTACTTAATATTATAAATGCGAAAGTGTGTGTCTGTCTGACTGTCTGCTACCTTTTCACGCCCCGTTTAACCGACTCTGACGGGTACAGGGCTAGCTTATATCCCGGGGATGTACATAGGCTACATTATTTATCCCGGAAAATCAAAGAGTTCCCACGGGAATCCTAAAGACCCATCCGCTTAACCGGTTTGTATGGGTACCGAGGTAGCTTGCGTCCTTGAAATTGACATAGAAAACTTTTTATCCTGGAAAACCAAACAGTTCCCACGGGATCTGTAAAAACCTAAATCCACGCGGACGAAGTCGCAGGCATCCTCTAGTTTCCAATAAGTTCTTGAACCTTTGGCTTAACATGTGACATGACATGAGACTTCATTCCATTCATTCCACTTCTAGATCATTCACTCTCTAACCGAACTCCAGAAAGTCTAAAGCGCCGCGCCGGTCAAATCTCGTCGCTTACGCGTTTCTCTGAAGTTTCTGTAAAGCGAGCTATAATAATAATATCTCGTACCTACTTCAATTTTACTATTACTAAAGCAAAATTATTTTTTTCACATTTACTATTCATAGTGCCAACTTTACAAATGCATCATGACGAAAGCATTTGGTATATATTTTTTCTTAAATCAAGTATAATAGGATAGTTCATTTTTTTCAGGTAGTCCGAAAAAGACGTTTACACTACGAGACAAATAAAAACAAAAATACGGATCGGCAGTCAGGTAAGTTACCTTTATTATATACTCATTACTTACCAAAAACATTAATTCATATAAATTCGGTTGGCAAGATTCACACGTTCATAATGTTTTCACTGATGAGATCTTAAAAGCTTGATAACTGATATTTGGTACGTTTGCTTGTCTGCCAAGGAAATCTTATCCTGAAAATTTCAGCATTCTAGCGACAGAATTTACAGAAATATAGTATACATCCCTTATACGAGGGGTAAGAGGACGAAATATCCCGTTTCTTAATTTTTCCGTTATAATTTCAGTTTTCTAGCGCGAGCGTCTCATCCATACCGAAGCAATGACGATTCGAAAATAGGATGAAACGCTTCCAAAAAAGGGAGGTAGTGCCCCGTCCTTTCGTTTAGCTCTGTTTGCCTGTATATTCGTTACACTGCGATAACCGATTGTATAATAGTATTATTATATTGTTCTGTGATATAGCCACTAAACTTAAAATAGGTACGTAAGACAATAAGTTAGTGATCCCACTTCTGAACTCATACTTAAATATTTAGCTATTAACAAATAGGTAGGTCAAATTCTCGTCCTCAGGCTTCGTCTTTATGATAGTTTTGCCTTTTCGGACTAAGTAAGTAGGTACTCGTAAAACGAGAGAAGATGATGAATGGGAGAGGCAAAACCCCATGCCCTAGAAAACAGCTGCCTTCCTGATGCAATGCTTCGTGCAATTCCGGGAAGCCGTGAGCGGAGATATCGAAGAGTGGAGGAGGTTTTTAGTCCGTAGGTCCCTGCGTAACATCTGCAGTAGAGTCGGGCATGCCAGACGGTATATCCATGAGGATTTTCCTCCTCCCAGTAAAAAAAAAAAAAATAGGTACTCGTAGTAACTCATAATGTTAAAAGTGGCTTACAAGTTACATTAGTATTTTATTATAGGGTTAAAGGGTTTTATTTTATTAATTTGCAATATTGTCATGTATTCATTTTAACCAACCTGCATAGGTAGTGAATTATGATTTATGACCATTCTTACTTTGTATTTTTATAGGTAGTATTTTTCTGTGGATATTATTACCCACTAAACATTTACCAAGTGCTAAACTAATATACTTGCTTACTTGTTTGCCATCAACGGCCATGAAGAACAATGGGCACTTCATAAACGCGTAAATTATGATTATCTTAGTTCACTTGCATATTTGAACATTGCATTTCTGAACAAGTAGGTAGGTTTACAGCATTTATTTATTTATATGTCACCTTCAAATATTTCTGTAGAGCAGTCTTTGGTATTATTAGAAAATTAAAAGAGCCAACAAGCCAATCATCCGGCGCGCTAGGCAACGGATCGCGGTATTTTTGATGAGCCTTTGTCCTGTTGGTTCGCTGACGTGTCAGTAGTTTTTGCCAATGGATCACCTGCATAATGTTTCACACTGTGCGCATTGGGAGAATCCTCGAGCATCCTCCTACTAATAAAGCTATAAAATGTGAAAATAAACTTTATTTCAATGTCCTCAAGAAACTCAATATTAAATATTAAAAGAACTCAATATTAAATACGCTCACAATTTGCTCTGCTCCGGTCGGTTCCTCATGATTGAGGATCGTGATCACCTCCTTGTAGAGAGAAAGCCAGCGCGTGCCTAATCTTCGTTATTTCATAAAAGCCGAAAGTTTCCCTGCGTATTTTCTCCAACACAGGGAAGAACGGTCAGCGACTATGAAGCTTGTACCATGGTGGCTTTGGGAGATAACAGATGATAAAGGTGTAAAAAAATCTTACGTCAAAGTATAAAGTCTATTAGAAATCACGTCATGCATTGCCAGACGATTAGTATCGTGGCAACCCCATGCCCGACGGCCTTAAACTTTTTAACTTTTATACGCAGAGAAACTTTCAGCTTTTATAAAATAACGAAGGTCTGGCACGCGCTGGCTCTTAGTTCATTGGCGATACATAATTCAGCAGTTTTTACACATTGGTAAAGAGCGTACCAGTTTCCTTCAGTTGGTCTGACCAACGTATAAAACTTTGCACGTGGTCTCTTGCTTTCCATGTTCCCAACCATGATGAGGGCCCTACTACCACCACTAAAAGTAATAATGTTTCAATATTGTTTTGACAATTTCATATAAGTCCAGAGCTTCTCAATAATTTCAAATTTCGCGGCGGGCAATATGTCCAAAATAACTAAGGATGCGCTAAAGGGATAGGTGTAAAAGTAGGTATATTATGTTGGAAGGACGTGTTTTAATCTGTAGTTGCAGAGGAATCGTATGGCGTTGGCAGTCCACGGAATACGCGACCTCCAGCACCCCATTACAAAGGCATCAATCGCGCTGGCATATCTGAACAACACCTAAGTAGGCTTACAAAACAGATTCTGTAGGTCTGATATTTATCGTATTCAAAGTGTTAAGTATATTTTGTTTATTCAAAACTTCGTATGGAAAAGTAAACATAAATATTTAGAAGGAAACCATTACGACATATTTTTACCCGACTGTGGCAAAGCCAAAAGGAAGGGTTATGATTTTAGCAGTCTATGTATATATGTATGTATTTATGCATGTATGTATATATGTATGTATGTAGATTCTGTGTGTTCCGTGCCTTCTGAGGAGTTCTGTGGTTCCACCGTAGCGCCTAAGCTATACTGGACCGATTTTGATGAATGAGGTGTCAATCGATTCGTCGTTAAGATCCTTGTGACATAGGCTACATTTTATACGAAAAAAATTGACCTTACGAATGTTACATGAAAAAAGTCTCCAAATTTTTTTTTGTTATTGTATCGAGTGGGATGTCAAATGAAAGAGGAGAAAATTTTGAGTCTATAAATATAAATGTACTGCAACATTAAAATATACTAAGCGACAGAAAAACAATTTTACTATAATATTTCAGCGTTTATTAAGACGATCGCAGTCAGTTTTTAGTTTTCAACTTTATTAAGAAGTACCTACTTGGAGGTAGGTAATAAATAGGTATGGAGATGACGGAGTGTATCACGAATCGAAATGCAAACATCGCGTCGTGTATCTATGGGATCGTAGGTAAATATAACGTCATAACTCATACATAACCATAGATATGTATGCATAACATAGCACATAAAGTACTACACACTTGTTTACGCAAATCGTATTTTGTCAATGTAGCGAAAAACAAATATATACTTAATACTATGACGATAATACAAAGCCAAGGACATATTATGTAATATTAGGACTTCTGAAACCTTAATTGTAATAAAGTTTAATAAGCTTACTTATACAATAGGGATGATGACTACTAGTCAAAGCAGTGACTTTTATCAAACGTCAAAATGCTCGCTTAGTGAGGGAGCTTGTATGATATTCACTGATGTGACATTTGACATAAGACATAATTGGACATACATTGGTAAGACATTTGACATAATTGGACGCACTTTTTTAGTCAAATCGATAATGTAAAATAGTTAGCAAACTTAAAACTAACATAGGACGTGGATTTTACAAATTTTGGAAGTCCCTCTATTTAATGACTCCTAGTAGATAATTTATTTTAGACAGGCATCATCCCAATTATCGTCTGGTCTCCTAGCTAATTAATAATTAGGCACATGATGAAATTGCCAAGCATCAGGGTACCCATACCCTGCTAGCATATTATACTGCTGTGCATCTCGATAAAGCGTAGGAAAAGTCTTCGGAAGCAAATTAACCTGTTGTGATTTTACATCTCTTCACTATTTTCGTAGATTAAAGTACTTAACTCACACTTTTTAGCCTGGGCCTGGAACTCATGTTTACAATTTAATTTAATATATTGTAGTTAACGTTTCTAAGAATTCTACTTCGAATTTAGATGGAAAAATACAAGCCGTGTTGGACATGCTGTTCGGCCGGGAAATCGATTTTACAGACGAGCAATTACGAGAACACATCGATTCTATCACGATTGCCGGGAATGACACCACAGCACTCGTCGTCGCCTACACCCTAGTCCTATTGGGTATACATCTGGATGCGCAGGAGAGAGCCTTCCAAGAGTAAGCAATGCAAATTTTCTTCTACAGTTAGGTACCAAACAATATTTTTCCATCTCTGCGGCATGTATCTTTTTGGATAATACCTGAACTCATAGGAAATAAAAATCTAGAAAATACCTACATTAAATGAAAAACTGGAAAGTACTATAAAACACAAAAGTTGGATACTTGGTTTAGTATATTTTGCTAGTAGGTACCTACCTATTACTATCCTGCTTTTCCCTGGCTATCCCACGCCTATACCTAATCAGTGGCAGAATGTTATTAGTGAAGTCAAAATAAGATTACTTTTTCTAACTCTAGTAAGTAACTATGACCAGTACTAGATTTTTTCAATTATGTGGATGACAAATAGATTTTAACAGTTCATTTCACACGTCATCTGTTACCGTCACTACACACACCTAGTCACGTAGTAAAGCCTGCAGTTTACAAATCCCACACCTACTTGTGAATTCTGATATCTTCCAGTGTCCGAGTTACCTGCCACGTAGCTTAGTTATAACCTAATACGAGATCGTCAAGACATGACTGAATAGGCATCTTTTAGACTTGGCTCTAACCTAGAATCAGTTAGATCTCATCATTGCTTTCTATTAAAGAAGTATAATAAGATGGTCTTCAAGTGCAAGCTTACCTCGCAATAAAAAAACAATTAACTTATCTTAGAAATCCACATTGCTTAAATAATTACCCATAGCCATATACTTCTATCCATTTTCCAGACAACGATCTATCTTTGACAATTCAAAACGGGGTGCAACAAAGGAAGATCTGCTGAGTATGAACTATTTGGAAAGGGTTATAAAAGAGAGTATGAGGCTTTACACTGTTGTACCCATTATTGCCCGCAACGTTGACAAGGAAATTTATTTACGTAAGTGCCTACACCTAATCTCATTCTGAAGCCTTGACGTGTATAGGGGCGGCTGAAAAGCGCACCCAACTGAAAATGAGCGCTGTATAAATATGTTTTCTGGCGCTTCTTTAAGTGAAGGAAGCACCCGGGATAATTAACTCAAAGCTATAACATATATAACAACAGGTGCAACTTTGAAAATAAACATTTTTCTTTCTTTCTGATTCAAATTTTGTCTCGAAAACATTTTTTCCGATGACAGTGGATATTTGAACGGAAATTACTTACACTCAGTCTAACTGCAAAGATGTTATTGGATAGAGGCAGCTTCGTCAGAAGTCAAGAATATACAAGGAACCACAAGCTTAATTCACTACAATGCCCCAAAAGCGGAAAGCGGCTGAATCTTGGATGAATTAATTCGTCCAAAGGCTGAATGTGTGAATTGTGAGCTAATAGTTTTAAGGTCCACGAAATCAGTGCTGTTTCAACAGTTCATCTTCAAAACACTTGTCTTGGCTCTATTTCTTCTTCTTAAAATACTCATCGAAATTTCCTACCCCGGCTTGAACCACGTGATTTTATGTCTGACTAATCTATCAAGCATAGCTCAAACTACTGGACGGATCGGGCTGAAAATCGGTATGCAGATAGCTACCTATAATGACGCAGACATCCGCTAAAAAAAGATTTTTGAAAATTCAATCCCTCAAGGGGTAAAACAGGGTTTGAAATTTGTGTATTCCACGCGGACGAAGTCGCGGGAATAGGTAGTTTCCATATAAATATGTACGCAACAAAATCTACCTTCTTTAGCTCACAGCAAGGTGAAAATACCAGCGGGCGTAGGAGCTGTAGTAGGCGCCTTTGCCGTCCATCGCTCAGTCGACGATTGGGGCTCAAACGCTAACGAGTTCGACCCTGACAGGTTCCTTCCAGAACGATCAGCTGACCGACACCCTGCTGCTTTTATCCCCTTTAGCTTTGGATCCAGGAATTGCATAGGTAATCTATTGCGCATTTTAATTTTGTTTTATTTACATGCAAGTAGCCCTTCGCTGCAATCTCTCATCTTGGTGTTAGGTGAATAATGATGATCATGGTGATGCAGTCTAAGATGGAAGCGAGTTGACCTGGAAGGGGTATGGCATTTTTAGTCCAGTCATTTGGTGCTTTCCGGGAATTTTGAAAATCGGTGGTTTTATAGATTTCGACGTGCTCTTTCCGAATTTTCATTTTCATTTTTCCTAAGATACTAGGTGGCGAAATGAAATTCGGAAAAACTCCCGGATAACTTTCCAGGTAAAACTACCAAATGACTGGACTATTTGTTTACGTAGGTACTTATCGAGCTTTGCCTGTACAGTGGAAGGCGGGAAAAAGGGAAATAAATTCTTACTCATTTAGATACACACTTAATTTGTTATATTTTTTCAGGAAGAAACTTCGGTATGATTATAATAAAAAGCATAATCTCAAGTATTATTAGAGCGTACAAAATAGAAGCTAATGAAGTTGGACCCCTCAAAGTAGAAGTTCTCCTGTTCCCCATCAGAGGACATCAAATTAAAATTACGAAACGTTAAGATAATTTTAAACCTTTATTTAATTTAAGATTGTTAAGATATTTATAATAAAATTATTGGAATAAAATACTTATCTAGCACTCTGCTATATTATTTTAGCCAATACCAGTTGAAGTAAGTATTACCTACAGTAAAACTGATGTGAATACAAATATCGCAGTTTAGCTATAAAGTTCGTTAATAGCAATTCGGCCGAAGGTTTCTTTATCGCTTGGCCTCAAATTGCAAATTCTTAGACAATGCTCGTAGGTCCAGAACCTCCAGATCTATGACGTGACGTCATAGATCTGGAGTGACGTCAGAGCTAAGGTGTGCAATGCCCTTCGGGTTTCTGCCAGGTATATCCTGAATATCTTAAAGGCAAGAACAAGCGCGCTTCAACCTAGTCATCATTACTTTTTATTAAGTATGATTGTCGTCAGTATGAAGTAATGCAGTTCCGTGCTCATCTTGGAAGACATGGAGAGGTTATTTTAGTCCGTGCGATTCGGACACACCCTTCCAGAAGTACGTAGGGATTTTTCCTCCCCCGAAGAAAAAAAGTGATTGTCATCAAGCTCTGGTCACATCTTGCAATAAAAGAAGTATGCGTATGGGCATTGGGCATAAGGTAGGTAAACATGTTCAAAGATCTACTTATTAGTGAAGAAACAAAAGCTTAAAACCTAGACTCAGTTGTTATGTCATCATGAGGTGTGGTTAACAATGAGGGCATTGGGGCTGCATGGTACTCTAAGGACATGAAGTCATCGTGGTCGATAACGTCTCGAGAGTCGTCGACGCCGCACGTAAGGAATTTGTTGTAGAGACTAATGTCCACGAACCCGACGCCGCAGGGGCGGTCTATGAGTCGTGACGTCATCATGCCTTGAATGTAACCGGAACACACCAGTACAGTGCCTAAGTCATCCTGGAAAATAATTACATACATGTAATTAGAAGGCTAGCAAAAACTTAGCGCTATTATTATATTACCTAAACACAATCCTATACCAATAACTATTTGTCATATACTTATAGATATTTTCTTTAAGTAATAGGTACAAGTACCTATTCTATATACTTTATTGCAGTAAACACTGGTGTTTGCTAATGACAAACCAAATAAGAAATACCTCGGTAACGATAAATGTTTATGTACCTAATATAGGCAAAGCAATAAATACGTAAATTACTTACTGGACACAATGCTCCATGCTTTTCTGACTGTGAATAGTAAATAAAAAGATTATATCACAAAAACAGAATATACCTAAGAGCGAGCGAAGCAAGTGAAAAACTTTTCTTTATCGAACCGATCCTTGTAGCACACTTCAAATACAAAGTGGCTTTTACTCATTGAACCTAATTTTTCAGCCTGATTTGAAACATGACTAAAGAATATTTTTCAAGGATTAGAGGCCCCCTGGAGCCAAGGGTGAGGGTAGATCACCATCAGTTTATAAATCTTAATTTTCAAGTTATTTTTCGTGACAAAGAAAAATAAAAGAAAGTTACACTGAAGCTGTAATGACTAGTCGATACCTTCTTATCTACTTAGGAATTTTTACGTAGGTACTTTACCTTACATTTGGGCTGTTTGATGCAAAGATATTTATCTCCTTTATCCCATATCATTGGACAATGGTCAGCATGTACTATAGTAGCGTCAACGCGATATAAGTGTATCAGTAAAGGCACCAAATATCCCTGAAAGTATCTAAAAATGTAACTATTAACAACTATTAACTTAACTTAGTAAGTTACCAAAACGGATCAACCAACTGGAAAAAATCCGCTAGATCCCGTATTCACAAACGTTACTATGAGGTCTCATAGTGCGCTCGAACGCACAGTGTCCGTTCCACCAATCAGATGACTGTATCACGTCAATTTACAATGATCTGATTGGTGGAACCTACACTATGCGTTCGAGCTTTCTGTGAGACCTCATAGTAACGTTTGTGAATACGGCCGTTATTATAAGTGTTTTCGCCAATGAGATGAGGTGAGGAGGTGTGAGGTTATGTTCTTTTACGTAAAACTGTGATATACCTACTCATAAATAATTTAATATGATACATTCATAAAAATCTGAATAAAAGATTATTCATATTCAAAACTTCAGTGATTGAATGGGGTTCCGAATTGCCACAGGTAGGGTAGGTAGAAACAAAACTGAAAAACTGAAAAGCAAACCACAGATCTATTGACGAAGCTGATCCATGTACTAGCACTTAGCAGTACATACAAAGAGCTGTATTACAGTTGATAATGATGATATTATTGTTCACGTTTTAGAAGGTGATAAATAGGTAGGGGAGAGTGTGCATGAAAGAGCCAGGCTTTGAAAGAGCCGATGTGATTTTCCATTACTTATCGATATTCTACCAAAGTTTAATTTTACTCCTTAAATGGCAACACTGGATAGCTGTTACCCACAAACATTTGACAGTTTTACGACAGCAAATGGCCTCACAGGACTGTTACGAAAATTCGGAAGCCAAAAAGTAAGTTTCTTTGTGTTTCTTTCATCTTTTTTTTTCAAAAAGGGTATTGCATAAGTTGACAAAACTGATATACAGTATTGGCGTCTATATATTTGCCCTTGTTTTGCATAAATAATATCAGATCAGCGTTCTGGTATAGTGCCTTTTTTTTGAAGTTATATTTTTAAAAGCGTCGTGTTTTGAAAGAGCCAGTTATTTATGCTTTGAAAGAGCCGCCTCTTTCATGACACGAAAACTGGCTCATTCAATACATCGTTTAGTTTAATTAACCCCCGACGAAAAAAGAGGGGTGTTATAAGTTTGACGTGTGTGTCTGTGTGTCTGTCTCTGTGTGTGTGTGTGTCTATGGCCACGTAGATCCTAAACCAATGGACTAATTCTGATGGTTCTTTTTTTTGTTTGATAACTGATGTGATAGAGATTGTTCTTAGCTATAATTTATTTATTTATTTATTTATTTAATCTTTATTGCACAAAATACAAAAAAAAACAAAAGGCGGACTTAATGCTTAATGGCATTCTCTACCAGTTATATTTATAGAGGTCGGGGGTGTCCAAAATTTTTAATTTTAGTTATTTCATTATTATATGATATATGTTTCAGAATAAAAAGATATGTCTTCGCAAGCGTCAACAGCTAAAAAACGGGTAAGGCCCACAACTGCTGCAATAGAAGAGGCTGTAAAAGAAGTGCTTGCTGGAAATCAGTCCATACATAGAACAGCGTTAGCGTTATCGTGTGGCCTCAAAGGGGTGATTAATTTATTCTGCCAAAAATGTTTTTAATTTTAAATTGTTTTTATATTGTTTTTATTTTTTAAGTTATAGAGTAAGAATACGAAAAAGGGCTCTATTTTATGTTTTTAAACAAATTTTTATTAATTATTTAATTTTTGACTAAGACAAAGTTCAAAAGTTTTAATTGTTGATTAAGACAATGTTTAATTATTACTGAGACTGTTTAAAAATTGTGATTTTCATAGAAATACTAAAGTAAGCTTAGTATTAATCTGATTTTAAATACTTAACATAATTTTAATTGATAAAAAACCGTTTAGTACCTCAAAAGTAGGTATCGGCTCTTTCATAACACATGGTGGCTCTTTCATTGACCTGCTGCTATGAAAGAGCCGATTTCCTTTTTTTTTAAACTATTTATATAAGAGATTATCAGCGTTGTTATCCTCTTTATTTTTATTTTATAACATTGCCAATTAAAGTGATTATAAGAAAACCTAGTTTCATTTGAAAATAATATAGTAAAAGTGTGTTTTTTTTACACTATTCAAAACTGGCTCTTTCATCCACACTCTCCCCTACCTATAATATTCCCTTTTATCTAAGCAAAAACTACTAAACTAAATACCTACCTACCTAGGTGTTGATTTTCTTTGTGCTTGATCCTAGGAGTACAGGTAGATACCTAACTATCTAATTCCGATAATATTAATATAACTAATAGATACCTACTTATCTATTATAATATTTTGAACTCTGAAATCTGAACGATGGAATTTGAGAATTATTTCGATACTTACATTTCGTCTACTTCCCCAGCCATAAAACCGACATGAAGTATCACCAATGCGTTTGTTTAAATCACTGATCACTCCATATCGAACCCTGTTTATTATATATTCAGTGTGTGGCTCTCGTTTGTGGAAGGAAAACTGCTGATTCAGCACCAGTAGAGCCAAGTTATCAGTGGAACAGGCCTGCCATCGTAGCGTGTGATTATAACCTATTTCAATAACATAAACCCAGTTTAAAGTCTATAGAGCCAATATTTGAGAGCCTCGATAGCTCAACGGTTGAGGAGTGGACTGAATTCTGAAAGGTCGGCGGTTCAAACCCCACCCGTTGCACTATTGTCGTACCCACTCCTGGCACAAGCTTTACGCTTAATTGGAGGGGAAAAGGGGGCATTAGTGATTAGCATGGCTAATATTCTTTAAAAAAATATATATACCTATGCGCAGGTAAAATCGTAACCGTAGATATACGAACGTAATAGCACAGAATCACTAACTGCCCATATCATCATATACTCGTAAATTGCAAAAGTATGTTTTTTGCTCTTCAATCATGTCGCAACGAAGCATCAGATAGACTTGATTTTTTGTATGGTTTGGTAGAGTTCTTTCTAAAGTTCTTTCTAACTCTATACTTAGTTCTCATACTTAGTTTTAAGTTTCCACTTCTATCGGCAGTCCTTATTGACTGCTAATTTTTTTGTAATAAAACACGTCTGCTGAAATAGATAAGCCTCCCGTGCGAAGCAGGAGTGAATCAACTATCGAACTTTTACCAACCTCTGTGTATACACAGATGCTGCACAATCCGTCCCGTGCCAGAATTTTCCAAAAATCTATGCGTACCGGCGAATATTTCAAACTTATATCTTTCTCCAAATACGCATATCGCTGGGGTAAGGACTACGTGCGCTTCTATTAGAGTTCCCACGCAGAACAGCATTGCGTGAGATAAGTAGTACACCTAACAAAATTAAAAGGAGAGTTTTCATAGAAATTTAAGAGCTCTAAGGTAATTTTAAGATGCACAGTTTTCTTTTGGGGGCGGTCAGTGAGACAAAAGGTTAAAAAACTCGCTTAAGGTTGTCAGAAGTCAGAAGTAGAGTTCCGTAGGCATGCTATAATTGCTAAAACCTTTAGCTGTCATTATTTATTAAACGGATATTTGGTCTTCATCTTCATCAAAGGAACATCATGCTAATTTTAAAATACTTACCTATTTAAACAAGGAATCACTCGAGAGGGCAAAGTATTTTTGACTTAGGTACGCTTTTCATAATATTCAACAGTAGCGGTAAAAGTTTTTCAGAACTACCTACTTTTCAACCTTGCAAGGTGATCTAGCTGTAGCTCGATTATTTATTTTTAAAATAGCTGTGACACGCAGACATACGGACAGCCGGACAGTCAGACTCTAATATCGACGCCGTGGACCATTGTTAAACTCGTCCCGCGCCCCCAAAATACTTAGGTACCTACAATATCACCGGCCTGCGTATAATTTTCATATGCTTATTATTAACTAATTATGTACGTTCAGGTAAATAATCTAACACATACATAGTTACCTACTTTAATTTTATAATTTAACAAACTTACAATAAATTGTCCTTCAGTCACTTGAGCCGGCACACCTTGAAATCCTGCGGCATTATTGAAATCTATATCCACTGGAAAAATTGAAGGACGCCGTAGATAACTAATAAGAATTTATAAACTGAAGGTTTTTTGTTTTTAATAGGAACCCATAGGCATAGGTCCATTTTAATACCACGTTTTTAAAATGGACCAAAAATAATTAAAAAAACAATTCGTCTAATGGCTTCGCACTCCTACGCTACGACAACATCCTGTTCTTCGCAGGATCGGTTTTTGTAATCCCGCAAACAGGATGCTCGTATGAATGCTAGTATTGAAACACGTCCACGATTAAAACAGGACACTGGAAAAAAACTAGGTATTCCTGCGAACGGGATGTCGAAGTGGAAATGAGCTATAAGTAATGATGTGACCTTGCCACGTCCGCATTTCATCGAAAATTAATCAAATTATTTACACATTGTAGCTATTCCTCCAATTTGTCCAGCCCCCATTTTTATTTTCGAACGAGGAATACAATAATAACTAGTTATTTCTGCGTTTTTCAATTTCACTTATTTTATTAATAGGTAAGTAACTAGGCATGTACTAAAAATAAGAATTTTTTCAGATTGGAAAGAATAGTTTAATGATTATATTATTCAAACGTCGTCGTAAGCGTAAAGTTACGATTTGTAAACAAAAGTTATTAGAAATGGGATTGGATTTGCGCATTGAGTACCTAGGTATAATAGGTATGTACCTACTCTCTATAGAGAAGTCACTGTGCACTGTATGCACTGTGTACCTACCTACTTCCCCGAGGTTTTATTTTTTACCCAATAGAGGAAGTTTGCGAGATAGTCCCATAAAAATTTTTGGATGTTGCAGGTTGCTGGCCGGCTGTATTAATTCACTATAAACAGTTCCTGAATGGCAATTCAGGAACTGTTTATAGTGAATTAATATTGTAGGCGAATAGGATGCGCGAAGAATTTTTTCTTTGGGATTCTGATAGGATCGTTTGTAACTACGGCTGCACTCTTCCATGCCTATATTCTCCATAGATTCTAACACTGTTGAAACTTCTTTTCCTCCCATTTTTATGGTTCCTTACCTCAAAAGGTAAATGGGAACCCTTATAGAATCACTTTGTTGTCTGTCTGTCTGTCCGTCCATCCATCCGTCCGGACGGACGGAACACGAGAACACGTACAGAAGGTACGTGTTCCCGTGTCTTGTCACTCTCCATGCATACTCTGCATAGAGAGCCAGGGTTTTTACCGAACAAGTGTCCTGTTTTCGTGTAGTACAACTGTGCTAGTTATAGACTTACCTAGTATTTCATTATCAATGTTACCCGTATCGATGGTTTGCCATTTTGCTGTTTAGTGTTTGAGCCATTTGAGACACATCATTTGAGCTTTAGAGTTCTATGGTTTATGGTTTGATTGATATGACCAATAGGATAATTATATCTCTATGTAGGATTTTTTTTTTTTCTCTCTCGTCTGGCTTTACAAAGATAAGCCAATGTCAAGTTTGTAGTTATTTGAAACAAGTTAGTTAAACTATGTACAAGTATGGACCCCGTCTGTGCCGGCGCTCGCCGACATACGCACGGTACCCCCTTAGAGCGCTTTCCAGTCAGTTTTACAAAAAAAAAAAAGAAAAAAAAACACTCCAAAAAGGCAGAGCACGCCCGCCAGCTAACACCAACACAGACGAAGTCCTATGATAGGATATGACATTGTTATTGTGTTTGACTTTGACAGATATCTAAATACAACATTATTAATAATCTGTGTATACCTGCGATTGCGGATTGCCTACAAATGCAATTTGTCGCACAAATTGAAATAACAATAATAACTAATATTTTGTGAACATAATTTTTTAAATAAATAATCAATACTCAGTTTATCTCTACACCCACGTTAACTTTTTGGATTCATCGTCCTTTATTTCCTTTATTGGAGATAATTTGCCGTTTATTATGATTTAAGTCTTACAGTCGTGAATAAAGCTTTGCTGGTGATTATCGAAAATTTTAATGTAATAATGATTAACAGTGTCTTAAAACTGTGCGCTCTGTCGCTTTTAGTGAATATAGATGAAACGTTATCTCTATACAATAAACCTTGGAATGAAAAGTATGAAAATAACAAGTGTCCCAAACTTTATCCCAAAAATTTCGACAACCATATGCCAGTAGGTAAGTATTCATTGATTTTGTAGATATTTGACTCGTTTATATAAACTATTATGATTTAAGAGTTCAACTGTACCACTATACATGCACGTAAATAAAATATTGGTTATATGCTATTAAAATTAATTCAGTATTGTACCCCACGATTTTCTTTTCACACTTGCTCAACAATTATTATATACATAGCTAAAAGGCTACATTAGTGCTTCGCCCTGAACTAAGACCACTCTTAACACGTTAGTTCTGAGTTTGGACCTACATATTAAAATAATGTTGTAAGTAGAAATTATTAGTTTGAAGTTGAAGTTACGTATCTAAGTATTTATTTTTAAACATAGTTTTTTTCTCTACTTTTTATTCCGGAAAATCAAAGAATTCTTACGGGACTTTTATAATACCTATAATCTATATTCATGTAGACAAAGTTCTGGGCATAGTCTTCAATATTTAAGTTCTTACATTACGAACCACGGCTGAGTAATATTAGAGTAGTTATTTAAATATCTTTTAAACATTTTTTTAATGTCATGTCTATTCAGGTAATTTAACAGCGGGTAACTATACAGAGAAGACAGACCTTAAAGGTCTAAGACAATGTGTGATGGCATGCTGCCTGGCCGAAGCTTGCAACATTGTGTTCATCGTAGAGTCTAGATGCTTCCACGTTGAATGTGTGAGTGACGAACTGTGCCTTCCATTGCCAAGGGTAGGTGGCAGGAAATGGGATACCCATGTGTCTGTGATACTTGTTAAGCCGGTCTTGTCAAATGGTGAGTTTCATTATTATTGTTGAATCTTGTTTAGCACTCCATTAAGTAAGACAAAAATCAAATAGAATGTGGAAGGAGGCAGAAGAACAAATTTCCTAATTTATAATGCTGTAATTTTTGTGTAAGTACAAAATTCTATCATAATATTCATAACAAATATGAGGCACATATCAGTCAAACTAAGTAAGCGTAAGCCAGCCCAGGCAGGCCTGAGCACAACGCACCCTGATTTTTCCCTGATTCCCTGATTTGTTTTTAGTACACCATTTTCAAACAACTTAAATATAACAACTTTTATATCTGGTCTAATAAGAATTGTAACTGATACAATTTCACCTGTAGATGATTTAATGTATCATTACGATAAATAACTAGTATTTGTATATAAAACAGATCAATATATTTTTTGCAGAAAACTGGTCAGACATCTTAGATCAGTCAAACTTTAGAGAAGTCAATAATAACTATTCACCAGAAGAAGAGCCAATTTATTCATATTCCAATCGTCGTAATGATATCCCTGATGATGAAGACACAAACTTTTTGACTCATTTCATCAATAACTTACCCAACATGGAAGAAGAGGAGCAACAGAACTTTGACAAATATACAGACAGTAATGACAATGAAATGATGTTAGCATCTAGGTTTTTAGAAAAAATATCTTGTGAAGTGGGAGCAGACGATTGTCCATACAATGCTGAGTGTATACCGTTGGGTCTTAAGACACGCAATGGTATTTGCAAGTGCATTTTGGGAACAGTAGAGAATACTCAAGGAACATGTATTCCACCTCACAGACCATTTTCAGGCCACAAAGGCCCTACAGAGCCCATTGAATCAATGAAGAAAAGTGAGGCTTTAATATCTGACATGAAATCTGATGATCTAAAGATGGACAAGCCTACACCTCATCAGAATTTAACTGTATCTATATTATCTAAACAAGTAAGTAGAAGTTCTTAAGACAGACATTAAATTTTATAAATGTACTGAATTTACTGACATAATATTATGTGAATGAAATCCATATAAACTTCCCTACTAATATTATAAATACAAAAGTTTTCACAGTCAATCCCTTTAACTAATTTTAATATTTGGTTCAGAGATAGCTTGCATTCCGGGAATGGACAAAGGCTTCTTTTTGTCCCTGAAAAATCAAAGGGTTCCCTCAGAATTTTTAAAACCCAAACCCACATGGGCATAGTTACAAGAGTCATCTATGTGATACAGAGATAGCTTTCATACTGTAAACAAACAGGCTACTTTTTTTCCGGAAAATATATGAGGCCCTGAAATCCTAAATCCCTAATGACTTCTAAAACTAAGTTGAAGAAAGAATGATATGATTTTATACTTTATTTTAGAGGTACGTTAAAAATTAATAAGTGTGTTCAATTTACAGGTACAACTTCCGGAAAACGAAGTTACTTTAGCTGCATATACTATTCCTGATGAGAAATCAACTATGAGTCATTACAACTATATATGGACGCTTGTTGACCAACCTAAAGGAGGATTTACAGGTTTTTGATTTATTTATTTTCTAATTTGTTCAGTCTTCATCCATACTATCCATACTATAATATTATAAAGGCAAAAGTGTGCCTGCTAGCTTTTCATGGCTCATCCATATGACAAACTTTGATGAAATTTTGGTACGGAGATAGTTTGCATCCCGGAGAAGGACATAAGCTAATTTTGGTCCCAGAAAATCAAAGAGTTCCTGCAGGATTTCTAAAAACTACTCTACAAAGTTATCTATTAATAAAATAACTTGCATAGCTTGTACTCTGGGTGACTTAAGAAGTCCATTTTTGCACGCGCGGTATAAAAATGGACTGGTTTATAGGTCACTATTATTAATGCTAAAAATATTTTCAGGCAACATGATCCAAAACGACGGAACAGTAACCTTAAAAGATCTAACAGAAGGTCAATACAGGTTTAAAGTGACAGTGAACAGTACGAACTATTACGGCGAGGGGTTCGCGAACGTCACAGTGCTGCCCCCCAAGCGCGTCAACACGCCACCATTGGTTGTTATCACGCCACAGTCGCAAACTGTGAAGTTGCCGAACTCTGGAGCTGTTTTGGATGGCAGTGCTAGTAAGGTAAACGATTTTTTACCCGACTTCCGCAAAGCCAAAAGGAAGGGTTATGATTTTAGCAGCCTATGTACAACATTAAAATATACTAAGCGACTGAAAAACAATTTTACTATAATATTTCAGCGTTTATTAAGACGATCACTGTCGGGTTTTAGTTTTCAACTTTATCTTGTTGAAGTGAAAATTTCTTTAGTGCTGTTGTGATTTGAAACTAGATGAAACGAAAAAGCGACACTAAAAGGAGACAAATAACTGTATGACTTAGTCTTACAATATTTCAAATTATAAGTTTCACATATTACCGTATATTAAATATCTTTTTTGTTCTAATTAAGGATGACGACGCTATAATATCCTGGCATTGGGAACTAACAGCTGGACCTATCGGCTACCAGCCACCCTTGCAAGATGGCTCCACTTTAGTGCTGAAAGACCTCAAGCAGCCGGGCAACTATACCTTCAAGCTGACAGTTGAGGACTCTGACCATGTGAAAAACTCCACCTCCGCCAATATTACTGTGCTGAACCACACTGACTATCCCCCTGAAGCCAATGCAGGTTATTATTTTCAAGTGAACTAAGAAATCTAAGAATACAATACTACCACTTTTATAAGTCGCATCAGAAAAATTCGTTTGCGCCAAAAAGCGCAGCCTAAACTGACTAAAATTGAATGTACTCCAAGGAAATACAGATCTTAAAGCTTGACGTTAAGATCAAAAACAACAGGTTCGTGCTATCTCGCTCATAATTCGCGCGTACAACATATGGTGTGCAGGCGCTGGCGGACCAATAGCCGCGCTGATTAGCTGAAATATTTTCGCGCCATTCAAAAATAAGATTTCTGGCGGCGTAACTTAAAAGTGGTAGTAAGTAAGTTCTGTACACGAGTTATCTGACTGAATCAGAATAGATTTAGCAAAAATATAAAACTTTCCAGCAAATGAAAAATATTAATTTTACCATTATCAAAACATAACAAGCAAAGTTTCCATAATGCTGATCGCATGTTACTGAAACCGCAAACAACGTGATTTTCAGCATGATTACATCCCTATCTCTTTAGAGAATTTACAATACCGACATCCTAGCAGTTCATCTCGACCAGCTTAAAATATCTATTTACATTGTAGCTTTTCGCAAACCGGACTCTTTCTTCGGCGCGTACATGAAAATTAAATATGAATAATTTCTGTATCTCCTAGGTCAAGATGTAATAATATATTTGCCAAACAATAACTTAACCCTGAACGGGAGTTTGTCAACGGACGACCATGAAATTACCTCATGGGAGTGGACTAAATCTGCTGAGGACGAGAACAAAGCCGTGGACATGCAAAACACACATTCTCCATATTTGCAGGTAACTTTTTCTCTATATCCTTCAGGTTGTTATCACAAATATACACTTTTCAAATACCTGGCCATGTACCACTCGTCCAAAATTCTTCAGGGCCTTCAAACAAGCTTGCCAATGATGACATATTATGAATCCAAGACATGGTCACTATGGGTCTCATAAGAAAGCTCAGAGTCACTCATCCAGCGACGGATAGCCGGATTAGTTTCTCAATGTGATCAAATCAGAAATGAAATTCACAGAAATCAAAACTATTATATTGGATGTAACTAGAGCGCTAGTAAAAACGAAGACAGGTGATAGTACTGATGATTACTGATAAGATACCATAATAAACTACGAAAAAAAATTAAAAATCCTGTATTTTTAAAAGTTCTCAATAATTCGCAAATAAAACATCTGACTGACGCTAGAGGTCAACGAACGTTCCGTAAATAGGTTACTAGAAGTCAATGCCGCGCCGTAGGTGGGGCATTGACCCGAGTTTTCCACGCTATACTATAAAATACTTAATTATTAATACTTCAAGATTAGGCGAGTGGTTTGCGTTTTGGTAGTATAATAATAACGCTAAGTTTTTGCTGGCGTTCTGGTTACCCAAACCCAGTACCCAGTAGATATTATCGTAAATTGTTCTAGTTATCCAACCTATCGGAGGGCGTATACACGTTCGTGCTGAAGGTGACGGACTCGTCGGGGCAGACGTCGAGCGCGGACGTGCACGTGTTCGTCAAGCCGCCCACCAACACGCCGCCCGTCGCCGACGCCGGCGCGGACGCGGTAACCCAGACTACACTTACTGACTAACTGAGCTGCCCTCAGTTTATTAACAGCATGACTAAAGTTAAATTTGGATTTCGTCTGTGTTGGCGTTTGCTGGCGCGCGTGCGGTGCCTTATTGGAGTGTTTCTTTTTTTGTTAAAAGTGGCCAGTTTTTGTGTTTTACTGGTGTTTTTTGGTGGTGGAACTGACTGGGAAGCGCTCTAAAGGTGCGCCGCGCGTGTGTCGGCGAGCGCCGGCACAGACGAAGTCCATACTTATTTAGTTTCCCTAACTTGTAAATAAATACAAACTTGACATTGGCTAATCTGTGTAATGCCAAATGAGAGAAAAAAAACTGAGCTGCCCTCAGTTTATTAACAGCATGAATAAAGTTAAATGTGCTGCGGTAACTTGTAATCGCTGTAATAACTTATCATTTTTCATTATTGTAAGATAATATATAATGCTAACAACAATAGATCGTACTCTTCACGTAATATTATCAAAAACATATTTTTGCATTTGATTACAAATTAGTCCTTGACTATGAAGCATTTCAGAAATTCTTTGTTAGGGACCCTGGGTGTAGAGAAACTATGCTCTACCAGCGAAAAGAAGGTTAGTAGTCTCTCTCTGTTACGTAATCCCATACTAATGACAGAGACAGAAATCTCAGTAAGCACTAACCATTTTGAGTCACCAAACAATCACAAACGAAACTAATTTTCATATTGAATTTCGAATATTTTATGAAGACATGTTTGTGATTGGTTGGTTAACGATGGTTAACGCCCACCGACATTTTTTTTCTATCCTTTGTATGGGATTACATGACAGAAAGAGAACTTAATTCCATGGATAGAGTATCGAATTTTGTTTTTGAAAACTATGACCAAAGGGTTATGGGTTTAATAAATGAAAAACTGTCATATCCCTTCTAGGTTAGCCCGCTACCACCTTAGACTGCTTCATCACTTACCACCAGGTGATTGCAGTCAAGGGCTAACTTGTATCGGAATTAAAAAAATAAATTAAAAATCTTACTAAGAGCACTGACATATCAACAGCATGCGGGTGACGTCACGGGTGTGTGTGTATATTTGCAGTTCATATCCCTCCCTCAAACCTGGATCACCCTGAACGGCTCGGCGTCGCACGACGACCACAGGATCGTGGCGTACACGTGGCGTTGCCTCTCGGGCCCCACTAACTCTAACATTGTGAACTTTAACGAGTCGACGGCGAACGCGACCGCACTCACTAAGGGCCAATACGTGTTCTCGCTCACGGTGCTGGACGATAACGGGAACACCGCCACAGATAATGTTACCATCACTGTTACACAGAGTAAGTGTACATAAAAGCTTTTTGACTTCGTCTGTGTTGGTGGTAGCTGGCGGGCGTGTTCTGCCTTTTTGGAGTATTTTTTTTTTATTAAAACTGACTGGAAAGCGCTCTAAGGGGGTGCCGTGCATGTGTCGGCGGGCGCCGGCACAGACTGGGTCCACACTTGTATAGTTTTCCTAACTTGTTACAAATAACTACAAACTTGACATTGGCTAATCTTTGTAAAGCCAGACGAGAGAGAAAAGAAAAAAAAGGCTTTCGACACAGTTTAAAATAATAAATAGATGGATACGCGGGCATCATCACTGCCCATATTATAAATGCGAAGGTGTATTTGTTTGTTAGTTTATTGGTTTGTTGGTTTGTCCTTCAATCACGTCGCCACGGAGCAACAGACCAACGTGATTTTTTATTAATCGTTAAAAACCTGGAGAGTGCCATAGGCTACTTTTTGGCTACTTGGAGAGAGACATACGGAATATTTAAAAACTTAATTCCACGCGGACGAAGTCGCTGGCATCAGCTAATCTACTTATTATTTTAAACATATTTGTACAAATTGATCAACTTTTAAGTGTCTATATATACAGTTTTTTGGGTCTTCCTTTCCTTTCAAATAAAACTTGTACTAATTTTTATGTCATATGTAAATCATATGCATGTATATTTATTATTTATATCTAACCTGTAATATACATGTAAGTATGAAGTCGGAAATTTTTTTACATATTCATGTACATAGAGGTTTTTATTGTGTGATTTGGGGGTGTTTTATGGGATGTGCATGTTTTGTGACTGCATGCACTGACGCGGCCGTCAATCTTGCGTTACTATCGCTGCGCTCGAATGACGCTCGAATGACGCTCTTTCATCCATACTTTGATTACTTTAATTATAAATGCGAAAGGGTGTCTATCTGTCTGCTACCTTTTCACGGCCTAACAGTTTAACTGATTCTGATGTTTGGTACAAAGTTAGCTCACATCCCGGGAACGGACATAGGCTACTTTTTATCCCGCATAACCAACAAGTTCCCACGGGATTCTTAAAGGCTCATCCGTTTATCCGTTTTATATGAAATTTGGTAAGAAGGTAGTTTGAGTCCCGGAAAATCATAGAATTCCCTTAGCTGTACTTTACGCAAATGACATGGTGGCGTTGCCAGTTTGGCCCTCCAACTAAGGCTTGTTTATATAATAAGATATTCTAATTAACAGACAAAAACAGCCCACCAAAAGCTGACGGCGGCGGTGACCAGGTGCTGAACCTGCCGTTGCCAGTTCTCATCTTGAACGGGTCGAAGTCGTCTGACGATTTTCGCATCGTGTCGTGGAAATGGACGCGATCGGGCTCGGGCTTGGCCGCGGGAACTGTTATATTACACTCGGACACACAGCCCGTCCTCATGGTAATTCTTTTTTATTTGTTCACTTTCGCTGGTATTGACTCAACATCATCTTCAAGGTCTACTGCTGGACATACTAGTAGGGACTTTCACACGCCACTCTAATTCAATGTCGTCATTCTAGCACCTTGTGAGTGGGGAAATCTTACGTTTTTTCGAACTATGTGGCCTGCTCATTGGCACTTTTTTTTTAAACTATACAGGCATGCGCTTGTCTGCAATCACACCAAATAGTAAGTGATAATGCAGCCTAAGGTGGTATGGCTGCAGATTTTTCGATGCTGCGCGGCCCGATAGTACAATGGCGAGGGGGTAACTAGATCAAATAATTCCTTAGTACACACTCCGAAATGTGAATCCGATGCATCAAGTTGGTATTTGGTTGAGCTATCCCACAAATAGCTGCAGTACTCCACGCACGATCGAACTGGAACGTGGTATAGGGTTAGAAGCTGTTCTGGCGGGAAGTACCGATAGACTTTGTTGAAAATGCCTAGTTTTTTGCGTTTTTTTCTTTGGATTGTATGCATTTGATTTGTTTTTTTTTCAGCTAACAAATATAGAAGCTGGTCGTTACGTATTCGAGCTAACAGTAACCGACGACCAAGGCGAGTCCAATCGAGACACGGTCAGCGTGCAAGTGAAGCCTGACCCGTTAGAGATGAAACTCTTGGAGATGACCCTCAACATCCCTATCGCTACTTTCACGAAGAGCCAGTTGGATTCTTTGGTCCAAAAAATTACTTTGCTTCTCAAGGACGGTATGTCGGTGAATGTGACGGAAATTAAAGGGGAAGTTGACACTGGAAATTCGCTTATTATCTTCTTTTTGTCGGAGAAGGTAAATACTTTGGATTTATTTTAGTCAATTTATTGTTTTAAGTAATTCAGCTAAGTCGTACACACTTCAAGTCTAAAACTGGTAAAGATGTCACCTAAGTTGGGAGTAAAGCCAACAAAAAATGCTTGTCGCGTCACTCCAGAATTTTTATTTAAGTAAACTTTTTCAAAGTGCTTTCGAAACATCAACTGAATCTCTAGCACTATGCACTGGTTCGATATACCAATCCTAACGAGAAGAAACAGCAAGAAGAGCTTATTATTATAGTTGTATAAGCAAAAATATAAAACTCTTATTGGCGTAAATATATTTTTGGTTTGATTTATTTGACTGACAAAAATTGAGCTTAATGCTAACGCGCCGTTGCATTCAGAGGTTTTGCGGACCGTAGATAAGAATTAAAGTGAACTGCTTCATCAGGGTGTGCCAGTGGACGGTATCGAGGCGCTAACTCTGTCCCGTGCGGCAGCCATAAGCGCTGGAGCACGGCGCGTGCGCTCGTTGCGCTGTCTGAGCACGTGCTCCGGGCGCGGCGTGTGCGAGCAAGCGACGCGCACGTGCCGCTGCGACGCCTTCTGGATGCAGAGCCTGTTCACGCAGTTCCAGCCGGACGCGCAACCCGACTGCGGTGAGTGATTGCTCTATGGTTTATATTCACTGAGCACGTGCTCAAGACATCGGCTTCTTATTCGGGAGGTCGGGGGCTAGATCCCGGGCACGCACCTCTAACTTTTCAGAGCTATGTGCGTTTTTAGCAATTATATATCACTTGCTTGAACGGTGAAGGAAGACATCCTGAGTTCTCCATAATCTTCTTAAAGGTGTGTGAAGGCCGCCAATCCGCACTTGTCAGCGCCTGTCACTTTTGGCTTGGGGCCCAATAGTACTACGCGTTACATATTATAACAACTGTATGTAAAGCTTGACCAGAAAAATGTAATACCTCGCCATATTGCGGAAAACTCATAGAACAAAATACAAGATCATATTACACTTAATGACCATAGACGATATACGCCCCCATATCGCGTTTTTTATATTATTACTGATTAGACTATAAAATATAGACGAGCTATGTAGACGAGCGATTTAAAGCGTGTTAGATATTTATCATCTGAATATATGCTGAGTTTCCTGTAACAGACTGGTCGGTGGTGTACGCGAGCGTGTGCGGCGTGGCGGCGCTGGGTGCGCTGTGCGGCGCGGGCTATGGCGTCGGGCGCGTGTGTCGCCGCGCGTGCGCGCCGCGACGCCCGCGCGCGCGCCCTAACTACCGCCTGCTGCCGCTCGCTGACCACGAGGAGAAACCATGTGAGTTGCACACATAGCGCAGCTAACTTGAAAGGGCTTTGAAGATTTTGGCACCCCTATTTTACTATTTCCGCCATTTTTCTTTTTTTCCAAAATAGCGGCCACGCATTAAACCTGTATTAATCAATAGCAGCATAGATACAAACAAGTATTGTACAAGACAAAATCTTCCAGTGTCTCGTTTCTGAGATATAAGTTATCAAAGTTGTACCGGTGGCGTCATCAGTACAACAATCTAGCCACCAGTACCACTTTGCAAGATTTTATCTCATTGATATTGACTTTAATATTGATTAATACAGATTTTATGCGTTGCTTTGTTGCGTGTTTATTTATTTATTTAAACTCCTACAGATATAAAATAAAAAAAAATCATTTCATCTCGTTTTCCAGTCACAAGCAAAGACCTCTCCGAAACGGACACGGATTCTGACGTATTGTACGAGACCAAAAACAAAATGACGTCATTCGGCACTCGGGCTATGAACGGGGAGCTGCAAAGCAACGGCTGGAAGAACGGCCACAGCAAGACGTCGCGGAAAGTCAGGACGTAGCTCCGACGCGCCGTGGGCCGCCTCCACGACAAACTCTCGACTGTACTCGTGTGATAGCACCGGTGTCGTAACTAGGGCCTGCATCAGTATAATCTGTAACGGTCTATGCTCGATACACATACTGCCAGTGTTAAGGCTTTAGTATAGTGCGCGCAAAACTAGTGATCCAATCTGACCACGAGGCGTGTGACTACCCATTGTACAAAAACAGATCTAAGCTCTGCTTTTTTAGGCTTTTACATTTCTGTATGTCAGCTACTTACTCAGTAATAATTGGGTATTTTACTACTTTTGAATTTGATAAATATTATTACTTTATTATAAACTAGTATAAAAATAATGACGTACGCTGAAAAAAATATATTAAAATCCAACAAAGATTTACAAAGTTACAGGCATTTTAATTTTGGAGTGGGAGGGTCTTCTATCCCTTTCTCGCAAAACGAAAATTTGTATGAAACCGCAGGAAGCTACTATGGCATTAGCAAGGAGTGACGTCATAAAGCTATTATCGCTATCTCTGTCTAATCTGAAATATTTAAATGCTTATAACTTTTTTGTTATTTGATCGATTTAATTAGTTTTTTCAGTTTACGTCATTATTTTTATCCTAGTTTATAATAAAGTAATAAAAAAATTAGAGTAAAATACCCTATTAATCTGAGCAAATTACAAGCTCTGTGAGAGTTTTAATCTGTTCAAATGTAAACATTCAATCAAACAGTCCCTAACTGTTTGAAATTGGACGCATTTCATCAACAATTAGCGATGTAAAGTACCACCGACTTATCTGTTCAAGTGACAGAATCGCTAGTGGACAAATCGGTATTGTTATTTTTAAGAGCCGAAAAAAAATGGAATTACAATTCTTTCAACATCTCAAAGATTCAATATATTTATACATATATAGTTTATTATATTGCAATTTAAAAAATACTAACTGATGCCCGCGCCTAACGTAGCTCCGACTCCAATTTTGTCCAAGTGAACACATAATTTGGTGGCACTGTACAACGTCTGATGCTTCAGGCGTTCAATTGTATATCCTTAGTATATGATCTGCGCGAACTGCCATTTTGCAACTTCATGCCGGATCCACATTCTCGTGACAAACAGCAAACAGCAAGCGTATGAACGGGTGTTTGCGTATGTTTGCCAATGCTTTGGAGCGTTCTGATAGGCAGGCAAGCCATCTGTGGCGTTTGCCGATGCTTGCTGTTTGTTGTTTGCCACAAGTGTCTGGCGCCGGCTTCAGATTGCAGTACTTGTTCTGCGATCAGTTGTACCTACATTGTCAAGTGGCTCTAGATACGACACTAGATTATTAAAATATGTATAAAATGACATTAAAACAAATAAATGACGCATAATATTATTTGTATTAAGAGCCTTAAACATTAGAGTTGTATAGAACATGACACACACACACACACCAAAGCCACTGCGCCGGCCCGGTGGGCCTAAGCCCTAATTCGAGCGTTAAAAAGCGTTGCGTTAAAACCCGACGTTGCGCTGAAAATACTGAGTACGCGTTAAAAAAGCGTTGACGTGTGAACAGATACTTGGGAATGCATTTGTACTATTTGAACGTTTTTTTAACGGACGTTAAAAGATCTCTCGTGCGAATGAGGCCTAACCCGGCGGGTCGCGCGCAGGACTTATTACACGACTGGCCAAAAAGAAGGGTGTAATGTTTTCAGGGTTCATTTATGAATGTATCTGAGTTTCTTTGCTCTGAATGCCTTAATCCCGAGTGACATTGGCTATGCAGGATTTCCTAAGATTTATAAAGCCCATTAGAATTTTCATTCGAGTCATTATGACTATATTAGCAATTGACACTTTACAACATTAACAGGGCTCTCTCCGTCACTCGCTTCATACAATCGTAGTTCCAATTTCATTTGAATATTAAGCAACCAAAGTCCATGAAATTTTGCAGACATATTCTAGAAACTAATATCTGTGTCTGGTATTTTAGATTTTTCTAAAAATATGTAGTTTTAAAATTACAGGGGCTCAAAGATTTGTATGTAAATTTTTAAGACCGCGTAACTTTGAAACCGAATATTTTAACAGAAATCTGGAAAACCACAGGCATAGATATTAGTTTCTAGAATGTCTGCAAAATTTCATGGACTTTGGTTGCTTAATATTCAAATGAAATTGGAACTACGTTTGTATGAAGCGAGTGACGGAGAGACCCCTCTTAACAGTGGTCAAGCGCTTTAAAATATTGAATTGAAAGACTATTGTTTACACAGTCATTTTTCCTTAAACATAATGCATACGCACATTTTGCGGGCTTTTATTTACATTCCTATTTTAGATAATAAATGTTTATTTAAGTGACTATTGATAGACATCGATTTATGAATAAGAAGTAAACTGTATCTACGTGTATGTAAGAAGTATCGAGTTTGATTTTGTATGGATTAGAGAAACCTACAAATGATTCAGTATTAATTTTATCTCATGATTTGTACTTAAAATAATATATGTACTTTCATTATAAGTGAATATTAGTTATTTTTTGCATGATAACTACAATATACAGGATGTTATTAGAGCGCTAGCAAAAACGAAGACAGATTATAGTAGGTAGGTACTGACGATTACTAACAAGATACCACAAAGAAACGCAAAAAAGTCCTGTATTATTAAAAGTTCGCAATGTATTGCAAATAAAACATCTGGCGGCTAGAGGTCAACGAATGTTGCGTAGATAAGTGCCGCAAGCTCAATGTTCAACACGTAGTAAAGAAAAATTGGCTATGATTTTTATATTCATTTCAATGCATTATAAATTTTTAAGCAATGCAAAAATTTTGTAGCAATGCAAAAGTTACTACAAGCATTTAAATATATTAGCTACTGGATTGCAAATTAGATATAAGTGTTATATTTAGAAGTAGATTAGCATAATTTTATCTTCGAAAAGGCATTATATTCTAGTCCTAATAATAGTGATAATATTGTAACTAAATATTCCCGATTTTATATTTTATATAGTGTGGATTTAAAATTCATGTAGATTCTACATTTTTATTATAATTGGATTTATGTTTAGTAAAATTTGTAAGGATTATATTATCTATTTTCTTTCCAAATTCCTTTTCAAATAAGTTCTGGTATAATTTCGTTAAAATTATACTTCTGATGAAGCAACAACACAATAGTAATTTAAGAAAATCGCAGTCAGTGTTTGCTTATAACTTCCTATTCAATTTCAGTTCGGTTCTAACCATCATTATCATTTAATTTCACAAGGAATGTGTTAAGTACCTATATTATTATATAAAAAACCAATTTCACAGTGCACAAATCAGTCTATCAAATAGATAAGGCCATCTCTTCAAATCCAGGGCTAGTCGACGCTAAATAAATAAAAACTTTTAAATAAAAAAATGTTTTATTAATTAAAATAATAAATTCTAATTGACTAAATACTATTACAATTTTATAGGAATGTGACAATATTACCCATAAATAAAGGATATTGAATGTACAAAATAAGTCTGACAAAAAAATAGGTACATATAATGCAACAGCATGAATGGAATGGCGGCCTTATAGGCTCACTTCATTGTCTGTCTGTCTGTGCAGACCCTTCAAGGGAATCAAAACTTAATAGGGTATCTAGTTACTTCCCACTGACTTAAAATCATAAAATGTGTAGCTAGGAATGTCTTATAGGTAGCACAAACGAAATTTACGAAAACCTTGAATTTGTGAAAACATCACAAAAAAAATGCGAAAGTTATTTTTTGTACGGAACTCTTCGTGTGTGAGTCTGACTCGTACTTGACCGGTTTTTAAACTGAAAAATAATAGATTACCTTCAGGCTAGGGGATAGCGACTCTTTGTCGATGTTACTCCATAACTTGCCAAATCTTTAACTGGTTTCGAAAATTTTCTTTTGTTGGAAAACTAGTATCAGCACTCGCCAGATTCGTTTTATCCTAATTATTATTGGGAGAAGATCTGATGAATTTTATCGGAGATCGGTGGTGAGTCACCCATCCATGTATTGATTATGTCAATGTTGCTTTAACTACCTTCACTATTCCGAGCGTAGCTAGGTCGGGTCAGCTAGTAGGTAAATAAACGAATATTTTTTGGGATTCATAATATATTACTCCAACTAAATATTATTAAAAATAAAAAATGCAGCATTATTTCAAAAATAATGCATTACGAATATTTTGCTAGATTTTTTATAGGCATAATTTTTATTTTTACACATGATTAAAGGCGGGTCTGAAAATATTATTAGCGAAAACCTTGTGCTACGAGTAAGTACGACAATAGTGCAATGGGCGGGGTTTGAAACTACAACCTTACGGATTACAGTCCACCCTGCGAGCATTGAGTTATTGAGGGCTTCAAAATATTTAAATTGACAAATAGACAAAATGTGAAATAATTTATAAATATTAATATCTGATAGCTGAAATTTATTCATACCCACCTCTAATCATGACAAAATTAAATTGTGAATATATATAAAAAGAAGTCATATTTAGACTTATCCTATAGTATAGTAATATCAACAATATTATTGCTTTGTATTATTTAATTACAATTTTCAAACCCTGGGTTTTAACTACATATTCAAATGGATATTGAGTATTTATTCCTAAAATTAATTTGACAATTCCATTAATTATTAACTGGGGTTTTGGTTTTAAACAATATGTTTCTAATATAATAAAATTAATCAGTAAATAAAAATCAAATAAAACAATTCAATTCTAGGTAAGTATCAGGAAAAAGACATTTACATGCCCTAAACAAAATCTAGAAATTTATTTTAAAATAATTACAGATTCAATGTAGCGATAATTCTGGTGTGTACAATCTCTAAACCCATAGATCTAAATCTAGTGCTGTCCTTTTCTATAGAGGGCATATGAAAATGCACAATGAGTGACGGCCATCAAGCATAGATAAAGTCCGGCTTAGAGCAAGCAGCCATACACATACATAATATTGCTTTGCTCTTTTGCTGCATTAAAAATCAGTGCTTCACCACCCAGTGGTTGGCAGAAAAATGTTCTAAGATTTATATGCTCAATGGTGATGGTAAATATATTTTACTAAGTATATTTTTTACTGTATCATATCTGCCTATAACTTGTTGTAAATCTTTATGCTAAGCAATTACATATCAGGCCCCCATTAATTTATCTTATCTATAAAATAATCCACATTAATCATTTTGATACCCATATAAATGGAAAATTAAGATAATATATCCAGCATTTCTTGCAACTATCATTAATAAATAAATATCAAAAGCATATTAACACTGATATTTATTTTAAAATTCCATAATACATCAAAATAAATATTCTGATTGTGACATATATTTTCAACATTCTAAAGCCTCAAACATTTCCCTAAAATATAACCACCCACCATAACTTACTTCCACACCAAATAAATTAAAGTATAAAATATAATAAATTGGAAACCTTTTTAGGCACAACTAACCTACTTAGCCTTTTTCTTTTCAGACCTAACAGTGGCCTCTACCTCTTTAGACCATACAGACTGATTCATGGACTCCCCCAAGGTATACAAACCACAAACAAATCCAAGGCTAAATAAGTAGAAGAACACTCTTAAAGGCCAGTTGAGCACTGAAAGAATAGGGTACACCCAATTTCCTGTCCTGAAATATATAACATGTATCCAGATTACATAAAATAGCATAAATGTGGTTAGTATGGACAGGCCAAACTTTCTTTTAGGATACATTCTGAATGATGTGGCCATTTCTATAATAGTAAAAACTACAATATTAGAATGCATCACATGATTTAACCATGTAGGGAAGTATGCATCCATTACTTTTGGCAAAATAAGCTCCCTGTCCACTGCATATATTCCCCAGAAAGTCACACCTACAAACAAAGCCAAGGGGAATGCTAGAGCACTAAATAATACATCTTTTGTTCTTCTTACTAGAGGTTTGTTTGATGGTGATGATTCATTTGTACCAAACAGGTCATTGATCAGGGCTACTGTGAAGTACACAGTTTGCAGCATCTGGAATAAAATAATTACTTATACTGTAATAAGGAAATAAAAAATTTAACATATTTTTCTGGATGTGACTGCAAATATAAAACAACTCTCAGGAGCGCAGTTTAAAGATGCTTTAACTTTTCCCTAAATTAGTATAAATGTTAGTGTATTGTACTTATATAAATGAAAAAGATAGGATCCTATATTATTTTTTTCAATTCTGATTGTCTGAGAGTTTAAAATTGTATAGAAGTATGTACCGAACAGAATGAGCTTCATAAAATTTGAACTTTGAAACATTTATCCTTAGAAATAAACAGTTATTATTCAATTACTTACTGCGTTCAAGTATGTTAAGTATTTAAATTTTCCACCAAATTCGGTAAAAGTTGTCGATGTACTCGGTATTTTAACGTATGTGTAGTCATAATAGCAGCCATAGAAAAATTGCATGGCTCCAATTAGATGGAACCAAACTTTCAACATTTTGAATTCTCAACTTCAATTTTAATATAACCTTCAATCAAGTTTCCTGCAAAAAAAATGTTTCAGTTCACTCTGATGCAGTGTTTTTTTCATAGTAGGTAGGTAAGTAATTGCTTGGTACAGCATAATATAAAGCAAAGAAAAAATATAAAGCAAAAAAATAATATTAACATAAAACTACTCACACAACACGACTGAACACTTCACCGGGACTAGAAATAAATTTCAAATTTTTTGCATCAAATCAAAGAATATGTTACTCTCATACTCTTCATTTAACTGAAATTAATTTCATGAAAGAATAAACATTAAAGATTTCACTTTCGATTTCGCATTTGACTGACCATGCTGACCATTTGTGATTTGAGCACAGACCAATAACATATAGGATATTTGAGTTTTGACAAGTGACAACACAGAAGATCGACTTGACCATAGAGATAGTATATAATTGACAATGTGATGACATTACAAATTGTCATTCTGATTTTGACTTGTTAATTCAGGGTTACCAAACGCGGAACAATGCACAGTAGAAATGGGTAACATTGGTATAATAGCAGGGGTTATTATGATGTTCAAGTTTTGGGTATTTTGTGAAATGTTTTCCAAAAGTTATTGAACAAATTACAATTTACAAAAAAATATTAATCTTTTGAAACAAACAAAATAACCACACTGACACCACAATTTTCATTGCAATCGTACGAAGCCGGGGCAGTTCGCTAGTATCTATATCTATCTTATTTATTTTTATTTAAAGGTTTACTAGCGATTTAACATAAACTTAATAACTTTACTTAATAACCGCGAAGCCGTGGGCACGCGGGCATCAGCTAGTAATAAAATAAAAGTGATAAATAAAGCAAGAAGATAGTAACTAGGTAATTTATTTTTAAAAACATTATATGGGTGGTAGTTTAGTCAAGGGCAGCGGCGCGTTGTCGGGCGCGGACGCAGTGAAGGCGGCGGGAGGCGCGCGTGCGGCGCGGGGCGCAGCGGCTGCAGCGCGCAGTTCGGGCAGCGCGCCGCGGACCAGGCGGCGCAGCGCTGCATTCCTATGCCGCAGCTGTACCACTTCCGAATGGATACGTTCACGTTCTGCAAACGTCAGCGAATTATATATTATGTCATTTTATTTTATTTTTATTATATGACCATTTAATTAATTCATACCTTTAATTATTTACCAATGTTATACTTTGCGACGCCCTGACGGGGCTTCATGTTGTATTATAATACCTACCTAATATTTTTTATGATATAAGACATGAATGCAAATAAAGAAAGAATAAAGAATATTGAGGCCTAAAGAGGATATCTTGACTACCATAACACCTATAGCATGTCAATTATTTATTTATTAAGAATACCATCGAAAAAGGTACATCGTAACTCGTATATCTGTCAAAAGTTCACCACCAGCTACTAAAATATTCTCTCTGCGTTGTATTTCTCATTGCTGAGGGTCGAGACTCCTTTCCATTAATCTCATAATGGTAGGAGTTTCCTTGGGATAGGTAGGTTTAATGCAATGGGTCCTCAAATACTTCCACATACAATTACGCAACTAAGAGAACGAGATTTCGACTGTCAGGTTTTAGTTACTATCTAGTGATAATAATCGCGGGACCGTCACGCAACGGTTGGACGTGCTTTCCAAGATACGGAGCAATGAAAAGACCAAATTGAGACCTCCAAAGTCTGTTATCCATCCAGTTACCAACTTGGGTCAACATTGCATAACAATCGAAATAGATTGATATGTGTTACCACAACTAGGCTAAACTGACTAAAATACCTATTAGCTTCACTGAAATTTTAATGTAGTAAAATATTATTTTTAACGGTAAGTACCTTGTAATATAGTGAGATAGCTGTTAAGTCCAGTGAGCAAGCCATTCCAGAAGCGGTCCTTTTCTGGCGGGAACAAATTCTTCCATTGGGACCAATATTGCTCAATTTCCTGGGTTGTCAATTTTCTGGATGGAGTGGTAAAGTCTGGAGGTTTTAATCTGTCCCTGGTAAAGAAAAATACAATGGCGTCAATTCTGATATTTTTCTCTGAACTAAATTTAGAGTATCTGAATCTTTAGATACAAGATACAAGATTTTTCTTTTTAATACTGCTAGTCGGGTAAAAATAGGCTCGCGACTGGCGCCTAAAGTCACGAGGTTTGACAGTTCAAAATTAAATTAAGTTTATCTGTCCTTTTCTTATTACATTGGTAAGAAAAAGATGCGAATAGTGAATACTCTAAAATTTTGTTGCGATCAGAATCTATACCATTAGGTACTAGTAAAACAAAACATGATTTTCTTTCAAATGATGATCTTGAGATTTCCCCCTCACTAGAAAAATCTTCTTTAGAAGTTGGTGTTACGTAAAATGGCTGCTACTGCCGTCGTTTGACACCGTTGTCGTATCGTTGTTGTCGCACACCTTGGATGGTCTCCCATCGCTGCGCTTTCTGGAGCCAGGCCGCAGTTATAGTATTACCTTGGAAACTACACATTTATCCAGAAAAGAAATTAGCAAATCACAGACAAAGATTTATTTCTAGAACGTCATTTAGTTTGATATTCAAATGAGAACCAAAATACGTTTGTAATGGAGAGCGCTTTGGAATGCGCTAGGGAGACTCTCTTAACTATCAGAATGAACTTACAATATGTCACACAGCTTCTGCTTCTCAGGTGGCACAAATACAGCCATAAACTCATTGAGGGCCGTCAAAACTTGCATTGATTCTATTTCTAGTTCATGTCCCACTGTAAATAATATCATTTTCATATTCACATCACAAAGTTAAAAACAAGGCACAAATTGTAAGACCCGAGCCGTAGGCAAGGATTTTAAATAGCGCCGAGAGTTAAAAATTTGTGTGCAAAGGAACTTTTCGATATTGTCCCCCCTTCACCATTTTACCACGGAACCGCAAGACGTCGGGCGAATTTCCATCCTTATGTCGTCGACATTCCATTTACACGCACGAAATGTTTTGCGTCATCATTCCTCATACACATGGCTAAGGTTTGGAATACACTTCCGCGATCTTTGTTTCCTACCAATTACAATCTGGGTATCTTTAACACAAGAGTGAATAGGCATCTTCTAGGTAAACGCGTCCCATCTCAGGCCGCATCATTACTTTCCAGCAGGTGTGATTGTGGCCAAGCGCTTGCCTATAATAAATTTAAAAAAAATAGAAAATTACTTACATGGACAAAGAAATGGATTAGACTTCTTGGTAGACACAAGGGTTGGCTGTGCGGAGACGGTGACGCCGCGGCCGCGCCGCCCCGCTAACGAAGCGGCTTCCGAAGTCGAGTCCGCAGTGGCCAAACTTACTATAAATACAAAGAAAAACCAGTAGCGTACGAGTTGGACACGAAGGTTTCCGTGTCATCGTATAAGAAACTAGACGATGCCCGCGACTTCGTATAGATTTAGGTTTTTTAAAAATCCCGTAGGAACTCTTTGATTTTCCGGGATAAATAAATTAGAAGTTGTCTATGTCTGTTTCCGGAATGCAAACTACCTCTGCACCCATTAAAATCGGTCAAACTGTTGGGCCGTGAAAAGCAGACAGACAGACACACTTTTGCATTTATAAAATTAGTATGGATAAAACATGAATGATTTTTTTGTGATGGAACCACAAATCCAAGGTCTTCGGATTTTTGCCTTTACCTGTGCTATAAGTCATTGCTACCTGCCAAATTTCATGATTCTAGGTCAACAGGACGTAGGTAGGGTTTTGATTCCCTTGAGGCCTTGAGGGTTCTTGACAGAGAAACAGATAATGAAGTGATGCTATAAAATACTTTTTTCTCTGGAGATACCGAACTCTAAAAATCCACATTGGGCCAGCGTGGATTGGCCAACTGCCTGACGTCTGCCAGACTATGGCCTAATTTGCACATTCGAGTAGTAATAAGACATTTAGGAATTGAAATTTTACCTTTTGGATCGCCGCATTTCTGTATAATTTCATCTGCTTCCGCCATCAGAAGTTGATCTTCAGGAGATAATTCGTGTCCACCCCTACAGGAGTAATTTATTGAAATTTTATAGGCTTACCTAACTACTATAATATAATATACCGAAAAACTTATCTGATTTTTTTTAAAAACATTAAGCAACTCTATCGCGATCTGTTACCTCCATATATAGAAGCAAAAATCATGCAATCGCTACCATACCATCAAATCATAATTGGTAAAAAGATTACAAATTGCCACAATATAATTATAAAGTCTATGTTATAAAGAAAACGCATGGCCAAATTTCGCCTTGCAAGACCCAGCGCAGCGGTTTGATCAGTTGGTAAATTTTTCCTTCGAGTATTATTGTTTCTTTACTTCTTCTTTATATAAAGAATGGGTCAGTAATAGGCAAAAGCAAATGATCGCACACTATGTGTGTCCATTCCGGGAAGTTCTCTACGAACATTTTTCTACGCTTCACGGTTTTCTCTTCTGAGGACAAAACTCCCTTGTACGCGCAGGCCGTAAATTAAAGGAGAATAACTTTACTTAAAAGCAACATGACCGGATCTTGTGGTACTCGCTGAAATGCTCCTGTGGACACTGGAATGGGGTCGCGTCGTCGAAGACCTTTCCCCTCGCAATGCCTTGACACTAATGCTGACGTGATGACCATCGTCCTGGACTGAATGACCCATCTGAAAAAGTTACGGAAAGTGTAACAAACACACACGCACGCACACGCATATAAACAAACGCACGCACGCACGAACGCAAACAAGCACGCACGAACGCAAGCACGCACGCTCGTATGCACACACACACGCACGAACGCACGCACGCATGCACCTACTTACTTAATCTTGTTAAACTCGCAAAACTAAACTTTGATTGCTCTTACCGCTAATGCAGAGCCGTCAACATCCGAAGCGACTTCCAAACCAACGCATATTGGACAAAACGCGTAATTCAGAAATATTTCACACAGTAGTTCTATGTCTTCTTCAGCTTGAATTTCTAAAGCCTGCAGTTGAAAATCATTATATTTTAGAAATCTTTGCACATTAAATTGGGAAACATTTTGATCCTTAGGTTTTATCGTGATTCGTGAGATACTTTCTAAACTACTTCGATCAAAAATGAGTTTTAAGAAAATGAAAATCGACAATCTACCTGAATATGTAACCGGGCATTGTGAAATCGTCAGATAAATAATTTATAGATTTAACCTTTTATCAGAAAAATATAGGTACATACTAAGTTTAAAATCATCAATGACAAAACCATACCCACCATAAAAATTGAATCCAGCGTGCAGAGATTACGCGACGTCAAAGGATATTTCTCAATCAGCTTCAACAGGCGGTCTTCCACCAAGAACCCAGTATTATCCGCTACCAGTTGAAGAATATGACGCACCTAAAAACATTAAGTAGTGCGTGTAACCTCTTGAGGTTGAAGGTTTTAGGGCTCAGGGCTCCGTACCCGAAGGGTGCCATTAATGGTACTCTATTAATAACTCCACTGTCCATCCGTTTGTATGTCTGTCTGTCTGTCAGCTTGTAGCTCATAAAAGTAATAGGTAGAGTTGAAATTTTACAGACTAACAGAATGTGTATTTCTATTGCGCTATCACACAAGTAATAAAAAAATTAAAAACGGAACCCTTTGTACGAGTCCAAGACGTTTATTTATTGATTTATTTACTAATGATCCAATAATTTAAAACTAAAACATAGTAACTAAGTACTAAAGTAAAAAGACGTGCTCAAAGGACAATTTATCTGTACTAGAGAGATTTCTACCAAAATATAATTTCGATAGTGCTAATTAGGCTGAGTAGCCCTAAATACTCAAATTTTTACACAAATTATTATGTAATTTATCTGTGAGTAAAATTGTACAAACCAAATTCTCTTTGGCCTCTTCTGCAACCTTATTAGCTGGGGTGAGAACATTATTAACTTGAGGCGAATTGGGATCTGGAATTTCTGCCTCTACAAAAAAAAAAAACAAAGAAAAATTACATAATAATACAAAAATCACGTTATACTTAAAATTAAAGTTCTTAGGGTTAGTACGACCGAATGAAAAACAGTACTCTTATAGGATCACTCGTGCGTCTGTCTGTCTGTTACCGTCAATTTGGTTCGAATCTACTAGACCGATTAAGTTGCAATTTGGTACACAATCACCAAACATGCACCTGTAAAGTCAATAATGGATTTTCAATATACGCGCCCTTGACGACGTTAGTTTTAAATTTTATATTCGTGTGTAACAAACACAACCATACAGAGCTTATGAGAGTACTGATATCTCAAAATCAAAAATGGAATGCATACGTATATCTGATACAACCCACAATGGTTAACACATACAGTCTTTTTGTCTTTGTCATTTGTGTGGGATTACCTATATTAACTTCTCTCAGTGGATAGAGTATATCGCCGAAGATGGCTGGAATGGAAGTAATTACCATACTTAGCGAGGGGGCTCTTGGGCGGCGGTGGAGGCGCGAGCGGCGGCGGCTCGGCGAGCACGTGCGCGTGCAGCGCCACCTCTGCCGCGCGCACGCTCCTCACTAGCTCGCCACAGCGCGCCGCCGACATGCGCCACACCTGCACGACGAGCAATACGTACAGAATAGGTGCACCTTGTGTTGTTTCAGATTGACTATGCTGCGTAGGCCCTACTGGCCGCTACAGCGTCACCGGATGGGTTGGCGAGCGCGAAGTTCCGTAGGGGAAGAGCCCTAGGGCTCGAAGAAATAATTGGAGAGGTCGGGGGCCAATATCCTCCACGTGAGTCCACGTCCGGGTGACGTTAGAAATCGGGGACCTCTTCTCACTAGGTCCCCACAATGCGCCGCCGACATGCACTACACCTGCACGATGAGCAATACATACAGAATAGGTAAACCGCAATGACAGTGATGCTTATATCTATACCTACAGTGCTACCACTTTTATGAGTTAATGTGATGTACCTGCGCAGAAATCTTATTTTGAATAGCGCGAAAATATCTCAGCCAATCGTAGCACTATTACTTATTGGCTACGCGTCATATAAAACATTAAACGGAAAAAATCCATAACCAATTAATAGTAGTAATTTAAAAACCCTTTTTTTGTTGAGACAATTCAAGCTTAAAAATAATTACAATAATACACCTATCCCTCCAACAGAACCCTCAGTCCACGAGTCCGACTCGCATTTGACCGTATTATTCGATCTAACCTGACTAAACTTGTAGTTGTTGACGTGCGAGAAGTGTCGGCCCTTCTTCTCCAACTCGTCCATGGCCTGCATCAGCTTGCCGATCTCGGCGTCCGCGCGGAGCTCCTCCAGCGCGCCATCTTCAGCAGCTTTGCGGATCTTCGAGCGAAGGGAGTTGGCTATATCGGACATTTTGTTCAGTTTCCTCTTTTGCTGCGACCTTACGAAAACGTTTTCCTCTTCCCTCTTTTTCAGAACCTTGTAACATTATTTTAATTTAAAAAAATACCTAACACTATCCATAGGTATAATAGTAATTATAAATCCGTAAGTGTTTATTAATTTGTCCTTCAATCACGCGACAACTGAGCAACGGATCGACATAATTTTTTGCATGGATATAGTTAAAGACCTGCTTGTCTCCTCTCAGAATAAGTAGGAGGTAGGCTATTGTCCACCACGCTGGCCAAGTGCGGTTTGGCAGACCACACGCCTCTGAGAACATAACGGAAAACTCTTGAGGCATGCAGATTTCCTCACGATATGTATATTTATTTTTCTTGTACCAAAATTGTAGTTACAAAGTTATAATAGATTAAGCTAAGTACATAGGAAATGCTTATCTCTAAACAGATATTTCTTCCAGCTTCCCGTTGCAGGTTGTGAGTAAGGTGCATTAATATGTGGAATAGGTCCTATGGCACTAGAATTATAAAATGATTACAAATACTGAGTACACAATAATACATAAATATCTTACAATAAATACACGATGTTTTCCTTCGCCATCAATGCAAGTGATAGGTAAATCATTCTTACTTGATATGTGTATCCAATCTTTTCAGTATTAATTACGCACGTTGCCTTAAGTTTTTCCAACTCTTTTTGAAGTTCCTGTATCAATGTTTCCAACTCTATTTTCGCTTCCCGGTACTTAGCGTGATGATCCCACATTATGGCTTCAACTTCTAATTTATGTTCCTCCAACTATAAAAACAAAATATGGTCAGTACCTGCCTAATTTAAAGAGCTTCGTTGTGAATATTTTATGTAAACAGCGCACAATGAGCTGTGACCTATCATTTCACGAGAGAAGTATCTAGTCAAACGTTCTTTATGAAGACTGGTTTTGTTATACTTTTACGATTTTATGAATTACTAGCCTATGCCCGCGACTTCTCCCGCGTGGATTTAGGTTTTTCGAAATCCCGTGGGAACTCTTTGATTTTCCGGGATAAAATGTAGCCTATGTGCTAATGCAGGATATTATCTATATCTCCATTCCAAATTTCAGACCAATCTGTCTAGTAGTTTTTGCGTGAAGGAGTAACAAACGTACACACACACACATACATACATATTAGTGTGACAAAGAAGTTGGCGGGTACCTGTTCGAATTTATATTCCAAATGAGCCACTTCTTCTTTATCGCGTTGCTTGTATAATGCCTCCCATCGTTTGTTGTTATGATCCACCAACACTTCGCGCTCAATAGTTATCGCTTGCTCTATCAGGAACAGTTGCTTCTCGTAAGCCCTCTGCATTATCGTGATTTGCTTCTCGATTCTGTCTGATAGCTCTTTTATATCCTTGTCCTGAACATTTTTGATAATAATACATTAATTACGAATTTCTACAGAAACATATCTTAAAATTTAAGGTGCGAAGAAGATAAAATTAGGTTCCGTTAGATCACTTAAAGCAATTAAATATCAGAAGGAAAGTTTTGATTCTTTTGGTGATACTCAGATAGATATATAATTAACAACAGAAGGCACTGAAAATTTTCATCCCGTCGAGTTTCGCTAGATGAGAATTTAACTAGTACAAAATAATCGTCAACCTGCTTATCCAAATCTTCATAATAAGCCAAATCCATTTTCTTAAGATCGCTCTTCAAGTTATCTATCAACTGGTCCTTTTGGGCTAAGAGATCGTCGCATTTTCGTTTTTGTTCCTTGATAGCCGCGTCGATGTCCAGCGGGTCTTTTATCTCGAACATGGCGTCCCAGTTGGCAGATATGGCATCGTATTGCGTTTGTGCGTCAGCCGCTTCTATTTCTAGCTTTTGTAGCGAATCTAATAATGAATGAGGCAGTATTTATTTGTACATAAATGAGTGCACGCGCACGCATTTTTTCAGTTACCTTTACCCAAGCTAAGTGTAATAGGTATGGACTTTATAGCAATTAGGTATCACTTGCTTTAACGGTTACCATAAGACTATGGTTTAACTTAACGTACCTACTACCTATAATACCAATATCCCTAATATCAGTTGTTTCTACGAGAGTAACATGGACTTAAAAACTCAAAGATAATTTATATAGAAAGAGCTGATAACTTTCAAACGGTTGAACCGATTTTCTTGGATCATAGCTAAGAACACTCTCGATCAAGTCACCTTTCAAACAAAAAAACTAAATTAAAATGGGTTCATTAGTTTAGGAGCTACGATGCCACAGACAGATACACAGATACACACGTCAAACTTATAACACCCCTCTTTTTGGGTCGGGGGTTAATTATAATTAACTAACTTCCTAAGTGTATATTGCTAGGTATAGGTACTTATCTACAATTTTTTTTACCTTGCATTTTATCAGAGAATAGCGCCCGCCGTATGACCTCTCGTTCGTCGGTCGTGACTTTAACATTGGTAACTTTGGCCGCCCCATCTAAAGCTAAGCGCTGAAGCTCTTCGGCGGCGGCTGTTGTCGCTTGTTCTATCGGACCTGGCTCTTCCTCTTTAAATATCTCTTCTGTAGGTTGTTCAGCTCTAGAATATGAAAATCAATGAGTTACCTATACACAACTTCACATGCGTAGTATTTGCAAGACTTAAAACAAAATCCTTACTTATTCAAAGTACGTACTTAAATTGTACGCCTTTTGATCGTCTGAATTGTTTGATTAGTAAGATGATATAGTAGTGATAATAATTAATTACGTAAACTTAAAACTACGAGGGTTCCAAACGCTGGGAGCGTCTGAGAAGAGCCTACAAAAAACTCAGCCGGGTATCCTTGTTATCGTCACTTCACAAAACGTAGGTAGGTATCTTCCATCACGTTTTGTTTAGTGGTCTTTACCGCGCTTACATTAGGTGAGGCGCAGGGAGCCGCTGTATTCAGGCGGCGGCGCAAGACCCTAACGGTGGATGAGAGATCTAAATCCAGCAGTGCACGTCTATGGGTTGACGATGGTGATGATAAGGGGATTTAATATATATAAGGGGCATACAAATCTATGAAGGAAATATATCCACGCCACATCTTCGCCATTTTTAACAGACTTCTAAAAAAGGAAGAGATTCTCAATTCGATTGTATGTTTTTGTACCTATATCTAAAGCGCCCTGATCGCCGAACGAGCCATATGTTTGCGATAAAGATTACGATGGTTTTATTCGTGACTCGTCGTTTCACAAGACTGTGGTCTTGCTATAATTCATCAATGAGCTTTACCGGAGAGCCAGCAAAACCGTGGTAAAACTCGCACGACGATCACATCCACTGACCACGTGATATGAAATACCTAAGTTACGGGTTTTACCTTTTAAGAGCTTCTTGCCTCCGTTTGATACGCAAGGCCCTCCCAGCCTTCCGTTCTTTAGGATCATGGGATGTGACCTGCGGCTCCTTCGGCGCAAGAACATCATCTTCATCGTCGTCATAACGTCCCATTTTCCCAGCCATTATGTACAATTATTTTGGGGTAAATTTATTACTATACAAAACAAATACTAGTCTTGACTCTTGATACTACACTACAAAATTAAATTGACGTATTGATCAATCAAATATTCGTCGGACGCGTTGTCATAGTAATATAGAGAATAATACATCATTCATCCAAGGAATACATACCTATTGAGTTTCCAGGCAACAAACCTTTATCAGAGTGAACTGTGCCTTTATGGTACCTCTACTAACTTTAGTCCTACTATGGCGAGGGAATCCCCTTCTCTAAAAATAATACAATTCGCATTGTTCCAAGCTTGGTATCAAGTAACAGACTATTGCCAGAGTTAACTATTGCTTTATTCCTGACGTAAGAGCGCTACTAGATTAACCAGTAAAACTTTCAAGAGTTACGGGTTGTGAGACCTCATTACTATGAGGTCTCACAGTGCGCTGGAACGCATAGTGTGTTCTACCAATCACATCATTGTAAAATAACGTGATACAGTCATCTGATTGGTGGAACTGACACTGTGCGTTCGAGCGCACTATGAGACCTCATAGTAACGTTTGTGAATACGGGTGTAAGCTACCTAAATACTCAATCTGAGCAATTAATTTGGGTACTTATTTATAACTAGCCGATGCCCGCGACTTCGCCCGCGTGGATTTAGGTTTTTTGAAATCCCGTGGGAACTCTTTGATTTTCCGGGATAAAAAATAGCCTATGTGCTAATCCAGGATATTATCTATCTCCATTCCAAATTTCAGCCAAATCCATCCAGTAGTTTTTGCGTGAAGGAGTAACAAACATACACACACACACACACACATACAAACTTTCGCCTTTATAATATTAGTGTGATTAGATGCATAAACAAGTATGACTTTATAATATTATAACTAACTTATGCCTGCGACTTCGTCCACGTGAACGACAAACAAATTTCAAATCCATTTTACCCCTTTAGGGATTCAAAAAATACTACATTTTATAACAGAAAATCAAGGAGCACCCATGGGATTTTTAAATCCCTAAACTCAGGCGGTCGAAGTTAGGGGCATCGTCTAGTTAATAAATAAAACGAGAGAGATGTTTATAAACATTTATTTTTTACTTAAATTTACTTTGCTTTGCTGTTAAGGATGATACCGTCGTACTTCTGTTGGAACCACTTCATGGCGTCCTCCTTTGTCAAACGGTGTGGGAATCCGACCTTGCCGGTCTTGCGTCTTCTGTGGGCTACGTTGAATCCTAGAATAGAAAAAAATTGATAGTAAAATAATTGTTTGTTTACAATAATTAGAAAGGTGTCCTATCAAAAACAGTAATTAATTTGACTAGAAAGCACTTTTGACTAGACTTGCTGTTAATGGGATATGGGTGCTTAAATAAATATAAAGAATAAAATCTTTATCCCAGGGCCAGTGTTGCTGGATTCGGGTCTCTACTCTACGCAGTCTGCAAGTATGTAGTTGAGCTGCAATATTGCAGTTTGAGTGATATTTTTTGCAGTTGACAAACTGTATCTTGCGTGCACATGGCTCACTGTTTTCAAACACAGTCGGATGATATAGTTTATATGTAAACTACACAAAAATCTAATCTGAACTGCAATTTTAACTAGCTTACAATCTGATAGTCTGTAAAACATTAGATCTAATCAATTGTCGATATAAAAAGTAAGTGGAATATGACTCTCCACAGGCCTTTGTGATTACAGTAGTACCACTTATTGTATTACCTAAAAGTCCTAGACTATAATATAGAAAGTCTAAACTAAAATCTAAGTAAAAAGGGTGAAACAAAATTAAAAGGAAGTTAGCATCAAACTTAGCTGTTTAAAACATAGATAATTCTGTGGCTTAAAATGTACCTTTGCTTCTACAAGAATAATTTATTAAAAAAAATATTCTCTTGTTGAAGAAGTTTGCTCTGGCACATACTTTACAGAGCATAGACAAATTATCTGCACTCTTGAACAAATGTGCATTATGCTTAGGATTAATACGAAAATTAAAATGCCAGAGTCATCCAAGCTGTGGTGGGAGAATTGAAACAAGCTCAATATTTTGTACAACATTAATTAACTATGTCCATCTGATTCGAGAGGATTCCTGAGCTTCAGTAAGTGAGCTGATTCACAGGCAGCAAATATTTGATATACCAAAGAATTTTCCATTATTAAAGTGTCAAAACCACAGTTCCAGTATCTTAGGCCACATCATCACTTTCCATCAGGTGTGATTGTGGTCAAGCGCTTGCGTACAATGTACAAAACAAGTGTAAATTAAAAATTTATACACCCCCGACGATCCAAAGTATTTGAGTTTTCCAAAACATCATTTTCAAATAAATAATTATGTATTTAGGCAACGTCCATCTTGACAGCTTGACATTTGTCAATTGACATAATATTAAGAACCTAACGGTTATCTAACCTTCTTTTCGACAAGAAAACTAGAAAAGAGCTGATAACTCTTAAACGGCGGAACCAATTTTTTTGGATTATAGCTAAGAACACTCTCGATCAAGCCACCTTTCAAACAAAAAAACTAAATTAAAATCGGTTCATTCGTTTAGGCGCTACGATGCCACAGACAGATACACAGATACACAGATACACAGACACACAGATACACAGATACACACGTGAAACTTATAACACCCCTCTTTTTGGGTCGGGGGTTAAAAAAGTATCTACTGAAAACGTGATGAATGACGGCAACTAATCGCGTAATATAAGATTAGATTGAATATATAAACAAAATTCACCTCCCAAGATAAAAACTGTTTCAACTCAAAAACCATTTATCAGAAACTAAGAGGAACTGATTTTGTATCACACTATCACACTTCACATTATTATTATAAAGGCGAAAGTTTGTATGTGTGTGTGTGTGTGTGTGTGTGTGTGTGTGTGTGTGTGTGTGTGTGTGTGTGTGTGTTTGTGTGTGTGTGTGTTTGTGTGTTTGTGTGTGTGTGTGTTTGTGTGTGTGTGTGTATGTTTGTTACTCCTTCACGCAAAAACTACTGGACGGATTGGGCTGAAATTTAGAACGGAGATAGATTATACCCTAGATTAGCACATAGGCTACTTTTTGTCCCGGAAAATCAAAGAGTTCCCACGGGAATTCTAAAAAACCTACATCCACGCGAACGAAGTCGCGGGTATCAGCTAGTAATCTATAGAAGATATTAAAAATATTAAAATTATAGTAAAAGATTAAAAATTTTAGTGTTTTTAATTCATATTTCATATTAAATGCGAAAATGCGAGTTAGCTTTTCATACTATCAATTTGTATATACGTTTCATGTTTAGGTCAGAGCTAGCTTGTATCTCAGCTACAGTCATAGTCCCTGAAAATCAATGAGTTCCCATAGATTTTTTTTTTTTAAATAAATCCATATGGACAAAGATGCAGGCATCATCTGGTATTACATAAAGTACAGTTTAATCAGAATATTAAGTTATATCTATAAAGGTATTGAAATAGTTTTGATGTAGGGTGGCAAAATAAAGAGCTGATAGTCTGTCTGTCAATCTCACCTGGCCTGCCAAGGACGACGTAGAAGTCCAAACCGTAAATACCAATGGAGGGGTCGTATTTGATACCCAGATCAATGTGTTCCTGGATACCAAAGCCGAAATTACCCGTCGCTGAGAAGTTGTCGCGTCTCAACTCGTATTCTCTGACCTGTAATAATAATGTTAAATAAAAAAATCAAAAAAGAAAAGCAATATGACATACAGACCGTTATGTGGACTACTGTTCATCATCAAGCCTGGATACATGTGATCAAGTTTTAAATTTAATAATAATAAATAAATAAATAAAATAAAATACATATAGGTTTCTCTATAATAAAAAAAAAAAAAAAAGATATGGAGATCTACTGCTGAAATTTGACTGCTACACAGTGATGATCACAATCACCTCTACCTTTCGATTGTGGTAAAATGACAACTAACACAACAATCGCAACCACATCTGATTGTGTGACACTCTTTCGACTCTCACTCACTCATTCTCACTCACTTTTCACTCTTTTTTTCAAGTATCAACCAAACTCAATTCAACCATAGAATCATGATTATCACTGCAAATTGTGATCAAAGATATGGTTTTGTTTTCTGGTACTGTATGAACATTGCTGTGCCAAACTTTGACAGTCTTAAGGCAAGGCATGGTTAAAATTTGTGCTTAATTTAAGGAATGCATGCTGCATACGTGAGATAAAACTGTTAGTTGTGAAACCACCCAAAGTTACTGTCTAATCATGATTACAGTTCGCTAGGTTATTTCAATGTTTATAATTATACTGAAATTATATCACCTAGTTTAAAGAAAGGGAAGGCACATTATCCTTACTTCATTTTTTTTTTTTTATTATAAATAATGCAAAAGTATGTCTGCCTTTCTATTTGCTAACTTATCACGGCCCATCACAGTTAAACAAATTTTGATGAATCTTGCTACAGCGATAGCTTATATCGGAAAAGGAAATAGGCTATTCAGTCTCAGAAAATCAAAGCGTTTCCATGATTTTTAAAAACCTAAATCCTCAAGGAAAAAGTAGCAGGCATTATCTTCCAGGAGCAGAGAACTTCTTGTTTTCTTGGAAAATCAAATAGTTCCCACAGCATTCTAAAAATCTAAAGCTACACAAAGTTGTAGGCATCATCTGATAATTCATATCTTTACAAATGTAATTTCTCTAGAGTATTTTGAGCAGTAAAGTTAGTAGTGCTCAAATGTTGCAATGGAAATATTTACTGTAGCATGAATTTGGAAGATAACACTTATTAAAGGGTATCTTGACTAATTTATTCATGCAAGAAACAACACGGGATAACACTCTCTTGGTAAATAGAAATAGTTTAATTCGCACAATTCTGGAATGGCCATATAGTATTGGTCTACACAAATACTATAATTTTATATATTAAGGAATGTAATATTATAATGCATTATATAATGTAATAAATGGGACAGATTAGCTGGTGAATCCATATTCCATACTTATATTACAAATGCAAAAGTTTGTGACTATATAAAAAACAGTATCAAACAGTAACAAAACTAGCATATCAATAAAATTTTAGAGCAACTACTAAACTTGATCTTTTGCAAGTAGGGAATTGCAATCCAGTTATCTTTAAAACAAGTGTAATAGGCATTTCCTAGATAAACTTGTCCCATCTTAGGCCACATCATCACTTTCCATCAGGTGTGATTGTGGACAAGCTGTGTGCTTATGGGGAATATAAAAAAAAAAGTTGTCTCTCTAGAGCCCCACTAAGGTTAGGTTGTATAATATGGCTGCCATTATGCTAGAACTTACTTTTAATCCCCTCTCAAGGATTTCCTCAGCCTTGGCGCCTCGTACAGTGCAGTGGACTGCAATCTTTTCATTACGACGGATACCAAAAGACCTCACAGTATAGCGGGCCTTTGAGAACACAGGCTGTTGACCAGTTAGCTGTTCCAACACCTGGAAGAATGTTAAAAACACTTGTAAATAGCTATCCTTACAAATACTAATAATAATTAATATACTCGAAATGTTGACTCTGTCTATGTTAAAGCTATTACTGTTGCTGCCCTATAACTAAAAAGCTATTAAATAGTTTAAATCCACCAAAAGATGGGAAGTTTCAAAAACTAATGTTAAAAAAAAAAATTTTTTTAGTTTAGTCTAACAACATTCATTTTCTAAATTTACTATTTTTAGTGATAACTCTTAGTTTTTTGCAGATAACAGCTTTCTAAGTATAAGATGGCAGACAGATTTGATTGGAAAAGCAGATTCTTCTAAACATAAAATAGTAATGCAGAAATAGATTTTACATGAAACAGATGTTATTTGGCCTAGAATTCTTAGTATCATGTAATAATACTCAGAAGTTGCGTACAAATTTTAATCTAGCATGAATATACAAAGATAACACAAAAATAATGTGCATCTTGAACAATTTCATGCACAGGCTTATGTTTTACTTATCCTAATATTGAGGAAAGTATGTTTCACAAGCAAACATTTGACAGAGTCAACATTTTAATAATAACACTTTGATTTATCCTGTCTGTTATTTTAATACATTTTAGGAACGTAAAATAAAGAAGTCAATAAGTATTATTTGCTAACAACAGAACAAGGAACAACCAAAGCAAAGAGAGAGGTTATGGTACTAGAAAACACACTTAGCTTAGGTTAGGTAAACTAAGTGTGCAAAATCAGAAATCAGAATACCTTAGCAGCACGTGTTAGCCTGTCACCAGATTCACCAACACAGATGTTCAGACACAATTTCCTAATGTGCAGGTTCCGCATAACATTTTTAGAGTTGTCTTTGGGAGGCTTTTTCTCTTTTTTATCCCTCTTGAAGGCAGGGTTTGCAGGCGGTGGTACACGCTGAAACCCATAACACCAATTTACGGTAGGTAATCACTTTTTTATAATATCACGTTCGAATTCTCAAGACCGACGAGGTTAAGCTTTCAACTGTTATTTAAAAACGCGTATTCATTAAAATAAGATCTAATACTAAGTCGCTTTGAAATATGTTCAATTGATTTCAAAATTTAGATGATAAAACTGTATGCTTTTTACTGATTAAAGTCGATTACATTTACGGATAAAATACAAAAACACGTACCGCCATGATCAAAAATTTTTAAAAGAAATGCGAAACGTCAAAGTCATTAGTCAACTGTCAAAGTGTGATATGGTGTGACCAGGTTTAAATTAGTGAACCTGCTAGATACTGGACTAAAAATGCTAATAATGTTAAATTAATTAATTATTATTCCTGCTTTACAAAAAGACGTTACGCGAGGATGAAAAGCGTAGGAGAAAAGTTACGAAAAATGTAACAAATGTAAACATCTAGCAACATTAGCTATTTAACATTTTCATTTTACGTACGTATATATCATACGTCATTTTAACAAAATTGAATTTGACATCCAAAAGACATCGCGTTGCAGACTATATAAGTACGTTCCGTTTTGCCCATACTTTTATGTTCAATTTAGGTTTTTTAAAAAGTTTCCCGCAAAATTAAAAAATGTTTTTAACCACTGACTGACTATTCCGTATAATATTCAGTTGAGTATTTTAACCCTATAACCCTTTTTACAAAACAACCCACCCATACAAAAATTTAAAGTGAAACCTAATGAAACAACATCAACATCTGTTCGGTAGCTGTACCTACCTAGTTATTTCTTGTTACCCGACTATGGCAAAGTCAAAAGGAAGGGGTTTGATTTTATAGTAGTCTTTGTATGTATGTTTGTGTCAGATTCTGTGTGATCTACTGAAGCGGCAGTAGGGCCTATTTTTGATGAGTTAGCTGTGTCAATCGATTCTTTGTCATTTTTAAATGTATAGTTATTTCAGGGTTTATTAAGAGGAGTAGTTAGTCGAGTTTTATCTTGTTGAATATTATGTAGATTGCTCAAGCCAGAGATTAGTTAGGTACCTACTTATTACAAGTAATTAGTTACGTACAGTATATATAGTATGAGGAGGTTCCGGGTTCGATTCCCGGCAAGGCAAATGTGGAATTTTATAGTTTCTTTATTTTTTCTGGTCTGGTCTGGTGGGACTATAATATGAATGAATGAACTCCTTTTACACATTTTGTATATAAATCATGATAATATGCACTTTGGCTTCGGTAGGATTATGACTTCCTAGGTCCTACGCTTTTACTTGTTCCTCGCGTGAATTAAACTATAGAAAACTGTCGCAAAATTTTTCACATTAACTGTAATGTTACCAATTGTGATTTATATAAATATACCTAGCTAAACGTGACAAAGTGAAAACGAATAAGCAGTACCTATGATTTTTTTATGGGCCTCGATAAAAATCTACAGTAAACGGACGGGCCGGACCCCACTTTAAATTACTTGCCGACCCCTGGCCTGGACTCTTGAGTTCTAAAATTATTTTTAAAAGTACCCACATCTTGCTATAAATGTCATTTTGTACTAACACGCGTATCCACAATAAACAAGTTTTTTTTTCAAATGGAAGAAAAGCAGAAAACCAAACTTCCACGAGTTGTAAGATATCGTCGATGGCACTGTTCAGTGTGTGACATATTTACTAATTCCTACAACCAATACAATCAACACATTGAGGGAGTTGGACATCGGCACAAAATAATGAGCAAGAGTTGCAAAAACGACATCATCCAGGAAGAGCATGAATGTGACACTGGATTTTACGTTCTAGCATTTATTCAAGTGATCGTAATTTCCTTTATATTATTTTATGTCCTAATCAGGTTCTGTAATTAAAATTATATTTATATAATTTACATATTAAGTAATTATCATTAAGGATGCCTTAAATTTCGCGCCACAATTTTAATTGGCGGAGAAGTCGTCCCCAAGCGTTCACGGCTTCTATGCGCACGAACGAACGCGCAGAACAATGAGGTAGCAGCCATTTTATGTCGGTGCCCAAGAAAAACATAATTCGAATGGCCAATCTTATCGAAATTGTGTAATTAGTGCTCTAATTTATGTGTTTCTGCACACTCCACTATTTTTAGGTGTTTCTTTACTTATGTGAGTAGAAACAATGTTTTGCTATATATAACAATAGTCAATAAGCATAATGAAACTTATCATTTTGCACATAAATGGAATAATTACAATTGAAAAAACTCGAGCTCGTTCCGTCTATAAAATATGTAAGATTAGTGTTTGTAGCGAGCGCGAGTATTTATTTGCAAGCTCTGTATGTTGTTTACAAGTACAAAGTAAGCGATTAGTGGTATCGCAAAAATGCATTCTGCTTATTTAGACATCGGATATGACATAACTTTCCTTACTAATAGCAATTTATAGCTTCGTAGACTAGTTTTTGTTTACATTACAATTGTAGTGGTCATTAATTACGCTTCTCATAACAACCGGCGTCGCGCAGCCTCGGCTTGAAAGTTGGGGACAAAATTCAATAACGAATTGGCCATTTTATTGATGGCAGGGGGGGAAGCTGGGTGGAGACTAGCGGTCAGCTTCGGCCATTTCATTATAAAGAATCATTTTACTTTGTTTTGTTTACATTCTTGTTTGAATTTGCTATGTTAACTATAGAGGTATAAACAAACATCTTGTACATTGTATGCTTACATACATTGCATGATAAGCGCGGCTATCTAGATATAATATAACGCATACATTTCACAAGGAGTATAACTATATCATACTAGACCTATTGAGTCAGTCAATGCCCTATGTTCACTAGCACTTAATTCTATTATAGTTCAACAATACTGTCAGAAACATATAGGAATTATATTAGAATTTGAGCAAAGTCTTACTAGACTAAAATGTTTACTCCTTTGCTTTTATTTAAGCATAACAAGAGTATGCTGTAAAGTAAAACTGAGTATTCTGATAGAAAATAAATATCTCAAATTTTCCACTCTTATCAAATCTAATTGATGACCAGTTGACAACATAAGTTACAAATATTTTTGTAAAATTGTTCCTAGACTTTTGTAAATCTCTTGCATGTTTCCTGCATTTAAGCAAAATCATCTAATCTATTATTATGCTTCTAAATCTATTTTTTATTCAATGAATATTTTTGTATTACGTACACAATTATTTACAAATGATTTTATTATTTCTATTAGTGTTTTTGATTTAATTTACTGTAAGTAAATTATTGTAATTTTTTCAGTTAAATAAAACAACTTACTTAATTATTCTTTATTTGTTTCAATTCATGGTAATTTAAGGGTGCTGTATGTCCAGAGAAAAAAAGGAACCTTTATATAGGATCACTTTGGTGTGTCTGTGAACGAAGGGAATCAAATCCTATAGGGTACTTCCAGTTGGCCTAGAATCATGAAATTTGTCAAGTAGCAATGTCTTGTAGCACAACTTAAGGCCAAAATTCGGAAAAAAAATTAAAAAGTTTTATTTCTTGTATAGAACCCTTTTTGTGCAAGTCCAACTCGAACTTTGCCAGTTTTTTATATTTCAATTCAACAGCTTCTGTTTGGGTAGTTTCCCTTAATAACTAAGTTGCATATTATTTAAAGTGGTAATATTATTAAATACTTATATATTTTTGTAGTACAAATACAGCTCAAAATATATTGGACTAGCTTTTGCCCGCGAGTTCGTTCACAGTATATGCATAATTTGGGATAATATAGCAATTTATCAGTGAAAGAATTTCCAGAATCCAAAAACTAATGTAACAAATTTTATAGTTATAGTAGTTACAAAAAATAAAAACCAGTAACAATTTTATTAAATTAAAAGAAATACAATACAAGATAATATAATCTATTATTTACTTACTCATTTCCTATTTACCTTAATATTAAACTTTTAGCAAGTTAAACACTGGAGTTAAGTAACCCATTGTAAAGCTGGTTACTCACACACCTGCTGCAGGGGCAATCTAAGTCGCACAGCGGATGGGGCAATTTAGTTTTTTTTGCTACACATGTCATGCGTGCGGTTCCAAATGAGAGTAAACATCCCGCGGAACATGTATGTTCAGAATAGCGCCAGTATCATCCAAACCCCAAAGGAAAAATGATTGAGAAATTGCTCCAATTTTGATACACACACCGCCATGTGGTAGGGTGGCAGGGACTAGATAGGAAGGTCATGTGTTCCTGCCACCCTGCAGTAGGGACAATTAGGAAATTTCCTCTACCTTACCTATATACTTATCTATTAAGGGGGCAATTTAGGGTCAAAATCCTAGATTGCCCCTGTGGCACTCGTGTGAGTGCCTGCTTAAGAGTAAATCGTCCATTCTGCAGGTGGTGGTTGAGGATGGAGCGGCCGGCAAGTCGCCATTAGTTTCCCGGCACACTGGGGCGTGGGCGTCGGGGGCGTGGCGCGGGGCGTGGGCGTCCCCGTGCCGCCCCCCGGCGACCTACTCGCCACTATATCCATGTTCGAGCAGCAGATCAAGGCAGAGCCCATGAGGTGAGGATTGACCATTATAAGACGAGATTCATTGAGCGCACTTTGCCTTTGCTTAGACTTAAGACACTGTAAAGAGACAGCACTATATTGCTGGCATAAATCTGTCTCATTTTAACTGAAACTGAAGTCTAAGCAAAGTCAAAGTACACTCGGTAGATCTCAGCCTAAGAGTGCCTATCCATTGAAGCGGGTCAGAGATGTGTTCATCAAACCAATTAGATTCCTAAAAGCCTAGCTGATTATCCCCAGCTTCACTTGGGTGGAATTTTTGAAAATCGGTGAAGGAATGAAGTTTCCAAAAAACCCTCATTTTTGATTGCAAGTACAAATACCCATTTTCATGGATATCATAGGATATGAATGACAGACTTTCAAACAAACTTTCATCCCCTATTTTCTGGTCAGATTTTTGTTATCTTAGTGGAATTTCCAAAAATACTTTCATAGTGAATGCCTGTGTTATAAAATGTTATTGTCAAAATTTCAATTTTTTCACCTCCATCACCTATATAGACATAATATTTTACCACATCAACTTGTAATTTGTTTTGTCAACTAAGCACAGTTAAAAGTTACTTTAATGGGGCTATAAGCAAGTTTGAAACTCCTTAATTATAGGCAACAATGAAAAAAAGTGAACAAATTTAAGGTTTGAAAGGGTCATCTCTATTGGAAAAACCTATGTTACAAGTAAGGTACAGTCAAGTAAGGTACTTCCGATCCATACAAGTTCTAAAGTGAATAAATTGTGGTGAATTTTTTCACTTTACAATAAGATTAAGGATGTTTATCAATGTGTGGGTGTATGTACTTGTTTGCATGTGTGTGTGTGGAAATCCGAGGACATGACACAGTTTTTCCTTTATAGCTTTTACACACACCCCCACGTCAACACCGGCCCCCCGACTATAGTACGCTCGGACTCCGCGCACGGCATCATCATGAACCAACACCACCAGGAGGACTCGAAGGACAGCCTGTCGGTGCAGCAGCAGGTGCAGCACCAGCAGGACCTGATGGAGCAGCACCAGCAGCAGGAGCTGCAGCACGACGATGAAGTAGACAACGTTAGTCAACTGTTCAAATATTTACTAACATAACATAATATATTTTTTGTAAAAGAAATAGAAAAGATTTCATGAGAAACTATCGAACTAAGAACTTACTATATTGAAGGTTATTAGGTATTTTTTTTGTAATCTGACTTTTTTTGGGGGTTTTATAGGTGGCTTTTATAGGTTACCAACTAAAGTAACAATAATTGCCATTGCTGGACATTGGTATTTAGTCCCCACAAGAGATCTACGTCCAATAAATTGCCCCACGCCACATTTTGCGTCGCCTGAATCCAGCGGCTCGTAATATTATTGTGTTGTGCCTAACCTAGAATTCCTTTAATTACAGCTAAGCTTCAAAGGTATGGAAGATGAAGGAGTTGAAATGGATATGGACGGCCGGCAATGTTCTCAGGTATTTTTACTTACCTACTGATTTGTATTTTGATAAAATAAACCCATTAAGCCTTTTTCCTAATTTTATTTATGACTAGATGATGCCCGTGACTTTGCCTACGTGGATATCGGTTTTCAAAAATCTTTGGGGATTTTTCTGGGATAAAAATCGTATATTCAAAAATAACAATCCTCCAAGATTCAAATTATCTCTCTACCAAGTAGATGAAGATTCAAAATTCAAGATTTTTTATTTGCAGAAACATTTTTTACTATGAAATGTTATTAAGTACATACTGTCCAGTAGAAATGTTTCACCTTACATAATAATCAGGCATGCAAAATTTGTGCAAAGTCATTCATATTAAAGATTCATATTTAAACTATTCTATGAATTTACGTTTTTAAAAGTCCTGTGGGAGCTCTTTGTTTTTCTGGGACTATATCCGTCCCCAGAATGTAAGCTAACTGTGCAAATGTCAAAAACTGTTAAATGGATGGTTCACAGAAACTAGTAGACAGAAACGCTTTCACATTTTTAGTATTAGTAGGGATTGTTTCCATCCATCTCAAAGGACCAAAATAATATGTATGCTTTTATATTGAGGTTTAGTTAGTTTTAAAACCATTAAATTGTAATCAATAATTTTTTGAGGTGATAATAATGCACTATTAAAATTACTAAAATAAAACCTTCATTATATTGTCCCATAGCAAATCTTTTATTAAATTCGTTTGCAGGGCATGGGGGTGGACATGGGATCAGTTCAAACAAAGATGGAAGTCTCAAACGGTCAAGGAATACCAAGGTCTAAGCCGCAAGCCTGTAAGGTACGTATTATAGTTTAAACACCGTCAAATCTATGTGATTGATGGATGGATGTGTAATCAAAGTTTAACTTTTTTTTTTAATCTGCTCAAGATGAATAATTTAGAAGCTTTTCAAATCAAGTACTAGGGCTAGTTATTAAAAGATGAAAAGCGATACATAAGACGTGACATCATCAGCAATGGGCATGCGTGGGAAATCGCGAGATGTTAAATACTGGTTTTTGTTTAAAAAAATGCCAACCCTGCATTTGACGTAAAAATCAAATTTAGGAGCCATCCCAATCAAATGGTAGGTATATTACCTATAAACAATGCTGTTTTTATTTTTTAGGTTTGTGGCAAAGTCTTGTCGTCTGCTTCATCGTACTACGTCCACATGAAGCTCCATTCAGGAAATAAACCCTTCCAGTGCACGGTAAGGGTTAATAGAATTTTTCATTAATATGTTTCAGTGTACGTCAAAGTATAGAAATATTCGGCCCGCTCCATTTTACCGTAACGAAATATGTACCGTGGTGATACAAGTGGTGATGATACCGCATCTACACAACTAGGTACTACTAATCAATCATGATTTTTACATAAGTTTAAAAAAAATGAGTTTCTCCTATTTTCGAATAACAATTTTATTGATATAATTGCGCCTTCTATGTTTTGTCGTTCACTGTTTTTGTTAATTTAAGAGTTTCTCCCCTACAGCCTGTGGCATCATGATCCAGTGAGTTGAAAGGCCGTGATTTCGATCAAAACGGTACAATTGCAGTACAGTTTCAACAGCTTACACTAAATTTTTTTGTTCCTCTCGATTTTATGCAATATCACCATTTTGACATAGGCTATTTTTATCCCGGAAAATCGTGTTTCCACGGGATTTTCAAAACTAAAATCCACGCGGACGAAGTCGTGGGCATCAGCTAGTAATATTATATGCGGATGTCTATCTAGGTTTACGACTTGCACTACCCATATTATGTCTACCCATAGTATAAATGCGAAAGTGTGTTTGTTTATTGGTCTGTCCTTCAATCACGGAGCAAAGGATTGACGTGATTTTTCATCAGCTAGTAATATTATATGCGCATGTGTAGGTTTGCGACGCAGCGTTCTGCCGCAAGCCGTACCTCGAGGTGCACATGCGCACGCACACCGGCGAGCGGCCGTTCCAGTGCGACCTGTGCCTCAAACGCTTCACGCAGAAATCCAGCCTCAACACGCACAAACGCGTCCACACCGGTGAGTGACTAGCTTTATTTGTACCAACCATGTGTACATTTATTGTGTGGGCTGATTCTTTTAATACCTTGTTGGTCGCCTGTTGCCAGTACTTGGTGTTTTTAATGTACCCAGCTGAATTTCTTGGCTTCAACAACTTTAAATCAAGGCGCGTTTGGAATCCTTGTAGCTTTATTTTTAAATTGATGTAAATGATTACGTATCACTTATGTAAAATTAAATTTGTATGTTTTTCTACTATTGATCAATTTAAAAATGTACCATGTTATATATTACGTTTTAGTTTAGTTTGTAATGATGGGGCTGGCATATAGGTCACCTATAAAAACCCCTTAAAAATCAAATTTTAAAAAAAAGAAAATAAAGTCATGACTTGGGTCTCATGAACTAAAGGGGCGCAACTCGCTCAGTGTCCTTGATTGGTTGGCTGTCATATCACACCATACTTTACCGTTCGCATTGGTTACCGCGCGTCTTCGTACAGTCTGTCAGAAACTCTAATATCATTTTATAGAGCTAGTTGGCTAGTGTTACAATCCAAATATCCAAGTTCGTGTATCTGATCTAAAATACTGCAAGCTAAATTCTGGTAAACTCAAATTCAGGTATTGGATCGCCTAAGCCGGTCCAATATCTGGTTTATAATATGAATGGATACTTATCCAGTGTCCAGCTAAACATATTTACAAACAGCTAAATAATATATGCATGTGTATAAAGTAAATTCCACATTGCCAAAAGTGATAGTTTTCCCAAAATGTATGGCAGTTGTTAAAAAAAATTAAGTATCATTTTTAGTGCCGAAAATGGGCGACCAACAATGTATGATGACGCCTTTTGTGTTTACAAAACAGATTTATATTGTTTCGAAGACATTAGATTTATTCCTGATTGTATTTTCTTGTACTGAAGTATTTTAATTTATTTTAATTTAATTTAAACAGCTTTAATATAAATCTGATCTGTAAATAAAGAATCTGTTCTTTTATTTCCTCAACTTTATTAAAAGTAAGTGTCACGTAAGATCAAAATATGCCATGTGAGCTAATAACAGCTATTAATAACAGAATTCTATGTCATGATCCGATGTGACTAATGTAATTTCCATATGGTTACTTTTATTACACATTTTGGTTCTTTTACTTTAAGTGCATCCTGCCTTTTTAATGATTAATTTCACAATATAATTACTATTAACAGGGCTCTCTCCATCACTTACTCCATACAATCGTAGTTCCAATTTCATTTGAATATTAAGCAACCAAAGTCCATGAAATTTTGCAGACATATTCTAGAAACTAATATCTGTGTCTGTGGTGTTTTAGATTTTTCTAAAAATATGTAGTTTTAAAATTACAGGGGCTCAAAAGATTTGTATGTGAATTTTTAAGACCGCGTAACTTTGAAACCGAATATTTTAACAAAAATCTGGAAAACCACAGGCCACCACAGATAGATATTAGTTTCTAGAATATGTCTGCAAAATTTCATGGACTTTGGTTTCTTAATATTCAAATGAAATTGGAACTACGTTTGTATGGAGCGAGTGACGGAGAGACCCCTCTTAAATAATCAGATGTTATATTCTAGTCAAATGTCTTAGCAGGAGGTTCTATGGAAGTTACATCACTTGTCTATCTAATACCTTTTATAGAAAACTGCACAAATTCATTTAATATTTTTAAAACCACATTCCCATGTAAATTTTTACCATGAGGGGATCTTTTATTTTAGCCATTGAAATTACTAATTAGCAAATACAATAATAAATAATTACATTTTTTATATTTTCGATCAAGTCAACCTCCTCCTGTTTCCGCGATACGGATGTGTTTTAAATTGGTTTTTTTACTATGTTGATATTTTTTTGATTTATTTTCACTTCGTTTTGTCGCCCTGATTTCTTAGTTTTTATAATTTTATTTTTCTGATATTTATTACAATGGTTATATTTAACTGGATAACGCTACAAAACAATAAAATTAATTAAATCATATTCTCGCCGAGGCATGTTTATCGAGCATTATAAAAAAAGGCAGACATTACGTATAAATATAGTATTCATATTCATAGAGGACCTTAAACTAAAGGGGGTAGACAGTTGTTAAGATCTTTTGCATAATAATATTATACGCAATGTCTGCACAGTAACTAATTTTAAAGTATTTGCTCATCAATCGTTTACGCTCGTTTTTGGAAGGTCAAGAATACTATAATATTTAAAATATCCTGTACGTACACCTTTTATTTTATTTTATATTATTAGTCAACGGATATTAATATGATACTTAATTTAAGTATAAATAACGTAGATATTTTATTTATATTTTTCAATCTATAAGTGTAGTAAGTGGCCTCTGGACGAAAAGTTGTCAGTAAAGTTAAATATGCACTGGCCCACATTATTTGTTGCACTATGAATCAAATTATACAAATGATCATAACGAAGTTACGACACTGGTGCGACTCACAGTTCGCTCGCGGCAATCTGACAACACATATGCTTAACATTAAGATGTGAATAGTTTTTGAGTTGTGTCTCGTAGTTAATAATGTCCCATACAAGATCAGGGCGCGAGGAAGACTTCGTCGATGAGAGGTAAACAGGGGGAGGTATGGAACACACTTTGGGCTCCCGCTGTACGCGACTGAGAGTCCTTAGTGCGTTCCGCGAAGTGGCTTGGATCAAAAGACGGCTCGCTTTTAGATGAGCACATGCGCGCTTTGATGGTGAAGGAGCGGCCCTACAAGTGCGAGCTCTGTCAGATGCGCTTCACGCAGAGCTCCAGCCTCAACAGACACAAGAAAATACATACGGGTGGGTCTCTGCCCTTCCTCTAATCTCTATTACGACTTTACTTAACACTGTATCGTCTCGATCCTTTCATATTACTTAATTTGCTGAATTATAACTAAATTGTAAGAAACAAACACACTGTTTGAAGCCACTTTTCTTAAGGCCAATATTCATTAGAGAAATTCGAATCTTGAGTAAGACAGTGGTGGCGCATCCTAGTTTGCCATTTCTCTCACCCTTGTTTGCGCGACTTCCCCACTTGAGGCAGAAGGCACTATACCGCGGAGCCAACCTCCCCCTGCGTGTGGATGCGTGTGCAGTTAGATCGTTACTCGTAAATGCTATATATTTGTTTGAGTGAGTGAAGTGACGCTATATCGAAACTCGTATACCTTATAGAGGAGCACAGACGAGCCCTGTTAGAGAAAGTGCGGCCGTACCAGTGCCACATCTGTTTTATGCGCTTCACTCAGAAGTCCAGCCTGGGCCGACACGGAAAGATACACACCGGTAGGCATTTGCCCTAAAATCCTTAAGTAGACAATCAATTAAGTAACTTTAGAGCTGACGTACATTAGGTTATCGTTGGAGGAATCAGCGGAACCGTTTTTGTAGCTGGATTTTGTTGCTATTTCTAGAGGAGCACATCCAATCGCTGATCAACAAAGTGCGCCCCTATCAATGTGACATCTGTGACAAGCGGTTCACGCAGAAGTCCAGCCTTGGCACTCATAAACGTATACACACCGGTGGGTCCCTTGATATTTCATTACTTCCCTACGGTCTCCGAGTCACAACCGAAACGTCGCTTACCCTCTTTCAAAGACTGTTGTGACTTCGACACCTTCTTTGTGAATAGTTTAAGGGCTCCCGAGTTACCGATTACTTTATAGAGATTAGCGATTTGGAAGTGTTTTAGCAAAATTATAGTAAAGCAATAATCTTACGTCCGAAAGCATCACGGGTCGTTGCCGCAGGTCGAGCGCGCTCAAAAACTATTCACAAACACTTAACAGTAAAGCATGTGTACGTTGTGAAATTTTGTTATTATAGTAGGCGACAGAATGTCTGATGGACAAATAACGAGGTGATTCCCTCATGGTGGAAGAGTGGAATTATTTGTCCATCGTGGTTTTGTTTTGTTTCTCTGTCCCCCCGCGGCGGCGCAGGCGAGCGGCCCTTCCAGTGCACCGTCTGCCTCAAGTCCTTCACGCAGAAGTGCGCGCTCAATTTGCACGAAAAGATACATACGGGTTAGTAGCCCACATATACACTTAAAGCAGTTTCCTTTCGATCCGACTAGCGACTTGCGACTCGTCACATGCTCACACATCTCATTTAGCGTCATGCTTCTTTCCCACTTTTCCGTTGCCCGCCTGACCCGTTGAGTTACGCTCCCCAAAGCTTCCATCTCGTTGCTTCCGACTAACATCTCGCCCTCTTAACTCATTGCGTGCGCGCTTTTGTACTTCTGCACTCGCCGACGATCCTTCCGCCTGTATTCGATCGGCCGGTCGCTCCCTCATCCCATTTAGTCACTTCAGATTAGTAATTTCATTATTGTTATCATCATATCTTCATGATTATTAATTCTTTCACAAAAGCGGTAATGCAATCGCCGCAATGACGCAATATTGGCGCCTCGGTGTCGTAATTCGACACAGCGTATCTAAATTGGGTAGTATCGATGAGCGATAAAGTCGCGCTTGTGACGGGCGGCGCTCGGCCGTAGCGGGGGGATTGGCGGGGCGGGCGGGGGCCAAGCTTGACTTGCGTCGGCGACGTGCGTTACTCGCTTTTGTGTGTGCACTGGGCGCAGTGCAAGGGCGCCCTTACACGTGCGGGCAATGCCCCGCGGCGTTCGCCCGCCGCCCCTACCTGGACATTCACATGCGCACGCATACAGGCGAGCGGCCCTATCAGTGCGACGCGTGTCTCAAGCGCTTCACGCAGAAGTCCAGCCTCAATATCCATAAACGGACGCACACAGGTGGGTGAAGCCACGCGGCCGGACGGCCCCCGCCCGCCCCCACACTCCGCCCCGGTCTCCGCCGATTCACTGCTCAATACCCTTGTCTAATCGACTTGGAGCGGAGTACGGCGAGCGGCGACCAGTCGGCGCCGCGACCTCCGTAGTGCGAGGGCGGCTAGCGCCCTTGCGGGCTCGCCGCTGCTATAATGTGTATGTTGGGCACCAGTCCAGGGCAGACCGTTCCAGTGCCTGTCGTGTCCCGCCGCCTTCACCTGCAAGCAATACCTGGAGATACACACCCGCACGCACACCGGCGAGCGGCCCTATCAGTGCGACATCTGCCTCAAGCGCTTCACGCAGAAGTCGAGTCTCAACATTCACAAGCGGACGCACTCAGGTACGTGAGGCGGGGCGCGCGGCGCGCGGTGTGCTCGCCCGCGGCAACTCATGCGTGTGCTTACAGTGCAGGGCCGGCCCTTCCAGTGCCTGCAGTGCCCGGCCGCCTTCACGTGCAAGCAGTACCTGGAGATCCACAACCGCACGCACACGGGCGAGCGGCCCTACCAGTGCGACGTCTGCCTCAAGAGATTCGCGCAAAAGTCCACTCTCAACATACACAAACGAACGCACACAGGTCAGTCCCTCTGCGATTTGTCAGTCCTTCTATTTCCTTTCGCGCCTATGATCATATTGCGACACCCTGTTTATTTGATGATGTCGAAGTTGTCGGTGCCACATATCACTTATCGGTAGCGGGCAGTAACTAATGTGTGGTTGATGCCAGTGCAAGGGCGGCCGTATCAGTGCATGGAGTGCCCGGCGGCGTTCACTTGCAAGCCGTACCTGGAAATACACATGCGCACGCACACAGGCGAGCGGCCCTTCGAGTGCGATGTCTGTTACAAACGCTTCACGCAGAAGTCTACACTCAACATTCACAAGCGAATTCATACCGGTACGACGCGCGTCACCGCGATACACCTATCGTGGACTTTTATAAAGATGTGCAATTTGGTAGTCCGAACAAACTAGCGTTTTTCAAATTAATAACATCGAACAAACTCTAGTTTTCTTTCCGATGCCTTTTGCAACATGTAGCTTAGACAAATGACGATCGGCATTAGATGCGCGAGCAATCTTCTTTAACAAATTAAATTATTTACTTGGTTATTTGATGCTATTATTTTTGTTACGGAGATTCAAACTAATGCTATTCGTCATTCCGCTTTTAAATTATGGGTAATTATTCACACAGGGTGGATTGTTAGTGTTTGATTTTATTTGTTTTTATTTTTGTGTGAATATATCCACTGCGTTTTTGGAAGATGCATTGAAGACGGCAAATTGCGATAACAGGTATACTACTGATTCTGGACTTAATGATGTGGCACCGACGACTTGTACCTATTCCATTTTATCATTCGCTGCATCATCGTTTAAGTTTCAGTCTTCTATCATTTATTATAATTTATTAGCTTGAATTCATTAATTTCAGACTTCATCATACTGTCTAATTGCATATTGCCGTCTTTTTAACGATGCTTTTAGTTTGCTTTTTTCTTTTGGTCATAGCTTTCTGTTTTGTTAACAATCGCTTGGCCTAATAGAATTTTCAATATTTGAAGTACAGTAATAAAACAGCGTGTACATTTCAGGGGAACGTCCATACGCATGTGATATTTGCCAAAAGCGGTTCGCGGTGAAGAGCTACGTAACAGCACACAGGTACCATCATACTTACTTACTTTCTAGTATAGAATAATGTTGGATTTTTTAGAGACTTCTCGCGATTTATTTAGTTTGGAGTATTAGGTTGAAATCTATAGAGCGCACTTTGACTTTGCTTAGACTTGCCAGCGGTATAACGCTGTCTCGTTTTAACAGTGTTTAAGAGTGTGTGTTCTACCCCCGTGCCTGTCGTTCAACAGATGGTCGCACGTGGCAGACAAGCCGTTGAACTGCGAGCGGTGCTCGATGACGTTCACGTCGAAGTCGCAGTTCGCGCTGCACATCCGCACGCACTCCAGCGGCCCGTGCTACGAGTGCAGCGTCTGCGGGCGGACCTTCGTGCGCGACAGCTACCTCATACGGTGAGCGTGTTGTTATATCTTCTAGAAGAGAGTCGCGCTGCAACCCTTGCCATCTTGTTTCCTCTTCCTCCTGCAGTATTATTAAATGTGTTTGTTTGGCCGCAGCCATCACAACCGCGTGCACCGCGAGAACCACAGCAACATGTCGGCGAACAGCATCGGCACCATCAGCAGCGCGGCCAACGCCAACTCCAACGGCAACTACGACTCGCCCGGCGTGTGCGACCTCAGGTATCCCACGTACCATTTTACATCCTACTTAATGTGTGTATGTGTGTGTGTCCCAAATCAAACATGACGTCCATTTTGAAATCAAAGATGGCCGACATTTTTTTAGGATATTGCGATAGATGCCCTTTTATTTTTGTGAAAACAATAAAAAATGGGCACATTGTGTGTTGTCAGCTTCGTGCCGATGGTGAACCGCTACATGACGTCGCAGGGCACGCAGGTGTCGATGCAGGACACGCAGAGCAAGATGTCCGCCATGTCGCCGCAGTCCATCGCCTCCATGTGTGAGTTGTGTACTCTACTGTGCGGTACTCGTACCATCAACATGAAATTTCATCATTATTATCATCATCAGCCTGTGGACGTCCATTGTTGGACATAGTCCTTCCCTTAAAAGCACCACCACACTTGGTCCTCAGCCTTCCTCATCAACTTACCGCCAGCTTTATATCGTCGGTCCATCGTGCTGGAGGATGTCCCACACTGCTTGCTTATATACGCGGTCTACACTCAAGGACTGTCCAGCTCCAACGGCCATTGCCTCTACGACAGGCATGGCCTGCCCACTGCCACTTCAGCTTGCTAATAGTTTGGGCTATGTCAATGACCTTGGTTCTCCTGCGGATCTAATCCCATAACATAAAATTTAAAAACAAATAATATAATTTAACTGTCTTTGCAGCGTCCCCGCCGCCGCCACACACGCCTACGCCGCAGCCGCCGATGTCAGCCATGCGCCACGCTGATTGATCCGCACTACGTGAGTATCTCTCTCTCCTTCCCCCCCTCTGCATCGTATTCCTCATTGCTGACACTCATGCTATAGTTTTCTTGGGTTATAACAATTTGGTTGTCTTTAAGATCTATAAAAGTGGTTTATTTTGTTTCAGAACTTTTTATATCCGTCGATTGATCAGCGAGCAGCCCGAGTGCAATATAGAGAGTGAGGCAGCCTCCATGGGCAGCTAGGTTGTCCACAGAATGCGCCAAGTCGAGAGCCGGAGCTCTTTAAACGTCCAGCGTGGACTTATACACAGATCAGATTTTATTTTATATTATTTATTTATCCGTTTGGTTTCGTCGGCCGTGACGCGGGCGCAGGAGCGGAGTGGAGGAAGGTGGAGCGCAGTGGAGGGGGATGGAGCGGATGGCAGCAACCCTCGAGCAGCACACGACACCGAGTCGAGGACGCAGCCGGTAGTCACGTAGCGGTACCGCCTACGGTTGCATTGTGATTTTTTATCCACAACTGTGATTTATCTCTACCATCACACGATTATATTAATTCGTGGTGGCATATATAAATCGATACTTAACTCTCATCGTATAGATTGTAGGCCTAAATTTTTGATCTCATATTCTAATTTGCTTAGTGATAAACTTTCGGTATCGTGAATGGTAAATCACCGACCTTGAAATTCTAAATTTTGAACGTTCAATCGCTTGTCGTCCCCGTCTTCATTAGTCGTAGAATGTAACGATATCTTATTGCGATGCTTTAACTTAGATCGTCTCAGAGTAGATGGAGTTCGATAATTTTATAGAACTGTTACCGATATAACGTGAAGTATTTTGAACGGTGAGAAATTTAAGGGACTCTAGTATGATACTTCTACCGATCCGTAGGAACGCTTTAATGATGTGGTTGGTTCAGGTTTCATAATAATAAAGTACAAGTACAAAATAAAATGTCGCGGAGTCCTCGGAGGCAATAATAAAGCTTCACAGAATAAATTTAATATGATGTTTATTGGAGTAATCCAGAGAAGTGCCTGTTGCAACATAAATTTGGCAATATTTTTTAATCGTATTTCGTTCATAATGAAATTACGTTCGGTGTTCTTAATGTGTGTTCGCCGCTCGTGGCCCGAGACGCGGTCGCGCGGGCGCGGCTCGACTGTTCGGGACGGCTCGAGCATGTGCGAGACGGCTCGAGCATGTGCGAGACGGCTCGAGCATAATCGGGTGCGGCTCGAACATAATCGGCGCTGTTCAAAGATGTTCGGGGCGGCTCGAACATAATCGGAGCTACTTGAGCATGCTTGGGATGGCTCGAGCATAGTCGGGATGTTCGTGTATGTTTGGGACGGCTCCAGCATAATCAGGCTGTTCGAGTATGTTCGGGGCGGCTCGAGCGTGTTTGGAGTAGCTCGAGCATGTTCGGGCGCGGCTCGAGCCAGTTCGGGCGCGGCATCTCCAGCGTGCAGTTGTGAAGCTTCTGGAACTTGTGCCTTCTAGCAGATAGCGATGTTAGGCAATATCGATCATAACACCATTGATAACGCTTGGTTTTGTTCACTCGTCTCGTCATTTGCCTAGTTACGTTACGTTTCACATAGTTCGTGTTGTGTTCGACTTAGGATACTTTCCAAATTTGTTAAACTGTACTGTATTTTTGGCTGTTTAAGACTTGATTACCATTGCTGTTTAATTGGAGTAATAGTAATAACGTGTAGAGTATAGCGCAGTAGTCTTCCAAACCTTGAGACAACGTTTAGCACGCGCAGTGCGAGCACCGTGTCAGCTGCGGGGGTTCCTTAGGTTTGCCATTATTGATATCAAAGATAGATTGGTGCCATTTCTATGTAAATGATGTGGTAGAGTAAGTTAAGTTAAGTTTGCAGGTCAGGGTAGATGGAAATAAAATATTGTAGAGAGCTCGACTTCTCGTAGTGTTATGTACCGACTTCTGAGCCACTGTTTTGTTTAACTTCTGAGTATATTGTATTGTTTTCTGTTCACATTGTTTTATATACATTATTTTATTTCCACGATGTGGTGTGTGTCCATTGAGCTGAGGGTCGAAATTGTAAATATTGGTAGGGTTTATTTATTCGAATGATATGGAAATAATACGATTCAAAATATAAGTAAGAGCGTATGATCTGTAGAACTGTTTTTCTTCTACAATCATAGAGTATATCGAACTGATGAAATAAAAAATGGAATTAATCATAGAGTATTTAGCACAGAAGTATACTTTTGGGTATTAAAATCAAAATTTCCTTGTAGATATACATACCTAATGATAATAATAAATATACATATGGATGTTGTTTGATAGTCCTCAATATTTTTTTATATTTTGATAGTTCTGTATTTGAAACACGAGAAAATAGGCCAATATCTCATTTATCATTTACATATGAAATGAAATATGTATGTACACGATACTTTAAGATAAAGTAACATGACGGATGCATTTAGTTCCCCAGAAAATGAAAGTATAAAATTAGTGGTAGCGTCAAAATATATTTTTCATGTTTATAAAAAATCTTTCTTTATTAAGTTTCTTACCAAGCCATTGAGAACAGTATTATTTAGAGAAACTAGAACTTTGGTTTAAAACGTAGTATAAATCTTCAATTACCAGAAACAAAACAGCCACTGAGAAAAACGTTATTTACCAATAGTTTGTAGCAACATTGTCAAGTACCATGCGATCGGTGTTTATCAATGTTGGTACCGTTGTATTATCATAGATATTATGATGGGAATAGAAACACCAACATAGTAAACTAGGTACATAATAAAAGTATATAAATGTTTATCGGTCACTCGGGCTCGGCGAGAGTGGAAATTATGGAATAAGTAATATATTTTTGTTGTTATCTGTTCTGTCTTTATCGATTGTTTTCTTTATCATATTATTGCATCTATCTCTGTCCCGTTCTCACCGAGTCAAGAGACCAAGAAAAGAAGTAGTGGCCCTGGTATGTTACGAAAGGTGCTCCCCGTTTACAACCCATATTTACGCATCGAGTAGGGCAAGGCGCACCGTTCGTATCGGATCACGGCCACGAGCAAACAGTTAAGACGCATAAATTAGTGCAGGAACCATATTTAATAAATAGTTTTTAAGGCGAGTCCTTAGTGGTTCATGAATTTGTGTGTCTTCTCTGCCCCAACTATTTTACATACCGATGTTAGTTACTATATATTTAGAGGGTAATAATATTAAAGTATGTATTTGATTACGTAACCGTCGGAGCGTTATGTTCTGTTTTCTTTTCTCTAGTTTTGTTTTGACCGTAGAAAAGACTGAACCCAATGAAATGATTCACAACTTGTAAGTATACTCACAAAGATTGGCAAACGTTAGGTCGTGTTTATTTATGTTAAAATGTTCAGAGCGGTTGTGGTGTCGGACCAACCAGTTCACCTGACTCATAACTTCGGTTAAAGAAATCGTACATATCCTTATCCCGAGTGTAATGTATATTGCGTCGGAAGGCGGCTAGCTAGTCCGGGCCGAGGCGCGCGGGTGGCGCAGTAATCATACGTCTAAGCTACATACATATTTAGTTCTATCTTATCGTTAGATTTACGCATACTTCCGCTTTGCCAACATATTGCGTTGCTTACATCATAATCATACGAGAGTACAGCCTAAGGATTTTAACTTTTTTTTATATACTGAGAGCTATTTCTAAGTCGCTGATTTTTACAATTTGTAGCTATACACATATTATTATAACGTTACTAACAAATTATGGCTCTGAGCCAGTCTCGACGTGTTTTGGAGTATTTTACATACTTTTAATTCCTATTTAATTAAAAGTCGACGAGCAAAAATCATGGCATGATTCTTTTGAACCGCGGTCATTTAGTTATAGCTCTACAGAGTTTATTATTGACCAATATTTTTAAATACAACTGTTTTTCTTTTATTGTTAAAATTTTTAGGCTAGTTTATATTTTATCGAATAAGTTAGATTTGTTAACTGTGGTGTATTACATTGCACGTGAATATAATGTCGCCTTTACAGCCTGCTTTACGTCGGAGAGTTTCCTTTAGTGTGAATAGATTGTGATAAATTATTATTATTACTATTAGTTTTATGTTACGCGGCTGACAACACTTACGCACCAGCTAGTGATAGATTAAGCGATGATCTAATCAGATAAGTGACATTGCATCAGTCCTGTATTACGTTACATTATTATCCTAACGCATGTATACGTTTATTTCGGTTGATTGAAAATGGTTATATTTGTATAATTTGTTGAGACTGACCACAACGCTACAAGTAGGTATAAACCGCTCTAGGTGTCATCATCACCTTAAACTGAATCTTTCTATGATATTCTTCGATACTGTTTATCGGTGATTCCTACTCGAGTATGCGACTTGTAACTTAGTAAAGAGGCTGTAAGGGAATTATGTAGTCAGCATTATGTATATGCTTTAATGTGATTTTTTAAATGTACTCTTTATTATAATAGTATCATCTATCAATATACCTAATTAGCGAACTAACAAAGCGATTTTTAAATTTTTTATGTTCATAGTGATTTATATTGAGATCAAAATAAATACAGAGTTTATTTAATTTTATGGAAAGTATACATTGTAAAATTATTAGTGCCCTTTTTGGAAGGGCTCTATTAAAAAGAAAATTATATGAATGCAAAATAACAAGTCACGATTCTTTTAGAGGTCGCCATGTAGTGGAGAAAAATAAACGTGCCATGATATTTGTGGCTTAACTTCTTGTTTGATTTTTACCTGTTATATATTTATATAAGCAATTCAGCGGGATAAGGTGGTCTTTTGAGTCCGAGTGACTGTTGCATGATGCATCAGTGACCCTAATACATATGACAAGGCATCTGTGTGTGCTCGAAAGACGTTCACTACATTTATAACTGACGCCACGGACTCTATTCGAAAGGCCACCTAAGGGCCGGCGTACATATGGCGGAGCGCAGTGCAGAGCATGCCCGCGAAGTTTTCTAATCGCATGACGCATTACGCGATTTTCTACCAGAAGATGCGCAAGCACGCGCGGGACTGCGTGCGGATGCACAATTGATTATAGATATTATTTCAATTAGGATAATGTTGATAATATTTTGACTGAAAAATGTTCTGCGCTGCGCTCCGCCATGTTTGCCGGCTCTTAAGGTGCATGAGACGGGTCTGCCCGCGAAATTCAAATTAATTTCGCAATTTGTAAACTAAAATACAAAGGCTTATGGCATTCTAATTGCGCCAATGGCTGTATCATCTCCACATGTTTATATAAAAATCTTTACTTGATCTTTACTTTTTTTTCAGTTTAAGAAATTGTACCATAAGCCTACTTTGTCGCATTAGTTTACAAATTGTGAATTTCGCGGGCAGATCCGTCTCATGCACCTTACTGTAGTAGGTATGCTAGGAACGTTATTTGAGGGTAGCGCTAACACCCGCTCCTTGATTGCGGAGAAACTGCAAATTGTTTTGATTGGCTGAATTTATAGTAGGTATCCTTGCAACAATGCATTGTATCCAATAGTGAGCGAGCATCAACCAATCAGGTGATTGCGATCGTTAGTGAGCGAGCATCAACCAATCAGGTGATTGCGATCGTGACATTGTAGCTGTCAAACTACCGCAATCGAGCCGCGGCGTCAATGATACTGCGCTCGAATGACGTGCCCTACATCACTCGATTCTGTAAAACCTGCATCGATCATTATTACAATCGCAATTGTTATTGGCTAAATTCTTGTTGCAACAATGTAAAGTAGCCAATAGTGAGCGAGCATCAACCGCCGTCACTATCCGCAATCGAACTGCAGTATGCTCTGCCACGGCGCCACTGATGCATCATGCGACAGGCAGTTGACGATTCGAAAATCCACCTTTATGTATGTTTCCAGTTATTCGTTTCCGCATTTTAGCTTCTCATTCGATTTTGATAAAATATGTTGACATAGATAGTAATCATTGGTCCATGTATGTTGACCGCTTCAGCGATCTGCGTGTAGTTATAAATAGAAATCCAATATGGCGGATATGACAAAATACACCGAGAAAAAGATTGATCCTACGAAAATACTGGTAAAATAAAATATTTGTAATTCATTATAAAGTTATTTATTACTAATTGTAGGTACTGAACATTAATATAATTAATATTCTATTCTTAATTAAAAAGCTACAATCTGCTATAAGCAGAAAAAACTTGCAATCCCTGAGAAACGGCGGTACATATTGTGCAATATCTCGGGCGCGCTCGAAGGAATCCTTAACAGTCAACGACAATTTCTTCTTTAACCACGTTAGCGTCCCCCGCCGGTGCCAGAGTATTGTCTATGATAGGCGCTGGACTTTTGTAGTACTTGTTACTCGCGTGGTGCTCCTTCAAATACTCTCCGCCCATTTCGTAATATTCTTCTTTGGAAATGCACCAGTTCTCGAATTCGTTACTGCCAGCGAAATCTCTGGCGCCGTACCACGCGTCGAGGCTGGGGTTTTTGGCCATCACCACTTTGTGTGTTGATTGGAACGGTCGCATTTCGAGCAGCTCCTTTTCTAATCTTTCTTTCAGACCTGTGGAAACAATTTATTCATATCAGTTCCGACTCTACGACGACTTTTGACAATACATTATAACTGTGGCTAATTCTGTCGTACACAATCGCTTGAACTAAAATGACGACTAAATGTATCACTATACCTTTCATAATGCTCCCCGCGGAAAAGGATGGCACTAGATTTAGACCTGTCAACTCAGTTTAAGAGATTGTGTACAACAGTATTAGCCACATCGTGTGTTGATAATTAATTACAAATTATTATTATCTGTCACTTATTTGCTCAAAGTGGGTGCCACTGTACGCTTTTTGATTTTCAATTGTTAATTTAACAACTTAAAACAAGCTATGAAAGTTTCAAACGCGCCCGGTCTGAGGTCCCTCACCAGTCACATCGGGACCCGTCAAGGTCCGCGCGGAAGACTCAAGTGTGACCGGTCTGAGGAGCCCATAACAAACTCAGCCGAAAATTCAATTTATTATCACCATCGCAATGAGACTATCACATAGATTACAGCATTAACAGGATTGTTTTATGCACAATTTTCCAGGAACATAGGTTCAACATCTCGATGTTTGATTGTTTAATTTTTTTAATTAACTATGTGTAAATCTCAAATCTCTTTACAATTGTGGTAAATTTACGTTCAGTTAACTTGAAAGGTTAACTGAGCTCTGAATCGAAAGTTTGCAGTGTTAACTGGCGAACAGATTTGCGGTACCTACTTAATTAATACTGCAGACTTACTCAAACCTACCTGGAAACTGCGAACAGCCGCCGGTAAGGAACACGTTATTTGCGAGCAATAGTTGGTCTTCGGGAGTGAAATGTTTGAATACATATTCCATAGTTTCTGCTAAACCTGCCTCTAAGTTGCCCATCATTGAAGGTTGGAATATTAATTCTGGAGCTCTGAAATTATTAAGTGTTCAAATCAAAACTTTGCATCCTTTAATAATAGAAAATCAAACTGGAACTTAATTGCATGTAATTATTACTAATTAGCATAGATACCATTAAGCTGTGCTACTTATAATTTCCCACTCGTTAAACATTTTCTCTCGATACGAAAAGTCTAAAGGGTGGAATTTGAAAGTTATTATTTTTTTTCACTATGTAGTAATAAATTATGTGAAATCTGCGCACGGAATTTTGCTACAATTTTTTCAAAATGTCTTGAAGGGTAAATTTTGGTATAACGGGGTTGTAATCAACGACTACACAAAAAATGGCGAGCATTTCCAGACTGGAAACACGCTGTTAGGAGTCCGCCTCCGAGTCCGAGTCCGCCTCGCGGCTGATACTGGTAGCACAGACCTGTACGGCTCAATGGCGAGATGCAGCTGGTGCTGGTGGTGGCTGGGCGGCGCGGGCTCGTGCTCGCGCAGCGCCTCCTCCAGCTCCACCAGCCGCTCGCCGTCCGCCTCCGAGTCCGAGTCCGCCTCGCGGCTGATACTGCATGTGCCACAATGAACAAGTTTGAATTTTTTTTAATGAATTAATCAAAAAAAAAAATTCAAATATCTCAAACAATGAAAACGTAATGGAACTTTAAAGTTGCGTTTGCAAGAATATTTTCGTTTCATGCGGCGCTCCAGTGTGTGACGTCACTATCAACGCGGCTTTACTATGGTGAAATTAAAAATGACACCAATAAATAAAAAGCAAGCAGTTGTATGTAAAATAACTAGGAACAGCGCGAGAGTTTACGTGTGATATCGAAACTATTGAGCGATTGAGTGATTTGTGTTGCGACTATGTCGGCTCACCTTTTATACACGTCCCAGTCGGAGTCCCGGTAGCCGAAGTCGTCGCCGGCGGCAGCAAGGCGCGAGATGGCACGCATGCGCTCGGCTGCGGCGGCCGTGCGGCGCTTCACCATGGCCGCGCGCCGCGCGCGCCGCGCCTCGCGCCGCACCGACACCTCACGGTACTGCACACCGAGATATAGTACAAAATAGAATCTTCCAGTCATAAAGAACAATTTGAAACCGGTCAAGTGCGAGTCAGATTCGCCCACTAAGAATTTCGTAGTCTTGGAGGATATACTTAGATCATTATTTGGCCAAATTAAGCTACGAGTATTATTCGGGCCGCAAAATTTGAAAAAAAGTGTGTGTGTTAGTGTGTCTGTATTTTCTTTAGTTTGCTAGAAGATAATCAAATCGCAGAAATGTAAAGATGATATACACACCTTAGCGCGCGTGTCGTCGAGCCACGTCTGGAAAGCCTCGGGGTCGGCCGGCGGCTGCATGCGGCCGGTGGGGCGCGGCTCTGCCGGCTCCTCCGCGTTGGCCGCCGTCGCGATGCGTTGCTTGTTCTTCTCTATACGCATGTTTAGATTCGCTATTTGCCTCTAAAATTATAATAATTCAACAATCTTTAACATTGTTATTAATATTAAATGAATGATTTAAAATAAAACTTTGGATATACTTTACTTTTGATTTTATTTTTTTACTTCAGATATAAATAAATGATTACCTACCTGTAAATCACCATAGTTCTTTATTTCAAAACTTTTGATTGCTTCATCAAATTCTTCTGTATCCCCTTCCTCGATTAAATCCTGCATAATAATAAAATGAACATGAAGAAAAAAATAGTTATTATATTAAAGTAAATTTCTTTATTTATTCATGTTCCAATAATTTGAAACTAAAACATACAACAAACTAATTCTGAGTAGTTTTTTTTTTTTTAATTTATAGACTATCGCTTGGCTGCAATCAGCTATGCTTGCCTAGAAGATGCCTATTGAAGGTACCTGTCTTAAAAGGTGAAGATAAACTGAATAATATACCTGCAGTGCTAGTAGTTGATTCAATTGTTCTTCGTCCTCTGCAAGTCTTTCTTCGCGCTTCCTGGCATTTATTTCTAGAAGACGTCGCGCCATTTCCTTCTTACGTTCTTTTTGTTGCTCAGCTATATTAAGATAAAAAAAAAACATCTATAATAGATAATAGATATCTAATAACATTAATAAAAAGGAAAAGAATCATTTATTTGTAATCGATAAACTCGGAAACTACTGAACCAATGTTAATAATTCTTGCACCATTGAATATTTCTTCTGAATAATATGATTTCATATGTACCGCGGATGACGTCGCGGGCTAAAGGTAGTTTATTATAATAATTTATTAATACAATATAATGTGGCCAATTTTGTTGTACACTCTCTAAAATAAAATAAATTACAGCTCTGAATGTATTGCCATCAATCAATTGTCATCAATCTAGTAAATTAGAGAAAGTCAAACTAAAAGTCTTCTGTATGCCCAAAGACTTACCTGTCAAACCAGAAGAGCTGGTGGGTTGCACAAAGGGCAGCTGAAGTCTTTTCACATTAGCCTCATAGTAGTCAGGGTTCGCCCACCTCCTGATCTCCTCCTGGTAGTCCAAAGCTATAGTGCTGTGCTCATGCAGGATCTCCTCTATCCTGGACATGGTGATCGCGTTCACGTGCACAGGGTACTTTAGTTGCAGTAGCTTATGCATGTAGCAGATTATTTCACTGCCCCCTGTGAAGTACCATTTTAGGAATTTAATTGTATGCTGTGTTTACCAATAATTAGCTTAACATTTTACTTAAATATTGTAGAGTTGAGTTATTATTAACAGACCAAACATGTAACAAGCTGTTGGTAAACCTCATAAAGAAAATAAAAAAAGGAAAGAATGATGGTCAAAATGGATGTAAGTTTCTGACTTATCATGCAAAATGTCAGAAAAAAAACCATTCCACTCCCCCACTCCTTTATCTTCAAAGTTAACCAGTCGAAAAATCTGAGAAAGTTCTGGTCAATCGATGATTATGTATATTTTACAGAAACAATAAAACCAATGCTTTAACTGACATAGTTTTTTTTATATCAACAATAAACCTCTACAAACAAAGTGAGTTTGGCAGTATGTTAACAAAAGTGATTTTTACCGTTTTATTTCTACGTTGGAACAGTTGGTATGCGAGTCTGACTTGCACTGGGCCGGTTTTTTTTTTTAAATTCATCAATAAATGACTGGGAAATCAATTATGTAAGTTTAAGTATTTTAATGTATTTTGCCTAGCTGAGATTGTGGCATCACAAATAATTCAATGACTCAATAGTTTTTAAGTTGCACATGAGCTCTCACGTTCTTCCTAACTTCCTAGTTATTTTACAAACAACTGCTTATTTTTGGGGTTCTATACCTCAAAAAGAAAAAAAGGAACCATTACAGGTCACTTTATTATGCGTCAAGATTCTTGTTCTCAGGAATGCGTGGAGATATTAAGATGAAATTAAAATACTCAGGTCTACAACCCGTAGAAGCTGTGAAAAACTTACCTAAATTAATTCTCCTAGCATGCTCGGCAACAACTTTGCCTCTTATAACAGGGATGATGTGTATAGTGTGGTATCCGCAGTTTACAATCAGTGCAGTGTCCCCAATGTCATTCTTATACAAACTGAACAATGAGTCTACTCCATAGCTCACTGCTGGCACGCCATAGGCCTCGAAAAGCAGTTCTGACATTACTGAAACAAAAGTTATCCTAATTATACATTTATCTTTCAAAATTAAACAGTTTAAAAATACAAGGGGTTATTCAAATGGGCAGATCAACAAATTACTGAGAGGTCAGCAATGCATTAGCTGTTCCTCTGGTGCTGGAAATGTTCATGAGCGGCGGTAATCACTAAACATCGGGTCACCCGCCTTTTTGTTTGTTCGCTATTTTTATTTCAAAAAATACATCAAATCAATAATTGAAATATCCATATCCATACTAATCCCTTTGACTGTCTATTATCGATTACCATTGATTATGGCTAATTCTTTTGCACACAAGTACTAAATTAAATTTAGTTCTATTTTTATATTTTACCATGGAAAACCAGTTTTCGTGGGGTTTTTTTATAAATTTATACACATGTGTATGAAATTGTGGGCATTGTTTGGTAAATTCATAATACTATAGGAAATTAACAGTCCTATGAATAGTACAATTTTACATACATTGCCTGCTATAATTTGGTGTGACAAAAGCTTCCGTCATGACAATGGGGTGTGGTACACTGCCTTCATTATCAATACCCAAATGTGAGAATATGTAGTCACAAACCAGCTCCTGCACTTCAAAATGTGTCACTACATTCTTGTCAAACTGAGTTTTTAGTTGAAATCTGGAATTTCAGAAAATTCAAACAACTTATTCAGTATACTGAATTCTGCATTCAAAATATGATGAAAGCAGTACCACAATATTAATTGCCCATCAAGTGGTCATATCAGTTAGTATATCTAATTTTATTTTCTCTCTCACTGACTGACTTATCAACACCAAGCCTAAACTGTTGGAGTCAGAAAGCTGAAATTTTGCACAGGGGATCCCTTTATAACATTGACAAGTAATAAAGCCAGATTTATGGAAACTTCCACAGGGTAGGAAATAAGTATTTATATTTTCGCTGAGCGAAGCTGTGGGCGGTCACTAGAACACAATAAATGTATGAATATTAGTAACTATTAAAATATATAAAAAGTAATTTATAATTATGTGTAATTCTTGATTGATAGAAAAGCTGCATATTAGCTGTTGTTATTATTATTGTGTTGTTGTTGTTATTCTCAAAGTTTTAGTCTACGTGCTTCGTTACAAAGTAATCTAACTACCTATTTTCAAATGTTTTTAAGGCTATTTTGCTGAATTAATACTGATGAAATTTAGCACCAGGGTAGCTTGCATTTTGGCCATAACGACTCTTCAGTTGTTTGTTTTTTACCTGACCGCTTCGATATTAATTATATCGTTTCCTATTTGTATGGGCGGGGTTACAGGGGGTTCCGCATCCTTTTTACACCGATCCTTTCGAGGCCGTGCGATTAAATTTTTGAATGTCAAATATGGTTCATCATGTATTGACCAGCCTACTCTGCATTGATAAGATCCTGAAACATATTGCAGAGGATAAAATATTATTATAACTTACTTGAATTCAATGTTGAATTAAATTTTATATTCAAAATACAAACCATTGTCAATAACTAATGGGATATGGCCAAATTTTAAGGTTGGTGCGTATTCGTGCACTATGTCTGGTACAGTTTTGTAATCTTTTAATACTAATACATCTTCCATTTTATTTTTTATCTTATTTACTTTAGTGCATGTAAAATTCAAAAAAACAAACAGCTGTTTTTTTGTTTGTGTATTCTAATTTTTCTCACCTGGCTTTAGGGCTCTGGGTTCTAGCCTTTTGTTAATGAGTGAACTATTATGGTACAGCCGGAAGCTAACGGCAAAATATTGTAACTAGAAAGTAAACACCACAAAGTATTTTTTATAGTACAGTTATCAGACAAGCCATAGTCTGTGATATTGCGCTCTCAAGAGTTGGCCAGCGCGGCGTAGGTACACAAAGATCCGCGGCACACGCTTGTGGTTTGTCGCACCCACCATAATAGTTCACTCATTAACAAAAGGCAAGAAGCCAGAGCAAAGCCAGTTAAGAAAAATTTGTTTTTTTTTTTTAAATTTTAGGTACGGCCCTGGATATAACTTTTTATTTTATTTTTATTAACTGGTTTTACGGCTCTGGGATATTACCATAGAGATATTATAAGACACTAACCACAGAATAATAGGATTTTTTACTGGTTTTACGGCTCTGGCTTCTAGTCGTTTTACGTTTAGACTTTAGAGCCTGGATTAATAAAATATGTTGATTCCGTATATCGATGGCTGATGGCGACTTTTGAAGTATTTTTATAATTTGGCTAACCACAAAGCACTGGCAAACCGCGATATAATATATTACTTTTATGTGAAACACTAAATAGAAAAAGAAATTTATTTTAAAAATGTTAAAACAATGCATTATTATTACATTAAGCTAAACAAACTGGCAAGTTCCTCATTTTTTTAGGGTTACCTATTATATTAGTTTACAAACTACTTTATGAATCCTTGCTTTCAGTACCCATAATTATTGTTTAAATACAGTATAATATCATACATAATCTTACGCAAATTTTATACCTAGTTTTTGAAATAGACCCTGCCACCAAAAATGGTTTCATGTCTAAAACTGAGAACTTTAGAGATCCCCCTCCATTTTATTTTTTAAGATTTTTCTGGGTCCTTTTTGGTGTATGGGAGCCCCCTGAACAATAATCTGATTGAATTCCTAATTCAATATTTGATTTTTGGTCAACATTTCACACCAAATACCATTTTGTCTACAAGTAAGGACTTGTGGGCTGTGACTCACAGACAGACAGATTGACAGACAGCGGAGTGACATTAATAGGCCTCTGTTAGTCTTCTTTTTTAGAGTTCCATACCTTGGGGTATGGAACTCTTAAAAGAGTACTTATTCAGACAGACTTGTTTGCTGAATTTAGAGCATTCTATATTTTACATTTTGCTGGCTGCGAAGTTAGCACACTAAGTTGAAGGTGTGAAAGAACATGCTTTATCTACGAAGTACCATGGATCATGAATTTTATTTTATTCAGATAAAAGTTAGCCCTTGACTGCAATCTCACCTGGTGGTAAGTGATGATGCACTCAAAGATGGAACCAAGCTAAACTTGAAGGGCAGTTTTTATTAAACCAATACCCCTTTGGTTTCCAAACAGCATTGTACTAGAATGTTAAATCACTAGGCGTCACGGCTTTACTGGCTGAAGTCTCCCACCAGACCAGATCAGAGATTTAGAAATCCATTCATTTCCATTTGACTATCATGATTTCCAATTTATTATAATCTGAAAGCTGTTAAACTGTTTCAGGGTGCTTCTTCATGAGGTGATATTTCAAACTGCTTTGCTGAATAAATGCTTCCTGGCAAATGTGACAAATGTGGCGGCGTATGTTATTATGTATCAACATATGTGTTTTCAAACCACTTCTCCATTTAAAAGCCTTATCACAAAGCTCACACTTATATGCTTTTTCATCTCTGTGCTTGATGAGATGGTGATTGTATTTACCGCGTGATTTAAACTTCAAATTGCAAGGTTCGCAATGATATTCAGCTTCACCCATGTGGTAGAATTTTTGGTGTTGCAGAACTTGGAATGGGTAGGCGAACTTTTTACCGCAAGCACCGCAAGATGGTGCTGGTAAGCCGTGCTCTTCCATGTGAAAAGCTCGCATGTATCCGGGCACTTTGACACTGCAAAGATGGCAGCTTCGCAATTTTGGACGTTGTCTAAGGTGCACATGTTTGTAGTGCTGGGAAAAATTGTTACGTTTTCTATAGACATTCTGACAAATATTGCAGGTGTACAGTGGTGTGCCATCCTTGTCTAAGGTCAGTGTGAAGGTAGACGCTGTATTAGACTCTGTATCCTTCCCACTTTTCTTATGAAGTATTCTTTTTTTGGATGTTCTTGGTAAACTTTTTTTTGCAATTGTTTTGAGTGGCACATCGTCCATGCTGATGCTTTCCGTTAGTTCGCCTTTGCCTTGAAAATCTTCGAAATCTGACACTAATTCTTCTTTTGGCTCTAAGTTAATATAAATACCGTTGTCATCCGTATCCGAGTATTCTTCTCTGATTTCGGGTTCAACCTTGTCCACACTAGTTTCCATCAGCTTCAACTGGAACTCCTCTTGGCAATGCAGTACCTGGTGTTTAAAGGCCCTCGCGTCCTGCAGTCTGGCAATGCACACATCACATATGCCATTGTCACTTTCTGCCCCCTCTAGTGATAAGTTGATTCCAAAACATTCCTCCAACATTTCTACATACATTACGTTTTCGCAGTCTTTCCCGAGTCTTACGTAAAGCGACTGTAAGTCTTTATCTGGCGGCTGCGATAGGCAGCACCGGCATAAAGCACTAGAACTCATAAGTTTAATTTGGTATTTTTAAAGTGATATAAAAGGAATTTCAGGAAAAGTTGATGAATAAATGATTAAAATTATTGACATCTTTATTCTTGGCCAACTGAGAGCAAACACCACAATCCACGTCACGTAGTGATTACATACTCTTTGATCCACATTATTGTTACAGTAGTCACGGGTAACTTTGTAACTTTAGAAACAGTGCCTAACATTGTTATGTCATCTCAATAAAAATAACCAACTTCCATCCAACTTTATACTATTCATAATAATTGAAACTCATTCTTAATCATACGGTACCTATATCCACCGTTATATATTTATCTAAAAGAGTGATTTTCTCATGATTTCCTTTTCGTATTATTTTTGTGTACTTTGAAGAACGGTTTAAAAAAGCCATCAAAAAGCGTCTATTTTGCTTTAGAAATAAACACCCAAAAATTTAAAATTTAAAAGTTATAATATTTGATTTAAAAAAATTAAGAAGGAATAAAACAAACCAGGAAGGAAGGAAATATACTATTTAATAATAATTAATTTTTCTACTATTGTTTAGGTGTAGGTATTTTAATATTGTTTTTTTATTTCTATCTTCATTTGTTTACTTTGTTAATTTCTGTACTTTGTTTTTCAAGAAGCGTATAAAACGTGTTGAACTTTACTATGCTATTACGGTTCGTGAGATACAGCCCACTGACAGACGTATGGGCGGATAGCGGAGTCTTCCCAGGATCCCGTTGAAACCCTTTGGGTAAAGAGCCTTAACTAGATTAGAAAAAGAAAGTCCAAATATAATTAATTACTTGATGTTTATTCACTGATGTGCGCCAGTAGTACATTTACACATTTCAAAGCTATTAATAATTTCTACATTTCAAAATATAACATAGAATATATAATATTATGATTATATTTAATTTACGCAACAATAATAAATTTTATAGGAATGTGATTGCAAATATATAAACGCTGGCAACTCGGAAACAGATTCCATCATATTAAAAAATATTTATTTGGGCCATTGCATTTACATTAAATAAAATAAATACTGAATGCAGTTTCTAGTATCTGCCAGCATGAATATTATTTTTATGTATTCTATTTACAATAATGTAATACTTAAAGGTCGTATGGCATATGGATATCTCTACTTGATTGCAATTTTAAAAATTTTGACAACAACAATAACAATTCTATTTATATAAACCATTCTTAAGCTTTAGCGCCAACGGCGGTGCCACCTTGTTTGTCAATTTCTTTCTCCAATTGCTTGCCAAGGTATTCCCTATGAAAAAGAAAGAAAATTAATATCTGAAAAGATAAGTCAAAATATTATGATCACCAGTATCACAACTACCATGGTATGTATATAGAGAACTTGTAAAAGTCTAATTGAATAAAAATATTTTGAATTTTGAATTTTAGAGGTATTTCATAGTACCAATAATCATATTAAGTCCAATATAGTTAACATTCATTATTAACAATAACATCGTAATATAAAACACTATACCCAATAACCGCTGTTCTGTTTGAAAGTCATATAATTACATAAATAATATTAGCGGGAAATATCACGCCATGCCTTTACCACACTTGTGTGATAAATAAGTATAACCGCAAAGTCTCAGTAAGTAATATTTTTATCGCACATGTGCAGTAAGTCTAAAGTTTTGACAGCAATGTTATGTAATAAGAACTTAATCAAATAAATTATTATTGAATAAACATTAAAAATATTTCTTTGGCTTAAAAATTCTATTAAAAATATGTAATCTTTGTGTTAACACTTCACGGCAAATCCGATCAACGGAGTTGGACGAAATTTAGTACACAGCTTGCATTTCAGAGAAAGGTACTTTTATTACGGAAGAGTTTCCACGGGTTTTTAAAGCAGACCAGTTCAACTGATTTTGACAAAATAAGGTACGTCCATCCTGGAGACAGCCATGGACTACTTTTATCCTGGAAAATCAAAGAGTTTCCATGAGTTTTTGAAAACCTAAATCACGCGAAGTTGCGAGCATCAGCTAGTCGAACACAATAGAAGAAGTGTTACCAATTGTGGACCATGAGCTTCTGAACAGCGAGTAGGGCCTCGTAGCGCACGTTGGGGTCTTCGTGACTGAGCAGGTACATGACTCGCTGTTTACCGCCCAGCTGCTCTATTATGCTGACAAATTAAAACAATAGTTTATTTGTGCTGCAAGTGCACCACCAGGTGAGATTGCAGTCAAGGGCTAACGTATCTGAATAAATAAAAAGTGCGGCAAGATGAAAGTATTGCAGTCGAGGCGCAAATTGTCATACTGTGCCGAAGCCGAGGGTAATAAATAACGCCGAGCGACTATAAAAGCTACAAATGAAATACTGTGGATATCTTTTGGTAGACGAAAACGACGAGTCAGTTATACTTGATTAGTCGTTCGTCGACATTCTTTAGTCCTCGCGGCTTTTCTTCAGCAGGTGCACGAGCATTGCGAGATGAGTTGGCCGAGCTCGTTGAGCCGCGCCCAAAACTGGATGGATGTGAGATGGTACATACTATTTGCCCCGATACCGGGCACGCCCACGTCGTAGCACGCCACGGCCAGTATGCCAGAATCACGGCCCTTCTCTAATAGGTGCGCGAGCGTTCGCAGTAACACTTGGCCGCCTATGTTGAATCGCACTGTTCTCGCGCCAGAGCTTGGCAGATGTGAGATGGTACGTACTGTTTGCCGCGGGGGTAGTGCCGCACGTACTCGCCCACGTCATAGCACGCCACGGCCAGTACGACAGGATCACGGCTCTTCTCTAGCAGGTGTACGAGCGTCCGCAATAACTCTTGGCCACGCTCGTTGAGGCGCGCTGCGTTCTCGCGCCAGAACTTGGCAGACTTGTGTACAGGGGACCACTCCAAACTGTCAAAATAAGAATACAAATTATTGAGCTTCGGGAGGCTTAATCAATATAAGTTTTTTGAAGGTATACATTGTTTCTGAACCGTAGAATTCTGGGCTTCATCCGCGAGAACCATATATCTACTGGGAGGAAGTGGGTTGGGGAAGTCCTGCTCACCAACAACGTAGGAACGTGACTTGGGTTCAACAGAGTAGTGCCAGTTTATACTTATAAGTAAAATCTAGCTATAAAATACATACCGGCCACTTTTAACTTCAGTAGCATACTGGTCGAACGAGCTGAGGTCCTGCACGGAGGCTTGCAGGCGCTCGTTCAGGAAGTCGACATCATTCATTATGTCTTCATCGTCTGAACGCTTCTGTTCGAGGATCGATAGCTGCTTCAGCACTTTGCATTGCACCATGGCGATGCAGTGCTCTTTTGCTACCTATATAAAGTGAAGCAAATATTAAACAAGACCCCAAATTCCATACAAAAGCTGAATATTCATGCCCGTAAAGGACCAGTACCTACATATTTATTTTAAAGGAGTAGCACTTGGCTGCAATCAGACCTACTAACAAGTGATGATGCAGCCTAAGATGGAGCGTGCTTGCCTAGAAAATGCCTATTCATTATTGATTTGATGGTACCTATATTAAATGTGGAGGAGAAAACTGATTTCAGAAGAGCGTTACATATTCGAGCTGCTTGAATTAGAAACGAGGAGCCAAATCACTTCTTACGTGTCTGTGGAATTTCAACTACGTTCGTTGCAGGCCTTGACGATACTTTGCGACTTTGCAGTACAATAGTAAATATTATAAATGCGGTAGTGATAGTAGTATTTGTTCTTTTACCTGTTGGTCTTCGGGCTTCTCAATGAGGTTGCGGAACACAGCCAGTACGATACGAGTGACCTTCTCCTTGACTGAGTCGCTGAGGATGTCCGCCAGGATCGGGATAGCGTTGAATTTATTCATCTTCTCTGCCAGCAACGGGTTGAACGTCAGCACCCATAGGCAGAATACCAACTGGTACTGGACCTAGAATTGTGAATTTAAAACTTGAGCTGTCTACATTATTATCTTCTATACCGGTAATAGCCCAGTTAAGACGTCGGCTCCTTCCTTTTCTTAGGGCGTTACTGATAACTTTTAATCTAAGTTTGTAACTAAGCAATCCAAATTATTTAGTCTCAGCAATTTTATTATAAACTAGCCGATACCCAGCGTGTGATGATACTACGCAGTTTAGTACACCTGCACTAACTAAACCAGGGCGTTCAAGGCGGCAGGGGTGTGGGGAGCAAACCCTCATTGCGTGTCGCGCGCATCACCATTTCGGTTCAACGGGTGGACATAGAATACAGTATTATTTACTTAGTTGTCTTTACGTGTGTTTCATTAAGTGACAGTGAATTACCAGAACCAGGAGATACAGTCTACCTCACACACAAGATGCATCATCATCATACGCTAAAAAAGTTTAGTGGTCAAAACCATCTTCGCATTATTGCCATTTTAATGAAACCGGTTTGGGGCACATCGTTTAAATGTTTTCAAGGTCTATAACGGACACAGGTATTATAGAAACATTTGTGTGTTTTATTTTTACTATATAAATTATTTTAGTATTATAATTATTCAGTATTATACCTGGAAATTGACCCTCGAAGCCAGGATGGACAGCAGGGTGGAAATGCCGTCGACGGACAGAAATGCGAAGCGGTACTCGTCTACACGCAGCATCATTTGTAGGCAGCGAGCCACCGACTGGATATAGTCATTGTTCTGGCGAAAATGATATATGAACGGTTAGCAAGTTAAGGTCGAGATTTCGATGCTGTGGGCTTACAGAGGGTTCTGTAGGCGCACGTGGCCTACAGGGATGATGGTTTAACCCAGTTGTACAAAATCTCTAAACTAAATTAGCTGGTCTAAAGTACCATCCTTTTCACTAAGGGGCTAATTCTGTTGTACGTAATCTCTAAACTAAACTTAATTGACAGCCCTAAATCTAGTGCTATTCCTGTTCTGCAGGAAGCATTATAAAAGGCATAGCAATACATTATAGTTTAGTTTATGGATGTGCACAACCGAACTAGCCACAATGATGGCATTAATTTTAGACTTATCAATTTAATTTAGGATTGAAATAGGATCAAAGTAACACAATTATACATAACCATAATTAGAAAAAATATCCCCATATTTAATTAGATAATTTCACAGAACTTATTATTCCGGAAATTATTATTAAAGAAGTGAATGTCATATTTTATATTTAAATTAATTGTCTGGTGATTAATTTATTGCTGTTGATAAAAATAGAAACATTCCTAATCAAAGTTTATAATTTTCTTACACTAAAACAGAATAAATAGCATAATGCACAGAATTTACACTTCTAAATGTTTTGTTGGCATTTACAAGCAGCGCTCTATTAAAATTTTAACCATAGTAACAAAAGCTTGTTTAAGTCTGTGTATCGCAATTTGCAAAGCAATTTATTTTTCTTTCACTAGTCTTATGGATGTTAGGTGTTATTGTTAGTTCAAGCATGCAGAGTATTATTACAATCAGTATTAATGACAAAATTAAGAACCACTTATTTAAGGCTTCGAACAGCCAATGGTTTAGAGAATTGCGTGCCATATTCACTTTTAGAAGATATTATATCAGACCGTCACTTTCAACTACTTTTGTTTCGTGTAAGACTCTGAAATCTATGACTTTGCACAGAGTTAAGTTTCAGTTAAAAAACCGGTCAAGTGCGAGTCAGATTCGCGCACTCGGGCATTTTTTTCATTTTGCACGATAAATCAAAAACTATTATGCATAAAAATAATTGAAAATCTGTTTTAGAATGTACAGGTAAAACCCTTTCATATGATACCCCACTTGGTATTGTTATCTTACTTTGAAAGTTGAAACACATTTTAATTTTTTTTAAATGATGTATAACCACAAATTCGCGGCTCTTAGATTTATTCCTGTACTTGTGCTATAAGATCTACCTACCTGCCAAATTTCATGATTCTAGGTCAACGGGAAGTACCCTATAGGTTTTCTTACAGACACGACAGACAGACAGGTCCTTTTGAGGTACGGAACCCCTAAAAGAAGGGACTTATATTAGCGATATAACACTGTGTTCTTTTAACTGTGTCTTAAGTATGAGCAAAGTCAAAATGCGCTCTATAGATTTCAGCCTGAGATCCAAGCAGAGCTTACAGTGAATACAGGGCGCAGGACTCTGAGCCGTCAGCTATGGATCGATTCCTCCGTTTTCCTCGAACAACAAATATTAGATACACTTTCCACACGTGTTATTGAAGACATCCAACATTGAGGTCTTGTTTCAAAACAAAATACCTTGTAGACACCGGGCGGTAAGTCCTCATGGGCTTTAACAACATCGAAAGAGTCGTGAAGGGTGGAATATTTCTCTTGGCCGTTGTCAACTTTGTCCCCTCCCTTGTCTTTGTGATGCTTTGTGTGTTTATCGGAGAAATTTTGTTTCTCGTGCTCCAACATAACCTGCTCAGCATGCTCTAGTTCGGCAGACACTCTCTCCGCCTTGCCAGAAAACAAACCTTTCAGATATGGCAACCACCTCCACAGTGCCCCAACGATGCGTGACGCTCGAATGACGATGCTCAACATAGTGTTAGGTTTAAATGAGGGCTACCGCGCTGGACATGTCACCACTACACAGCGCTAGTATAGGTGACGTACAGAAATGTCTGTTATCAGGCAATATTCTAAAGTATGGACTGTACTGTACTAAGTACGATGACAGGTCATAGCTCATTAGACCCTCCCAGCACCACCTCGCCTCGAGTGGTTAGTATTCTTTGTATGTATGAAGTACAATGTGTACATACTCTCACTACATCAACTTCGTAGCGCTTCGCCCGCGGGCTGACGTGCGGACGGCCAGTGGACCACACGGTGATCACCTATTGCTCGCACGCTTGCCTTGCGTTGCCCACGTGCGGGTTCTAAATGGATCCCGCACTGTCTGCGAGTGGTTCGCACGCAAGGACGATGCTTCAGCGGCGCACCACACCTCCTCCTTTCATTCCTAGCCTTTCTTTCAAACGTGTCGGCCGCATCATTTTCAATATAAATTTGAATAAAAAAATATAAAAAAAATAAAGAAAAACTTATTAAATAATCGAAAAATGGACCACGCGATTTTCACTTGTTGACCACGCGAAGTTCACTCATTGACCACGCGAGATTCACTAGTGACTACGCGGCGCCCACCCGATCAGTTGACCCTGATGGATCAGTTGTCGACAACCAGTGGACGGAACGACGAGGTGGTGCAGGACGGGTGGCTCTAATGAGCTATGACCTGAATGCAAGAAAATGAGTGAGGAAATTAAGGGGACCCAACAAATCTTAACTCTTCAACTTCTCAACCAATTTCAATGAAATAAGTAAAATTATCCTTTTTCACTGTAATAAGAATGTGGCAGTCAATCGCATTATTGTTCCAAAGACAGCCAACTATTGTGCAAAATGAAAGAGAATACTCTTTCAGGAGAGGGAGAGAGAGAAAGAGGGGGGGGGGGGGGGAGTGAAGATAGAGAGTGGAGGAGAAGAAAAGGTAGAATGAGAGAGCACTACACCATTTGGGGTGCCCGGTAGCCCTCATTGTTTAGTTACATAATGACATGGTACACAGCTTGTTTGAAATGCCTTTATACTACTAAGTTTCGTCAATTAATACAAACTACAGTTTGATAAGCTCTCATACTATAAATACAATCATATAACTGTATCTTAGGTCAACAAGTATAAAATAATTATATATTTTCTTTATGTTACATGTTAACTTGCAAGATTTAAAGTTGTTACAATACATTTGCGTTTGTTATGCTTATATAATCTATAACCTCAACTGTCACACATAACATAGTCATTAGTCATGCACACATAATATGAAAATATTCTACTCTTTCAAAGAGAAACAACAAAGTTTGTATAATATAAGTATCTATCAATACATCAAAAGCGAAGTTCTGGGAACCACAATATATAATTGAACCACAAAAAAAAAATTGCATTAACTAGCATGAAAAAAGTGAATTATAATTGAGATTTAAGTAGATTTGATGGTCCGATGAAGCTCTCATTAATTGTATCAACTCATTATATTTGTAATACCTACCAGCGAAAATTCGTTTTTCTCGCTTTATCGCACAACCAACAAGTAATTTTTCACATAATATTGTAAAGATCTAAGATTTCTATATAAGTATAAGACAATGAGATTTTTAAGTCCTCATAGTTTGATGTAAATTCATAATATAATATCATAAGTCAATGTGCAATTTATGTATTAATTGGTGATGAGTTATAATATGTATAATTAATTGCAAATTATCTGTTCCTAAATATTACACTGATTGTAAACATTTATAGACTACAGGCCCATGTTTAAAAATGGGTGGGTCATATGAACCACCAGGTGACGTATACAGGACGATATAAGAGCATAAAATAATAAGTTTCAGCACTATGCCGTCACTTGTAAGCTGTCCAACAGAGTGCTGGTGAGAATTGAAAAGTGCAGGTAGAGTGAGTACATTTTGGTCATATATTTTTGTACGGCATTTTTACCATCGATAGATCCATGAAAAATAATAAGAAAGCGCGCAGTGCCGTAAAAAAATGGTGCGCCACAAAGTCAGTAAATGTTTTGATTTTCTGACAATTTCCGGGGTAAATTTGGTCATTTAATTCTGTACGGCACTAGTTTCATACTGTTTCAATACAGCCTCTAATCCATTATTCCGCAACGCCGTACAAAAATCATGCGACAAGGGGAAAAAATTGAGGGTAGCAACCCCCTCTCTTTCCGTGGTCCGGGGGGTGATTTGAGAAAGTACGGCTTTGGTTCCAAAACATTATCTAGCACTCAAAAGTACTATTAAAAATAATGCCGTAAAAAAATTAGTGTCCATTTGAATGTGTATCAATAATTATCTTAATTTCATGGTATACTTAATTTTTAAAGCTGTAAAATCATTTGACTCTGTACGGCAACTTTTTTTTTAACATGATAGTGTAAAATACTATTGTTATATAGTATTGCCGTTCAAAAGAAACTGTTCTAAAAAAAATTATAGATAAATACAAAAACTGAAATTTTTCAAATTATTGCAAAAGTTTAAATATTCATAGATTAATAAAATATAGCAATTTTCTACGCTTTTCCCTTGTTTTAAATAGTATTAAGATAAATAAATTAGGAAAAAATTATGCCGTACATTTTAATGCAGACCATATCTTTTAGGCTGATGAAAATGACGCTACCATTTTAAGGGTAGTACTTTATGGCCATCTGATACTGTACGGCATTAACATATTTTTGAAGAGAACAATTGATAATATGATAAAATCACTATGCCGTCTAACTGAAGTGAACGGGTGTGTATATAATATCCACATCCCCTACAAACCTTTGGACCAACGAAAATGTACGGCATGTAAAAAAATATTATCTATGCATAAAACACTTTCAAAATAAATTAATTTTATGTTGTTTCAAATCACCCCCCGGACCACGGAAAGAGAGGGGGTTGCTACCCTCAATTTTTCCCCCTTGTCGCATGATTTTTGTACGGCGTTGCGGAATAATGGATTAGAGGCTGTATTGAAACAGTATGAAACTAGTGCCGTACAGAATTAAATGACCAAATTTACCCCGGAAATTGTCAGAAAATCAAAACATTTACTGACTTTGTGGCGCACCATTTTTTTACGGCACTGCGCGCTTTCTTATTATTTTTCATGGATCTATCGATGGTAAAAATGCCGTACAAAAATATATGACCAAAATGTACTCACTCTACCTGCACTTTTCAATTCTCACCAGCACTCTGTTGGACAGCTTACAAGTGACGGCATAGTGCTGAAACTTATTATTTTATGCTCTTATATCGTCCTGTATACGTCACCTGGTGGTTCATATGACCCACCCATTTTTAAACATGGGCCTGTAGTCTATTATTGCATGCATCAATCTGTTAGTCTTAAGTGTTCATTTAAAACAAGTGCTTTATTAATATAATTTGATATAATATTTAATTGATTTTAAATACATAGTTGGAACAGGTTTACTTTAAGACTGACTTATATGGACCTGTGTAAACATTTGACAAACAGGGAGTGTCTTTTTGGTGAGCAATGCTGGAAGCCATTGGCATGCATAGGGTTAAGAGCCAGCTTATGTGTTCCTTCCTATACCATTCATCCAATTGCGATAAAACTTTGTACAATTATCGTTGGTACTTACAGGAAGGTGAGTGATGGTCGATAAAAGGTTGATTTCTGTTTAATACTCCTAAGAAATTCAGTTCAAGATTATGTCACTAAAAGTGAATAAAATAATGGGGTTTTTTAAAAGTGACTTAATTTGTTGAACTTGTCATAAATCTAACACTGTGATGCTTCCCCCACTCGTCGCCTCTTCCATTGTTAGTTAATAGAATACATTAATGTAGTCAGTAACTCTTAATGCAAACCTGCCATAATTTTGTCAAAAAAAAACATGCTGTGCTATTTAAGTATGCATAATAAACTGATAACTACTCAGTAAAGAGTCATTTTAAAAAGCCACTTTTGGCAAACCACAAAGGTAGGTAAACTAGATGATGCCAGCGAATATATCTGTGTGAGTTTAGTTTTTTAAGAATTCTCATGGGATCCTGATTTTTTGGGATAAAAAATAGTCCTTCCCAGGAATGTAAGCTATTCCTGTACCAAATATTGTGAAAATTAGCTAAACAGATAGGCAATGGAAAGCTAGCAGACAGATACTATGCTTTCGCATTGATAAAATTAAGTATGGATTAACTGAACTGCGCTAAAAGGTTATGTTCGCAGATATTATAGTCTATTAAAAAATTATTAGTATCAAAAGTGGCCTATCAAAATGTTAAATTTTAATACCAAATTAAAGGTCAAGCATCAAATCTAAAAACAAACAGTTTAATTTTTTTTTAAATTTACTACCTAGAACTTACATTGGATTTAAGTTGGTCCTTGAGCCAGGAAAGGTAGAAATGCAGGTCGCTCTTCTCCATGAGCTGTGGGTGCCAGCAAGCAAGCTTGGCAATGATGCGAGCTGTCATGTGTTGAACAAACTCATCTTGACGGTTAAGCAAGTTAAGGAATGGCTGCCAAACATTGCCATGTTTGGCATTACGGAAAATTTTCACCCTAGTTTTATCTTCCTGAAAATCACTGATGTGTCAGTAATAAATAAATTGTTTATCAATTTCATATTAATTTGAGAACCAATTTAGTTTTAGTAATTCTGTTTCTCTCATTTATATCATGGTTTAGGAATTTATAGTGAACACATAAGTTTTTATACTATGTGTTTCAAAAGTGAAGATCATCACCACTATCAAATCACCACATTCTATCAACAATATTGAAACTACAAAATTGCAACTTATACTATTAATAATTGAGTTTAATTTATTGTGCTTAAATTTTACGGGATTGTTGTATTTTTGTATGTTTTCTTTAAAAATACAAACAGTAAAACACAAATCAAGTGGAAGAAATTGTTGTTAATGGTAAAAGTTTGACATGTATAAGAATCACGGTGTGCCTTGACTTTAATCGTTACACTTATCTTCACATTTATATTTTATAGTATAAATATAATACTTCAACTCCTTAATAACAAAATGATCAGCTGGTGATATTGAAATTGAATAATATTTCTAACACTTACCGAAAGAATATCATCAATTAAGACAAGAACATACTGGATGGTGTTATCTTTGCTGATATGAGTAAGCAGGTTCAAGAATACATCAGCACAGACATCTGGATTTTTGTCTGGCAAGTCTTTTTGTCCACGTTGATCCAAGTTTACAATGAAGTCGTGATCACGTTGGGTGATCATCTGCGACCTGAGATCATGAAAATCTGATCAATAATTCTGCAGTAGGTAAAAGATAGGTTCAATGGTTCACACAATAAATCAATACTCACTGCAAATAAGACTGCCAGTTTATTTGACTTTGACGGATTTCACTCGCCCTTATTTGCAACACACTTGTAGCGGCAATCATATCTGCAAATTGCAAGGAAAAGCAAAGAAATTAGGTTTAGTTAAGGATGATTTTTGTTGCTCATTTTTATTACCGTTGCGTAGAAACTTACCGATTTTGTCATCACCCAATGTGGGGATTAGTTTGCTAACATTCTCCACGTTTATGTTAGCCATTATGGCTACTAACTTGAAAGAAAAACAAACCACTCACAATAGGAAGTTTAATGAGAGAAATTCTCTTCCGAAAACAGAAAATTGGAAGACATAACTCAGCTGAGAGGTCTTGTGACTATTTGACGTGAAGTTGTCTTCAGAGAAAATTATGGCACATATTGCTTACCTTCTCTAATGTACACTTTTCGGGCTGTAACCAAAAGAGAAAGAAATATTCACTTTACGGTTGTCGATACTGTTCAGGAAGAACATGGCGACAACATTAAGAAAAAAAAATTGTCAATTGTAATTTTTTAAATTTTGCTTTACGGCTTTGGCTTGTCAATCGAACGTTGAACAATGGTTGAACCATAGGCATAAAGTCAAAGCAACAGTCGTGGCGGGTGATCGCTATATGGTGCAGCTGGTGTCGTCCGTCCAGGACCGAAATAAATTTTAAAAAAAAAACTATCATTCCTTGTCATGTTGACATGTTGACAGCCTCAGTTGTAAACAATGACGTTACAAGTGTTGATTTGGAAAAATAGACTTTAAGCTTCTTTTAATAACACCGGAAATACCCAAACCTTTAATATGAATTAATGTTTTTGCAAAATAAATAATTGCACACCTCATTGATTAGAATATTTATTTAATTTTTGTAGATGATATGGACTATTTTTGGATTTTAAGTTAAATTTAAATAAATTTTTAACATTTTGTAAAAATAACAGAGAATATTGTTGCTCTAATACTTGAATTAAACTTAAATAGATTAGTTATTGCATGCACGTAAGTTGTAACCCTTTCCTATTTATACCTAAGTAACTACCTACACAGTGCCATGGTGCTATATACTTAATTTTCTCGAGCTAATTAAATGATTGGTTAGAGAATAGAGGTAGATATGTTGTGTACTCACGGTTGTATCTGTCAGGGTCGGCGTCTCGTCTTTTTGCATCCATTTTTAGTACTAAAATAATATATAAAATAGTCTGAAAATGCTAAAATTTTGTATTCTGATTCATTAATAGTTTATTTTTGTAATTGTATTTGACTTTTTGGGTTACAGATTAATAATTTGAGCTTGGACTTGTGACACATTCTGCTAAAAATAAATTTTGGGAAGTGGCCAGTTCTTTTGTCATGAACAACTTGCAATCAAATGGGGACAGCGAGACTGATGACCCAAATAATGTGTTTCCTTTAGGAGCTGAGTCATCTTTACAATTGCCTTTAGATAGTTCAATGTGTATAGTGTTTACTGGGCATTACAATGGAGTAGGGGTAGAGGTTAGGTCACCAGATGAGATGAAACTACTGTACCACATGGGTTGCTTTGGCAAAGGAACAGTATCTAGATCTAGACCTAAGCCAATCACAAACAGTCCACCCTTTATGCGTAGAAGACAGTTTTTAAAAAGGAATTACTGGTATAAGAGATTTGGTAAATTGCAGAAGAGTTTTCAACCAGATACATTTTTCAAAGACATTGATCACTTAGTTGCAAAAATTTTAAATGATACCAAAAAGCAATCTGGAAAAGAAGTCATAGATTTAGTGTCCAGTGATGATGATGTTCAAGAGGAACATGCAAGTCTTACGGAGCATTCTGACTTTGATGATTCTTATAAACAAAATTCAGTAGTCATTGTACCCAATAGTGATTCCGAAGATGATAATTATTTTGCAAATTTAAAACCCAAGTATTGTGTTAATAAAATTCTGTTGCAAGAGAAACTTATGCTCACTTTACAAGAAGCATTTTTTTTATTGTATGGCCTTGGATGTTTACAAATTGTGAATGCTGAAAATAATATACTCAATATTGAGGAATGTTGGAATTTGTTCTCTGAAAGTGAGAGTAATTTTGTTGAGAAGTATGTTGTTTATCATTACTTTAGATCAAAAGGATATATTGTGAAGCCAGGAATAAAATTTGGTGGTGACTTTTGTAAGTAAATAATTAATATTTTTTTCTTCTCTCTGTATTTTTGAGTTTCATACAACCTAATGAAAAAACGGAGCTCTTATACTAATTATTAACAGAGTACTTTTGTATCTATCTGTCTCTTACAGCGAATTTTCTGGATCATTTAAATTGAAATTTAGTGTACCTAGAAACATGAGTTTGTGACCTGAATACAAGTATGTAATGTAAATACCTACATGAATTTTGAATATGGAGGGCACTTCTTGTGTCTAATTTCCCTTGATGTCACTTACGAATTAAATCTCTATCTATTTGCATAAGTAACAGTTACATAATAAATGCGAAAGTGTATCTGTCGGTCTGCTAGCTTTTCACAGCCCAACAATTTAACCGATTTTGATGAAATTTGGCACAGAGTTAGCTTACATTCCAGGGAAAGACAGGAAACTTTTTATCCCAGAAAAAGAGAGTCCCAAGAGTACCTATGGGATTTTCAAAACCTAAATCCATGTGGACAAAGTGGCGGGCACCTAGTTTTATAATAAAGCTAGTTGTATTTTTTCAGTACTGTACAGAGAAGGGCCAGAGATGAATCATGCTGATTACATTGTTGTCATAAATTTTGGTAAAGAAAACTTGGATTGGATTTCTTTGCTTGGCCATGTCCGAATGGCTACAACTACAGTTAAGGTAAATAAATAAAACATTATTTTGTTCTCAAAATATAGTTTCAGTTACATGAGACCAACCATTTCTTTAATTAAAGAGAGAGTGGGTATCAAACATGTTTCAAATGGTCAGGTAAAATAACCAAAATCAATAATGTTTAAGATAATATATGAACTCTTTTTCTGGAGTTAAATTGTACTTAACATTATTGCAATAAACAGAGTTTAGAACTTAGAACAAAAATAAAGCATTAATATTATTTTCAGGAAATACTGATTGCAGAAGTTACAAGATCTAATAAAGATAACATAAAACTACCTCTGGAACTTCAGGAGTATAGTGTAAGGGAATTGGTGTTAACAAGAAAGATTCCTGTGATAATAAATAATGATGATAACTAAACCAGATTTTATTTACATAAACTAATAACAATTAAACTTAACATATTTATTATCTATGCTCGTTTCATTGGCTTCTTTATACCAGTTGTTCTGTATTCACTTCTTTCATTTAAATATTGATTAGTACATATTTGTCTAAACTCCTCATTTTCATACCAGTTAGTAAGGCATGATCTGAGCGCTGAGTTCTCTTCTCTACACTTTACCACCATAAAAACTGACGATGCTTTGCAACATTTGTTAAACTCTTCAACTTCTTTAACACATTTTTCGGTCTTTGCTTTTTCTCGCATAAGCTTTGGTATCAATACTTCAATTTCTACTTTTCTTAAACTTTTGTCATCAGGATCACCTAAAAGGGATTTATTTATATTATTTCATTAAATATAGTCAATAAACATGCAAATAATGCTTAAACGTAATAAGTAAGAACTTTGGTCTTTGTTTAACCTAAGCCATGCGGGCCTTCTGAGAACTTTTTTGGCAGAACCGATGTATCAGGCATTTTAGCAGAGTGTTAATTATTTTATCATACGTTTTTATGATGTAGAGTATATTGAATATAAAATTAAAAAGCAAAAATTAACTTTGAGACTTGAGTTAGATTTAGGTCTCAGAAAAGGACAAAAATACCTTTATTTTTTTTTCTCTCTCTGGCTTTACAAAGATTAGCCAATGTCAAGTTTGTAGTTATTTGTAACATTGTAACATGTTAGTTAAACTCATAGACTTACGATTTTTTCGCTATGGTTAAACTATACAAGTATGGAGTCCGTCTGTACCGGCGCTCGCCGACATACGCACGGCACCCCCTTAGAGCGCTTTCCAGTCAGTTTTAACAAAAAAACACTCCAAAAAGGCAGAGCACGCCCGCCAGCTAACACCAACACAGACGAAGTCCATGCCTCTACTCTCTAGACTGGTATAATAGTTATCTGTGGTCCATACCTAATTTTAATATGTCAAATCAAAAACATAAGAAAAATAATCATCTACGACCAGGCTGCATGGTCTACGACCTTTGCCGAATGGGATAAAATCAACATCATCATCAAATCAAAAGTGTCAAATAACTTGTCTTTGTCTAGGTATTTTATACTCCTGGTACCTGGTATTTAAAATTTACGTGGATTTGGTATTCATGAAATCACTGACCCAAATCGGATTGTCTGAAGAAGTCCTCGCCTTCGCTTCGGCCTTCCAATATGACTCGGCCAGTAATCGCTTTATTTCAGGCCTGGACTGTAATGTACTATTACAATCCAAATTGGATCGTCTGTAAAGCGCCTTATACCCGGTACCCAATGGTAACACCGTTCATGAGATTGCACATTCGACAGCGGGTGTCATCGTCATTTTAATTTTTTAAATAACAGCAGCAGTGGCAGCATATTTCATGGAATGATGAACTAAAAATTGGTTTCAGTTTTGTTGAATTCAGTGAAATATCTCACGCTAAGTAATTCGAGAGTTCAGTAAAAAGATTAAAATTATAAATTGTCTACATAAAGGGTATGTTTCTTTAAGTTTCTTCTTTGAAACCAGTTTGTTTAGAATAGTCTTGTCATCGTCAATAATGCTTCTTGTTATTTGTTAGTAGTGAACTATGGATCGTCTTTTACGTCTCGGAGGAGGTATGGCGGGGCTTTCCCAGGCGCCTCCGCCGAATGATGCACCCGTGGTGGACACCGCAGAGCAAGTCTACATCTCGTCGTTAGCACTCTTGAAAATGCTGAAGCACGGCCGAGCCGGTGTACCAATGGAGGTTATGGGTCTTATGTTAGGTAATTTAAATTGTTATACCAACAAATTATAGGAAACTAGATGTTACGGGTAACATCTAGTTTCCTATAATTTGTTGGTATAACCTTTAGACCTTTAGAGGTAAAGTCCCGGGGGACTTACGCGCGGATTTAGTTTTTTAAAAATCTTGTGGAAAAACTTCGATTTTCTAGGATAAAAGTAGTCTATGTCTGTCTTTAGGATGCAAGTTACATCAGCTGTGCATCGTCAATATCAGTTAAACAGATGGGCAATGAAAAGGTAGCAGGGTAGACAAACACTTTTACGTTTATAATAGTAATGATAAGTCAAGCCCCCACAAACAAAAACATTTAATAAATTGAAGCCAGTTCTCGCGCATCACAAAATTTGTGAGCACAAGTGTTAAGTTGCCAAGTGATTATGTTTGCAAGCTTGTATGTTGGCTTATAAACTGCCCCAGGCCTTTATGACTGCTTCTATGCCCAATAGAGTTGTCAATGCACAAGCAACCATCATTGAATTGACAGCTCTATTGCCACATTGCAACAATGAGAGCATAGTGCATATATTCTATTGAAGCATTTGCATAGTGAATACACAGATTTTATGTTCCACTGTTTCTCGGAGCCTGGCTGCATCATTTATCGGTTTATGGTTTCTCCATCAGCCTAAAGGTTTTTAAATTATCTTATAACAGGAGTAAAGTTTATGATATTTTAAGTGTCAAAATGTCAAATTTTTTTAATTTACCTTAGTTAAACATAACTTAAACATATCGCGCCCACCTGGTGCAGCTCCGCGCCATAAAATAAAATTGAATTGAATTGAATAACTTAAACATAACTTAGTGATTTAAGTCTAACCTAAGTATTCTAAAATACTGAAGTAAGTCACTAAACTGATCTCATATAAAATTATTTTGCAGGGGAATTTGTTGATGATTACACAGTTCGCGTCATAGATGTATTTGCGATGCCTCAAACTGGAACTGGAGTGTCGGTAGAGGCTGTTGATCCTGTATTCCAGGCTAAAATGTTGGATATGTTGAAACAAACCGGGCGACCTGAGATGGTTGTGGGATGGTGAGTAAATACAATTTTTCTGACATTTTTGGTAATCCTCCAGTTTAATTCATACCAATCTAACCAATGTTACAAACATTTATGTGACCTGACCTGACCTGCCTAATTGCTTGCCTAGCTGACCTGTTCGTCAATCAAATCATAATTTTTGTTTCTGGTTAAAATAATTACTTTATACCAGATCATGCCCGTAAGAGTGACTAAGCATTGTCTAGGTAAACATGTCGCATCTTAGGCCACATCATCACTTTCCACCAGGTGTGATTGTGGTCAAGCGCTTGCCTATGATGAAAAAAAAAAGCTGTGATGGCCTAATGGTTAGGACGTCTGCCTATTATTCAAGAGTTATGTGCCTTTTAAGTAATTAAATACCACTCGCTTTAACAATAAAGGAAATCCATGGAAGGAGTTCTCCATAACGGCGGACAGACAGTTAAATAATTTGGCAATTCATTATATTTTCAGGTATCACTCACATCCTGGTTTTGGTTGCTGGTTATCAGGAGTTGATATTAACACTCAGCAATCCTTCGAGGCATTATCAGAGAGAGCAGTTGCTGTAGTAGTTGATCCCATACAATCAGTGAAAGGCAAAGTAGTCATAGATGCATTCCGCCTTATCAATCCTAACATGATGGTCCTCGGACAGGAGCCGAGGCAAACAACATCAAACTTGGGCCATTTACAAAAGCCATCTGTGCAAGCTCTCATTCACGGTTTAAACCGTCACTACTACTCCATCAGTATAAACTACAGAAAGAATGAGTTGGAGCAGAAGATGTTGCTCAATCTGCACAAGAAATCTTGGATGGATGGTCTCACCTTGGCAGACTATAAAGAACATTGTGCTATCAATGAAACAACTGTTACTGATATGCTTGAATTAGCTAAGAACTACAATAAAGCTCTTGAGGATGAAGAGAAGATGACACCCGAGCAGTTAGCAATCAAGAATGTCGGTAAACAGGACCCCAAGAGGCATTTAGAAGAGAAAGTTGATATCTTGATGGCAAACAACATTGTACAGTCTCTCGGAGCGATGCTTGACACAATGGTTTTCAAATGATTGTATGAGAATTTTTTAAGTAATAAGATCAAATAAAATGGATTACGATATGGGTTAAGTCTCACATTTCTGATAAAAACCTTGCAAAATGTTGTCCTTACAATAATGCTTTTATTGATTAATAATTATAATTATATATTTACTAGGAAACTATGATAATAAAACAATCTTTTTCTATAATGAATTGTTTACTTCAGTAAAACAGCCGTTGTGGAGCAATTTGACTATGAATATTGGCAAGCTTTTTCTTAACTATTGAACAGTTCTTCATATTGGTTAAGTCTATATCTATCATTGGCTTCAGGTCTGGCTGGGAATTCACGATATTTTTAATCACCGTTTTCATTTTCTTGAACGCTGCTTCAGGGTTATCCATAGTGATCTAAAATTAAGGTTACTTTAATGAAAGTTCTACTTTCGCTCTCTGTTCGCACCGTGATGTGAGCAGAGTTATTTTAGAAATATTCTGGCCTCACGGAAGACCAGATGCTGGGTCCATTTTTGTACTACACCACGCATCTTGTTTGAAATTATTATTTTGTCTATGTCTGTGGTTCCAAATAAACGCTTTTTCTTTAACCTAATCTTTTAAAGAAATCTATACTAATAAATAAAATTGAAGTGTCTGTCTGTAATTTCGAAATAACTGCCTCATATTAAGCTCATAGGGTTATTTGAACGATACCTTAACTGAATCACACGTTTTTAAAATTTTTGTCTGTCTGTCTGTCTGTCTGTTTGAAAAGGCTAATCTTCGGAACGGCTGAACCGATTTTGACGGGACTTTCACTGACAAGTAGAGGATTGACCAGGGCGTAACATAGGCTACTTTTTTAACCGACTTTCAAAAAGGGAGTTGTGTTTTTTTTACCTATTTACACCGAAATCTCCGAGATTTCTGAACCGATTTGCGTAATTTTTTTTTAATCGATAGAAGAACTTTGCAACATTGTTTCATAAAAAAATAAATCCACGCGGACGAAGTCGCGGGCATCAGCTAGTTTTTGATAAAAAAATGCTATTCAATCGTAGAGTGAATCTACCATTAGGTACTTTGGAAAGGCCTTCCTGTAGATCAGAACCAGTAAGAAACTCGGCGGTTAATCGGCTGTTGATAAAGTAGTAGGTAGACTAGTAGGTCTCTAGACTTGTATAATAGTTATCTGTGGTAGGCACTTACGGTGTCCCAGAAAAGACCAGGAGTATTTCGATGAATTTCCTCATAAGTATCCTTTATGTGTGTTGTGAAACTTTCTGAAGGTATCTGAAAACAAACTAATGTTAATTCAAACGCCAATCAGTGTTTTTATGTTAAAAAAAATTTAAAAATATTCGTCTTCGTTTATCTAGTATAAGAGGGTACTCATGCTAAATTACAGCTTTCTATTTACTAATAGTCTCTGAGGTATGAGCAAAGCCGCAGACGGACAGACAGACACACGGACTTGGCGAAACTATAAAAGTTCCTTGGTAGTACGGAAACCTAAAAACAGCAATTTCAATAGCAACGCGATAATCACAACTTTCGTGCTGAGGAGGAAGGCGTGTATCTAAATTGACGCAGAAACAGAGAAAGTATTACCTCCTTGTAATGGTCTAGTTGATTTACTATAAAATTTGGATCATCAGTGTTAGTTGGTCGGCGATCTTGATCACCTAGTAGGTACAAAAGAAAGAGTTTTAATATTCAACAACTTTGAATAATGCTCTCCTCGGAACACGGATACGGACGCGGCGTCTTGCAAGTTATACGTAATGGGATAGGATAGATATCCTGGGTACGACTGACTCTAGTGAGAGTCCTTAGATCGGGTGTGGTGGAAGATTTCGATCCTGAATTTCCATAATTTCACACAGCTGTCCCTTCATGGCGTGGGAGTAACAGGAAAGCTGTTACCTGAATGTTACGGGCAACACTTAGGGCAGAAGAGGGAGAGGCCGCTCACCAACAAGATGGTTTTTTATATTTTTTAGGGTTCCGTACCTCAAAAGGAAATACGGAACCCTTACCTATAGGATCACTTTGTTGTCCGTCCGTCCGTCGTGTCTGTCAAGAAAACCTATAGGTTATTCATTCATCATTCCCGTTGACTTAGAATCATGAAATTTGGCAGGTAGGTAGGTCTTATAGCACAAGCAAAGGAAAACCACCAATTTGTGGTCACATCGCAAAAAAAAATATTTTCAATTTTCAAAGATAACTAAATCAAGTGGGGTATCATATTAAAGGGCTTTACCTGTACATTCTACAACAGATTTTTATTTATTTTTTATGCAAAATAGTTTTTGATTTATCGTGCAAAATGTCCGAAAAAATACTTGAGTACGGAACCCTCGGTGCGCGAGTCTGCTCGCACTTGGCCGGTTTTTCAAAATAAGTTAAAGCCATTTATTCAAGTTACTTACCTTATACGAATAGATTTGATTTTTAATGGTTGAATTTATAAAATGATTGAAATAATTACTTACGTAAACTAAAACAGTCTACGAGGGTACCAAACGCGCCCTGGTCTGAGAAGAAGCCCACAAAAAACTGAGCCGAGTATTCTTTTCATCATCACCATTTTAGCATTGGGTTCCTAGTTACTTTACCATATTGATTTAAAAGGAAAATAAAAATCCAAGCTCACAATGTTCAGTGGTGTCGCTGTTCACAAACAGGCCGTTTTCAATTAGGAACGCGAGCCAGAGGTCCGAGTCCTGCGGTTTCGCGTCTGCGTGAGGCCACGCCACCTTTTCGCTAATGGACTTCATTAGCAAATTCTCCACTGCAACCGATTTACAAAGGCCACTATGGAAACTGCATGTTAATGCAAAATCAAGATAGAAATATCACACTAATATTATAAAGGCGAAAGTTTGTGTGTATGTGTGTGTGTGTGTAATGTGTATGTTTGTTACTCCTTCAGCTAAAAACTACTAGACGGATTGGGCTGAAAATAGATTATACCCTGGATCAGCACATAGGCTATTTTGTATGCCGGAAAATCAAAGTTCCCACGGGATTTTTACATCCACACGAACAAAGTCGCGGGCATCAGCTAGTCAAAAATAAAACGGGAAAATAAGCAACGTTAGTTGTTAGTTTACGAAAATACCTAATTTCATTGTAGTAAAACAAGTAGTTCGATTTGAAAATGAGGTATACCTCATTTTCAGTTCAAATAGATCTCAGCCGAGCTTGTGTGTATTTACCTACCCCTCATTTACACTAGAGCTTTTTTAACGTCCGTTAAAAAGCGTCCAAAAGGAACAAAATATGTAATCGCAAGTATCTGTTCAGACGTAAAAAAGGTTTGACGTGTGTTATACCTACTTGGGAATGGGGTAGGTATTAGCTAAAGTACTAGCTAGAATAATAGTTTAGTTAAATTTTACTTTCTCTATCAATCCGAGGTTCGACCATCATTCCAGAAGTAGAAGGCACTTGATCAATAAACACGGTGTTTTCAGGAGATGTGAATGTGACGGACTTAGATGATTTTCTACTATCAGCGGCACCAAAACCTGTAATTCAAATATACCTATAGAACGCGACAGGTCGAGATGGCAATCGGGGTGGGGACACCCCGCACACCCGCACAGCCCCCGCTCTAACTCGAATGGGATAGCGCGGGAGTGCGGGACGAACTCCTGTCCCATACCCCGATTCCAATTCCAATGCACCTCGTCCGTTGGTGTGCGGGCGCCCTCATCCCGATTGCCATCTCGACCTGTCGCACTATCCTTAGGCATATATTTACCTGCTAGACTGGAATTAAAAGTGGTTTTAGTAACATTTTGTGACGAAACCCATATATGAGAATTTTTGAACTTAGAAAAAGTAATAAATCTCCGCGTAAAAGTAGTTTCAAGTTTGTGTCATTTCTGCATTAAAATAACCTAATCTCAAAAACACCACTTAAAAAAAAAAATATTTTAGTAAAATTCTAAAGTGGTTTAACTAGCATTAGGTGCGTAACATTTTAATATTGTAACCACTTAGTCCTAGGCATTTATTTATTTTGTACCTAGGTAATTTAATTTACCTTTCCACGTGAAAGATTTGTTACAGTCAATACTCTTTTGCACAGGTGCGTTTGTTGGATCTTGTTTATTTGGTAAGGAGCGATCAGTTGAGGGTCTGAAAAAAATTACGCTTATATTACGTTTTTCGGTAATTTATTAATCATTAATCTTACAGTGTACAACAGAAAACATTTGTCATGGTAAATCTCTTTAATAGTTACCTACCTACTACCTACCTATACTTACTTGCTTAATAAATAAATATCTCTTTTTTGTTTGTTTGTGCTTTATGCGTTCCTATACATATCATAATCATCTGATTACGATGAAACTTTGTGCATTTGTTGTTGGGACTTGCGGGGAAGTTACTGATAAAGTACCATCAACGTACTTAGGTGGTTCATATAAAATCCTGTGTATTTGATTAATAACGTAATTTAATCTGCGCAAACCACCATATCTCACTCATTGTACACGCGTACGTGCGCGTTCAATGAGATATATATCATTGCCGTAAAGTAGTAGTCGTTCAACTAACTTTTTTGACTGGTTTCGTTCTTGATTAAAATCGAGTCCACACACATCGCTGACGTATTCGTCAATACCCTGAGGTTCCCTGTAAAGGGAACGCAGACCAGAATCTATGTTCTTACTTTTATTTAGATCGGCCTTATCTTCCACTAACGAAGAGTTCTGTAAATTAATAAATCACTGTACAAAAAATCCAATTGCCTTCAAACTCGGGGAAATTAATGAGATTAACGTTGTCTGTTTCGCACCCTCCTTCGAAGAAAAAAGAATGGGAGATAATACATTTGATGGGTAATTGAGACTGTCAGATTTGGATTCGGAATGACTATTTGTTTATGTCACAGATCTATTAGATAGGCAAAGATATTATAAAACTCCAGATATGCACAGCTCATTTTAAAAATTGAAGTACTTATTTAAATAATGAAGACAAATTCGTACATAGGAACTGTGTGTGTGTGTGACACATATTTACGCGTAGCGAGACAGAACACATAGATATTGGCGCGGGGTTTACGAATCTTTTGGCACCTTTGATCATGCTTCAGAAAATGGCGGCCCGTTACCAGAGTTGTAGATAGGTATGTAATAGATCTGTGATTTATGTGTACCGATCGTAAATTTATAATAGTCGTGAATATGTATCGAACTAATAACTCACAAAGATTTTTGAAAAAATGAATAAATAAATAGATGACTTGCATAATTTTTGTTACCCACGGCGACAGTCGGAAAGAAGACGGTAGACCGGTAGGTATATTATGATCTCTAATTTGGGAAACTTCTCCCTCAAAAGTACTGGACCGATTTTGATACGATTTTATGTATCACGTAGGTACTGCAGAGCAGAGTTTGAGACCTATTTTAAAACGTTTTTATAAACTTGCTTTATTGCTGGTCTATTTTTTAGGTTAGACAACAAGGGGTTATAAAAAATATGTGGACTTAGTGGGTTTAAAAATATATGTATACCCACCGAAATAGACAAAGCGATTCTGTCGATAGCCTTGAAATCTACATTTCGACGTGTCTCGCTGTCCATCATGAGAGAACATTCTGAATCTATTATAAATTCACTTCTTTCTTTATCGTCTGTCAAGACCTAGCAAAAAGAAAAAGAATACAAATAAAATTAATAAGAAAAGAGAATAGTATGTTGAGATTTCAATTTCATAACTATTATTAGGGTTCCGTACCCAAAGTGTGCCCACGGGACTCTTTTACTTAGCCTCCGCTGTCCGTCCGTCTGTCACACAGTGTTTATTTTTTATTGTCGCTATAACAATAAATAATAAAAATATCAAAATAGCTGCCATGCAAATAAAAAAAAATATTTAAAGATAGGAAGCCCTTCGAGTGCGTGTTCAACTCTCACTTGACTGGTTTAGCTTGAAGTTTGATCAACTACTATTCGTAGCAATATTTATTTCGTAGACACCATGGTAGAGGTGCTACGGCATCTCTACGTCGTATTCCTTAGGGTCATGATCTTTACAGTAATCACATAAAGGTTGAATGAAAATAACAAAATAAAAACCATACTTAAATGTAAATAAAATATTTTATATAATGCACGCGTAGCGTGTACGAAATAACCACTTCGTAGCTACAATAATTTCGTAGAAACCGTAGTACTTTCATGTCGTAGGTAATTATTATTATTCTTAGGATCATGACTCCATCCAGAAATCGCATAATGGTAGGGGTTTTCTCGGTGTAATAATACGGTGGGCTGCCAGGTACTAGACCACAGACTCCACAGAATACTTTTTATATAGTCTACGAGTCTACGAATGAAGGACCGTGCGCTCCAAGGCAAGTAAGAAAGGTAAAAGCCAAATTCTCTTCAAGACCTCGGTCATCCATCCAGTTACCGACTTGGATTGGTGTTGCTTAACCAGCATACCACATAGCCATTGACAATCATAGTCATAATTTTCATAGAGGCTGAAGTAGAAATAATAATTTGATTAAGAGTAGGTACTTACCTGAAGTATCTCGTTAAGTATTCCGTTAATAATGATTCGACCGGAAAGTAGAACTTGTAAAGCTGATAACTCTCTAGAAGAGACCTGGGATAGCCTTTTCTCATGAGCTAAATTTCTTGCCCTAATTCAGAAAGAGACACTGATATAATAATTTTTCATGCGCCATTCAACCGTGAGTCATTCAACTTGCATCCCAATACGATTCAGTAGTTTGTCTTATAATTTTCTGTCTAAAAGTCTGAATAAAAAAAGGTGGCTGACTGATCTACCAACGCACGCTCACACGACTGGATGGATCGGGTTATCTGCATGCAGATAGCTATTATGACGTACCATCGGCTGAAGAAGGACTTTTGAAAATTCAACCCTTAAGGTGAAATAATTTTTGAAATTTGTGTAGTCTACACAACACAACAATTACAACAGCAATTATGCTCCTTTTAAGCAGCTCAGGCTTTGAATGAGACGCTCAGGATGGCTCGGGCGTCCGAACGGAAGAAGGTATATTTTGAGCATTTCCTGTCATCTTAAAAATCTAAAGTTTCAAAAAAATAATGCTATGTAGATCCAAATTAAAAACCTTGGTCCTATGTAGTAATTTGGAAACATTAGTTTTTCAAAATTCCCACCTTTTTGGACCATAACTTAAAACTTCTTTTTCTAGTTAAAAGTCAGTAAAAAAAGGAAGAAAGTTTGACGAAAGAGGTTAGTAGTTCAGGCAAAAATAGCTAATGTGCTCCCAGCCGTAGGGTTTTTTTGATGACAAGTTAGCCTTTGACAACGATGTCATCTCATCACAGACTCACTAAGATGGCGAAGGCTAACCTGGAATGGCAGTTTTATTAAACCCATCCAACATGAGAATGTTGGGGATCTTTACTCATGTGCTTATACTACTAGTTGTTTTCTACGCGGTATCGAATGCATGACTAACCTGGTAGGTCGGTAAATATCTACAGACTAGACAACCAAATTTGTACTTGTAAATTTTTAAATTGACCAAGCCGGATAAAGAACTTGAGATCACACTTCTTACCACTGCACTAAAGTGGTCATCAGAAGGTATAAAATAATCAGATACTAACTCCTTCCGTTCATGTTGTCTAAGAGCGAGGTTTCGTTTGTCCAAATAGTGCGCTAATATCAGGAACGGTCGGTACCCGCGCAGTTTCAACATGAGAGCACCCAACAAATCCATTGTAACCAACTTGACTTTTCCATCTTTTACGAACGCTTCCTCGCGACCTGCGGGAAATTTAAGGGCTTGGAAAGACACAACGCGTGACGAAGATCAACGCAATTCTTAGATGTTTTAACACTAAGAACTATAATATAGGAATCGCGCTGCTATAAAATACAAAAGTGGTCCAGGGGCTTTACGCCAGACATTTTACTCTAAAAGCCGAACATATCTTTTTTTAGCCAAATATAACAAATAAAACCATGATAAAACCGAGAGACTGAACGCGACCGTAAAAAGTCAAACATGGCCGGCTAAAGTCAGACGCCTGGCAAACCTGGACGTACTTTAAACCTACAGTTTCTTGTACTTGCGGTATTTTATTTTGGTTATACCACAGAATACTAAAAGGCACCTTTTTTAAATTCATAGACTAGCGCTTAGCTGCAGCCAGTTCTCCTGGAGAGTGATGATGCATCGATGATGTAAGATGGAGCGCACTTGCCTAGAAGATGCTTATTCACTCTTAACTTGAAGGTACTTATTAGGTACCTTCAAGTTAAGAGTACGTATAAAACCTCTCAAATGGTCAGCCTGATAAAAGTCAGCGAAAATTGGACGCAGGATTTTACTACTTTAACGAAGACATCCCACTAAATGAGGCATAAAATCGGACAACGTTTTTCTAGTCGGATGAAAATCGACCTCAGACAGAAAGCGGTCGTCTGCGGTCGTCTTCTTAATCCTACATTTACATGCCTTGTTAGTGTTACTTCACGCGTTATTATACGAGGTATACTTAAGCTTTCCCTTTGCTCTGTACCTTGGAAATCCTTGCTGTACAAATACCCTTTACGACAGGGGACGATGTAGTGAAGTACGCTAGTTATATGAGTTTTTTTTTGTCTCAGAAAAGTCTTGGCACTAGAACTTATTTTTATCTGCATTTTTAACGTACTTTTTATTTTTTATTTTACTACAATAATATAATTTGCATCGCGAATAATTGTCAACACATCTCTAACTTTCCGGAGCCATGAATACTTTGAGCAATTAAATATAACTTGCAATCATCATATTGATCAACCCGCTTGCGTGGATGATGCTCTTTACAGCATGAGCAGGTTTTAGGCTATAGTCCGCCACGCTTACCAAGTGCGGATTGGCAGACATCACACACCTTTGAGAACATTATGGAAAACTCTCAAGCATGCAGGTTTCCCCTCGATCGATATATGCAAGTGATATTTAATTGCTAAAAACCCACATAATTAACACCGAAAAGTTAGAGATGCGTACGACTTGACGTATTGAACCCCCGACCTCTGGACGCCTATCGGTTATTACGGTTTGAATAAACCGTTTTTTACAAGTATTTTATTTCTTTTTATTACAGATCGTTGCGATTATTACTAACTAGTAACTACATTTAACTCTTAATTAAAACTCTTAAATCTAAATACTCAGTGATCTAATGGCTTTAAGTTTGATCGTAATATTTTCAATTAATAACTCAAAATTTAAAAAACGCCCGACACAAAAACCCTTTATGAGAAAACTAGAAAGGAGCTGATAACTTTCAAACGGCTGAACCGATTTTCTTCGATTAATTAATTATTATAGCTAAGAACAATCCCGATCAATCCGCCTTTCAAACAAAAAAAAAAACTGAATTAAAATCGGTTCATTCGTTTATGAGCTACGATGCCACAGACAGATACACAGATACACACGTCAAACTTATAACACCCCTCTTTTTGGGTCGGGGGTTAAAAAAAATATATATACTTAGTCCATATGATTCGCCGTCCATTTCGCTGTAAGTCAGGAAGTCCCCAGCGAGAAGCATGCCGTCGAAGTTGCGTCTCGTTATAACTTTGTAGTGGTTCGCGTAATGGTAGCCAGCTGTTGTGTGCTGCAGGGCCAGCTCTATTTTGTTGCTGCATTCTTCTGCAAGACGCCGGGCTAGGCTTCCTGTATGGAAAGAGTGAATAGTTAATCTAGATGTATTTCATTTTTAGGGTTGCATATCTCCAGAGAAAAAGGAACCCTTATAGGATCATTTCGATATCTATCTATTAGTCAAGACCCGTCAAGAGAATCGAAACCTATAGAGTACTACTAAAATTAAAAAATACCTATACTTAGAGCAAAATTTAAGTGTTATTTCTTATACGATGATACCTTACCTACGGAATCATTCGTGTGTGAGCGTGACTCGCAATTGACCAGTTTTTAATAAGTTTCCCCGTTTTTATAAGCGCAACAAAAAAGTTTGGGATGATTGGGGACATAATATCCCACAATTTTTTGACGACTTCCTCACCAGCAAAGTATTTGACATACTTAGACAAAAATTTTTTTAGGGGTGCGATGATATAACGAAGGTCCATGTATAACAATATGTCGACAGGAAGTCGCCAAAAATTGACAGTTTTACGTTCAATGACAAGTTAGTGTCCCGGACTTCGTCTGTTTTGGTGTTAGCTGGCGGGCGTGCTCTGCCTTTTTGGAGTGTTTTTTTTGTTAAAACTGACTGGAAAGCGCTCTAAGGGGGTTCCGTGCGTATGTCGGCGAGCGCCGGCACAGACGGGGTCCATACTTGTATAGTTTAACTAACTTGTTACAAATAACTACAAACTTGACATTGGCTAATCTTTGTAAAGCCAGACGAGAGAGAAAAAAAAAGTTAGTTTCCCTACAGCTATAAGTGATGATATTATGTAGTTTAAGATGGAAGTGCGCTAGGCTAAGTCTAAGTCATCAAAATATTTGAGTAGCGTAGGAAAATAGTTCCTAATTTTGTTGGTAGATGTGGTTACGTTTAGGCGTACAAGTATTAAACACAAACTGTTTCATGTTCTCTAGGACGATATGTTAATATGTAGTTTCAGTTACTATTCGGCACTCTGCCAAATGAAAATAACGGTTTTTGTGCATGAAATTGTTTAATTTTCTACTATAACAGCGTGCTACTAATAGCTTTTGGCTCTTGAAACTGTTCAGCTGTCTTGATTCCAAAATTGGCGACAGGTGCCTTATTGAAGCAGCCAAAGCGGATGCCAAACGGAACAATTGGCAAGAGATACGTCGTCAATTATCTTTTGGTGGATGTAGAATAAGCGAAGAAGCTGGTATCATTGTTTTAAGGCTTCGAAACAAGAATACCGTTTTAATTTTATAATCCGTACTTCATGTTTCGTATTTCGAGATAGGATTGTACAGGCATGTTCAAGGTAAGCGTTATCAGTATAGTCACCATCGCATCACCTGATGTCTCAACCAATAAACGTCCATAACTTGACTAAGGTCTCTGGTAGAGATTTCCACATTTCACGATCTTGTGCCGCTTGTGTTCTGCGGCTTACTGCGATTCTTTTGGTGCCATCTGTCTACTCAATAAATAGCTTACCGATATGGGGCTACTTTGCCAGAATGTACAGTCAAAGGCCGTAAGTCGTTCAGCACCTTAATGATGATATTCGCATGGCACAGTTATGCACATGCATTAGATGTGTGTGGCGTGTTTATAGAAAAAGGTCATATTGTGCGACAGATTTTTGATGCAACATTTTCGCGAATTGCTACTCGAATTCTGAGGCCGACCGTACCATAGGACCCTGCTGTCCATCGATCCCCCGAGCTTCAGCTTTAATAAGAAGCAATATCCTTACCTTAAACCTGCATGGCTGAGAATTCTCCATAATGTTCTCAAAGGTGGTGTGGTCTGTCGATGCGCACTAAGCTAGCGTGGTAGACTCTGACCTAAACCGTTCTCATTCTAAGAAGAGACCCGTGTTTGTAGCCGTCAATGGGATGACCATGATGATGATCATCCCATTTACCCTTACCTTTACCAACAGCCTCATTGCCTACAAGCACTATGATGGGAACATCGGTGGTGTCAGCCGGAGGGACGTAGGGCGACACTCGCGACCTCGTCAGCTGCTGAATGTAAAGCAGGCGAAGAAGCCGTCGACTTGCGAACACTGATACGTCGGGTGACATGTACATCATCGAAGAACGCTGTAAACCAAGGATAACTTCTCAATTTCACTGCTTCTGCACTGTTCTGTATAAAAGGCATACTTTGTAATTGAACTTTGTGGACTTTACTTATCCTGAGGATACTACAGTGTCAAAGTGAAACGTACGTTGAGTGTATTTTAGATGTATGTGGTGTTGTATGGTGGTGGTGCGTATTCCTTCCATACCGATTTGTCTGTTAGTCGATTATAGCGTATCAAGTTTATTAGTCCTTGTGTAAAAGGCATACTATCAAAGTTTTCCGACACATATTACTAAGGTAGAGAAGAGAGAAATACGGAAGCCAGAAGAGCGCTATAACTGGCTTTTTCCTGCTACGTATAAGTAGGTACATATTCCTAACTTGAATATCTAAATTCAAGGGAGTGAAACGCATCTTCCAGGTTAGTGCGTTCCAACTTAGAGTCTAGACCTCTTCATTGCTTTTAACTACTAACTACTAAGCATGATTGTTGTTTATCAAAAAACGTAAAGTAAAAAATCTAGATTTACGCCGGAACATTATTGAAGTCCAAGGAAGTTACAAAAGTAAATATAATTTCAGGCGCGTTACCTTTTCTACGGGATCCAAATCCCTAGCATCCAAGTTGAGCAAGGTAGGGAATGTATTGATGACGACGTCCTTGTACCCCGGCACGTTGCACACGGGGTTGGAGCGGAGGTCCACCAGCATGAGACGTCTTAGCTTTCGCATGTACACCGCTAGCTCCAGCAACATACTGAATCTGTTATTCTTCGCGTGCAGTTCTCGAATTCTTTGTATAGATAAAAGTATTATATTGGATAAAATATGTAAGTATAGTTTATTTAGTAGGTACTCATATTATTAAGCACGGGCCTCCTGTCAGAATGAGAAGAGGTCATAGTCCACCATGGTGGCCAAGTGAGGGTTGGTAGACTTTACCCACCTTATTTACATTATGGAGAACTTTTACATATATGCAGGTTTTCCTCTTAGGTATGCAGGTTTCCCACGATGTTATCATGCACCATTCAAGCGTGTGCTATTGAATTGTTAAAAAAAGCACATAACATAAGCAAAGATATAGGAGTGCGTGCCCGGAATCGAACCTACGAATAGGAGGCTGAAGTCTAAACCATATTCTACACGTGTATGATAGAACTTACTCAATATCTCAACCTAATTAACAATATATGAAAGCAATTATTTCTTCACCGTTAAAGTACCGAGTGTTATTTATTTGCTTACAACAAAAAGTTAAAGTAGTGTGCCCGGGATCGAACCCTGGACCCGTTGAACAGGAGAGATGGATGTTTTAACCACTAGGCTACCACCGCTCACATCCTAGTTTTAGTCAGTATCTAATCTACCTATGTAGATAGGTTATATGATACTAAATAGTCGAAAAACTGATTCACAAACCTTGTGCAACCCGAAAATATTTTCATAGACATAAGGTTATTCTCGTTTAAATTAAGATACTCGAGATGTAGCAGTGTCCACAGGCCTGCGTCTGGCCCAAACTCGAAGCTCGATAAGTTATTATAGGAGACGTCCAACCACAAAAGACGCAGGTGATTCAGATTTTCCAATCGTTGGATATGATTGAACGAGAGGTCGAGGTGACGCAAATATCTAAGGGAGCGAAAAAAATAACAAGATGTATAGGTAATCTTTGTGAGGAAATACACGAGTTTACGATATCTGACTGTACGATAGAAGAACTCTATTTCAATATTGGTTAACCTTTTAAAAGTGATCTTATTCCACGCGATTTCGTCAGTGTGAATTTAATTTTGTAAAAAATATCATTGCTCAAAATTCCTTTTTTGTCACCTAGGGCTGTAGAATAAGGTTATACTAGTAACTAACCTACGTTAAAACCAGCCAAGTGCAAGTCAAACTCGCGCACCGAGGGTTCCGTACTCGGGTATTTTTTCCGACATTTTGCACGAAACGTAAATCAAAAACTATTATGCATAAAAAATCTTTCATATGATACAAAATTTGTTCATGAATAATTTTAATTTTTTTTTTGGTGGTGTTACTACAAATTCACGGTACTCGGATTTTTCCTTTACTTGGGCTATAAGAGTAATAATACGTACCTACCTGCCAAATTTCATGATTCTAGGTCAAAGAGACCCTATAGTTTTTCTTGACAGACACGACAGACGAACATACGAACAGACGGACGGACAGACAGACAGACAGACAGACAAACAGAAAGACAGATAACAAAGTGGTCCTATAAGTGTTCCGTTTTCCTTTTGAGGTACGGAACCCTAAAAATCTCAAGTTTCTAGATCGCAGTTTGAGCTGTAGGTATCTATTACTTTGATAATGATAGCAGTTTCTCTTTTGGATCCTAGTTAGAGGGATTATGAGATTTTAATTTAGTCACCTTAAATTTTGAAGTCCACTTATCTCTTTAATATTATTGTGCGCTAGATCTAGTACAGTAATCGACCACAGCGCACTCAGATCACGAATCGTTAACACAGAGTTATATCTGTAGTGTACTTCAGTTAAAAACCATTGCGCTGTAAGAGTAATTTAATGTTCTAATCATAAATAAATCTAGTCATAAATAACGCTCTAGAAGAAGTTCTAGAGCGTTCTAGAGACTAACGACGAACGTCGAAGTTCTAGAGACTAACTGACGGCCGGGATTTCGTCCGCACGTAGATTTAGAATTTCAGAAATCTCGTAGGATCTCTGCGATTTTTCAATTGCTGATATGCCTATCCGTAGAAATTGGTATAGTGCTCTCCCTGTCACATCAAAATCTTTTGAGTAGGTAGTTTGGCATAATCATCATCATCATTAGCAACCGGTAGACACCCACAGATAGACCTAGGGACTTCCACATGTCATGGTCTAGCGCTGTCTGGGATCCCTCCGACTCGTAAGCTCATAAGCCTTTCGTAATTGAATAAATCGTAATGGAAAAAAAAAATTCACTTACGTGTTTCGTAATCCAAAACAGTTCTTAATCTGTTGTAATTCACAGAAAAATACTGTAAATATGGAAGCTTTGACAGAACATTTAGATCACTTATTAAATTTGAAGAGAGATCTAAATATACTATGTATTTGTAGTGCTGCAATACATCTATGTTAGTTAGATACTGTAACAAAAAAAAAAACAAGTAAATTATTATCCAACATAAAAACTTTTAAGGACTTATTTTTTCAATCGCCCAATAATCTTTAACTAGGGATGTTTCGTAGGTTTTTCTATAGGAAATCTGAATTTTTTTCAGTTAGGTTACATCTAATTTACCCATAACAGATATCAAATCAAAATCGATAGAGACTCCGTACTGTACCTATTTACGATTCAAGTAGGCAGAATTTGGATCTCAATTTGATGAAATAAAGCTACACTTCTACAATCAACGTCGCTTGCATGCTTAATAAAATTCCTCGTATTATAAAATCGTACACGCGTATGCGCGCATTTAGTGTGACGTTTGGCCGTGCAGTTTCGGTTTGCTATCACGCATTATGTAATTAGCTTTCACCCCTAATTTCCATGTAAGTTATTAGAATAGTCATTAATCATTATAGTGCGCCCAAAACAAGTATTAGAATCTGTAATCTGAATACGAAGCGTATGACTGCGCATTGTACAAAAACAGATATCAGCCGCACTTTGTATTTAATCCTTAGTTCATAACCTGTGCAAACCGGCATGTTCTTTATGAACTCCAAAATAGACTATTTTGTGATCACTGTACCTTCGATGATAGATCGAGCTTGATGTAAACAAAGTCTCCTAGAATCGGTGTTCGCTTCAAATAACTAAGACATGCGGTGACCATGTCCCCCGTAAGCACTCCTCTTTCAAGTTCGGGAACGTCTTCTATCTTCCTAATACGAACCACAGGGGAATACGCGTCTTCGTACAAACCCGGGAAATTGTAAAAACATCCCCATAAGTTATCTTCATTCAGCAGTGACGTCGCGTTCACGAAAAACTGAAATTAACCGTCAGTAATGAGAAAGCAAACATTTTTACACCATCTATCTTTATCAAAGGAGTTTTGTTATTCAAGGCGAAGCTCGGCTTAAAATCTTTATTAGATGTCAGTTGATCCAACGCTTCATCTACCGCGCTGGTTAATTTAAATACCCAAGTTATATTTTTCTAGTATCTGCATTGGAAAATTTATGAAAATTATTGCAATTCGAGCATCGAATTCGAGCGTTGAAGCACAATATCGTCAGAGTAAAATAGACCTAAAAGTGGTGGATTTAAAGCCAAAAATTAAGTATAGGTAAAAGGTATAACAGTCAGTAATAATACTTGATTTTATTTTCACAAAGTTTTCGCTTGGAGCGCTGGCTGTAGAACTATGAACGAGCTTGCGTTTTAAAACCAGATTTAGGTCCATTTTACTTTAATGATGTGTTTCGACGATTGAACTCAGTTAGTATAGTGAGATTTAAAAACTCATTTTAAACACGTAGTTAGTTGTACTTACGGTTTCGGAGATCGTGCTGTCATTATCTTTACTATTTATTGTAATTTTATCGAAGTCGATATTCGTAAAGTTCTTTGGAAACACGCTGGTGCTTAGAACACGGGATTCTGTAACATCCATTATAAAATTCTATTTGATCATTTAAAATGAGTGTGGGAAAATATTTGAGTAAATAAAGTTATTGAAATATATTTCTTTATATATTCGGTAGGCGCTTTTCTTGCAGACTAAACTTTTCAAACAAATCATTGGTTTCATATATTACTATAAAAGCTCGAATTTATTATTCGGACTTTTGCATATTTCTGAGGTAAAACCTAACATTTACCGAAAATGTTGGTAAAAGTCCGAAATTAACGAAGGTTACATAACAGATTGGACCTTTACCAGAAGACGAGTGCCATGATCCTCAAAACTGAGAGAATGAGGTGAGAAGACAGAAATGAAACCAATAAGCCGGAGTAGGTAGATACTATTGGCAATAAGTAATACACCTCAGTTAACCTTATCTAAACAGTAGTTTAAAGGTTAAACTGAGGTGCAATGCGAAAAGAGTGACGCGTAGTGCAGAAACTAGGTAGTGTTTAACTTATGCTTAACGTAGCAGTTAACACGCAGTCATACCACCTTTTGCCTCAGAAACCGGCTTAGTAGAAGAGGAAAATAATACCTCTACGTAAATCCGAGAATGTCAAAGCAGGGATATAGTTAATCCTCGATAGATCTGTCCACGTATGCAAAACACTTCCGAGCCGCAGCGGTCGAAAGGTAGAGTTCGAGACACCCAAGGACTTTCTAGGCTTGCTCACTGGAAAAGTGTCCTCAGTTTCCTCGACAAAATCTATCCTAAACTGTCTCGTTCCCACTCCATTTTCTTCATCCATGGTTTTTCTGTCTTTCCTAAACAAAAACTAAGATAGTTTTTAGTTTAAAACAATTTATTATCGCAATAAAAATGTGTGAACGTACAATACAAGTATACATTTGACAGTAAGTTATGATGACAACAAAGATGACAGCCAATTTAGCTGTTTAAAGAGATAGTTTATACCCTGGGAAATCGAAAAGTTCTCGCGGGATTTTTAAAAACAACCGTGCGAGCGAAGTCGTGGCATCAGCTCACGGAACAGAAAAAACAGTGCATCAGCTAGTATAAAGTTATAAATTGTTAGATATTATTATATCAAGTCGTGACTTGGTCTTAACTTCAGATGACTTAAATAAACTAAATAAGATAAACTTTATTAATTGAAATCGAGAGTGTTGCCAAACACTTTAAATGATATTATTTACATCTAGATCAGAGATAAGGTTAAACACAAAATTGCTCTTCAAAGAGATCCATTATATTGTCAAGTCATTAAAAGTTAATTCCTGTTCTTAGAGTTTAAGCTTTGAGGCAGTTTACGAGTCATAACATTGTGAGAGGTTTCGGAGCAAGAAATGAATTTACAGCCAAGTTATCAAACGGAATACTTTTGAATTTCTCTATTCAAAAAGACAAAGCTTTTGTAGATAAATTATATATCCTTACCTACTCAAGTAGTCATACTAAATTGCATCTAAAAGACAGCCATAGGTAAGTTTGGTAAAATATAACGAATACTTTAAGGTGTGCGGGTAATACATAAATATTTAACAACTAGAATAATAAAGGCTGCCGTGCTTGTGAAAAATGCAGAAGTAGGTATCCGTGGCAAAACAAGAAAACGGCTCGCAGAGTTTTAATTACATTTTTAATTTTCCCGAGTAACGATTTGAGCTAAGATATTATGATTTTTGAAATACGTACCTTATGTTATCTGATTTATGGTTCTAACTACTTAATTAAACTTATTTTTTAAATAGATTATATAAATAGCATGATTATGATAAAGTTATCTTAACTTAGATTTTATTTCTTTCTTAGATCAGATTAGATTAGAAAAACCTGAGTTAAATCATTAGAATAAAAATATATTATTGTAGAGCTCGTTTGGATCTACAATATTTAAACTAAAATCAGTCAAAAAACGTTCTGTGGTTTTTGGCAGGGAAGAGGATATTGCAAGTTTGATATAAACTTTAATTTTACAAAGATTCAAGTGATGTTTCTGGATCGTGATTTTCAGAGGTGTCAAGCCATCAAACAAGAAAATAAGGACGTGACGATAGTAAATCGCAGTTAAATAAAATAAAATATAACCTGTAGGATTAGCTTAAAATAGATAAAGTTATATCTTGTTTGTATATCGTACTAGAAGATGCCCGCGGCTTCGCCTGCGTGGATTTTGTTTTTTTTAATCCCTCTCTCTTTGATTAGGAACTCTTTGATTTTCCGGGATAAAAAGTAGCTTATGTCCTTCCCCGGGATGTACTCCAAGTCTGTAACTTTCATTAAAATCGTTTCAGTGGTTGGGCCGTGAAAACGAGCAGACAGACAGACAGACAGACACACACTCGCATTTATAATATTAGTATGGATGTGGATAGTATGGTTTACACATTTGGTTTGTTTTCATTTACGTGGTTTTCATATTGTTAAAGTGCATTGGTGCTAGGCAACTCCAAACAGTTGTTGTGTAAGGACAAGCAAAAGCAAACTGAAAAGAGAAACGGAAGATAGTTCGTAACTTTAGAAGCTCTTCAGAGATTTGTCTCGTAAACAGTTGCCGCGTCTTGTCTTACTGAATGATGAATGTGGCACGAAACATATTTTTACACTTTGTACTATACAATTTTTCTTTCTATACTAGATTCATCTAGATGTTGTTCCCGACTATGTCCGCATAGATTAAGGCTTTTAATATTCCCGTTTTAGGCTATTTAAACTAAAAAAATCGACTCTCACTTTTCATGTTTTTAACCCCCGACCCAAAAAGAGGGGTGTTATAAGTTTGACGTGTGTATCTGTGTATCTGTCTGTGGCATCATAGCTCCTAAACTAATGAACCGATTTTAATTTAGTTATTTGTTTGAAAGGTGGCTTGCTTGATCGAGAGTGTTCTTAGCTATAATCCAAGAAAATCGGTTCAGCCGTTTGAAAGTTATCAGCTCTTTTCTAGTTACCGTAGCCTTCACCTGTCGGCAGTGTTACACTTGTTATTACTTCTGTGTAGTTATACTTACCTAACAGGTTTCTATAGCATTGCGAAATTCAACTTTGTAGCTCTTTAATTGTTTATTTTTAAACTGGCTGTTACACAGCTAGACGGATAGAAGGACTCGACGAAACAACTACGGACTCCAAAATATGGTATTTGGAAAGTCCGTCAGATTCGCCGTCACTGACATGTGATTTTCCAATTTTCGTTCTCAGATGCGTTACTGTTTGTTTTGCACTCCCTTGATTGTTAAAACGAAGCACTGGCTCGGAACAAATTGTTCAAAGCAAAAAGGATATTCGCGTATGCAATGTATGTAGATGTGCGCCAATGTATAAATTACCCTCATTTGTGGTGTTTGCGAATTAATGTTGTCATTTATTTTGATCATAATAAAATTTGTGATTCCTAAAAAACCTTACTTCAAGTTAAATACCATTTTGTATATAATCACACCCTATGCTAAGCGATAACGTTTTCGGAGTAAATTCATGAAAGTATTAGATGATTGATGGACGTTTTATAAAACGAGTCTGGTTTTCCAATAAATTTCGTTCAGCTCAGTGAAATAACATTAAAAGACCGATTATTAGAATGATAAAGGCGAAAAAAATATACTACGAGAATATTTACAGCTCACCTTTTGGTATCATTTTGTCTAGTCTGAGAAAGGCTTTTTTACACGACTACTGAAGGTTAGTGTCTGGCAGTTAGACTCCGGTATCTCTTTTTCGGCATACATAGTCTAATAGGAAAGATTGAAACATAACTCAACAGAACTCTAACAACTTATGAAATTTTATTTTTGGCTTTTAGCTATCATTTCAGCTTCAAGTATTCAAGCTAGAACCAGGTTACACCAATATTACGAAGGAAACTTTTGGGTATAAATGAAGTGATTTCAATTCGACGAAGAACAAAATTAAATATCTAATTAGATCCTAATAAAGCTATCAGGAATTCTATTTGCAAGCAAAGAATTCTAATTAAAAATGCCAATTTTTTCCTCTTAACATCGAAATATAATAAGTAGGTATGTTTGCTTCGTTACACACAAACATAGAGCAAGTGAAGGCAATGTATTATTTATCTTCTTAGGTAGTCCTTACTCGTTAGGTAGGTACCTACACTCTTTGCAAAATAGTCGTGGTCAACAATTCAATGTTATTGTAACATAATTGACTGTATTTTTTTAAATTCCGTAGGAACTCTTTGATTTTCTGGGATAAAAGTATCCTATGTATTAATCCAGGGTTTAATCTATCTTCATTCCGAATTTCAGTCAAATCTGTTCAGTAGCTTTTGTGTGAAAGAGTAACAAACATACATACACACAAACTTTTGACTTTATAGTGTGATTTATTTTTGTTGTGTTATTTTTTAGTTTAGCAGATTTGTTTTGAATGTTCGGCTTGTATTAGGGTATAATAGTCCATGCAAATACTACCTACGCAGTTATAGGAATAATTAAATAAAGAAAAAACAAAAACATTGTAACTAGGATAAACGCAGGTTCGCTTATTTTATTCAACGCTAAAAAAATGTTGCAGAGAATCTTAAGATTAGATATAGGTATAGAGATGCCAAATAACATCATAAAATGGAATCCCAAGTCGACAATCCGTCTTCGTTTAGAGCATTCTAGGCAACGAGGCAAAACATTAATCAAAACAAAGGTGTCTTCCCCATGCGTACCAGTCTTGATAAATGGCATAACTTCTCTGATCTTTCAGGCATCATCCTTATTTGGTGATACCTCCATGTTCGTTGCAAGTCAGCGTGAATTTTGGTCGTATGAACCCGCGCTCAAAGGTACCAAAGCTGATGTTGAATAGGTTCCTAATTGACATTCTTGCAATGCAATGGCTTTCAATACGAACACCTTGTCGACATCTTATTTCTTCAGATGGTCGTCTTGCGTCGTTTACACAAATGTCAGTAGGTATAGTAAAATTTTCATCGAACGCACTGATCAAGTGTACCTACTCTACTCAAGGTAGCACTCTAAGTACTTACTACCTTGCGATTGCCGAAAATTTTTTGAAGCCATTTCCATTATCAGTGCATCAGAGAGCGTCATGAGAGCTTACTTTGAACTAAATTTTACTTATAGTATATAGTTTCTATATGTTTTTGTATAGTTTGTATATGTATTTTAGTATACGAACTTCATTATAATACCAACTGTTGCACATAATTACCCGTGGATTATTTATTTATTATGAGTAAGTATAGCACAAAGGTATACCTTAATAATTTATCATTCTGCTGCGATAAACAAAATTTTGTAGAGCGATTTACAAACACAAAATTACTTTTCGGAAAGTTATAAAGTTTTCATTTATGGCCGACGACGCGCGACGTATTGTCTTATATTTCTGTTGCCTGCTAGATTTTCGATTGTTCAGCAGTCACTACCGAAATTGGTTTTTAGAGTTTTAACGTATTCGTACATAGAACACAAGTTGTGAAGACTTCTCCTGCCGCTTGATTTGAAAATATCGTTAGGTACACAAGACACTAAAAATGGGTAGGTAAAGAAACAGATTCTCTCCTTGTTGTAGTCGTGTAACTATGTTTAAAAGTAAGTGATACCTAAAGGCAAATATTTATTATAACACAATCAAAACTCAGTTTTGGGATTAATTAATATTCTCATAACGAACACTGATCCTTTGTAAATTACTTTTCCTTAATGAAATTTATTACTTCCGGTTCACGATATCTTTTCGTCCAATTAAGACCCCAACTTTGACCCGCAATTTTCTGGCCACAGATTATCCCGGGAAAAGTTTAAGGAGGGTAGATAATAAATAAGTAACTGTAGACAATACAGAGAGGAACTTAATTTAACTCTTAAAAGGTTTACCATCGAATTGCCAAGGTTTCCAAATATTTATCTTTACAAAACTGAACGGGTAGCTTATATCCCACCAAAAACATTTTATGTAAAGGTTGCCAAGACTCACAAGTTTATAATGTTAAAAAGTTATGAGATCTCTAGTAGAGCCAAGCCCCTACCTGACCTTTGATTTGTGCTGCCCATAGGACCTATCCCAAGTCCAAAGTAAGCTCTAAGTACTGTTGACTGTATCACATTCATAACAATCAACAACAAATAACTCTACTCACAAGCTCTGATTCTACAAACTCTACATCCTGGTAAAAAAAGGACGGCTTGGCCGTTTAATGTTCGTGGATTAAAGCCCGGAATAGCTTGTGCGACAATCAAGTAATACAATACAAAGTCTTTACAAAACTGAACGGGTAACTTATGTTCTTTGTACGCACAGTAAAACAGTACTGTACCTATGAGTACCTATGCATTAGATACTCTCTCTGATTTTATAGCTTATATTTAATCAAAAAGGGAAAATATATTATATCGAAATTCCGGAATATCACTAAGTCAGAATATCACTATGCTAGAAGTCTGAGAGTTGTCTGTTGAAACATTAGTAACAATTATTACTATCATAATATTCTCAATACATTTTACTTCATACTTATAGATTGTTTAACCACAATAAATATGTCGCAGAAAAGCTTTTGAATTGCTTTTATTTTCCAGAAATTTTTGGTCATTGTTCATTGTAATGTATTGTGTGCCGATAAAATTGGAAGTAAGAAAATTTTCACTGCACACAAAAGACGAGATCCACTGTCCTTCCCGACAATAGCTTTCCACATTCAATGTTTTTTTTATTATTAAAAAAGTTAGGTAGGTATATGAACGTATTTCTGGCTACCAATATCAAAACCGAAAACTTTTAGTAAAAATATGAAAGGAGACCCCTACTTACACACGGAATTTTGAATAAATATTTGTGCCTTGGTTGTGTGTCAATTCGATTGTAACAAATGTGAACCAACATATTCGAAGCCAACTTTATCTAACTGAAAAATACGTCCATTGTTGCAAAAACTAACTGATTCAAAAAATAGTGCAGGCAATATTTTTGTAACTTTAGTGAACCGACACGCAAATTGTACATCTGTTCGTTGGCAAATAAATTACACTCCATTAATCCGATGTCGGGTTGTGGAACGTCCTTAATATTCACAGCACCCAATCGACTAGTTATTATTGTTCTTCGAATTATACTCGTCCAGACATTTGGGTGCTGCTATTGTCAACGGTCGTGCTTATTTTGTGATACTACGGTAATTCTCAACTATCATCTATTAGGTAAAAAGTTGTCACTCGGCGTATATTTGTAGCGTGTCGGTGTTGCGTTTACAGAGGCTAAATAAATATAGGAATCTTATGATAAAGCAGTAAAAATGCGATTTGATGCGATGCGACGCGATGCGGTGCGATGCTGTACGGTGTGATGCGATATGATGCGATGCGATCGGATGCAATGCGATATGATGCGATGTGATGCGATGCGGTGCGATGCAGTGCGATGCGATGCAGTGCGGTGTGATCCGATGCGATCCGATCCGATGAAAGGAGATACGATGCGATGCGATGCGGTGCGGTGCAGTGTGGTGCGATGCGTGCGATGCAATCCAATGCGATCCGATGCGATCGGATGCGATGCGATGCGATGCAAAAACCTTTGCATAAAAATATTTATGCTTATTAAATTACGGGTTAATACGGTATAATGTTAAACATTTCGAACATTGGAAAAGCCATACTATAAAGTCGATTTGGGCTGTCTTAAAAATTTAAATGCAATGATAACTGAGCATTCCCGTTAGATCGTTTCCCGGCACACAACGATCTTTTTATGGGATTAAATCGAGTGAATGGATTGGAGAATATTTTCTAGCCCGAATCCACGTTTTGAATACGTAACTTACAAAATGTTCTTTTTATTATTGAGATAATAGTTTATGAAAGTGCAGCGATTTTTTTTAATCTGTGTACTACTTGAAAAATGTCCGTTCATGTTATATAATTGTAATTTATCAAAGCTCTATCAAATAAAACACAATTTACTGAATGCATTTGGCTAAAAAATAAGTTCAATTTTTAATATGGTAATGCTCAAACTTTGTCCATTATTATTAAAATATTTCGGGCCACGCCACATATTTCCGGTTTGTTTTGCGATTCTGAATATTTATATCACGTGTTTATTTAATGCCCTGTGCAAAAGGACAAAGGACAAAATCCTTTTATATTTAGGCTTGCAAGTATTCCTATCACGGAGTGCGGGGGTGAATAGAATTAAAGTAGCTTGAGGGAGACGTGAACGCGTAATTTTCTAATACCTTACATTTGGCACGGTGATTTAAATTTGTGATAAGAAGAGGAATGGAATCACCTAAGTGCGAACGTGTTTTTTGTTATTGTGTGTTACATTCATTCAATTCGAGATTAACTTAATTTACATCTTTCTTGTCTCTTATAAAAAGTGCTTTTCATTTAACAATACTTTGCTTACCTAATCATAATAAACTATTGCTCGACGACCTTTCTGGCGTAGTGGTGAGGGCTGTGGTCTTATAAGCGGGGGCGTCCCGAGTTCGATTGCCGACAGGGGCAATTTGGGTATTTCTAATTTTTAAATTATCACTGGTCGGCCTGGTCCAACAAAGCCGTGTCGCCAAACGACAGCGTTCCGGTACGATGCCTATTGCCTTGTAGAAACCGATAAGGGGCATGGATTTTAATAAAAAACTGCCACATCCCTTTCAAGTTAGCCCTCCACCTTAGACTGCATCATCATGTACCAGCAGATCAGATCGCAGTCTGCTTAGTTCTAATGGAATTAAAAGAAAAGTACCTAAATCTTAAAATAGTAGAGGTCAAAAGCATTTTGAAATCAAATGCCGAAACAAACAAAAACAGAATTGTTTCAAATATCGGTAGCGGCTATAAAGAAAATCGATAACGTTTTGTCACAAGCACTCAACGACATCTGTTTCTGGCTTTACATTTTGTGTGCCGCGTTTCAAGATTTTTTTTAAATGATAAACATTCTCTAATTAAAGCTCCCGAAATTTTCAGCAAACTTAGGTATAACTAAAAACCACTATTAGAGAGCTTTTATATATAATTATTTTTTATTTAATTTAGATAGATGCAAGTTAGCCCTTAACTGCAATCTCACCTGGTGGTAGTGCGTACAGAATAATGGTAGGTTCGAGAGGTTTACGAGATGTGTCTTTGTCGATTGATATCAGTTTTTTAATTAGCATTTTATAAAAATAAAGGTTTTTTATATTTCGTGGCTTTAGAAATTCGATATATTTTAGTCAGGCGTATGAAGAGTGCCCTGCCTTGGAACCCGAACAACGCATCCTGGTCAGCTACGTAGCTCGTAGGGAGAGACCTGTCACCATCTGCTGTCATAGCGGCAATGTTGGAGACAATGTGAAGCATTGAGGGCAGTGATCTCGTTCTGTGAAACAGTAATGTTCCAAAAGGAGGCCACTGAGCGAGATCACGAGCGAGCCGCTCGCCTGCTCGGAGGCGGAGACATCAGGGTTGCGCTGATCAACCTCCCGTAGTCCCGGGTGCTGGAACAGGGTTGTTGAGTAGTGGCTGGAGCGAAACTTCTCCCCTCCCCCCCCCCCCCCCCCCCCCCCCCTCATCGTCAACAAAAACAAGGTACCTCATAATGTTAGTAGGGTAATATTGTGTGTTCTAGCTCAAGTCTCTAGATGACGCGGCGCGCCAGCGCGCGCCGGATCTATAAGACTTAAGCTAGAACACACAATATTTTCACAATAGATATCAGTTACAAGAGAATGATCAGGTTATTGTTACTAACTCATGTAGAAAGATGATTCAATGGTTGATTTAGCACATTCTTAAGTGATGCAACTAGTTACGATACTGAGTTGGAATATTTTATAGAAATTCTATTCTTAAGCATCGATTAGATTATTTAGAATAATTTATATTTTGTACTGGAACCCTTAAGAACCTACCTAATGCAATTAATGTAGCACTCATCTTAAATTTATGTTAAGCAGAGGTTCCGTTTAAGATGGGAGCATGTTAAAGCGGAACAGGTATGTCAGTTTATTAATATAAGTAATTAGTAACCACACTCCTTTATCGTAAAGTCAAAATTCAAGTGTTGCGGTATAAAGGTTCAAACACGATCGTTCAATTATTCAATCATTCATTTATTCATTTATTCAAGTATTCAATTCATGGTAAGTGGTGTGTCAGTTTAAGATGGAAGCATACTAAACCGGAACAGGTACGTTTGTCAGTTTATTAATATAAGTATAATTAGTGACCACACTCCCTTACCGAACATTCAAATGTTGCGGTATAAAGGTTCAAAGACAATCGATCAATCATTCAATCATTCATTCATTCATTTATTCAAGTATTCAATTCATGGTAAGTGGTGTGTCAGTTTAAGATGGAAGCATACTAAACCGGAACAGGTACGTTTGTCAGTTTATTAATATAAGTATAATTAGTAACCACACTCCCTTATCGAAAATTCAAGTGTTGCGGTATAAAGGTTCAAAGACGATCGTTCAATCATTCATTCATTCATTTATTCAAGTATTCAAAACATGGTAAGTGGTGTGTCAGTTTAGGATGGAAAGCATGCTATGCCGGAACAGGTAAGTATGTCGGTATATAAGTATCAATAATAATTACTAACCACACTCTTATAATAGAAGGTTAAAATTCAAGTGTTGTAGTATTAATTTTCATCCAATTCATTCATTCATTCATTCTAGTGTTATGGTATCCCACTAAAGCAAGTGTCCGAGTCAGAGGTGCATGCCTGGGATCGAACCCCTGCCCGACTTATAACCGGAGGCAGCGGGCGTCTTAATCACTATGCTATCATGACTCATAGAGTAGATCGAGTTCGGTTGATAGACCTACTATTCCATAAAATACTTACATTAACACTTTTCTACCTAACTATTTTTGTCGATAAAATCATATTTCATATAAGTAAGTATAAGTACTTTTTATTCTCTAAATAGGCGATAATTTTTATAAAATTATTATTATTAATCGATCCGCTTTTGGTAAGTAACTAATTAAATACTATATTGTATTTTGGCATTACACGATTTCAACTGCTGTTAACATTACCTACATAGTGCATAATATGCATATACTTATCTAATGTAGAAATACAGAACAGACGCCATGAGTGTTAAAAAATAATATCAAAGTAGGTATAGTCGGGATACATCATGTGTTAACTAAAAGTGATTCTTTTCGGTGTCTAATGACTCGTATTGCAGGATTGCATATTTGCAGTTTGCTTCCTAATAGGGAATCCTAAACATGCATGCGGCATCTTATGTATGTGTGTAATAATGAGATCTTTGAATGTCATTCTAATTACTTTTATGTTTAAGAGTCATTATTCTATGCAAATACTATGAACTTTTGACTTTATTGATTGACTATTAGAAGAACCTAAATTCTGTAAGCACTGTTTTCACTACGCATTTCTTTTGTGAGCACTTCAACGAGCAAACGTTTACTTAATTCACTTAAAAAATCATTTTTTAAATTTCAAATAAGCAGTTGTTTAGCTTCAGTATGTATGTATTTTTTTATTTTTATTTTTTTACATACTTTAATGAAAGAGTTGTTGCATCTACAGAAAAATAATATATTTTTTAATATTAACTTCTTACCTAATAGTATTTTAAAAAGTTACATTAAGTACATACATGTTTAAATTTCATTTCACCAAAAAAATCTTTAATTGTTTCAGAACTAGTTAATAGTATGATGTAACAACATTAAAAAAATGTTTTTTCTATAACAGGGCTTCGAGCTTTAGTAATAATCCTTTTGATTCGGATGACGAATTACCTATAGCTTCAAATTCAACTTCAAAGAGTAAATCACTCAATAAAACGAAGAAATCAAAAAGGCGGCAGTCAGATTCAGAATCTGAACCGGAACCACCTGTAAAGCGTAAGAAAGCGCTTCAAAAAAAGCCTGTCAAGGCTGTACGTCCTTCATGGGAGTCTGAGGTGAGTTATTACACTTTATTTTTACGGTAAATATAATATTATTACAATTGTTTTCAAGAAATATTAGAATTCTGACTGAATATAAGCATCAACTAAACTCTTTGAGAAGATATTAATGGTTTTTTACATCATTATATTTAATTATTAGTTAATATTAGTTTCGCACGTTTGAATATGGAGCCTAAGGTCTAAAGTTCGATTCTTGAGCTGGATCAAATAAATTGTTAGCTTTAGGAGAGGTTTCGCAACTCAACTCTGGGTTGTTGAATTTATTGATGGAAACCTATAAACAATTTATTAATAAACATTTTATTAAGTGAGTTAATATTTTTTAATAACTAAAAATATTATTTTTGTCTTTTCAGTACGAAGAAGAAGTGGTGCAAAAGCTTGAACCACTTAAAAATTTTATCACCAAGAAAATAGCATCAGGGTATTCTACCCAGCGAAAACCAGAGAAATTAATAACGGAAGGCGATTATTACTTAGAACTCCGCATCTATAACGCTGCTGAAGCATCAAAGATAAGCCCGGGTAATCGATGGCGTCACGCCCTTTTTACTTATAAGTCATGTATGGATACCAACTCAGAAATTTGGCAGGCAACGAATCGCTTGGTCGCTGCTGCTAAGGAAGATTTTAAAGGGGTTAAACCTACACTATACCCAGCATGAAAATTTTAACTGCATTTTACTAACTTCAAATAATAAGTACTCTTACTTAGTATAATCTCATAATGACTTTTTGTGATATTTGTAATATAACAGTGCCAAAATACTTTTCACACAAAAAAAGTTATATTCATAAGTCTAATTGTTTACTTCGCACAGAATTCGATAATGTTCAAATAATTGGAACTGCTTTTAAGAACAGAATACTAAGCTATCGTGTATGTCCATCAAAAAAATTTTTGTTACCTGAGCAATTTTTATCTGAAGTTGTAAATACGATATGTAATTTAGTAAAAAGAAGTCTTGAGAAACATAATGCTCTTAAAATAAATTTTGAACTATTTGCGACTTTTACTTTGCCAAAAAATAATGAAAAATCTTTGAAGTCGTTTAATACTAAATATGTACAAATTTTTCAATCCACAAACATAAAAAATATATATTTAGAGTGTGTAAAAAGCCTGCTTAACAAATTATCAGAGTTTGAACATTCAGAATCAGGCTGGTCTTTTGACTCTTTGAATAATTTAGAAGTAAACATTAATAAATACAATCCTTTAAGGACAGGCTCCTATATTCCACTACCAATAAAAATTCTGAAAACTAGATCTTGTGTAAATATTAAAAATAGTGATGATAAGTGTTTTCTGTGGAGTATATTAGCACATATGTATCCCACCAATAAAAACTGTAATAGAGTATCTTCATATCCTCATTATTCAAAAGTTTTAAAAATAGATGGTATGTCGTTTCCACCATCTTTTGAGGATATCACATTATTTGAAAAAAATAATTCTGACATAAGTGTTAATATATACAGTTTAGAAAAAAATGGCGATATTAATGGACCTCTGTACAAAACCAGCAAGCGTAAACTTGTTCATGTTAATTTGCTTTACATTACTAAAAACAATAAAAGACATTTTTGTTTGATAAGAAACTTTGAACGGTTGGTTCATAGTCAACTTACTAAAAATAAGTCTAAAATTTTTTTATGTGAGGAGTGCTTCATTTATTTCAATTCAGAAGAAAAATTATGCAAACATAATTGTGCTAGAATTAAAACTGTTCTTCCAGAGAAAAATAGTAAATTATATTTTGATAATTATGAAAGAACTCAAAGAATACCAATTGTGATTTATGGTGATTTTGAAAGTTTATTAAGAGAATATTCTGATAAAAGTAAATCTGGGCATACTGAAACCATACAGGTTCATGAAGCCACATCTTTCGCGTACTATATTTGTTGTGAGTCTAAACCTGAACTTAATGAACTGGTTTCATACATAGGAGCTAACTGTGCTCAAAAATTTGTAGAAACAATTTCAAATGATGTCAAACGATTACATGCAATTTTGTTAGAAAATAATCCCATGAAACTACTTACTGAAACTGAAAAGAAATGTTTTCATAATGCAAAAGTTTGCTGTATATGTAAACAAAAATTTACATCCACAGATAAAATTGTAGCAGATCATGATCATTTTACAGGGGAATATAGAGGCGCGGCTCACAACATTTGCAACTTGAGTGCAAAGAAATGTCCTTTTATACCTATTATATTTCATAATTTAAGTAATTACGATTGCCATCTTTTTATTAAAGAGTTAGCGAGTATTAACGGTCGTATAAATATTATTCCAAAAAATAAAGAAAAATACATATCGTTCACAAAATTTATATCAGTTGATTCAAAAACTGCTGCTCAATTGAAATTCATCGATTCTTTTAATTTTCTCAGTTGTAGCTTAGATAAATTAGCTAGATCTTTACATCAAGACGACTTCGTAAACTTGCGTAGGTATTACAGTGATCAGTATTTATTTGATTTGATTTGCAGAAAGGGTGTCTACTGCTATGATTATATTGACTCTTTAAAACGTTACGATGAAACTGAGTTACCAAAACGAAAACATTTTTTTAATAAACTTACTGCAGAACTTATTTCGGAAGAAGATTATAAACATGCAATGAAAGTTTGGAAAACTTTTAAAATAAAAAATTTAGGCGAATATACAGATTTATATTTAAAATGTGATGTACTATTACTAGCAGATAGTTTTGAAAAATTCAGGAAAATTAGCTTAGCAACCTATTGCTTAGATCCGTGCTATTATGTTTCTTCACCTTCTTTAAGTTGGGATGCAATGCTTTTGCATACAAATGTAAAATTAGACCTTATAACTGATGTGGAGATGTATCAAATGATTGAAAAAGGTATACGAGGTGGTCTAGCTCAGTGTTCTTTAAGATATGCTAAAGCTAACAATAAATATATGTCTGACTATGATATCAACAAATCAAGTAGCTTTTTGGTATATTTAGACTGTGTGAACCTGTATGGTTATGCAATGATGATGAAACTTCCTACAAGTAATTTTAAATTTTTGAACAAAGACCAAATTGAGACATTTGAAATTGATTCTATTACTGTTGATAGTAACATTGGTTATATACTTGAAGTAGATCTTAGTTATCCATCTGAAATACATGACACTCACTCAGATTTACCATTTGCTGCTGAAAAATTTACACCTTTTGGTCATAGAAATGCCAAGCTTATTGCAAATTTATACGACAAATGTTCCTATGTTATTCACTACATCCATTTAAAAGAATGTCTTAAAAACGGTCTAAAATTGTTAAAAATTCATAGAATTCTATCATTTGAACAAAAAGAATTTTTGAAACCATATATTGAATTGAATACCTCTTTGAGGCAAAAAGCAGAGTCTGAATTTGAAAAAGACTTTTTCAAAAAACAAAATAATGCTATTTTTGGTAAAACCATAGAAAATAAAAGAAAACAAGTAAATGTAAAACTTGTTAATACATGGACAGATAAGAATAATAAGACAAACAGGATTATTGGAGCAGAAAAGTATGTAAGTGCGCCTAACTTTAAATGTTTGTCGATATTTACAGATAATTTGGTGGCAATCCAATTAGAACAAACGAAATTAATTTTGGATAGACCAATTTATGTGGGGTTTACTGTTTTAGAGTTAGCTAAAACACATTTATATAACTTTCACTATTCTATAATGAAACCATTATATAAAGAAAATATTGAACTTTGTTATACTGATACTGATAGCTTACTATATCGCATATATACTGATGATTTTTATTCAGACATGAAAAAGAATATTAAGTTTTTCGATACCAGCAATTTTAGCGATAAAAATGTTTACAATATCCCTCAAGCAAATATGAAAATTCCGGGGTTTTTTAAAGATGAGATGGGTGGAGATGTTATTGTTGAATTTGTTGGCTTACGAGCAAAATTGTATTGTATTGAATCACAAAAAATGTCTATTAAAAAGGCAAAAGGAGTGACAACATCTGTTACCAAAAGGTTGGATATAGATAAATACAAAAATGTGTTATACTACAATCAATCAGTCAGAAAGAATATGTGTGTTATTAGATCTAAAAATCATAATGTATATACCCAAAAAATTAATAAGTTAGTTTTAAATAGTGAAGATGATAAAAGACAAATTTTAAAGAAGCAATTTAAAACGTTGCCGTGGGGGCACTACAGTACAATTTTTTAGTTGTTAATTTGTACTAGATTTTATGTTATTCATTACTGTGCAATTTTGATTGTTCATGTATGCATGCAAATATTGAAATAAATATTTACTACTCATCATCACTTACATTTTATTATTTTACCTTTTAGTTTTTTATTTTTATATTTATCGAGATCAATAACTTGAGTTATAGTGATATCATAGCAGGTGATAATGTTTGCTTACAGACCTTTACGTTTGTTTATATAGACCTTCAATTTCAACATTATATCCTTATCACCTTGGTCAAGAAATGTAAATGCAGTAAGCAAACATTAAGCAAAATTAAAAACCTTTACATTTAAGGGAATCGAACCCTTGAAATATTTGAAAAAACTTGATTGTACTACCTAATATTTACATGGAATACGTTAATATTATTAGGTACTTAGTACAATCATAATGTTTTCAATTAATAATTTAAAATTTAAAAAAAAAAATCAATTTTATTCTTTAAACCACGTTTATTTCATAATATAATGAATTCATGCTACAGCTCCTTACTCTAAAAAACACTATTTTTATAAACAAAAAATATGATGATATTTAAAAATAAGCAAATTACATTTCAACAATAGTTCACATTTATATGGAGTGAGTAATTTTTGACATTATTTTACCTATCAAATTTTCTGTAGCATCCATAACTTCATCGTAATTATCCTTGACTACATACTGTGCACTAACACTAGGAGTATCACCATTTATATTTTCATCTTGTTCTCCTCCATTTAGTCCATAAATATTTATTTTTATTAAATGAAGCCGTCTTCCAGTTGCTTTGCGAATAACATAGGATGTTGATGTAGAAGTCGGGGGTGAAACAGGCTTCAATAGTGATAAACTGCATTTTTTCTTTTTTTTCATCTCCTTACTAGATGCTTGAACTGGTTCTGCTGCTTGTTTTTGAGCTAAATCCTCGCAAAGTCTTTGAAATTCAGTTTCCGCGAACCCGTTTACATCTTGTGCGTAGTAAAAAGGATTTGTTAGATTTTCGTTGGGTAAGATAGGAGTCGACATAATTCTGAAACAAAAAGAAAAATAATTAATAAATAACGGTAAAAAAAATACATGCTTTATTAAAAGTCAGCACATTGTTATAAAATAATTATAATAACTTACCAAGTAAAATACTTGATATTTATTATGATAAAATTATGAGCGCGGCTACTGTTTTCTTCGGGAGCTGTAGCAGGAATGAAGCTTTAATAAATAATAATTAATCTAATACTGTCTTGCGATCTAAAACGATGTAATTTGAGCAAAACGAAAACATAATGCTTTAGTGACACAGCATCACATTCCAAGTTTTTCCCGAGAGCTGTAACAGGAATGAACATGCATCGATAGTAAAATCTTATATAATGTTGTATTCTCAAATGGGTAATTTGAGCAAAGTGAAAACAAATCTTTAGTGACACAGCAACGCATTCCGAGTTTACACGTGTATGGTGTCATTTCTTTAAATTGGTTATTAACATTATGTTACATTTTAGTTATAAAATTATATAGAATATAATGTGAAGACTTTATAACAGGATTTTATCTTTTTTAACAGAAAACACAATGAAGTTGATCAAACAACCAGTAACATTGGAAATTAACAATTTAAATATAGAAGCGTCATCAATCCAAAAAAGGCATAGTTTGCTGTTGCCCGATACGATTCGCTGTATAATATGTGGACCGTCAAATTGTGGCAAAACAAACACAATGTTAAGCTTATTACTTCATCAAAATGGACTCAAGTTTCAAAATGTTTACCTATATTCTAAAACAACATTTCAACCAAAATATTGTTTTTTGAATAAAGTTTTAAGCATGGTTCCAGCTGTTAAGCTCTTTACCTTCAAAGATGATAAAGAGGTTATTCCTCCTACTGAAGCCTTGAAAAATTCTGTATTTATTTTTGATGATGTTACTTGCGAGAACCAAGTAAATATCCGAGATTATTTTTCAATGGGTAGACATAAGAACATCGACTGTTTTTATTTGACTCAAACATATTCTAAGATACCAAAACAATTAATTCGAGATAACGTAAATTTTTTAATAATTTTTAAACAAGATGATATAAATTTGAAACACATCTATAACGAACATGTCAATTCTGACATGACTTGGTCAGACTTCAAAAAATTATGTTCAGATATATGGAAAGATCCATACACATGTTTAATAATTAACAAAGATTGTGAATTAAATAACGGTAGATATAGAAAATCTTTCGACGTTTTTGTAAAATTTTGAATGAAATGATTTAAACAGATTGTAATTTAAAATTAGTTTCATTTTAATTTTTACTACATAGTTCAATGGTTGTGTAAAATAATTAAAAAAAGAAATGGAAACAAGTTTGAAAAAAGAGTTAATTAAATCAGTAAAGGCTATTAAAAGTAAAGTAAAAAGATTACGTGATGAAGATGAAGAGTTAGAACTGAGGCGGAAAAAAATATTTAAACCACTGTCTGATCCTTTGAAAGCAATTGTTACACTAAGTAAATATGCTACAAACAAATCTTATCACGAAACTAATTGTAACAACGCAAGTGTTGGAAATAATCAATCGCCTGAAATTCCAAATATAAACTCAAAACAAGATGGTGATATTGAAATTACTCACAACGATAATAACTTTGAAGAAAATCCGAAAAAACAAGAGGAAATGTCTGAACCTTTGGAATTTCTAAATGATGAAGTCAACATTTCCGAAACACTGGCAGACAATGATCTGTTTGGCGAGCAAAGCAATGTATCTATACCATTTGGTATACGTCGCATTAACAAAAAATTGATGATAGGAAATACCCCCGTCAAATTTTCAACTGTAGATGATATGTCTTCAAACAAATTAACTTTTATTACTATTGATGATAAAAGTTATGAACTAACTGCTGGTTTAATAGAACTTTTATTAAGAAATAAACCAAACTTGAATAAAGTAACCGAAAGTGATAAAATCACATATAAAGATATCTTAATTAGTACTAGTGCTCATAAAAGGGATTACAATCCTGCTAATCAAATTAAAGGTGACAAAGGAAAAAAATATTCTCAAATCATCAAACCATTATTTTATGAAAAGGATATGTGTGAAACAAACAAATTAAAGTACGGTGGTAGGCTACCAGTTTTAAAGAAATACAAAACTGATACCGATCTCATCTATTGGGATGATCCTAATGAGTTAATTGAAAGATTAAGATTGATTATTGCGTCCAGAGACGCTGGCAACACTAATCATGATAATGAAATTCTTTCGATTATTGAAGAGTTAAAAGAAGCGGGTATAATAAAAGAATAAAAGAAAGCACATTTATGGAGCGTGTTCAGTATTGATAAGCAGGTTGAACATGAAAGTTGATAAGTTTGGACATCATGTTAATAAGATGCGAAGAATGAAAGGAGTGTTATTAGAATGCGCTTTGAAGTGTACAAACAATAATTTGGATGCTCAGCATAAAAGAGTAAAAAATCTTGCGCAACCGGTAGATTCTAACGATTGTGTAACAAAAGAATACGTTGATGTTTTGGCAGACAATCTTTCAAAAAAAATATCATCAATTAATCAGTTTATTACAGAAATAAATATTAAAGTAAGTAATTTGATCGAAATCACCGAGGCTAGTAAAGTAAAACATGAGCAAAAACAGCGTCGTAAATGAAATACATAAAAATGCAAGAGTAAACTTTCCTCGTCGACATGTTGTCATGAGAGATATAGACGATTTATGGCAAGCTGACTTGATTGATATGAAATCTCTTTCGAAACAAAATTCAGGTTATAAATATATTTTAGTTATAATTGATACATTCTCAAAATATGCTTGGGCATTTCCACTAAAGTTTAAAAATAAAGATCAGGTCTCTAAAGCGTTTGAATCTATATTAAAGAAAGGACGTATTCCAAAAAACCTTCAAACAGATTTTGGAACTGAGTTTTACAACGAAAATTTTAAAAAGATAGTCAAAAAATTTAACATCAATCATTATTCTACATATTCCACTAAAAAAGCTTCTATAGTTGAAAGACTTATAAGAACTTTAAAAAATAAAATGTATAAACAATTCAGTTTCCAAGGAAACTACACTTGGACTAAAGGTGTGCTAGAAGAAATAGTTGAAAATTATAACACCTCTAAACACAGAACGATCGGTTTATCTCCTAACGAAGTTAATGAAAATAATAAGAAACTTATACTTCAAAGATTTAATGTAGGAAAACAGTTAAAAATCCTGAAGAAGAGAAATTTAAAAGTTGGAGATTTTGTGCGCATTAGTAAGTATAAAGGTGTTTTTGAAAAAGGTTATACTCCTAATTGGTCCACCGAAATATTCCAAATTAAAAAAGTACAGAAAACGAATCCTGTTACTTACCTTATAGAAGATGCTAAACATCAGCCAATTTTGGGCTCATTTTATGCAGAAGAACTTCAAAAAACAGAAAATCCTAATGTCTATCTTATTGAAAAAGTTTTAAAAAGAAAAGGAAACAAGATATTTGTAAAGTGGTTAGGATTTCCATCGAGTGAAAATAGTTGGATAGATAGAACGAATATTTTATAACTAACCAGTTCCCAATTTATTTATTGTTATTTAAGTGATAGTATAGTTATTTTTCATTCATTGTAATAAAAGTAATGAAAGAGAGCAGTATTCTGAATTGGTTTATAAATCATTTACCATTTGAACTTCATCTACCTGGATATAATTACTGTGGTGCTGGTACAAAATTGTATAAAAGGCTTGCACGGGGAGATCAAGGTGTAAATAAATTGGATGAATATTGTAAACAACACGATATTGCATACGACTTGTCAACTTCATTAAGTGATCGTCATAAGGCTGATAAAATATTGATGAAAAGGGCTAAGCAACGTGCTTTAGCATCTGATGCAACTTTGGGAGAAAAGATAGCAGCAAATTTAGTTAATAAAGCTATGATAGCTAAATTGTATACCGGGTCGGGACTGACTAGTAAAGCCAACAATTCTAAAACAGTGTCGCCAAAAAAATCCGCTTCAGGCACTGGTTTGAAAAAACACTTTAAACATGTTGTTGCTCATGCAAAAAAGCATGTGCAAAAAATGAAACCCAAATGTAAGAAAATGGCTATAGAATTAGCCATAGCAGCAGCTAAAGAATTGACTAAAGACTCGTCAATAAAACTTCCTCGAATTATACCAATTCCAAAAACTGGTGGAGTACTTCCTTTGATACCTATTTTTGCCGGATTATCTGCTGCGGGTAGCTTAGCTGGTGGTGCTGCAGGAATCGCTAAAGTTATAAATGATTTGAAAGACGCTAAAAAACGTTTTACAGAATTAAAGAGGCATCATGAAAAAATGGAAACCCTCCATATAGGCAAAGGTTTACATATCAAACCGCATAGAGGTAGTTTAGGAATTTACATTTCAAATGAAAAAAACTAAGAGAAAGGCTACCCAAACGAGCGCTCACCAATATTGACATCATCAACCATTCGCAAGACATTCCTTACTTTCGAGGGGTATTTATGAGAGATGAGATGCCAAAACATCCTTTTCGAAAAGAATGTGGTATAGTTAATTTGGATAGCTCCAATAATCCTGGCTCTCATTGGGTAGCCTATGCAAAAGTAAATAATGAAATTCAATACTTTGACAGCTATGGAAATTTAAAACCACCTAAAGAGTTAATTCAATATTTAGGAACTGGTATGAGTTATAATTACAAAAATTTTCAAGGTAGTCATCCTTATAACTGTGGTCATCTATGTATAAAGTTTTTAAGAAGTTTTTGGAATACACAAAATAAAATGTATAAATAGTTCAGTAAAATCAGTAAATATTTAGTTTACGATCATGTCTGTAACAATCACTATTACCGGGCACAAATCTGTGTTGGAATCATTTTTTCAACCTCCTCTTATTCTCGATGGTGAATATGAATGCGGTTTATTATATTTTTCTGCTCTGAACTCAATACCAAACATAAATCATAGCAATAACATATTTGCATATGGTGATGAATGTAAATATTTAAAAATTCCATATGGTACTTATGATTTATATGACATAAGAGAATATCTTGCGAGTAAGTTAGACAACTGTGAAATTGAAATAAAACCAAATAATAATACTTTAACATGCTCGCTTTTTTGTTCCAAAACTGTACATTTTGACGTAGAAAACAGTTTAGGACGCTTACTTGGTTTCCCAAATGTAAAACTTGAAGCAAATAAATGGCATGAGTCTGTTAATCCAGTTAACATTCTTCCCTTGTCTGTCATCAGGATCGAATGTGATCTTATATTCGGATCATTTAATAATGGGTTTGCATCACATATTATTCATGAATTTATTCCTAACGTTCCTCCAGGATATCGATATATAGAAATTCCAAAAAATATTATTTATCTTCCTGTTAATAAGAGTAATATATCATCCATAACTGTTAAAATCATTGACGAAAACGGTAACAATATTGATTTTAGAGAAGAAAATATCCAACTGAGGCTTCATTTACGTAGAGCAAAATGATAGTGTTTAATAAAACACTTGGATATGAGGTGAAAAGAATCAATCATTTGCCTGCTACTAAAGCGCGTACACGTATTAAAGCAAATCGTAATATTGTAACAAAAAGAAACAAAGATTTTCTCCGATCACTCGGATTCAAAGTATGAATATTCTAAATATTAATAACACCCCAGTATTCGATAATTCTATCGAAAGTTATGAAATCCACACGTACAATCCATACAATAACAGCTTTAAAGAAAATGATGAAATTCGCATTCCAATACATCAGCAAGACATATACATATTACCATGTAATAGTTCCATTTATGTTGAAGGCTTTGCCACAGTGACTGGAAAAGATCAATCGGGGAAAGAAATAAAGAAACCTGTAAATTTTACTAATAACCCTGTTATGTTTCTATTTCAAGACATTAGGTATGAAATGAACGGTATTGAAATAGATCGCGTAAGAAACCCTGGAATAACCACAACATTAAAATCATACATATCGATGAATGAGGGGGATAGCAAAGTCGCAGCATTGTGGGGTTGGCAAATGGATGGTTTTAAAATGACAGAGGGATATTTTAATGCTGTTATACCATTGAATAAAATAATGGGATTTGCCGAGGATTATAATAAAATTATTATAAACTGTAAACATGAACTTATTCTGAATAGAAGTAATAGTAATTTAAATAGTGTAACAATTCACAAGGATGATAATATACATATAGAAGTACGAACAATTCAGTGGCGTGTGCCGCATATAAAAGTTTCGGATCGTGAAAGACTCTCACTACTTAAGTATTTAGAAAAAGACAAACCTATTCAAATAGCATTCAGAAATTGGGATTTATATGAATATCCTTTACTTCCTAAAACTACAAAACATTCGTGGTCAATTAAAACTACTTCTCAACTTGAAAAGCCTCGATATGTTATTTTTGGTCTACAAACTAATAGGAAAAACAGTAAGACTAATGATAGTTCTATATTTGATCATTGCAAATTAACAAATGTAACACTGTTTTTAAATTCACAATATTACCCATACGATTCACTTAATTTGAAATTTGATGAAAATAAATACAGTATATTATACGAAATGTACACTCAATTTCGTCAGTCTTATTATAATCTTCCTGTTGACCCGTTGTTTGATCTGATCACATTTAAAGAAAAGGCACCACTGTTTGTAATTGACTGTTCAAGACAAAACGAGAATTTAAAGACAGGACCTGTAGACGTACGTTTGGAAATTGAAAGTTCGCAAGATATCCCTGATAAAACATCAGCATATTGTCTTATAATAAACGATCGCCTCTTTGAATATAAACCCTTAAGTAATATTGTTCGCAAGTTGTCATGAATGTCATCATTGATGTACAAGGATTCAAGACGGATTCCAATGAGTTTATAGTAAAAGAAATAGCTATATTATGTAATAACCATATCCAGACTTATTTAATCAAGCCACCATACCCATTTTATAATTTAACGAAAACGGAAAGAAAACAAGTTTGTTGGATAGAAAGAAACAGAGGAATACATTGGAAAGAAGGTTTTATTTCATACTTAAACTACAAAGGATATGTAAACATGAATAATTATTTAAATAATAAACGTGTTTATGCTAAAGGTGTAGAAAAAGTGCAGTGGATATCGAAAATGTTTGGTTGCGATAGTGTTTATAATTTGGAAGATAAATCTTGCCCTAGCTTATTAAGTTTGTATGAACAATACGAAACGAATAGTGATGTGTTTAGTTGTTTATACCATCCTTCAATATGTGCATTAAAAAACGTGCTTGTTTTAAGAAAATGGTGTCTCGATAATAAAATTTTCTAAAAAATATATATCTAGTAGTTTTATTTACTTTCCTTTTGTTAAGGGTTGATTAGTAATATAAGTATGACTAGCAAAGTATAGTCAATATTTTTATTAGCTGTTGATTAATACGACTTTAGTTTATTCATGTACATGGTCTAAGGAAGTCATTCCTTTTCAAAAACTCAAAGTAATCATCATAATTATAAACAAATAAAAATGATATTAAAAGTTAATGATTTAGTTGACGTTGTTATTGTAAAATGGAATTTGTGTGGGCTGCATCATGTACATATATTAAACTATAAGGAATACGATGGTATTCTGATATCAACGATCTCAAAGAAATCCAACATTTATTATAAAGGTCTTAAAGTTTCCGCACGCGTATTAAGAATAAATAATAAGTATGTTGACTTGATACCATCAGCTGATTAATGTGTAACTAAAATCGTCTGATTTTCATAAATAACCTTATAAAGCTGAGTCATTAGGATTTATCTGAAATTGACACATTAAAAGTAATTTGTTGAACGATTTAAAATAATCGATTACTTATATAAATCCAAATAATTCTAAAATGAGATGTCAATAGTGATAAGTAGGCTATCCAAGAATAATATCACCATTGAATCATCTTCGAGGAGTTTCTGACAACCTGATCATTCTCTTGTTACTGATTATATTTAACATCGATCGTGAAATTGGAAGTTGTAGCTCACGTCTATACGATGCGCGGCGCGGTGCAGCTAGACCGCTAGACGCGCCGCGCTTTATCTAGAGACGTGAGCTACAACTCCCAATTTTACCCTACTAATGTTGACGACCTATAAATTCAATATTTCGTTAACGAAGCTCGTTAGTGTCACGAGCACGTTCCGTAGTTACTCTTTATCAATATTTCATTTTTTAACATTATGAGGCAACGAATTGGTTAGATAAATACCTAAAGTCTGAATATAAATTACTATAACTAAGAGAATCTTTGTAAATAATATCAATGATTATAAGCTTCGCTTAGAACTATCTCACTGATATTACATAGGTGTGGGTACATAGATATAGGTAGGTACATATCAGTGGCGAAGTTTGGAAATCTGAAAAAGGGAAGTCAGACCAAAAAAAAAGTTATATTATTTGCCACATTGATGCATAATTATTTGAAAACAAGCATTTATTAGGTTGTCGCGCTTAACAGGGCTTTCTCCGTCACTCGCTTCATACAATCGTAGTTCCAATTTCATTTGAATATTAAGCAACCAAAGTCCATGAAATTTTGCAGACATATTCTAGAAACTAATATCTGTGTCTGTTGTTGTTAGTTTATGTTTAATGACGTTTTACGGGTAAACACGATATAGTAATAATATTTTACAATAACCAGTAGGCAGTCTACTACGTCTACTGGATTGTTATATAAAGCTTTGGGAATTTTGACACCAATTTTAGCCGGCGGAAATTAAAGCTTGTTTATTTAGGACACGTGTCCGGGTGATATTGATCATAGCTGTTTGTCAAAACTACAACAACGAACACCGACGCTTTCCAGCTATTGTTAAAATTGGACTAGGTCGTAGTCATATACTTTTTATTCAGATAAAAGTTAGCCCTTGACTGCAATCTCACCTGGTGTTGTGATGATGCAGTCTAAGAAGCGGACTAACCTTGAAGAGGTATGGCAGATATTGTTGTACCACTGTAAACGTTTTGATTGTCAATTGTGGGATTTGTAAGATAATGATACGGTGATATAATTAACTACGTAAACTTAAAACTAAAGCTACGAGGGTTCCAAACACGCCCTTATTTGAGACGAAGCCCAAAACAAACTCAGCCGCGAAAATATTCTCAAAGATGTGTGAAGTTTGCGCACTTGACCATCGTGGCGAACTATGACCTAAAACCCTTGTCATTCTGTGAGGACACCCATTCTGTAGGAGGCGAGCGAAAAAAAGAGACGATAAAATAGATATGAGTAGTAAAATGTTAATCAAATGTGTTTCTGTTATTATTATTATAAGTATTTGTATCACACACTTGAACGTAATGATAAACATTCAATATTACAATACAAATACCTAAGTTTATCCATTGCCGAGCCGATAAATAGATAAACACTTAGCTCCTCGAATTTCACGACGTACTAAAATTTTATTAGGAAACAGTTGGCAAAGAATATCTACTATTCTTGTAGTATTTGCTGTTCGAAAATTAAACTTCATTTCCACTGACCTAGTACAACTAGTAGGGCTGGACTTGCAATTGCCGACCTGTTTTTGAAGGAACTTGATTTTCGCCATTTTGGCGTTGATAGCAGCAGTGAGCGTCATATGAGCGTATTTAGAATTAAATATTAGTGGTGAGACATCTATATCAACATAGTGTCAACCTGGAGGTAATTTGACATAAAATGTAAATTTTAATAAACAGTACGCTCTGTGGGGTGTTTCGAATCGGCACAAAAATAATTGTCATTATTTATTCCACACCTCTTCGAGCGTTCTTCTATAAGTCCATGTCAGTGATTGTTGTAGTATTTCCTGTTCGAAAATTAAATTTAACCAACCGCACTCCAATCTCCGACTCAGGTCTTCCGGGCAGGTATAGGAGTGTCTTATTGTTTTTCATGGAATATTTTGCTAACTATTATAAAACTAGCAACCGCCACTGACTTTGCTCCCATGGGAATTGTGAAAAATCCATCTTTTATGCAAAATTTAACCTTTCTAGCACATTCGTAGATTTCTAGGTTCAATGTTTTGTGCTGGGCGTTGATGACTCAGTCATTGAGTGAGTCAGGACTTTTTATATGTATTGATGTTTTAGTTTTAAGTCATTCTATTGCAGTACATGAATAAATAAATAAGTTCATGGTAGTCATTCATTTCAGAGTCTTATAGCCGTAAAACAGTACACTGGCATATTGTACGTCGTAGTAAGTCTTCCACGCTCGCCTATAGTACACTAACTTGGACAATGTCCAAAACTAGGGCACAACTATTAATTATTCTCGCTCACTATGCAAAGCTTTCAATTTTTAAAAAACATTCTAATATTCATTTGGTAATACATGAACCGACACAAAAAAAAATAGTTTTTATTTTAATTAAATTTAGGCACGCAGCGAAATGTTTCAATAATTTATTCGATATTTTAGAGGACTGTCTATTGCAGCTTAACTTTCAGTCAATTCCAGTTTATAGGCAAAACATACCCGTATTGAGTCACGGCTGTCTGCTTCGCCTGTAACTGACAGCTTACAAGTAATATCGACAGACAACCCCTCCGACCCTTTAACTATAACAAGGCGTAAATGACCTGTTAATGAATATAAATCATTCATACGAACAATTTTATTAAAAAAAAAAAATTGATTCATCATGATCATCGTCAACCGATAGACTTTCACTGTACATAGAGGTCTCGTGTAGGGGCTTCCTTCATGATCAACCCATTTCCGCCCCACTACTGAGTACGGGTCTCCTCTCAGAATGAGAAGGGTTTAGGCCATAGTCTGCCACGCTGGCCCAATGCGGGTTGGCAGACTTCACACACCTTTGAGAACATGGAGAACTCAGGCGTGCAGGTTTCCTCACGATGTTTTCCTTCACCGTTAAAGCAAGTGATATTTAATTGCTTAAAACGCACATAACTGAAAAGTTAGTGGTGCGTGCCCGGGATCGAACCCCCGACCTCCGATTAGTAGGCGGACGTTCTTACCACTAGGCTATCACAGCTTTTTTCTTCCTTCCTTGCGCCGCCTGAATCCAGAGGCTCCTTGCGGTTTTGATCCGCCCAGCTTACAGAGTTCCGGTAGCAAGTATAGAATAAAAACGTCTTCCTAGTAGTTATTTAATTTTTAATTTATTAGGTCTAGAAAAGAAAAGAAAAGAGCAACAGAAACAGAAAAGTCTAGAAAAGAACAACATTAATGTTCTAAGAATACGAAAACCTACTTACCTTTGAGCTATAGAGCCTTTTTCATAAGATCTACAAACCGGAAGACTATTAGTCAAATGTGACGACGATGGCGGCTAGGTATTGACGATATCGCAATATCATTCACTCCATCTTACCCACAAAATGGGAGCGTGATTTTGATTAATGACACATGAAACTGGGGATGAAACTATTTATCAAAATTCCAATTTGTCCTGATATGATGCATAATGTATGTATAACACGAACATTTGTGCTCGTGGTTACACTAGATAAATAGTTTTATTATTGCAATGCACTACAGCCACCTATATTTATATTATCAACCAAAATATCAACCGATATTTCATAGTTCAACTTTTCAGATATAGGTATATTTTTAACTAGATGATGTTAGATATGAACCTAAGTTAGGTTTATTAAAACCGCGTGGGAATTCTTTGATTTTCCGGAATAAAAAGTAGCCTAAGTCCCCAAGGTGCAACCTAACTTTGTATCAAATTTTGCCAAAATGGGTCGTGAAAAGCTTGCAGTTTATTCGTAGCGAGTTACTCTTCAAAATTATTTTCATCTGCCAATATTCTCACGAACTATAAAGTTCAAAGTTTGTGGATCAGTATTCACACTTAATAGTTTTTCAATTTTCTTTCAAGAGGAAAATTAATATTTAACGTTGTTCTTAGTTCAGATATTATTTAATGGAAAAACCCGAAAGGGATATTTTCCCCTTTTAAATGGAAGTGAAATTTTAGCAGGCCTGACGTCTAAGTTTGATATCTAAAATATGAACGCAAAAAATGAGCTGAAACACTTTCGTTATTTTCTTAAATGCATTATTGCAGCCTGAAAAGCAACGATAGTCTCATTGATAAGATGTCAGTCAGCCTTATTTGGGAGGTCCAAAGTTCGCGGACACGCACCTTTTCCTTTTCTTGGAGTTATGTGCTTTTGAAGCAATTAAATATCACTTGTTTTAATAGTGAAGTAAAATATTATGGAGAACTCTCAGGCAGCTTTCTGCCTGAGAGTTCTCAATAATGTTTTCAAAGGTGTGTGAAATACTTATGCCAATCTGCTCTCGGCACTGGCCAAATATGCCACTTACGCCCTACGGAATACGCCTAGCCGTCATTTTAATACCTCGGAGACGTACGTACCTATTCACTTTTAAAATAAATTTTATTCACTGGATATAAGGTACCTTAGTTTTATTTACACTACACTATTCGCTATTAGTCAGTATTTATGTGGTTATTTATAAAGGTGTAGGTATGCTTATGTTTTTTTTTGTATAGATTGCGTCGGTTTCGGCGAGCAAACGTTTCTTTTCCGTAATTGAAACGATTTGGGGGAATTCAGACCTTTCGACGAATTTATCGCTGCGCTCGGGCTGAATCCGAAATTGTGCCAAATAAGGCATGATTTAGATTACGCCGCGCATGTATTAGACGGGGTATGGTTGAATGAACTGTAGTAGCTGTGGCATTGCATAAGGTTTTATGCTAGTCTGTGAGGAGCTTGATTTCCGGGATCAAAAAGTGTTGCCAATCGCGGCATGCTTGGCCCGGTGCTCGGAGTAAACTAAATCAGGCCTAAAACAACACAGGCCTTCGTGCAGAGCAATAAACACAATTAATGCTTCTGGAACTGTTAGTCGTAGGCCACCATTAGTAATTGATTTATCAATTCACAAGACAAGGATATACATTTTTTTATTGCAAGATAGGCACATTGCAATTAACGATAATTATGCCTTATGTTCCACTTTTCTAGACCTCAATACTTCTCCTGATCTACTACATTAGGATCCTTATAGGGAAAAATATCGCATTCGTTTTTTTTCCATTAAATTATATCTTTTTTTTTAAACGAACTTTGAACTTCGTGAGAATTTTTATTGTTCGTGAGAATGTTGGCAGATGAAAATAATTTTGTAGAGTAACTCACTACAAATAAACTGCAGATTTTTCACGGCCCATTTTGATAAAATTGGGTACAAAGATAGGTTGCACTCTGGGAACGGACATGGGCTACTTTTTATCCCGAAAAATCAAATAGTCGACATGGGATTTTAAAAACCTAAATTCACGCGCACGAAGTCTCGACCATTATTAGCTAGTGAGCAAATAAAATGCTTATAGTTTTAATTGGGGTATGAGTATTTAGTACCTATAGGTAGATTGGTGCCTCGGGCTAATTCATGCACAGCAGCGACATAATAGAATTACAAGTTGTGAAGCACTGAATATTATTGTGGTTGCTATAAAATGTGGTTCTATAATTTCATTAATTTTATATTTTGCAACGTAGAAGCCCGCCCTCATCTTCTAATGATGCCTTCGCGTTTTATGGGATGCTTATCATAAATATGCTAATGCTGTGAGGAAGTAATAAACCATTTTATACGATGGGATGCTGCGAATCGCTTCAGCAACGTTGAGTGACATAATATTATTAGCTACTAGATGATGCCTGCAATTTCGTCCGCCAAAATTTAGGTTCGTGAAAATCCCATGAGAACTCCTTAATTTGTAAATTAAGCGATCCTATTGGTGGGTCTGACACACGTCCGTAGCTTAGCTACGTAGCACAATGATGTAGTATATGCTCTCCATTTCTGGTGGAAAGGCAGCCTTATACCTTATAAGTACGTTTTTTATACCTAAGATAGTAAACTAAGAACCTCGCAGGGAAACATCAGATTTCTAAAATAAAACTATATTATATTATATCCTTGCGTTTTCTATTGTCAACATCATTCAGGTTTTCCCTTATCAAGTCAACAATAGTTAATAAGGGTGACCAATATATTTTCTAAGCCCTGGAGAGTGCGTAGGAGGTCCGTGGGAGGAAAGATGTTTATAATGAGATCCGAAGGGCGGGAGCTCGAGTTTTACATCAAACTCGTTTGGAAAAAAGGCTCTCCAAATGTAAAATTCTTAAGATACTACGCCTGAAAATGAAAGTTTCCTACCTACTGTTACCTACTGCAAAAAACATAGGTACTAATAAAAGCTTTTTTAGTTTCATATGGCTCAGCTCACACATTTATTTAGAAAAACGTAGGTACGTAAAATCATCATCATCAACCCGTTACTAGCTCACTACTGAGAACCGATAACCTCTGAGAATAAGCAGGGTTTTTAGGGCAATAGTCCACCACTTTGGCCAAGTGCGGTTTGGCAGACTTTACATTGCTTGAAACGTTAGAGGCTTGTGAGTAAAATATCTATTTCATAGCTTCTGCTTTTAGCTTTAAGCCGTTTTTAACTGTTTGTGATGATTAAGAATAATAATAAGTCGATACCCGTTTTCGAAGACTTGAGATCGTAGACATTAATATATTTAGACGCCCAAAGCAAAGTTCATGACCAAAGTCTGAAAGTGAGGACACTGTGTATGAAAGGAAGTAGGAAAAGGGGTAGACAGAAGATGTTTCGACACATAGTAATAAAGAGGAAAGAAAGAGAAAAAGAAAGAAGGCTAGTTTAAAAAAGGGTTTTAATTTAATGGACATGGACAAGCAGCATTTGACTTGTATGTATACACAATATATTTTTTTTATAAAGAATATAAGCCATTTGTAATCGTGACTAAAATTCCCCTTTCCCCTCCAACTAAGCGTTAACCTTGTGCTAGGAGTAGGTACGACAATAGTGCAACGGGTGGGATTTGAACCGCCGACCTTTCGGATTTCAGTCCGCTCCTATAACCGTTGAGCTATTGAGGCTTGCTTGTTATCATTCGTTATTTTTCACGAAACTCAATTTATAAGTGCATCATTGTTACTAGCTATCATTCGCCAGTCGACTGCTTCTTGGTGCAGTTTTGCTCGCGACCTGCGATAATGGGTGGTTTATGGAAAATATCGATTGTTATACTGCTAAGTGTCAATGAAATAGTATTCGCAGAAGAGGTTTGCCCAGTTGAACTTGCCTTCTTGACGAATGAAATCGACCCTGATGTTATTCCATGCCCACCCAATAATAAATTGACGGTAAGTTTTATTTCTGCACAGAGAGAACCTAATAAAAGTAATTCCTACCTATAGATTTTTCGCGTGCGTAGAAAATGGTTACTGAACGCGCATGGATTAGATTGAGAGGTTTGCATTTTATTATTAAAGGCTTCAGAGTTATGCCTAGTAAAAAAATAGATTTTTGTATCATACCTTTTTTTTCTCTCTCGTCTGGCTTTACAAAGATTAGCCAATGTCAAGTTTGTAGTTATTTGTAACAAGTTAGTTAAACTATACAAGTATGGACCCCGTCTGTGCCGGCGCTCGCCGACATACGCACGACACCCCCAGTCAGTTTTGACAAAAAAAAAACACTCCAAAAAGGCAGAGAACGCCCGCCAGCTGCTAACACCAACACAGGCGAAGTCCAAAATCTCTATCATACCTTTGATATTGATAAATTGAAAGTAAATTTTTTGATTTTTTTCTCTCAAAGGCTTTCACACGTCATTTGTCAGTCTTGGTCGATTATAAGTTCTCGTTAGTAATTACTAATTACCACACGTAAAACTGCTGATTTGGTGGTCATTATTTTGTAAACAGTAGTTTTTTTTTCGAAAGACTATTTAATAATTATGAATGATAATGAAATAATAGCACCGAAACACCAAGGTCGTGCGATGGCATCTCTTGTCAAAGATGGAGATGGGACATTTACCTCTAATATTGATGAAAAATTGCTGTTGTGGGAGGCTTATATTAAAGAGCTTTTTTACGACAATAGGCAGGGCCATAGCAATATATTTGCTGTCGATGATGGTCCACCCATAACAAGAAGAGAAGTCTCGCATGCAATCATGTCATCAAAGTCAAGGAAAGCAGTTGGCCCTGACGAAATACCAGTCGAATTAATGAAAGAAATAGAGGAAACCAACTTAGGTTACTTGGTGCAACTGTTTAACGCCATCTATGACACAGGGAAAATTCCAGATGATTGGCTGAAGTCTACATTTGTAACATTGCCAAAAGTTAAAAATCCGAAAGCTTGCAGTGATTTTAGGACAATATCTCTTATGAGCCATATTCTTAAGATATTTCTTAAAATTATACACAAGAGAATTTATCCGAAATGCGAGCACCTAATATCAAACACACAATTTGGCTTTCGAGATGGCTTAGGCACAAGGGATGCATTATTTGGCTTTCAAGTTCTTATGCAGAGATGCTTAGACATAAATTGTGATCTGTATGTCTGTTTTATTGACTATGAAAAGGCTTTCGATCGTGTACGTCATACAAAACTTTTGGAGGTTTTGGCGAGAGCTGGCCTTGATTACAAGGATATCCGTTTTATTAAGAATTTGTACTGGCAGCAAACAGCCAATGTAAGGGTTGACGGTCACACATCATCCTACATAGAAGTGCTACGCGGGGTACGGCAAGGTTGTATATTGTCTCCCCTGTTGTTCAATATGTACGCGGAAGCAATATTTTCTGAAGCACTTGACGGTAGTGACCAGGGAATAACTGTAAATGGCGTAGTTATAAACAATATTCGATACGCGGATGATACAATCTTGATAGCGGATAGTCTGGAAGGCTTACAGTCATTAGTAAACGTAGTTTCCTCTGCAAGCAACTCATATGGCATCAATATCAACTGCAAGAAGACGAAATATATGATAATCAGCCGATCACCCGTGCAGAACACCTCCTTGTATCTCAACCATGAAAACTTAGAAAGAGTCCAACGATATCGTTACTTAGGAACCATGATTGACGAAACCGGCGACCACAGTCTGGAAATACGATGCCGTATTGAACAGGCAAGAAATGCCTTTACGAAGTTAAAAAGAGTTCTCTGTGACCGAAATTTAAAAATATCCCTTCGGATGCGTGTAGCACGGTGCTATGTTTTCTCAGTTTTATTGTACGGGGTAGAAGCCTGGACGTTAACGCAGGCGATGAGCAATAAACTGGAAGCGTTCGAGATGTGGGTATACAGGCGAATGTTGCGAATCTCATGGAGAGATCGTGTTCGAAATACCACCGTGTTGCAGAGAATGGGGAAGTCTACTGAAGTACTCAAATGTGTGCAAAGGAGAAAGCTCGAATATCTGGGACATATAATGCGGAACTCAAAATATGACCTGCTGCAGCTCATAATGCAAGGGAAAATAAAGGGCAGGCGTAGACCCGGCCGTAGACGAACATCCTGGCTCAAAAACCTTCGCCAGTGGTTTAACATGAGTACGAGGTCACTGTTTAGAGCAGCGGTGAACAAGATCCAGTTAGCCTTAATGATTGCCAACCTCCGATAGGAGACGGCACTAGAAGAAGAAGAAGATTTAATAATTAATGTAAAAACAAAGCGTACCCTGATTTTTTTTCAAATTCTAAGTAGGATATCTGTGTAGCGCTATATATATCTACTAGCGATTGCCCGCGTCTTTGTCCGCGTATATTTTGTGATTTCCTTTGAAATTAAGAATTTCGCTTCAATAACGAAATTACCTGTAATTTGCAACATTTAAGACAATAAAGATTAAATTTGAACACGAAAATGTAATTAACGGTAAGTACTGAATATGAAAATATGATGTTAAAAATTATTGTCAATCATTAATAAATTTATATAATAAATTTTATTGAGCAAAACATAAACACATAAACACACAAATTTAAACACTGTTGAACAATGTACTAAGACTAGATTATTATACAATTTGGTACTTAACAAATTTTTGATGACAAAGTAAGATAATTAGTAATTAGTAACATAACTTTGTTTTTGAGTGTTGCAAGATCAAGGACTGGCTATCCTAGCTAGATTTTTTACATCTGTGTTAAGGATAGCCAGCCCTCTCCCTCAGTTATCTAAAGATAAATAGGGAAATAATAAAAAAGTAGGGTGCACAGTGTGTGGGTGTGTGTTTGTATGTGAGTTTCTGTGTGTATGTGTGTGTGTGTGTGTGTGTGTGTGTGTGTGTGTGTGTGTGTGTGTGTGTGTGTGTGTGTGTGTGTGTGTGTGCGTGCGTGCGTGCGTGTGTGTGTGTGTGTGCGTGTGTGTGTGTGTGTGTGTGTGTGTGTGTGTGTGTGTGCGTGCGTGCGTGTGTGTGTGTGCGTGGGTGTGTGTGTATGCGCGAGTGTGTGTGCATGATAGAGAGAGTGTGTGAGCGAGATTATAAGAGAGTGAAAATGTGTAGGGGTGCGTGAAAAAGCAATTAATTAAAAAGTTAAAAATTTAGAAATCTGTAAAATGATTAAGATAAAAAATAGAAACAATTAATAGGTTTCTTATTTTAATTCACGTTAATTATTATTTTTTATGGTGAATATAGTAGATTTACTGATAGACTGTAAGAAATCTTCTGTTTCTTCATAAGATTTATTCATCAAAAAGGATGTAACTTTAAGTTACTTATCTGCATAATATAATATTAGTGTTTTGCCCAATCCATACTATCTATACTAATATTATAAATGCGACAGTGTGAAAGGGGTAGCAAAATATATATTTAAACCTGTCATTTTAGTTCAGTTTTAAAATTGTGTACCACAGAATTAGACACAATACCTAACTAATTAATTATATTATTTTAGGTAATATACCCGAGTGGTGCAGAAGTTGAACTCGGAAATAAGCTGACTCCTACGGAAGTAAAAGACATACCGCGTGTCTGTTGGCCGGAGGAGGTTACCCCTTGTAACTACTATACCCTGGCTTTAGTCGGTATGTACTATTCTCGGCAGGTCGTCATACTTTCACCATGATCAAACCCGCTCACTACTGACCTGGGGTCTTCTCAGAATAAGAATGGTTGGGCCATAGTCTACTATGCTGACCAAGTGCAGATTGGCAGACTAACACACCGTTGAGAACATTATGGAAAACTCTCAGGCATGCATGTTTTTTCATGGTGTTTTGCTTCACTGTTAAAGCAAGTAATATTTACTTGCTTAAAACGCACATAGCTCCAAAAAAGTTAGAGGTGCGTTCCTAGGATCGAACCTCTCGATTCGATATAGGCTGACGCGGACGTCTTAACCACTAGGCTTAAGGCTTGCCTATTCTCGTACGACGAGCTTTACGCTTATACTAATGTCCGTAACATCACGGCAAGCTGAGGTTAGGACTGATGTGTAGATGTACCTAATAATTATGAGCCTCGTAGCGTGATACACGTGGAAGGTATGAGTACTTACTTAAAGAAGTTGTTAACCCTAATGCGACAACCCTGTAAACAGCTGATCGCCGAAATGAACTCGTAAACCCTCGTAACTCGAACCGTTTAAACGTTTGTCAAGTAACAGAGACAACGAAATAATATATGGCATGAACTGTTTGGTACTACATAGATGCACATACCTCATTAATTGTCATGTTATATGAATTATCAAACACGCTGTATAAAAGTAAAAGGGGAGGGAAATATTCGATTATAATAACCTGTTTTAGACCCGGATGCGCCTTCCCGCAAAGCACCAGTATTCCGTAACTGGGAACACTGGCTAGTCGGAAACATTCCTGGAAACGATGTGAATTGCGGGGAGACAATCGCTGAGTACGTCGGCGCAGCACCCGGCCTAGGCTCTGGTTTTCATCGCTACGTGTTCCTACTTTACAGGCAACCTACGAGACTTGTCTTTGATGAGCCACGTCTTAGTAACAGGTACCTTTTAGATCAAGATACACTTGTACCTAAGTCTTGATTATAGACAGTAAAAATACTTGTCCCGACCAGTGGCGGCCTTAGGGGCTGACAAGCAGATTAACCTCCCGGGGCCTCGCTCTTGCAGGGGCTTCGCATCGTCGCCACCCAAGTAGAAAGTCTAGGAAGATGGTACTAATGCGTACCTATTTGTACCATCTACCACTTTGTACCACTGATTTTCAAAAATTCCAGTTAAGCAAAACCAGGGCGGGTCCAATCATAGATATGATAAGGTCTAGTGAGGGTGTTCTATTCACTTTTGTTACAAATGTTTGTTAATTAGGTAGACTATTAAATTAAATCATGCCATCATAAATGATACATAGGAAAGAAGATGGTATGTTGCGTTTTGTCTAAATCAACATGTGCTCAGCAATTTGCATTTATGTGTACGTAGATAACACGATATAAGTTATCAAATAAATCAAATTCTTCTCGATTGAAATTTTCATTCAACTTTCCAAATAAATTTTATTCTTTTATGCCTTTTTACCAGAGTAATTTATACTATACATATGCTTATAGCGACGTTTATTTTTAAAATCTGAGTAGGTACTTGAAATAATCCACACTATTCGAATGCCAGTTAATTTGGAACGCTAACTTACAGAACTTTATGGAAACATTTAAAGCAGCTGTTGGAAACTGTCGTTTTCAACGACAAGATGAACCAAAAGTTTTCGTGTATCCGTAGGTTTAATTTGATTTGGCCCGTCGCCCGAGCTTTGCTTAATTTAGATGTTATGCCACCCAAAGTTATACAAAGTAAAACGTGTTCTTCACTAACTACAATATTTTCTGCATTTAAATTATATCGCCTGTTTGTGACTACATCGTCTTATTTTGGAAAACTGTCTAAACTCCATGGAAACTTATTTACAACCATTGCAAATATTTTGTCTCAAAAGTCAAGTTTTTGAAATAACACGATGTACCTACCTAGTCGCAAACAGGCGATATGTTGTTAGGGAGTTGGGATCCACTTATTTAAAAGAAATTAATTTTTGTTTTTATATTAAAATTGTATCTTTTTCCAATAGTTTTTATTTAAGCTTTGACCTACTTGTACTTATCGATTCAAGATCCTAATAGTTCTAAAAGGAAATACATGGAACATAGAAACTAGAAGATTTATCGACTTTGTCCGCGTGGAATTTAATTTCCTTTGGGACTAAGACATTTACCTGCGGTAAATGGTAGTCTATCTCAAGATGTATAAGCTACATACGAGTATCTTTGTGCCAAACGTCAAGATCCGTTCAGATTATTATGTAGGTATAGTTAGGTAACAAACAGACATTTACTCTTCCTGGCTCTCCAATGGAATCTAAGAAAATTTTATTTCTTAGTAAGAAACACCCTAGGACATGCAAGATTTTTAAACCCAGCCCGGAATTGTGGCTGTACTTGATAATAACTGACATGTCAGTTACACAGTTAGTCAGATAATGGCAAAGAGTAGGATATTCTGTCTAACGCATATAATAAGGTGATTGAACCACTGCACTGGTGGGTCTACGGTATACCACCATTAAGTTTTCAAGAAATCTTTCATGATGGTACTAATTCTAATTTTATAACTTTCAGGTCTGCCGCTAATCGTACTCTTTTCTCCATCACGGATTTTGCGAAAAAATACAACTTAGGTAATCCAGTAGCCGGAAACTTCTTAATGGCAGAATATGACAAATATGTCCCAATAATTCAAAAACAACTTGGAATTCAATGATAATGTCGATTATTAAAAGAGTTTTCTCTTTTTAAGGGAGAGAGAGAGAGAAAATAAATAAATAAAATACCTTTTGCTAACAATTTATGTTAAACAAATAAACAGTGATTAAGTATGTAATTGTGAAAATTGTGTTTAATGTTTTATTTATATATCAAATACAAACATTGTTCAGTGAAAATGTTGATAAAGGTTGGCAGTTGTCGGCATGAAACTGGCTTGGCTGTAACTAAAAAGCTGCTAAGTGCAACAAATAATTTTTAAGTTATCGGTATCACTAAAACGTGAAAATTTTCAAAAACTAAATAATTCTTTAAAAAAATACTACGTAGAACCAAACTAAAAACCTTGGTAGGTACCTAAAATCTTGGCAACGAAAACTAAAACAATTTTTCTTTGCAATTAACATCTTCGAGTAAATTGTTGATTTCAGATATCCTTTGCAGTAGCTTCTAAATGATTTTACATTTTCTGAACTGGGTGCTTAAAACTAATATCTTAGAAATTTCATATGTAAAGTCTTTTAACAACATGGTAGGTACGGCGCTCTCCGACCTCGTTTAAGAGCTCGCGTACCTACCTTGCAAAAGTATTTTCATATTAACAGTCGTTTTCAGGTAAAATTGGTTGTACTTGTACACAAAGGAGCAATTTAACTCCTGCGTGAATTGTTTTCAGAAAAAAATGTAAAAATGATTTTTAAAATGAGCTTTTATCTAAACCGCATCGTACTAACGAGTCGTAATTTAAATAAAATTAATAACTCGACCGCCATGGCAAAAAACAACCTAAAAAGTAAAAAAAATGTCGTAAACCATTGGTCGCCTGGATTTTACGATATACCTACGATATACGATATCATATCAAACGAAAATAAACAGATAATACGTAGTAATAGTAGTCTAATACCGACCTCTATCAGTATCATACACTATTATTATTATTTATCAATAGGTAACGCTGTGTAGTATTACAGTTTTACATAGATCATAAACTGTGCTAATGGTATATACCTATCCAATCTATCCATGTTAACTAATTTTGGCCACAGATATAGGAATAGCTAGGTAGGTACGTCGCTTTGGTATGGTATTCATGGAAATTATTTGACTGGCTGAATATAATTTATTATTGCCTGTTTAGCAGTGATAGCCTAGCGGTTAGAACGTCCGCCTCCTAATCTGAGGTCGGGGGTTCGATCCCGGGCGCGCACCAATAACTTTTCAGTTATGTGCGTTTTAAGCAATTAAATATCACTTGCTTTAACGGTGAAGGAAAACATCGTGAGGAAACCTACATGCCTGAGAGTTCTCCATGTTCTCAAAGGTGTGTGAAGTCTGCCAATCCGCATTGGGCCAGCGTGGCAGACTATGGCCTAAACCCTTCTCATTCTGAGAGGAGACCCGTACTCAGTAGTGGGGCGGAAATGGGTTGATCAGGTAATTGCCTGTTTAAATTGCGTGATATTTGCTTTCCGTAAACTATTTGCTTTCTGCAAAATAATACCAGTACATGAAAAAACAGAACTGACATTATTACTTGAACAATATTTTAATGAAAACTTAAGGAAAGTGCAGACCCCATATTCAGCTCGAAGAATTGACAACCCTAAACTCCTCTTACCTAAATATAACAACTTATATGGAAAAAGAAGATTGAATTACGTCATACCTAACTTAATTAATCAGCTCCCTAAGTCATTAACCGACGTAATGAATCAAAAAAATATAAAAGTTAAATTAAAGGAATACTACCAACAAATTATAATTTCGAAGTATAATAATTAAACTGTATATTATGCAGTTTAATTATTGTACCTATTTAATTTTGTAAATAACGTGCCATAATTATCGAAATATTGAATTTAGAAATAAATATCTACTTGCTACTATAACTAACACTTACTAATAATATTAATATCTTAATTCTCTAATAATACTAACAACTAAACTTACTTATAATACTTATAATTTGCAAATAATAATACTAACAACTTAACTTACCACTAACATATACTAATATCAAGCAATATTTAGCATCATAATTGATAGTTGAATTACTTGACCTAAACATTGCACTTACACAAAACAAAATCATCCTGTACCAAAGTTATAAATCACACACGAAGTAGTGTTAGTAAGATATCATATTACATGAAGTAGTGTGAGTGAGCGTCAACTGGTTTTACCACGTCTTACGCTATTTGCACCATCCTACCTACCAACTTTTTTTTATCTACCTACATATATTCATAATTCTTATTGATAACCCATATTTAGCCTAATGTTAGTTTATAAGTTTAGTAGTAAGTACTAGTAGAAATTGTTAAATACTAGATTAAATTATTGTTACGTGCACTACACATTGTCGACGACACCTATAACAGGTGTGCGGAAAAACTGATCAAGTTTATGTACACACCTGTTTTGTAAAATTTGTAAAAATTGTTCCTAAATAAATAAATTATTATTATTATTATTATTATTATTATTTGCAATACACGCGAATTATTGACCATCATAAATAAATTGTGTAATAAACACTAATAAAGATTATCTGATTTTTTTAATTGGACGTATTATTTGTGAATAAAAATAATATAAGATAAAAATAATATAGAAATATATAGTAGGTACGAAATACGAAAGTCATAAAGTTTATCTATCTGTCTGTTACATTTTTGCAGCTTAACCTTGCTAAACCGTTGAACCAATTACATGGACATACGATAGTATCTCAGAAAAATGAGCAGTTCTTTCGGATTTATTAAGAAACCTAAATCCACGCGGATGAAGTAGCGGGTATTTTAGATAGGCCCTACTAAACTAAAATTATTCCACGCCAAAAGCGGTAATATCTTTTGTTAAGAGACACTTGCAAGCAGAAAGGGGAAGCTACCGGAGTTAATAGGATATCAAATGTCATGAACAGCTCCATCAAAACGACAGTTTCAAGATTTCGCTCAAACATTGTTCAGTGAAAAAGCTCCATAACAAAAGGCTTGTTTGAATACTCTTTATTCTTTACTGTGAATTTGCACCACACGGTACGATGCCGTGTAGAAAACAAAGGGGTATGGGTTTAACAAAAACTGGCATACCCCTTCCAGGTTAGCCCGATTACATCTTAGACTACCTACATCATCACTTACCACCAGGTGAGATTGTAGTCAAGGGCCAACTTGTATCTGAGTAAAAAAAAATTATCTGTTCAGGTGACAGCTTCGCTAGTGGAGCCGTTCACAAAGAAGAAATGGATTCTTTCAACATAGCGAACATTCGATATAGCTTAATTATATTGCAATACTAGCTGATGCCCGCGACTTCGTTCGCGTGGATGTAGGTTTTAAAAAATCTCGTGGGAACTCTGATTTTCCGGGATAAAAAGTAGCCTATGTACTAATACAGGGTATAAATTTATCTCCATTCTAAATTTCATCCCAATTCATCCAGTACTTTTTGCGTGAAGGAGTAACAAACATGAACTCTTGTTGAACAAACTGAGTTGAACTGAATTGAACCGAATCGAAGTGATCTGAATCGCCGCTGGAACCTTTTATTATATTTGACACTTCGTCGATTGTCACCAATCTCATAACTTGTTCTGCTGAATTTAGCAGGGCTCTCTCCGTCACTCGTTTCCACTCGTTTCATACAATCGTAGTTCCAATTTCATTTGAATATTAAGCAACCAAAGTCCATGAAATTTTGCAGACATATTCTAGAAACTAATATCTGTGTCTGTGGTGTTTTAGAGTTTTCTTAAAAATGTGTAGTTTTAAAATTACAGGAGCTCAAAGATTTGTATGAAAATTTCTAAGACCGTGTAACTTTGAAACCGAATATTTTAACAGAAATCTGGAAAACCACAGACATAGATATTAGTTTCTAGAATATGTCTGCAAAATTTAATGGACTTTGGTTGCTTAATATTCAAATGAAATTGGAACTACGATTGTATGAAACGAGTGACGGAGAGAGCCTTTTTAAGTTTCTGTTCAATTTCATCATTCTTGGTCAACGGGAAGTATCATGGAACCTAGAGGTTTTTCTTGACAGATGACAGACAACAAAGTGATCTTATAAGCGTCCCTTTTTCCTTTTGAGGTACGGAATCCTACAAATAAATCACCATAACGCGCAACCATCAAAGAGCCCGCTAGCCTGGTCATAATATCACATAAGTACGTGCATATCGGAGTGTAAATAAATGAAGGTATATTGCTCTCATTTATTTACAGTCCGATGTAAAAATTAAGTTCAGCGTTCCACTCAGTTACCGCCGGAACAGGCGTAACAAGCAATTACCGCATTCGCCTTTTCCTATAAATGTTGGATACGTTAACGTACCTATAGATATATCTATTATTATTGGTTCAGGGTACATTGATACATCGGAAAGTTCAAACATTAAAAGATCATTATTTATTTATCTACTTTAGTTTTAACTGCCTGTTAAATAAAACCACTACTTATCTTTCTACTGATACTACCTAAGCTCAGAATAAGTTGCACGGCCTTATGACATTTCTTCCCTCCTTGTTTACGGAAGAAAGTTTCCAAAAAATGTGTGGAGTAAGTTCAGATGTGTAATCATCTAATTAATTATATTTTCTGTTTAATACTATGTTATGAGTCATAAGCCATAACATAGTATTAGGGTATTAGTCATAATTTATAACCTTTATTGCGTGAGAATTTTGGGAAACTTCGATGTTGGAAAATTCTTAAATATAAAAAGTCTTTAGGTAACAAGAAAAACGAGTTTGTCTTTGTAGGTACTTTTACTAAACTTACAAGTACTTTGTCGTATTTTTTAAGTGGCGTGCAAAAAGGCTTTCCTTCCACGCTGTATCATTTCACGGAGCTCCTACAGCACTTACAGAAAACGACATTTTCCTGAGCTGCCCTTTTCATACCACTAGGGGTAGAAAAATGATGTTATTTTCCACGTATTTGCTCTTGTATTTCAAATAAAAGCGTATCTCCTTACATTTGGCGCTATGCTTCGCCTTCTTCTTACAAATAAATCGTCTTTTTTTTATATTGTTTGTACATTAGAGTAGATACATTACCTCTGTAAGAACTAAGAAGGGATCTACCCACTTGACAAAATTAAATATTCTAAAAGCGCTCAAATAGCCCAACATTTTTTTCGAAAATGAGATATTTAATCCTCAGAGCTTCTATCAAAGAGATTTTTAAAATTATCTTTTATGTAATAAATTATGATGATAAAATACTTGCTTGATTAAATCAGTTCGACGACAAAGTATTTGCTCTATCCTTTGTAAGTCTAGTAGGTAGAGTTGAAAATGGTTAAAGAATTTCCATTTCTGTAGACGGTAAAAAGAATAGGTACGATTTTCAAAATCAAAAACTTACTACGAAAAAAAAACATATTTTTCAATACTTTTAACTTTATAATCTGATAAAGTACAACGTAAATTACATTTACTACCAAATTCTGCTTTATTGTAAAAGTTGGGTTAGTGAAACGCAGAAAGTATAACAGGTATATTCCACGAGATGGAAAAATTACTTAGGTATACTGAAAGAAGAAAAACAAGTTAATGAAATGTTTATTTATTTATTCATCACACTCAAACGAAGATTAACATTATCAAATTAGTGAATAGCATTTTTTTAAAATTTTCTTTTCAGTTTGGTCACTAGGTACCTAATAATTATTTATTATACATTTTAATTAATCGTCGTAGTTTAGTGTCAATCTTGATAAAACGCACTCAATATATTAATATGTAGATTCAAGATTAGATTATAGCTTATTATGGATTAAGTTAATGCGCGACATGACTAATCCATTTCTTGAGATTAGTACTAGGTAAATAATAAATAGGCACTGATAATGACCACAGTCGCCGTCCTATTGTCATCGCTCGTGCGATGATGCGATGCGTCCGACGAAAAAAAAAGATTCCGACGAATTGAGAACCTCCTCCCTTTTTAAAAGTCGGTTAAAAATGATCGCGCGTCCGTGCGTTCAAACATACTGTGTTCTACTGAATGTCCTATTGATAATTGAAGATCGCGCGCTCATGCGATGCGTTCATATTGTCTTGCATCGCAGGATGAAATCACATCGCATCATCGCCCGAGCGATGACAATAGGACGGCGCCTAAGACTCTTTAAGTTCTATACACACTACATTCGACACGAATCCAGAAAATTAAGATCTAGAAAACTCGAATCGAATCTAGATGTCGATTTAACACTGCGACTATACTTGAGATGCCACAATTTAACTATTAGCATGAGGCTCAGGTCCGGATCACATGCAGTGCGAAAGCATTCATACAAGTAATTTTGTGATTAATTCGGTCCTTGAACAATGCTCCGAATTGAAAATATTCGGCTTCGGAAAACGAAATTCGGATCTAGTGCGCTACCCTTCCTACAAAAGGTACTAAGTACCTACTATGGCTATATCGGATTGAAAATTCTCGGAATCGGACAACACTGATTTGATCCGATGCAGTGCGTAAAGAGCCTCGGCTCCAGTACACATTGGGCCAATGCGTTGGACTAGTTCTGGTCAATGTAAACATAAACAAAATAATGCAAATTGCGCTAAGATTTCCTTTGAGATTTATTTGAAAACATACAATAGTTAACAAGCTGGCTAGCGCTGACCGCTTGTGAAAATTTATTATGCCAATTAATTATTTTTATCACGTCTAACGCCAAGCATCTATACGTTTGCCCAGTGTATTGGCCATTGGCTAAACGTTTTAGACCAATGTGTACAAGGATCTTAAAGCTGATCGCACATTATAATACGATACGAAAAGTAGTAAAAGTATTGCGAATGCTTGTTGATGACATTTGCTTTTCTATTGCGAATACGAATTTAAAATTCAGTATGATAAATATGGCGCTCAGCTGTATTGTGCAATCAGGGTCCTGATTCTTTACGGTTTTCGCACCAGTTGCTATTTGGTCGTGGAACTGTTTGAGGCTCTCTGTTAAATCTATAGGTAAAGCAATTATAGCTTGGCTGATTTATTAGGTGAGATTACTTTATCGAACTGTAGCAGGATGATGAGGTATGTAAGTAAAAGTGCCATGAACTTAAAGGGTAGTGAAATGTCGATGTCGAACATGTGGAATAGAGAGAAAGATAGGTTCCGTGTCTCTATCAGAGCAAGCAATGTACGTGCTGTGCTTCGACACGGCTTGTCTGAAATAATAGAAAAGTAACATCAGCACCTTATAATGTACGGAAAAAATACTTCTTTTAACTCTTAGTAAGTTAGTTTAGCATGTAACATAAAATGCAAAGGCCGGCAACGCATCGGCGGCTGCTCTGGTGATGCTAATGTTCACGGATGCCGGTAATCACTTAACATCAGGTGACCCGTCTGTAAGTTTTTTTTAAATACAGTATTCTTAAATTACCTTATCAGTAATATCACCCGTGTTCGTTTACATCCTGTATAGAACATAATAATATTATTATTTAAGTATGCATAGTAAAATTTAGACATAATTTGATTACCAAGTGTGTTTTCGTAGAGTTTGCAAGCGAGGAAGTCTTTAATAAGACGTACTTCGTTCTGTATGCGGTCCGCAAACACGCACGGAACCAAAAGTGGGAACAGCTGTATTACTATCATCGAAATGCTCAATAGTAATACACCGTTGTCCTAAAATATTACAACAGTTTTAAAATTGCCGACAACTTCGTTTCAAATTCAAATATTTTTATTCAATTAGACTTTTACAAGTTCTTTCGAATCGTCAAAAGCATCTACCACTGGTTCGGAATGCCTTTCCTACCGAGAAAAACCAGCAAGAAACTCGGCGGCTGCTCTTTTAAAATATTTGATATACAATATTACGCCATGTATAAAAATTGAAGTCCTGTGCATTGCTGGATTGTTTCATAATCATCATAATTAACTTATTGCCGGCTATTGAGTATGGGTCTCGACTGAGAATGAGAAGTGTTTGGCCAACCACGCTGCTCCACCAAGCTGGGTAAGTGATGGACTAGCAGTTTTTTTTAAATTTACAAACTATAGCGCTTGGCTGCAATCAGACCTGCTTTGCTAGCAGGGCTATTATAGGGCTATCAATTCACATATTATTATCTTTGAGAACATTACGGAGAAAAAAAAACATTATGGAGAACTCTGCAGCTTTCACGATGTTTTTCTTTACTGTTAAAGCAAGTGATATTTAATTGCTTAAAACGTACATACTCGTAAATAGCTCTGGAAAGTTAGGGGTGCGTGCCCAGGATCGAACCTCTAACCCCCCCCAACAAGAGGCTGACGTCTTAACCACTAGGCTATCGTCGCTTTTAGTAGGTACTATTATCTCAAAATCACTTGCATCTGCTAGCATGTTTTGCATCTTCTTATTCAGTGTTCTTAGCGAGCTTACTGTGTTTTAGATGTTGCGGTAGATATTCTACAGAAATAGTAATATAATTCTTGTATTAGTTAAGTGATACTCACTGTGTTTCCCCATATAATGGTTTTAACTGTGTTATACAATAACCACAATGTCATAGAAAAACATGATATTAGGAGTGTTAATATCTGAAAAAAAATCAATTAACTAGTAGATTTAAAAAAAAATAGGTAACTAAGTGTTTATAAATTAAAAATCATTTTTTTGACTATTTATTTTATAATAAAATAAAATATAAGTATTTATTTATTTTTCTACGAGGAGTTTGTGAAGAATTAACAAAAGCAGTATACCTACCTGCCATTTAACTGCGTCGTTCAAATAGTCGTATGCGATAATGATATTATTGTAAAAGTCCATAAGCTTCTTCATATCTATATGTGATTTCTTGTCTTTTTGTAACTCATTTTGGGGTGAGTTTGTGAGCCTATTTCTAATTTTGTTATTGGGGTACGACGAATTCAAACAATCATGCATAGCTTTCAATCTTGGAATGATAAGACTGAACAAGTGTCCGTAGTAATGCAACTCAAAACAACACATTATCTTAATAGAGATCATGTGCAGGAAATGCAAGGTTTTGGCCCCACCATCACCATTTGAAAAGAATAAAGCACTGCTTATTATAACAGTAGCAATTAGTTGTAGAAAATTGTACGCAGACTCTCGGACACCAAATTTCGTAGCATTGATACCGAGTTCCTTGTCAAACTTATTCAAGTTTTGATAGAAGTTCTGTAGTCTTTTATGTAATGAAAATCCAAGGGTAGTACAAATTAAATATTGAGTACTATCAATTAATATAAGAGAAGACCATACGATTGCCCTGCGAAACCACTCTATAGTCATATAAAAAAATAGCACATTAATAATTGTTGTGTAAATTAACATGAATATTATGGAATAGGTATTCGCAATCCTGAGAAGCGGTAGTCGGTTGACGCCTAGTATTAGGCTCGCTATTATGAAGATCTTTGAGATTGGCTCAATGATAGGCTTGCTTGTCTTTTGAAAGAAAGTATTGATCCGAGGCACCGGAGGCGACATGGTGACAGTGCGAAATACAAGGCAGCACTAATAGAAATACCACTGGAGAAAGAATAACACCTCGCTTCTCATTTCTTGATAGCTTTCATTACATTAAAAGGTTATGCATGCATTATTATTCTACGGACTTACGCGTTCTACAAAAATATTTATATTTGATTAATTACAGTAGAAATAAATAATTTACTTCAGAGTACTTAAAGAGTGATTAAAATATTATTTTCTTTAACTGTGTTACCTAACTAACTGACTTTGGCACATTTCGTAGCAGTTTCAAGCTCAAGAGGGCTCTCTCCGTCACTCGTTTCATACAATCGTAGTTCCAATTTCATTCAGGTTTTCCAGATTTCTGTTAAAATATTCGGTTTCAAAGTTACGTGGTCTTAAAAAATTTTCATACAAATCTTTGAGCCCCTGTAATTTTAAAACTACATATTTTTAGAAAAATCTAAAACACCACAGACACAGATATTAGTTTCTAGAATATGTCTGCAAAATTTCATGGACTTTGGTTGCTTAATATTCAAATGAAATTGGAACTACGATTGTATGAAACGAGTGACGGAGAGAGCCCTGTTAAACGAAGCTCCATTCGAAAGAGTATACAACTTGCACTTAGGTATACAATAATGACCTGTATACCTTATATACCTATACGTCTACGAATCATGAGATTCAAGTCTCGAGTCGGCTCAAAGAGGTTTTTGTCTTTCTTTACTTGAACTCTTTAATTTTCCAGGAAAAGAGTAGCTTAAGTCCGTAGAGTAGCGTAGGAGAACATCTCTTTTTCTTTATTTTTGGATACCTCCCAATATGGTTGTATTTTTTTGATTTCGATTTTGCACCGAATGAATACCTATGAAAATGAAGCGATCTACTTGTAGATATGACTGGTTCAAATAGGTACGGAAAAGCAATTAGAAATGTTTCTGCCAAAAACACATCCGTAGCATATGTCAAAGCTGTCCTTTATTTGTGTAGCCTCTTCGGATAACAACCCTCCTCGTTGTGAGAGGCTCTTGCTAAGGTTTTTTTTCATATTTGCACGTCAGTTAAAAAATAGAGCTTTGCTAACTGCCTTTTCCAGTTGTAAATGCTAGCATGCGAATTTGTCGTCACTGGCCAGTTACGTAAAATAATTTATGTCGGAAAAACTTCCCTTTGGGCAGGTGTATATTTTTAAGCGAGTTAAAACTGCCAAGTAAAAATATCTACATTTTAGTATAAAATATTTGTCACAATATAGTACACCTACACGTAGTTATGTGTAAAGCAAGCTGGAGGGCTTTTTATAATGGTATAACTATGCTTTCTCTATTAAATTATTTTTTAGTTTTTCAGCAAAACATAAGAAAGATGCGTTTACTAAATCTTAGACCGCAGCGGTATGCGAGTATTGCATCGTAATAAGAGTCGCTACAAGTATTTACTTAAATATCTTTGTGGAGTTAACCTTCTGTAAGGTGTAGTACCTATTACGCATTTTCTGTTCCAGAAGCCGTCACGCCGCGCTATTATTGTACGCTGTGTGTTCAAGCTTTATACAACTCGGATATTATTTTGACCAAACAGCCGCTACCAAATATTAATCACATGAACGCTACTCTGCTGTCTCATATGTAACATTATGACTCGCGTTTATGATTATTAATACGTGATGTTATTAACTCAAGGAATACACAGGGGAGTCCATTTAATATAGCACCAGACAAGAAAAACATTCTTATGAGGTTCTTATGTGCGTTTATGACCACTTGCTTTTGCGTGCGACGGATTTGGTTATCAAATTGGATGGATATTTGTAAGGTATAAGTGAGAGATTTGATTCATCATCATTTTGGATTTAGGCAATTTGTCCCTAAGATAAAATCTTGACAGATTGATTACTTTACCCATATTATCCACGCATACCCTTGTCCGGGAATTTCGTGATATATCGTTGGGCTCTTAAGAAAGATATAAAGGACATTAACCTGTATGCTTAGGTGGTTATGATATTGTACAACTCACCGTTTTTTAGTTCATGTCAAACAAATCCAACCGATCAACCTGTATGCGTCCACTACTGGACATAACATGCCTTTTCGAGAACATGCCCGCCATCAGTCCAGCAGGCCGAAGGTCGTCTTATGCTGTGCTTACCGGTACGCAGTACCTATACTCATTTTTTATTTAACCGAAATACCTAATTAGCAGTAATTACGTGGAGTGTTCAGTCAGCGGTTATTTATTATTTTGATAGACACTATCACTTAAGTAACACAGCAGTTTAAGACATATAGTATTTAAGACAGCAAGCATTGTGGACCTGACCACCAGTACCATGGGTACTACTTCTGCTCCCAGTAGAATTAAATCCATCCACTCACTTTTGACGATTTTTATGAGCATTGTGTTTAAAAATTTAAAATTACAACTGTAATGAGAATGAAAATAAATAAGTGATAGTATCTCATTTCAAACTTACATTGTACTGTGAATTCGAAGTACCTACCCTGTTAAATATAAAATGGGCCCGAATAACATCAAGAAACATACTCGTAGGTAAACATTAACGTACGCAATTAGCTTCCGAGTTTTCCTTTCCAGTTTGCGGCGATGCTTTAACAGCTACGAGCGTAAATTCTGTATGTAAGGCTACCTTTCCACCAAAAATGTGTTACGTTGCTAATCTACGAATATCTGAGCCAAAACCAAAAATCAGAATTGCTTGTTTTTCATAGCATAGCTTAGCTTAGTTTGGTGGAAAGGGGTTCAGGGGTTAAGTTTTTACATACTAGTTGAAGCAAGGGATGTGAGCTAAGGTTGCAAGTTAAGAGTGTGAGCTAGGGATGCATGAGTGGTGTAGCTATGGGAGGCATGGAGCACTCAGCACACCCCATTACTAGAGTAGCTTGCATCGCGCATTTTCCTCCCTTATTCAAATATTAACCAATCAAACTAAGAACTAATAGCTGGGTCTCTGGTATCCAGATTTCCATTATTTTTTTAAAGCTACACGGGCTCAAGGATTTACATACAAATCTTTAGACCCGTGTAATTTAAAAATTAGATATTTTTCTAAAACGTGTTTACAAAATTTCATTGAATTCGATTGCTTTTAATATTTAAATGAGAATGAAACTACGTTTGTATGGAGCTAGTGACGGAGAGTCCTCTGTTAACTGAAAATTGATACATAGCTTCGTAGCTTAGCTACATTGTGGTGGAAAGGCAGCCTTATGGTGCTGCTACGCTAACTTTAATTAGTGCCCACGTGCGTAATATAGAGACGTGGAAAATGCGTGTTTAATTAAAATTGTAGATGTACAACACGGTTATTTAATGTAACACACGTAACTCGTAGTTGATGTTGTTAGTACATCTGTTGGATAGAAGCAGGCGTTACTTGACGGAACTTTATTTTAAACGAGGTGTATTAATCCTAATCCTAATTTAATATTATAAATGTGAAAGTGTGAATGTTTGGATGTTTAGATGTTTGGATGTTTGTTGCTCAATCACGCAAATACGGCTGAACGGATTTGGATGAAATTTGGAATAGAGATAGATTATACCCTGGATTAACACATACCTAGGCTTTTTATCCCGGAAAATCAAAGAGTTCCCGCGGGATTATGAAAAATGTAAATCCACGCGGACGTAATCGCGGGCATCAGCTAGTATTATGTAAATATTAAAATGTGTCTGTTTGTCATCTGTCTGTTATTACCTTTTCACGGTCTATATTTTCAGAGACCGGGGGCCCTACTACCAGCAGCGCTTAAAGTTGTTAGATGTTTCAATATTATTTAGACAATTTCATACAAGTTTACTTATGAAAATGTCAAAACAATTTAAAACATTACTATTTTAAGCGGTGGTAGTAAGGCTCCAGAACAGGGGGCTTTCATGCCATCATAATTCCATAAAAAGATGGCCTCACGAATCAAACCAAGAACCTCGTTATAGGCCATGACTCATGATCAACATGCGTACCATCTAGATCAACAAGTCATCTTTAGTTAATCAATCGCTGGAACACAGTGCTTCTCTATTCTAGGACTTTTCAACTGCTACAACAAGGACCTAAAACTAGTTGAAATTATATAAATTACGAACAAACTAAATAGTAGTTCAAAGTTGCTGACTAAGTTGTAATTAGAGAAGTTTGCCCTGCAGTTTGTAAATGGCACTTTATTCAAAGAAGCTATAATATTGGACGTTAAAAGTTTTAATTACAGCAGCGAAACACACCTGAATTTACAGTTCACTTTTAGCCGTAGCAATCATACGACACCAACCAAATCAGAGAATACCTACAGGTTGCATGTAGGTATACCAACAAATATGTACGCATCTAAAACGGGAAAAATTCGATAAGTTGTAAAATTACATATTTTCAGGAGGCGGGATATTCTTTTGTTCATTGGACTGAGACGCGATTATAAAAAAAGTTGTGTCGTAAAAAAACGATTTCGGAATTTTCTGCTTAAGATTTTTGCACATCCGCCAACAATAAAAGAGGGGTCTAAATTTCTCGATACAAAATTCAGAAAATGAGAGCTCTTAAGAATGCCATTGTACGTAATTCATGGTTTGTAAACAAGATTTATGAGCGGATGGGATAAAATTTCGTTTTTATGAAAATCGCCTCAAAAAAAGTTTGTGTTATGTTTCCTTTCCTAAAACGCAACCTCAAACTTAACTTTTTCAGTCCGAAATATAAAATTTTAGTGGCCTGACCTGCTTAACTTGAGGCATTTCACGCCATTAGGTAGGTATATTATTTTGCCAAGCCATGATTTGTTGGTTTTTAGTCGCGTTAAATCCTTGAAGTCAGTCCAAGTTAACAGTGAAGACGCATTAATTTGAGGCTGAAGCAGCGTTAGTTTGTTTCGAGCTTGCTCGGCTTGATGGGTGCCTAAATGGATACGAAGCTAAAGTGTTAATAAAACACTTTTCTCATATTTTTATAACTATCGGTAGTACCTAATATAATAAATCATTACTTTATAAGATCAGATTTTTACGTCAAAGATGAAAAGCATTGTAGCCAATAAAGATTTATTGGAATAGCAGGCACCAAATATAAAGTTTATTAATCATAACGATGTCTTGAGAAAATTGGTTTTTGCATAAGCCCTTTCCGCTTTCGTTTAATGTGGATGCTATTCAATTATTTCTCTCTAACTTTAGGTGATAAAGTGTGAAAATCATCGGTAGATATACGTATTTGGCTATTAACTCTTTTTAGGATTCCGAAGGGTGCCAACGGGACCCTATTACTCCGTTGTCCGTCCGTCCGTCTGTCAGCGGGCTGTGCCTATCTCGTGAACCATAATAAGTAGAGTACTGAAATTTTCACATTATGAACATTTTCTATTGCCGCTATAAAAACAAATAGATAATAAAAGTCTATTAAATATTATTTTTAGGTAAGCATTAAAAAGTTTTTCATTCATCTCGTTGACATGGACAACTTTACATTGTAAGTCTTTAATTTTTCCTGTACTATTGAATAAAATCCCACATTGCCAAAATAAATCAATTAAGTACCTCAACAAAGTTATTGGTGTCACCCTAAGCCAGTAATTGTCAACAAAAACCTTCATACCCGAAATTACTTCTACCCCGTTAATATTCAGGGGCCGTGAATCTTTTGAAATTAATTCAATAAGTAAACCCCGTTTATAATTTAAGGTGAATGCCTCGTGAGTTTATTGAAATTCCATTAAAATTTCAATATCGATTAAAAAAGATTGCTATTTTTGTGGCCTTATAAAATTGAAAATGCACTTTTTGGGTCGAAGTCTGAAAGTTATCTACAATACGCGCGCGTACGTACGCGCGTAGTAATGTGAAGTAATTTAAAGACTGGCTGAGATCTAAAGAGCATACCTACCTAACTTTGCACTGACTTAAGTTTCAGTTAAAATGAGATAAGATAAATTTATGTCAGACACCATTTGCCTGTCGCGTTTTTACTCTGAATTAAATCTGAGCAAAGTTAAGTATGCTCTAAATAGATCTGTCATATAAATCGTAATAACAAGGCAATAAAGACTTCTATAATCTCAGCCTTAGGCACAACGCACACCCGCAGAATTTCATTTAGTCTCTATGTTTTGTTTTCTGTACACCAATTATTTCAAACGAATGTTAAAGTATATAAAATTGAGTTTTAAATTGTTATCAATAAATACTCAGCTACACTCCACGCCCGTCTTTATTCGTCAGTCCTAATAGTTTACAAAAAATACATTAAAACGATGTAAGTACCCAATCGAGATGCCAGTAAGTTTTAAGTGCCACTTTTATCTTTGGCTACGGACAAATAGCCTGTAATATAAATTTTGATGACAAAAGCACTTTTAAAGTATGATAATATTCCATTTTGTTCGAGCAACTTAGAGATGCTATTCTTTTGCTGACTAAAGTGAAAGGGTTATTGAAATGTTTCTTTTATTATCTCTTCTTATTTTCTTATTAACTCTTCAATCTAATAGAATAAACAAATTGCTACAAACCGAAGTTTTAGTACACAATTTCTTCTAATCAAAGTTATATTTTTTCAATGGGACAAATGTTTTTTTCTATGAACACAAAGAAAACATTGTTTAAGAGATAACTTAAATTAACAAAAACATCTATTTTTATTTATTTTTCCGACGTTTTATAAAGTAATCTAGACTTTTTTATTCAAGTAATTCAATTAACAAGTTATTTTAAATGAAAATACTTGAATATAGCCTATCATTGATTCGGCGGGAGCTCTTTGAAAAATAAAAATCGGTTTCTTAATAAAATAATTTATGTAACATTATTTTTAATTAAAGTCTATGTAGGTACTCGTATTCAAAATAACAAGCATGAAAGAGTATCTTAATAGTAGTCTAATTTCTCTGGAGAGAGTTTTGAACAACTAGAGGGACTCCGGTTAACCTCATTTACAGAGTAACGAAACAGAACTGGAAACCGTAAATGAGCCCTTTTAGTTTTGTCAAGATTTAACTGCAGCCGACCTTAATTAAGTGACCCTTTGATATATGCAAGTTCCTACAAACAACCGTTTAAAGCGTCTGTGGATTATTAACATAGTTACGAGTATACGAGTTCTCACTCACTAACTTTAGGGGCTATATCTTGTCACGTACAAAAGCCGACGTAGCCTTTATAAACGTAAATAGGCAAATGATGGTGTAACTGCGAAAACCTAAGATTTATCCATGACTTTGCTTGTGTTAATATGTTGCTTTGAAAAAGTTCATTTGGTAATGAACTTTTATTTACTTACTTTAATCATAAAATGGATGTAACACACGGACAGAAAGATTTTAGAAGGATTCCTTGTTCTACTACCCTAAAGAGTAGCCCAGATTAGTCGAATCCTGCCTACGAAAGTTTCATCAAATTCGGTTCTGCCATTTTGAAGATTGGCCCGAGCAAACAGAGACAGTAAATACGAATAGAAACACGAAGTTTCATAACATTTTCTTTTAAATCTATCATGTATAAAACCTGTATTCTGAAATAAAATCATATACACGCGTCTTATCCCATGCAATATTAATGGCTCTGCTTAATCAAAACCATTTTGAAAGTATTTGAGATGAAACATTTTATGCGGTCGAAGCTCCGATCCGCGGGAATATTGTAATGATTTCACAAAGCACTTCCTTTTCAGAAAATTAAATTCCTCTCGTAGAAGCTCTTAAAATTGTGAATTGTGTGTGAATTGTGAATTGAGTTAAAAAGTCAGGCGTCCAGAGAACGCCTCTACCTATAAGTATACAAAGGTAATGGAAGTAATATATTATACTACCTATATGATGCCCACGAATTCATCCGCATGGATTTAGGCTTTTAAAAATTCCCTGCGAACACTTTGATTTTCCGGGATAAAAGACCTTATCTATACTATATTTGTATTCGAGATGCAAGCTATCTCTGTACCAAACAGATGATGTCCGTGACTTTATCCACGTGGATTTAGATTTCTTAAGTATCCAGTGAGAACTCTTTCTTTTTTGGGATAGAAGTAAGTAGGTACCATTATAATACGTCACTCCCTGGGATGCAAGCTATCTCTACGTTTCATCAAAATCGGTTCAGCCGTGAAAAACAAACAGTACATACCTACTTTCGCATTTATAATAGTTACTTATTATAATAGTAGGTATAGCTACGGATTGTTACCTAAAATTATATATTTTATCGTTTTTAATCTTGCTTAACACACGTGTAGCCACTCGTGACAGCGCGATGAGTGGAGCGGCGAGCGGAGCGGCGCGCGGTACAAATGCATGGACGCGGATGGAGATGATAGGTAATTCCGGCCAGGTCGAGCACGCCGCAATACGTAGCATCAGCAGTGTGACGTGCTTCATTTTCTTTCACTTAGATTTAGGTACAAGAAAAAATAAGTTCTTCACCTAAAAAACACAAAATAGGTAGGGTAGTAAGAGTTAGATAATAAATAGAGCTAGTAGGTAGTTCATAATTCTGTCGTTTGGTGTATTTAATATTGTACCTATTACTTATTAATGAACATTTTCCCCCTTTCATTTGAAATCCCATCCATTTATTGGATGTAACATCCGCCATATTGATTTTGCTCATATATAAATGTAGCTTATGCTAACCTACTCGTATGTCACTCGGGCCTTAATAACAAATCGATTGATACCTCATTGATCTAAATCGGCGCAGTAGTTTAGGCGCTACGATGGAACATACGTAATACAAACGTAGGTACGTGTTGGCTTTGCCGCAGTCGCGTGAAAACAAGAGATTGATTTAGCAGATGTTAAGACTGCTCTGTCTTTAGCTGAGATCGCAGCCATACAACTGATAAAAAAAATCTCAATAACTTTTGTATAAATTATGAGTAAGAGCAAACCTTATAATTAATATTTTCTCTCCTTTCCTTTTAATTAACGGCTCTGTTAACGAAGTCGTAGCAAATTGTTGCAGATTTTTTTTTCCGACCGATAAAAAAATTGAAATAAAAGAGAAAAACTTCACCATATTTTGACATCAATGATCTTCACTACCAAAGATCTCTATAATAAAACAAGTACTAGCAACCATAAAACCAATGACTGAGTCAGATTTTTTTATTTGATATTTTTAGGGGGTGACCTATATGCATCAAACTATGATTAAATCAAAAACAGGTAGTTTTTGATTTAGTTTTGAAGTAGATAGCTAAAACAATTTAAGAGAATCGCTAGCAAATACACTTTCACTGCCAAAATACTCAAAGGGTTGCTAAAAATACTTTAAAGAGTCGAAAACATATTCAGCCTGATATCTGTTGGTGGAATTTTGAAAAACCAAAATGCAAGTACATAATGCTAATCAAATATTTGTTTTTACTCATATCCCTATATTTATTATAGTCTCTCGGACCAGTAGGTCTATTTAAAAATTAAAGAAAAATTTGTAAAGGGGATAATCAAATACATAGTATTAATAATAATTGGTGCTCAGCAAAACATGATTATTTTGCAATGGGTAGGTATACCCACTTACAACAAACTGATCAGCCCTGACCGCGGTCCCTCAGTCCTCCAAACTTTTAATCTCAAAGCCCGAATAATCAAGGATTCCTATTGTGCGGGTACGAAGGTAATTTGTACGGTTCACTGATTGACAACCCATTTTATCTACATTACGCTTTGTTATAGGATAGGTATATTTTATTAAGGCATATACTTACGGACTAGCCTAGATTCACATGGGTGTGCTTACCTATTCCATATACTAATGCCAGGTTTCAATATTCAATCTATCTGTAGTCTGTCGATAAGTTGCATTCTACAAAGCAAAATTTGTTTATCAAAAAAATGGATGATATATTTTGACAAACAGATATATTGAATAATGGTATTATATATATTAATAAATATGATGAATTAGGTAAGAAAAGATGTAAATACAGCCTTTGCGCAGTTCCTATGGTAAACTTTCCGAAAATACAATTATATTAACGATTGGCTACAATCATAAATGAATCAAATGATGTGATATTTGTGTTTAACTGAAATGATAACAATTAATTTAATTACGCCACACGTATTATGTAGGTTTATAGAAATTAATACAAATTTTAATTAATGCAAATATAGTCAGAATTATGTTGAAAAGCGTACACTATTTGTCAAAACAGGCATGGTCAGAAGCAGCATTGTGTTAAAATGAATGATTTTCTCTGGTTTGTGTTATATGCCGCTTCCTTAATGAACATAGAATGTCTAACAGTTGGTGAATACAATACAACACTCAAAAAATGTTCTCATTTTCTAATATTTTTATTTTATGTAGGTACTTTGGCACGACTTTTAATGAATGAATGAATATACTTTTATTGTACACCAAAAAATTAGTACAGAAAAACCCATACAAAACACATAAGTATAGGCATGGTTACAATTTGGCGGCCTTTTGCTTTTTAACCCCCGACCCAAAAAGAGGGGTGTTATAAGTTTGACGTGTGCATCTGTGCATCTGTCCGTGGCACCGTAGCTCCTAAACTATGAACCGATTTTAATTTAGTTTTTTTTTGTTTGAAAGGTGGCTTGATCGAGAGTGTTCTTGGCTATAATCTAAGAAAATCAGTTTAGCCATTTGAAAGTTATCCGCTCTTTTCTAGTTACTGTAACCTTCACATGTCGGGGGTGTTATAAATTTTTAATTTACGCTTGTAATGTAAATAGAGTCTAAATAATTTTAGAGAGCGAACACTACTCATCAAGACATGCATGGGCAGAAGCAGCTTTTAGATAACTAATGTTTTTTTCTGGTTCGTGTAACACGCAGCCTCCTTAATGAAGACGGATTGTCGTCCAACCCAACAGTTGGTGAATACGAAATTCACAAAATGCTTTATTTTCTAATATTTTTATTTATATGTATGTTCGTTTACACAACTTTTAATGTAAATAGAGGCTGAATTATGTTAGAGAGCGTACACTATTTGTCAAGACAGGCATGGGCAGAAGCAGCCTTGGGATAATGAATGATTCTCTTTGGTCCGTGTAACACGTAGGGTCCTTAACGAAGACTGATTGTCGTCTTACAACCATTATATTTATTGCTTGTACAAATCAAATGCTTTCATTTTGTACGTGTTTTTTAAGTCCTCAGTAATCCTAACAAAAACAATTTTAAAGTAGGTAAGTAGGCTAAATATGTACCTACCTACTGATCAATCTGATTGTTATGCACGAACATACCTACACACCTGTATATTGAATCAATTTGCGATCACATTATTTTGCGGTTTAATTTTGTGTTCTGATTATAGAGTTCGTTGGTTCCTGAAAAACTTCGGCAGTATATTTATTATCACTGTCTGTCATTATATGTTTATAACCAAACCTCACGTTTTTTAAATTTTTTTCTGTCTGTCTGTTTGTTAGTGGGGGCTAATTTTAGGAATGGCTTTCACAGACAGGTAGAGGTACAAGTTTGTGATCTAGATTTCTTTTGTACTGACCATATTTTGGGTTTCTAAACAAATTAAAACCTAAATACACGCAGACGTAGTCACGGGTAAAAGCTAGTAGGTATGTAGTAAAAATTTTCACGTTCCTTAGGAAAAATAGTTTTTCCATGCGTAAGTAATACGGTCCAGTCAAGCTCTCTAAGATTTGAAATAAGCACATAATTATAGCTGCTATAAATTATAAGTCTACGACATTATAAGCGAGGTAGGTCACCTTTTCATTAATTATTCAGTAAAACGGCAGAATTTTCACGTTTGGAAATAATTTACTGAAGATTGCTGCAACGAAAGCCATATTTATTATTATTAATAATATTATCGCTAAAAATTAAATAATACTACAAATTCAACTGGTGTAGATAATAAAAGACTATCTAATAGCTAAATATAAATGGTGTAGAATATAGTAGGTATCTAATATTACACAGTATTCTCACTATTCCACGCGGTCTTAGGAGGCACGACTTAGACAGTTATCACACTAATATTATAAAGGCGAAAGTTTTAGTGTATTTGTGTGTGTGTGGTGTATGTTTGTTACTCCTTCACGCAAAAACCACCGAACGGATTTGGTTGAAATTCGGAGTGGAGATAGATAATATCCTGGATTAGCACATAGGCTACTTTTTATCCCGGAAAACCAGAGAGTTCCCATGGGATTTCGAAAAACCTAAATCCACGCGAACGAAGTCGTGGGCGTAAGCTAGTGTAAGCTATAGATATAAAGAACCTCCTTGCCGTGCGTGTGTTGGCGGGCGCCGCCACTGACGAAGTCCATACTTATACATATAGTTTCCTTAACTTGTTACAAATAACTACAAACTTGACATTGGCTAATCTTTGTAAAGCCAGACGAGAGAGAAAAAAAAATGAACCTCCTCCTTTTTTGAAGTCGGTTAAAAATAGGCCTACGTGTCGTTTGAAACAAAACAATCATATTTCCACTTTTAATACATACAAATTCGCAAGAACAACTGATAACAATGTTACATCCCGGTACGGAAACCATATACGACGAGCATTGTGCGAGCGTTGTAATTTGCTATGAAGACAACAACATTGCTTACTCAGTTGTTCGCATGATGAACGAAATTGTGATACGTAATAGAATAATACCACATCCTTATTATTATTTACCGACTTTGAAGTACAGAGAGAAGCCAATAGAATAAAATTGTTAGTATGTGAAGTAAAACTTCTTTACTGGCGTTCATTATCATTATCAGTATGAACCGATAGAGGTCCACAGCTGGACATAGGTATTTTTTCCAACTAGAGTAGGTACATGTTCTGTCCTTCAGCAACCCGGTGAGCTATGTCCTTAGGAGACAGCAAAATGTAGGTATGCTAGCACTAGCAGCCAGGGGGTATTAAGTAAAAATGATTACAAGATGAAACAGAAGTAAATGAAACGGAAGCGACGTCTTTAAGGTTTTCCTTTTTTCCAAATAAACTGTTTAAAATAACTTCCTATCTTATTCTGTCGCGAACAATGAAATGGACATATACATAGGTACACGTATATTTTACAAAGTTCTTCTCAGTAGAACTTGCTTTCTGAACCAGTGGTTCAAGACCACTGTAGCACAATAAATTATTGACAACAGTTATAATACATGAAATAAAAGTTATTTAAACTTGAGTTTAAATTTAAAATAATATGGTTTTAATTAAGTAGTTTCTTTGACACAATATGCATTTAGGTACGTACCACGAGGCTCTACGAAAGGTCTACGAAAAGTGTCTACTTTTTAATACACGCTTCTACTCCACTTCATTCCTAGGTATACCTACGTTAGCCCTTAATCTCCTTTTCGGTTGTTTAATATACGATTTTATGAATCGTATTATTTATGATCATTATAAACATTATTTCTCTTATGTGGGAAAGTAAAGGGCGGCCGTTTATTATCGTAACAAAGCGATTTTACTATTATGAGAGTCGTTATAGGCAGCTTTCACAGAATTAACAATATACAGCAGGCAGCTGCATTATCTGTACAGTATAAGTTGATTCCGTTATCATTGTTTTGGCTATTATAAGTGCACTCCACTTTCGACTTCATCATTGCTTTCCTTAAGGGATGATTGTCATCAAGCGTAAGCTTATGCTGCAATAATAAAAAAATATAAAGATTAAGAAAGTTATGATCAAATCTTGGTGGAGTGGGTGGAGTATAATTATGATTATCAGCTTATTTGCGTTTACTGTTGGCACAATAGCACGCCAACACGGTTCTTCACCTTTCTCATCCAGGCTCACTCAGGCTCACTATTACCGGAACGTTACAATACGCTACTTTGCGTACCGGCAAGCATTGCGTGGTTAGCCCCCAATCCCTGGTGAAAAGTGATTGAGCGGTACGAGGCGGTAGCTTACCTATAAATATTATATATAAATTGAAAAATAAAGCAAGGCAGAGGTCGTGGAACTAAGAAATCGATTCGTAGTAAGTTAGTATCAGCATTATAATAAGTGATAGTATTTTGGCCGTAATTTCCAGTACACAATTCTAAATTCAATATTCAAGCTTCTAAATTGCTTTTAATCAATGGTGTTATCTACAGTTTTCAGAAATTTCTTGGTTTTATTAAATTCACTTTTCAATGTTTTAATGCTGTTCACATGATTCCAGTAACGACCAGTACTGGTTTTGTTTGCTGGACTGAAATTCTATTGGAATACACATTGTGCTAGTAACGACCAGTACTGGATTGGATTGCTGGACTGGAATCCTATTGGAATATTGTGAGGCCACTGTATTGACAATAAATCCATTTTAGTTGTCATCGATCTATTGTTTACGAGTCAGCTGCAGCTGGCTTGTCGCTGATATCGGTCGATTTGGACGTGTTAGCTGACTTACGAAGTTCCGATGTAAAGCATCGTTCTACGCGATTTACCATTTTTTATGAACTTAATTTTTTATCTATAGGTAAAAAGAAATGAATTTTAAGTAGTTACTAGATTATGTCCGCAACTAGGTACGTCTGCGTGGACTACTTTAATTTCAACCCCTTATTTTACCACCTTAGAGGTCATACCTTCAGCCTGATCCGTCCAGTAGTTTAAGCTGTGCGCTAATAGCTCAATCAGTCAGTCACCTTTTCCTTTTATCTATTTATAATAAATAATTATCATAAAAAGCCTTTTTATTTCTCATATTCCTTAATTAGTTACATACTAGATTAGTTTTGTTAGTTATTACATTTCACTTATTTTCCTAAGCTGGTATGCTTAGTAAGTCGTTTATCTATTTATAATACATAGTTTAATATCTTTAGCCTTTATACAAAGAAGGGTAATGCAAAGAAAAGGCACAATGACCTCCTTTCTCCTCATCTTTTGCAATAATTGTATTCAGAATTTTGTTGGGGTCACCCCGATTCTGCAGCAACTCAGGAATCTTTGCGGAATTAGTGCACACCGACTGCTTCTACACAAGATATGCGCAAGCGGTGCGCGTTGCGCAGCGTGCGAGTCTGCTTCAACACCGTCCTGAAGATGATTGCGGCTAGACTTGACTGTCTTTATCTCCGACATTTCTGCGATAGGTATGTTGCAGTCCCTACCTACCAATGACGAAGAGAAAGTACTAGACCATTTAACTATTAAATTATTTGTATTTATTTATTTGTATTTTTATTGACATGATTACCTGGTTACCTGGGAGAGATCACTTTAGTGATAAGGTCGCCCTTTGCATTTCTAAAATTGTATCATTTATTATTATCTTTGTATTTCTTGTGCAATAAAGCTGTTTAAATAAATGATTAATATTTACTTATCATGCCTGGTTTTTTAAATTAAAAGCGGTTATTCGATTCTTTGTAAGTCAGTACTTACCTATTGACTTTTTTTACGTTTTGCGTGGAAGTTCAGATTTCTTTTCTGATTATAATAATTTTCTTTAAAGCGCAATATTTTCCACACGGTTCCAGTTCTCTTTATAAACATATTATAACGTTTTGCATTCACACTAGCTTTAATATTTAAATGCCGTTTGAGCGTCCATATTCCTAAATGAAATATTTTTTTACCAAATGCATGCTAAAAATTATAAAGGTTGAAATGGATGTTTCAAAAAATATGTTTTCATAATATTAATTCAATAACATTTTATAAACAGGAACTCAAAACGTTCAGACGACCTTTAAACAAAAATCTAACCTTGGTAAAAAATTGATTGTAAATTCCTTGGTAAAGTATGACCAACTCGTACAGTACTATCAGGTATTTGTCAGATAGAACGATATAACATATTAGGATCTCTTCTATTTTTTTGGGTTCCGTCGGCTACTTACCATAATAATAAACTATTTTTAATTGGCCGTTGATGAATGAAAAGTTAAGGCAAAAAGCGGTTGTCTTATAGGTAAACCAGACAATATATTAGAAAAACGCCTTTTTCGTGCTGACCTGAGTATTACTTCCAATTGAGATAAGAATGAGACTCAAGGATAACATTTAATTAAAATCTAGAACGAAGAACGGGAACCGTGGCGGCTTAGTAAAATTAAAAATGAATGAAAATTAATACTCGTTTTCTAGAGCAAGTATTACTGTTTCAAATTACTTTTAAACGAAAAGAGAAATTGAAAATTCCCTAATTCCATTAGTCAGTACTTCTTAATTAAATACTTAAAAAATATGGGCACCTACTTACTCCATCGTTGAAAGTATTCTTACAATACAAACTTACCATTTATAAAATAGAGATTAAATATACCAAGTTTAATATTTTATTTGCTAAGTAAATTTTTTGGATTGAATTAATTTTTCACGAACTCTCAAGAAAATATAAGTGCTCCTATTGTTTACGTTCGAGCTTTTTTAATTAATCTACCTAATAAGTATTTAGTAAACCTTTATTAATACCTTATTTACTGCACAATGTTTTTTCTTATGTTACTACTTGCCTTAAATACTTTTCTATTAAAAAAAAAAACTTTTCAAGTAAAATCCTCAAAATGTCGGAGGCATATTTGAAACTGTACTTCCATTCTTAAATGTAGTGTGAAAGTTTATAAACTCGTTTAAGACTATAACGAGTTTTCAGACTTCGATGTAAATAAGTTCCTTCTCGTGTTTTGAGGGTTCTACAAAATGCTAAAAACGAAAGTCGAACTTTATCTATTCATTTGAATAACACGAAAACAATAATGTACCTATGCATAGCTGACTGAATTAAAACTGTTGTAAAACTCAAAATTTCGTATCTCTCCCTTTGTCTCGTATTCTTCTTTGATTTTATCGATTGCTGAGGGTCATGACCCCTTTCGGTTAATCACATAATGGTTTTCAGCACATTAATAATGCAGGGAGCTCCCAGAGCCTAACGCATAAATTTTCGAGTACCTAGACCAAGGTCAGTTTCTTATATTATATTTGTGCCGTTTGGTTTATTAGGTGACCTAGTATTACTTTTAAAGTACTTTTTAGTATTATCTCTTAAATTAAGAAAATAATCCTATGAGCACAATAATCACTTCCATTATATAATAGAGGATGACAGTTTTTAGATCTAATATATAGTTATAATAGATATTCAATATACAAGCTGAGTGAATGTAAGCTTGTTTAATGGCCTGCAACCTTGGACGTAATTCGTCGAAACCTGCAACAGCTCTCTTGACTGTTAATGTCTCGCGAATTTTTTTACGTCTATTGAAAGTTTGAAGGTCTATACAAGCTTTGTCGATCCAGCGATACCTATAGGAAGCCTAATGGCGAAATTTCAATATTGCGGTGCGATATCACATCGCAAAAACGATGCCGCATCGCATTGCGATGTGTTGACGCAACGCAAAAATTTTATCACTTATGGCGTCGTACGAGAAAACTATGACCATCAATTTCTAGTGAGCCATGGACCGCACTAAACTAACTACTTGTACTTGCGTTAAGATGCATCAAGAAAAATCAGAAAAGAAAGTACTTGGCGCAAAAACTGAAAAGACAACGACTGAACGGGAATATGTCGTCGCATCTGAAGTTTGTATGGTGCGGCACAGCAGCGGAAATTCGCACGGTGCCATTGTGCGTCTTCGTAGATTTTTACAACCCGACGTCGCATTGCAGTGTTGTGGTCTCAGCCTAACGTCTTCAATAATGAAATAATCACCATCTTCGTCAGCCGATAGACGTTCACAGCTGAACATAAAATAAGTTTTTCCTGTATTTGTAATTCATTTTGAACAAACCTCCAAAAAGTACTTTTATATTGTTGGAGCTTTTAGTTACTCGTTCGGTGTCAAATATTCTAACCACGTAAAGGGGAGGCAATATAGATATTTAAGGAAATAGCTCGGGCAGCCCGGTGCTATCCTATGTGTAAATTCTCATTCCTTACTTTATCGCTCTTACATTGAACTGGGTTGAACGCTTGCTGAAATATGTTTGTGCTTATCCAAATGGGAGCTTCAAGAATTTATGGTTTAACTTCTTATGTATTCTAAATTAACAAGTAGGTAGAGAAAGTCACTATCTTTTATAAAATTACTAGACGATGCCCGCGTCTTTGTCCGTTTGGATATAGGTTTTGTAAAAATCCTGCCAGAATAGTTTGACTTTTCGATATAAAAAGCCTACGAGCTAATAAGCTATCTCCATTTAAAATTTCAAACAAATTGGTTCAGTTATTGTGGCACTACGGAGTAACAAACATCAAAACATGCAAGATTTCACATTTAGATAATTGAGAAAGATATTAAGATGTTTAACAGAAAACTTAATAGGTATAAGTTAATTTTTTTGATGACCAATTGGATATTTTTTTTTTCAATCAAGTTTAATAAATGGTTTTAACAACTAAAATATTATTTGCACAAAACTGCAGCGGAATTGATAAAACCCACAGTTACGCTACTATAAAATTAAAATTGATTTTCCAGAATTGTCAGTGGTGACCTGACTTACAAATTCTGTGATTTGTATAGTCGACTGAATCTGAGAAATAGACGGCTGTGAAGCTGAAACGGGAGATAATTGTCGGGAAAGTCACAATTATCATTTTTTAACCCCCGACCCAAAAAGAGGAGTGTTATAAGTTTGACGAGTGCATCTGTGTATCTGTGTATCGGTGTATCTGTGTATCTGTCTGTGGCATCGTAGCTCCTAAACTATTTTAATTTAGTTTTTTTTTGTTTGAAAGGTGGCTTGATCGAGAGTGTTTTCTTAGCTATAATCCAAGAACCGTTCTTCGTAACTTTCAACCGTTTGAAAGTTATCAGCTCTTTTCTAGTTACTGTAACCTTCACTTGTCGGGGGTGTTATAAATTTTTAATTTACACTTGTTTAAAGATAATTTGCGTGAATATTTGTACGTGGTCTGGGCTTTTTCCTAGTGAGTATGATTGCCCATATTTAAAGGCGGGTAACGTTTTCAGGGTACACGTAGGTATATTATGTATATGCGTGAGTGTGTGTGTTTATTTGTTCCACCATAATTTCTTAATGCCATTCGTCAGAATCCCTCCGTTATCCCGAGTGACACTAGCAATAGGTATATTTAAAAAAAAAACAATATGTAGTATTTAAATTACGAATTGTTTCACGATGCTTTAAATCTATTTAAGGCTGGTCAAACGGATTCCTGCCTCTATTAACCTATCTCCACTACGCTTACAGGCGGACGTTCGGACTGTCCTTTGAGCGCGACTAAAATTTACAAAATATGGTTCAGCGAAGTGTGCTTATGCTCCAGGTAATATAGAGTCCCCACTTGAGCTGCCTCTAGTGGATACGAAGCTTAACAGGCTAACCTACTCGTATTAGATTAATGGAAGTTCCTCCGAAATTGGGTAGGTATTTAAAAATATTTATTTCATATTCAAATTGTGGTTATAAGGTTATGTCACGATAATGTCTACAGGTTCGGAAAGGAGATTCTACTGAGAAGAGCAAGTAAGAAATCATATATTAGATACTAGCTGATGACCGCGACTTCGTCCGCTTGGGCTTAGGTTTTAAAATCCCATGGAAACTTTGATTTTCCGGAATAAAAAGCGTGTCACTTTCCAGCACTAACTATTCATGCAAAAGTCACGCCACTCTGTTGCTCCGTTGCGGCGTGATTGAAGGACAAACTAACAAACAAATATTTTCGCATTCATAACATGTTTTAAGTTTAGTTGAATTGCCTGCGTTTTTCGAAAATTCAGTTCTGATAAGCACTAGCACATATATAACACAATACCTACTTAACAACAACTCCGTATTTAGATAGTAGGTATAGGTATAGTACGAAGAGCTTAGTTCTGAAATCGATGACGCAGTATTATCCCAACATTAGGGTACAGTAATTTGATAAAGTGGACCTGACAGTGTCCATCCGAGCCGTCTGCCGGTCACATTACTCGGGTCGGGACTCGGGGAGAATTCACGTCCACGCTCCATTTAACGCTCTTAGCACGAAGTATCTCAATGTTTTTTTATTTATTTTAAATTTTTATAGACTAGGTACTACTAATCTGTTAATTAAAAAAAAACTTGACTGACTGACTGATGTACCAAAGCACAGTCTATTACCGCTGTGTGTAAACTTTAAATGTCGACAGTATAGGTCCCTTTTATAACGCAGGCACCCACCAAGAAATAGTTTTTGGAATTTCCATCTCAAAAGGGTTAATTAATAGGGAGTGATAGTTTGTACGAAAGTCCGTCATTTTTCAAGTTAGTGGTATCCATCTATCTAAATCTATTGAAGGCTGTTGGTTAAAAATGATGAAAGGTTTCAAGGTTTTTAAAAATACTACTTATACTCTGGAGGGGTAAATTGGCAATAGGGAATGAAAGTTTGTTTGAAAATCCTTTATTTTCAAGTTATATAACAATGAAAGTTAGTATATGGGCTTTCGGGCAAAATTAGAATTTCAGGAATTTTGGAAATTCCGCCACATAACATCTTGTAATTATTCAAAAGCAGTTATTTAGGTACATGCCTGTGCCGCTGGTTGGTTCATATAATTCCTGTATACAATGCACAAGGGGCCAATTGGATAGTCACGATATAATAATTTTATTAATGGGATATTCTGGATTAATACGTACACAATTACGTACCTGCTAATGCTAATTGAATTATAATTAAATTAGAATCTATTTTGTTAGCAGAGACAATAATATGAAATGGATGCTCAAAATAATAATTTTCCCCAAGGATACAAAGTGATCGTGACACGCAATTTTTTTATTTTTAGCAATTTTCCTATCCATACCATCCATACAATCTTCTAAATAATAGTTTTTGGGGTTCCGTGGCCAAAGCGTAAAAATAGAGTCCTAATGGAGCTCTGGTGTCTGTCTGCCCGTCTGCGTATCACAGGTCTCTAGCTAACTATTTTTGTGACGGGTGCTATGTTCAAAACTAAACTAGTTAGGAACATGAAATTTCGGTTTATAATATACCATATACTGTATTTAAATAATAAATACTGAAAACAACGATTTACAAATAGTTTGTAACCAAAACAAACTACCATTTTTTGGGTTTTCATTCACGGTTTATTGCTACGTTCTAGCCCGGAAAAGAAATATAATTATCTGCGGATGTTCATAATTATGGAAGGAACCCTAAAAGAACGAGTCGTAACTCGCGCTGTTTGTATGTGTGTGTGTGTGTGTGTGTGTGTATGTTTGTTACTCCTTCACGCAAAAACTACTGGACGGATTGGGCTGAAATTTAGAATGGAGATAGATTATACCCTGGATTAGCACATGGGCTACTTTTTATCCCGGAAAATTAAAGAGTTCCCACGGGAATTTTAAAAAACCTACATCCACGCGAACGAAGTCGCGGGCATCAGCTAGTATTTATTAAATCTAGAAATTTTTACGTCAAGCACTTTATCTTCAACTTTTATTCAATTTGATGTACAAACGTTTCAAATGTGATAAAAAGTTGGTATTTAATTGGTAGAAAAGCTATCAAAGGAACAAAATGTAATAAATTTTGTTTAGGGGAAGTAATTTGGGGGATCAGCGTCCGCTATGAGAATGGTAATTAATTACCAAACTGGGCCTTAATTTGCAAATAATTACGTTCTACATGTACGGTTGCTAAAGCTGTGTTATCTTTTTTACGTTAACGTTAAATTGTATTAAAGGCTACTGTTATATTTAAATTGCTAATCTAGAAGGAAAGCCTGTAAGAAGAAAATAAGTAAAAAGTGCTACCTAGTGGTTTCATGACATTGCGGGCTCCTATACGGGAGATCGGCGGTTTGATCCTGGGCATGCACCTCTAATTGTTTGGAATTAAGTGCGTTCTAAGCATTTACAAAATTATCACTTAGGGGACGATGGGGGAATTGCGGACGCTGAAGGGAAATTACGTATTAAACCCATACTATTAGAAATAATCAATCAGTCTTTATTAATTATAAAACTTTAGTTATTCAAGTACAAAATTAACATTAACTATTCTAGGAGATCAATCAACGACTACAAATTTTTATTGAAAAACAAAACCTTGTCAGTCCGTAATTACCTGTAGCCGTTGGGGCAAATACGGACGTGTATTTCTTGAATTTTTTATTCTTGAATTCTTGAATTTTATTAAAAGTTGACTTTGTGCCTCTTTTTGGAATAGCCCCTTTTCACTTTGTTAAGATGTGTAGACTTCGGAATTCTGTATTCTCTTCCGCCTGACGAAAAGTTATATTTTCATCCTTTATTTCTGGTACGGCTTTTTGCAAGGTTGCGATGGTGTACGTTCGTTCTTTTTTTCAGGTATACTTTTGAAGCATCTGAAAATGAGCAGTAAATTGGTTTAGTTTTTGACAAATTATCTAGTCAGGGGTAGTTACGGACGTCCGTATTCACCCCAACGAGCTTGTCCGCAATTAACCCAACCAGATTCAAAAAAAAAGTTGGCAATAATTTGTAGGTACTTAACAAAATTTCTAACCGAAAGTTATTTGTGTAATCTATTCTATATGAACGAGGCAATCGATAGAAAACATAGCTTTTCATTGTCACTTATTTTACAGACATAACACTCAAAATAGTAAACACTAAAAATTAGATCAAACCTCACAAAAACGTTTGAGTTTATTTACCTTAAAAATGGCGCACAGCCTTCTGTCGCGAATGTTTCCCTGGCACTGAAGATGGCGGAAAGTAACTAGTGATCGTGGTGGACGGGCACGGGGGAAAGGGATTGAGCAGATATCTGCTAGTCCGTATTCACCCCGTGTCCGCAATTCCCCCATCGTCCCCTACTTTAACCATCGTGAAGAAACCTGCACACTCAGGCATGCAAGTTAATGTTAATAATGTTCTCAAACATGTGTGAAGTCTGCTAGTTCGCACTGGTTGAAGAAAAGTCAGTAAGAATTGACGTTTTACGTACTTTGGAATAAGTAAATAGGCATATTCCTTGATATGTGCTTTCCAAATGTTAAAACTGAGTTTGTAATGAATGGTTTGTACTAAATATACTTACAATGATAAAAAGTTAAAGTTAGGATTCTGTGCTCCATCTTGTACTCCTATCCATAAAATCTTGGAATCCTATTAATGTGTGGAATATTAAACATATTATAAGGTACTTGCCTACTAGGGTGCATTAAGATACCTACTTAATAAAATAGAAGTAATGGAACCGTAACGCGACGACAATCGGTCTTTGTTAAAGGCTCACTCCAGGAACCTCGAGGAACATCCATCAAGACAAAGCTGTCTGTTTCCATGCCTGTGCCGTGACAAATGGCATAAGCTCTCTTTACTACTTGTGCGATCTTAGTCCTTACCTTGAATTTTTTGCGCGTAGCATAACATTATTCAAACCGGATTTTTAACGTACAATAGTGAAGTGAATTAGCCATATTATAGTGCAACGAACCGATAGACGTTAGGGTCTCAACATGTTTTTCTATAAAGGTTATCACACTAATATTATAAAGGCGAAAGTTTGTATGTGAGTGTGTGTGTGTGTGTACGTATGTTTGTTACTCCTTCACGCAAAAGCTACTGGACGGATTTGGCTGAAATTCGGAATGGAGATAGATAATATCCTGGATTAGCACATAGGCTACTTTTTATCCCGGAAAACCAAAGAGTTCCCACGGGATTTCGAAAACCTAAATCCACGCGGACGAAGTCGCGGGCGTCAGCTAGTAGTAATATAAAGTATAGTAATATAAAGTATATTGATAAATAGCGAGCAAACGCGCAGGAGGGTTACCTGATGTTAAGAGATTAACCATTTACCGCCGTCTATGAACATTTGTAGCACCAGAGGAATAGCGTGTAGGATAATATTTGGTGTTAAGAAAGTTGGTTACTTTAAATGTAAAAATGTTATTTTAAGTTGAACAACGTTATAAATGACGTCTTCCGCAAGCTGCACGTTCATTTCCCAGAGGAAGCATTTGATTTGACCGATACCTCCGGTAGGTAAGTAGGTACAGAGGAGAATTCGAATTCCCAGACGAAACGTTCGCAGAATATTAAGGCGTATTCTCTGAATTAATAATGCATTCATGATACTTACAAGGTTACAACTTACAAGCATGGTAAAATGATTCCAAATTAAACGAGCAAATAATATAAGGGACTGATGTTAGGTACTGTTTCTTATAATATAGGTACCTACTTGAAATCTTATAATATAGGTACCTACTCGTAATCTTATAATATAGGTACCTACTCGCAAAAAGTTGTGACTGATCTATCAACGCTCAACTAGGGGTCATACCGAGGTTATAGAATATGGTTAATTTTAAATTTTGACGGTAGGTTCATTTTGTAATGTCGGCTCACTAAGTAAGGATTTTTGGAAATTCCACCCCTAAGGGAGGGTTAAATATGGGCTGAAAGTTTGTATGAAAGTCCGTCATTTTGCCAGTTATAGTTACTGGTATTTGGGCTTTCTATCCAAACTAAAGAGGTACGTGTTTCAGGATTTTTGGAAATCTCACTCCAATTTCAAAAATTCCACTCAAGTAAAGCCGGAGCAGGTGAACTAGTTTGTAATATATTTTTAGTTTTTCATTTAATAATACACGTAAAGTAGGTATATGACAATCTATGATAATAATAAATTATGTTACGTATGTACAATAGATACGTATCGTATGTATCTACCATGTAGGTATTGTACGTACGTACAATAGATAAATGGTAAGTTAACAATAACATAAAGTGATCGTTCGTGAGGGACAATTTGCACAACTTGTATGTAACAATATCCTTAACATCACTTAACGTTCGTCGTGAATAATGGAGTGTGTGCAGTGAACGAAAAAGGTGTGTCAAACGCAAGTGAAAAAAAATTTGTACCCTTTTGAAGCATAATACACAGATTGTCTCCGATGTGCCTGATGCGGCTGACTTTTTCTGCTGACGTCACATGCATTTTCAGTATTGCAAGTTCGCCTCTTGCCGGATTTTTTTTTTGGCCAGGCTCTAAAATACGATGAGCCGTATGTAGTGGTATATTGGGACCGGACATTTTGTCATAAAAACCGCATATATATTTTTAAATAGGTTGCCAAACATATTAGAAAAGGCATAAGTGCCGAAAAAATTGTCAAGTAGGTATATTTTGCCGAGAGATTATCAGCCATGTGTACATCGCACATAATGACCATAACTTCCTATAGCACATATGATCAATTTGTCGTCCACCCCGCTTTCTCTGACTACAAAGACAGCTTACAATCAATATAGGTAGGACCTTCTAATATTTGGAGCAGACCCTAAATCTTGCGTAACTAATTAATTCAATAAATCAACTCCGTTTCTAAACGAACAAAGGTGAACCTTTTACAAATTACGACTTCCTTTTATCCGAAGTTTTGATGTTAGTTTCAGGCATAAAGCCTTTATTGCCTGTTTTAAATTAATTGTAGTATAAAAAACTCAAACTTCATAATTTGGAAATGAAAACCATTAACATTAGTTTACTTTTTGCAACTATGTCGGTGACGCGACCTTGAAGAATTTTCCGATCCCACATTAGCCTTTTAGCGCGTCTAAAGAAGTTTTCATTTCAAAAATGCAAAATACTGGGTAGGTAGCAACTGGTCAACATAAAATACGTGCAAAAGCGCGAAGTCGAATACGTGACTGAGTATTTGGGGTCCCAAATTCCCTCACTGACGATAAATTTATTGTTGAGCCTCCCGTATTTATCTTTACTTGTCGTTGGTATCGAGTTACTCTTTCGCTTTCGGTTATTTATCCGCACTTGCAAACAAATCCAAGTCGGATGTGTCTTCTAATTTTTATTCTTAACTAGATAATGTCTGCAACTATGTTTGCGTAAATTAAGGTTTTAAAAAAATAAAGTTAAACTCTTGAAGGGCAAGCCCCCATTAACATTTTGAAAATGTATGACACAGTACGCACTCGCGAAAAAAATCCGCGAATGGTGGCATATAATTTCCATGACGAAGAATTCTGGGGGAAGAATCACACAGTGTTTCACAGTGCGTAAGTCTATATCGCTACAAGAGTTGCCGCATAAGATAAAGATAGCGATTGGTATTAATAAAAATAGAAACAGATTAAAAACAGGTCCAGAGCCCGAGTGTAAAAGAGCTTTCTTGCAGCTCTTGATCGAAGAAGCGAAGCGTTGTAAACGCTACGAGAATGTTATGTCGACATTATAAAATATCGACTGCCCATGACTTCGTCCGCTTGGATTTAGGTTTGTAAAAATCCCAAGTCTTTAACTAATAGCCATGCAAAAAATCATATTGAAGGGGATTAATATGATTTTTTGCATGGCTATTAGTTATATAGTATAGCTCCGTTGCGGCGTGATCGAAGGACAACCAGCAAACATAATGGCAATTATCTGGTTAAGTATGTTACAAAAATATCTTTTGATTTGCATGTTTCAGTTGATGTAATAGATTTATCTCGTACAAAGTGTAGAATTCGAAAAGAACCATCTAAAACGAAAATTCTTTCCACATTGCCGCAGATTGCTGTAAAAGTTTTGCTAGAGCAGTAAAACCTTTAACTGCGGCAGCTGTGAAGTTGTTGAAGTTTGTTATTTAATATTTTAAGGCCTCTTTAAAAGTTTAAACTTACGTTAGACTGTATTTTTGCGTGTTCGTATGTGGTCAAATAAATTCTCATAGCCCCGTCATGTTTAGAACTCGTTGGATTTATTTTGATTTGTTTTAGTATGTGATTTAAATAAAAGCTTATTTTTAAAAAGGGTTTTTTAATTGACAATTTTCGGAAAGTATTTATAATTTACTTAAAATTAATAAGGCTTAGTAACCATCCATCCATCTTAGTAACCATCCTAGGGATGCTATTTTGACGCCTAAAATGATATCATGAGAATTACCAGGCCGGGCTTACTTGGTTACGTGAACCGTGAAATATACATACGGCGGTGAGCCCCTTCGAAGACATCCTTCCTTGACTCGTATCTTTTACGAGAGGTAGGTAAAAGATAAACGTTGATGCGATAGAAAAATAGGCACTTGTTAAATTTTAGGCCGTTAGGAATACCTGAATATGTTCTGAATTTGTTCTGTACCTGGAAGGTTGTAATTAAGTATTCTGTGGAATTACTTCTTAGTATATTTAGTTATGCTAGATGCTCGAGAATTTCCCCGGCTGTCAAAATTTTGTGAAAATCAGGAACATTATTCCTACTCTACCTTTTCAAGAGGCCCTTACACTAGTGAATGCATTTCGTTCCCTTTGTGCTCGCCTTAATCCTGTACCTCCCTATGTCGCCTGTGGGTTGGAGATACATTAGTCTTCTGGACGGGGGTATGACTAAAAAGAAAAATCTGTTCACTTCCCATAGTCAATGCTTTGAGGACAGCTATTCGAATAGGACCTCGTTAGTAGAAAAGTGACTCTTTTGGAAAAAGATTTGTTTTAATTGGCTCAGGACTCAGTTATCAAGATAGAACATTTTGATTTCAGAAAGATACGAATGGCGAAATATAGCACTTACATAAATACTCACCTACTTTGTTGAAACAGTAGGTATTTTATTACACCAATGCGGATATTATAAGTAGGTAAACAATGGCCGTTTATACTGACAAATGCGCGTAAAAATTTCTAGTATACAAATCGTACACGCAAAAACGCGTATAAAAATGTGGGTGCCTTCGCGCGTCGCTCTAACATGAGTAGATATTATGTACGGTTTTCGGTCTGTCCAGCCTTTTATATATATAGACAGTGAAGCTGTCGTTTGTGTTGGGTAAGTAATGTTGATTCAAGTTGGTGACGGGATGGGTGACGAACTTAGCCTTTTCAGTTCCTCTATGGTTCGGTGAGCAGGTTAAGCGGTGGGTTCTGGTTATTTTCACTAGCATTATTGTTATTATTTAATTGTTAAACCTAAAATAAATAGAAATCCCGAACTCTTACAGCTCGTTCAGCTTACAGGCTGCGTAAGCGTAGACGTAGCGCGTACCATTGCGTTGTAATGTATGGACAGGACATACCGCTTGCGTAGCGTGAACGTTCGCGTCGACGTAATGCGTGCAGTTGTGTCTACGGATTCACGCGTACCACTACGCACGTGTCACGTGTACGTGCTTGGTGTGAATCGGCCTTTAGTGGACTCATATGCTGAGCGATATAGAACCCCACCGCATTATTATCTCGCGAAAACCTTTAATTAATGGAAAAGAATCACGACTGCCAACAATGAAATAATGTGGAATTGGACTCAGAGTGCGACAAAACTCTAAATTACTTACTTGCAAAACTCTAATGTACAGCAACAAAAAATTAAGACATGGCACATAATACCTACGTCATCTCTCTTATATTAAATAAGTTGAGGCCTGAGCCCTGAGGACGCAATATATTTGGAGGATGATTGATTGTTGTTTGGGCAGTGTACTGAATAGTTGGCACCCAAGGCGCGCAAGGCAAATATATTTTGTTACACTTGTTGAAGACCCTTGAGATAAGCACTTGTGGAGCAACATCTCTCATTAATATTATTAGAAGTCAAAAAGTGCCCACACCTTATATTAATGATTATAAATATTTACATAAATAAACATATTAGGTGAACACGCTTTTCTGTTTGACGCTTGTATTACTGTAAAAAACGCATCATATGATAAAGATTTTTTGAGTCATAAGACAGGCATGTACTTGATAACTCTATTTTTACTTTCAAATGATATTACTGATTACACTCAAATTACACATGGCAGGGAACACGAACGTTTGGAAGGGCGTTTCAACATCTTAGTAATATTCTTAGTAAATTAAATATTCAAAACGTATCGTCGTGCACGTGGTTTAAATGTCAACTAAGTAAATAAGGATGCCGACGCTCACATGTTCTCATTGTTCCATGGGAGAACGGTTAATGAGGAAATAAAGTTATGAAGTTGCGGAGCTCTATCTTTCAAGTGTCAATAGAAGATAAAACAGGCGATAGCATATTATATAGACATTGTAACAAGTTTGTCCAGCGCCATTTTACAGAACGACATAAAGCACAACAAGTGTCAGTTGACATAATGCGTAGTTGACTAGGTTCTTGTGGTAGTAGAGAGGTGCGGTTGGGGTGGGATGACGTGACGTGAGAGCTCAATGATTTGTCAACTTGTGACAACTGTCGACCTTCCCACACCTCTCCACTACCACATGACCCTACTCAGTTTATGCGCTATACTTATCAACCAACACCAGTCAAGTTCATGCCATTTCGCGGAACATGTAATGCTCTAGTAATATGAAACTCTTTGTTGATGTCTGTCGCCGGAAATATTTTCGGGAGGAAGTTGTCACTTGAGTTGAGCTTGAGTTATTATTTTGAATTATTCAACGATCAATCTCCGGTGCTATTCTCTAGGGAAACTAACTGAACCTACTCTGTAAATGTAGATCCTTCTTGCAAAAGGATTTTATTATGTGCCTAATCATATCAATAACTAGCTGTCTCGCCTCGGCTTCACATGGGTGGGATTTATACCTATTTTTTTAACTACCAAAATATAAAAGCTTCAGTATCAAAATACAGAAAAAATACAGTTCATGGACGTTCAAGCATCGTTCATTTGATTAAATCAAAACTTAATACCATATTTGTCGGCACTTGTACGAAGGGTTCTGACTTCTGACATAAATATAATAGGTAGGAAACTCGGGAACTTAGGGAATCAACTATATGTCAAATATAAGGCTATGGTGACGTAAACATAAAGAAAAATAGGGCTACTTTAGGGCTACCTGCGTTAAAAGTTTACGTGAAGTGTACTAACATTTGACGGCTGCCAGACGACGACGTTTAGAAGTTCCCTAACTGTCGTGAACTGTGACCTTGTTGTTACACGAGCTAGAAACTCTGATGTTTCTTAATATCGCGCTAGTTTGGTTTCGCTCAGACAGCCCTACCGTACACACAAGCACAAGTCCCGCGCGGGCAGGCCGGTGTTCCGATAGTAGTAAGAGGTAACTAAATCAGTTCGATTGTACAGAGTATCAGAGGTGCGTCTGTATAATTTGGATCTCCTCAATGGTTTATGTAGTAGACAGTAAACTAAGTTCTGGTGTGAACTAACTAGACCCTATAAGGCCAAGTGAACGTATTACATCTCGAACTAAGCAAACAATATTATATTAATTTCTGTATTGGTTACACATGAAGAGGCACGTTAGCATCATTAAGCTACCGGAGAAAATATTCTCGCAATTTCCCGGACCTTGTTTATTTAGGACCGATAATATTGATCATTAGATACCGTTACGGCACTTTGATCTTAAACGTATATCGATGTGGTTGGAATGAACTACGAATTTTGGCTTAATCCATATTCCCATTTTAATATTAGAAATGCTAAAGTGTGTCTGTCTGTCCACTAGGTTTTTACAGCTCATCCGTTTAACCTATATTTTATTGAAATTACCTGAAATTTTCATGAAAATTAGTACAGAAATAGCAACAAGGTCACGGAAACTCACAGTGATCCCACAGAATTTCAATAAACTTAAATTCAAGTGGACGAAATTACAGGCTCTGGAGACGGACATGGACTAATTTTTATTCTGGAATAAAATAGTTCCCATGGAATTTTAAAAACCTAAATGCTTGCGGACAAATCGCGAGTATCATGTGGTATCTAAGAAAATCGTGACCTAAAATAATATTCTTTGTTGTGCAGTATGTAGTAGTACTTTTATGTAGTATAGTGCATTGTACGGATTGGTACCCACTACCTATTACCATTTTTATTAAACACTAGCGACCCGCCCCGGCTTCGCAAGGGTAGCTTATTACAATGTTCATAGGGATTTTTTTGAAATAAAATTGATTTTCTTTGAAAATAAAATATATCCTATGTTACTCAGGAATAATGTAGCTTTCTACTGGTGAAAGACATTTCAAAATCGGTTCGGTAGTTCCAGAGATTACCCTCTCCAAATAAACTAACAAACATTACCTCTTTATACATATAATATTGTAAATGTAGATATATACATTTTGATAAATCAGCACAAAACATACACTAAGATGATGCCCCGATGTTTGCGGATAAGCTGGCTTTACGGTCGTAGCACTTTCATACCCAAAAGACTGATCCACTAATAAGCAAATTAATTATTGAAGATTGTTATGCCGATGTCTGCCGTTCGGTATAATCTCTCCGTCTTACCCCAGCTCTGTTGGGTCACAGAGGTGACCCAACAGGACTGTTATGTCTAAAAGCCGATTCACACCAAGCACGTACACGTTACACTTGCGTAGTGACGCGCGTGAATCCGTAGACAAAACTGCACGCATTACGTCACACCACGCAACGGTCACACCGCGCAAGCAATATGCCATGTCTCATACAGTTCCATACATTACAACGCAATGGTACGCGCTACGTCTACGCTTACGCGACGCATACGCGGCCTGTGTGGCCGGCGCTTAAACGTCTTCGTCGACCGACTGTATGAATCATTGAGCGGTGTCTGTAGGATATCTACACGAAAAAATATACCGATTCTTTCAGTAAACATTATAAAAAGTTCAAAATTTGAAGGATCCTTGCGTAAAGGTAAGGTAAGGTAAGGTAATTTGTAAAAGGGATCTAACAACAGGCGGTTCAGGCTTCCGTGCCTGTCTATTTTGTACCTTGTGCCTTATAAGGTACAAGATTAATTCGGACCAGTGAATAGCGATGGTGAATAGCGTTATTTTTTACATAAGGTATGTAAAACAAGCTGATACCTGAGACTGTCTGCACGGATTTTTCTGAAGGCACAATGTCTTCCTTCCTTTTCCTTCTTATTAACTTCCTTATTTTCTTAGATTGATATGTTTTGGTTTGGTAGGGACAGCGCGTTAGATGTTAAAATAAAAAATAAGTAAAAATCATGATGTGGTCAAAATTACAAAGTGGCAACTCACTTTCGAATTTATGTTTATATTTATATAGATAACAGAAATAGATAATAGAAACCCGGATACACGCGGACGAAGTCGCGGGATTTTTGTAAATCCCAAAGGAACTCTCTGATTTTAGTAGGGATTTGGTATGGATTTTTGCAGGTACCTATCCTTATGTCAGATATACAGGTTGTTACAATTATTTTGCCTCTGTTCCGAATAATTAAATAGGTGTTTTCAATAATAAAATGTCACTTACAACGAATTTATTTGTACATAAATAATCCATGCATCAAATGAAATAAATTATTTTTGTAAGCAGTATTACGTGGACGGATAATGGATATTGTTTTTTTACTGTGTTCGTATTTCGAGGTCTGAATAAATAATGAAAAAGCTCGACTGATCTTTCGTACGTTAGACATTGTAAGTATGTTACCAAATATTTCTAATTCAGTGTATGTTACATATACAGGTTTTTATTAGAACCCATGATTTCCGAAATTATTAAAGTTCAAAGCTCAATTATGTACCTACTTCTTATTTTTCTTTTTGGTTTTTGCTGTGTGGGCTTTTCTTTTTCTGTGTATCTCTATCTGTGATAAGTTGCAATTTCGCTTTATTTTTTTAGTGATACTGCTGTGTAGGTAGGCAGGTAGTTTTCTGCATAGCTGTAAGTTTTCTTATCAATTAAATAAAATATTGAGAAAGTTGTCCTACTAAACAATTTACTGATGATGATGCTAAAATGCCAATAGAATAAAATGGCAATATACATATTTTATTCAAATAAACTTTTGAATCATAAATTACCTATTGCTCTTTTTTGTAATACAACTACCAATGTTCATGATTCTATCATGATCAACCCATTTCCGCCCCACTATTGAGTACAGGTCTCCTTCTCAGAATGAGAAGGGTTTAGGCCATAGTCTGCCACGCTGGCCCAATGCGGATTGGCAGACTTCACATACCACTGAGAACATGGAGAACTCTCAGGCATGCAGGTTTCCTCACGATGTTTTCCTTCACCATTAAAGCAAGTGATATTTAATTGCTTAAAACGCACATAACTGAAGAGTTAGTGGCGCGTGCCCGGGATCGAACCCCGACATCCGATTAGGAGGCGGACGTTCTAACCACTAAGCTATCACCGCTTACCATGATTCTATAATACTATGAAAATAAGCAAAATATACTATCTTTGCGGTTTCCAGTCGTAGAACTATATTATAACAAGAGATTAAGTGGTAATTTCGCCGGATAATTAGGTATTATTGTTGTATTGAAACGTGGCTAACAATACAACGTTATGTAATTTGATTAAAATAACAATTGTCTAGCAATTAGATATAATTATACGATTTGATAGTAATATTAGATTTTCTTAATATTATAAATGTAAGTAAGTAAATCGTTTAAAAAAAAAGTGAAAAATCTTAGAGATAACCAAAACCTTTTACGACTCCATTATGTATTTACATTTATGATTATATCTGCCCATTCTTATTAGTGTCTCCTTTTTTATCCTTTATCCCAAGATAGTGGGATCGGCACAACATGTCTTTTTCTTCACTGACTTCTGTCTCGGATTTCTGACATTTTTCACCGCTTTTACGAACATATTAGCCTCTTTCACGCAATCCATCCACATTTTCTTTGGTCTTCCTCTTCCTTTTTTTTTTGCACATACACATTTAAGATTCTTCTAGTGACATGATTTTATTCCCTACGCATTACATGTCCATGCCATACCAATCTATTACCCCTCATCTTTTCTACCAGTGGTGCTACTTTCAAACTCCACTCTTGTCACACCACACATCCATCTCAACATTCGGATTTCAGTCGCATGTACCTACTCGTCTTTCATCCGCTCCTTAGTGTATTGCGAAAAAAAGATGAAAGCATTTTACTATCCTTCCAAATTACTCACTTAATTATGAAAAAACAAATAACACTTGCACATAATATTGTGTACATTATCTACGTATTATGTTACAGCTAGGAGCTATTTGTTGCCAAGTTCTCCACACGCGATGTGACACATAATTAAGAATATAATAAAAAAGAAAAATGTGTTCTGGATAAATGTGGGAAATAGAAGAAAAATATGGCATTTATTTTGTTCTTATACGCGCAAACAATAATGAGTTCTTGTCATATAACATGAAATTTATATATAGAAGAAAATATCCCCTATACCTAGCTCAACGTTTAAAAAAGGTCGAAGGTTCCACAAGTTACATTTTTCGTACTTGACACACCTTACCTTTCGTACCTACCTACCTTTCGTACCTTAGCACAAGTTTTTCACTTGGCTATCAGACGAGCATGAATAAGGTACAGATAAAACTGCTTTGTAGTTTCTCTCAACGGTGTAAGATCTCAAATAGGAAACAAGAGTTATTCTTGGGGCGGAACAGCCCGAAAAACCGGCTATGCATTGGCGGTTCCTCTGGTGATGCAAATTTTCATGGACATTTCAATCACATAACATCAGGTGACCCGTCTGCTCATTTACTCATTATTTAAGTGTATAATATAAATAAAACCGGCCAAGTGCGAGTCAGACTCGCGCACTGAGGGTTCCGTACTCGCGTATTTTTTCCAACATTTTGTACGATAAATAAAAATTTAGATATTATACATAAAAATAAATAAAAATCTGTTTTAGGATGTACAGGTTAAGCCCTTTCATAATATGATACCCCACTTGGTATGGTATAATTATCTAATTTTGAAAATTGAAACAAATTTCAATTTTTTTTCAAATGACATAACTACAAATTCGCGGTTTTCAGATTTATTCCTGAACTTGTGCTATAAGACCTACCTACCTACCAAATTTCATGATTCTAAGTCAACGGGAAGTACCCTATAGGTTTTTTGACAGACACGACGGACGGACGGACTGACGGACAGACAACAAAGTGATCCTATAAGGATTCCGTTTTTCCTTTTGAGGTACGGAACCCTAAAATGAAAATATGATGAGAAATTCTAACGGGAACTGTTAAAACATAAATCTACATATATATTTGGTAATTTAAACAAACGTTTATGTTTCCTACAGTGAAGACGCGACGTTATTAAAGGGAGGCAACTAAGTAAGTAGCAAGAGCTTAAACAGGGCTCTCTCCGTCACTCGCTTCATACAATCGTAGTTCCAATTTCATTTGAATATAAAGCAACCAAAGTCCATGAAATTTTGCAGACATATTCTAGAAACTAATATCTGTGTCTGTGGTGTTTTAGATTTTTCTAAAAATATGTAGTTTTAAAATTATAGGGGCTCAAAGATTTGTATGTAAATTTTTAAAACCGCGTAACTTTGAAACCGAATATTTTAACAGAAATCTGGAAAACCACAGATATAGATATTAGTTTCTAGAATATGTCTGCAAAATTTCATGGACTTTGGTTGCTTAATATTCAAATGAAATTGGAACTACGTTTGTATGAAGCGAGTGACGGAGAGACCCCTTTTAAGTGATGACATTCATTTTCGTCTCCACCTTTCATAAACTCACACAGCATGCCTAACCCAAGCATGAACAATTTATGTTTTCGACGTACAAAGGAAACCGAAATGCACGAAGCAACGCCGTTCATTAAATATTGCAATGAAGTCCAAATTGCTATTTGATTAGCTCCTGCTAATACAAAGTGGGAACACGTAATTTATTATGTAGCTGTTGAGATGTACAACGTACTCGGAATTGCACCTATTTATGATTATAAGTAGTAGGTACTCAATTGATATTAAAATCTCTATAGTTGAACTATTATATGATGGAGCGAGCTAAATACCGAATTGTCAAAAAAAAACGCTAATCTGAACCGCTCTAACTTATAATCTAGCTCTAGCTTATCGGAACCTGAAATATAAGTCGAATTTTAAATGGCTAACATTCTTAGAAAATTGTTGTAAGGTGCAAATATCACTATTGTACTATATGAGATAATATGTATTAGCTTATGTGAGTGGATATTAGTTTTTATTTTAAGGTAATTTACCTATTCTTGGATACGGGGTCAGGACGGAATTTAATTAATGAATATTTTCGACTTTTTTGCTCAAGAATTTTTTGACGAAAAATTTCTTGCTTTACAAAAATAAGGTTGTGTTCCCGTGCCATGGTCCCGTACTAAGCTACACACTTATTTCAAATTTTTCTCTTCAATAAACTAACTTCGATTAAAAGATATTGTTTTGAATCTAAACGTAGTTATCTTAATATTGTTAACTGATAAGAGCAACAGCTACTTTAGGAATAAGTACGAAAACCAATTAATGTTGTAGCAATTACTGTCCCAGTATTTGTATTTGCAATGAAGTGCAATGCTATTTGGTTAGCTCCGGCTTGTACAAAGTGCAACGAACAGAAATTCAATTTGAGTATTTACTCTTGCAATATTTCATACAGCATTACACACACTGAACAACTGTATTTCCGATACATTACGAGAATCAAATAACGCTGTATCAATAAGTGATAGTGTGCTGTGTAATACGGCGAAATTCCACAAAATGAAGTTAATATCTGTCGAGCAGAGTGAATATACCGCAATTTGTTTGTGCTTTGTAACTACCTATTAATTAAACCGTTGCACTATTGTCGCACCCACTCCTAGCACAAGCTTATCGCTTAAGAGTGGTCTCTCCGTCACTCGCTTCATACAAAAGTAGTTCCAATTTCATTTGAATATTAAGCAACCAAAGTCCATGAAATTTTACAGATATATTCTAAAAACTAATATCTATGTCTGTGGTTTTCCAGATTTCTGTTAAAATATTCGGTTTCAAAGTTACGCGGTCTTAAAAATTTACATACAAATCTTTGAGCCCCTGTAATTTTAAACCAACATATTTTTAGAATTTTTTTTTAGAAAATGTGGTGTTTTATTTATAAAACACCACAGACACAGATATTAGTTTCTAGAATATGTCTGCAGAATTTCATGGACTTTGGTCGCTTAATATTCAAATGAAATTGGAACTACGATTGTATGAAGCGAGTGACGGAGAGAGCCCTGTTAATTCTTTAAAAAAATAAAAATAAAATAATAATAATAATAAGGCTGATTGTAAGATGTTCTATAAATAGAATCCTAAATCTGGCTGCTGATCATTTAAAAATATCCCGAATTTAATTTCAGTTTCTTAAAATGTCCATAAAAATGACATTATTGTTAGTGTCGGTACCTACATGTGACACGCAGCAGCGTTTCCACGCTGTTTAGTTATTTGTAGCGTTTAGTGTGTCCAGGCATTTATTCATATTTTCGAAACAATACAGAACTAACTTTGTAAAATTAATTTAAAAACCTAATTGTATTTTGACATTGATTATAATTATTGAGTATCATCGATTTGGTACAGAAAAAGCTTGCATTCTTGAAATGGACACACGCCACTTTTTTGTCCCGGAAAATCGTAATTCTCCTGAGGTTTTTAAAAACCCATGTTCCACGCGGACGAAGTTGTACAAGACGAAAGACATCGTCTAGTAATGATTAAAAAACAGTTCAATAAGGCCCGGTTCCAATGAGATATGTTTATTGCTATGCAAACGTGTCAGTTTTAATTAGGACGAGCATACAATCAATCAGTATTCGCTGTTGTTGGTGCATGTAGCACCACGCATACGTAAACAGCACCTGTGTTCCCAAATACCGGGAACTCCACATTGCGTGTCAGTGATATTTTCAATACTGTCAGTACGTACAATTTGTTTTTTTTTGGCTCTTTTTTGACCGAAAAATAAATTTATTACACAAACTTGTAAAGTCATCCATTGTTACACACAGAGGTATAGTCAGGAAAAAGTATGAAAATGTAGGTATCATTATTGCGCACGTGTCAACTCTCGGAGTATAAAGGGTTTGGCCATAGTCTACCACGCTGGCTAAAGGGGGATTGACTCCTACACCTTTGAGAGCTTTTTTTTTTATTCATTATAGGTATGCACTTGACCACAATCACACCTGATGAAAAGTGATGATGTAGTCTAAGATGGGACGCGTTTACCTAGAAGGTGCCTATTCACTCTTGTGTCTTACTTTATGGAGTACTAGCCGATGTCCGCGACTTCGCCCGCGTGGATTTAGGTTTTTTGAAATCCCGTGGGAACTCTTTGATTTTCCGGGATAAAAAGTAGCCTATGTGCTAATCCAGAATATTATCTATCTCCATTCTAAATTTCAGCCAAATACGTTCAGTAGTTTTTGTGTGAAGGAGTAACAAACATACACACACACACACACACACATACAAACTTTCGCCTTTATAATATTAGTGTGATTTGCATTTTGCATTAAATATGCCTCTCCGCCAGTTTTTCAAGGACCATCCGTTTAACCGATTTCGATGAAAGGTACAGAGCTTGCATCCTGGAGAAGGATATAAGCTTCTTTTGGCCTCGAAAAATTAAAGAGTTCCCGAGGGATTTTCAAAGAACCTAAATCTGTGTGAATGAAGTTCCAGGCATTATCTACTTAGTACAGAGATAGTTCGTATTCTGTAAACGGACATTGACTACTTTTATATCGGAAAATCAAAAAGTTTCCAGGGAATTTTTATAAAAACCTAAATTCATTCGGACAGAGTCGCGGGCATCATCTTGTAGTGACATAATAGCTTAGATTTAGAAACAAGAGCGGTTGTCATTCACATTAAATCCTCGGACATAGTCACAGTCTATTCAAATTGTCCCTTTTGTCTGGTATTTGTACTTTCCATTAAACCCATTAAGGCCTGATCAGACACTACGCACGCAATACGGCAAATATACGCGACCAGCAGCAACACACTAGGCTAGGACCTAGAAGTCACAATCACGCAAAGGTCATTTGTCCTTTGATGACGTTGCAAATGGTGTGACATAGTGATTTAGATAATTGTAGGATGATGCAGTGGCACTGGTCAAGTGTCGCATCCCCTAAAACGCATAATTCTAAATATAACTCCTCTTATAGTGGAGGGAATGTGTCTGCACATGGGTACATGATTATTTTTCTGTCTTACAGTGTGAATAATGAAAAGTTGATTGACAGGCGAAAACACCCCCGCTGTCCATACCACATGAGTAGATATGTAGGTCCGTACCACCAAATAAATCGATAAGTCAGATTACAGGCTATAATATAGAGTAGTAATAGAGCTGTAGTGAAAAGCTGTATTGCAACAAACCACAGTACAGAAGAGTTCTTTTTGACAGCACGTATAACACGTAGTGTGTGATTAGGGCTTAACTGTGATCCATTTTAGTGAAGCCATCTCGCTTGGGTTGGGTCTCGCCAAGAGCCATTAGTTTTTGCTTTCAATGTTCGCTGTATTCACTGTTCTGCGTTGTTGAATCAATCTCTCACAACACTTTTCATAATAATTATTTTCAAGTGTTTGCGTTTGTTAAATTGGTGGTTGGTGTTTGCATACGTAGTTAAGTATAGCTAACTATTGCGGTTTTATGGGAGAGGGCAATATGATATAATCATTATGTTTCTTAATCTACCTACAAAAGTTAATACCTACCAACTACAAAAGAACCACTAAGTACTTGATATCTCGAGTTCAACTTCCTGTAGAACTACAAAGTAAGCAGAACTTTGTTTGCCTATTTGGTTTGTCTTTATTATCGCACTTTAACATAACTTCATAAGGGAGGATTTAGGTAGTCGTGAATACGTATATAATATAATCTTATAATAATATTATAATCAGATACATCCGCATATGATTTGACTAAGAATATGATTTCGACTCTAAATTCGATTAAATTTTATTGTAAAGGTCAGACAGACAGACAACAAAGTGATCGTATAAGGGTTCCGTTTTCCTTTGAGTTACGGAACCCTATAAATACGTAACGTCATTCCATACAGTAAGTATTTATCAGTCAGTCATAATTTGATCTGAAACTTATTGTTGAAGTTTCACAGAGCTTGCAATACCAAGGTTTCTCTAATACGATAGCAAAACAGTTCTAAACCTTGGTCCAAGATTACACAGCTTGTATCTTAGCGCAGAATCAGTTGATTGTATTACGGTATAGACTACTGGAGTTCGATTTAGCCTGAGGGTTGATACGGGGGCGAAGCAATATCTAGTTTGCTCAGTAGCTAACCTGGACGCCTAAACCATTCTCGTAGTATAACATAATCCATACTAATATTGTAAATGCGAAAGTGTATAAGTATGTCTGTCTGACCTTTTCACGGCCCATCCGTTTAACTGATATTTTAAACTCCAACTGAAACCTAAAATGTATATAACAATTTTGGCAAGTAGACCTACCTACTTCAATAAATATGTAAACATTTTCTTTTGCCAGTGTTATGTTGATATAAGAGCTAATTGTTCTTTCTGAAGCGACATTCAACACAATATTTCAAACCACTCTCTATTTGCAAAAGCTCTTTAAAAACCGGTGTCACTGAAGCTTGTTAGCATTTTTTATGTTTACTCTTTCCGGAGTTGGAACCATTTGCAAGCGACCTTTTTAAATTAAAAAGTTAGTTTTGTCCGCAATTAGAAATGCTGGGTGAATTTTAATATTTAATTTCTTATACCTACTTTGAATATAAATTACTACATTTCGTCAAAAGTTTTGTCATAAGAATTTGAATGAGAGAGGAAAAATCTGAATTAAAATTGTTTCCGGAGTTAATTGTTAATTTATTGTAGAGAATTATATTTTCTGTCGCGGTAGATGTTAGTTTGGCAACTTTTCCTTTAATGGTATGAAAATTGCATTACCGAAAGAAGAAAAATCATTTATTTATTCTTCTATGTTTCTGTTTGAAACAAAATATTAATTAGATGAACCTTATCCCTTTACTTAGCTTAGGTTCGGTTGGTGTAATTCTTTACCCGCTAGCTAAAATTCGCAACTGACTTTAAATTATCGTGATAATCATCTTCAATAAACTTAAAAACTTTAAAACTAAAAATAAAATCTTTTCCGAAAATTCCAGAAACTACAAAATACGAACAAAAAAAGTACACATCACTTCCTTGTTCACGAATGTAAGTTATTGTTAGTCTTACTTTTCACATTTGGGCAATTGAAGGTGATGGTTGAACCAACTTTGCACCCCAAATATCTTATTTTTTGCAACCGTAATCGCTGAATATGTTTTGTTCTCGGCCTAATTAAATATTATTATCATCTAAAAAATTATCTTATTTATACCTAGTGACTCGGCCAACGACTCCCATTCAATCAACGAAATATGAGATAAAGACGATAATACATCACAGTCAATTTTCTGGTTCACAAACTGGGCAGGAGACTTAGCATACATAACAGAAAGGGAATAGAGTAGGTGTTAGAGAGAGAGCTAGCGAGGGTCAAACTTTCGCTATTTTATAAAAGCTGAAAGTTTCTTTGCGTATTGTCCCTAACACTGGGACCAGTGGCAAAGTGTAATTTTTTTATATTCTCTTCGGAACAGTATTAGATATTACCTCGTGCATTGCCAGAAACAAAGTATCATGGCAACCCCCTGTCAGACACCCTTAAACTTTATACTTTGACGTTACATTTTTTTACACCTTTTTAACCTGATAGCTTTCAAAGCCACCATGACCCAAACTTTATCGCGCTGATCGTTCTTCCCTGTATTGGAGGCAATGCGCTTGAGAAGCTTTCAGCTTTTATAAAATAACGAAGGTCTGGCCCTCGCGGGCTCTTAGTTCATGTAGGATTTATGGAAATTTACTCAAAGTAGCGGCGGAGTGACATGCCGTGCTTGATGGAAACAATTTGTATGGTAAGTAAGGGACAGGAAATTTCACCTCAATTTTTTTTACTGAAGATGCTTTTCAGAGGTATTGGAATAAGATTTTCTTTATAATCTATGGAACTGTATGCTTGTCTGTCTGTAACTCTAGTTGTAGAATTAGTAAACAAGTACTTTAGGGAAGTTGGTACCTACACACAAAATCTTACTACCATGTATATTCGGAGCGCGAGTGGAACTTTCACTTCCTGCCAGTGGCAGTTATCTTTATGATAATATTAGATATCTATCTTATATCTATGTCAAAGTTGGGCTCGGACCAAAATACTGCGGATGTACAAAATTACTTTGCAATTTAAGATTTGTGCTGCATAACAGTTAAATTTGAACCTTATCCAGGCGTAAAAAGACTCAGTGAAGTTGGAAATGATATATCTGGTCGCATCCTAGCTCTTAGTTTTATGGCCGGAATTTCCTCGCCACTTCCTTGTGGAGCTAGAGAATATGTCCCGCCCCACTAAATCTATGTAGAGAGCACATTAACATTTTGGTTCCTGTTCTATGCCACTCGAAGTGCTCATGATTTTTTTATGAAAGAAGACAAAAAGAGGTTAGAGTCTCTTTCCTAACAAAATCTAAAACCACCAGTTAAATTAATTTAAAAATCTGGCAAGACTGTTTTTATTACTGTAATAATAAAATCATAAATCATAGAACCTGGTTCCTTATCTCTTAAAAACCTTTACCTTAAAACTGGCTTTCGAAATGGGACTTAGGGTTGATACACATCACCACGGCACAGCGTGTGGTGTAAGTACGTGGTTTGTGATATAAGACCATTATCTAGAAAAACCGCTGCTACCTACTTCATATTTCGATGGCTCTGCGTTTTGAGTTTTCGACTCTGCGCGCTGCATCGGCCGTGGTGATGTGTCCCATGTGAGTTAAATGGAAATAATACACAAAACTGATCTTACTCATTTAATTTCTTTCTTCAATAAAATAGTAACTGGCATTCTGCACAAAAACAACAAACATTTGTAACGAGAAAACGTCCCGATATCTAATTACTTACATAAAATATATTTTTAACAATAATAAAACATCAAAACAATATTTTTAATATGTAGGTAATACATAACTTACTAAAATTGACTTCAACATTAGTTCTATTGATTTCACTTTGACTTTAAGTAACCATGTTATATATTTTTTTAAAGTTCGATTTATTTCCTCTTAACTAAGTAATCTTATTTAGAAAGATGTTAATCAAAGAATTTTTTTCTTATAATTTTAAAGTTGAACAGGATATTAGGTACACAAAAGATGCAGTATTTTAATAAGATTTTTTTAAATTTAAATACACTTTCGGAGGTCCCACATTTATTTGAAGAATAGGAAAAATGGTCTAATAGTAGTACAAAATGCTATTTTAAATATCATTCATTTTAGTGTACCTACATAATTATTATTAATTACTACAGGGATTACAGTCTGAAATTATAATCGTCCAAAGAAGTAGGTAGGTAGGTACTACACAATATTTTAGTTAAGTACTTAATTTAAATTTAACAAAAAGCGTTTGGGTAAATAAACGACCTAATAATTTTCATAAAAACAAAAGTACAACTTTCTCGTCGGATGCTATGAAAAAATGCAATATCATTCGTCGGTTAGTTATTGCTTCACCAATTGATCTATCACATTGACATAACTGCTAAGGACAAAGATATTTACATATATTTTACACAATTGTACCTATTACCAAATTCACTGATAGAGTTTACAACCGTTAACAAGTATCATCACTCAATAGTCTTTTTGGGGATTTTCTTATTAGACAGATGTCGTAATTTGTTCTATGAGGTGATGTTCGCGGCGATGACACGGGGCCTTGCAGGAAGCTGAGCGGCTGAAGGTACTGCCGCGACGCGCTAGTCCTTCTGGAACACTTCGCGAAGGTCTTAGCAGTGCAGCGCGGCGGCAACACTCAGGGTAATGTGCAGCTGAGCAACAAGTGCGGTCTAACGGAGCCGCATACGAGAGAGACTTGGGCAATCGCGAGGTACAAGTGGGGCCAGGCCAAGCGCAATAGGCAGTAGCCCCTCCTGCACTGCACGCGCACCAGGCCGGCTCGCATCTCGGCGGCGGTGTCACACACAAGCAAGCCTCCGATATGGTCGGCGCTGGAGCGGGCGGTGGTGGCTCCGGATCGCGTTTCGAGAACCCCACGAAGAACAACATCAAGGCACCGGCTAAAGTGGCAGCTGTTGAAAAATAGAACCCCGCTCTCGGCGCTTGCTGATTGATATAACCAGTCATGGGCACCCCGACCATTACTGGAATCGCCTCAGCTCCTTGAACGAAACCTGGAAAGTAATATAAATGTTGATCATCCAATTTCTCGAGCTTGCACGTTGAAGGGAAGGAACTAAATTACGAGAATTACGTAGTAACATGAAATGAGAATGTCAAACACTTCCGAGTTTAAAGAGCTTCGGCAGCGTGAAGTACCTGCATTGCTTCCTCTAAAATTCTTTAATATTAACTTTTTAAGTATCTATCAAGGTACCACTTACTCCAAACTTTTGTAAAATGTCTTCCACGTACTCGTTCCATGGTCAGCATTTTCATCGAGTACAGGAATCCTCCCAGGCACAACCCGTACATCCACGCAAACAGCACGTATCCATGATATCCTTCAACACTGCTTAGAGCGAGCATGGAAATCCCTGTAAACAAAACAATCTCTGAACCTGATCAACAAAAGTATTTAGTTGACGCGGAGCTTGTCAAAGTTTTACATGAACATTTTTGGCATTTTTGCCCCAGGATATAGATGATATCAAATAAAACGTTTTATTGGCAGCACGAATATATATGATTTGATTTGGACGCAAAATACCATCATATATTAAGAATCCATCGAAGTTTTTCATGCTTACAAAACTTCGATGGATGTAGACAGTGGCATTGCCAACGAACATTTTTCCGACTGTAATAACATAAATTCCATGCGACTATTAAAGTCACAAAAGATTCTTCTTTTGTCTTAGCATTTTCCTAGTTTTCATTCAGGGCCAACATATGACACTAATTTAGATATAAATAAAAAATACATTTTTTATTCAATTAGATTTTTACAAGTACTTTTGAATCGTCAAATGCATCTACCACTGGTTCAGAATGCCTTTCCTACCGAGAAGAACCAGCAAGAAACTCGGAACATAATATACATACCTATAAGCTAGCTAACTAACTTAGGTATAAGATTATTTATAAAAACAAGTGTAACTTCTTACCTATACCTAGCATGGCTGTTTGACACAAGTACTGCTTGGATACTAGGCACTGTGCTGACGGCCGAACTAGCACGAGCCCAAAGCCAGCGCAACCGAGCACAGCGGCGAATCCAAGAAATGTTTGCAACAGAACTAAAGCACTCTCTTCCAATCCTTCCTGAAAACCTTGCAAAGCCTGTAAATAAATCAATATTATTTTAATGGAAATACCACTTACAGAATCATTATAATATATCGGGATAACTTAATTCTTACTCAGAGTTATAGACTCCTTCGCTCGCTCGGTACTCAAACTACTTACTATCTTGTTGAACAAATAACTAAGTATTTTCTTCACAAGTCTTCGAATATGTTGTTTTGAGCCTAAAATCTCATTTTACTCACCAGAAAAAAGACAGGAGTATAAAGCCCAAACGCTGCTAGCCCAGCTGACAGTAGCAGCACTTTCGCTGACCGCGAATTAAGTGGAGTTAAATCAATAAATGAGGAGGATTTTAGGCCTTTCTTCTGTTTTACCTGCAAAATATGTGTAACCGTAAACATGGAGAACTGGATTCTTAACAATCACACTAGCTGATGCCCACGACTTTGTCCGTGTGACTTTGGATTTAAGTTTTCAAAAATCCTCTTTGATTTTCCGGCATAAAAAGTAGATTATGTCACTCTTCAGGTCTTCATCTAAATACATGCAAAAAAACTCGTCGAACGTATCACACGTATGTAACGTGATTTTTTGTATAGGCATAGTTGAAGATCTGAAGAGTGAAAAGGTAGCCTATGTCTTTTTATCCCAGAAAATCGGAGAATTCCTACGGGATTCCTAAAAACCTAAATCAACACGGGGTAGTTGAAATATAAAATCAAAACAACCATTATTTTCGGCAAAGTAATCCTACCTTCTTTCGTTGGTTTTTGAGATGTAAAATGGCGCGTCGCTGCGGATGATAGAGGGAAGCACTTCGGTAAACAGCACTGAGAAAAAATGCTAACACTAACACGCCCGTTACAGCTTGCAATCCCAGTCTCCAGCCAAGTTTTCTGTAAAGAATTTCTCCGTTATTTACACACTAAGGGCCCTTTCCACGGACCATCGCACGTGAACTGTTTACCCATGTAACAACACGACACAGAAAACAACACTAAGTACGTTTTGCAAATGAATTTTTGCCTGTGTCGTCTGAGTCGCTATTATTACAAATTTTAATAGTGATGATTGTTAGGCTCGTATGCTTATTATTAATATGTGATATAATTCTATGTTTAATAATATGAATTAAGAGCATGAGTAGCGCATGATGTATGAATTGTATGTCTGTATAACTTACGTTAGTCAATAATATAAAATTAATGTCATTAGTAAAACCTCTTTGAAAATATGTTTTTTATGGTGCAAATATTCGACGAAATGTTAATTTATTTTATTATTAATAAATGATAAGAGAAGTAAGATTGTAAGATAGAATGATAAAGTAATAAATGAGTTGTAAATATTGATGGAGTTGTTACGCAGGCGAAGCCGGCGGCTGATACATAGTGAGCCAGCGCAACATGCATTCCCATTCCCACGTACGAATACGACCCGTATAGCTGACGCGGCGTAATACCAGAACCCGCGCGATGTGGGAATCGTAATATTAAGTTAGAATATTCTCATCCTTAGAGATAAGCACTAGTTTTTAGTCTTTTCATTTAAATGTAACTTTGAATATAATTATTATAAGGATATTATCGCCGACTAGTTTTCTTCCATCCACCTCCTGCGAGCCTAAACATTACTGGCGCAGAGACGGGGTAGGATAAGCTGTACCTGTAGCTGTATCGGACAACTGTGACGGAGAACAACTTATCCTGAGAACCTACCATTCGGAGGCCGCAGTGTAGTGGAGAATCTAAACTTCGATTCGTGGAAAGAAATAGATCGGCGATGCGGTAAGTACTTGAATCGTTCAAGTTCCTTTTACCTATCCTTTTCCGACTAACAAGAAAAAGAGGTATTGTGTTTAATTTTTTTTATTGATTTTTTTTAATCGTACGTTTATTGTATCCTCATTTATATATATCGTCCTTATTCCTAAAATTTTATAATCTAGGTTTATACAAAATCTATAGACCTATTTAATATAATTTTACGTGAACTTTAGGGAAGTAATTTTTTTATTGAGTGCTTTTTTATAAAAGTTTTTTGAGTGTATTTTTTGTGTGTGTTAGTTTAATTTTTATTCGTCAAGATTTTTCATCCAAGGTCAGGACGTAGTTTCGTAGGGTCGGTTAATAGGTCAAGAGCCGTAGACGAATCTAGGAACTTAGAAGACATGGCATCAAACGATTTAGATACTATCTATAAATCTATTAGATTTTTACCCGAATTTGACGGAAATCCTCATGTGTTAACACGGTTTATAAATTTGTGTGACCAATTAGTGATTGCCCATTTTGACATTAGTCCGGGACATGAGTTACAAAATTCGGCATTAATTAGTGGAATATTAAATAAAGTGACAGGTTCCGCGGCTAGGTTAATTAATGCAAACGGTATCCCAGATAGTTGGAATGGCATACGAAATGCCCTTATTAATAATTTCGCAGACCATCGCGATGAGACCGCTTTATACAATGATTTGTCTCTACAGACACAAGGCTCTAGCACCCCGCAAGAATTTTACGAAAAGTGCCAAAACCTGTTTAGCACAATTATGACCTACATTTCCCTACATGAATCCGTACCTACCACAATAGAGGCTAAACGGCAACTTTACCAAAAGTTAACCCTGCAGTGTTATTTACGTGGTCTAAAAGACCCGCTAGGCTCAAGGATACGGTGCATGCGGCCAGTGTCAATGGAAAAAGCCCTCGAATTTGTACAAGAGGAACTTAACACCCTATATATACAACAGCGAAATGAAGGCGGGTTTTCTCGGGAAAATTTTGGACATAAATATTCCGTGTCAAATTACACAGGTCCTTCAAGGTCACAAGGTTTCGCTATGCCTGGGCCATCTTGGCAGCAGCCCATACATTTTAGACCACCTCAGAGTCAGCAACCTATGCATTTTAGACCTGGTTGGAAACCTAACCCTCAAATGCATCCGCGTGGTCCTAGTCGTACCCAATTAATGTTTCGCGCTCCTCCACCGAATTATAACCCGAAGAGCAACGTTTTCAAATTACCAAATCGACACCAATCGCCTAACAATTCTAATTTCCCACGTCCCATGAGCGGTGTGAGTCATTTCACCCCTAGACATTTACCACCATCGGGACATGATTGGCGTAAATTTGGTAATCCACCACCAACTAACTATATGAAATCACGCGACGTCAATTTTAATGAACTTAACTATGACTATGATTATGACTATGACTACGATTATGACTATGACAATTACGAACAATTTACGGATGAATGCTATAATTACTATGAGGAAAGCTCCTCGAACGTTGAACCAAGTCCAATAATAGAAGAAGTTGATCAGAAACAGGAAGTCAGTTCTAAGAAAGAAAATTTTCAGATAGCCAGCGAATCCGAAAAACCAAGATAGATGTTAATTTTTATGTCCAGCGGCAACTTGGTTATGTACAGATTAGTAATCCACCTCTCAGATTTCTTATCGATACCGGGGCGAATCAATCTTTTATCAGTCCTGAAGCAGTACAAATGTATTTTAGTAATATGCCACTTAACTATGAACCCTTTGAAGTAACCAACGTGCACGCAACAACTAAAAATGACTATTCCATTACATTACCTTGGTTTTCCGAATTTAACGAAGATGGTGATATTACTTTTTACGTATATCATTTTCACGAATACTTTGACGGTCTTTTAGGCCTAGATTTACTTGAAAAATTGGAGTCCACTATTAATCTTAAAGACAGAAAATTAGTAACGCGTAACGCTGAGATTCCAATAAAAATGTATGATTCGCGTAACGATAATTTGTTCGAAGACATTATTCCTGCTCATTCTTCAAAGCTATTTGCATTGCCTATTAATTCGCAGGACGGTGATGTATTGATTCCATCTCAAACTATATGCAACTGTATTATTTCCGATTGTATAACACGCGTTAAAAATAAGAAAGGATATGTTGAAATTACTAATGATTCCCCGAATGATATAGTTTTTTCCTTAGACAAACCCATATCAGCAGAACTTTATAATTTTGAATGTGAGCAAACCAATGTTTCTTCGAATCGTGCTAAAGAAGTTTTTTCTCGTCTTCGCATTGGACATTTAAATCCAGAAGAAGCAGCTAATTTGAAAGCACTGTGTGCAAAGTATGCCGACGTGTTCTATCTTGAAGGTGAACCTTTAACGTTCAATAATAAGATTAAACATAAAATTAAGACCAGCGATGAAATTCCTGTACATACAAAAAGTTACAGATATCCTTATGTCCACCGACAAGAAATCAGAGATCAGATCAGTAAAATGCTTGAACAAAATATTATAAGACCTTCTGACTCCGCCTGGAGCTCTCCTATTTGGGTGGTTCCCAAAAAGGCAGATGCTTCTGGTCGTCGTAAATGGCGTCTTGTCGTGGACTTCAGAAAAGTAAACGAGAAAACGATTGATGATAAGTACCCTATTCCCAACATCACCGATGTTCTAGACAAATTAGGGAAGTGTCATTACTTCACTACCCTAGATTTAGCTAGTGGCTTTTACCAGGTTGAAATGGACCCCGCTGATATTCACAAGACTGCATTTAATGTAGAGAATGGGCACTATGAGTTTTTAAGGATGCCCATGGGGTTGAAAAATGCTCCATCGACTTTTCAGCGAGTCATGGATAATGTTCTCAAAGATCTACAGAACAAAGTTTGTCTAGTATATCTTGATGACATAATTTGCTTTAGCACAAGTCTTCAAGAGCACATAGTTAATTTGGAAAAGATATTTCAGAGATTGCGTGAGTCAAACTTCAAGATACAGATGGATAAATCTGAATTCTTGAAGCTGGAAACCGAATTTTTAGGTCACATAATTTCTAAAGATGGTGTAAAACCAAACCCCAATAAAATAGCAGCCATAAGTAAATACCCATTACCAAAGACTACGACACAGATCAAACGTTTTCTCGGATTGCTAGGATATTACAGAAAATTCATCCCTGATTTTGCACGTCTAACAAAGCCCCTTACTCAATGCCTGAAGAAAAATTCTAAAATAATAATCGATGATGAATACATAAGGTGTTTCGAGCACTGTAAGCAACTGCTTACCAATGATCCCATTTTACAGTATCCGGATTTTACTAAAGAATTTTTGCTAACAACTGATGCTTCTAATGTCGCAGTAGGTGCCGTTTTATCACAGGGCCCAGTGGGGTCTGATAAACCGATCGCATATGCATCTAGAACTCTTAATTCTAGCGAATTGAACTATAGTACGATAGAAAAAGAACTCTTAGCAATCGTCTGGGCCACCAAGTATTTCAGGCCTTACCTTTTTGGACGTAAATTTAAAATTATTACAGATCATAAGCCCCTGCAATGGATAATGAGTCTTAAGGAACCTAATTCGAGACTTACAAGATGGCGTTTAAAACTCAGCGAGTTCGATTTTACGGTGTTGTATAAGCAAGGAAAGTCTAATACCAACGCGGACGCGTTATCGCGCATTGAAGTTCATGTGGAAGAGCTAAGTTCGGTTGCTGTGAATCTATCGGACGGAGCTCCCTCTTTAGATGACTCTGGAACTCTCTCAGCTCCGGAGGCTGAAGATGGTTCTAGAACAGCAACTGTCCATACTGATGACGAAAGCCCCATCTTGGAAATCCCGATTACAGAACATCCGTTGAATAAATTTACTAGGCAAATCGTTTTTAACGTTGTAGGTGATATTAAAACCAAACCAGTCACTACAAACCCCTTTGAAAACCATAAGCGTACGACTGTTCAATTATCTGAATCAAATTTAGAAATAGATGTCATCAATGCTATTAAAGAATTTGTTCAACCTAAAATTAAAACTGGTTTATTAATCAATCCACCATTGGCTATGTATAAGATAATTCCAATAATACAGAAAACCTTTAAAAATTCGTCAATGATACTCAATTTAGCTAAAACAGAAGTAGAAAATGTTCGAGAATATTTAAGGCAGCAACAAATTATAGATAAGTACCATGATGGCAAGACAAACCACCGCGGTATCAATGAATGCTTTCTTGCTTTATCTCGAAAATTTTACTGGCCAAAAATGCGAGAGCATATTTCAAAATTTATCAACGACTGTGAAGTATGCGGACAGGCTAAGTATGACCGTAATCCAATCCGACAGCAATTTCAAGTAGTTCCACCACCCAGTAAACCTTTTGAGCTTGTGCACTTAGACCTCTTAAGTGTCGAAAGCTGTAAGTTTCTGACAATAGTCGACTCTTTCTCCAAATATGCTCAAGCAAATTTCTTAGGAGACAGCACGGCAGTCAGTGTAGTTCAAGCATTACTTAAATTTAGTACGCATCATGGAAATCCTTTAACTGTAGTTACTGACAACGGTCCGGAATTTAACAATCAAGTTATATCTGAGTTCTTCAATCTTCATAAAATCCAGCATCATAAGGTCGCACCACATACTCCTAACGAAAATGGTATCGTTGAAAGATTTCACTTGACACTCTTAGAACACCTTCGTATCTTTAGAATCAGTCAAAAGAATGAATCAGTAAGGAACCTGATACCTTATGCTCTTCTAGCTTACAATAGCAGTATTCATAGTTTCACAAAATGCAGACCAATCGAAATAGTAACTGGACATTTTGACCCACGCGACCCACTCGACATAGACCTCACGACACATGTCTTACAGCAGTACATACAGGATCATAAAAATAGAATGAAAATTACATATAACCTTATCCACGAATCCTGTAGTAGTCTACGCAGAGATTTAACTAATAGTCGTAATAGAACTAGAGAGCCCGAAGCAAATTATTCCCCAGAGCAACAAGTTTTTGTTAGAAACCCTGTTGCCTCTCGTCAAAAGGCAGCTCCCCGCTATACTCAGGATGTAGTTGTGGCAAATCTCCCAATCCACATTTACACTAGAAAAAAACGAGGCCCAATCGCGAAGTCAAGACTAAAGAGAGTTCCTAACACTGCCCAATTGTTGCAGGATCCTCCTTATAATCAATCTACTTCTGCAGCCAGTGGTAATGCAGGAGATCCAACTTGAAATTACAAAATGTATTAGGTTTTATCAAGGTTTCGGTTGCACATCATTCAGTTATAAGCTTAAGTACAATTAAATATTTAGTTAGTAGGTTAACCAGTCTTTATGGTACTGGTAAAATTATATCTTTAGATGATAGAGAGTATTATGATATTATAGGATTAGGTTCGTATTATGTAAGAAACGAAATATTCATAGTTTATAAATTTCCTATAATTTTAACCCAAGTATATGATATGTATAAATTATCCATTGTACCCAACAAGAATCATGAGATCCTAATTCCTTATCATCCATTCCTGGCAATAAGCTTGAACGAGTACAGGTACATAGAGGCTGAATGCCCGAAGACCAGCAAGGGTTATCTATGTGCCGATATTAGAAGCTTACAGCGTGAACCTTCAAATCAACCAGATTGTATCCAACAACTTATAACCGCCCAAAATAGAAGTAGGTTTTGCCATCCAGTGAAAGTAACTTTGGAAAAACCAGCGTTCGAGCAACTTGACGAACGTCACTATACAATGAGTTTTCCGCTGCCCACGAAAGTTCACCTATCGTGTGGCCACGACCTGTACCGGACACTTCGAGGCAGCTACTTGGCAGTAATTCCACAAAATTGCTTTTTGAAAACGCCAGAGTTTATGATTCTCAATAGAAACGATCGCATAAAAGGCCAAGCAATTCAAGTTATGGATTTACCTAAAGAAGAACCCTCTGACTCAAGACCATCTCCGCATTATGAATTGAAGTCCACAAAACTGGATCACCTACATCATGCAAGTGCAAAGGTTTCATCTCAAACACCTATCACTTTACCTCCGAGTTCGGACCACGGAAGTATTTACCACACAACCATACCCATATACACCATATTGGTTGGAACCTGCGGACTGAGTATAATCATCATAGTTTATCGTAAAATACAGCGCACGAAGACATTGCAGATAAGAAGCACAGCCGAAATTCAGACTTCTTCATCCGATGACCTCCCGGCGCAATTCACAGCCAAGGTGTTCCATAAGCGCCGATCTGATGGGGGAGGTGTTACGCAGGCGAAGCCGGCGGCTGATACATAGTGAGCCAGCGCAACATGCATTCCCATTCCCACGTACGAATACGACCCGTATAGCTGACGCGGCGTAATACCAGAACCCGCGCGATGTGGGAATCGTAATATTAAGTTAGAATATTCTCATCCTTAGAGATAAGCACTAGTTTTTAGTCTTTTCATTTAAATGTAACTTTGAATATAATTATTATAAGGATATTATCGCCGACTAGTTTTCTTCCATCCACCTCCTGCGAGCCTAAACATTACTGAGTTGTTTGAGCTTTTGGCCGATGCCAACATGATAAATAAATAACAACCGGTATTGGAAGTTGCATCACACTGTGCGAATTGTGAGGTTGTAATATGTAAAGACTGCGACTGCTCAATCTTGTAGAAAAACATGCGTACGACAGATCGTATTGCATACCGCAAATCGTTTCGTTCGGTGGTCCGTGTTCGAACTCCTGTATGTGTACAGTGTAGCGGGATTAGTTTTGATTTATTTAGTGGTTACTCTAAAAGTAAAATATGAGATTCTTTAATAAAGCATCTATTACTAACCAAGCGCATTCCATCTTAGGCTGTATCAACACTTGCCAAGTGCTAGTCATAAATTTTAAAGAATGATCTTACCCGACAGCTTCCTTATAAGCTACACTAAAAAGTGCGATGCCAACACCGCCTCCGGCGTGTGCCACTAGTTCGACGAACTGGCGGCGTCGCCTGAAGTACGTGCCCAGCACCAGACCAGCTGCTTCGCGCACCAACCCACATCCAACTCCCAGAACTACACCTGATAAAGTATACATCCTATTAAAAAATTGAAAGTTATTATGGGCGCATAAGAAATCTCAGAGTCATTCAATGGACGATGGAGAGAGCTGTGCTTGGAGTTTTTCTACGTTATTTAGTCAGAAAAGTGATGATCCTTAGAAGGGTTAGAGTGTAGAGAGTGACAGTGAGAATTAGTGAAACTGAAGTGGCAATCGGCGGGATATAGAAGAACCTAGAGATCGTTGGGTTCCCTAGATGGTGCAATAGTGACGTCACATTGAAAAGCGTAGCGTTGACAGATCTACCATTAAATAGACAGACGAAATGAGAGTAAAGAATTGGATTGAATTACATGTATCAGCACTTGCTAGCAGATCTGATTGCAGTTGACTGAGAGTGCTTGAGCACTACTCTATAAATTAAAAAAATTGCAATCAAACGAGTCACAGCGAACGATGCTTGGGTGGAAGTTTCTCTAAGAGACCTATGTTCTAACAGACAACTACATATAAAAAAAATACAACCATCGCAAATATTTCTTTTATATATAATAATAATCATTTTGGTCTGGTGGGAGGTTTGGGCCGTAGATAGTTACCACCCTACCGGCAAAGCCGTGCCGCCAAGCAATTTAGCGTTCCGGTACGATGCCGTGTAGAAATCAAAGGGATTTAATAAAAACTGCCATACTTTTTCCATGTCAGCCCGCTTAGACTGCATCATCACTTTCCACCACGTAAGATTTAGGTCAAGGGCTAACTTGTATTTAAATAAAAAAAGATCTTACCGTAGCTTAAAATAGTTTGATGTAATTGCGTAGCAAAGGATGTGAAGAGGCAAGCGAGTGGTAGAAGTAGGCCTCCGATGAGAGCAGCCAGACGCGGGGATTTGCGTCGTCCGGCCACCAGCGCGCCTGCCGCCCGGGACACTCCCACGCAGATTGCACCGGCCCATACTAAACAAACGATAATATTATTGCCCTATTAGCTGATACTGTTTCTCCGGAAGAGGAAGGGATGACTCTTCCATAGACCAAAGATTGCAGTGCCTACGCGGCTTCCGCAGTTCCATAAAGCGCCGGCCACACAGGCCGCGTATGCGTCGCGTAAGCGTAGACGTAGCGCCTACAATTACGTTGTAATGTATGGAACTGTATGAGACATGGCATACCGTTTGCGTGGCGTGAACGTTCGCGTAGACGTAATGCGTGCAGTTATGTCTACGCATTCACGCGCGTCACTACGCGTGTGTCACGTGTACGTGCCTGGTGTGAATAGGTATTAATACATTTGTGACGAATAAAAATCGTAATACAGGTCATTAACTTTTATGAAGAATACCGTAATACGTACAAGTTATTCAAATAGTCGATCTACTCGTTTACTAGTACTACGCACTCGTACGGAAAGAGAATACTAATAAACTTTTCTTTATATTATTCAATGGGGGTACGTGAATAAAGTTGGAAATAGTTCTACGCCACAAATGTACCCCGACCATTCATTCACATTAATTTATCAGCAGTTGGCAGTTTAATCCTTAGTGAACTTTTGTCGTATGGTACATAAAATTATATAATTAGTTTCTACTCGTACGTCTTCTTTACTTTTATGTTATGAGACTAGTTTAGACACGTTATGATATTAGTTTAACGGTTCAAATTCACAAATACTAAGTAAAATTGAGCACCGTGATTTCGAAATTAAACCCAACAGGTTATCAAAACCTGATATTGAAAAATTTGCCTCTGTGTGTATCAGTTTATCCAATGACTAATCTTTGAAACGGCTGAACCGATTTTGATAGGACTTTGGCAGATAGAAGTTTATGCAAGGTTTAAGAAGGGTAGGTAATATAATATGTAACTTTTTTCTCGAAAAAAAAAGGAATGTTGTTTAATTTTATCGATGGCTAGTTAACATAGTATTACAAAATGCTGACAAACGAATTAACTAAGCCCAATAATAAAATTTTTAGTTCTACCTACAAAAATTTTATTTGGCTTGTTCTAAATAAATAATAATACTCTTGATATAAAAGCTTAAAATAAATCTAATGTTTGTCTGGCAAGTTTGCAGAAATTCTACTACGTGATGTTATTAGTTATTCTATTCTACTAAATCTTGTTGTACCTAGTACTAGAGCCACCAACAGCACAATAATTTAGAACTTTGTGAATAATGGAAAACAATGTTGAATTTAGTTATCAGGGAACTATAACTGAAACCTGCTTTTTGTTTGAAGTTGATATCATGAAACCAACATACTAAAATTTATAGACTGGTAGATATCAGCGAATGCCAACTTAGTAAAAAAAAATCGATCAGTGTTCTTAGAATTCTGATACAGATTCTGTTGATCTTTTTCGACGACTACTCTAGAACAATTATGTGTGGTGTGCGGTTATAAGGACATTTCCTGAAGAAGGTTTACATATTATTGTATAATATTGAGTAGGTAAAGCTACGCATACGCATGTACCTATTCTACTCCCTTTACAACCTCTCGCACTGCCAAGGGTCACTGGTAGAGATCTCTTATAGAGATAAGTGCTTCCCTGTCAACTTTTTCTTTATTTTTATTTTTATTGTTACAACTTTCTGGTACAAATAAAAAAATAAAAAAAAAAACTTGAGAAGATATCTTCTAAATGGGATGGATATGTCCTTACAAGATTAAGTGCATTTAGAAAGGATTAGGTAAGCACTTCTATTATAGTAATACAATGATGATAAGACGGGTTCAGTTAATATCATTATTACGTTTTGTGGAGGGATAAGATCGTTTATTATTCTACATTTGCTAATGTGCTTAGACGTAAACGTCGGATTAGTGTGTATGAATGGGATTAGGGAAGGGATAATACGGTTTAAGGTTTAACGATATTCATTAAGTTTGGTCACTCACTTAGATACTTGAGATTTGTTATATTATATTATAGTAGTTTTCGTAAACCTGCTTGAGATTTGTTATTTCAATAGCTGTATCATTACTAAGGGGTATTTCTTTTACAGAGGAGCGGATATACATATATTATTCAATATTAACTAGGGCAATCAGATTATATTATGACGTGATATTTTTATCAGATAATCTCTCAATAATCCAGTAATCTGATAGTTTGATGTTTTGGGAAAGGCCTATGTTCAGCGGTGGACTTCCGCTGGCTAAAATATTTTTTTAAAGAATATTAGCCATGCTAAAGCTTGTGCCAGGGGTAGGTACGACAATAGTGCAACGGGTGGGGTTTGAACCGCCGACCTTTCGGAAATTATTCCGCTCCTCAACCATTGAGCTATCGAGGCTCTAATTATGATGATGAAGACGAGTTTAATTACTCAACTCTGAAAAGTTAGAGGTGCGTGCCTGTAATCAAACTCCCGTTCCTCTGAATAGAGCGCAGATGCGACTTCTTAACCATTAGACTATGTCACAAATTTTTAACCCCCGACCCCCAAAAGAATAAAAAGAGGGGTGATATAAGTTTGACGTGTGTATCTGTGTACCTATCTGTCTGTGGCATCGTATAGCTCCTAAACTAATAAACCGATTTTAATTTAGTTTTTTTGTTTGAAAAGTGGCTTGATCGAGAGTGTTCTTAGCTATAATCCAAGAAAATCGGTTCAGCCGTTTGAAAGTTATCAGCTCTTTTCTAGTTACTGTAACCTTCACTTGTCGGGGGTGTTATAAATTTTTAATTTACACTTGTTAGTAAGAGCCGATTCACACCAAGCACCTACACGTGATTCACACGCGTAATGACGCGCGTGAATCCATAGATATGACAGCACGCGCTACGTCTACGCTTACGTGCTGCGTACGCGTTTGGTGTGTCCCAGCTTTTAATCATTATTTGAACTGAATTTACTTCGAAATGGTTACGATAATTAGTTAGAAGTCCGAATTTAACGCCATTTCCATTTCGAAGATAACACAAATCTGACACAATTATTATCTCCAGCTGTCTCTGGCAATAATGGCTAACTTATAATTAATATTGACCCTTTAATAGCCGGAGCAGACCGTGAATCTTAATAATTAATTCAATAAATCAATTCAGTTTCTCAATTAACAAGGGTCCAACCTTGCAAAATACCTATCCATTTTATAAATTAAGTTTTCATTTATTTGATTCATCATGTCTACCATTGAGTAAGAGACCATAGAGCAGCAAACATTATAATCAGTTGTGTTTTCTAGATATAGGAGAAAGAATAATACACCATAATAAGCATAATACCATGAATTAACACAGACTACTTTTTTAAACAGGCTTAGTGAAAACCCCATAATATCCTTATGGATAAAGCCACGACCATCATCTAGCATCATCAGCATCATCATCAGCATCTGGTTAAAAATGTACCTACCTACTCAAGCTTAGAATTAATAAATATTTGTGACTAAACATCTTATCACTTGCACTATTCTTACACTAGTTTCAGACAGACGTAGAGTAGGTCTAGTGCTAATTTACTGATCGGCAAAAAGCACGAGAGTTAAATCTGTAGACTAGTAGAGTTGAGCCTATTTTGCAGGACATTGCTACTCTAGTAAAACGACAACTCCCTGATTAAGTATGATCAAAGGTTATGGTTTTTCTACTGTAAGACCGACTGAATAAATAACCTAATAAATTTTCGAACTTTTGTGAAAGTATCAAGAAAACTTTCGCAACTCTCACTTGTTTGTAATGGATGATAAAATATCTTCTCCTATTAACTAAACGATTTAATATCCGTTGATGTATCAGACAACTTCATCAATTATTAGGAGGTATCATATTTTGTGACTGATAGCTCGTAATAATTCGTGTTTGATTGATATTTTCAATAAATATCCTATAAGTTTCATCACTAGGTGATTTGTATTAGTATTACGGTTAAAAATACATATTTTCCCGTTTTAATTTATTTCGTATCTTCAAATAGTTTATTTTTTATTTTCATCATCATCAAAAATATATATAGGTAACGGCAAGAAACTAAAAGCCTAACCATAAATGAGCAGTGTTCATAATATTTTGGAACTCAGATTAGCGGGGCGTGACGGTTTCAGTATCCGGGATTTGTTGGCACTTGGCTGTCATATACTATCATGCCATAGGTCTGCCTTCCGCAAGGCTGCCTTTCCCCCGTTTCCACCAGAAATACGTACTATCTACGTTGTTAAGCTACGGATGTGTGCCAAACTCACAATTTTGAAGTAGGCAAGAAGATAAATACATTATATAGGAGGCTTATTATACTACCACACCATTTAGGTGCCACATCTGTAGAGTTTTATCTCTTTTACTCGCGTGCGTTTTGTATGTTGTGTCTTACTTATTAGCGAGCACAAATTTTATCCCTCAGTTTTATACGCAATGTAATAATAGAAAGCTAATATATGTCTATGGTATGACGTCATTATAACTAACCGGCATGATCAGCAGCTGGTCCCAGATGCCGTAGCGCGTAGACGTGCAATGCGCCGTAGGCTAGCTGTAGCCCCGTTGATAACAGGTGCGCGAGGAAAGCTGCTCCACAGACAATCCAACTGGAAATAGACACTAGATCAAAACCCATCGCCAATATAATATAACTAGTTCTTTTATCTTACGAAGTTCGTCTGGCTGCGGTTGCTATTGATTGGCATGGCATCATCAGTAAAAGATGGTCTCACTTCTATTATAGCCGTAGCGCCTTCGTAGCAGCATCAACGGCATTCCCAACTTGCCATTAGAAACGAGATAGGTTTCTTAGTAGTTAAACATTGGATAGCTGTTGCCACCAGGTGCCTAGAGTTGCTCGGTTGGCGGTTTAATTAATTTATTTAAAACAATACTACTAACATAAGGAAAAAGCATTTGTAAAAGTTTAATTGAGTAAAAATATATTGAATTTGAATTTGAATATTGTTACTAACACACTAACAGGTAAATTAAATAAATTAAAACTTTAGTATTGTTACACATTATGGACGTCTAGTCTGAAATAAAAGATTATTTATTTACCTATTTATTGAAACCAAAATGTTAATACTGCGTAGCAAAAATAAATTAGTGTAGCGCAATCAAAAGTACAAAACTTAAGCTACATGATGATACTCGTATATACAAAAATGTAAGAGAAAATTCAGTCCTAAATGGACGTCTCTGAAATTATGTAGATGAAAAATGATCTACATATTTGAGACTTCGTATTATGCTAAGTTTTGCTGTTGGATTTCAAAAATACATTTCATATATTATGTTAATCTCGAGCACTTCTTAGGAGTTTCTCGGGTTTGTTTATAACATTGTTCACACAACTCCGACCTCGTTAAATTATGCTTTTGATTAAAACTACTACTCTCTCTCTTGCAATCTATGCAAGCTTATTAAATTATACCAAATGTGTCTCGTACTTGTTTGAATATGTGCTAAGTATGTATAGTATTTGCCGTATTTTCGTAGTCAATTTTCCATTCATTTCGTACGTTGCGTAAATGAAAGACTATTTTTATACTTTCTTTACTTCACTGTGAAGTCATTTCGTGGTGGTATAGGTATTTAACTTAACCGAACACGTGATAAATACCTAAGTACCTTCAAGACAAGAGTGCAAGCGCACGGCTGATTGGAACTCATCATAGCGATTGTCGTCAAGCGTTCCTAAGCCTATTTGCAATAAAAAAAAGATGAAGCTTCACGTAATGCGTAACACTTTTCACACTCACCCCCATCCTCCCTCGGGGTAGAAATGGTGTTTAATTGCTCGCGTGTCGAGTTCCCTTCGACGTAAGGCCGGCACGGTGCGGTGCAGAGATCGCAGTTCTCGCTCCCGCAAAGCGCCCCCTGTTGACTCATCCTCGACTTCTGGCCATCCATCTAACACAACGTAATAATATTGTCTTGTAATTAATACACACATACGAAAACGGTGACCTAAAATAACAAAATAAGATTCAAGTAACTTTTGAAAAAACAAACCTAATAAGTTACTGAATTTATTATTGCGTTTTGTTGATCTTGTTGGTACGATCTATATTAGCTTATTCCTGCGACTTCGTCTGCGTGTAATTAAGTTTTCTAAAGATTCCGCTGCAATTTTCCAAAATCTTTCCTTAGTGCGGATCTACATAATAGAGAAAACCTACATGCATAATTTCAAATTTCTAGATTCACTGTTGTGAATCTAGAAATTTGAAATCAGTGTTTAAGTCGCTTTAGGGTCAAAGGAATCCTTAAAATACCCTAAATTCACGCAGACGAAGGTGCGGGAATCAGATAGTGAATAATAAACCACATGATTGATCTGAAATCATTTGTGGTTTACCAGAGTACGGTATGCTGATGAAACTATTACTCAACAGCGCTAGTTGTTACTGAGAATTGAGATTGTAGCTAAAACCACAGGCCTCCAACCTCCTTGCTTCCGGGAGGGATGCGTCAACATATTTCCCAGCGAAAAAAGGCCTCTAAAGTACGCTTTTGAAACTTTTTGTCCAAGTATGTTCCTCCATATTCACAACAAAAGTCTTTACAAAATGGACTGTGACAGCTAAAGAGCAGCCAATGTAGACTGCTCGAGTAGTTGACAACTCACTGATTTTAAAGGACTCTTGTCAATAATCAGTTGACTATCTTACTAAGATTTTAACTGCAGTAGCAATAGATATAATTATAAATTGTAAGAGAATAACTGCTCCAGAACAGTCGATAGCCCTAAAGGTCGAGAGTCAGTGTCCAAAGTACCTAGTCCCAAAAACGATAGACGTTGGAGTCTCAAGTTGTCACACTGGTGACCTCGTACGGAAAGCTCGGAAAGGGCAGGATTCAGGCGGTGCGAGACTGTGACGTGTGGAAGTGCCTACAAGAGACCTATATCTAGCATTAGGTAGACCTGTAATGGTTGACTATGATGATGATCAGCAGCAGTGACTGCTTCAAGCTACCTGTTTATGGCCGCGGCTGCACTTACCGTAGTGCGGTAAGCAGTTGTAGCTAGTAGAGGCCGATGGCGACGCGACGGCGAGCACCAACCCACGTCCATCACCCGCCGTGACCATTCTCGCATCCGCACTCACGCTACTTGGACACTAACTGTCTATGGCCGTTCTTACCGTAGTGCGGTAAGCAGTTGTAGCTATTGGAGAGTGGTCGGCAGCGGCAACGCGGCGGCGGGGCGCGGGGCGGCGGCGGCGGCGAGGCCGACGGCGACGGCGACCACCAGCCCGCGTCCATCAACCCGCCGTGGCCATTCTCGCACCCGCACCCGCGCCCGCACCCGCGCTACCTGGTGGACACAAACAATCTACAATTACTGCTCCGATAGACTAGGGTCAGACAAGAAAAACCTCTCGCGATAGGTCATCAAAGACGCCGAACGTTCTTTCCGGTCGCGCTTGTTTCGGCGGTGCCATAATAGTGAGTTACGCGCGAACCTTTCATCCACCAGACTTTTTGTTGTCTCTAGTGTGTTTGAGAGGTGATAACCTAGTGCTTAATATCCCTTCTATTCGAGAGTCGGGGGTTCAAGCCCAGGCTCCGGGCCTCCTCTTTGACCACTAACTTTTTCGGAGTTGATGAATCGGGTTTAACATTTAAAAATTGGAGATGCTAGCATATTTTTTAACTTTTTTTAGTAGCACATTTTAGTGTGTAGGCATAGGTGTAGGTAGGTTAGGTAGGTAGGTATCTACTGTGGTTTTTAATAAATAAAAAGTTCGCATTTCGATAAAAGTAGAACAGATTTCTACAACGTTACTAACTAACAGCATTGAACATTTAAACATCTTAAACTGCAATAACGAAACTTTTCTCTCTGCAATCTATAAACGTGCCAGATGAAATGTCTTCTAAAGGATTCTCGCAATTCTTTGTAAGTGAGAGAGCCGTATTTATTGTAACTACCTTTAGCAATCTTGCGGCATTTCACGGTACGGGAGATAGGAAGTTGATTTTAATGAATTTTTGCTGACACCCGCTGGGTACCTAAATGCTCCTAATATTTTTTTAAAAGGTTCGTTAATTTTCATCAATAAAAGGTTTATTAACAAGAAAAGGCTGTTATATTACTAAAAGGGTCATTAATATTTTAACTTAGAACATAATCTAAGTAACTTTTAAATATTTAAAGAGTTCGTGAAAATAAATATTTGGTTGTTACATACCCAATCATTACGCAAAAATCTCAAGGAATTTGAAGATAAATAAATAAATGATCTTTATTTGCAAAAAATAATGATAGATGGATAATGTTGATTAACACACAGGATACTTTTTATCCCAGAGAAACAAAGGACTGCTACGCCCACGGGATAGTTTAAACTTGAATCGTTTGCAAGTAGATATATACACAGCAAGTAAGCTAACGTTAACAACGTCACAGCAAAGTTCCTAAGAAAAAAAGGAGTATTTTTAATGAAAAAAAGTCTTGAACCGTATGCTCCGTTGAGATATTCAACGACGACACACACTATGTCTCACATTATGTCGATGCATCCAAGTCGGCTGAATCCTGGATGCTCTTTTCTTTCGTTCCACTTTGCACTTATCTCCTAACGGACACTTTTTCTTACTCGTATGTAGCTTCAGCTAAAATAGTAGATAGTAAATTCTGAAGAGAACATTCACATTGCCTCGTCCTATTCGAGTCGTGTTCCAGATATACGCCTCTTTCGCACGTTAGCTCTTGCACCTTAATACATCTCAGAGATTCAGAATACGTCTACCTACACTATAGGTACATCCCCCATACATCGCCCCATATCTTATGGCCTCATTAGACTAAACTATAAACATGAACATAGAACACATAATAGAGCTAAGTTTAGTGCAAGTATTCACACCTACGCCTATATACTTTCTCGACGCATCGGAAACGACTTCGTCACACGCGTCTTTTCCGCATATTCCAGTCCCTACCTCGATGCATCTCAAATAAGAAGTCATGTTACTATAGAGTATAGACTACAAACACGGATAGGACATAGATGATTTAATAGAGCATACCTAGTGCAGGTGCACCGCTCCACGCCTTCGCACACGCTGTACACACTGCCTCGACGCATCCGAGTCGACTTCGTCACACACGCCTCTTCCGCATTTTCCGTCTCCCACCTCAACGCATCTCAGAACGAACACTTCATATCACTTCACTTTATCCCGTGAACACGGATATTAACCACATTTTGATTTAGTACCTGTAAAGATAAAAGAATAGGTTAAGTTTATATGATTACAATATTATAGACAGGTAGATTAGTGAGACGCTAGCGATAGCTAGTCGCTTCCTCGTCAGCGTGGAACAAGGGCCTTAACAGCTCGTTCACACAGGCTGCGTAAGCGTTGACGTAGCGCGTACCATTGTGTTGTAATGTATGGAACTGTGTAAAACATGGCATACCGCTTGTTTGGCGTGAACATTCACGTAGACGTAATGCGTACAGTTATGACGCATATCACTACGCACGTGTCACGTGTACGTGCTGCATACGCAATTGGTGTGAATCGGCCTTAAGTTAGCAGTGTAGTGTGAAATTCAAACAAAAAAGCATAAGTCAGCCGAGAAAATCGTTTAAGCCTCTTTCTTATTCGGCGCTGAATCGCACCCCTTTTAATGGTAAAGTAACAAGAACAGATTTTGTGTCGATTCAGTGAAGCTTTTGATATGACTTCTTACCAAAATAGATAGTAAATGTTTCGTACCGTAAACTTTTTATCGTTTTTATTTTCAGCAATTCGTATATTTCTAAACTACCAACTGAAATATTGAATTTGGGGAAAGATTATTATTTTATTAGGTTTTATATACATATAAGTCAATAAATTAATCAATTCGTTGGCCGTATATAAAACTGTAAACTTTTTAGAAATAGCATTCTTATTTTAACAATATTTAACTTACTTAACTTAAAAAATTAAACTTAAAAAAATTACTGAACTTAAAAAATTAATGAACTTAAAAAAATTAATTCCAAGCATACTTTTGTTTCGTTTTTCCAATTTTCAAATCTCGGATTTTTAATAGATGCTGTATAAAGCTTATCAGATTGCTTAGCGTACATACGAGCACATCAGTGAAGAATTAAAATGTTATAATGAGCACTGAAGAAAATGTCATGCACAATGACAGATCACAGCTGCGGAGCGCGGATCTTGAATGAAATATGAGGGGCTTAAAATATTCAAATCAGCATTTTAGTTTAATAATAAAAGCTTTTCCACTTCATTAGGCCTCAAAAGATACGTTTATTTTATGGCATCATAATGACGCCGGGGTTTAATGGCGAATGTTGCAAATTCGAATGAAAGAACTCTCCATTATGGAAATAACCGAAAGCACGGTATTTTGAGTATTTCTACAAGATTAAACTTAAATACAGAAAAGATTTAATTTTAATCTTTATTAATCTAATGATAAAAATATGTTTGTCTGTTCGTTACACATCGTCTATCCGATAGTTGAAACTTTGTGCAGTGGTTTCATGGACACTTGTGTTTAGCTCACTCTGCTTGTGTGAACATTTCTGGCATACCTAGTATTTATTAACGTAGTGCCATGATAGCCTAGTCCCTTCTCATTCTGTTCTCAGTAGTGGGCCGGCGACGGGTTGATGATGATGTATGAGGTTTGGATCATTTTACCACCGAACCGCAAGACGTCGTGAGTTTCCATCCTTACGTCCTCGACATTCCATCTACACGCACGAAACGTTTTCCGTTATCATTCTTCATACGCATGGCTAAAGTTTGGAATACTCTACCGCGATCTGTGTTTCCTACCAAATACCACAAAGAATGAATAGGCATCTTCTAGGAAAACGCGTCCCATCTTAGACCACATCATCACTTTCCATTAGGTGTGATTGTGGTCAAGCGCTTGCGTATGATGAATTTAAAACGAATTGGTCCATAAATTCAATGATGTGAATCAATGAAATGGCTTATTACATTTAGAAAAGCAATCCAACTGATATGCGGCGCGTTTGCATGCGCGATGTTTCCCGTCAAACGGAAACTCACTCGTAATATGAAGTATGAACGTTGGACGGATGCGGCCGCTTGGAAATAACATGAGATCAATGTAAAATGAGCATACTCAACGTGCATCGTTTTAAGTTAGCATTAAAGGCTAGGTTTTGGTAAATACTCATATCAGGAATTGCGGACATAAACGGGATTCCACAACAATGATTTTCTCTGTAAATTGCTGCCCTTGTTTATAATTCAGCTTTTCATGAATTAAGCTACAAGGTTTAAGCTGTGCTTGCTATCATGAATGGCGACTTTATATTAGGAACATTTTATGCAAAGCAAAGGCTATAATAATGTTACAGCTGTTGAGCTAAGTAGGTACACTGTACATCTTAATTATGATTTTTATGTACGTAAAAGTTATTTTATGTACTTACAACTTTTTTTTAATTTACATGGAAATTTTTATTATTTGTTGTTATAGAGACAATAGAAAATAGACACTCTGCAACGGTTTATCTATTACGGTTCATGAGATACAGCCCGCTGACAGATAGACAGACCGATGGATGGATGAACAGATGGACGGGCAGACGGACGGAAAGACGGATAGACAGACGGGCGGACGGCGGAGGCCTAGTTATAGGGTCCTGTAATGGCTACATTCGGGTACGGAATCGTGATTAAAGACACAATTCTACGATTAAAGCAGAAAGTATGTCGCACAAAAGCATTTATTTCGAAATGGTAGAAAAACATTTTAAAATTTATTTCCCGTAAATACTTTCTTTCTGAATATTTTGCACTGATAATAATAAATAACGTCGAGCGATAATATCGTTCTTGGCCGTAATGACGAGATTCCTTTCTTGGATAGGGAAAATTGTAAGTTTGATTTTCTTTTGGGATGAACTTTTATTCTGTTTGTGTTGTGGAATTCCTTTTGACGGTAATAGAAGATAGGGATTATTTTTTCAAGAGGAAATAATGCGCTGGGGAATTTGAACTTTGAGCAGGGCTGGACTTTTTATGTTAAAAGTTAAAATCAGTATCCTCGCACGAGCCACGATAAAAAAAAATTGTTATATATAACTGCTATATATAACTCAAAATTTAAAAAACTCCCAACACAAAAACCTCTATAAGAAAACTAGAAAAGAGCTGATAACTTTCAAACGGCTGAACCGATTTTCTTCGTTTATAGCTAAGAACACTCTCGATCAAGCCACATTTCAAACAAAAAAACTAAATTAAAATCGGTTCATTCGTTTAGGAGCTACGATGCCACAGACAGATAAACATATACACAGATACACAGACACACGGATACACAGATAGACACGTCGCATTAACGCAACGCTTTTATAACGATCGTGTGAATTAAGGTTTACTCTCAGGGCTTACTCAAGCAAGGCAGAAGAAGCATTCAATCCAATTTACTTTATTTCTACTTCAATGCAATTTGCAGTTGTTTTTAATCACCTCAAAATTTTATTCAGGCTCACGGTTCTATTGTAACTTTACAATCAGATAAAATAAATGTCACATTATATTATTTACGGAGCCTTTGGCCCGGGACCTATTTAACCTATTTAATTTAAATTCCGTACAGCCAAATTAATTTCTGTAATGGCTCACTCTGCATTATAAATCGGCGTGGAGATGTAATGCGTAAATGGGAATCGTGTAATACGGGTCGAGGGATGATAAAATTAATTATTTCTGAGGGTAAAGTCGGTGTTATGTGTGCCTGAATTATCTATCCTATGTGCTTTTGGTTGGCCGGTCGGGGCCGTTCACATCTTTTATTAAATGAAATGGTTAGTGTCACATGTAATTTTTGGTAAGTTAGGTAAAAGCTGTGATAGCCGAGTGGTTAAGACGCCGCTTCCTAATCAGAAGCTTAGGGGTTCGAACAAGGGTACGGACCTCTAACTTTTCGGAGTTAGGTACAGTACAACCAAATTAATAATGCGCATAGAAATCTTCGTCACTGTTCGGCAACGGTCGTATGATACACATGATATTGACTGCTATTTGTTTATAACAAGGTGCAAAATGCAAGTGCATTGTTTAGGGCTCTTACGATTCAATGATTCGGAATATCTGATCGGATCGGATCTGCATGCGCATTATTAATTTGGTTGTACTGTAGGTATGTGAGTTTTAAGCAATTAAATATCACTTGCTTTAAAGACGAAGGAAAACATCTTGAGGAAACCTGCATACCTGAGAGTACTCCATAATGTTCTCGGTATGAAATCTACCAATTCGTATGCGTGGCGGACTGTGGCCTAAACCCTTCTCATTCTGATAGTAGACTCGTTCTCAGTAGTGGGCCGGTAATGAGTTCATAATGATGATGCGGTAAATACTTGTTGGACTTCACTTACAAAGAGAACTTACAATACAGATTAATGGTTAGGTAAAAGGAAGGAAGGAAAGTTAAAAGGTTAGTTTCAAAAGTTACCTGTTCCAGAATCATTATGTAACTAGATAATGCCCGATTTTTTGCGCTAGATATTCTAAAAACCCCGTGGGACCTCATTGATTTTCCCGAGTTGTACTAAATAGACTTCGTCTGCTTGGATTAATTTTTTTTTAATCCCTTGCAGTAGGAGGCAAGCTATCTCTGTACTTTTCGTCAAACTTGGGTTAGTGGATGGGCAATTCGCATTTATATAATGCAAATATGTTGTAGGTAATGTTTATGGGCAGTAAAGTAACATAACACATACACCTACCTAGTAATATTTATATCTCAACATACTAGACGCGCCAACCTAATCCGCCCAAGGTGAAGTTCTTATTTTATACACTGGGCTATTGTCTTATCTATTTTCACAAACTCGAGACTCAGGGGCAAGGGCATTTATTAGGTATATTTAGCCATGCAAAAATCACTTTTAATCAAAATATTGCTATAGATTTTTTCTTTATCGAAGAGAATTATTTCGATATTATTACCTTTACAAACGATATCTAAAAGTTTAATTAGGCGTAGTTTCATAGCTGTTTATGCGCGGGATTCAAACTAGTTATCATTTCGGTTTCAAATACCTTTTACATAACCACCATTTCAACTTCTTGTCTTATTTCAACCGAGTTTCAATATTTGAATAATAAATAAAGTAAACTCATTTATTATGAAGGAAAAGAAAATGTAGAAACCCGTCTCGCTGATGAGGGTAGTCTGTTTTATTCAGTTAACATAAAGATTTCTCCGTGGAGTTCTAATTCGGTAGCGGCTTTAGATTAGTGTTCTGGGTTCTGAATTATTCATTTAAAAATATTCATTTTTCAAATGAACACCAATTTATTCCCACAATTATTATATTACATGATAATTTAGTTTATCTGTATATTCATTTTTATTTTATTTCTACTACTGAGTAAGTAGGTAATGTAAACGAATAATTGTCGTGTTTAACATTTTATATTTATTCTCATATCTAGCGATCCGCCCCGACTTCGTATGAGTATAACTGATCATCTATAGCCAGATGACTTCTGGTAGATGGATGGGGAAAGCATTCTTTTCTTTTAGAAGAAAATCACAAAAATGTTTATTGAGAATCAACCTAAAAAGATACTTCTTTTACAACTTTTTGAGTGGGACTATTCCGTTGTACAATTCTATCTATTTCGTTTGACTATTTACGCAGGGTAAGTACGCCACGGAAACTCTCAGATGGAAGGTTTTTTTTACAATTATCATCATAGCGGCGGCTTATTTCACAAAATGTTCATAAATAATGGCATAAAACGTTTTTAGATAATAATTCTTCTTTCTGTTGGTGAAAATCATATGAAAATCAGTAAGTATATTAGTTTCTAGGACTAGTCTCAACAAAAACGAACTCAGACTTTAATCCTTACTAATATTAGGGCGAAAGTGTGTCTGTCTATCTGTCTGTCTGTCTGCTACCTTTTCATGGCCCAACAGTTTAACCGATTCTGACGAAATTTGGTACAGGGTTAGCTTATAATATCCCGGGGACGGACATAGGCTACTTTTTATCTGGGAAATCAAAGAGTTCTCACGGGATTTCCAAAAACCCATCCGCTTAACCGATTTGTATGAAAGGTGCCGAGGTAGCTTGCGTCTCTGTAATTGACATGGCAACTTTTTATCCCGGAAAATCAAACAGTCCCCACGGGATCTTTAAAACCTAAATCCACGCGGACGAAGTCGCGGGCATCCTCTAGTTTATGTAATGATTGTCTATTTTTTTCATTTTCATGCTTATCAATTAAAATACCGAAGTACTGTTAAATTCTATAACACTTTGTCTAGGTATCCCACGCGTAACTTCATAAACAATATAAAACATTTCATCGCCATGAATCTGTTATCTACTCGGAAAATGGGATTACCGGCCTGGATAAACTAGATAAAGGCGCAGAAAAGCTAGCGAATAACATGTATTACGCAGTGTACTAAGTAAAATGAGGTAACCTAATTTCATTTATACAGTGAAACACGTGTTCCCTGAGGTTACCATCTCATATTTGTTGCATTACGACGGCGTTCTCGGGGATTTCAGGAAATCTTTATTTTACTAGCGATCCGTGCCAACTGTTAGCCCTTGACTGCAATTTCACCTGGTGGTAAGTGATGATGCAGTCTAAGATGAAAGTGGCGAACGCTAAATCGCTTGGCGGCATGGCTTTGCTAGTAGGGTGGTAACCCTTTTAGATCTGTTTGAGAGGAACATTTCCAGAATAACAGTATGTATATGAGCTTCTATGTAAGCGCGAGTCGGACTCACACACGAAGGGTTCTGTAGGTACCATCGTACGAGAAATAACATTTTTTTTTAAATTTTCATGGCGACCATTTTGAAATCTTTATAATTTGTTGTTATAGCGGCAATAGAAATACACATTCTGTGAAAATTACAACTCCCTTAATATTGCGGTTCACAAGATACAGCTCGCTGACAGACAGACGGACGGACGGACTGATGCATGGACAGTGGAGGGACAATAGGATCCCGTTGGTATCCTTTGGGTACGGAAACCTAAAAACTAAGTTTTTGTGTCAAGTTATTTTCATATAATATTTTGCAGCGAAAGAAAATCTCATGAAAAGGTTACGTTGAACAGGCCATCAAGTAGCTGTTTCAGGGGTCGTTGAACATTGGGACCAATATTGGGACCAGTATCATAGCTACAAGTAGGTAACTAGAAAGGTTTGCTGGTTCAACAATTTACACGCATCGTTTATTCGATCCGATATAATATTCCCTTGCTTGAACGTGTTTACGATATTGAATAAATACGTGAGTCCGCAATATGTTCTAAATATATAAAAGGAAAAGGTGACTGACTGACTGACTGACTGATCTATCAACGCATAGCTCAAACTACTGGACGGATTGGGCTGTAAGGCATGTACTTAGATTGCTATTGTGGCACAGACATCCGCTAAGAAAGGATTTTTGAAAACTCAATCCCTAAGGTGGTAAAATAGGCGTTTGAAATTTGTGGTAGTCCACGTGGACGAAGTCACGGGCATAAGCCAGTTAATAATAACTCAAAATTTAAAAACTCCCGACACAAAAACCTCTATAAGAAAACTAGAAAAGAGCTGATAACTTTCAAACGGCTGAACCGATTTTCTTCGATTATGTATAGCTAAGAACACTTTCGATCAAGCCACCTTTCAAACAAAAACAACTAAATCAAAATCGGTTCTTTCGTTTAGGAGCTACAATGCCACGACAGATACACAGATACTCACGTCAAACTTATAACACCCCTCTTTTTGGGTCGGGGGTTAATAAAATTATTAATACTTCTATATTACACTTTGTTTGACTACAATCTGCAAATCTGATAGAAAGTAATAATGTGGACCTAAGATTTGCCTAGAAAATGCTTATTTACCTACTCTTATTTTTTTGACGTGGAGATATTTTAATCATAGTTTAAAACATTGGTCTGAAACAATAAAATTAGACTTTAGTGTTCACCAAAAATCAAAATCTGTCAAATGGAACCCGAGACATAGGCCCATCCACATCATCATCATCAACATCGTTATCAACCGATAGACGCCCACTGCTTAACATAGGTCTCTTGTAGGGACTTCCACACGCCACGGTCTTGCGCCGCCTGAATCCAGCAGCGCACTGTGATTCGTTTGATGTTTTCTATCCACCTATAGTGGGGGTCTTAGACACTGCGCTTTGCGATGCGAGGTTGTCATTCTCGCACCTTGGGACCCCAACGTCTATCAACTGTTCGAACCCGTTGAGCTATGTCGGTTACTCTGCCCACCCATAATCCATCCCCAATTCCATGGAACGGAATGAAATAGAATGAAAAATCCATGGAAAAGATTAATTCAATGTATTTTTATACACACTTCTTTTTCATAGCTGTCGTAGTTATCCAATCTGCATGTTGATTGGGATATTACCTACTATAGCAGTTCTTAATAGCCAATTCTATTGCCTGTGGTCCCGCCTGCGTAAAAGTTATAAATTTTTTAATCACATTTACTGCCTGGTGATGAATTTTGGGAAATCCTGAAATACGTGTGTTTCGTTATTTGCCTAGCGAAAAATTCACGCTTTTCCTGAAACTCCGCAGGTAAATATATTTTCCGACTCTTTTTTGATAAACACCCCTGCAAACGGCTCATCCATAACAACCTTAATGCCATCAACAGTTTATCTAGTAGTTTTTTATGAAACTAATTTAAATAATTTTGATACGAAGAAGTATACAAAATATACTCGGTATAGTGCTATAATTTTTTTTGTACACGCGATGATATTATGTGTAGTGTGTTAATCCATACTAATATCATCTGACGCTGTCTGTCTGACTGTACCTACCTAAACCTAAATGTACCTGGACGAAATCATCATCATCAGGCATCATGCAGGCATCATCTATACCCTCTTTAAAAAAAAAAAATACTTGGTACAGATAATGCTCGCATCCTGAGTACTTTTTATCTCGGAAAATTAAAGAGTTCCCACGGGATCTTTAAAAACTTAAATCTACAACTTAAACGTAAAAGACGCGGGCATCATCTAGTTACTTAACACAAATCTAGAGATTGTTCAACCTAAATTAAAAAGGCAGAAAGATAAATCTTACTAAGACAAGGTGGTCTAGTTGGGACAGCGTGTATCAAATAATTACAAGATGAAAAGGCTCCCGGTGACTTGTAACACGGGTCCAACCTTGTCCCAGGACCAGTCCTTTGCATTAAAAATGTGATAATTTATTCAAATGAGCCGGCTTATACTAGTTTTTCACAGAATCCTAAACCATTAATAGGTTGTTTGCTGTGTTTATTTAATACGGATTAAAAAACTATCGAGTAGAACTGAACAGAAAAATGTTTAAGGAATATGTCGACTGTATAATTCTATCACTGCCCTTATTATAAGTGTGAAAGTGTTTGTTTGTTGGTTTGTCCTTCAATCACGTCAAAATTGAGTAACGGATCGACTCATGTAGATATTATCTTACTTCATATCACAGTTCAATAGATATCGTGCCAAGCAAAGCACCTCGCGTTCTATACACATTTTGTATGAAATCCCATCAAAGTTCAGTCATTGATATTGGCAATTTCGGACGGTAACGTGATAGACATGGAAACACTTGAGGCGTCAAGCGCCCTCGAGAGCCTCAAGACTGTCGGATATTACGTACCGCTTGCATAAGCATCTACTAAGAACTCCTCTAAAATGAGGTCGCAGTGCCACATTTCTTTCTAGTCATCTATTCTTTGAGCTTAATACCGGAGATTGAAAGCCGTTGTATGAAAAAAGACATTTCTTTTCACTTGAACAATATTCTGAATGAAGTTTAGTTTGCATTCAATTAAAAAACATCATTTTAATATGTCGAGGAAAATGTTTTTCATACTTATTCAATATTCATATTAAAAAAAATCTAGAACTTGCATAAGCACAAAATAATTTTTTTGAATGTTTATTTTTTTGAATGTTTAATTAATGTTTCATTAATCAAGCAAAAATAAGTAATTGAGAGGCTCTGGTGTTAGACAATATTATAAATAGTTTAGATTTTGAGTGGTAAAAAAGTAAACGAATTTGTAAACTAGTGTATAAACTCTACTACTAATAAATTTACTCTCATTTATTTATTTTTTACATTTTATCCTATTTTTAAACAATAAAATAACAAAAACAACAGAAAAAATAACAGAAACACAGAAAGAACACAAAATAAAATAACATCAACAACAAAATCAATAAATAACAGAAACAAAAGAGAAATAAAATAACATAAACAACAAAAAACTAAAGTAACGGAAAAAAAAAAAAAAAAAAACATTGAATAAAAATATGATAAAATGTACCCCACTGGCAACAGGGTGGGTTGGACCCAAGCCGCCAGTGGTCAGGGCTCCAGAGTGAGGAACCTCCTCACAATGCGTGCCGTCTCAAGAACCACTGCCTTCTGTATCTTACCCTTGATCCAACAGTTAAGCGACAGTTTCTTAAGATGTTGGTCGAAACTGTTCGCAATAAGACCGTGGACTGATACAACTATCGGTACAATAATCGCTGAGTCAACATTCCACATGGCAGTAATCTCGTGGGCCAGGTCCAAGTATTTCGATACTTTTTCCTTTTCTGCTTTCACTAGATTATCATCATGTGGAATAGTGACATCAACAATCATTGCTCGACGCGCTGATCGGTCAACTAGCACTATATCAGGTCTATTGGCTACAATATACCTGTCAGTGATAACCGACCGATCCCAGTAAAGCAGGGCACTGCTATTTTCAAGAACTGACATTGGGTCGTACCTATAGTACGGCACCTCAGTATCTACAAGGCCATACTGAAGAGCAAGTTGTTGATGGATTATCTTGGCTACTTGATTATGTCTGTGCAAGTATTCGCCGTTAGCAAGATAAGAACAACCGGAAACAATATGTCTGAGGGATTCCCCAGGAAGATGGCACGCACGACAAATGTCAAGCGTTCCATCTTTCATTATATGTTTCCGGTAATTCTAATAATAAATAATTATTATTAGTATTATGCCTCTACTAAGTATATTTACATAAATATATATTATGTAGTGGCTTGTAGGTGCTTCAAGTAGCAAGGTGAGGCTACAATTTGTACAAATAAATCTAACGGCTGATATTACCTGCACGCAAAGAATTTCTGTTGCTTTACCGAGTGGGACGGTGAAATTGTGGTTCTAGGTATATCGCTACCATTCAGACTGGAATTGTGCCCGCTGAATAACGTATAGTCATCATGACCCAAGGAAATGTGCCACATAGAAAACTATTTGTAACACTGAATCTACTGAATAGAATATAAGCTGTGTCATTTCCTTATTGAATTGAAGTATAATATAGGTGATCTTATTACTTCCTACTTTTGGAGTAGGGTGTTTAATCCTGAGTGTCGATAAGCCAATATCTTGGCCAATATATTGAGCACTCTTTACACATAATTCATATTTGACTTTTACTATCCCAGAAGAATAATAATTTTATTCAAACGAGATCATATATGTAATGATATCATATCACTCTATTCTCTACTGAGTCTCTACTAGATAATGCCCGCCTTCATCCGCTTGGCTTTGATTTTCCGGAACCAAAAGTAAACTACCTCCGTTCCTGGAACCAAATTTTGTCAAAATCAGTTAGAGGGATGGGCTGTGAAAAGCTAGTAGACAGTCAGACAGACAGACTCATTTTCACATTTAAAATAATATACAAACATCTCAATACAATTTTTTTGTTTTCTTCTGCATAAAATTTAACACACAAAAATTTGTGTTTACCCATATTTTGCACGGAAAGAGCAATTAATTTAAAATTAAAATACATATCAAAGAGCGGAATGACCCGTCACGTACAGTAGTGCCGTTCGTGGAAAATTAATGAGTCGAATTACTTAATCCAATTAAGACATTCTAAGGATTAAATTTGCTCGTTAAACGAAAAGCACGGTCTTTAAAGTAAGTGGAACTTATCGATAACTGAAATTATTTATAATGACATTTTCATGGACAATGTTCTGTGACTGAAGCAAAGAAACTCTGATGGATTATAAGATATTCGTTAAACTTATTATTTATATTTTATTAACATCAACATAAGAGTTATTTTAAACTCAAAAAAATAGTAATATTTCAATTAAAAACTAAAATAAATGAAATTAAATCGATTTACAATTAATAATGATTTAATAAATAATAAGTAAACTAAACTAAATAACTAAATAATAATAATTAAAATAATGAACCTAAAACTAAAAAAACCTTAAAAAATATAATATAATAACTAAAATAAATTATTAAGAGGGCTCTCTCCGTCACTCGTTTCATACAATCGTAGTTCCAATTTCATTTGAATATTAAGCAACCAAAGTCCATGTGCAGAAATATTTTAGAAACTAATACCTATGTCTGTGGTTTTCCAGATTTCTGTTATTGCAAATATTCGGTTTCAAAGTTACGCGGTCTTAAAAATTTTCATACAAATCTTTGAGCCCCTGTAATTTTAAAACTACATATTTTTAGAAAAATCTTAAACACCACAGACACAGATATTAGTTTCTAGAATATGTCAGCAAAATTTCATGGGCTTTGGTTGCTTAATATTCAAATGAAATTGGAACTACGATTGTATGAAACGAGTGACGGAGAGAGCCCTGTTCAATTAAATCTAAAACCTCATCGGGACCACCGCAGCGAGACATTGTACCCAAGATGCTCGCAGCATTACCCCTTTAGTGGCCGCTGCACCCGCTACAGAGGAAGTCGCCTATCATTATTTTATTTACTATCATTATTTCGTTTTTAAATTCGTTCGGTAATGTTTTTTTTTTCAAGAACTTCTATAAGAAACCTAAAACTTTAAAATACCCACGGGGTATCATTCAACGGGGCAAACCAATTTTTTTGTCTCTGTTGAGGAAGGAAAAATATTTTTTAGTATAACTGCGCTTTTCAACTTTAAAGTTTTTACACCTTGAATCATTGCCTGTATCTGTTCAAACCGGGTTTTACTAGCCACCAATTTTAACAAAGAGCGTCGTTATATCCTAATCTTAACTTTCAATATGTCTTGTTGGTTGAATTCTAATACCATTTCATTGAAAAAATATTCCTTTTGGTTTTTAATTCTTCACCCAGAGTTGGTGTGGGGTGAAGTGAGTATTAGACGTCTGTGACGTCTAGCTATAAAGAATTAGAAACGATAGGATGCGAAATGCTTCGTTCCTATTCATAGAATTTCAATTATGCTCACGGCGCGCATCTTGTTTCGACAGAAAAAAGGGTACACATCTAAGGCTTTCCACTCTAGTTGTACAAAATATGCTTTAAATTAAAATACACTTAGTTTTCTTGCTAATGAAAGTATATAATATTCTCTGGCCTATTTGTTTTCTTACGACACTTCATGCTTTTGTTCCGGAAAATATTCAATGAAAAGAAATTTTAATATTCATTGTTTGAGCAAATTACATGGTCTTATAGTGGTATAAGGTCTTCTATTGTGTGAAAAACGAAGAAATGAGGGCCTCGATATTATATATGTATTTCATATTTGTAAAGTATCAAGCGTTGATAGCCCAATATAGTTAAGAGGTTGGTCTCCTAGTAGGGGGGTACCTACTGTTTGATCCTGGGACCTCTGACTTACTTATCGGAGTTATGCGCATTTCAAACAATTAATTACATCACTTGCAATTTAATAACACTTTAACGACGAAGGAAAACATTGTGAGTAAACCTACATACCTGAGAGTTCTCCATAATGTATACTCAAAGGGGTTTTAAGTCTATGACCTAAACCCTTCTCATTCTGAGAGAAGACCCGTGATCAGTAGTAGGCCGGCAATGGGTTGATGATGATGATAATGAAAGAAATGAATACCTCGACACACACTACCATTGGCAGCTATAATATTCAAATGAAATAATAATTTTCTACATTTCAGCTAAATACGCGGCTTACATTCAAATATGAGAATGTCGATGTCATTCGACATCACTTTTCTGCGGGAAATAGGAATCCGGCAATATAAAAGAACCAGTGTATAGGATTCAGCAGCGCGGCGGTATAAGTTCGTCGGAGGCCTGAGGTGGCATCATTAAGGGCCCCGCCCATTCGCTATTTTTACGTGGATTTTACACTCGGAAGAATTTCATTCACTCTTAAAATATGCATACACAGTAGCACAATAAATTGGCAGTAAGCTCAGCTTTATATTGTTTTATGTAAATAAATATATTATATGTCCGCGGCTCTTTCATGCCCGTACATCAGTTTTTAGCATTTTTGTACTTTTTACATAAATTCAATCCAACAACGCAATGTTTAAATTACGTGTTGGACTTTTTTTAATAAAAAAAATTGTCAGTCACTGGGGACTGCCGACGGAATGAAAACTTAAAACTATGAAATAAAAATACCACTGTGTTTTTCGGATTATCAAATTAATTGTAATAAGTATCAAAAATTAAAATTCCATAATTTGCAAATTAAAACCATTAACAATTGTTTAGCTTTTACATGTATAAGCTCCCCAATGACCATTAACATTAGCATGTCGGTAACGCGACCTTGAAGTTTTTAGCCATCCCTAATTATCCTACGTGCCTGAAGAATTTTTCACTTAATTACACGTGTATTCATAATTTCGCTCTGTCATAAATGTTTCTAGTTATGAAACCACTACAACGCCTAAAACTGGTACTTAGGTTACTAGAAGATGCCTATTCGCTCTGCCTTGAGGTATTCAAGTTATATTTGGCAGGAAACAAGGAATTCTACTGAACATATTATTTTACTTGAAAGATTAAACAAAATCTTAATTTTCTGCAAAATATGACAATTGCTGAATGAGTTAATGATAGTCTGTAGTCTCTCGCACTTAACTAGTGGCATAACTAACATTCCGTTTCGTGCCTACACTACTAACCCCTGAGTATTTTGCCCTCGGTAAACAATTTTACCAATTTACCTACCCACTTCCAATTTGGTTGGTTTATTTCGATAGAGTTTTTTGTTACCTAGGAGTGTATCTATTCATTGTCTATTTAATTGAATTACCTACATAACGTTTTACGAGTATTAGTCGTAAGCCGTAGCGCAGACGACCGTGTTTTATCTGAAACAGATTTTTATGAAGCGATGTCTCAACCTCACTGTTAATTAATGTAACACTGTTGATGTCTATGTTCTTTCCTTATCTACTTTAAAATCGGATCGGTTTGACGAGTATTGGTCATATTTACCTGCTCTGATTTTCGTATGAAAGTTCTTTTATACTATTTAGTAGCAGAGACCACCTGCGGTAATTCTGGCTTTATTTCTCACCTACATTATAAAGGAAACTTTTGCTTTTGCAAAATTTCAGTTTTCTAGGTCAGTAAATAAGTTAGGATTTTTCTAATTAATTATTATATAAGATTATATGTATTTATTTTGTGTCTGAAATTTTAAGGGGCTATTTTTGAAGTAGAATTTTTTATTTAAATAAACTTTTACAAGTACTTTTTAATTGTCACATGTATGCAGAGCAGATGGCCTTTACGCCAGTCCTAATAGTTATACACTAAAACAAATTAAATCTAAAACGATTTAAATAAAAGAATCACTAACAAATTCATACATAGACTATAGGTTACTAAGTACTAGTATTATCGGTCGTCTGCGATAGGCTTCACCTACATCACGTTCTTTAGATACGAGTAGGTACAGTCGTACACACTGAAATGTCTAGCAGCTTCTTTTTCCCAGCGCTATCTCGATTTAGTTTATGTCGGGGTCCACTTTTCTGCTCAATTTCCTTTCTATAAAATGATTTTGTGCATTCACAATAGCGATTCCTTTGTTCCTTTAGGACATCGCATATATACAGCTCTAAGATATGTTAACTCACAGCAGGCGAAAGAGCTGTAAGGTCCGTAAAAGGCTTTTTAAAAGCAAGAGGCTTTATTAAGCCTCAATGCAATGTTGAGGTCTAATTTGAAGCGTGCTTGCCTAGAAGGTGGCTACTGGCTATACTACACTTTTACATTGACGGTGTTTTTTTTTTGACTTATTTTTTTTTGTTAAAAGTGGCCGGGTTTTGTGTCTTACTGGTGTTTTTGGTGGTGAAACTGACTGGGAAGTGCTCTAAAGGGGCGCCGCGCTTGTGTCGGCGAGCGCCGGCACAGACGAAGTCCATAGATATTTATAGTTTCCAAACTTGTATGTAAATAACTACAAAATTGACATTGGCTAATATTTGTAAAGCCAGACGAGAGAGAGAAAAAAAACGTTTTCAAGTCTTGGTGAAGGAACACATCAATTGCATCCCAACTGCACATTCAATATTGTACTATCCAGTGGGCTGCAGCATGAACTTCAATATTGCTCGAGGGCGTACCGACTACCGACAGATAATAATCAATTCTGTATCTAGTAAAGATATCTACTGCATAATAGAGTTTTCTTCGATATTTCTCGATAGTCCATTTCCAGAAGAAAGCTTTAATTCTTGAAATTCTATAAAGTTGAATGTTTTCAAAAATAATTTTCTAGATGGCAGCGTTTCCTGAAGGTCTTGAGAACTCGTAGTTTAGAAAGTGAATTGTACGGATGCCATGCATCTACTAACTTCTACTAATTTTCTAAATTAACGTTTGATTCTGACACCAGAACCTATTTTATAAAAAAAATACCGGCTAGGGGGGTTTTTAAAAGATACCTAGACCTAGTATCTTTTAAAAATTCCTAGTAACTAGGAAACTAAAGGAGGACTAAAGGCTCCTAGTGACTAGGACCCTTTCTCTGGCGATTTTTTAAATCCAACTTCTATAATTAGTTTTTTTGCGTTAAAAATTGTACAAGCTGTAATTCACATTATTAATGTGAAAATATGACCTATGTCTGTTACTTTTTACCAGCTCATCCGCTTAGCTTGTTTGACTAATATCGATACAGCTGCATTCCGAGGACGTACAACATAGGTAATTTTTTTTCCTGAAAATAATTCATTTCCACGGCGTTTAAACCCCTAAATCCATGAGGACGAAATCTCGGGTATTATCTAGTAGGTACAGTAATAAAATATGAGTAGGCACTAGGCACCCATATATTTATATTAAACCAAAATGTTTTTGAATAACCCGACGGCCAGGGCGTTAATATTGTCGCCCTGTAAATAATGTTCACAATAAATTAACTCGCATCCAACAGCCAGCTGGATTAAGTGTGACCCGCGGCCTGGGCGCATTATTTATTAATGTTAGTAAATCTGTAGTCGTAATAACTGGGACTGTCCTGTCTCTTGAGACATTTTCGCCATCACATTCGCTGAATGTTTTCGCTGAGTCTACGCCATTTTATAATAATACTAGTATTAGAATAGAATAGAATAGATTTTTATTCAAATAAACTTTTACAAGTGCTTTTGAATCGTCAAATAATTTACCACTGGTTCGGAATGCTGTTCCTACCGAGAAGAACCAGCAAGAAATTCGGCGGTTGCTCTTTTCAATTGTTCAATTTACTATAATATTCCATACTATACAAGCAATTGCAGCCCCGCGCATTGCTGGAGCGAGTCAAATCCATGCTTTTTTATCATTTACATAATAATCTTCGATGGTGTAATATGCTTTTGTGTGTGTTTAATTATTTTGTGTCTACTTAAATAGCATTTTCGTGGAGCCCTTATTCTGATCCATCAGCTCACAGTGTATTCTTATATCGCCCTTCATAAAAACCCAACGACGCAATGTATAAATTAGTAACTATTGTACTCCTTTTGATAGTCAAAATTGTTAGATTTGTAAGATGATATAGTGGTAATAATTAATTACGTAAACTTAAAACATGCGGGTTTTTTATCAAAATATAATATAATCACACACTTTTCGTTCCGTCACAAATGTTATTAGTACACGCCAATGTTTAGAATGTCCACTTGCATTAAGGTTTTTAAAAACCCAAAAAAAAGGTTTGATTTCCCAGATTGGTATTTTTGCACCACGTCAAAATCGGGTTAATAGATGGACCATAAAAAGATAACAGACAGACATACACACTTTCACATTGTAATATTAGTATGGATTCTGTAATCTTAGCAGCCCGAGCAAAAATAGTGCGACATAGGTATTTATCTCTCTCGCGATTTTTGTATCGTTTTATCGATCAAAAGCGTTGTCGCACTGGACCGCTTGTGACTGTAGGTACTAAGCAACAGAGATGTCCCTTCTAACGTAACAATTTGTTTCCATAATATAAACCATGGAGACATTACTGAGAAACCTCAATTAAATATGATTTCAGTAAACATCATAAAACATGTTATGCATTTCTTACGGATATATATACGAGGAAATGTAAGGAATGATACACACATTATTTTAATCATAGCTTCCAACTATTAGTTTGACCTAGTATTGTCTGTATTTACTCACAGAGATATACTAAAATTGTTTTTAATCAGGTCATTAAATAGTGAATCCCTTGTAATTGAATAAAATGAAATCAAGTTAATTAAATCGAAATCATTGTTATTCGTTAACGATAAGTCCTATTTAATAAATAATTACGTAATATCCATGTGTGTTACAACGGCTTTGCTATACGTAGTAGGTACTCTACAAAACATCGACAAAGAAATAACACCTTTACCACATAAATTCAGACATCACACTAATATTATAAAGGAGAAAGTTTGTATGTGTGTGTGTATGTGTGTGTGTGTGTATGTTTGTTACTCCTTCACGCAAAAACTACTGGACGGATTGGGCTGAAATTAAGAACGGAGATAGATTATACCCTGGATTAGCACATAGGCTACTTTTTATCCCGGAAAATCAAAGAGTTCCCACGGGAATTTTAAAAACCTACATCCACGCGAACGAAGCGGGTATCAGCTAGTTAAAAATAAAATTAAGAATCAATCTTTCGAACACTTTTGTCATTGGCGAATTTTAAATTAATAAATTCATGAATACAATTTTATATTCATCGCAATAACTGGCTACAAAGAAACCCTCATTGGAAAGCGATGAGAAGGACCTACAACGACTCTTCAGATTATTTCAACTCGTATTTGGAGACGAAAATTTTTACAAGCCTCTCTTTGAAGTATAAAAATACTTAAAAAACTGGCTTACGAAATAAAAATGGGTAAGTATAATGATTTGGCTATATTATTGAGGATAGCTAAAGACGAAACCACAAAAAGGATTTTTGAAGTTTTTTGCGGTACTTGAGTTAGACTAGAGGGTATCATTTTGTTTATCATTGTATCACAGCAATTTCTGAGCCATTTCAGCATCGATGCATTTCAGACTTGCGGCAAACGCGCGGAAGTTAACCGCGTGATTCGAAACGCAGTAAATTGTACCTTGTGTGTGGACCTTGTGTGTGTGTGATTGTATGGTGTGTTTGAGGATTTGCAGGATAATTACTAAGTGGGAAATACTTCATTTTGCAAGACAAACCCCTAAGAAATGAGCTCGGTGGTTATCATTAAGTATTAAACACTGAGTTAGCTAATCACCCCTCTGCTAGTCGGTGCATTTTGTATGTCAAATTAGTCTGTGTCGTGAACAACGCTCGTATGTTGGTCAAGTAGCGGCAACCGCGCGGCTTTTGGATTCGCACGCACACGCACATAACATACTAGAGGATGCCCGCGACTTCGTCCGCATGGATGTAGGTTTTTAAGGATCCCGTAGGAACTGTTTAATTTTCCGGGGTAAAAAGTTGCCTATGTCTATTACAGGGACGAAAACTACCCCGGTACCATATTTCATACAAATCGGAAAAGCGGATGGATCTTTAGGAATCCCGTGGGAGCTCTTTGATTTTCCGGGATAAAAGGTAGCCTATGTCCATCCCCGGGATATAAGCTAACTCTGTGCCAATTTTCGTCAGAATCGGTTAAACAACGGAATGGGCCGTGAAAAAATAGCAGACAGACAGACAGACACTTTCGCATTTATAATATTAGTATGGATTACGAAGATTCCGCCGTGTCTGAAAATAGCCTATTCTTTCACACAGATATCACTCACTCGTACTAGTCCAAGTCTATTAAAAGTACATAATATATGTACTTAAATTGTTCTAATTGTACTGTAATTGAATAATAATTATCTCTCCGAACCTACTTTGTTTTTGTTAATTGTTACAATGTTCTTTTAGAAATCATGAAAAGAAATGCATGTGTTTCAACTTCAGTTTTAAAACTTCCCTTGTGCTGAAAGCGAAACGCTGTAACTACTTATACCTGCGCGTATGCAACTTTTTGCTCGTTTGTAACATAATTAAACTCTGACACTTGAACGACTGTGAACGAATGAAACATTGCACGTGGAGGTACAGAATATTTAAGTGTGTCTTCTTTTATCAGACGACATCTGGGTAAAAACAGTTTTGTCCGTACCTAACCTATGCCTGGTTAATATTTTTAGCGTTTTTCGTAGTAACCTACTCTCTTTCTGTACAATTTGACGAGTTATTTTGCAGTTTTCCTATACTTCCTCTTATCGATTCCGTTAATGAGTTTTCTGAAAATCAGATCTTCTATTTTAAACGTTTGTGATTTCCGAAATTTCGGTACCTAATTCGGTTCTATCTGTTTCCTCGATCCGTAAGTGAGGATGGAGCACTCAGAATAAACTCTTATCGCGATCTTTCTCAACGAGCTCCGAATTTCCTCTCGTCCCGAAAAAAGGTAGCTTTACGAGCCATTAGGCGCCGTCAGGTAGTTAAGCTGTGAGATAGTCGAAAAAACAATGTCATTAGTAGAAATAATTCATTTTTTTTTTGTTGTAAATAGTTAATTACAAAATTTATTAACTAGAAACTTTAATGCTCATCAATATTTTTTATTAAACATCATCATGATTAACTCATTGCCAGCTCACTACTGAGCACAAGTCTCCTCTCATAATGAGAAGGGTTTAGGCCGTAGTAGGCCACACTGGCCAAGTGCGGATAGGCAGACTTCACACATCTTTGCGAACATTAAAGAGAACGCTCAGGCATGCCGGTGTCCTCACGATGTTTTCCTTCACCGTCAAAGCAGGTGATATTTCATAGCTTATAGCTTCGAAAAGTTAGAGGTGCATTGCCCGGAATCGAACCCCTGACCTCCAGAATAGGGGGCAGACGTCATAACCCCTATTTTATTCTATCACGGATTCATTATTCTGCCAACAGTTCCTGGACCCTGAAGGTTAAGGTATTATCAGATTTGATCTATCACGCCTATATTATTTTACCATCAACAGTTCCTGGGCCCCTAAGGTTAAGTTATTATCAGGGTTGAGCAGTTAGGACTAGGAGTTCAATCATGAAGTCGTTGCTTGGTATCAATAATATCAAGTCACCACCATTTCCTGAATCCTCATAACGGGCTGTGACCCTGCAGTATCAGAGTTATTAAGGTGTTAGATTCGAAATTTTTTTTGGGGCCATGTTGCAAACTTCCTCTATTGAATAAAAAAATTCAAATCCAGAAATCTCGGAGAAATCGGTATAAATTACAGGTCAAAAATATAATAAAGTATATAATACTAGAGGAGGCCCGCGGCTTCGCCCGCGTGTATTTCGTTTTTTTTTTATATCCCGTAGGAACTCTTTGATTTCCGGGATAAAAAGTAGCCTATGTCCTTCCCCGGGATGAATCCCAAGTCTGTACCAAATTTCATTAAAATTGGTTCAGCGGTTGGGCCGTGAAAACGTAGCAGACAGACAGACACACTTTCGCATTTATAATATTAGTATGGATAAGTGAACATTGGTAGGTACATATAATATGAGAATGATACCTAGGTGTATTATATTATACTAAAAGCTTCCTGGAAGTATGTAAAGCGTGAGCGAGTGTCCCGAGCAAACAGTTCAGGCATTGTTTACTTGTTGTTTGCCTGTGTTTGTTTTTCGGTATCCTTTTTTATTTAGATTGTGTTCGTAAAAAAATAAAACATCACGTAAAAATGTTGAAGTTTTTGTTTTATTTCCTTCTTCAAGAACTATTTCCAAGTAAATACAGTGGATATTAGAATAATAATAATAGGAGTAATACGTTTGTGTGGAGAAGCGCTTGAGAAGTTTAACCTTTATATGCTGCCACATTACGAAGCGAGGTTTAAAAGTAGATTAAAATTTAAAATAATTTACTGCCGCAAAAGGACCTTTTTCGTTAAAGCGAAATTAAACAAGGACCCAAAGGTCCAGTTTTGGAATTAATGACACACAAATGTCTGCGACTTTTCCCCCAGAGAAGTGATTAATTATGCCTTGAGGGCCTCAACCCATGTGATATGATATTATTTACACGTCATATAAATCGACGGTTATAATGATATAAATGTAATGATAATGAGAAGAGACTTCCAGTTCGCCAAAGATGCTGCCAGTTAGATGATAATGTAAGGCGTTGGACTGGGCTTAACAGGGCTCTCTCTGTCACTCGCTTCATACAATCGTAGTTCCAATTTCATTTGAATACTAGCCGATGCCCGCGACTTCGCCCGCGTGGATTTAGGTTTTTCGAAATCCCGTGAGAACTCTTTGATTTTCCGGGATAAAAAGTAGCCTATGTGCTAATCCAGGACATTATCTATCTCCATTCCAAATTTCAACCAAATCCGTCCAGTAGTTTTTGCGTGAAGGAGTAACAAACATACACACACACGCACACACACACACACATACAAACTTTCGCTTTTATGATATTAGTGTGATTAAGCAACCAAAGTCCATATTCTAGAAACTAATATCTGTGTCTGTGGTGTTTTAGATTTTTTTTTTAAATATGTAGTTTTAAAATTACAGGGGCTCAAAGATTTGTATGTAAATTTTTAAGACCGCGTAACTTTGAAATTGAAATAAATCAAATACAATTCTATGCATAAAAAAAACTCTAGAATGAACCTACAAGTAAAGCCCTTTCATATTATGATACCCCACTTGGTATGGTTATCTTACTTTGGAAATACTAATTATTTGTTCATGAACACATTTTAATTTTTTTTTTTGTGATGTAACCACAAATTCAAGAGTTACGGATTTTTCCCTTTACTTGTGCTATAAGACCTGTCAAATTTCATAATTCTAAGTCAACGGGAAGTACCCTGTAGGTTTTCTTGACAGACAGACAGACAGACAAAGTGATTGTATAAGGGTTCCTTTTTTCCTTTTGAGGTACGGAACCTTAAAAATGTATTAATGATTTTTTTAAATTATTGTCTAAGTCGGTAAATAAGTGGTAGTAATAATATAGGGGAACGCGTTACAGGATAACACCTCACCTCAACCACACAGACATCTCAGGTGTCATAATATTATGCCTATTGGAACGATACGAATCCATAACGAGCTAAAAATTGACATTACTATGATCCTAGACAACTCAAAAGTTTTGGCTAATCAGCTTTTCTACTCAAAGTTCAATTCTCTTAGGCCTCATTTACACGAGAGCTTTTTTAACATCTGCCAAATTCCTGATCGTAAATATCAACGACCAAGGACTTTTGACAGCAGAATACCTGTTTATAAGGGCGTTATTCGTTAACATGATGATACATTAACCATAAAACAAACATCGGCGCTGGTACAAGGTTTTATTTATTTATTTTCGACTCAATTAAGCTGTACGCAACACCTGAATGGTCCTGAATGAAATATCGTGATTCGTGTGTGAATAGTGATGTCAGATGTAAAAAGAGCGATGAAGATTCATGAATTTTTATGCCCTGACGCGAAATAGAGGATTCGGATGTATTTCAAGCCTTTATTTATTGATAACATTTTCTCTGTCAGTTTTTTTGTTGGTCCATCTGAAACTAATAAAATATTTAATGCCCTTGACCACTTGGTTTCACTTCACATTTATAAAAATAAGTGAATGAAATAGAAACGGAAAGATTTTTTAATCAAATAAACTTTACAAGTAGGTACTTTTGAAAAGTCAAATGCATCTACCTTTGGTTCTGCATACTTTGCTTACCGAGAAAAACCAATAAGAAACTCGGCGCTTGCCGAATCTTCTACTGTGAAATGTGTTTTATTAACCCCCGACCCAAAAAGCGAGGTGTTATAAGTTTGACGTGTGTATCTGTGTATCTGTCTGTGGCATCGTAGCTCCTATACTAATGAACCGATTTTACTTTAGTTTTTTTGTTTGAAAGGTGGCTTGATCGAGAGTGTTCTTAGCTATGACTCAAGAAAATTGGTACAGCTGTTTGAAAGTTACCAGCTCTTTTCTAGTTACTGTAACCTTCACAGGTTGTTGGGGGTGTTATAAATTTTTAATTTACACTTGTTCTAAAAGACAAAAATAATAAAGACAGAAGACGAACCATGTAAGTAAATAGCATTTCACGTGTTTAGCAGCTAATTTCATAGTTATAAAACTATCATGTCTAGAGAAGGTCTAGAGATGCAGTTATTTATTTATTACACAATGTCAAAATGTTTCAGGTTATTATTTGTTACGAACCCTCTAACGGCTACGCGAACCAGTACCATCTCCATTTGTAAATGCTTTGAAAATTTGAAGAGATATAGGACGCATTAAGAGGGGTCTCTCCGTCACTCACTCCATACAAACGTAGTTCCGATTTCATTTGAATATTAAGCAACCAAAGTCCATGAAATTTTACAGACATATTCTAGAAACTTCTTCTTAAAAATTTACATACAAATCTTTGAGCCCCTGTAATTTTAAAACTACATATTTTTAGAAAAATCTAAAACACCACAGGCACAGATATTAGTTTCTAGAATATGTCTGCAAAATTTCATGGACTTTGGTTGCTTAATATTCAAATGAAATTGGAACTACGATTGTATGGAGTAAGTGACGGAGAGAGCCCTGTTAAGCACAAATTCAATGACATAATATTTCCTAACTGTTACCGAACAAAATAATCATTAAACAAAAGTCCATTGGAGCGGAATCTACGGTTTTATGGATCCTCGTTAATCAATCTGAATAGAGACATCGATCAAACACAATAACACGTCCTATGGTTCTAAAAATGTTTGTAACCTGAATTTTTTCAATGTATGAATTTCAAGATCCGTTTTTCAAAATTATTTTACTTTAGTAGCTCTTGTTCGCGATCTCACTTAAACGTAGACGAAAAGTAGTAGTAGACTGTATAGAAAGGGAATGTTAGTTTTTATTAAACTCAAAAATATTATAAAACTCCAGATAGGGAAAGCCCATACAATAATAAGTAGTACAAATTCGTCCGCTTATTGTGTGGCATATATACCTACGCGTAGCGACACAGACTAGAATTATATAGTTGTAGATATATTATATTATACAATTATACATCATAAATTTCTAAATGCTAAAATTTCCTTGCTGAAATTCTAACCCGGAACTTATAAGACCTTAATAATAGTGCTCACCACTACACCAGGAAGGTCCATCCAAACTGTGGTACTAAAAGGACGTTTGCATAATGCATGTACTACACTGATCTAACAGCATCCGTTTTAGACACAAACTCTGACCAACCATTTTATTATGCATAAGTTTCCGCATCAAATGGAGCATTGCGACTAAAATTCAGTGAATGCAATCTAAATGTATCAACCCATTTCACAAGCTTGCCGTGACTCATATCGTTTCATACAGATATTTTATTACCTACACTTAAGTTTTACATTGTTGAAAATAATAGAATAGAAATATTTTTTATCAAATAATTTGAATATTAATACAAAAACGGCCCAAATGCAAAAAAGTAAATAATAAAAATACGGAGCTTCGGTTTCGAAATGCTTCCATCGAGAAAATTACTATAATAAGTATGAGATTATTATTGAAATTACTAGCTGATGCCCGCGACTTCGTTCGCGTGGATACAGGTTTTTTAAAATCCCTAGGGAGCCACGGATTTTTCCGGGATAAAAAGTAGCCTATGTGTTAATCCAGGGTATAGTCTATCTTTGTTCTCAACCAAAACGGTCCAGTAGTTTTTGCGTGAAAGAGTAACAAACATACACACACATACACCTACACACAAACTTTCCCTTTATAATATTAGTGCGATTCATTTTTTCGTGACAACGCCTTATCAACCGCCGTAACAACATTGACGACTAACGCCTTATCATAAATTATACCTACAGACTATAAGCACGTGTAAACAGACCCTGTGATCTATAACGCGTGGGATCACCAGTTATGAAATATCGATTTGCGGGATTAGTAGTCCAAGCATGAAGGTAAACACTGGGAGACGGGTGGCGTAGCTTATTGGCAAGAACTACTAAGTGTCAACTTTCTACAAAGTAATGACTTTCCTGTAGCGTCTGGTTACTTTCTGTATACAGTTATAAATAGACGGTTGCGTATTGGGATAGATAATTGTACCTATTTAAGATAATTAATATTAAACGTAGGTAATTCATACTAAACAATATACTATCAATAATGTGTGTCTGTGTGCCTGCTTGTCTGTCTGTATGCTAGCTTTTCGCGGCTTATAGTATCATTAAACGTTTGGACGAAATTTGGTGAAAAAAGCTTGCATCCGAAGCAAAGACAGACTATTTTTGTCCTGGAAATTTTTAAAAAAACTTAAATCCACATGAGCAACGCCGTGAGCAGTTCCTACTTAGTAGCCTATGCCCGTCTCTAGGGAAAATCAACTCCCATAGGTATGCCCTATGGGGGTTGATTTTCCGGGATAAAAAGTATTTTATCCCACAAAATCAAAGAGTTCCCGCGGGATCAAAAACTTAATCCACGCGGACGAACTCGCGGGCATCATCTACATAGTTAATAATAATAATTTATTCTACAACTGTAATGTGACACATCGCGGCTCCGCATGAGTGGAATTAAGATGTATGTAGTTGTGCATACATAGTATATGTACCGTAGTACGTACTATATGAAAGCAAGAACCCATCTCAAAAATGGGTAAGTATCGTACTTTGATAGTTAATATCGTATTAAACTTTTTGATTGTCAATTGTTGAATTTGTAAGATAGTGATGTAATGATGAAGCTACGAATACTCATGACACTGGAGGGTGCCAAACGCGCCCAGGTCTGAGAAGCCTGGTCACACTAAACATCATTTAACGCATTTAATATTATCTAATTTTACAATATAATATTCAAAATCTTTTAGAATCAAGGAATAAATATATGCATAGCTACTTAATACCTTTAATACTCAGTCGTGTTACAAAGTTTTAAATCTACGGAGTGTGGTTTTATCGCCCTAGATATCGTTGGCGGGGAGAAAACAATGAAATGTGATATATTACTACATACTATGTAGGTACTATGGACGCACTGAAGGCCGAGGGCTGCAAGTTATTGGCTCGTTCTATCCGTAATCCGTGTGAATACATCCATTTTGAAATATACTTCGACCCAACGAGGACATCCTAAAATGTTGGAAATCGGTTTTGTTGAGAGCACTCGTAGTATAAACCCACCCTAATTTTAGGGTTCCCAAACGATTGCTTAAAGCCAATAAATAAGTTCGACAGTGGCAGCCAGTCTTCTATTCGAATTCGATCTATTAGGAATCATTCACGCTTATGATAGAGGCACACTTAAATTTTAGACTCCCCTCAACTAAAGTCACTGAATTGGACAAAGTAAGCTGGAGGTGCCAACTCGAAGCTCTCCACTGAACATACGGGGAATTAAAATTGACACTTTATGTCGTTCATGATTGTACATGCTAACATTCCATAGGGCAGAAGTTGCTCAGTTGAAACGAGACAAAATGCCAGCGATATAACGCTGTTTTTTTTTTAACAGTGTATTAATTCTGAGCAAAGTCAAAGTATGCTCTATTGGTCTCAATCTAGGTCCGAGTACGCGCACGTGACGCTCACTGGAACTGTTCAGCGCTTATAGGAAATACATAGACTGCTAAAATCATAACCCTTCCTTTCGGCTTTGCCGTAGTCGGATAAAAACAATGTGCTTTTAAAAACAGGCCAGCAATCGCAAGTCCAGCGTACCTACCTGCGTGGTTTTCCATCAAAGATGTGCTACGTCACTAAGCTACAGGTGTTTTCACACTAAGATATTTGACCATAAAAGTAAGTATATCAAATTTATTAGTATTTTGTTTTTTCCATAGTGAAGCCGATTTATTATATACAAAAAAGTGAAAATCGGGTTAAATTAAAGCATTTTCACCATAATTTCAGTAAATCCTACATAAAATTTTCTCAGCAATGCTCTAAAAGACAATATGGACAAAAAATCACTACCCAATGAATGCGAAATGTTTTCATCAGACATACTGAGCATGCGATCTCCTTCTCAAAATGTTAGGTTAGAGTTAGGCCATAGTCTGCCATGTTGGCTGAGTGTGGATTTACATCACACTAATATTATAAAGGAGAAAGTTTGTATGTATGTGTGTGTGTGTGTGTGTGTGTGTGTGTGTGTGTGTGTGTGTGTGTGTTTGTTACACCTTCACGCTAAAACTACTGGACGGATTGGGCTGAAATTTAGAATGGAGATAGATTATACCCTGGATTAGCACATAGGCTACTTTTTATCCCGGAAAATCAAAGAGTTCCCACGGGAATTTTAAAAACCTACATCCACGCGAACGAAGTCGCGGGCATCAGCTAGTTTACAATATTGTAAATGTAGACGTTAGAAATATTTCTTCACAGCCACACAATCAAGATAAGATAATACAAAATGAAATCGTGATAGAGTCGGTGGTTAAATTGAAATGTCTCGTACAGCCGCGGGCGGCAGCGTACGCATTGCAGATACTTTGAATATACTGTTGTTTGATTAAACCGATATTAGTGGAAATGTATTGTGAGTTAAATCTTCTGTTACTAGCCGACTTCATCTGCGCGGATACAATTTTTTTTAAACTTCTGGGAACTGCTTGATTTTCCGGGATAAAAGTATCCTAAGTCTTGTCCTGTCTCTGAGATGAAAGTTATCTGTGCCCTTCGTCAAGATTGTTTCAGCAGTTAAGGTAATGTTCCTAATGTGCCCAAACGCTTTCTATTACAACACACTGCGGAGGCAATGTGCTTACAATCCAATAACGTACAGAATTGTGTACTTAATATAAATAAACTAGCTAATAACTACTAACGGAGCCTGAAACTAATGAAGCGTATTCTCTTTTATTTTTCCTAAACGAAAAGAAGCTGTGGTATAAAATGTTATTAGCCAATTGCCCGGCCGGTTTATATGGATTATTAAAAGAATATAGTTCCTATATTTTCGATAGTTTCGTAGAAACTCAGAGGCGTAGATCGCGTTCCGTAAGAAAAAAAAATGTTTATGTTTTGGGATGTGTAATTTTATAATCATTTTATTTTTAAAAGTTTAAAAGTTCTATTTCTGCGTCGTTAGACCGCTGCGATTTGTACCTATTGGAATTAGACAACACGAAAGTTGAAATAGGGGGCGGTTACCTACCCTAATTTGCAAACAGACATAACTTGTACCTAGATAGATACATTAAACGTTATTATAGGTATAAGTTACGTTTTAACTTAGCTATTATTAAAGTTGTAAGTATCAATTTCATCTGTAATCTTATTTTAACCGGCGACTAAGTTGTTCAACGATTTTAGAGAGCAATTTCAGAAAACAAGGCCATCAAACAAAAATGGTGGGAAATGAAATTCCGGGCGAACACAATAAAGACTTTATCCGCAAGTTTTCTCAAACAACTCAGAAAATTTTAGACTGCTTTCTTTCACACGAGTAAGTTACGAGTAAGTAAGCATTCACGTTATTGAATATGTAATAGGTAGATAGGCACGTTCACAAAATCATTATTATAGTTAATCTTAACCTAGATTTTACATAAGGCCACAAGAAACTTTTTCATAGCTTGCAGAAAATATATGTTTTACAATACAACAAGTACCTAACAAAAGGGCCCAAGATCTCATGGGATATTTTGAAAAGATGCTTTGGTACCTATGTAGTATGTATTCCTATGAAGTACGTACTGCCTACACCTATAAAATATGGCTTACACGCCACACCTATGGGCTGGAGCATCCTAATGAACCCCTTCGATTTAAACGACTAGCCAGCCGTAGGGAGCAAGTCGCAGGGAGCTGCTGGATTCACTACCATGGCGTGTGGAAGTCACTAAGAGGCGCAGCGGTAGAGTTTATAAGCTGTTGACGGTGACGATCGAAACCGAATACAAAAGCGGGCAGTTCAACTTGAAGACTTGTAGTAGGTATTGAGTAATCTGTTATGAGCGCTAACTCGCCAACAAACTGCTGTGCTGTGCTGTGAATTATAAAAAAAAAGACGTCAATCCTAAAATGACCTAAGTACGGGTAAGTGTTGGAGCCTCTACAGAGCACCAAATAGACTTCGGATCTCTTTGTATGTTCTATCGACTCTATAGTTGGGAGTAGGTAGGTATGGCTATTCTGATACCAGTTAGGTGAACTGATACCATCTTCCCTGTATTCGTAGATACAGAAAAAAATTTGCTCGTACCAGGTACATACGATAAAACCAAAATTGAAAATGTCTCATTAAACAGAATATTGAAGCATCACCTGTTTGTCGACTGAAGTGTGAATTTTAGGCCAACGGTTCTACGTAATAAAATATTTTATCCTTACATGACACGGAAACACATTTGCCAAGCTTGAGCGAAATCCCGGGCGCGTACCAAATATCTGAAATAGGTACCTAAATAAAACTGGGAAAAGTTTCCGTTTATTTCTTTTCGTACATGCTCTACGAGATTAGTCTAGGTTAGCTACCTATACGATTCGTTTGTCGCAATGGTGTAATAATTTGCTTAGGTATATTAACCAAAAGTATTGATCAGTTTTTTAATTTCTATATTAGCGCTTGGCAGAAATCAGACCTGGTGGCAAATGATGATGCAGCTGAAGATGGAGCGAGCTTTATTTAGTAAGTTAGGTAGATTCCCCCAAACTACAATACCAGGTCACAGTTCATTATGTTTATAAGTCTTTTATAAGAATACGAAGAAGTAGAAATAAGTCTTATAATATAAAGTCCCTGTTAGATAAAGACGCGGAAAAAGTCGGCAAGCCTCTTTGTTATTCTATGTGGTGAACTGTTATCGTAAATCACCATCTTATACTTGATAAGTGTTTGTCTTTGTGGCTCAGAGCTCTACAAAAAATAATATCCTTTGGCGAAACTTTTTTGATAATATTAAAATACTTAGCTCATGCCCGCGAATTTGTCTGCGTGGACTACACAAATTTCAAACCCTTATTTTACCCCCTTAGGGGTTAAATTTTCAAAAATCCTTTCTTAGCGGATGTCTCTGTCATAATAATTATCCACATGCCAAACTTCAGCCCGATTCGTCCAGTAGTTTGAGCTGTGCGTTGATAAAGTCAGTCAGTTAGTCAGTCAGCCACGTTTTCCTTTTATAATTTATATTTAGATGAATATGACTAGATGATGTCTGCGACTTCATCCGCGTGTGACCTTTGGTAAATATCGGTTCAGCGGATGGGCCGTGAAAAGGTAACAAACTGATAGACATACTTAGAAATTAATAATATTAGTAAGTATGACTTAGAATAGATTAACGGCTACAAATCTGTTATCTTTACTGAAAATTGGATTGCTGGCCTACAGGCTGCTATACAGGCGGGAGCAACGGACACAGAAAGTCTACATGGTAATAATATGTTCTGCTCAGATACCTAATAAATAGAATAAGGCTAGCTACTCTTGGGGACGGTTGTCAACGAGATACTATAAAATTGCGATCATATCGTGGCTGAGATTGGATTAGTGCCAGCCGCGGGCATCTGTACCGCTGACCTAAAGATCTATGCTATTATCAAACGGGAACAAAGTATAATTTAATTTTATAGATTAGGTACTAGCTAAAGCCCGTGACTTCGTTTGGTGGATTTAGATTATTTAAACTTTCGTAAAAACTGCCTTTCCGGGATAAAAATTTGACTGCGTCAATTTCCGGGACGCAAGCTGCCTTTGTACTAAATTTCACATTTTGTTGGTTAAACGGATGGGCCTTAAAGAATCCCGTGAGAACTCTTTGATTTTCCGGGATAAAAAGTAGCCAATGTCCGTCCCCGGTACCAAATTTCATCAAAATTGGTTAAACTGTTGGGCCGTGAAAGCTAGCAGACCGACCGACACACTTTCGCATTTATGCGTGTTTGTAAGAAATTCGTAATAGACACATACTCTAATTTATATTATTAGATCAATTTAAGTAGTTATTATTGGCTTTAGACTAAAAAAAACCTAATATAAAGTAGGCCAATATTTCGTGTTAGATATAAGTGGTTAAAAATAAAATTATAAAATATATCTTCATTCCACGAAACTTTAGCGAAGAAATTTATGCTCGATTGGCGCAGAATCTCAATAAAAGGAATTGTATAAACATGGATTGGATGAAAAAGCCTCATATAACCTTATGAGAGAAAACGTTTCTCTAATGTCTTCGGTTCTGATTATTCTTTTCATATTACACACAAAACTCGCGACTTCGTCGGACTGGATTTAGGTTTTTATAAATCCTCAAAGAACTCTTGAAGATTTTCCGGATTAAAAACTGTCTATGCACTTTTTCAGGATGCAAGCCATCTCTGTGCCTTATTTCGTCAAAATCGGGTGGGTCGTGAAGAGATAGCAGACAGACTGTCTTACTTTCGAATTTATAATACCTACTCAATACGGATTGAAAGGAACATAAATGAAAAGTAACTGTATAAGTACAAATATTATTTCGACTATAAACTTATTACTTGACTTATTGCATTACTCTAACATAAGTTTAGCCATTTTTCTAAAATAGTTTTAGTGGAAAGACATCCTTATTTTGTTGTTACTTACAGCGGACTGTTTATTTTCATATTTTTCTTTGTGTTCTCATTTTCTAATTTCACACATCGCTGTCTCTAAAAAGGAAACAACATGGAGAAATGATAAATGAAGCATAAGGTCGCTATTCTCGGGATCGTCGAGTTTGGGAGCTAAATGTTGTAGTTTACGTAGCTAAAGGTGATTGCTTGCTCAACAATATATTTTACGCGTTGTTTGCTCCAACCCTATCGGCTTTAGGATTATATCCTTGAATGCTGCTCACATATAACGGAGGATGATACGACCTAGTTTTACGGTTACCGAAATAATGACAAACTATGTCTATGTAGGTATTGTACTATGTTAAGTGCATAATATCTACCTCCTGGAAACTGAAAAATAACATAATACCTGTAAGTTTTACATACGTAAGTAGCTTATGTGATTAATTTACAACTGTTGACAACGCGAATTGAACATATTGGGATTCAACAGTTTGCCACTCCAAAATTCAACTCAAATTCAACATTTAGAGCCTGAAGGCAAAATTAAGATAAATGTACATATAAATAAGTGTGTTTACGTTAGTAAATTTGATCGTAAGTTATTCATGTAAGCGTAATCGTAAGTTGCGAGAGTAACCGTGGCCAGAGTATTTTACATAAGCTGCGTCTACGCTCGGCAAATTGAGCATGAATGGAGCATGTAACGACCGAAATTCGCGCAGCATTGACGGGCTAAGGAGCCTCGAAACAGCACGCTTTAGAGATTACGCCTCGTGCTCCGCCAATTATTATTAATTTTATCACTAAGTACCTATCAGTTTTTGTCGAACACAAAGAGATCGTGCCGTGCTCTCAGTGCACGATTCGAAAAGCAGACGTACGCGTCTCCTCAGTGCAAACGTGCCCTTAATGTGCACGTCTTCATATTGAACGTAAATAATAGGTATTCATTGCCTTCTGTAGCGTAAGACACCACAACACAGTACGTAATAGTGTGTTTGCACCTTTAGAACTGATAACATTCGTACCAATGTATCGAAGAATTTATTTTCTTCTATATTCCCATACAACAGTCCTCATATTTAATTCAAGGCTTATTCAGGTGTTAAGAGCATAATTGTGTTACAAACGAACTAAAAACAGGTACAGCATTCTGCTTTCAGCTTGTGAGGAGTTCTATGAGCGTCAGCTTTTAACTTTTTATGAGCCTTTTAACTAGGTTTCATTACGTCTGGGTTTAAAAACAGCAAATTACTTCCTTATTTTTAAAAATGTTACTTATTTTACCACACTTTGAAATGAGCGCCGAGTTTTTAATGGATATCACCTTTTATTTTCATTGGATTAAGGTAGAACTTTTCTCTTATTGCCAGCTGTTATAAAGTTGTGTTATTTAATAACGATCTACTCTTTTTTTGTCACACGCCTTCGCTGAAAATTCTGATAAATCCAATCCACTATACATTTGAATTACGGATATAAAATTGAAGAAAACCCCCATCTTCTTCATTGACGTACTACTTACCGCAGTAGATTTGTTTATCTGATCTACCATATTGAATATTTTGTTATGAAATCATCTGATTACACGGAAGGCTACGAGAGAGCCACGAACACCTGATATTTTTTTAAATTCTAATGAGCAGTTTGTGATAGCCTAGTAGTTAAAACTTCGGCGTCTTATTCGGGAGAGCGGAAGTTCAATCCCGGGCATGCACCTCTAGCTTTTCAGATTTATATACCTACGTTTTCAGTAATTATGTATCACTTGATTTAACGGTGAAGTAAAACATTGTGAAAAACTTGCATGCCTGAGAGTTATTCATAATTTTCTCAAAGGTCTGAAGTCTGCCGATCCGCACTTAGCCCAGCTTGGTGAGCTATGCCCTAATCCCTTCTCATTCTGAGAGGAGGCCATCTTCAGTAGTGAGCCGGCGATGAATGGATCATGATGATGATGAATGAGCAGTTTAGCATCTAAGTATGAGCGAATCTATAAGCTGAAATTACAAAGACCCTTCCCCAATCGGGTACAAAGATACATGATTAAAAATCAATTAAGCTTAAGTGTGTGGATGTGGCGTGCTGTGAATAAAAGAAGACATAGGAATAGCTGCATCGTGGCAATAGCCAAGTACAAAGCTTTCAGCGATTTTATTACTTCCTAAGGCTTTTGTGGTTACCCAGCTCGATGTACAAAGCGGAGTTGTATCCATCACTGTTACGTATACCTATGTAGAGACTAGAGGCAGAGGCTATAGTATAGTGAACTAGAGTGAGGAAGCTCTCGGCTGTCACGCAGGCCTACTTGTCACACCACATTTGTCACAGTCACAGCACAGTGTATTCTTCATAATTTTAGCTTCATAGCCTACAATATTTGACAGGTGAAGCCTGGAGGTTTTGTCACAAGTTCTAGTTCCCTAAAAGTTCGTTCACACAGGCTACGTAAGCGTTGCGTAAGCGTAGACGTAGCGCATACCATTGCGTTGTAATCTATGGAACTGTATGAGACATGGCATACCGCTTGCGTGGTGTGAACTTTCACGTAGACGTAATGCGCGCAGTTACGCCTATGGGTTTACGCGCGTCACTACGCACGTGTCACGTGTACGTGCTGCATACGCACTTGGTGTGAATCGGCCATAACTCTCGTAAACTACGACATAGGGTGCTGTGCGTTAATTTTGTATCAGCATTTCTTCGATGCGCCTAAGACGACTCGACCGAAAGGAACTCGTCCAAATGGCCGAGCTGCCCCTATGACGACTATCTCTTGATGTCACATACATTCTCAGTATTGAAAATTGTCTTGCGTGCACTTCTTCCGGCTCTGGCGCCTACAATATTTAATACCATTTAAGTAAGGACGAGGAGGAAGGAACCTTAAACAGATTAGCGATATTAAGTGGAGAGCAAGTTCCAAATTGATCCATTTTATCCACTGAGATATTTTTATGGGCTCACTCAAACAACAGTCGTAGCCATTAAATAAAATACTTCGTAACTGTTCGTCATTCTGGCTCAAGGCTATAAGCTCATATAAAAATATACTATAAGTATCTTCGTAACTTGGAAGTATTATCCGATCGTTCGCTAGATAACTTTTATTTTTTGCAAAATATGGGATTATCGACATAGTTAGGTACACGTGGATGAGAACTAGGGACAAAGGTCAGTAAAACGGTTAATGTAAGGGGACACAACCACCAAAAACGCTTTGGGTTATAAGATTACGCTAATTTAATTGGTTGAAGTTACACGTTTATTTTCGGATAACAATTACCTATTGCTAGAAACGCTTTTACTATGTATGCTAGCTGTCGTTTCCTGCTTCAGAAAAATATCGCTTTAAAAAAGTTAGCAACCCTAGCAAGAACGATGGGATGAGATGTATAGCTTACTGAATAAATAGAAAAAGGCGTCCCAAGGCGCGGAAGGACGAGTTTTTTATAGTCAAGTGTCGAGATTCACCGGATGAAATTGTGATAATGTTAACGTTTAACTTGAGGGACGCCCGCAGTGCGTAAAAACCTTATGAGTGATCTGACGTAATAAAAAGTGAATAGTCCACAAGCACCTAATAAAACAATCTGAAAAGTTGCGTAGATATATCATACAGCTTTTTTATTTTGCTCTAACATCACGGTGGTAAATACTAAAGATTATTTTTGTAAATTTTAAGATTTCTGCAAGTCGTCCCAACATAGTACGACCCCATATCTGGGTACCTCTTGTTGGGTAAAAAGTAAGTACAGGTTCCATTGCTTGATTCTAATCTTCCGACCAGTTCAAACGAGTGAATATAGGTCAAACAAAAAAAAACTGTAGAAATCGGTAACAACATTGCTAAAGGGGATTAAAAGGAATTGCAAGACTAATACATTTAATAATCATTTTAAGAAGAAATGAAATAACGATTTAAATGTACAACGGTATCGGAAAAGTGGCTAACTACCCTAGAGCGGTCTTGCCATTCAATTTGTCTTTATTTTCCAATTTCAAGATGCCATAAAATTTTAGTACCGTGATGTAACTGAGCTTTTTATGAGGTTATTATTTTGTTTGTAGAGGTTTCGACATCATTTAAACGTACAGCTTCTGCAAAGAACATAAAAACCTCCCTGTCTTGCTAATAAAAAAATATGTACTGCTTTTACACATAGCTTATACATGTTGATTGTTGTCTGTTGAATGTGATTGTAACGTGCGAAGCCAAGTGAGCAAACAAATTAGAAACCATACATACATTTCCAAATTGTACCTGCCGAGAATCAAACCCAGGAACCAGGATCCACTCAGTTATGAGACCACAGCATTTACTACTGCACCGCAAAAATCATCAAACCTACAGAGTTATCATGATTACGTATTACAGTGATCGCAAAATAAGTAGTTCAGTAGACGGTTTGTATTCAAGATATTATATTTTGAGCCATGAGTTCTTCTTCTTCTAATCCTTCCTTTTCTTGCAATTTTTCCCATCCATATTATTGCACATAGCTCCGAAAAGTTAGAGATGCGTGGATCAAACCCTGGGCTTCCCGATTAAGAGGCGGACGTCTCAACCATCAGGCTATCATGACTTAATTTATTCCCAAGATATAATAGCTACTATGAGTAATCGTTAACGAGCCTTAGCAAGCAATTTTAATTTAAAATGCTGAAGAACTCTCTTCAAAACGCTTCTTGTTAATGACAGCCAGAGTGAGATAATAATAAATTATGCTGACCTACGGTCAGATAATAACTTTTAACTCTAAACGACTTAGGTCCAGTTGCATAGTAGGTGGTTAGGTAACGTTACGGTTACTGTCAAAAGTGGGTTTGATTTTCTTCTTCTTCTTCTTCATTGATCAGTATTCATATCACTATGATTAAGGCAAACTATGTTATGCGGTTAGGTTTAAAGTTTTACCACCAATAAAAAACAAAATGCACTTTATTCAAAGTTAATAAATCCTGACTTTTACAACCCATGTGTTGTTTATTTGGTGATCCCGTGATCGCCAGACTATTTTACTGCGCAAGTAAACTGCAGTGGGTAAGAACGATTGCTTTTAAAAGGAAAGGGAAACCTTGGGTAGTGATTGGTTTGACCGGTATTAGGTAGTAAAAGTGCATAAAATTGTTTTTACTGACAGCCGAAATTTAACCGTAGCGTAACGAAACTTTAACTACCTGTCATGCATTTGGACCTTAAGAAATGAAATTATTTATGCTCCCAGTTATTATTTTTTATAATGGTTGACAGTTTTGTGTGTTACTACTATCACCTAATCCACCAGAAAGGGAAACCTGTCAATTTAAACCCCTATTTTTAATTGACCCCCTGTGGAGGTCAGATTTTGGCCTTCGGCTTTTTTCCGTTAAACCATTGGTTCCGGTTGATTTATCATCACTAAACGCTACCTTTACGGTATTAACAGAAGTGAATATGACGCTCAACAGTTAAGAGTTACGACTTACGACACAAATTGGCTTCTAAGCCAATTTTGGAATAATTATCCTGCAACCGGAACTCATTTTCATTCTATACAGTAAAGTGTCAGATAATGTCTATAGCATCGCGGCAAAATGAGGTTAGAACTAATGTGTAGATATGTACCAAAAAGTAATTAGCCTCACAGCGTGATACCCGCGGGAGGTAGTATGTGGACTTAAGAATTTGTTTGAAACTCCAATGTGACAATCCTGCAAACAGATGATGTTGAAACAAAATCTGATGATCGTGGAAATGAAACGTTAAAAACTTCTGTGAACTTAAAGCACAGTTTAAACATTTGTCAAGTAGCTGAGACTACTAGGTAGTAGTAGTGCGAGTCTTCTCCGTTTGGTCGAAACGGCCAAGCCCGTACCCCCGGGTACGGGCCTCGAGGCATGGCCTCCTTACCCGGGTGAGGCGCAGGGCAACAATGTACCCTGGTTGTGATCTTTTCGGCGGGATTTCACCGGCTAGGCCCGCCATCTTGGCTTACGGCCCTAGTGGGCTTCTTTGTATATCCGGTGTTGTTAGTCCGGGATTGGTCTCCGCGCGACGGCGGCGTTGAGTTCGCTGTCGAGCGCGGAGACAGGGTCATATCCGGTGGATCTTGCGTCGTCGTAGTCGTCGTCGCTTAGGTCGGCTGCGTGCCGCGCCGGGGATGGCGATCGCAGGAGCTCACGAGGTAGTTGACGCCCGGTCGGCGGTCGAGGGATAAGTGGAGCGTTGCCGTGGAGGTGTTCGTACGGTCCGTTGTCCGCGCGCGCAAACATGCGCCGCGCGAGTGTGCGGACGTACTCCTCCACGGTGGGCGTCTTGAGGTCGCGATGGATGACGTCATTCCTCACGTACCTCGGAGCTTCCACGATTAGGCGCAGGCACTTGTTTTGCTGGACCTGTAGGCGGCGTCTCTGGTACTCCGAACTCTGACTGAGTAGCTAAAGAAAGTACCTATATATGGCACGAGATGGCACTTCAACAGTGGGAACTCTCGGTTTGATCCTGAATCGAGGATATAGTAGTTTTTGCGTGAAGGAGTAACAAACATACACACACACACACACACACTGATACACACAAACTTTCTCCTTTATAATATTAGTGCGATACCTGTCATTAGGCTATTGTTAGATAAAAACAAAGAAAAATAGGGCTACTTTAGGGCTACCTACGTCAAATGTACCTACTAAATACCTCATTTGTCATGTTTATGAGTCAGACTAACCTAGTATTCATATAGTTTATCGTATAGTTAGGAATACAATAACTATTCGATTCGCGAAAATCAAAGCCCAAATCAACAAGAATAATGTTTAGTAGGTAAATTATTAACTTAGTAATAAAATCAGAGGCCGTATTCGGAAACTTATCCAAATAAATCCTTCATTGTAAGCTCGATATAATTGACTACAATATGGCTTTGATTATAGTTACTCTACCTGAGCGTTGATTGGATATTCTAATACTCAGAACTACGCCGCCAACTGAATAATCCATTGGATACACGAGTATTAATAGTAGCCTATACCCAAATATTGTAATCTACGAATTCTGGTTGCAACACAAAGGCTGGTTTAGCTCTGAGCTTTATGATGTCAGACGCAGTATATGGCCATATAGCCGAGGTAAAAATATAAGACCGTTAATAAAAAATAAATATAAGCGTTTTGCGGCAAAAGTTGTTCGTCAATGAAATTTTTTATACGTACCTATAACCTGTGGTATAACTTTATCTTGGCACTAGAAACTTCATTTCTACCTACCAAACCACCAAAATTTAGGGGCCCTACCCCCTCCCAGGTATATTGACGAGGGGGGGGGGGGGGGATATAAAAAATACACATTTTACAAACTACGTAGGACAATTTTTCATTCTGTTTAAAGACATGATTAGTAATTATGCGCTCAGCATTAAATCTTACGGGATTATGTTTAGTATCTCTATCTTACTTAGTACCTAGATTTTACATCGCTTGAGCGGTAAATGTAACGGATTTCAGCTGTGGTATTCAATATTAAGATATAGATAGATACTAAAATATAGGTAATCTGAATGCACAACCAACAACTTTAGTAAAAAAACTTTCATTTCGACCGTACACAAATCTATGCGAATCGTTCTGCATATGAAATGTTGTAACATCAAAGGGATACCGGATACCTAATATTTATTACATAGCACTATTCGATTCACTGTGCGTGTTTGATTTCACGGGGGTCGTAAGAAGTGAATATAAAATGAAGGATAATAAAAGGGTAATGTTTATCGCCGAGTCTCCTTGTGATTTATTTCCATTTTTATACCTTATTGATTTAGGTCGTAAATTGGCTCCTGTCTCCTTAGTTATTCTTCCTTTAATATGATTGATACAAACCTGAACAAATATGGGCAAAATCGATTTGCGTACCTACCTCGTGGCTCAAGTACAAGGAACTCAGGCTCCCTATCTCCGAAAGCGATACGGCAAAGAATAAGATAGCTATACTTTCATGATTATGGTCATCGTCGATTGATTGACGTCTGCCGTAGGTATATTTCCCAGTTCACCTTTGATTGACCAAGTCACTTAGTGAGTCTCTTAGAAGAGAGAGATAAGATATTACGCGATACAGAGTGTAACCAGAACGCTAGTAAAAACGAAGACAGGTGATAGTACTGATGATTACTGATAAGGTACCACTAAAAAACGCTAGAGGTCAACCCATGTTTCGTAAATAGGTCACTCGAAGTCAACGCCGTGTCGTTGAAAGGGCATTGACCTAAGTTTTGCAAGCTATATAACTCAGGTTTTAAAAATACCAAAGGAAACTTTAGGATGCAGCACTGTGCAAGCTAAATCGCACTTTATTATGTCGTAACAAGAGTTTAAACATTTGTGTAGTTTAAACGTTTGCTATTTAAACTTTTTTGTGAAGCAATACTTCTATACCTGGAAGGTACTATTTAGTAGTCTGTGGTAGGTACCTACTAATTCCTTTTCTATAAAGTGAATTACCTCTTCTACTACGATATCCTATAAACTATATATACTATATTATATATTATAAATATATAGTAGCCCCATGGTCCCTCTGTACCATAGGGCTACTAAAGAATGCAACAAGGTTTAACCGAGGTTTACCCTTATCTCGCGTTTACACTTGACTACGTAAATCGAATTCAGCCGCCGCACCAACAAAATTGTTGAATCTATTGAATTTATGACTAAAGGTACCTTTTTGTATCTTAAATGAAAAATGTTTATAAATTATTTTATTATTAACTAATATTTTATTATAAGTACCAAAAATAAGTGTAGGTATTGTAGCATAAATTATCGTAGCATGTAGATATTGAAACATAAGTCTGGTTAAATCATTCAACTAGGGGTCCATCTTCACCCAGGGCTGCATTCATCACCTATTTGGTGTTATTACAGTCAAGTGCAAGCTTTTATACCTACTTAGTTTTTTTTTAAACTACCAGAAATATATACCTATCATACTAGCTTATGCTCGCGACTTAGTCCGCGTGGACTTCACAAATTTCAACCCCCTATTTTACCCCTCTCAGGGATTGGATTTCCAGAAATCCTTTCTTAGTGGATGTTTAAAAATAATAGCTACCTGTATGCCTTTCAGCCAGATCCATCCAGTGGTTTGAGCTGTGCATTGATGGATCAGTCAGTCAGCTTTTTTCCTTTTATATATTTATACTAGATGATGCCCGCAGCTTCTTAGATTAAAGAGTTGGAATCCAAATTTGTTATGGAATAATGTCGCAAAGTTCCCTTCAAGAAAAAAAAATTACGCAAATCGGTTCAGAAATCTCGGAGATATCAGTGTACATAGGTAGAAAAACACAACTCCATTTCTCAAAGTCGGTTAAAAATGTAGCCTATGTTACTCCTTGGTTAATTCTTTACTTGTCTGTGAAAGTCCCGTCAAAATAGGTTTAGCCATTCCGAATAGCCCGTTCAAACAGACACAACACTTCAATTTTATTTACAACAAGTATAGATTTAGACTACACGAAAAATTGTCCACTGCGTAGCATTGTAGCAACGTTAACTCGCATAATGAACTTTAACCATGTAACAGATTCACGGGTCAAGTAACTTTACATGCCAAGTTTCCCAATATAGGTCGAAAGGCTTCCTAGAATTTGAGGTCACCTCACAAGGGTCTTTGTCAAGTAACTTTGACCAAATTATTTTTAAAGGAAATGTTAGAAAAACATTGACCGCTCATTCTCTTTTATTCACTGCTGATATTCTTCTTTATGTCGATCGCGTTGTTCGCCAGGCGTACTTTACACCACCAAGCTAATTTTTTAATCCATTGAAGGTTATCTACGAAACAATATTAGAATACGCAACGCTGGAACCATCTATGATTACGATAACAACCGTCGTTCATAAATAATAAGCATTTGTGATTCCACAGAGCTATAATATCCCACATAAAACTGAGAAATTCTCCCGTTTTATATTCTCCGATTTTATAACTGTAAGCTATACTTACCTACCGTCATCTGAAAGTCAGATATTGATACGTTCAGTATAGGTATTTCTGGTATCTTTTCAAGTTACCTAAATCAGAGTTTCTTAAGCTGCCTTAAACTTCGTATTCATTAATATCATATAACGTAACACGTGCTAAGTGCAGATCATACTTACCTTATCAAAGTATCGCCGCGACATAAGGCTAATTACACCAAGCTATACCTATCAGCCATTTGCGGTTTGCGAAGCTGAAGTGGCAAAATGGGCAAAACACAATAGACGATGGGGTCCAAGGTAATTCAAGATACCTACTAGAATGCCGGCTTATGGTGATGATGATGATGATTCTGAACTTGCCATTGTTTAACATAGACAATAGAATCCACTGAATGGTATTTGATATGCTCGAGTAGAACATTATGTATGTGTGTAATTGTTAAAAGCTAAAAGGCACACCACCCCTAGCACCAACTTATTCATTAAATAAACCACTGGTATGAACGTAATGAGCTGACGGCTTAAAATGGGTAAAATGAGAACTACATTTATAAGTACTCTTACTATATTTAAGGGTTGCAACTCTCTAATAAATTTCCTATAGTTTTTGTCTTTAATTTTGTATTTGTGGTAATCCAAAAGTGGAATCTATCTATTTTTCTGGTATAAAAAATAGCCTTGCATAGTCTAGCCTGAGAAAGTCCCATCATAATCGGTTCAGTCGTTTTGAACACTAGCCTGGAAATACAGACATGCACACAGACTGACAAAACTAAGCCTACAGCTGACCAAGCTATTCAAATATGTAGCTATACTATCGTAAGGTACTTGCCTATAGGTACTATTTTTATGTAATACCTAATTCTAATCAGCTAAACCCGTTTAATCGACTTGAACAAAGCACACGCCCTTAAATACATTAAAGTTTTCCTCAAGTTGAACATAACTGTAGTTTAACAAGAAGCAGATGGTAAAAATAGGTAGAAAATAAGCAATTAGAAAATAGTGGAAGAAATAAGAAAAATATGGAGCCTGAGATACTAATTTTATAGAAGTGAGCAATAAAATTGTTGGCAACCCTAATTGTACTCGTGGCTTGAAACCAAGAGCGGAATGTACAGACTTTTATTTTAAAAGGCATGCCTCTAATAGAACAGAACTTTATTAAAGAAAAAGAAACTTGGCTTTGAAGCTTAAAATAGATTATTTTATAATCTATCAACATAAAAGAGGAAACTTTCTAACTAGCATATCAACTTACAGCTCAAACGGAAGGATTTTGAAAAATTTCTCCCGAGCGTATTCAATTTTTCAAAATTTCAAATATTTGGTCGAAAAAGAAAGGTTTATGCATAAAATATAGTTTTAGGTTCCCAGATAAAAGTAAGTATATTATAACAGCTGTGCACACCATGGGACATAAATGTGAGGCGTAAACGTGAAATTATATAGGTTGTGGGGCAAATGTAATTTATTATTTCTCTCGGGGCAAAGTTACAGGCACGCGCGGCATTTTTCGTTGTGGACTTTTCGCTTGTTTGGATTTTTTTAATCAAACGTAATACAATTCGAGTGTGGGGTAATGTATGGTTTAAAAATCCTCGAAAAATGCTTTATATCATGTATTTTAATCAGGTACCTAATAGTTTACTACACACTTGTTTGTATTTGTAATTAGACAGCTGCATCTGATTTTAGGATGTAACTAAATATGATAGAAATTAATGGCTGGTTTACACTATTCCAGTCACTGAAATATTCAACAAACAGCAAGTCGAGATATGAAGCAGAATTCGATCATCCATACTAATAGCATAAATGCGAATATATTATTATGTCTGTCTGTCTATCTCTCTACTATATCTTTGTACGGTTCATCCGTTAAACTGATTTTGACGTTTGGTATAAAGATAGCTTGCACCCCGGACACATATATAGGCTTTTTATCCCGGAAAATCAAAGGGTTCCCACGGGATTCCCAAAAATCCATCCGCTTAACCGATTTGCGCGTTGCAAAAACCACGAAAGAGACGTGTCGCACTGACTGTTTCGGTCTTCGCAAATTATTCACGTTTACACCCGTTTACACCTAGATTTGACCTAAATGCGAAAATGACTATGATGACACAAAACGCCGTGGGCACAATAAAATAATGAGATTATTGCTATCGGCGGACGTTGCCTATATCTAAAGTAGAGCATGCGTGATGCGATATTTATAAAATAATAATGTGCGAATAAGTAGCACAAACTAATGCGAATGTTACAAACTAGCGTTTATCCTCGGGTTTGCTCATAATAATAATTATTAATATCATGAAAACCTTTTATTAGCTTTAAGTTACCGAAATTTAAGTCTATTTAGTTATAATAAGCTGTTGATTTCCCTAATTAATAAAAATAGCATTCGTTTCAGGTATTCACGGCTTCCAGTCATCCAAAGATTAAACTTAAAGTCTTCCATGTCTAAGCTTCTCTGAGCGTCGTATTCCGTTTTGCTGCAAGCCCCTTCCCATAATGACAGGAGTTTTCTTGGCATAATAATGCCGTGAATTCCCACATACCTACTTCCGCATACAATTCGATTATATTTCGACTCTTAAGTTTTCACAGTTATTATAAATCTTTATTATCTTAACAAAACAGTGTTTACAAACTTTAGTGTGAGGCCCTGCCTCCTGATGAAGTCAAAACTGTGTTTCAGGAGGCAATTTTTACAAATGCTAATTAGTTATTAATCGACGGCTTAACGTAGTCTCACGTTGGAGACGAAACCTGTTTTTTTTTTAGTTTGGACTTCCAAAGTCCGCCATCCATCCTGTTACCGATTTGGGTCAACGTTGCTTAAAAATCGCAATCGATTGATATGCGTTGTCAAGCTAGATCAAACTAAGCTTATGAACCGCAAAAAGTCTATATTAATTTAGCATTTTTACGCGATTTCCCTAATACAATTCACGATTGGAAAACTCTGGAGCTATTTTTAAAACGGCTAGTAACATGGCGGTATCTGCGTAGGTCTTGTTTACATTACCGTCTTTTTCATACCTGTCTGCGTGGATTAGGTATTTATTTAAGAGGGGTCTCTCCGTCACTCGCTCCATACAAACGTAGTTCTAATTTCATTTGAATATTAAGCAACCAAAGTCCATGAAATGTAGAAATATTCTAGAAACTAATATCTATGCCTGTGGTTTTCCAGATTTCTGTTAAAATATTCGGTTTCAAATTTACGCGGTCTTAAAAATTCACATACAAATCTTTGACCTCCTGTAATTTTAAAACTACATATTTTTAGAAAAGTCTTAAACACCACAGGCACAGATATTAGTTTGTAGAATATGTTTGCAAAAATTTCATGGACTTTGGTTGCTTAATATTCAAATGAAATTGGAACTACGATTGTATGGAGTAAGTGACGGAGAGAGCCCTGTTAAACGAAAATGAAGACACTTATGTACATAACCGACCACAATATACCTAAATGCATTTTTTATTCAAATAAACTTTTACAAGTACTTTTGAATCGCCAGATGCATCTATCCTCTATCATCTCTATCGGAATGCCCTTCCTAACAAGAAGAACCAGTAAGAAACTCGGCGGTTGCTCTTTTCAAAGATGTGAAAAGCCCAAGGCCCAATTCCAGATGGATCGATTTATGAATTTGTAATTCTTGAATTAGCTCAATTCTGCGTCGTACTAGTAGTTACTTGGTAGTCATTATTATGACCAACCTCTCACCGGCTCACTACTGAACGCGAGTCTCCCCTCAGAATGACAAAGGTTTACTAGAGACTTCACACCCAGATTTCTCAGGCATGCAGGTTTCGTCACGATGATGTACGTACCCATTCCTTCGCCGTTGAAGCAAATGATAGTGATTATGAGTATATAAAACGCATGTCTCCTAAAAGTTAGGACGCCTGGAATCGAACAGCGGACCCCCAACTAACGACTTAAACACTAAGCTATCACAACTTCCAGGTTAGCGCCCATCTATCTAAAATCTATCATTACCAGGTGAGATCGTAATCAAGGCTACAACTACTGTTCAACGGATGCAAAAAAATCAATTCACTTCGGGTAATAAAGTTGCTTTTAATGTGTGCGAGCTATTAAGTGCTAAGCAATTAAACTGGGTATTTATTCACTCTGAGCCGCGTTTCAATTAGCTTTTAAGTACTCCTGAATCCCTTACTGACATTCATTTAATCATTTAGTAAGGAAACACAATTTACATATTAGCAAAACTAGTTTTTATATCCTAATCAAATCTAGCAAGTTAATTATTATTAATCTAAGGGATAGTATGTGAACCTAGACCTTTCATATTTAATTCCACAACTGAGCTATTAAGGCTTCTTAAAGAACAGCGCACTCCGCGATCTACTAACTCATCCAGGTAAAAATCTAGTACCTGTTGCTTATATAGGACAAGTATTCAAAATAATGATCTAAAATAATACTGAATCAAAATTAAATATTTTACACATACATATTTTATAATTTTATATAAATATAAATAAATAAATAACTATGTATTTACTTACTGACCGGGTTTGTAAGTAAATAGTTATTTATTTATTTACACAATATTTATTAATACAAGATTTTAATTTATGAAAAACGTATTACTTACTAATAGAGAATATTAATATTATAGAGTCAATAAGATGTTGAAAAAAAACTTACTTTATAACACGTTCAAAAATTCTCTTAAAGTTTTTTCACACAAGCACTAGGCACTAAGAACAATGAATTTCCAATATCATGGACCAATCGTTCGAATGCGACGTTGAACTGAGCGGGAAATTTTCATGTGTACGCGTGGGTCCTAACTCCAATGTTCACGCAATGGTGGCTGCCGCGGTACTAGACCGATGCCCGGCCGCCCCGGGCGAGCGCCCCGCTTTCCACGTCCTTGTCAAGAGATCTAACTTAACCCTGTACTGTGCGAAATAAAACCACACATTTTCAGGTGCTTTTTCCTGAAAACAGTACGCTTCTCTTTTTTTATTCGATGACAAGTTGGAGCTTGACTGCGATATCATCTAATCTCTTAACCCTTGGTACCTATTCTCCAGGATATCATAACTATTTAGGTACGCAAGAAATTTAGGTTTAAAGAGTTTATTTCTCAGAAGAACAATGTTCACTTATATAAGAATAATCCATCCATACTTCCATACTAATATTATAAATGCGAAAGTGTGTCTGTCTGTCTGTCTGCCTGTCTATCTGTCTGTCTGTCGATGTCTGCTACGTTTTCACGGCTCAACCGCTGAACCGATTTTAATGAAATTTAGTACAGAGTTAGCTTACATCCCGGGGACGGACATAGGCTACTTTTTATCCCGGAAAATCAAACAGTTCCCACGGGATCTATAAAAATCTAAATCCACGCGGACGAAGTCGCGGGCATCCTCTAGTTCTAAATATAAATACAGAAAAAACATAATTCTTAAAGATACGGTGACTTTATACAATAATAATATTTCAAAACGCGTTATATCCTAAGTTAACAAACTATATGTATGTATCTATCTAGCTATTATGTCTGACAGTACTTTTTTAACTCAGATTAAAATTTTGGAAAATATTTTTCCTCCAATATGTGTTTTGTTGTAAACCAGTCACAGTCTCCGTATTGAGGTACTTTTTCCTGAAAATAGAGCACCTCTTTTTTTTAATTTGATGACAATTCAGCACTTGATTATGATCACATCTGATAATCTCCAGAATATCAAAGTTTTAACATACGCGAGAAATTCGTTTGGTGGTCTGCGTATTGAGGTACTCTTTCCTGAAAATTGCGCGGTTCTCTTTTTTTATTCGGTTTTCTTTTCAATTATCTTTTTTACTTATTTTTTGATTCCTCCAGTGACCTTAAGCGAAAACCTAGCAAATAAAAATAACCGGCCAACTGCGAGTCAGACTCGCGCACCGACGAGGTTTCGTACTCGGGAAATTTTTCCGACATTTTGCACGATAAATCAAAAACTATTATGCATAACAATAAATAAAAATCTGTTTTTGAATATACAGGTAAAGCCCTTTCACATAAGATACCTTGGTATAGTTATCTTACTATGAAATATTTTTTAATAATGTAGCCATAAATTCACGGTTCTCTGATTTATTCGGTAGTAGGGAAGTACTCTATAGGTTTTCTTGACAGACACGACGGACGGACGGACGAACGGACGGACAGACAGACAGACAACAGAGTGATCCTATAAGGGTTCCGTTTTTCCTTTTGAGGTACGAAACCCTAAAAATATGTCCAACTGAACTCAGCTACCGGCTCTATTAGAATTTCGATCAAAATTCTGAGCTCCCAATTTACAATCTGTACTCAGTTAAGCCACGTCACAGTAAGCTCACTTTTGGAAAGCAGTTTACTGTTTCGTCTGTCGGTATTTTTTGCAAAACAACCCAATTCAAATTAGGTTAGCTATGGTTATTTTTTATTTTCCTTATCTCCAGAATCGGAGTATAATATATTGACGGATGATTCTCACCACGTACAACGACAACCATGATATTTTGTAGTCTTTAAATGCGAAAGTGTGTCTGTCTGTCTGATATCTTTTCATGGCCCATCCATCCGTTTAACATTGGCTACAGAGATAGCTTCCCATAGGCTGAAAATATCTCAAAAAAATCAAAAAGTTAAAAAAAAAAACTAAATACTTAATATGTTATTTTCCAGAAACTTTCAAAAATAAAGAAATTTATTTAAATCGAATTGGGTTGGTTAACTCACAGCGATATAAAGGTTTAGTAATAAGTGCTGCAAAAGCGGCCCGAAAACTAAAAGCAAAAATAATAGTTTGACCACATGAGCAGATATTTTTGACCTTATTTCAAATTACTCTTTAGACCAATTGCTTAGGTGTTAGGTTTATTTTAGAATAAATATGTTTGTTCTTGTTTAATAAAAACATGGCCACTTGAGCGATGTCATTTTGTTCGTGATCTATACCTACCATTCTGTAACAATGTTAGCTCAGTACAGGAGTTAAATATTGAATATCGGAGGGTTGATTGTGCTTCATTAATTTAATTCGACCCGCACCAGTAGGTAATGGGATGACATGCATATCGGTATTCGGTACCCACTTTGGAGATTGTGCCTGCGGCCAATATAATATTTAAATTAAATTCCGCATTCCAATCTGGTATATTTTAAATATTTAAGCGCTCTTAACGTTTGACTTTCAATTTAATTTTACACGATTTTCCTTATTTTAGTCAGTTACTTCATACTTGTTTTCTAGCATAAAGTATTACAAATATGTACAATGTAAAGTAAATAAAAAGGTACGTAGATATAATAAAATCTAACGATAGTTATTATAAGTCGGTACAGTCTTTACTTTGTACTGTACAAGTATACAAGTAGGTGAAAAAGCGGTCAAGTGCGAGTCGGACTTGCGAAGGGTTCCGTACCATCGTACAACTTATACCTTACACATTTATGTAGAACTCTGCAAGTTAATAACAGTCTGCGCCATCTATATTTTGAATCTATTTAGTGATTTACAGGTTTTGTGAACACATTTTAATTATTTGTTGTGTGATATAACCACAAACTCACGGTTTTCGGATTTTTTGCTTTTACTTGTGCTATAAGACCTACCTACCTGCCAAACATGATTCTGGGTCAACGGAAATTACCCTATAGGATTTCTTGACACGACAGACGGACAGATGGACAGACAACAAAGTGATCCTATAAGGATTCCGTTTTTACTTTTGAGGTACGGAACCCTAAAAAGCAACTGCTGTGCCTACTATTAGAATAGAATAATTTCTTCTCTTCTCTTCTTCTCTTTTCCTTCAGATTGGCTAAACTCACCTTAAAGTGAGAGAAGTGAAGTAAAGTGAGACTAGGTGGTCTCCTAATTAAGAGACCACTGCCACATTATATGTATACCTAAAGTCTTAGTAAAATCTCCGAACATTTTTACTATGACTCTACATTATTTATAGCGATTCGTTGTACCAATTATCGCTATCACACGCTTGTATCTAATTTCCATATTGATTCCTTTCGACACGATGCGTGGATGTAGTTAGTGTAATGAAGTCATAAATCTTACAATGCCTACCTAATCACTACATAGTGCTATCCTAGACATACTTATGTAAGCTAATTTCTTTTAGGGTCAAAATCCAGGAGTATATATCTACCTATTAAAATTTTCAAAAAAAACGGACTTCAATAACCACCAATACTAAAGTAAAAAATAATTCATTTTGTTATTGAATATAATATTATGTAGGTATACAAGAGTTAATATAGTTCTATAGTAACATTTTCTGGAGCCGGTGCCAATTAGCCGCACGAACCATCTACTTTTCATACCTATTGTTTGTGATTCCACATTGGCACCTCATTGGCACCGACTCCAAAAAATGTTACTACTACATTAACTCTTTAAACAAGTGTAAATTAAAAATTTATAACACCCCCGACAAGTGAAGTTACAGTAACTAGAAAAGACCGAAAAGACCTGATAACTTTCAAACGGCTGAACCGATTTTCTTGGACTATTCCGCGCCTACGATCCAAAGTATCAGAGTTTTCCAAAACATCATTTTCAAATAAATAATTATGTATCAAGGCAACGTCCATCTTGACAGCTTGACATTTGTCAATTGACATAATATTATGAACCTAACGGTTATGTAACCTTCTTTTCTACAAGAAAACTAGAAAAGAGCTGATAACTCTTAAACGGCTGCACCAATTTTTTTGGATTATAGCTAAGAACACTCTCGATCAAGCCACCTTTCAAACAAAAAAAACTAAATTAAAATCGGTTCATTCGTTTAGGCGCTACGATGCCACAGACAGATACACAGATACACAGACACACAGATACACAGATACACACGTCAAACTTATAACACCCCTCTTTTTGGGTCGGGGGTTAAAAAGAAACACAGTCAAATAGAGAAAGAATCAATTGCCGCATATATTATGAAGGATCATCACTTGAGAACGGCTTGACTGATTTAGCTGAGTTTATTTTGTGTTTTTAATTTCCAGGACATGGTTTTTGTGAAAGATTTTTTTTGAAAATCCTCACTAATTAATACATTGCACCCGAATAAAACATTGAAGCCGGACACATTGCATCGCGAAGCCGGAATAAGTCGCTAGTAGGTATAATAATAACGAGGCAGACTGGCCACATGGCTCTCAAATAAATCTAAGCCTGAGATTTATAGAGCGCACTTTGATTTTGCTCAGACTTTAAGACACTGTTTAAACGAAACAGAGTTATATACCGCTGGCATAAGTCTGTCTCGTTTTAACTGAAACTTAAGTCAAAGCAAAGTCAAAGTGCGCTCTATAGATTTAAACCTAAGAGTCATTCAAACGACGAACAAAGACACATAAGAAAACTTCCTAAAAGCTGATCAAATCTATACCCTGGTTGTATAGAACAATAACAATATTTATACTCGTATAGTTATTTAAGGATTAAACTATACAAGCATACGTACGCAGATAAATGTATTGTGATAATTAATGATTTACAATGAATTAACATGTGGTTATTAGACAAGCCTTAATAGGTACCATGTTCATTTCTCGTTACATAAATCACTAATTGAGTTAGTTCTAATAATGTGAATTCATCTGCGTACTAATTCATTTAACACATAAGTACCTACCTAAGTAAATTAGTTCTATGGATACTACATGTTCAAGATCGTTGATCCGATCGTTATTTGCGAATATTATTTTTCAACGGCTGGTCAAAGGGTATAAGGTAAAGGTTTTTAGGTTTTACATTACAAAGAAAGAAACGAAAGGTTAGCCCGCTTCCATCTTAGACTGCATCATCACTTACCACCCAACTTACCACCAGATGAGATTGCAGTCAAGGGCTAACTTGTATCTGAATTTAAAAAAAAAGTTACCCGTGAGTGAATGTTGTTGTTTCAGACACCTTATCAAAACTAGGACGGCATGTTACCTAAAAATTGTTGCCAAGGAAATATGCATACAATGAAACAAAAATATTCAATGCTTAGTCGTTTGTTCAAGTTTTGGATGTTTTCCAAGCCTCAAGTTGCCAGATTTAAACGTTTTCAACGTAATCTCTAAGCACGTCACTACTTGTCGGATACCGGACAAAACTTTAATAATTTTGTGTTTGAAAATAGAAATGCATTCTGCAGAATAAGTATTCAGGTACCTACCTAGTTAACTATACAACTGAAAAATTGCACACTTAGGTTGTTAGACAGTTTCATAATATTTACGTTGGTCCTGGCTATTGATGTCCCAAATGAAAAACTGGGTCATCTTATTAGATAGATTTGGATTAAAGATACATCAAGCCCAAGCGTATCTGTTTTGGGTTAGGTGTATCATATTAATATGCACCCATTTTTTTAATAGCTCCAGAACATTGCCAGAGATAATCTTACACTATGCGTTAGTTTGAAATCTTGGGCATAACTTTTTACTAAACAAAATGTAAAAAAAAAAACAGAAAAATCCATTTTCTTGTTCATTTTTTCGTACATCTTAATAAATTGTTATTGAGATATAATGAAGAAATAGGAGGGGAGGCAATCCTAAGCTCTCATAATGATAAACGGACTTTAATTATGCAAAATGCATTTGAAGCTTTGATTGCTCTTTCATATTTCAAAGGTTTAATAAAAAGTTAAGCCCATGTTTTGCCGAACGAATGAATACAAAGTGTTTGCGAAATTCTAAACAAAATGTTCAGCTAAATATTACAGCATCAGAATGACGATCTCCGAGGTCTTTGAAACGTGTCTCCGCATTAACCCAGCGCCACTTTTGAAACCTAAACTTTCCTGGGGCATTTTTTGTCCCACTTCGCTAGAACCGCATCTTGCTGTTATGCGGTAAAACTCTACTTTTTATACTGAGATATAATAGGCATCTAAAAATAAAACTAACCATTTCGTCTATAGAAAAACTAGGTTAAATGCCAACATAATATTAATTAGAACTGAAATCCGATATTTAATTATGCATAGTTTATTTTTATAAATCATTACAGTGACATGGAAGTTACAGTTAATAGCTTACTGAATAAAATAATATCTACTTCAAAGATATTTTAACTAATAGATATACTTATTTAATCTTTTCGATCTGAATTTAACGAAATATTTAATTGTAAATATCAATTTGTATTTGAAATATTGGATTTTTAGTTAAAAATTATAAGACAACTTTGAAATACCGGGGTCGTATTTTCAATATTTCTCCTTAGATTGTTGAACAGTTTGATTATTGGAATTTTCACATTTATCAGCTTGATTTCGTCGGCAGAATCTAAAATAACGAAAGATTGCTATAATATAGTAATAAAGTAATAGTTTTTCAAAAAAAAATCTTAATTTTAAATCTAAAAAGCAATAAAAATCGCAGGTAGTCCATTCAGCTGATGTTAAGCCGAAGATTAATTCAAAATCCAGTTAAACGGATGGATCGTGAAAAACTAGCAGACAGAGAGACACGCTTCTGTATTTATAACAAATACTAGAATTGCCCGCGACTTCGTCCGCGTGGATGTAGGATTTTTAGAATCCCGTGGGAACTCTTTGCTTTACCGGGATAAAAAGTTGCCTATGTCAATCAATTTCCGGGACTCAAGCTACCTCCGTACCAAATTTCATACAAATCGGTTAAACGGATGGGTTTTTAGGAATCCTGTGGGAACTCTTTGATTTCCCAGGAGAAAAAGTAGCCTATGTCCTTCCCCGGGATTTAAGCTAACTCTGTACTACATGTTATCAAAATCGGTTAAACTGTTGGGACGTGTAAAGCTAGCAGACAGACAGACAGACTGACACACTTTCGCATTTATAATATTAAGTAATATGGTTTTGTGTTTCCTTACCTTAGAATACAAAAATATAGAATTTCGACAATGTTGATTACAGAAAATCCCATGAAGAGTCCAAGAAGTCCACCGCAGCTGGCAAGGATATCCGATGTGCCATACAACTCAGATCGTTTCGCTATATCGAATAATGGCCTTTTGAAATATAATACTACTTCAGATACTTTAGACCTGAAATAAAAACAAAAACATGACTAACAAAAAACAGACTAGATGATGCCCACGACTTTGCCTGCGTAGATTTCGTTTAGAACTTTTTTTTCGGTTTTTTTCGGGAAAGTTCCATTCTATATATTACATCAGCCTGTATGCGTCCACTGCTGGATATAGGCCTTTCCAAGAGCGCGCCACCAAACACGGTCCTCCGCCTTCCTCATCCATCCGCTCCCCGCCATCTTTTTCAGGTCATTGGTCCAATGGGCTGGAGGCCATCCCACACTACGCTTCTAAATTTTTTTCTGGTCTGGTGGGAAGCTTTGGCCGAGGCTACCAACCTACCGGCAAAACTTTGCCGCCAAGCGATTTAGCGTTCCGGTACGGTGCCGTGTAGAAACCAAAAGGGTATGGGTTTAAAAAATAAAAACTACTTACCCCTTCCAGGTTAACCCGCTTCCAACTTAGACTGCATCATCACTTACCACGAGGTGTGATTGTAGTCAATCATGGGCTAACTTCTATCTGAACAAAATAAAATAGTTTTTTTTAATATCCCGTAGGAACTCTTTGACTTTACGGGACAAAAATAGCCTAGATACTTAGGTATGTCCATCCCCTAAATGCATACTGTGTACCTCGAAATCGATTAAAAACGGATGAGCTGTGAAAAGTAAGTAGATAAACACGGCATGCTTGCACATTTATTTTTGTCATGTGTGTGTGTGTGTGTGTGTGTGTGTGTGTTTGTGTGCGTGTGTGTGTGTGTGTGCAGTCACGTGTAGTAAAGAATCCATTTGATAACTTACTGTGCCATGTGACCACCATTGGAATCATTTCTGAATACTAATGTATCCCTTTCGTCCTTATGAAGCTCGGTTTGTATCACTTCAGTGTCGTATGTTATAGAAGTGCAAGCAGGAAGGCAGTTGCAAGCGTCTGCTATTTGAATGGCTTCGTCAATAGTGACATTGCCTCTTCCTTCATCTTCAATGTCCATGGTAGATAATTCCACTAAAAACATTTTGTTAAGCACTAGTTGATGCCTGCGATTTCCTCCGCGTGGATTTAGATTTTTTTTAAATGCCATGAAAACTCTGCTTACGTGGGATAAAAAGTAGCAAACACTGATGTCATACAAATCAGTGGATATAATCGGGGATATAATTTTTATCTACTGCCCATGCTAGCCGGGCAGGGATGCAAGTAGGGTATCTCTGTGCAAAAGTCAAAAAATTTATCTAGATAGGTCATGAAAAGTGACCAGACAGACAGACACATTTTCACTTTATAATATAAGTATGTCTATAGCCTAATATCTGTGTAATAAATAAATTCATTTATTTGATTCAATATGAATCTCCAAAGCAGACCTAAAGCCCGGCGCTCGCGATAAGTAAGCTCACGATTCAAACGAACGCCTTCCAAATAGAATTTTCCAAATGGACAGAGATTAGAGGCATAATATTGTACTCACTTTCTGCTTTGCTCATGCATTTGAGGCTTCCAAAATTACATATCGCCATATCGGGACCATCTATAATTAAAATTTATCACACATGTAAGAGAGTTAGTTAGTTGTGCAGTGATAACCTAGAAGTTAAGACGTTGGCGCCTACTCGGTGGCTCCGGGGTTCGATTGCGGACACGCACCTATAGCTTTTCGAAGTTAATATATGTGCGTTATAAGCAAATAAATATCACTTAAAACATCGTTTGGAAACTTGCATGTTTGAGAGTTCTCCATAAGTAATGTCCTCAAGTCTGCCAATCCAGATTTGGTAGTCTAAATTTGGCTAAACCTTTTTCATTCTTAGATAGCTCAATAGTGAGCCGGTGATGATGATGAGGTAGGTATAATCTATACTTATAAAAAAAACTGTAACTGAACGCTTTCGGTACTTACATTTAATATATTTTGAAAATTTTAATTTTAACCGGAGAAAACATTTTTTTTTGGATTTTTTCTGTCTGTTTTTCTATCTGTACACGCATCACGTGAAAATCTGATTTAAATGAAACTTGATACAGTGGTAGCTGATACTTTGTGTAAATATATCGGGTAGTTTTTATCCCGAAAAAAATTAGGGATTGTTCAGGATACGGGATCAAATTTTTTATCGATTTTACTCCATAATGCCGTCTTTGAACCGGTTTCCACAATTCTTATTTCTTGAGAAAATTTGTACTGTCAGGTTGGTATCATGTAAGTTTGGTGAAGATTTGATGAATAGTTTTGGAAATAGAGGTTGGACCTCCTGCACGGGTAACAAACAGCAAATCGATCGTGATCGATATAGTATCGGTATAGTAGGCTCCCCGTGCGAAGCCGGGTCGGGTCAACTAGTATATATAAATGAAATTATTATGATGACTTACGTGGCATACTAAAGTGAACACATCCGCACCGCGCATAGGTAAAGTTGGTTAAGCATTCATATTCGCAGTTGGATTGTGAGTACACTTTAAAATATGCAAGGCTCCGCTCATTCTCGAAATAACATTGGCGCCTGTAAAAATATTTTCCTATTTTTAACAGGAGAAATTCGATCACAATAAATTATTTAGATTATATTTTATCAATTTTTTATTTTGGTACACAAATAACTTACTTACAAATTACTTTTTTATTGTTATTGTATTATTTCTGTTGAGATTAGCGTTTCAGTTTGTATTCTAAAGTAAGAGCTTAATGGAGGTGCTACGCTATCGATAACGTATATCTCGATTTAGATATTATCGTAATATATCAAGAACAGATAGGTACGTGTCGATATCTATACTTAACATTTTAATTTTTAATCTATATCTATACTAATAAATAAAATTGGAGTGTCTGTCTGTAATTTCGAAATAACTACCTCATATTAAGCTCATATGGTTATTTGAACGATACCATAACTGAATCACACGTTTTTAAAATTTTTGTCTGTCTGTCTGTCTGTCTGTCTGTCTGTCTGTCTGTCTGTCTGTCTGTCTGTCTGTCTGTTTGAAAAGGCTAATCTTTGGAACGGCTGAACCGATTTTGACGGGACTTTCACAGGCAAGTAGAGGATTGACCAGGGCGTAAAATAGGCTACTTTTTTAACCGACTTTTAAAAAGGGAGTTGTGTTTTTCTACCTATGTACACCGAAATCTCCGAGATTTCTGAACCGATTTGCGTCATTTCTTTTTTAATCGATAGAGGAACTTTGCGACATTGTTTCATAAAAAATTTGGAGTCCAACTCCTCAATCCTGATGCTGCAGGGGATCTGACCAATCCACGCGGGCGAAGCTGCGGGCATCAGCTAGTTAACAAACAAAATTGGAGTGTCTGTCTATAATTTCGAAGTAACTGCCTCATATTAAGCTCATATGGTTATTTGAACGATACCAACACTGAATCACACGTTTTTTAAATTTTTGTCTGTCTGTCTGTCTGTCTGTTTGAAAAGGCTAATCTTTGGAACGGCTGAACCGATTTTGACGGGATTTTCACAGACAAGTAGAGGATTGACCAGGGTGTAACATAGGCTACTTTTTTAACCGACTTACAAAAAGGGAGTTGTGTTTTTCTACCTATGTACACCGAAATCTCCGAAATTTCTGAACCGATTTGCGTATTTTTTTTAATCGATAGAGGAACTTTGTGATATTGTTTCATAAAAAATTGGATTCCAACTCCTCAATCCTGATGCTGCAGAGGACCTCACCATCACTACTGATGGGATTTAGAAACTGTCGGTTATAAATTGATTGATATTGAAGGTATCTGTACCAAGTAAGGACTTTGTCGTTGACCTCGAGGACCCAACTCCTTAACCATGATGCTGTAAGGAATTGCATTCCTAAATCCTGGTGATCCCTCGGGATTTTTAAAGGATCATCCGTTTAAATGTTTTTACGTGGTACAGAAACACGTTGCATCCCGGGGAATACAAAAGTTCCCACGGGATTTCAGATCCTAAATCCACGCGGGCGAAGCTGCGGGCATCAGCTAGTTGTTAATATAACCGCTACGAATAACAATATCTATTCGAGTCGAATACGAATAATAATATATTAGTATATTCTAATTGTATATTGATAGTCTAACAACCTCAATTTCTATCTCTATAAGAAGTCTTTTCCAGGCCATTCAAGTTGTAATATGAAGTAATGCAGTGTTAAACGTCTGGAGTGGTACTTACTTAGGTAAATATATTTTTTTAATTTTTATAATTATTGTTTATATTACTGTACATATTATACCCGCGGGGAATGGTGCCAAGAATGGTTGCATTGCCACGCTGAACAGCCAAGCTGGTCCTTTGTGCAAAAAATGAGGCAGCGACTCTGGCACCAAATGAGGCAATTAACGGCGTGCACATGTCTCAAACGAATTGGTCTAATATGGATAAATATTAAATAACTTAACAATAACTAAATAATAACACCCACCCAAAAGGAGTAAATACTTCGAGTCCATCAGAAGTAACTTCCAACGTGGCTGTAAAAGCTATCGTTACTTCTTGATAGATTGGAACTCTAATGTACTGTTGAGAAAGTCGCGGCAAATCACTTGGCGTATGCAGCAATATCTATAAAAAAACGGCAAAAGATTCAATTTTTTTACATTTATTCATAGACACCACAACGACAGTCAACATGGTAAAATTCAGATCTAACATATACCTACTTATGTGATTGTGTTGCTGATAATAATAAAGATATTCCTAACTTTCTATTAGAGTACATTACTAACACCAAACTTACCTTTACTTCAGATGCTTTACCTTAAAACCTGAAAGCCAATCGTTACACTCCTGATCCAGACCTTCCATATCCTCAGTCAATAACAGCTCCATACCAGCTTTAGGACCAGCACCCTGTATAAGTTGTACAAGGATTTTTATTGCTCTTGTGTATACGTCATCTATTTCCCAACGGAACAAATGTAGACGTTTTCAAAAGCCACAGCGCATTAAAATGAATCAAATACAGTAGCATTCCAGTCCAAGCCAAAAAAAACCAGCACTGCTACTGCTATAGTATAGTAAACCATCCAACCAAATACCATCCAAAAAATTATTACTAAAATAATGTAGGTCAGGCGATAATAACTATTGTATTTGACCCTCTTCCTGTCCACAATATTTTGCTCCGAGAAAGTTTGGAAAAAAATATTAATATCGAGCAAACGAGCATGTGGATCGGGTCACCTGATACTGAAACCTAATCAAACCAAAGAAGGTTGGCGAATTTGAACCCAGCATTTTTAAAACCGTTCAGATTCAGAAATCATTTAATTTTAATACTATTTTTCAGAGTATTTTTCTACCTAAGCCTGATACTTTTAGAAGATGGGGATCAAAAATGTAATTATTCACAAACACACATTATAAATAACCTTTACATGGCAATACAAGTGAATATCTTTTTTCTCCCAACTTTATTTGATAGACTTTGATGAAGTTTTTTGTTAGACTAATTTACTAGAACAAGCATGAGAAGTTTGATTCGTGAACGAGAGCTTGAGGTTCACGGTTTTGTTAGTTTGGGTCTGAAACTCTATGGAATTCGAAAATCTCCTTTGCAGTCCCAAAGTTTGCAAGTTTGTGGCAGAAAAGACAGAATAACGGAAGGGGAACGGAATGAGGCAAAAGGGAAGGCAAGAATTTCATACTTACAGAACCTCTTATAGGATATGTTCTTCTTGGAGCATCAGGAAGGTACCCGTATTCCAGCGTCCAACCTTGATTTTTTGTTCTTTTTAGATTCTCCATGTATTCATAATCAGCGTTCAAGCTTGTAAAATAATAATAGATAGGATGGTTTAGAACCCAACACATAAAGGAAACGCACAAAGAGTAGTAAGAGTACGAGATTATTTTTTGTATTTTGTAAGAGTGGGTGTCGTGAAACCGTGACCTTTGAATTTCTTTTGTATTAAAGTAAAAAAGTAAGTTTAAGATACTGCGCCCCTTATCCAATTCATCTACGATTCATAACAGCAAAATTCCATTAAAAAAAAAAAAGTCTTTTATTATCTATCTGCTAGCTCTTCCACTCATGCACAGCACACATGCACCACACACACACCCCACACACTCCACACACGCACCACTCACTCTGTTCAAACACGTGCCACGCACGCTACACACACCCACCACACACACTCTACACACTCACCACACACGTTCTCAAGATAGATAAATGTTTTAGGTAACCTACTTTTCATATCGAAATAGATCTTCTGGTCCAATCGTGTTAAACGTAAAGCACATTCCTTCTTCTGTTAGAATGGGTGTAAACATGTTATTACAAGAACTCTGTTTTCCCTTCCATGTACACATAGATATGACTTGAGATAGCTCTGCTGAAGCCTGAAAGAAATACCCCTAATATTATTCGACTCATCTCGACTTCGCATGGAGGTATTCCATCTCTTCTTCTTATTCTATTGATAGCCATAATCCCTAACAGCTTAATATTAATACGACGAAAGATTTTAAAAAACAGGCAAAGAGCAACATAAAATGAAAAGCCAGTCTAGTGCGAATTAGACCCGCGCACCCAGGGTTCCGTAATTTATCGTATAATTAAATGTATATTTTATTTGACTAAAATAATTTAACGAATCAATCACAAATCGCTTTTAAGACCACGTAATTAAGTTTGTTTGTAAAGACTTATTGCTGATTTTAAAAAACTAACATATAAGTAGTAGTTAAATTACTATCAATTCATTAATTCAGAATTTTTGCTTTCCTAAACTCGGAGATAAAAGCGGAATGGAATTTTTCAGAATTTTTTAGGATAAGTCAAAACTGTAGCTCTATAGCAAACTTTATTTTTTAAATAGCAGAATAAATCCTTTCAAATCAAATCAAATCAAAATCATTTATTCAAAATAGGTACTATTGTACACCTTTTGTTTGTCCGATTTGTTAGATTTAATTATGACATAGTGGTGATAAATATTTCACATATTACCCCTCCATATTACCTAGTGACCCCACTTTAAAACTATTATTTGCACATCTTTTGCAATGAAAATAAAAATATTTTTGGAATTCTTTTATTTTAATTAAGATGGGCAAGCATTTTTTAAACTTTTCAAAATTGCAAGTCGATAACTTAAGTACCAGTTAGACGTACGTAGCAATGCGCTTAGAATGGAACCCTAAAACGCGAATTTTGCGATCTATTTAATATATTTATAAATTTACTAAATTATGTATTGTAAACTTTTACCTATTATCGCAGTTTGAAGCAATGAGTGTAAAAAGTAGAAGTAAAAAATTTTATTACTGATATGACATATTCACCTTTCTTATATTGCTAACCGTCTCATTACCGAATGAATAATTTCTTCCTTCCAACACATCATGGTTAATAAAATTATTGCAAATTAGAGACACGTCTTCGAACATATTTTGTCTGTAATAAAATAAAGCAACAATTGTTAAATTTTACCTATACGATTCTATATCAGCTAGATTAGATACCTACACCAAAATGACCGGCCCACTACTAGTAAAATGTTCGTATAGGGGAACATGAAGCTATTTGATTGCTAGTAATAAAAGCTTTGATCAGTGTCATTATTTCAATTTCAACCAAATAAGATATTTTGGTCTTATCATGATTGGATTTACAAAGTAAGATTTTAAAACAATTTGAACACAACACCTTATTTATAGCACTTAAAGTGAGTATTTTTTTTAAATAGGTATATGCCAATATAAAATATAGGTAGATTCCTATAAACTGGCCCACGCCATAACCTAGCAGATATGCGTATACAGGGTGTTTGGTTATTAGTAAATAATGACGATACGTACCCATGCAACTTTGATCTGGTAAATATAATGCTGAAGTATAATGACGAAATAAAATTATAAAAATTTTCACACAAAATTAAAAAAAAAAAAGATTATGTCAAAGTTTTCATGAGCCTAACGTGCCCTAACTCACTGAGATTGTTGGCTCCGCCTATTTAAAGATGGCCAGCGATCTCAGTGAGTTAGGGCACCCAATGGGCAATGGGTCATGAAATTTTTATAATTTTATTTCGTCATTATAGGTACTTCAGCATTGTATTTATCAGATCAAAGTAGCTTGGGTACGTGTCGTCATTATATACTAATTACCACACATCCTTTATATTAACACTACTCTATCCCACACAATTTTGTTTCTCAGAAAATAAGGAAGGTCTGGTGGCAGTGGGATCTTGCTATCTTGCTCTATAAAGTTACAATAAATACTTACTCTGTTTCTGACAAGTTGCGGTAAGTTTTGTTGAACATATATTCAGTGAAACTGAACACTGTTGACATAATTTTCATTTCAGGGCAAACAGTTACAGCCGGAAATGGAATCTAAACAAAAAATATTTATTGATGTTACTAATATTGACTCGAACCGAAAAATTGATTTGAAGAATGGTTTTGGACAAAAGCCTTGAAGTCAGTTAACCATGATTGCCAATGCTTAGGAATATACTAAAACAAAGAAAATGAAATGACAGAAATGAAAATTTATAACAGTGTTTATTATTTGGATTTTTTAACTAATTATTAAGACTTGTCAAAAATTAAAATTTCATTATAATTTATAAATACTGATATAATATTTTTATGAATAAGACTGTTACAGTCTTATTCATAAAAATTTGTAGAAGCTTTATTAGCTTGTTATAAGCAAAGTTCTCAAAAACATGATTCATAAACGTTCAATAGTGCTAAAAGTGTTCAATAACGGCTCCATAACTTATAACAGGCTGAACCCTACTATAAACCCTTATTAAAGAATAAGATGGCCGCCGTCTTGTCTTAACAGCTGATAATTTGTTTGGAAGTGAGGTTATTTTGTTTTGGTTGATTCTAGTGTCATTGCATTGTCATTATTATTTGTACGTTATTTATTCTGGATTCGAGAGGCTGTGGTAATTAACTAGCGTTGCAAGTTTTAATTGCCATAAGATGCTAGGGACGGACGTCGTGAAGTAGGTACCTAAAAGTTTCTACCTGATTTCGAAGTTTCTTTTCATGTAATCATTCTTTTACATAGGTATGTGATTTCTTCTAACGTAAGAAATATGGCGGTGATGCAGCTCAGTACCTAACTACATAAACCGAGAAGGATTTGGGTAAAAAAAAAGGGCTGGCTCATTTTTTGCGCAACGGATCAGCCTGGCTGTCAAGCGTGGAAATGCAGCCAGTATTCTTGGCACCATTCCACACGGGTATGATTTGTATAGTAATTAGATAAGGCTAGCTTTAAGTTTTATTGTAATATTTTCAATTAAAAAAAAAAGGATTTTATTCCATGAATGTCCAGGTACTGTATCTAAATTCTAATACATACTTTTACCTAATACATCTTTTTTTTTAAATAGTATAATAAAATCTAACGCTAATTTCTAAATTCCTTCCTGTTTCCATTTTTATAATTAAATAAATCGGAACAAACTCCGAACGATAATACCTAACTATCCTCCAGAACTCAGACAATTGACCGAAATTCGAAAACAAATGTCACACCTGCGTCACTTTTCTGTGTAGAGCCCAGTTTTTTTGCAATTTTGTCTATGAATTCATCAGAACGACAACATAACAAAGCGAAACTAGCCTATAGCGAGAATTTAGTTGTGAGAGGTTTATTGAACCTTTATGAATAAAGAAAGTTATGAAACGTTTAATAGGCCTAATGAGCATTTTAGCTAATGAACGTTTTAAACCTATATTAAGGGATTTTTATGAATAAGACTGTAAAACTATTAATTAACATTATCTTAGCTTTTACATCTATTGGCACTCCGAGCATGTTGCCACTAGTATGTCGGTGATGCGACCTTGAAGCCAAATCATCGAAAAAAATAACAAATTACGAATTTTATTCACCTCTCGTATAGGTTGATCGTTTTCAGTCAACATAACGATGGAGGGGCTTCTCATCCACTTGGAATAAGATTTCCAAATTAGGAAACCGCAATAAATGAAGCACGATGTAAACATGACAAGCCAGACAATTCTGTAATCATATTTATTAGAAAATATTGGTTATGTATCGCATACGTATAAAATCGCAGGTGAAGTCGTAGTCAAGGGCTAACTTGTGGAATGAAAACAATATAATCAATATAATATTAGTACGAAAAAAGTTTTGTTTTTATAAATAACAGTATACAGTTTATACACAGTTTATGTTCTAATAACCTAGGCAAAATACCTAATCGTATGAATCGTGGTACGTATACATAAATTTTAATCATATAAAATATTATTCGCGTGTTAATAATAATATTGGCTTACTTTTCGATAGGGGTTGTTTCCCTTTCTCTAGCTTCTTTCAAGCTGAGATTAAAGTTGTTCAAACTTTTTAACAAGTTTTGCGTGATCGAGCTTTTATTTCGCTTTCTTGTTGTCTCTAACTCAGCTGACTGACCATTATCCCGGTGTTCTTCCACCATTTCAATATTTAAAGCGTTCTGTGGTCTGAAAAACGTTATTTATAGGTATGTATTTAATGTTCAAATATAGTGCACGGTGGAAGGTCTAAGAGTGCCGTTTTCAAGCAAGCTATCTAAGCTCGACAGACAGACAGATGGACGGACAGACGGAAGGGCGGACGGACAGACATTTTGATTTAAACATTACCTAGTAAGTATAAAATTCAATTTACATAGTAACGTTTTAGAAAATTCAAGTGTCTTTTCTATAAAGTTAGCACACTTCGATTAAGCCGTATTGAGCTTCTTTCGGCAAAATCTTACTCTTACTCGTAAACTGTGGCCGTTAATTATTATTTTATCTCAACTATGAAAAAAATAAAAATGAATAAAGCTGTTATTCATAATATAATAAGTGATTACTTACATGAAGTTACTTACATGATTACGTAGCTACTATGTGAAATGAAATAGAAATTTATTTATTTGCTGAATATGAGCATAATATTATAACTAAGTATAAGCGACCTTCATATTCATTCACATGCATTTCATAGCATGCAAATATTCGATAGTCATCAAGAATAATACATATATACTCATTATTATATAACTCCCCCGACTCAAAAACCTCTATAGGAAAACTAGAAAAGAGCAGATAACTTTTTTCGATTATAGCTAAGAACTCTCTCGATCAAGTTACCTTTCAAACAAAAAATAAAATTGGTTCATTCGTTTAGGAGCTACGATGCCACAGACAGATACACAGATACACACGTCAAACTTATTACACCCCTCTTTTTAGGTCGGGGGCTAAAAACACTCAGCGACGCCACATCAATAATTTTGTTTGAACCTACTTACCTACGTTCTTCCATATTAAACTCAAAAAGTACAGCTACGTCCTAGAAATATTTTGAAGCGACTGTTAGTACCGTGTTAATTTTCTATAGAAATAACAGACACGAAACATGTATTTAGTTATTTCCCTTGGGATCTCTATCTAGTGTAATTATTTAAGTTTAGTTACCTATATTTTACTAATACATATTTTTAATTTATAGTATGAGGCCAAGGCCGTCACTACATAAATCAAACAAAAACCGGTCAAGTGCAAGTCAGTCTTTGCTTTTTTAGAGTTCCGTACATAATTGTGAACATTTTGGCTGTATGGAGTATTTCTTTTCCGAGCTAGAGCATCGCAATAAACCGTGAAAGAAATACCTAAAAATATTCGTTTGTTTTGGCCACAGCTTACAAACTATCTCATAAATCGTTGTTTTCAGTATTTGAAATTTTAAATTCCTAACTAGTTTAGTTTTTGCGATAGCCCCCGTCCCAAAAATGATCTAAAACTGACATTTCGTTATTTTTTAAGGTTAAAAAAATATATTCATGCTCAATGAGCTCTAAACAGCGATACCTACCCCACATGCTATGGTAGAAATTTTATTTTTCGGCTCCCTTTTCATGTAAATCCCCCTGGAAAATAATTTTATTGAATTTTAATTCAATACTTGGTTTTGGGTCAAGGTTTTACACCAAATACTAAAATTTGAGGTTTGTAACTCATTTAGTCTACCAGCTAGAGACCTTTGACACGTGGACAGAGACGGACAGACGAACAGATGGACAAACGAACAGACGGACAGGCGGACAGACAGCATTAATATCCGTTTTTACCCTTTGGGTACGGAACCCTAAGAAGTGGGAAATTTAATTTGTCACTAAAGTAATAATAATGTATCTAAGTGATCTCTGAATGAATGATTCAATAGAATTTGATATTTATTAGTGTTATCCAGCAAAATACTACGTAGGTACTCGTACTATTCGTAGTACATCTCTCAAACTTCATAATTAAGTAAACCTAGTCACCAACCAATCACTTATACACATATTAATTAACATGAGTGGCAATTTTATTTTGCATGGGTGTGGTGTGTAATTTATAAAGTTTCAAAGTTCAAATTGAAGCTCATTGTACGCGCGTCCAATGTGAAGGGAGCTTTATTGTATCCGAAAAGAAGCAGAGAAAAATTAATTTGGTATAAAACCATACAATGTCAGCCTCCTCGTTTCCATTGGTGTTGTACTAGGTTAGGTCGAAAATATACTCATAGCTTTTAGGTTGCATTCTGTGCATCATACTAAGAAAGGATTCGACTTTTTAACGAAAAAATTTAATTCTTGAATGCAGAATAACTTTTTCTTGTGCATAAAATACTTACCTAACAATAATAATGACAATATAGTATTATTGTTTTATGAGCCTCCTTAGTTTAACGTCAACAGAATCAACAGAAGGTTTTAAATTGATTATTTATTATTGACATATCACGTCCGCATATTATGTAGTTAGATTTATAGATATCAGTGTGATATTTTAACACCGGTGTTCTCCGTTAGTTTTCCGCTAGTTTCGCTAGTTTTCCGTTTTTCGTATTTAACTGTCGAGCTCATACTGCAGTACCTATAGAGTCAGGTTATCGGAAACAAAAGTATATAATTAGGTCAAACGAATGAAACGTTTCTGCGATATTGAACCGATTCCCTCGGGATCATGGTCGAATGGGATAATCGCCAGTTAATCCGATTCGTTCAATACATTAATACCGGAATTTTCTTATAACGTGTGGAACATAATATAGCACAATCAATAAGTTAATGCAGTGAGCCAGAGTATCTGAGGATGAGATCTATAGAGTGCTTGACTTGACTTTGACTTTGCTCAGGCTTAACAGGGCTCTCTCCGTCACTCGTTTCATATAATCGTAGTTCCAATTTGATTTGAATATTAAGCAATCAAAGTCCATGAAATTTTGCAAACATATTCTAAAAACTAATATCTATGTCTGTGGTTTTCCAGATTTCTGTTAAAATATTCGGTTTCAAAGTTACGCGGTCTTAAAAATTTTCATACAAATCTTTGAGCCTTTGTAATTTTAAAACTGCATATTTTTAGAAAAATCTAAAACACCACAGGCACAGATATTAGTTTCTAGAATATGTCTGCAAAATTTAATGGACTTTGGTTGCTTAATATTCAAATGAAATTGGAACTACGATTGTATGAAACGAGTGACGGAGAAAGCCCTGTTAAGACACCGTTAAAATGAGACAGCGGTATACCACTGGTATAAGTCTGTCTCGTTTTAACTGGAACTTAGTGTAAGCAAAGTCAAAGTGCGCTCTATAGATGTCAACCTCAGCCTCTGACACCTAAGACTGCCATTGGTGTCTGTATAGTTTGCAACGATTTAAGGCAAATCAGGTGACTCGCCTACTACATAGTTGGGTTTCTATTTTTTTAACTCTTCCGAAAGTTTCAAAGCTTCCTAGATTCAGTAATAACTGTGAGGTTTAAAGGCGCGTAGGTACATATACATAACATATTGGCATATCATTAACATAATATGCCAATTTGATTTAAATTGCAACCAAGGTAAGTACAGGTGCAGTCAGCAACAAGGTAGCTACAAAGTTACTAAAGTTTTTAAATTGTTCTTTCGGAATCTTGTAATTGTCACGCAGAGTCGCAAATTAAAAGGCAGTATGGCTGAAAGTCGGGCGAAATTACAGCAATCCTAACCAGCGCAAATGGATAACGGCCTATCCTTCATTCCCCAGAAAATGATCCACTTTACACATTTCCGGTGGAGCGAAAGAGCTAAGGGACTTCCCTGTTGTTGTTTTTTCATGTATTATTAATTCCCAGTAGTATTGTACCTACTATAGTGATACCTATAAGAAGTCAAGAATATAAAACAAGGAGACTTTGCTCGTGGCTTCGTTTATAGATTCATCTCATAGAAATCTATGTACTGTACTTACTTATATATTGTACGTGTGTATGAATGCAAAAGCACATGAGCGTGGTAATAGCTTGCCGGTAGTGTTATGCTTATTAAAGGAAATAATGTTTAGAGTTTAGTTTTTAATTTTTACGAGATATTGCCCGTTGCACCACCTTCTTTGTTTTTTTTTCTGTTTTTTATTTTACCTGGGTAGATAAGCCAGCACAGAATTTGTAATAGCATTTTAGAATATGTAGATATAACTTTTTGCCGTCGTTTTGTATGCTTCGCATCGTTTAAGCTCGTCTTGAAAATGAATAAACTGGGAAATAGACTAACCTTTTTGAATAATTGGAAAAGATTTTGGTCAGACATTTTTCGCAACAAGGGTGACCTCATGATAATTATTATCTAATTATTATGAAAAACATTGTATGCAACAAGGCCAAGCGGGATATAATTAGTTACAATATGACCCAAATCGATTACTGGCTAGACACATACATAGCCTTTTACCCCTAGGGACTTATTATTATTTAACTATAAAAAATTACAACTGGACAAAAAATTCACAGTCAGTCTTGAATACTAGGACTTAAATTACCTATTAGAACATGGAAGTACAATTAAGGTAAATGTTGTCTAGATAATCGTTTTCAAATATTTGTACGACTTTTTTGATCTATTCTCAATATAGTGTGTGGTTTTTAGCCATAGGTTTATCTAAGTCTAAAAGTTTTCACAGAAAATTCAAATTCTATCTCTATTTAGGCAGGTACATACTTACTTAGTTATTTTTGTGTTCTTAGAAATCAATGTGATATCAATATTATTGAAGTGGCAAGTTTGGAGCAAGATAAAGATCAGCCGGATGATGTAGAAACAACAAAAGTTAAACGGAATAAAAAGAAGTCGATCACACAACACTTGTTGAAGTGCTTTGACAACTTCAATCTGAGCTCGAAGGAGGTTAACGAGAGAGAAAGAACTCCAATCGAAAAGTAAGCATGTTTAAAGAAAAGTTCAAGTAAAGTTTGTATTGAATTTTTCCAACTTCTGCATATTTACATAGCTAGTTTTGATTTTTTAAGAAAGCGAAAACTTAGAATTAACTGTCATTTTTTTGATAACCCCCGACCCAAAAAGAGGGGTGTTATAAGTTTAACGAGTGTATCTGTCTGTGGCATCGCAGCTCCTAAACGAATGAACCGATTTTAATTTAGTTTTTTGTTTGAAAGGTGGCTTGATCGAAAGTGTTCTTAGCTATAATTGAAGAAAATCGGTTCAGCCGTTTGAAAGTTATCAGCTCTTTTCTAGTTTTCTTATGGAGGTTTTTGCGTCGGGGTTTTTAAATTATGAGTTATTAATAATGGCGCTTCGCTTGGGTGGAATTTAATATATTTATACTCATTATTTACACCTTATGTTACTTTTAGATAAAGTAGCTTTCTAACGGTGAAGGTAGGCACGTCCAACTGTTGGGAAAGGTCTTCCCAACAGTTGCACGTTATCATCAAACATTTCATTACTCGATCTATCTGAGTTCCCTTGAATCCCGTTGAGATATGGAAGCTTTTTAGGTTTTAATAATAAATGAAATTGCAGAATAGTCTGGCTTATTATGTTTTTACTATGTTTCTCGTATTGCGGTTGCCTAATTTGGAAGTCTTATTGGAAATGGATGAAGAGCCCCGCCATCGTTCTATTAACTGAAAACGCCGATTCAATATATAAGGTAAATAAAATTTTATACTTAATACTTTTTTTGGATTGAGATTCCTGCGCACTGATCGTTACAGCGTCATCGGATGGGGTGGCGAGCGCGAGGCTTTCACCTGGGGGTGAGCCCTAGGGCTCGAAGAAATAATTGGAGAGTCGGGGGGCAACGTCCGCCTAAGGTCGCTTCCTGTGTGGCTCGGGCCACGGCTTAGGATGACGTTGTGTTGGGACCAACCAATCCATTTAGTCCGTACGCTCCCGAGGCCGTGGCGTGAGTTTCACGTCCGGATTACGCGGACGTTAGAAATCGGGGACTTCGTCTTCGCCGGCGAAGACGCTGTAAAAAGGTTGAATCTGTGTGTTGCCCCACAAGATAGAGTGTCGGACATGATTTGATCGTTTTTGGAAAGCTTAGAATGCAGACCTTTTTTCTGAGCTACTTATTTAGTTTAAATATTATAATACTTTGTTTAGATTCCATTCCCAGCGGTAACGGTGTGTCCAGAAAGGAAAATAAAATCGAGTGTATTTTCTTTTACACAGTACAATGACCTCTACGAGAACAATAAAACGTACGGAAACTTTACAGAAAAACAGTGAGTACTTACGTTAATTTTATAGTTATTTCCTAGATTTAGAGTTTTCTGAAAAACCAGTGGAAACTCTTGGATTTTCCGGGATGAAAGTAGCCTATATCTAATTCCAAGACGCGAGCTATGTCTGTAGCAAATAAATGATTCCCACTTAGGTACTCGTACATTTGAGTAGGTAAAGGCTCTTCAAAAATCTGGTGAGAACTCTTTGATTTTACGTATCTACGAGTATGTATGGATAATGGATATGTGACATCTTCGTTCGAAGTACATATCTCCAATTATTGCTATCGATAATATTTTTAATATAATAATTAAATATATGTTAACATAGATAGTAGTTTACAAAATTAGTTTTCCGTTGTGAAAATCCGGTAAGAAGACATTGCTGTGCTTCGGATCCAATTCACCCTGACAGTGTGCCTTGGGCGTTAGAGTTTAGCTCTCAGAGTAATATTTTATTACAGGCTGCACATGTACCAAGATATGAACCTAATTTGCGATTTTGATACTAAATTAGAAGGGCAAAGATTCTCACTTGGCAATGAGACTGTGAGCAATATAAGAAAGGTAAGTGATAGGTAAGTATCTCTTTATGCCAAAAAAAGCCATAGAGAAACTAGATACGTATGTGAATTTCAAAGCGCTGACGTCAGCCTCCTAATTTCGAGGTTTTAAGATTCGATCCCGGGCACGCACCTCTGACTTTTCGGAGTTATTTCGAAGTTAGTAAATATTATTTGCTTTAACATAGAGGACATCATCGTGAGAACACCTGTATTCTTGAAATATCTCCAAAGCGCATTCAACAAAATGCTGATGATGAGCTGAAATTGCGCTAATGCGTTTTCCGCTTACGCATTTTTACGGTGCGCTCGATGCTGCTAAAATGCATTTTCAATACTAACAAAACATATGCGTCTCATATAGATTTTCGGTTTGGTGATACATATTTTGAAAATTAGAGTCAATAGGTAAACAATAATACTTCTTTATAGGCTTCACCAGAATTATCTAGTGTCATACTAAGATGTAATTGGAAGGGTAAAGGAAGATGGTGTCAGAAAATGTTTACACCCATTCTCACTGAAGAAGGAGTCTGCTATACTTTTAATACGATTGGACCCGAAGATTTATTTCAAACTGATAAGTAAGTCTTCTTGATAAATACTTAAATACAAATGAATGTAAGTAAAGTAGGAAGTACTAACAAAATTTTACTATTTCACAAGCTTGAACACCGATTACAAGTACATGTACAGTTTGAGTAGAACAAGATTGAATGGGTGGACACCAAAAGAAGGGTACGCTCGCGACGCTCCGGAAACAACATACCCAGAGAGAAGCATTGTGAGTGTTTTTTTTTCTCTCTCGTCTGGCTTTACAAATATTAGCCAATGTCAAGTTTGTAGTTATTTATAACAAGTTAGTTAAACTATACAACTATGGACTCCGTCTATGTCGGCGCTCGCCGACATACGCACGGCACCCCCTTAGAGCGCTTTCCAGTCAGTTTTAACAAAAAAAAAACACTCCAAAAAGGCAGAGCACGTCCATCAGTTAACACCAACATAGACGAAGTCCATTGTAAGTGTTACTAAGGAAAGATGAAAAATTATAATATTTTACTACGTAACTTTTTCTTCAGCTCGTCTGCGCAGATTTAAAATTTTAAAGACCTGGTTGTAATATCTCAAAATGTTTTCTAATAATAATTAGAGATCTACTACCTTAATAAGAAGAGTTGACCGCATGGTCCATGCAACACCATGCAAAAGTTTCTAGACCTAGTGCTTACTGGTATAAGTTCCTATTCGCTGATATTTCAACCTTCAATCTTGTTTCTTGTTTTGAAAAATCACTATTATGCATGTAAAATACCTACTATTGATAATAAATTTTATAAATATGGTGATAGGGTGCTGGTGCAAAAGCCGGTTTAAAACTATTCTTGGGCGAGGATGTAGAAGGTTTAGACACGGCCTGCATGGGAATGGTATCAGGGTTTAAGGTAATCAATTTTTTTTTTAATTGATAAATATTTTAAAAATTGTACTTGGCTGAACTAGTACGGGAAGGTCGTCTGTCCATCCGCATTGGACCAGCGTGGCAGACCGTGGCCTCAACCCTTTTTTGGTATACCATCAGTAGGAAATAGAGTAAATCACTACCAATATCATAAATGCGAAAGTGTGCTTGTTTTTCGTGACACTATCTACCAGTAAAATCAAGCAGAAGGTCCATGGATAATAATTAATCAATGTCAACTTTTACCATTACAATCATTACAATAATTCAATTTATATTTTATAGATATTACTTCATCACCCAACCGAGCTACCGCGTCTTTCACAGCAGTACATTCGAATTCCAATTTACGAAGAAGTAACAATAGCTTTCACACCAAAGAAAATAGTTACATCCAACGGATTAAGAGTTTTTCCTCCAGACAGGTATCTACCTATTTATTATCTTCCCCGACAAACTACATAATATTATAACGAAGTTGAATGCAATAATATACTTTTATTACTAAAAGCACTAAATAATACTTTAACTTTTAGTTCTAAATGGAAACCCACCCTGTGTGACTATTAAGTAGTTTTATTTTTATAATGTTTCAGAGATTAAAACTTCGATTATTATATTACAGTTAAATATTTCTTTACAGACGTCAGTGCTATTTTACGGGAGAACGCAACCTGAAATATTTTAAACTGTACACGCAATCCAATTGTGAATTTGAATGCTTGACCAATTTTACTTATGCGAGGTGTGGTTGTGTAGGTTTTAGTATGCCACGTAAGTTTGGTTCGTTTTTAAGATGTCTTTATCAAGCTAATGAAATATAGTAAATACAGTAAATTATACACACATAATAAGTAGTCTACCACGCTGGCCAAGTTCGGATTGACATACTTCATACACCTTTAAGTAGACTATGGAGAACTCGCAGGCATGCAGGTTTCCTCACCATGTTTTTTTTTTACCTTTAAAGCAAGTGCAAGGAAAGCAAGCCCTGGCTTCACAAGGGTGGGATTACTTTAAATTTTCTGTGGGACTGGGAGTCTACGTTATACTCACAGATAATTGAATTCCCTCAGCTGTGGATATATTACTACTACAAGTTAAATCTCAAGTTTTAAGACCCACTGGCTTAAACTGTACATTGATATCTGAGTCACTCAGTTTTTCTATTATTAATACAGATAATTGATCTACAGTTCCATAAAACTATGTTAAAATGTACTCTGAATAACTTTCTCTTCCTCTTCTCGTAGATGGTCCTGATATGAAGATATGCAATATTGGAAGTCGAAATTGCTCAAACAACGCAGAAAGTTAGTATGCAGTATTTAGTACAAATTTTTCTAAACTAAAATAAAGTAACAGGTCTCAATGTATTGCTATCCTGTTCATAATGTTCTCTATGGAAAACGACTTTACTTAAGAAAAGTAACCCATAGCGCGCTCCCCAGCGTTTTCCATAGAAAACTCGAATCTACTCATTTTTAAGAAAATAATTGACATTAGTACCTATTTCTTAATTTGCATGCCAGAAATGGTTGAATACATTGGACTCATTGTAGGTATGCTCTTTGTACCACCTTTTGTACCTGTACTCAGCAAATAAAGAATATGATTATGATCTAAAGTTTCTTTTCAGTTGAACTATATCTGTTGAGAGTTAACAGTAAGTTGGAACCAGGAAGTAGTAACGTTACGGTTGAAGAAGCAATTCAAGTTGCTAACGACTGCATGTGTCTGTCCACTTGTACTTCAATATCGTACGAGTCAGAAATATCGCAGCTAGAACTTGACACAGATCAGAAGCATCTCACACAAATTACATCTGCCATTCAATTACTCGTTTTTAATAAATATAAAAGGTACTTAAGAGGGCTCTCTCCGTCACTCGTTTCATACAATCGTAGTTCCAATTTCATTTGAATATTAAGCAACCAAAGTCCATGAACTTTTGCAGACATATTCTAGAAACTAATATCTATGTCTGTGGTTTTCCAGATTTCTGTTAAAATATTCGGTTTCAAAGTTACGCGGTCTTAAAAAATTTCATACAAATCTTTGAGCCCCTGTAATTTTAAAACTACATATTTTTAGAAAAATCTAAAACACTACAGACACAGATATTAGTTTCTAGAATATGTCTGCAAAATTTCATGGACTTTGGTTGCTTAATATTCAAATGAAATTGGAACTACGATTGTATGAAACGAGTGACGGAGAGAGCCCTGTTAAATCATGCAATTGATTAAAATAGTTTTGGTAATAACTAACTTATGGGACTTCGTCTGTGTTGGTGTTAGCTGGCGGGCGTGCTCTGCCTTTTTGGAGTGTTTTTTTGTTAAAACTGACTGGAAAGCGCTCTAAGGGGGTGCCGTGCGTATGTCGACGAGCGCCGGCACAGACGGGGTCCATACTTGTATAGTTTAACTTGTTATACAAATAACTACAAACTTGACATTGGCTAATCTTTGTAAAGCCAGACGAGAGAGGAAAAAAAAACTAACTTATACCCGCAACTTTATCCGCGTGAACTACACAAATTTCTAACCCCTATTTTACCTCTTTAGGGGTAACAATCTTAAAAATCCTTTCTTAGCGGATGTCTGCGTCGTAATAGATATCTGCATGCAGCCCGATCCGTCCAGTGTTTGAACTGTGCGTTGATAGATTAGTCAGTCAGTCAACTTTTCTATAGTAGGTACTTACTTATAATAAAACTGTAACTGGACGATTTCTGTACATTAAAAATATTTTGAAATTTTTTGAAATAATAATGTTTCCTCCGATTTTTCAAAAAATCGGAGTAAACGTTATTATCGACATTAGAATCCAAAACAATTTTTTTTTGACGGGTCAGCTAATGTTATTATATATTTAGATTTAAGCAACTTATATTACAATAAACCCATAAGATAGCTCAGAATCCCTCAGCGAGCGACAGAGAGGGCTATGCTCGTAGTTTCTCTATGTGATCAAATCAAAAGTTACATTAGCCATATTATATCTAGCTGATTATTTCCATGCAATTTCGACGTACAAAAATCGGCAAGCAATGAAACTAATTCGATTCTTTTACTTTGTAACAGGTCTAAAGTATCCACTGTAGTGATATTTTTTAAAAGATCACAATTCGATATATCAAAACGATCAGAACTGTACAGCACTTCAGATATCCTTGCTAGTTGCGGTGGACTTCTTGGACTCTTCATGGGATTTTCTGTGATCAATGTCTTCGAAACTTTATACTTCTGTATTCTGAGGTAGGAAGAATCTTAAATAACATATTTATAACAGTCCACCTCTTTTTGCCATATTATTTCTGTCACATACTTTCAAATTGTCTCTCTAATTAAATGTTGAGCTATTTGAAAATGCGGTAATCGCTAATTATAGGATTGACTCGAGCTCGAAAAACAAAAACCTAAGTAGGTTAACAGGGCTCTCTCCGTCACTTACTCCATACAATCGTAGTTCCAATTTCATTTGAATATTAAACAACTAAAGTCCATGAAATTTTGCGGACATATTGTAGAAACTAATATCTGTGCCTGAAATTAGAACTACGTTTGTATGGAGCGAGTGACGGAGAGACCCCTCTTAAGATCAGTTCATTAGTTTACACGTTAGGTGGCCACAAACAGACAGAAATACACACTTTGGCGTTTATAATTATTATGGGAATATATTGCGGATTATAAGAAAAGTTTCAAAGAATCCCGTTGTCCCTTATGGAGTTTCCATATGAAAAACTTCAAACCCCTATTTTACCCCCTTCGGGGTAGATTTGAATAAAAAAAATTCTAACCTGATACTTACGCCCTAAAAGAAACTTATTTTCAAAATAAAAAAATTCAGCAAAAACTATCATCCCTTATTTTACCACCCTTAAAAGATAATATTCAAAAAAATTTGATGTACGTGTTTTTTATTTATTATTATTAATCTAAGTGCGCATTTTTGTGTTTCTAACTCCATAAACAAAGGAATTTCATACAAACTTCAAACCCCTATTTTACCCCCTTAGGGGTTGAATTTTCAAATATCCTTTCTTAGCTGACATCTCTTAACTATCAACTACCTACTTGCTAAATTATAGCTTTATACGTATAATAGTTTTTGAGATCAGTAAGCAAGTACGTCAGTGACCTTTCGCTTTTATATTATGTATAAGATTATTGACTTTTATATTTTTTTACAGGGCTTACCGTCAGCGGCAAATTGAAGCTAAAAATCGTGTTGATTCTAATGAAGACGAATGTTCAGTAGAGAAATATTGATTGGAAGTCGCACTATGTTCTTCATAACATTTCGAATTTTTCTCGCTTATATTATAGTCCCGGTTGGTACATTATATCGAGAATTAGAAAATCTACAATATTTTTAAATCAATCTACAGGCATTTTTTCAAAAAAAAAAATATGGGTTTATGGGGATGGCGTTTCTTTGATTTTTTTAATAAAAACATTTTTGAAAATGAATAACAAACAGATTATGTTTCAATGTCTTACCGCAAAAAAATTAAACAAGCTTGTTTTTTATTCATTCTAACCATGCGAAACTGTCGAAAGGTCAATTTAGTCATCAGTTAATCTTTTTATGGTAAGATCTATGCATTTGAAAGTAAGAGAATAGGGCCACTTTGCTCAGTGACCGGTCGAAATCAATTAGTAATTTGAGGATAATCAAAACCCCATATAATTTTCGTCATAACTACGTCGCTAAGTTACTTATCGACAGATTACAGATAGATTGACTTTTGTATTGGTCGTTACAGTCCAATGATATCCTTGTACAGCAATCAGATAGAGGATATTTTTTGAAGACATTTCCCTGGTTGAAGGTATCTTAAAATCATAAATGCAAAAGAGAAAATATTCAAACTGCGAACGCTAGAATAAATAGGTGGAGAACGACAAAATACATCAAATAGGTAGAGAAATTCTAAACGTATTTTTCCACAATATTTTCCAGAGCACGATCTCAAAGACCTGAAAGATTTTAAGGTTTTTTAAAGTCACTCATTTATTTTGCCAACTTTACTGAAGTTTGCATAGTGCATTTCGTCCTCATTTTCGTGTACATACGTTGAGTGTGTGGTGGCAAATCACGTGCACTCGCCTGTGTTCCCATTTTTAACCCCCGATCCAAAAAGAGGGGTGTTATAAGTTTGACGTGTGTATCTGTGTATCTGTGTGTCTGTGTATCTGTGTATCTGTCTGTGGCATCGTAGCGCCTAAACGAATGAACCGATTTTAATTTACTTTTTTTGTTTGAAAGGTGGCTTGATCGAGAGTGTTCTTAGCTATAATCCAAAAAAATTGGTTCAGCCGTTTAAGAGTTATGAGCTCTTTTCTAGTTTCCTTGTAGAAAAGAAGGTTAGATAACCCTTAGGTTCATAATATTATGTCAATTGACAAATGTCAAGCTGTCAAGATGGACGTTGCCTAGATACATAATTATTTATTTGAAAATGATGTTTTGGAAAACTCAGATACTTTGGATCGTAGGCGCGGAATAGTCCAAGAAAATCGGTTCAGCCGTTTGCAAGATATCAGGTCTTTTCTAGTTACTGTAACCTTTACTTGTCGGGGGTGTTATAAATTTTTAATTTACACTTGTCGATGATGTATCTACTAAGTATATGCTTCATCTACGTGACAGAGCTACATCGTGTTTACTTATGGTCAATGTTTATAAATCAATTTAGATACTAATATATTGCAAATTGTATGTAAAATTTTTGTCCGGTGGGAGGCTTCGGCCGTAGCAAGTTATCACCCTATTGGCAAAGCCGTACCACCAAACGATTTAGCGTTCCGATACGATGCCGCGTAGAAACCAAAGGAGTTTAATGAAAACTGCGATACCCCTTCCAGGTTAGCCCGCTTCCAACTTACACTGCATCATCACTTACCACCAGGCGAGATTGCAGTCAAGGGCTAATTTGTATCTAAATAAAAATAATTAAAAAAAAGTTGCAATGGGTAAGGCAAAGTTCGAAAAGCCGATTGGGGTCCCAAGGTGCTGGAATGGTGTGAATTCGAGTGGACGAAGTCGCGGACATCACCTAGTACGAAATATTTGACACCATAATATTGTGATACCTCGGTTGAATCCCGAGAACTAAAACTTCGTCACTGTACAACAGAGTTTGGTAATAATAAAGTTACAACACTCCTTAGGCGCTGAACTTATTGATGCTTACGCTGATTGCTCGATAGGTGGGTATAGAAACTCTTCTATTTCCACGTCCGTCGGCCTATTTTCAAAAAACATGCAAAAGACTAGTTTGTTATAAAAACCCCTACTTTACCCCCTTAACAGCGCTCTCTCCGTCACTCGTTTCATACAATCGTAGTTCCAATTTCATTTGAATATTAAGCAACCAAAGTCCATGAAATTTTGCAGACATATTTTAGAAACTAATATATGTGTCTGTGGTGTTTTAGATTTTTCTAAATATATGTAGTTTTTGAAATTACAGGGGCTCAAAGATTTGTATGAAAATTTTTGAGACCGCGTAACTTTGAAACCGAATATTTTAACAGAAATCTGGAAAACCACAGACATAGATATTAGTTTCTAGAATATGTCTGCTTTCATGGACTTTGGTTGCTTAATATTCAAATGAAATTGGAACTACGATCGTATGAAACGAGTGACGGAGAGAGCCCTCTTAAGGGTTGAGTTTTTAAAATCCTTTCGTAGCGGATGCCTACGTACCTACTTATCTATCTGCTATCCGTTTCAGCCCGATCTGTGCGTTGATAGAGCAGTCTGTCAATCATCTCCTTTTTACCCGACCACGGCAAAGCCAAAGGCAGGGTTATCTATATTTGTATTTCCCTACCTACATAGGTACTATATAGGTAGGTAATTTGTCCCAAGGTTCTATTCTCCTTATATAATGTAGCTTTATGTGTTTAAATGACATATTATGACACGCGTGATGCTATAATGGAGTCGTGCGCGTTCAATAAATCGCAGACGTCTTTGGCTTGTAAGGTCCTTTTTTTGCAATTTTCTTTTGTTTCACAACAAAAGACATCTTTTGCATAATATATATGTACGAGTATGTCGCTATAGGTCGCTATTGGGTCGCTGAACTTAACTATTAACAAACTACATTTAGCTCGTGACTCCAGTACTTACGTTGACAATTCAAAAGCTCATCATTGTCAAGACTCGCTTGACGCTGTTCTGGATTTTATAACAAACTAGAAACATCTAAGTAGTTTGTTATAAAGCATCTAGTTTGTTGCAGGCAGTCCGCAATTTCGTCCGATTGAAATTAGGTTTTAAAGAATCCCAACAGAATTGTTTGATTTTCCGGAATTAAAAGTATTTTTTAAAGAATATTAGCCATGTTAAATGACTAATATTCCCCTTTCCTCTCCAACTAAGCGTCAGGCTTGTGCTAGTAGTAGGTACGACAATAGTGCAACGAGCGGGGTTTGAACCGTCGACCTTTCGTTTTTCAGTCCACTCCTTTACCGCTTGAGCTATTGGGGCTCTGTAATTTTTAACCCCCGACCCAAAAAGAGGGGTGTTATAAGTTTGACGTGTGTATCTGTGTATCTGTCTGTGGCATCATAGCTCCTAAACTAATGAACCGATTTTAATTTAGTTTTTTTTTGTTTGAAAGGTTACTTGATCGAGAGTGTTCTTAGCTATAACCTAAGAAATTCGGTTCAGCCGTTTGAAAGTTATCAGCTCTTTTCTAGTTACTGTAACCTTCACTTGTCGGGGGTGTTATAAATTTTTAATTTACGCTTGTCTTAAGTTCGTCTGCGAGAAGAAGCCATCTCTGAACTGAATCTACCTTAGTCCAATAGTTGAGTTTTCAGTATAGTTTTGAACCATTCACTGTGCATTGCTGTAGGTTTAATTTTTAATCCTATTTCCATAAATCTATATGTCCAACTATAAAAGTTAACTTTCCATATTTATTATTATTTAGCATAAAAAGCTTGTGCGGAGAAAGCTCTTTATGGGCATTAAAGCTGCCGGCGTGAGCTCATAAACTTTAATATTTAATTTATTCACCCGTTTATCATTTTCTGGCAAATTGTGGTAAATTTACAAACGAAACTGCTAACAATATTTCGTAATTTAATTACTTAGAGTACTTATACTATAACTAGCTTAACCCTCGAATTCGTCCGCGTGGACTGCACAAACAAACCCCTATTATACCCTCTTAAATGGATATTTACCCCCTTAGAAATAGGAAGCTAAGCTCTGTTCACTATTAGAATTCTGGAATTTTCGTAACTCAAATCTGGTATAGTTGAACCTACAAGCTGACAATGCATCGGTGGTTCATCTGATGCTGTAAATATTGTACGTAAGGGCGGGTTTAATCACTTAACATCATATGGCCCGCCTGCTCGTTTGCTCGCTATTTTCAAGTAAGTATTTAGTAGGTACGTACATAAAAAAGTAAAGTAATATTTTATGCTGCAAAGTTATGATAAAAAATTCGAAAGAAGCACTTTGCCGTTAACTCAAGCGGAAAAACATTTGTTAGGCAGCAGTGAAAAGTGGAAAATGTGCGAAGTGGGCCATTTGTATCCTGGGGGTGACGAAGTGACCCCATTCATTAGACGCTGTTTTGTTCGCTGAAATTATCATAAGCTTGCAATGGTCTTGGCGACCGCAATTTGCAAGTGTTGCTTTTCAAGCATTTTTGCTTTCCCCTGCAATTACGCCAATAATAAAATAACTTACTAAATAAAATGCCTATTCACCTAAAGCAATGCTTTGAACCACAAGTATGTGGTGAACATTTAGGACTGAAATTCGCCAACTTTTGCGTCGGTGTTAGTCTTACTCGTAGGAGAGCAATGGTAAAAACCAATAAATAATAATTTAATGTAGGCAGGTAACCTTTCAATCATCAGTTTTCAAAATAAAAATTAAACCACGATATTCAAGGATTCCGAATGATAAACATCAGATGCTTTCCAAAGATAAAAAAAAAAATTCTAGAAACATATGTCCAGAAGTAACGACTACCGATAGAGACGATAATTACATAAAAATTGGATGATAAAATTGTTTCGTACATCGCCCTATTCTGGCTGTAGTCCAAATTCAGTTGCTTCTCCAAAACAACTAACTGATACAGTTCTCTCTAAACAGTAAACAAAGTGTTACAACTTCATGTTAACTTTATCTTTCCAGAGATTTGGTTCAAAGATCAACTTTGCACTCGACTCAAATGTACTCTTAAGATTTATTTCTCTATTTCGACTGTTACGTTGAAGTGAACATTTCCTTTGTTGTTGAATTTTAAATATTACCATTGTGGCTAATTCTGTTGTACAAAATCTCTAAACCAAACTAAAATTATAAGTAGGTATTACTATCCCTTTCATAATACTCCCTACAGCGGGGTGATTCGCTAACTCAGTGATCAACACTGGATGATAGCCACCGAGATTGAAGGTTTTCTATGAAAACTTTAGTATCACTCAGTGAAGCAATTGGAACCTGCATAATGAGCCGTGTTGCTGCCATCACGCGCCGTTTGAGCTGGTCCTGCTATGCTGAAGATGGTTGAAGAATAGACACAGCTACCCACCTATTTCTGTTAAAACCAAACCCGAGATGAGTATTGTGTCACTTCCCATACAAGGTTGCAGAATATTCAGTGCCTGATAAAATCTTCCAACAGTGCATATCGCCAACATGCACAAGACACGAGACATGAGACGGAAGCTCAAAATCTTACAGATGGAAGTCTAAGTTTCTTTGCGCGATTAAATCAGAAATGAGGAGTTCAGTAGAAGAACCAAAGTAATTGACATAGCTGAACGGCTTGTGAAAGTGAAGTGGCAACGGACGGGGCATGTAGTTTGAAGAACCGATAGATGGTTACCTTGGACCGGAAAGCGCTGCGGTGGCAGACTCCCACTAGGTCCTGTCCTGATAACATCAAACGAGTAGCAGAGAACCGCTAAATTTAGGAAGCGCAAGACATGCAAGGGAATGCCCATGGATTGCTGGCGATGAGACAGTATTTAGTAAACTAATATTTATTTCATAATGAGATATGTATTTAGTAAATAAAATATTGGTTATAAATTAAATCTTGCAAAACTATAGTAAAATATTAGCATTGTCGCTTTCATTCACCTGTAGGTCGCTTAAAATTCTATGCAATTAATGCAAGCGCTAGCTAAGTTTTTAGACACAACTTATGTTATGTTCAGACCGTGTATTCAGAGCTTAAATTGTTATTTTTTCAGGGCAGAGAAACTAGATGGAACAAGGTTGGCGAGTGGAATTAAGTAATAGATGTTTGTTGTTTTTGTTTCAAGATGTGATATTTATCTTTTTAATGGCTGAATGTTGAATTCAAATCTAGTTTTTATGGAAAGTAAATGGCAGGGAGTACTTGCTTAATAGCTATACATATTATAGACGGTGACGGTGATTTATCGTGCAAAATATTGGAAACAAGTGTAAATTAAAAATTTATAACACCCCCGACGATCCAAAGTATCTGAGTTTTCCAAAACATCATTTTCAAATAAATAATTATGTATTTAGGCAACGTCCATCTTGACAGCTTGACATTTGTCTATTGACATAATATTATGAACCTAACGGTTATCTAACCTTCTTTTCTACAAGAAAACTAGAAAAGAGCTGATAACTCTTAAACGGCTGAACCAATTTTTTTAGATTATAGCTAAGAACACTCTCGATCAAGCCACCTTTCAAACAAAAAAAACTAAATTAAAATCGGTTCATTCGTTTAGGCGCTACGATGCCACAGACAGATACACAGATACACAGATACACAGATACACAGACACACAGATACACAGATACACAGATACACACGTCAAACTTATAACACCCCTCTTTTTGGGTCGGGGGTTAAAAATACCCGAGTACGGAACCCTCACTGCGCGAGTCTGACTCGCACTTGGCCGATTTTTTATCATTTTGGTACAACATCATCATCATCTTTGACAACCGATAGACGTCTACTGCTAGACATAGGTCTTCTCCTTCTCGCATAGGGACCTATTGTAGGGACGGTCTTATACCGCCCGAAACCAGCGGCACCCTGGGACTCGTTTGATGTGGTCTTCCACCTAATGAGGGGTCTTCCAACGTTGATTTCCGCTTTACTACTACTACTTAAAACTTTCTAGCTTTTCTTTCTAGGACCTTGTGATTCTTTCATAATATGAGAATGGAATCTTTCATATTTGAGCTTTTTTCATAATATGAGAACGGAATCCTTGAAAAGAGATGAAAAATGTACCTACATTGAAATGTGAAGTATGTCGTAGTAGATTACATTTAAAAGACTTTAAAGTGCATCGCAATTTACTGTGGCTATGGTAAACGGTACAGAATTATCTACGAGAGCTTATCGGCATACAAACGATCTGTACTCTACTCAGCTAATTACCTGGCTACATGCACATCTAAATGCACCTAGTAGCTATTTTCAGTTGAGAGAATTTAAAAGACTACTAAAGGAGGTTCTATTCTAAATTCAACGTAAGTTGCCTCTGCATGTTCAATATAATTTCTAGTAATATGCTTTTGTACGAGAGACCAGGAATAAACTCAACACTTTGTGCTTTTAACTCTTTTGTTTGGCTTTGTTGAAGTGACAACTTCTAGAGGTGTATTGGGTGATTTCGGAATGGGTAAAACCTTCAAGGTTGGGTTAGGGACATGCTAATGTCATTAGCTTTTAAAATTTATTCCATAACGCAAATCATTTGCGAGATGCATACCTCTACACAAGTTGAAAGCGCACCAATTGAGTGTAGTGTGTTTTCAGGCTTTGAAACCTAACTCAAATCTTAAGCAAGACCTGGAATGTTATAATGCTATAGCAAATCCTGGTATGTCTCGTTTCATTTCCATATTGTTTCAGGTTCAGAGACATTCAACAACAGTCGCGCAACTAAAGCGATATCCATAAACTTAAAAATTTATGGTAAAGCCTTTCCGTTTATGGGACCGATGGGGATGACATTTTTGCCTTTACGACGATGTTTTACATTTAAATGTAAAATAATGTTACCTTTGGACATAACGAAATCTTGTTCCGGGATTACCTTTCGGGTTTATGTCCAGGTATTATTGTGATCGTTAGGAACGTCCATGCATATAACATTATGCTAAGTATCTACTTGACAGTTGACACACGTCAAATCCGTTTTGATATACGGATGCGAGATGTGGAATCAATTTCGCACCAAAACCAAACTTTTGTCAACCGGTGCCTCTGCCACATTTTACATATCCACTGGCCTGCGAAGATCAGTAACATCGATCTTTTGTTACGCTGCAAAGGATCGCCAATTTGTTTGTTAATCTCCGACCCAAAAAGAGGGGTTTTATAAGTTTGACGTGTGTATCTGTGTATCTGTCTGTGGCATCGTAGCTCCTAAACGAATGGACCGATTTTAATTTAGTTTTTTTTTTGTTTGAAAGGTGGCTTGATCGAGAGTGTTCTTAGCTATAATCGAAGAAAATCGGTTAAGCCGTTTGAAAGTTATCAGCTCTTTTCTAGTTTTCTTATGTAGGTTTTTGTGTCGGGGGTTTTTTTTAATTTTGAGTTATTTTAAACTCTTTTTTGCACATAATATGCTCTTCCTGTTAATCTTTTGTAATGAGGACAGGGTGATAAAAGCAGTGCGCAGATAATATGTGCTGTAAACGCTTAATAAAATAGTGTGTAAATACTTTCAGTTTATTTATCCCTAAATGCAAGTTTATTACTAATGTATGACTTATTGTTTAACAGGGCTCTCTTCGTCACTTACTCCATACAATCGTAGTTCCAATTTAATTTGAATATTAAGCAACCAAAGTCCGTGAAATTTTGCAGACATAATATTCTAGAAACTAATATCTGTGCCTGTGGTGTTTTAGATTTTTCTTAAAATTTGTAGTTTTAAAATTACAGGGCTCAAAGATTTGTATGTGAATTTTTAAGACCGCGTAACTTTGAAACCGAATATTTTAACAGAAATCTGGAAAACCACAGGCATAGATAGATATTAGTTTCTAGATATGTCTGCAAAATTTCATGGACTTTGGTTGCTTAATATTCAAAAGAAATTGGAACTACGATTGTATGAAACGAGTGACGGAGAGAGCCCTCTTAACAATATTTGACACATTGTATCGTATTTCATTCTAATAAGCTATAAGCGTGGATGTATAGGTAAATACTCGATGTAAGTTGATACAATGCCATAACTAATACCTCACTCCATTTCAGATGAATGTCGCATTAGATATTATGTTAATCCATATTTGTTTTTGTTAACGGTTTACACCATGAATTACAAATTATTATTGTACATTTAAAAATATACTTACTGTTGTTGCCAAAAAAGTCAAAATCGCACGATACCGTTTGTAACAACTTTGCTACCAGTGTTCTTAGTATGAGATTTTACTTTCCACCAATGTTGATAGAATTCGTGCGTCGAAGTAGAATGGTGTTTTCACGCAATTAAGTTTCATTTTAGATCTTCTATATATTATTTACATCTAAAGCCAGCGCTCCAAACGGAATCATTGCAAAGTTAAAATCGGGGCTATTTAACTTTTAAGTTTAAATCTAGAGGTGTCAGGTCTTTTTTACCCTAATATTAGTACTGATTCTGAGCGCAACTAAATTTTAGACTAATTTATTTTAGAACTGTCAAACCTCGTGACTTTAGATTCCAATCGTAAGCCTATTGTTTAAAATAGATGCCATAAAGCAAAATAGGAAGAAATTTGTAGAGTGCACTAAAAGCAGTCTTTGAATTTAGAATTAGTTTTCTATCCTTTTTTGGCAATATGAAAAAGAAAAAGATGCGGACACTCTTTTTAGTTAAAAAGAAAACATCAGAGTTGACGCCTCGACTCTCGAATTCTATCAACGTTGGCATGATGTAAAAGTTTCATACTAAGCACACTGGTGTAAGTATCGTGGAAGGCTAAACCGAGAGGAGGGTCACTATAAATCTCGGGTAAGAGGCTTCATTGTGGCGTCCACTGACAAAGGATTCGTACGTCGTAATGGAATGTACCTACCTACGTGAGGAATTAAATGATGGACCTCACATTCCCATCGGGATCTTTGGATTAGTTAGGTAACGGCCTTTTTAGACGCATCCAATGGCTTACGTTAATTGTTGATTTAAAAAAGGGAAGGCTGACCTTTTTGGGTGAATACTTTATATTTGCACGTGTTGTTTAGATTTCGATAGTTTATATACTTTATATAGTAAGTATGTTTTAGGTTAGAGTAGTTTTAGAAGAGTTGAGTAGGAGTGTATCACAGAATAAGTCTCAGAGTATCTATTAAAAGTAAGCTCCTGAAAAAACATACTTATTATACAATCGAAGAATATGTATCTAAATGACAAAAAAGCATGGATTTGACTCTCTCCAGCAATACGCGAAGCTGTAATGCAATTGCTTGTATAGTAGGTATAGTATGGTATTATTGTAAATTGTAAATTGAACACTTGGAAAGAGCAACCGCCGAGTTTCTTGCTGGTTCTTCTCGGTAGAAAAGGCATTCCGAACCAGTGGTAGATTATTATGACGATTCAAAAGCACTTGTAAAAGTTTATTTGAATAAAATCTATTCTTTTCTATTCTAAGTACCTATATTAATTTTAGTTGATGCCATTGAGTTCATCTAACATCAGGCATATTTTTTCATAAATAAATATCTACGTCAAGAAAGCGCCGTCACTAAACGAATAAAATAAAATATTTATCTAATTACACTTATTGCATAAAATAATATTTCCGTCATAATGATACAGATGGGTGATAATATTGACAGCCGGTACAACACCAATTAACTGATGCCAAATGCTGGGCCATTTATTCACCAGTGAGTTTGAGGCTGTTGGCCGCTCTAGTATGCCGCACCTCTCTGGTTGATGCTTTTAATAAGAAAATGCTGTTCTTGCGATATTCACCTTGTTAGGCAATAAGCAATTATACCGCATTCTTGAGTTATAACTTGCCCACGTCTCTTCAGTAGGTAAATTTTGTTAATTAGGATAAGTAAATAGCGTTCGCGTAAGCATAATGTACGGTTAATTATAACATACAGAGTACGTAATTTACTCCATATCCCCAAGGTAGGTGTAGACCTGCTATCAATGTTGATAATTAAGGCGGGTACGCACACATCCGATCCGAATCGTTGAAAAAAAGTTCCGAAGTAGTCATAGAACTATTCGTATGGTAACTTACACACTATAAGCGACTTCCATCATCCGATTTTCCGTCATCAATGAGAAATATCGCATGTGCCTCCCATTGGAATTGGACATAATAACTTATACCTAGATATGTCAAAGATGTCCACTGCATAGCTTGGATTTGCATCAGAGATCGGATAAGTGCACAAGCGATATCCGAATTCGATCCAAGTTTTATATCCCTATTTTCACGGATTCGGATCGGATAAGTGCGTAACCGCTCTTATACTCGTAGCAGGCGTAGCTATCATTTTAATATTGCAATGGCTGATAACCCCATTGCCAATGGTATTAACTAGGCTCTCTCCGTCACTCGCTTCATACAATCGTAGTTCCAATTTCATTTGAATATTAAGCAACCAAATTCCATGAAATCATATATTAGAAACTAATATCTGTGTCTGTGGTGTTTTAGATTTTTCTAAAAATATGTAGTTTTAAAATTACAGGGGCTCAAATATTTGTATGTAAATTTTTAAGACCGCGTAACTTTGAAATTGAATATTTTAACAGACTTCTGGAAAACCACAAACATAGATATTAGTTTCTAGAATATGTCTGCAAAATTTCATGGACTTTGGTTGCTTAATATTCAAATGAAATTGGAACTACGTTTGTATGAAGCGAGTGACGAAGGGACCCCTCTTAACATTACCTATAATAATAATTAATATGTCAATGCACAATTATAAGGCGGACACGATTTCTCTTTCTTACTTTGGGCGTGTTATACCTAAAACATTTAATTGAATTCAATCAAATTGGTTTCTTGGTACTTGGTTTGAATGGCTTGATTTTTAATATACCTACAAACCTATATGAATAACTGTCTAATTTAACTTTTAAACAAAGCTTGTTCAGACGATTGCGATTCAAAAAGTCAAATTAAGTTCATTTCAAACGCCAGAAACGGAAATACCGTTGATATTCTGAAAGCGTAGAACTCGAAAACAGAACATCGAAAACTTGAGGTTTTGGACAACATCCAAAAAACTTCGTTGAGTAAGATTACTGTCTGTATTCCGTTTCCTATATCTACAGAGAAGGTACACTTTATTTGTTCCATAATAATAGGAAAGTCCATACCATATTATTTTGTTTATTAACCCCCGACCCAAAAAGAGGGGTGTTATAAGTTTGACGTGTGTATCTGTCTATCTGTCTATGGCATCTTAGCTCCTAAACTAATTAACCGATTTCAATTTAGTTTTTTTTTTTCTTTGAAAGGTAGCTTGATCGAGAGTGTTCTTAGCTATAATTCAAGAAAATCGATTCAGCCGTTTGAAAGTTATCAGCTCTTTTCTAGTTACTGTAACCTTCAATTGTCGGGGGTGTTATTTTTTAATTTACATTTGTCTAATTATCTAGTGTACGATATTATTTCTTTTTGCCAGGTGTTATCAACTTACAGCTTAGTTACAGCGCCAGCCCGAGCAAACTTGACGCCCTAGGCGAATTATTGGATTCGCGACCCTTGAGACAAAAGTTTTGCAACAAAATAAAACACAAACCACCATTCGAATAATATATGTATTTAAATAACTCAAGAAATAACTTTGTTTAGCCAACCCTTAAATTTTGTACTGTCCAGAATAGGACAGCAGTAGGTACGTTATTTCGATTTTAATGGCATTTGTGAGTTTTAGTAAATAACTTTTAACGCAACCTAAGCCAGCGTAAAATTCTTGAATTGTACAAAAACTATCGTTACTCATAATGACAGCGAACAGGAAATTATTCAGATACTGATTAATTTTATCTTGAGCAAGCAAGCTTGATTTATTGTATTGATTGCAATACAAAAGCCTAGGAGCGATCCATCCAGCGAAGCGAGCGCGTTAACTTTCTTCATTTTTACAGAAACGATTTTTAAGTACTCAGGGTGAAGGATATATACACAAGGCATTGATTTTATCATTTTTATTGCTATATTGCTACAGACAGAACAATTCGCGAATCCTCCAGCCTCCCCTCAAATTCCAGCGCCCTAGGCCGTAGCCTAGCTCACCCTGCTAGTTAGGTACTCTATCTTTCATAGCTTTCATATCAAGCAAGAAAAGTCAATAATGTATAGTATATAGTCACTAGTCAGTAATGTCTGTATTATAATTTTGCTTGAAGAAAAATAACAGCAAAGGGTCTTAAATCTTTTGTTTTATCTGCACTTTAGTTCGAAGTTCACACTTTTAATAAATCTTTTGTGATAGTACTACTCATCTGAAGTACAAAGCTCGTTCTTCATTGGCTTGGGGAGATGAAAAAACGTTCGTAAATAAGCTGCCAGTTAACGAAGTTTTTCATCGCTATATTCAGCACCTGCGGCTTAGAGATACCAAACATTGCGTAACTCTGGGATATATCCTGTATTTAATTAAGTAAGCCTCAATAGCTCAACGGTTATAAGAGCGGACTGAAATCCGAGAGGTCGGCGGTTCAAACCCCACCCGTTGCACTATTGTCGTACCCACTCCTAGCACAAGCTTTAGGCTTAGTTGGAGGGGAAAGGGAAATGTTAGTCCTGATTAAAATGGCAAACATTTTTAGAAAAAAAAATAAGTATGTAACTTGATAAAAAAGTTTAAATAGAAGAGATTTTTTTCTCATTAAGTACGTACTTACCCATGTAAGACTTCAATATTACAATTGTTCCAAAACAAGTGTTTCAATCCTGACCTTTCTGTATAAAAAAAATGAGGGGCCTACTTGTTTATAGAAAAATGTGAATATTATTATATATACAACAATACTAATAGTTATAAAACCTACCTTGTGAATGCTTTGAATGTTCTTTTTCCCGCAATTGAAATATTTATTAATAAATAGGAATGATTTATGTTTTATTATATTATTTAAATAATGGTTAAAATTAATAATAAAGTAGATAAAGTAGTTATTGGTATAATTAGTATTACAGTGATCGCCATTGATTTGCTGTTACCATGACAGGAAGTGAACCGTGATGGCCTAGTGGTCAAAGGCGCAGTGGGCGCGATACCCAAGGGAAAGCAGGTTCGATTCCACAATTTGTTCTATGCAAAATTATCTAGGAACTGTCTCTGCCTGTGACGCAATTAAGACTGAAAGTACATTCCTTGCATTCCGGAAACGGACCTACTAAGTAGGTAGGTACCTAAGCTAATTGATCACGGAAAATCAAAGGGTTCCTACGGGATTTAAAAGATCTAAATCCACGCGGATGATGCCGTGGACAACATCGAGTACTATAAAATACAAGAGTTAATTAAAAATTCATAACACCCCCGACAAGTGACGGTAACAGTAACTAGAAAAAACCTTGGAAAAGACCTGATAACTTTCAAACGGCTGAACCGATTTTCTTGGACTATTCCGCGCCTACGATCCAAAGTATCTGAGTTTTCCAAAACATCATTTTCAAATAAATAATTATGTATCTAGGCAACGTCCATCTTGACAGCTTGACATAATATTATGAACCTAACGGTAATCTAACCTTCTTTTCTACAAGAAAACTAGAAAAGAGCTGATAACTCTTAAACGGCTGAACCATTTTTTTCGGATTATAGCTAAGAAAACACTCGATCAAGCCACCTTTCAAACAAAAAAAAGTAAATTAAAATCGGTTCATTCGTTTAGGCGCTACAATGCCACAGACAGATACACAGATACACAGATACACACCTCAAACTTATAACACCCCTCTTTTTGGGTCGGGGGTTAAAAAGTTAAAATAAATGGCTGCTCTACTGGGAGATTGCTATCCTCCAACTAACTTTCAGTTGAAATGTCGAGGGATTTAATATGGCCGTAGAATGTGATTACAAGTAAGACAAATTAAATACAGGTTTCTCTTAACTTATCACTTTCTTAAGTTAAAAAGAACTAAGAAAGTAAGCATTGAAACTTCAACCAACTGCATATAACTTATAAGTTTCACGGAGAATTTTGCTGCCTGATTCAACTTAGCTTTAGGTCGTTTCCAGATGAGCAACTATAGTATAAAAACAATTACATGACGTTTTGGGAAATTGTAGGTAATATTTATTATAAAAAAAAGGAAAATTTTCCGGATGCAGATATTTTGAGCAGTTCTCGTATTTTTTCCTAAATATGATAAGTAGTAAGTAAGTGACACGGTGCTATACATCCCTAACATCCCAGCTAACTGAAATTAAGATTGGAGAATTGTGAGCCTCGTAGCGTGATGCCAGTTGAAGCTATAGTGACTTTTTGTTAAGTATAAATTCCAATGTAACAACCCTGCAAACAGCTGATCCCGGAAATGAACTCATAAGAAACTTCTGTGAACTCATTACTCAAAAGACCGTTTGAACTAAGTCAAGTACTTAGCAGAGACAAGTGTAAATTAAAAATTTATAACACCCCCGACGATCCAAAGTATTTGAGTTTTCCAAAACATCATTTTCAAATAAATAATTATGTATTTAGGCAACGTCCATCTTGACAGCTTGACATTTGTCAATTGACATAATATTATGAACCTAACGGTTATCTAACCTTCTTTTCTACACGAAAACTAGAAAAGAGCTGATAACTCTTAAACGGCTGAACCAATTTTTTTAGATTATAGCTAAGAACACTCTCGATCAAGCCACCTTTCAAACAAAAAAAACTAAATTAAAATCGGTTCATTCGTTTAGGCGCTACGATGCCACAGACAGATACACAGATACACAGATACACAGATACACAGATACACAGACACACAGATACACAGATACACAGATACACACGTCAAACTTATAACACCCCTCTTTTTGGGTCGGGGGTTAAAAACGAAAGAATCTATGGCACTTTTTGGTACCTCATAATATTACATCCTCATACGTCATTTATTTTGTCATCACACTAATATTATAATGGCGAAAGTGTGTGTATGTTTGTTACACTTTCACGCAAAATTTACTGAACGGATTTGGCTGATTATAACTTAACACGTAGGCTACTTTTTATCCCGGAAAATTAAAGAGTTCCCACGTGATTTTTAAAAACCCTACATACGCGAACGAAGTTGCGAGCATCAGCTAGTGTTATATGATTTATCAAACACACTGTAGGTATATGACTCTTCAATAAGCAAAATTTCGTTGCTGTAACCAGACAGCTCGAAATAAAATCTTCACACAAAATAGACCGAGCCTTTCACTGAATATAGGTACCCAAGATTTCACAGGGAAATATTATGCTGTATTTTGCAAGTCAAATAATGAAGTAGACGAGATGATAAAAAGCCAGCTTCCATTCAGCATGAATATGAGACGTGCGCCTTTTGTTTTCAGAAAGGCTATATTGGAATTAGCTGTAAACAATTTCACCCGTTCTATCACCATAGAAATTGGATTTCATTATTATGAAACATGAAACAATAAATATTATTATTTTTGATATTTTTGTTTGAATTATGGGAATGAAATCATCAATCTATATTATAATATAAGTGAGGTACAGTAAGTATATATTAAAACTAAATATAAATAAGTCAAGTGCGAGTTGAACTCGCATACAAAGGATTCCGTACCATGGTACAGAAATAACAGTAAATAACATTTTTTTATGGCGGCCATTTTTTATTATTATTTATTGTTGTAGTGGAACAGGCCGCTATCTATTACGGTTCACGAGATACTTACAGTCCGCTTACAGACAGACGGTCGGGGGAACACAAGTGCTTAACTTAGCTACCTAACTTCGGTATGGAAACTTAATACCAACTTAAATAGGCTCGCCTAACATTACACGTGCAAGGATCACATAACACCTAATGGTGTTAATTGGTGGAACAGCTTGAAAGGAATATAAATAAGTAGCTTTTCACTGCCCTACTTGAAGAAATTTGATACCTACAGGAATGGCTTGGACCCAGGAAATTCTACCTAATTAAGATAGTGATTTTTTAGAGTTTTAAAGCAAAAAAACAAAACCACAAATTAACATCAACTTGTTTTAGTCTTAGTCTCGGTCACGAAGCAAACCATTTTCTCCTTAGATCTTAAAATCGAGCGGTTGTTTTCAATTTTGTTAAGCGCTCGTAAGAAAGCAGCTATACAATCTGCTTAATTTCTCGACTCTGAAGCAGCTTTGAATCCCGCAACAATCAGTTGCAAAATATTAAGGAACCTACTTTTCCCTTTCCCTTGATCCGTTTTTTTAACTTGTTTATATTATATTATAAGCGCAGTTATTTTTTCTCAATAGACTGAGCAGCGCTCCAGGGTATTTTTTCGCATTTTCTGGCCTAATACAATCAGAAATGAAGACTTGTGGTACAAATGCCATCAACTTCTGGTATATTGATAGCTCTGAGCCTAAAGCGATGGGTTGGGCATATTTTACGAAGAGAGGAAGGAAGCGCTGCTCAAGTGGTGTTTCAATGACAGCCTGCCGGTCGAAGGAGACTTGGAACCAACATCTGGAGGAGGTCCATTAAAACAGACAAAACAATGGGATTCTGGTGAAACCATGTAAAGGCAGCACCCTAAGGTAGGGAGACATGGAAAACAATGCAGTTATAAGTTCTACGAAGGATTATTCCTCTTTTTTTAATATTTTGCGCTTTTAATACAGGCTGGCTTTAAAAAAACTGGCTTTTTATGAGTTGGTAGGTAATTCTATTGTAAGTAAAGTATACAAGTATACATAATAATGCCGCCTGCAAAGCAATTTTCTACGTGATCGTTACCGTAGGAGACCGTTTTGTTGCGGTGTTTATGCAAATATGTCGTAACCCCGATAAAACTTTGAAATACGCCAGTCCGTTCTCATTTTCGCAATTTGCCGGCGGAAAATCACCTAGTGTGTCCCCGTTTCTAGCGATCTCAGGTGCATGATGCGTTGTTGTTGGCACACTACAGCGTGCACTATTTACTACGGATACGTGCTTCAGGGAATAGAATACACGAGTTCACTTCTTTTTTCTGTTAAAACAATAGGTAAGCATATAGTTTACTGTAATTATAGTATCTATTTGGAACTGGATTCCTCTTTATATCCCTACCAGAGGATGCCCGCGACTTCGTCCGAGTGGATTTAGGTTTTTGGATTTTCCGGGATAAAAAGTTGCCTATGTCAATTACAGGGACACAAGCTACCTTGGTACCAAACATACAAATCGGTTAAGCGGATGGGTTTTTGGAAATCCCGTGGGAACTCTTTGATTTTCCGAGATAAAAAGTAGATTGTCTGTCCCCGGGATATACGCTAACCCTGTACCAAATTTCGTCAGAATCGGTTGAACTGTTGAGCCGTGAAAAGATAGCAGACAGACAGACAGACAGACAGACAGACAGACAGACAGATAGACAGACAGACAGACCCACTTTCGCATTTATAATATTAGTATGGATTAGTATGGATTTAGAAATTTATCGCCTTTCTAGAGAGGTTTTCGGCGCTATATTCTTGTGTATCTATCACTACCCATTTTATAAAAGCGAAAGTGTGAATGTTTGCTAGTTTGTTCTTCAATCACGTCGCCATGGAGCAACACATCGACGTGATTTTTTGCGTGGGTATAGTTAAAGACCTGGAGAATGACCTAGGATACGTTTTATCCTGTGTTCCCATTTCCAATGATCTCAGGTGCATGTGTCGTTGTTGACACAATACAGCACTACAGCGTGCACTATTTACTACGGATACGTGCTTCAGGGAATCACACTAATATTATAAAGGCGAAAGTTTGTATGTGTGTGTGTGTGTGTGTGTGTGTGTATGTTTGTTACTCCTTCACGCAAAAACTACTGGAAGGATTTGGCTGAAATTTGGAATGGAGAAAGATAATATCCTGGATTAGCACATAGGCTACTTTTTATCCCGGAAAATCAAAGAGTTCCCACGGGATTTCAAACCTAAATCCACGCGGGCGAAGTCGCGGGCATCGGCTAGTAGAATATACGAGTTACCTTTATTTTCTGTTAAAACAATAGGTAAGCTAAGCATATAGTTTACTATAGTTATAATATATATTTGGAACTGGATTCCTCTTTACATCTCTACTTAGAAAATCTTCTTTCTAGAGACCGCCCGCAGCTTATTTCCCGGGGGATTTCGGCAATATTCCTTGTGTATCTCTACTCATATTATAAAAGTGAAAGTGTGTGTTTGTTGATTTGTCCACCAATCACGTCGCAATGGATCAACAGATTGGCGTGATTTTTTGCATGGGTATGACCTGGAGAGTGATATAGGCTACGTTTTATCCTAGTATGCCCCCGTTTCCAGTGATTCAGAGGTTCAGTGACCCAGTCCAGTGATCCAGGTCCAGTGGTCTGAGGATCAGTGACTCAGTCCAGTAATCCAGATCCAGTGATCTGAGGATCAGTGACTCAGTCCAGTGATCTAAGGATCAGTGATCTCAGTTTGCCAGGCACAGATGTGTTGTTATTGGCATAGTGCAGCGTGGACTATTTACTACGAGACTACGAGTTTAGGAAATAGGTATAATAAAGGAGTTCGCTTTTTTTTCGGTAAAACAGTAGCTAAGCAATGGTGTCGAATGCCTTTCTCTAAAACGAAATATAGAGAATCTGCATCCTTTTCATTTGTGTTTGGCGAAATGTTTAAATAAGTTTGGCAGATCATTTTTAACCCCCGACCCAAAAAGAGGGGTGTTATAAGTTTGACGTGTGTATCTGTGTATCTGTGTGTCTGTGTATCTGTGTATCTGTGTATCTGTCTGTGGCATCGTAGCGCCTAAACGAATGAACCGATTTTAATTTACTTTTTTTTGTTTGAAAGGTGGCTTGATCGAGAGTGTTCTTAGCTATAATCCAAAAAAATTGGTTCAGCCGTTTAAAAGTTATCAGCTCTTTTCTAGTTTTCTTGTAGAAAAGAAGATTAGATAACCCTTAGGTTCATAATATTTAAGTGTCAATTGACAAATGTCAAGCTGTTAAGATGGACGTTGCCTGGATACATAATTATTTATTTGAAAATGATGTTTTGGAAAACTCAGATACTTTGGATCGAAACGCGGAATAGTCCAAGAAAATCGGTTCAGCCGTTTGAAAGTTATCAGGTCTTTTCTAGTTACTGTAACCTTCACTTGTCGGGGGTGTAGAAATTTTTTAATTTACACTTGTTACCAGATTATTCAGTATTCTCAATTCAGTATTCAGTATACACAAAGGGAACATAAAAATAAACAAAATGAAATCGTATTCGCAACGTTTAATCATAATATTGTATCATATTAATCTCTATAAAGTACGGATTCATTAGCATACAAATGGTGAGTTTTAAGTCCAAAAAGCTAATGAGAAATTGTAAGCAATTTATAATGTTTGCTCGTTAATTGAATTTGAATTTTGAATATAACGTGATATGATTATATAAATATTATGCATTTTCATCACCCCGTCACCGGCCCACTACTGAGTACGGAGACGTATAATTCACCATGCTGGCCAAAAGCAAATTGGCAGATCGTGAAGAATACTGCACGGAGGTGAATCACCGCCAACTTTCTAACTCCGAGCTGGTATACTAAGCCCTAATTATTCACACGAGCATTATAAAAGCGTTGCTTTAAAACCCTGCGGCGGCGGGTATTAATGTTGTACGCGTTAAAAAAGCGTTGTCGTATGAACAGATACTTGGGAATGCATTGTTCTATTTGAACGCTTTTTTAACTGACGTTAAAAAAGCGGCTGAAGCCTTCCACCAGACCAATTTGTCTTATTCGGCCTATAGTAAGCGACCATACTAGCTCTAATACATACTTAATGACAACTCTCTGTACATCTACGCTAACGAGCTTCCAGTTAATTCCCAATTTACAGCGCGGCTTTCCAAAGTTCTGTTATTCCATTAAAATGCAAACTGCGGTCTGTGTATGCATTGTTGACGATAAAGCTTTCAAACGTGGATATGAAAAACAAATCACGCGATATACAGCTACAGGGTGTAACCAGAACGAGAAGGCTAGCAAAAAAGAAGACAGGTAATACCTAGTGTACTGATGATAACTGATAAGATACCACAAACAGAACTACGAATTAATTTAAAAAAAAATACAGCTTATAGTACTGATGAATGATTACTGATAAGATACCATAAACAGAACTAAGTTTTTTTTAATCCTGTATATTTTAAAAGTTCACAAATAAAACATCTGACTTACGCTTGAGGTCATCGAACGTTGCGTAAGTAAGGCATTGACTCGAATTTTGCACGCTATACAATGCGGGTTTGAAAAATACTAAATCACTAAAGCTACAAAATTAAGGTTACTGGCATTGGATTACGTTTAGGTAGTATAACTTTAACGCTAAGTTTTGCTAGCGTTCTGGTTACACCCTGTATATCATTGGTTTATATTATTCTATTCTATTGGTCTATTTCTGTTATTTTTAAACTCTCTCTCTCTCTCTGTCTCTGCGTTGTAATTCTATTTATTAATCTTTACATTGATCACTACGGAATTTCTCAAGGGATATTGAATCAAAATATATTTCTAGCTAAGACTTCACAACTCATAATATGGCGGAAACGATTTCCCTTTGTTAGTTTGAACGCGTCATACCTACCATACTTTTGGTAGTGAAATATTGTGCAAACCGATTTAATAAAATTTTATGTTGACATAAGATTTCGTTACAAAAAACAATAAATAGATACGCACAAGTATGTATCCAACCCGACTACACAGGAAATACCGAATATCGACAAGACTTATATCTTCCCTTTGGGTAGGAGGCCGGAACTTCGCCCATCAGTCTGTCCGCTTCTTTATCATACAGCTATACTTTGCAAGAACCGTAGCACAGAATTCAGAATAACTTAATAGAAATGGTAAGTTGATCAACATCATCATCATCTCAACCCATCGCCTGGACACGGGTCTCATCTCAGAATTAGAAGAATTTAGGGACGATAATCCACTACGCTGGACAAGTGTGGATTGGCAGACTTAACACACGTTTTCCTTCACCGTTACAGTAAGTGGTATTTATAGTGTTTGAATTATCGTGAGAGTTTTTCATTATAAGTATATAATAAATCCGGCTTTACTCACGTGTGTAGTCGACGTAAGCCCGATTAATTTTGATATCAAACGGCTATCCACGCGTGTGACCGGCTTTAAGCTTCCCAAACATACATAAGAAAGGATCTTATTTCTAGTACTCAGAGCAACTTAACTAAAACTGTTAAGCTATGCCAATATGTCTGTTTGTACAATAACGCATGCTGGTGTTTCACTCGTCATCTATGCAGACAAGCTCACGCTCCTTTACCACTTCTTTACCTTTTCTGAATTCTGTGGAGGCAACATTTTATCAAGAATATACTAACTTTATATATATTAAGAATATTTTTCTTCAGATAGCAAGTAATGCTTATTATTTACATAGAGTTGCCGCATTATTAGAGTCGTTTTGCCGCAAAAAAAAAGTGATACTAGCCGTAACGTATGTAACGGGTTAAGTAACAAGGATAATCATCATCATCATCATCAACAGCCAATATGCATTCACTGTTGTTGCCTTATTTAAGTAGCACCAACGTTGCCAATTCTGGACCTGCCGTAACAAGAAAAAACGAGTTTATCGCTGGCTTCAAACTATAGCAGAGGCATATAAAATAGGGTTTTTTAAAATCGTCTCCTTGTTTTTCTGCAATAAAAAGTATCCTATGCCAATCTTCAGGTATTTAACTAAGGTATATCCATGCAAAAAATCAAGTCAATCCGTTGCTCCGTTGCAGCATAATTGAAGGACTAATAAACAAACAGACAAACTTTCGCATCACATCACACTAATATTATAAAGGCGTGTGTGTGTTTGTGACTCTCACGCAGAAACTACTAGACGGATTTGGCTGAAATTTAGAATGAAGGTAGATTATCCCTGTATCAACATATAGGCTACTTTTTATCTCGGAAAGTTAAAGAGTTCCTACGGGATTTTTAAAAACCTATATCCACGTGAATGAAGTCGCAGGCAACAGCTAGTTTATGATAATAAGTACTGTAATTCCAGTGTAACATTCTTTACATGAAAACTTGCAATTAGTGTATGAGGATTACTCATCTAAGTCTATTTAACTCAATGATCACTTGGCAGAACGCGCACAATATTCCAGATTGGGAAGCTGGCTTTATTTAGTTGAAGCCTTCCATCGCAGTGGTACCTAAATCCATTCAAATGTAAATAAATATACCTACACACGAATCAGGCTTGCTTGGCGTAAATTCAATTGCAAAAATGTTTGTTACATCTCATTTGGCTCCAATTCTTTTTCCCCATAGGTACCTCATTCTTCTACAAACAAGCTTTAGAAGAAAAACTCTTTCCTTGTATGCATAAAGCGCTAGAAAATTATATCTCATCTATTAAAAAACTACCTACTTGGAAGCCTAATTAGTTCTCATAAGCTTTGTTCTTAATTAAAAGCACAGCATGCCTTTCTTAATATTAGGTAAGTATTTATACAGACATTCGCGTCACAGTCAGTCATATACAGATAGTCGCGTCACTTATATGTCTGTGTATTCGCTTAGAACGTAACATAAGAACATAACAAAGCCCTAATTCGCACGAGCGTTAAAAAAGAGGTGCGTTAAAACCCGGCGTTACGCTGATAATACAAAGTGCGCGTTAAAAAAGCGTTGACGTGTGAACAGATACTTGGGAATGCATAAATTCTACTTGAACGCTTTTTAAGGGATGTTAATAAAGCTCTCGTGCGAATAAGGCCTTAGGAACCTAATATCTAAACTACCGTGGAAGCGGTGAAAATGTGGCTATTAAAACTTCAACCTTCTATACAGGAGGTCCGGGGTTCAATGCCAGACATACCTAATACACATCCTCTAACTTTTCCGAGTAATTTTCGTTCTAAGCAAATAATTAAATATCATTTGCTTTAACAGTGAAAGAAACATTAAAATGCGAAAGTGTGCTTGTCTGTTGGCTTGTCCTTTGCAATCACATCGCAGCGGAGCAATGGATCATTGTGATTTTTAACCCCCGACCCAAAAAGAGGAATGTTATAAGTTTGACGTGTGTATCTGTGTATCTGTCTGTGGCATCGTAGTTCCTAAACTAATGAACCGATTTTAATTTAGCTTTTTTGTTTGAAAGGTGGCTTGATCGAGAGTGTTCTTAGCTATAATCCAAGAAAAGCGGTTCAGCCGTTTGAAAGTTATCAGCTCTTTTCTGGTTACTGTAACCTTTTCTTGTCGGGGGTGTGATAAATTTTTAATTTACACTTGTTAATATATACAACTATACAATTATACATATCTATCAAGACAAAGACTTTTAGAAGAAGTTTAAGAAGTTTTTATCATGGAAAATCAAAGAGTTCCCACGAGATTTTAAAACCCTAAATCCAGCGAATAAAGTCACGGGCATCAGCCAGGTAGTTGGGTATAATCATATACATCGATAGGTATAATAAAATGAATATCGCATTCACACTCAAGGCGGACGAAACCTCGGGACGAAATAAAACGATTTTATCAGCAACAATTTAAATGATGGAATTGAATAATTATGAAGCACTAAAAAAAGTATCTCATCCTTCCTAATTCTCTAAAGCGCTAATTAAGTTCCCGTCACTTTATTCAGCGCTTTAGGGGCCGCATTTCACAAACTTTGGCTTTAAATTTTAAATGATTAAGGATTTAATTAATCTTCGTAGAATCTAATTAAAGCGTAGATTCACTTATATAATCCAACATAAGCGGGTTCAACAAAACCAACATGTTAACGCTATTCTAACTCGTAACAAGGTAACGTGCTAAACTTTTGCTTAGGTACGTAGTCATCGGTACATTCACAACTTCGTTTCTGTTGTTAACTAAATTTGAGGCGACAAATGTAACTACGAAATAATTATTATAGCGACAAATATATATTAATAAATATGGTATAGATAGATAATATTTTCTTCAGTTATAAATCAATCGACTGGAGTATGCGTGTAGGGCAAAAGTCCCATAAAAATTAAGGTACTAACAAGTGTAAATTAAAAATTTATAACACCCCCGACGATCCAAAGTATTTGAGTTTTCCAAAACATCATTTTCAAATAAATAATTATGTATTTAGGCAACGTCCATCTTGACAGCTTGACATTTGTCAATTGACATAATATTATGAACCTAACGGTTATCTAACCTTCTTTTCTACAAGAAAACTAGTAAAGAGCTGATATCTCTTAAACGGCTGAACCAATTTTTTTGGATAATAGCTAAGAACACTCTCGATCAAGCCACCATTCAAACAAAAAAAAAGGAAATTAAAATCGGTTCATTCGTTTAGGCGCTACGATGCCACAGACAGATACACAGATACACAGACACACAGATACACACGTCAAACTTATAACACCCCTCTTTTTGTAGTGACAACTGCCAGTGGGTACGTATCTGATTGGAGCACTAAAGTTGTCAAACAAAAAATGTAAGCTCTCATTGTAAGCTTTTTTTATTATTACGACGACATAAAGCTTCAAAAAGATACCACAGGGAATAAAGGCGTAGGTCGTTCTATTTACAACAACAAGTTTCTCAGATTTTAACATAAAAATTTAAGCGAAGCTGAAGCATAAATTTATTTCGGGGGAGTAACTGGGGCTGAGTTGACAAAAACAGATCGTTCTTTGTTACGATTCCTTGACAAAATTGAAAGCGCTCGCTTTAAACTTCGCTGACCAAAGTATATTTTTATAAAGCCATTTTATAAAATGCTACAACATTCATACAACTACCTTTGAACTTTTCAATTTGACAGTATGACAGCGCTTAGTGTGAGCGTAGCGAGCGCAATTTTTTTTGTTTTAATACAGAAAAATTTCAAGCTTAGGTGAGGGAAACGAACTGAGCCATAACAAAATTTAAAAAAAAAAATGTTTTGATGATATATTTACCGAAAAATAATGCGTTAAAATTATAAGCTTTACCTATGTCATGGTTCACTATCTTTGCACAGTTTACAATCTTGCGAGATTATATTATTATTCTGACGGTATTTACAATTTTATCGTGAAATAGCTACATCAACACAAGTGTAAATTAAAAATTTATAACACCCCCGACAAGTGAAGATTACAGTAACTAGAAAAGAGCTGATAACTTTCAAACGGCTGAGTCGATTTTCTTGAATCATAGCTAAGAACACTCTCGATCAAGCCACCTTTCAGACAAAAAAAAACTAAATTAAAATCTAGTGGAGCTACGATGCCATAGACCGATACACAGATACACACGTCAAACTTATAACGCTAATGTCGCGGCTGATGATGGGCTGTGTCTTCTTGCCTTATTTTATCCTTTTTTCATGCGTATTGCGTTTTAAATGGTTTTAATTTCTAGAAATGATGACTCACACGTGATTTAAGATTTTAATTTATTTTATTGAATGACAGTTGACAGTTGACGTTTTACATAAGTGACTGGTGTTGCTATTTTTAAATCCTTTACGGCCCCTCTTTTTGGGTCGGGGGTTAAAAATATCCTATTGGATAAGTAATACCAGAAGCAGATTTATTAATATTTTATTTTCGTAATAATTACGAAATTTTTATTTTTATCCAATGTTTTTTTTCTTCCGTTACTTTAGTTTTCTGTTGTTTCTGTTATTTTATTTCTCTTTTGTTTCACTTATTTATTGATTTTGTTGTTGCTGTTATTTTATTTTTTGTTCTTTCTGTGTTTCTGTTATTTTTTCTGTTGTTTTTGTTATTTTATTGTTTGTTGTTTTTGTTATTGCTGTTATTTTTGAACATTTTTTAAAAATAAATAAATGAGAGACGAATAAATGTTAATCTCTCTCCAGTTTCAATAAAACTTGGTACTTAAGTCACATCTTAACTACTCGACGTTTACGACCAAAGTGAAAAAGTAATCTTGTAACTTTCAACACTTAGAAAGTTTTTCAATGCTCGAAACACCTGCAAAACAATTTATCAACCATTAAATTAATTAACGGGAACATTTCTTCTGCATTTCTTAATTAAAGCGCTCTCAGTTTTAATCATTTTAAATCTAATACTCAGTCTAGAAACTAGACTGAGGATTAGATTTAAAGAGACTTATCAATAAAATAATATGATTAACTGCGATGCATCTAAGATGGAAGTGTGGCGGTTTTATAAAGCACATGTCCATAATCGGTAGTGTCCGATAAAATCTTTGGTTTACCTTCGGCCATTTTCAGCCAAAAAGCCACATTCGGCCAATCCTTCGGCTTCATCTAAAATGGGCCGAGGTTTTGGCTGAAACGAAAGGTTCCTAGCAAGCGCCAAAATTGAGCAAACTGTTACAAATGTGCGACAGCGCAATGGCATGGAAATTGTACTACACATTATTTCGAAGTAAGTATTATTATTTATAACGAGAGGATGCCCGCGACTTCCTCCGCGTGGATTTAAGTTTTTAAAGATCCCGAGGGAACTGTTTGATTTTCCGGGATAAAAAGTAGCCTATGTCCGTCCCCGGGATATAAGCTAACTCTGTACCAAACTTCGTCAGAATCGATTAAACTGTTGGGCCGTAAAAAGGTATCAGACAGACAGACAGACAGACAGACAGAGAAACAGACAGACACATTTTCGCATTTGTAATATTAGTATGGATGGATAAGTTCAACAAGACAACTGACATAATATACCTACTATTTGACATAATATCGTCGATTCGGAATCAAACTGAGTTCCCTCACTCTAGGTAACTCTGGTAATGCTTAATCGCGTGACGGCACGTCGTTATCCGCGGGGTGGTAAATATATTCACGGTAGATCTTTGCGTAAAAGTAATCAAAATTGTAACACTACAATACATTTTGCAAAAGCGATGTCAGCCTAACGATTTGTTCCGCCTGGATTGTGGACGCACGTCCAATTACGTTGAGTGACACTTCGTCCCTGCCTTTGTTGAAATAATTTGCCTACGCCTATCTTTGCCAACATTCTCTCCGGCAAAAAGTGATTTAAGTTAATTGGTTAGGAACAACGATAATATTATGTCGACGAGCGTCTCAACGCTCAATAATGAGTTTCTTTTGGCCTATTCAATTTCTTGCTAGATGATGCCCGTGGCTTTGTCTGCTTGGATTTGGGTTTTCAAAATCCTATTTTCCATTAGCGTAGGTACCTACGTCTGCCGTGCAAGCTATCTCTGGACCTCGTCAAAATTGGTTAAGCGGCAGATTGGTCGTTAAAACGTAGGAGACATAATATAGACTGACAGATAGTTACATACCTTCGCATTAATTTGTATTAAAAATCGCAAAAAATATTTCAGCAAAATTTTGTATTTTGCAAGAATTTCGAATCATTCAAATCACTATCTCGAAACAGAACCTTACCTGCTTGGAATAATTTTGTAAAAACAATTCATAAACAACTAGGTAGCTATACTTAAATAATTCTATTATAACTAATTAGGTATATACCGTTACCTATTTGTGGACATAATTTTTTTTAATTTCAAAATCAGTACAGGTATTTTTGTGTATTTGATATAAATATAACATTAAAATCAATAAATAATTATATCAATGGAGAGTGCCATTGTATCCGAAATAAGACCCCAAGCTATGCTTGAAAGAAAGCACTTCGGAACAATGAAAACCACTTTTGTGGAACGTCTATTGTTTCCTCGATATCTTTCCATCATGCGCATTTACAATAGGTTCATATCGATTTACAGACCACTGTAAGAATACTAAATGATTTAGTTTTATATACTTATCGAACGAGGCTTATAGTTGCGAGTAATACTTATTTGCATTACAATACAAAAAATGACATTAAAAGTGTTAATTATATTTTGTGTAGTCTTTTTTCTCGGTAAGTGTACTTAATATCAGGTAAGTTGGTTCTTGGTGACAGCATTATAAAGTAACAGCAACTAATTTCAGGTAAAGCTCAAGAAGTTTCGAAACAACCAGGATCATTTATGGATGAAAAATTGATGAACTTGGGACCATCTACGATTCACTCTATTAAGGGTAAGTTTTATGAAGAAAAACAAAGAGAAAACGATACAAAACCTAAGACTTATAATGCAAATGTAACTAAATTAGACCCTGTAGCAAACATTGGTTCCATACTACATAATATTTTAACAAATAATGCAGAACATAATAACTTTAATAATGACCTACCAAGACAAGGTGAAAAGATTATTTTTCGTAGAAATAAAAGTAGTTCAAATAATAATGATCTAAGAGAACCAATGCCACAAACTACCAACAGCCAGAACTCTTTTAAATCCGATTTCCCTAAGAAATTACAGAAGACACAAATAAATAACTCGGATCCATCAATGATTTTACATACCGAACATTTAGTATCAAGCCACGACAAAAACAACAGCATTGAAACAATAAAAAAAGAGTTAGTATTTGACTCTCTGTCAATTAAAAACGATTTCAATAATTATGGAATGTCTCCTACAAATGATGTAATGAATTCGTTCGTGGGTCAAGAAATTAATCCCGAAGCAGATATAGTTCACAGGCCAATCACGATGCGACTCGATGAACCTGGTAGAAGATTCGAAACCAACCCATATTACCAACCCATACTAAACGATCCTTTTAAAGTTCCCATAATGAATGAGAATAATAATACTCCATTACCAATCACTCCTAAGTTTGAGCAGACAAATTATGGTGATAACGTCTTGCATAACAGAAATACAGACACCACAGTACCATTAAGACACGATAATTATAATTTTATAGATAAAAGTACTTGTTACGATAGAGACAGTGATGAAATATTGGAAAGAAGCGGCAACGAAATACAATTAGTAAAAGAACCAACAAAAGGACTCGGTATTTCAAATGTGGGAAAAGCCCGTGTGATGCTGATAGATCATCCGCGAGTGTGCTATGCTTGTAGCAGCATAAGTGACCTTTCTTGTTGGGCACCCGACAGGACAACTTCTGTAAAGTATTGTCGTGCAGATCACCCATCCTGCTTGACAAAACTTTATAAATATAGAGGTAAAATCTTATGTTAATCCATATCCATACTAATATTATAAATTCCAAAGTGTCTTTCTGTCTGTCTGTCCATCTGTCTATTATCTTTGCATCCGCTTAACCGATTTTGATTAAATTTAGTAAGTACCGAGATAACTTGCATCCTGTAGGATATAGGCTACTTTTTATCCCAGTAAACTAAAGAGTAAACTCTTTAAAACGGGGTTATCAAAAAGCCTAAATCCAAGCGAAATTGTGGGTGCCTATCAGAGTGACCTGGGGTGGGCATTATCTAACACAGAAAAAACAAAACAGCAAAATATGTAAGACAAAAAGCAATACGTAAGGCATAAATTCATGATCAAATTGATGTAGAAAAAAAAATGTTCTTATCAAAACGGAAACAGTAAGTATCTCTTGACTACTGCTATCAATTGCTTTCATTTCAATGCCAGTGCCAATATAGAACAAGTAGACTAGGTTACAGAAAATGACTAACTTATTTCAATCTAGATTAAAAACTTTGATTGCAAAAAATTAACGTAATTTTCTTTTGGTTTACAGGTTTGTCTTACATTATACGAGACTGTGGCAAAACTTGCGAGCAAAACTCTTTAGCTATCGACTCCACAAAATACACTGCTTGCACCATCTGCCACCATGACCTCTGCAACAGCGCACACCATTTCGAAATCCAGAACATTACCATTTTAATATTATTGATATCCCATTTGCTCATATTATTGAATGTTGCTATTAATTGAATGCTTGGTCAATGTAGGTAAATATTGCCCATAAGTCCTACTATAATAATTATTGTATACTATAATGTTAACATTTTGAATGGTGCCAATTTTAATCTAAAATACAATCAAAACAAACTATTCCATCACCTAAGTATCAGTATCGACTATTATAAGTGCGAAAGTATGCTTGTTTTAGATTTATTGGTTTGTCCTTCAATCACCTCGAAACAGAGCATAGGATCGATGTGATTTTTTGTAAGGTTATAATAAAAGATCTTCGAGTGACATGAGTGTGTCAGATCAAGATAATTTTATGTCTATATTTATTATGCTAAAATTGACTTAATCATAAACTTGAAGTCTGAACTAAATATTTTGTCTAATATTTTGAACGGAAACGTTATTATTCCGTGACAGTTTCACTGCCAATGTGCTGCCATCAAACAAGAGTATGATATTGTTATAATGTCTTTTATTATTCATCATAGTTTAATTTGGTATCTAGGAATATGACAATATGTAAAATATTAAGATGCAAATTATCAATACATATCACTAGTTAATTTATTGTAAAATAAATACTGTCAATATACTAAGATTGACATGACACTACTGGATTTAACATTTATCATACAGTAGTCAATAGTTATTATGTAAAATAAAGAATAAGAGAATATCTAAAATATTATGATGTTAATTATCAAGACATGTCACTAATTATTAATTGTAAATTAAATACTGTCACTATACTAGGGTTGACATGATACCGCTGGATTTAATATACAGTTATCAATAGTTATTATGTGAAATAATATGTAAACCATCAATTTATTATGTAATTAATTATTATTGTCAAACTAACAATATGTAAACCATAGATATGTGTTACTAATAATATTATTATGTTAAATTAAATATTGTGTTAGGTTGGTACATTGTACCAACCTTCAGATAAATATTAAGATGGACGTCACAATGGATTCCCGCCTTGTTTGCGATGGCAGAGTTTATAAAAGTACCCTTACCTCGACGGAGGGGGTCATTCTTGTGTAATAATTCAGTCTACGACATTCTTGTGTTATAATTCAGTCGAAGATAGTCTTGTGATATAATTCAAATAGTAAAGTCAGTCTGGTACAAACGTTGAAGTTCTTGAGGCCAGAGCAAACAAGGGCGGCAGGCTATACCAAAGTTAAGTATTCTTATATTTTATTATAATTAATATAATTAACAAATATGTACTACCTATTTATTGTATGTTGTAATGGTTTTTAAAAAAGACGTGTGTCGTGGAGTTTCTTTGCCCTTTCTTCTACACGACTAAACACCTTTGCGAAACGGGCGGTAGAGTCATCTTTAAATAAATAGATCTATGCTGAACAATACAACAAAACACAGATAGATCTATAAAGATTAAAGTATGAAAGATCTTTGAATAAACGATTAATTATTACTCTTGGTTATTTTACTTATGTGTTTACTACCTACCCTCTTTTGGTAATTAATTACTTTTATCTATTGAAATGAAAGTATAGATTAGGTTTTTAACTTATTTAATTTTAGAAAACAGTTTAGGATTCTTACTTTTACTAAATAATACAGTAGTTGCTTTGCTTGATTTTAATTGTTAAATGATTTAACATTTAGGCTTTACCTGACAAAATCATAGCTACCTACAAGTTTAAATAAAAGATAGATGGTAACTTTTATTAGTCATCATTTAAGCCCACTCTATAACCCAAAATCTATCATCAGAAGTGGGATACGATAAGTTCTTGTCGAAATACTAATACTTTTTCAAATGCTTTCAGAAATCGTGGATGCGGCCTCTCTTCGAAACAACAGGCTGCTGCCTGTCGTCAACGGCACTTGGTGCTGGTGATCTGCAGACCAGAGAGCGATGGACAACCCTCTCGTCAGTGGCACTTGGTGCTAGTTTGGCACCGTTGGTTAAACGTCGTTCCGTTGGTGAAAGTCAATGCTACAGCTAAGTTCTAGTGTTTATTTTTTTTAGTGAAGGTGGTTACAAAAGTTTTAGTCAATAAGACAAGATAATTTTACTTAGATAAATAGCAAAGCTAGTTGGGCGTCAGATTGGCCGAACGATTTATATAAAATGTATCTGTGAAATAATCACAAAATTATAATACTCTGTCAAAACAAAAATAACAACAAAACAGTAGATTTGCTTTCAAAAATATATCATACCCATTTACTTCAGTTTAAAATTTCCAAAATAATGAGTTAGGTACATAACATAAGCATTAAAAAAAACCATTTTATCTTTACTCTCTTTTCTCTTTTTTTTTTGTCTCTCTTCAACTTGCTTTAAAAAAAATAATTATTGTCCTTAAATATAGTTTCATTTTTAATCTTACTAATAAAATATCCTTACTGTTTCTATATTTAGCAAACCAATCAAGTATATAGATACCTAATTTTAATAAGTTTTCCTACTAATAGTAATACATCCATTTTATTTTAGAAATACCTACATTATAACATTTTATAATTTTGTTTTTCTCGAGTTGTTTTGAGAGAGGAAGGAAGGGAGAAATCACATACTATTGTATGTGAAAATAAAGACGATGTTTATTCACATAGCAAAAGATAGGCACAATGTTTTATAACAACAAATAAAACAAATTCTTTAATAATCCAATTTCGGCCTGACGTCTAGCTATCTTAGTTTTCATGGCAGTAACATTGACATTGAATCTTTGAATTTTATTGACACAATCGTATTTATACATAACTTCTTTTTACACGTTGTACTTTGTTACGAATAACATCATTCTATATATTTTTTTTATGTCGGTATTTTACTACCGCAGTTGATTTAATTTCACTGGATACAATGTTCTATTTTCCTATGTACTTCGAGAGCGAAGTACTTATCAGAATGGCCGAGCAATATATAAATATACTAATAATCTAAATGCTAAATGACACAAAGAAAAAGAAAGAAAAAAAAGAGAGAAAGAAAAAAAAAAAAAAAAAAAATTCGCAATGGGGAAAAATATTATGGGACAAATTCCGAATGGGACAAGTGTTTATATTCCCGAAATGGGACAAATATTAAAATTCCCGTATGGGACAAAAGTTGGGATTCTCAAATGGGACAAGAGAAGTTAGGTTAGTTAGGTCTGCCTGGCGCTAATCATTACTAGTACTAAATTTTTTTGGTCTAGTAATGTTAGATGGCTTGTGCGGATCAGTGCTAGTACTGTGATCTAGTTCTTGTCCATGGTACAAGACCCATTTATGGGGATGGCAGACAGTTAGGTAGGTAGTTAGGTTTGCCTGGCGCTAATCATTACTAGTACTAATGCTACGAGTACATTGTTTATTTTTATTTTTAGTCTAGTAATGTTAGATGGCTTGTGCGGACAAGTGCTAGTACTGTGATCTAGTACTTGGCCATGGTACAAGACCCATTTATGGGGATGGCAAACAGTTAGGTAGGTAGTTAGGTCTGCCTGGCGCTAATCATTACTAGTACTAATGCTACATTATTTGTTTTTATTTTTGGTCTAGTAATGTTAGATGGCTTGTGCGGATCAGTGCTAGTACTGTGATCTAGTTCTTGTCCATGGTACAAGACCCATTTATGGGGATGGCAGACAGTTAGGTAGGTAGTTAGGTTTGCCTGGCGCTAATCATTACTAGTACTAATGCTACATTGTATATTTTTATTTTTGGTCTAGTAATGTTAGATGGCTTGTGCGGACAAGTGCTAGTACTGTGATCTAGTACTTGGCCATGGTACAAGACCCATTATGGGGATGGCAAACAGTTAGGTAGGTTAGGTAGTTAGGCTGCCTGGCACTAATCATTACTAATACCACAAAAAAAAAAAAGAGAGAAATTGGTTTAGTAATGTTAGACGGCTTGTGCGGACAAGTGCTAGTACTGTGATCTAGTACTTGGCCATGGTACAAGACCCATTTATGGGGAGGCAGCGGTTAGGCCAGTTAGTTAGGGCTGCTGGCACTAATCATTACTATTACCAAAAAAAAAAAAGGGGGAAAACTGGTTTAGTAATGTTAGACGGCTTGTTCGGACGGTGCTAGTACAGAAATATGTACTAGACGACAGTCTAGTACAAGACCCATAATTTTATGGGGAGCAGCCAGTTAGGGACTGTTAGGCTGCTTGTTCTTTTACTCAGTTACTAATAGGTTAGCTGTTAGCTTATAGATCTTTTTTAGCTTACAGACATATTTTTTTTTATATAGCTTACAGATATTTTTTTTATATAGCTCACAGATATATATTTTTTTTATATAGCTTACAGATATATTTTTTTGTAGCTCTTAGCTAGGCATTTTTTTTTCTTTTCTTTCTCTGCCCCTTTATATGTAACGTCTATATTTATGCTAAAATTTATCTATGTCATCTCAGAATGACTTTTATTTCTATATGCTAAAATTTATCTTTCCCTATGTACTTCGGGAGCGAAGTACTTGTCAGTCTGGCCGTGTCAGATCAAGATAATTTTATGTCTATATTTATTATGCTAAAATTGACTTAATCATAAACTTGAAGTCTGAACTAAATATTTTGTCTAATATTTTGAACGGAAACGTTATTATTCCGTGACAGTTTCACTGCCAATGTGCTGCCATCAAACAAGAGTATGATATTGTTATAATGTCTTTTATTATTCATCATAGTTTAATTTGGTATCTAGGAATATGACAATATGTAAAATATTAAGATGCAAATTATCAATACATATCACTAGTTAATTTATTGTAAAATAAATACTGTCAATATACTAAGATTGACATGACACTACTGGATTTAACATTTATCATACAGTAGTCAATAGTTATTATGTAAAATAAAGAATAAGAGAATATCTAAAATATTATGATGTTAATTATCAAGACATGTCACTAATTATTAATTGTAAATTAAATACTGTCACTATACTAGGGTTGACATGATACCGCTGGATTTAATATACAGTTATCAATAGTTATTATGTGAAATAATATGTAAACCATCAATTTATTATGTAATTAATTATTATTGTCAAACTAACAATATGTAAACCATAGATATGTGTTACTAATAATATTATTATGTTAAATTAAATATTGTGTTAGGTTGGTACATTGTACCAACCTTCAGATAAATATTAAGATGGACGTCACAATGGATTCCCGCCTTGTTTGCGATGGCAGAGTTTATAAAAGTACCCTTACCTCGACGGAGGGGGTCATTCTTGTGTAATAATTCAGTCTACGACATTCTTGTGTTATAATTCAGTCGAAGATAGTCTTGTGATATAATTCAAATAGTAAAGTCAGTCTGGTACAAACGTTGAAGTTCTTGAGGCCAGAGCAAACAAGGGCGGCAGGCTATACCAAAGTTAAGTATTCTTATATTTTATTATAATTAATATAATTAACAAATATGTACTACCTATTTATTGTATGTTGTAATGGTTTTTAAAAAAGACGTGTGTCGTGGAGTTTCTTTGCCCTTTCTTCTACACGACTAAACACCTTTGCGAAACGGGCGGTAGAGTCATCTTTAAATAAATAGATCTATGCTGAACAATACAACAAAACACAGATAGATCTATAAAGATTAAAGTATGAAAGATCTTTGAATAAACGATTAATTATTACTCTTGGTTATTTTACTTATGTGTTTACTACCTACCCTCTTTTGGTAATTAATTACTTTTATCTATTGAAATGAAAGTATAGATTAGGTTTTTAACTTATTTAATTTTAGAAAACAGTTTAGGATTCTTACTTTTACTAAATAATACAGTAGTTGCTTTGCTTGATTTTAATTGTTAAATGATTTAACATTTAGGCTTTACCTGACAAAATCATAGCTACCTACAAGTTTAAATAAAAGATAGATGGTAACTTTTATTAGTCATCATTTAAGCCCACTCTATAACCCAAAATCTATCAAGTGCTTATCTAAGCACCTATTTCATGTTTGTCCATTTTCTAAATTCCAAATCTTATTTATGCCTGGATAAAAATTAAAGTTTGTCTGTTTGTTTGAATACTACCTATGCATTCACGCATCATTAATTTGAGTTGAAAGCTTTGTACAGTTGTTGTTAAGACTTGCGGGGAGCTCACTGACTTAGTATTATCAACGTACTATGTACAAACAACACAATACGTGGCCGGTGCGCGCGTCATATTACACATTACAAGTCACAAGGCATATGGCATCTGGCTAGTTTTTTTATCACTACATAGTATAAAACAAAGTCGCTTCCCTGTCTATCTGTCCCTATATATGCTTCTAGATCTTTAAAACTACGTAACGGATTTTGATGCAATTTTTTTTAATAGATAGAGCGTTTCAAGAGGAAGGTTTATATGTATAATACATGCATCCTAAATCCACGCGGGCGTAGCTGCGGGCATCAGCTAGTAAAAGTATAAAATTGAGTTTTTATTTTACTTTTTTAGAATTATTAAATTAGCACCTATGCAATTATGCATACATAGACAACATTAAATTGTATGCGACTCTAAAATTATTTGTTGTTTGCTAACTAACTGATTTCGTGTAGAAAGTAGAAAAAGAACAGGTGACTGCTGATACGAGCTGCTTATTCTTTTGGTACCAGAAAATATTTGTGACGAAATAAAAAGGTATTGAAGAAATTCTTTCATTTACCTCACTTTAATAGAAATTAGCTTTCACCACATTCATGGCAAGTGACAAGAGGACAGAGGTGCCGCTTTTATTCGCGTTTGCCTTCCCATTTCCGGAATACAGCACATTCAATCGGAGCTTCTCGACGTAGTCTGATTTCCATCTATCCTATTTCCTATTTCGAGCTGTGCTATTACTATAGTATTTACCATTTTATTATTCCATCCCTCTTTAAGGTGTTATTTTTTCTCGAAAGTTACTTTCTTAATTATGGTACTTATTTGTTTTAACCCCCGACCTAATAAGAGGGGTGTCATAAGTTTGACGTGTATATCTGTGTATCCGTATGTGGCATCGTAGCTCCTAAACTAATGAACCGATTTTAATTTAGTTTTTTTGTTTGAATGATGGCTCGATCGAGAGTGTTCTTAGCTATGATCCAAGAAAATCGGTTCAGCCGTTTGAAAGTTATCTGCTTTTCTAGTAACTAGAAGAGAACTTAGGAGCGAATTACCCTCCCCGCGAACCCTAGCCCTCGGGAGGACCTGTGGATAATAGAGACCTGGCGGTCCGTATGCAGCGGTGGGATGTAACTTCGTGAGGTTTTTAGTCGGTAGGAGTCCGAGTTGCGACATACCCACTGTGCTCCCCTGTGGCCGGTGGTGTCTATGACGAATTTTCCTCACGATAAAAAAAAGGATTACTTTGAAGAAAGGATCACGAAAAACTAAGGTAAGTACCATATCCGTCACGTAATAAATGCAATCTTCATGAAACCTCTTATAATACTAAGTATATCAGCATAAGTTTCATTTGACGCTACGCAGAACGCACCGCGCAACGCCCCTCGTCTTCATGAACAAGGCCTTATATGTTAACTTGTTAAGACCCGTTTCAGTATTCCCGAAGCTATGTTCAGGAAATCCTTCCTGAAGATGGTAGATTTAATACTCGAGTAGGTACACGCAACCATTAGACCTGCACATTAGAGACCACTGAGCTGGCAGCAAGATCCGCTATCTTGAGTTATGATAACAATAGATTACCCAAGCCCCTTTGTCGGGCTTCCTGTCTTGCTTCGAGGCAATGTTTCAGGAAAATAGATATATTTTTTTTCCAAAGACATGATAATATTGCTTTTTAGGCACTCTTTGGATCAATTAATTTTTTAATGGCTATAATTTTATTTCTGTGTAATTTGAACATTCCTAATAATCCAACTTTTACTAATATTATAAAAGCGAAAGTTGTGTGTATGTGTGTGTTTATATTTGTTACTCCTTCCCGCAAAAACTGCTGGACGGATTTGGTTGAAATTTGGAATGAAATAGATAATATCCTGGATTAGCACACAGGCTACTTTTTGTACCGGAAAATCAAAGAGTTCCCACGGGATTTCAAGAAACCCAAATCCAAGCGGACGAAGTCGCGGGCATCAGCTAGTAATTTATATTAACAAAAGAGTATTATCATGCCTGGTCGATCATAGTCCATCGATAAGTACCTACCTATAGTACGCGACAGGTCGAGATGGCAATCGGGGTACCCCGATTGCGTACTATACACGTTTTCGAAAATACCTAACAAACAATTCACAACAAAACTTTCCCTAAAATATTCATTCCGTGTTACGCCTCGAGGAAACAGCGTCAACGTGAGATTTTGCTTATTTATGCTGACAAAGAGTCAGGAAGTCTCTATCTACATAATATTTCCTATTTTTCTATTACATATTTTATGGAAAGGACACAATATTTCTTATGTCGAGTGAGTAGGTAATACAAGGGATGCCATAGACCTATAAATCGGTAGTTCAAAGATTCTCGCTCATCACAAGGATAAAATAAGTAGGTAGCCAATTAGTACCTACCTACGTCTTAATATTATAGGTAATATCTGGATATACTTGACAATATCAGAGAGTAAAGACAAACAATAGCATATATTCTGCATCTCAAATGGAACAACCGAACCATTATAGGATCACTTTGTTTTGTCCGTCTGTCGTGTCTGACAAGAAAACGTATAGGGTGCTTGACCTGTAGAATCATGGGCAGGCAGTTCCTATAGCACAAGTAAAGGAAAAAATCCGAAAACTATAAATTTGTGGTTACATGAGCGTAGCGAAAAATCGTAGGTCTATGGTTACATCACAAAAAAAAATTGAAATGTGTTCAATTTCCAAAGTTCCAAAAAATTTCCAAGCGGGGTGTCATATGAAAGGGCTTTACTTGTACATTTTGAAATAGATTTTTATTTATTTTTATGGATATCTAGCTGATACCCGCGACTTCGTTCGCGTGGATGTAGGTTTTTTTAAAATCCCGTGGGAACTCTTTGATTTTCCGGGATAAAAAGTAGCCTATGTGCTAATCCAGGGTACAATCTATCTCCATTCTAAATTTCAACCCAATCCGTCCAGTAGTTTTTGCGTGAAGGAGTAACACACACACACACACATACAAATAATTGTATAATATTTTATAATATTATAGTGTGATAGTTTTTGATTCATCGTGCATAATTTCGAAAAAAATACCCGAGTACGGAACCCTCGTGCGCAACTCGAACTTAACTGGTTTTTTTATCTTATTTTGACTAACACGTAGGTAGGAAGCGACTCCGCTTTACACGTAAATAACGTAGCAACCTGGCGTAGCAATGATTTCAGGATGTAAGCAGGATGCAACTTTTTCGTAATCTAGGTAAGTAGGTACCATTGATTTCAGAAGCGCCCCCCTACATATTATTCGGTACTTTAAGTATTGTTTTTAACCCCCGACCCAAAAAGAGGGGTGTTATAAGTTTTACGTGTGTATATGTCTGTGGCATCGTAGCTCCTAAACTAATCAACCGACTTTATTAGTTTTTTGTTTGAAAGGTGGATTGATCGAGAGTGTTCTTAGCTATTATAATCTAAGAAAATTGGTTCAGCCGTTTGAAAGTTATCAGCTCTTTTCTAGTTACTGTAACCTTCACTTGTCGGGGGTGATATAAATTTTTAATTTACACTTGTTTGACATTTTGTTCATGAACTGTTTGATCTAATCTAAGTAAACTTTACCTGTTTGACGAAACCGTTTGATGCTGGTTTGAAGACAAATCAAACAAGCTTCAAACGGTTTGGTGTAAACCTCACGAGTTTAATGGAGGTTTAAAGACTCATCAAAAGGAATTTGCTTAGTGTCACTCTCTTCGCCGCAAGGTTTAATCGCGTGACGTGAGCTCAAGACAAAGCTTTCCTTAGCAGGTAGTAGTAAATTGTTCTGGGCGAAATCTATACGTAGAAAAACATGAAAACCAGGTTGGACCAAAATCAATCGGTGTGAACGCCAATAAATTAGCGATGCATCAAACCATCATCAAACACAACAAAAATATACTTAGATCATAAATTAATAATGTTCATCAATCATGAGCAACAACCGAGTTTCTAAAGAGCAACCGCCGAGTTTCTTGCTGGGTCTTCTCGATAGGAAAGGCATTCCGAACCAGGTGGTAAATGTACTTGACAATTCAAAAGTACCTAGATAAGTATTATTTGATTAAAATAAATTCTATTCTATTCTATATTTTATGCAAAACCCTATAAACGGCCAAACCAAACCAGGTTTTGGTTTGAATCAAACCAATATCGATAACATGATTGAACCAAACCGCTTATGGAATGACTGATGAGCGTTTCGGGGCCCTGAAAGTATTCACTTCAGGCAGTGTGAACAAGAATGCTTTAACTCCTTGCTTGACTTTGAACTGACTCACTGCCAATAGTTACGCAGTAGTCCATAGACATGTCGAAGTGTACCTAGCTATAAATATCAATATCATCATCATGATCATTTCACCCCATGGCCGGCTCACTACAGAGCATGGGTGTTGTCTCAGTATAAGAAGAGTTTAACCATAGTCCACCACGCTCGCTAAGTGCGGATTGGCAAGTGTTGGCAGTATCAGTATCTAGCTATTAATAGGTACTAGGTAAGTATTAGTGGTATTGGTGTGCGCTTGATGTGATAATCACTTGTATTATAAGTAGGTAGATATAAGTAATGTTATCTGGTGCGTGTCGGAGATAGTATACTCGTGTCACTCTTGCTGTGCTTGCGTCATGCAGTCACGCGGTTGCGATGTGACGATTGTGACGTGGACGTGACGTCAAAGATTTTTTAATGACCTTAGCAGAACTTCTGTAGCACATGACTCATGAGTCATGAGTAAAAATCCCCAGATTCCCTGTGTGGGGATCTTACACAATGTGCTATGGCTTTTTGGTACAGACAGATTGCGCCATCTAGTGTGCGACAGTATATTTAACGCGGACACCGCAGTGGTGCCATCCTAATGTTTTTTACCCTAAAAAGGCAAAACTGAACTGGCACGATATTTCTTTCGTAATAATAAGATGTAAAATTTACAAAACTAGTTAACTAAGTAGATTTAATAAATCACTGTCGTAAAAAAAATAAGAAAGAGTAGAAATAAACTCTCCTTAACCATGATTCAAATACTATGCCTTTTAATATTGCCCTTTAATTCGGAATGCCTTTCCTACCTTCTCGGTAGGAAAGGGCAAAGGCATTCTATTCAATGTGAGTGGTAGATTTTTTATTTTCCTGTTGTTTATAATATGAAGTTTCTAGCCTACGTACTAAATTTCAGTCTTCTAGGAATTCAGGAAGTACTAGTACCTACCTTAGAAGTTTTGACTAGAGGTTTTGAATGTCAATAAGTTTAAAACCATAAAAGCTAGATAATTAATACTTGGCATGTTCAATAAATCGACCAAGGACATCTTATTCTGAAAATTTCAGCATTATAGCGACAGACTTTACAGATATGCTTCCTCCATACGGTGGGGTGAAGGGGGAAATTTTCCAATTTCTTAATTTTTATATTATTTATATAATACCCTAGTAATAACGACCCTTTCTAAAGTCAAAAATTCAAAAACCAAAAAGTGTTTTTGATTTTGAATTATGAAGATCATCTGAGTCACGAAATCGACGTATCAATAAATCTGAAAACTTACTTAGTATGTTTAATAAGTTTGCTGAGGACACCTTATCCTAAAAACTAGCTTTCTAGCGTCATTCAAACCATAGCTATGACGGTTCGAAAATACGAAGAAAAGCTTCCAGAAAAGGTGGGTAGTATCCCGTCCTTTAGTTTGGCTCGCCTTGGCCGGGGCACTGCCATGCCCCCTGATAGTGCAATACGACAGTTCAAAACTCAATAGTTTAACTAATAAAAATTAGGGTGTTTTTTCATAGGCAATGAAAAATTAAAATAAGTTAAATGAATTTAAGACTTGGCAGCATTGACTTCATTGCAATGTGACCATTTCTAGCAGTTTTCTACCATTTAGTAGAACAGATTTGCAGACAGGATCAGGTAGATTTGAAAGTATGTTGGTATAAGTACTAGAATATTGAGTTTTCACTTTTTAAAGAGAATGTTCACTTACATTAAAGCTATACATATATACATTTCAGTAGTTATACTGATTATAATATTATTCATGTGGGAATTAATCACTTTACCGAATCAATTAAAAGGGAAAAAAATTGAGAAGGAAGATTAGTAACAATAACCAACTTGCTGTGCGAGTCTAACTTACACAATTAGGCAATTTTTTAAAATTCAATTTAGTCCGAAAATCTAATATGAAGATGGCAACACTGACACATTGCGAATGACGAATCTCATTCATTCATCTTTTGACTTTTCTCATTGAGTTTTGACTTTTGAGTTGTTCGAACGTCTAATAACTTCGAGTGCTGTAAATTTCGTAAATTAGTATTCAAAATTGTTCTGCTGAAAAACGTGAGTACATTCTTTGTATTTAATGCTATAAAAAAAATATGTTGCGGTCATATTCAAATTTTTACGGACTTAATTTTTAAACGCCCTTCAAATTGATAACCTAAAAGAACGTGCAATGTCAGTAGTTTTTGATGCGATTCTTAAAAAATTTCGTCACATAATGCAATAGTGGCCTGCTATTATACTGTTTCGGCTTAAAATCATACTTCCTTGTAACAATTTCCACACTTACGTAATAATTGTGTCACTATCACACTCTGCTCCCTGATGACATTGATCCATTTGTAGTGACCTGATTCGATGGCCCTGTTCAAGGCTGATTTCAGTTATTTTAATCCCATTCAAGTGCTAATAGACATTATCTAGAATATTTTAATGACCATTCGTACATCGCCATGTAAAATCGATAATTCGCGCTTTTTTGCATAACCTTTGATAACATTACATAATATTATGTGAGGTACCTACTTACTGTTAGATTGTTACTCTTAGAAGTGGATTAGACAAAGAGATTACAATGTTTGAGATGAATAACATTATTTTCTAGTAAACCTATGCAATTCATTATACCTACTTTAAGTTATATACTTAGTTTTTCCTGTGCAAATCAGTTACCTACAAACCATTTGACTCACATTTTATTACTTACAATTACAGAAACACAATGGGTGTACCTGCTGGTAATGCTGAAAATGGAAAGAAAATCTTTGTGCAAAGATGCGCTCAGTGCCATACTGTAAGAACTAAATTTAATTACATTACCTATATGTTATGTGAATGACCTTTGACCCATAAATATATTTTTTCTGTTACATCATGTTTATAGCAATAAAGTAAGGTCAGAGAACTTTCATAGTCCAAGTTACAAATATTGAAAAGTAATAAATGAATTTATTCTAGTTTCACAAATATAGTTAGAAAGGATGTTATGTTACAATTATTAATACTTCAGCCATGTGTGTGAAACAAAGGCCAATCAACTACTAATTCTTTAAAAAGAAACTATTGTTAGTTCACTCTACTGTTGTCAATTTGATATTGTTATGCGCAAGTGATCCAACCTGCTTAAGGTTGATTTTGGATACTCAACAACAGTTCAGACTTTAAAGTTGACAATAAAATAAATGAGTCAGTGTAGGAGAGTCCTTTTTATGTAACAACATCCAGTTGACAGACCTAGCTTTAATTTTCTCAAAACTAAACTAAGATATTAAGTCATGATTGGGTATTCTTCAAAACAAGTTTACTATAAAATGTATATGTGGGGAAATCATCCAATAGCACAAGTCTAGGGCATGAATTGAAAATGAGGAAGTTACCTTGTCAAGTGAATAATGTATTGTACAAGGTGTAAGGAATAAGGCCTTGTTCAAGATGTGAGGTATTGCACAAATCACATTGTATTGTGCACCATATAGCATGGTGTGTCATACCTACAGTTATTCTGTTCATGGAGATGTTGGTGATATACCGCACCACAACCGCCTCTGCCACACTATGGCAAATTTGTTGAAGCAGCAATGCATCCTCTGTTGTGAGCAAATTGTATAACTAAGCCCAAATACTTTTGGCTGAACATTTTCACATGTATAGATAGCATCACAAGTTTCATTTCGCCACCCTACACGCAACACATTGCGTTGCGCCCCGCGTCTCCATAGTCTTATTCGGTACGAAGTATATGTTTTTCACTGCATTAATACTATATGTTTTAAAATAGGTTGAAGCAGGTGGTAAACACAAAGTAGGACCTAATCTACATGGCTTCTTTGGACGCAAAACTGGCCAAGCTCCCGGCTTCTCCTATTCAGAAGCAAACAAAGCTAAAGGTAATATTAAAACTCTCTTCAAATCTTTTCCCTATATTATAAGCACTACAATTTTGATTGGTTTACACTCAGCAGCTTGAAATCCATAATATATTGACTCACTTAAAAGTTTAATGTTAAGATTTTTCTTCCTTTGGAATAATTATAGGGATTACTGTATTATAATGTTATGGATATGAAAATAGAAAGAATAAATATTTGTTACATAATATATTATAATAAAAAAAATATTAGTTCAGAAAGAAGTTTCTACTGAGAAGAGCTGGTAAGAAACAGCAGTTACTCTTATCAAAAGGCAATATCATGTTACAATGGCTATAAAATTTTTACCCCATCGGAAAATGAAATTCCACAAGTCATTCAAATCAATTTAACTGACATGATAAGGCATTCCATAGGCTCAACTTGTATTTTTATTGTACTTAATATTTTTACTCTTGATTATTACTATTGATACTATTGATTGTAATTCATTATTTAAAAGAATGATTAATTAAATTAAATTTTTAAAACTATTTTTCAGGTATCACCTGGGGAGAAGATACCCTGTTTGAATACTTAGAGAACCCCAAGAAGTACATCCCTGGTACTAAAATGGTGTTTGCCGGTATCAAGAAGCCTAATGAGCGTGCGGATCTTATCGCATACCTCAAGCAGGCAACCAAGTAATTTTAATGACATTAGGAAAATAATATGAATGGGAGGAGTATTCCATTATATGGAACAATCCTCTCGTTTTTAGCCCAATCAGTATCATAATCATTATTTAATTAATACCTATTTATTTTGAGTTAACATTTCACAAAGTGATAGTTGTGACTTCTATCTTGTATCCACCTTCATAGTTGTATTGATTGTATGAATTGTGATGTACATAATATGTATGACTAAAATTCTTTGGTGAGCATAAAAATGTTATGAATGGTTTTATGATGTTATTAAATTATAAATAGACATCGTAATTAGCTTTTTATTTGTAGGTAAACCCATACAAGTTTTAATAGCTATTACTCATCAAATGTTACCAGGTTTTAGTTAATTGTGTTTACTATTAGATTATTTTAATTAAAATTATTTTTTTATTTTCATTTATTTTATTTTACCCTTTCTTCCTTAGGCTAAATAATAAAATTAAGTAGTAAATTAATTTTAATTAAATACGCAAACAAATGGGTATCACTCTAAATTTTTTTTTGGTAGTTTAGGTGTATAATATTGTGTTCTGTCTATATTCTAGTCGCCACTGGATGGCGTTATAATACCCAGTACAGCGAGTATAGCTAAGGGTAGCGTTCACTTGTCAAAAATCTACCAAAATACATTTTTTGATGAAACGGGCGGGAGTCGGATAATACGTTATACTTATCATGCAATATGGGTCTATGGCTTTTGTACAGCCCGTTCAGAGTACTGACTTATAATGGACCTCTACTCAAATACGCTGAGGTCTGGACTTGCGATTGCCGACTGTTTTTCGGGTCAACTTGGAAACAAACCCGTACTATACTATGGTTCAAAGCAAAGTACCTCCACAGAGGTATGGAGCTACAGTGCGACAAAATGGCAACAAAGATCTTTTGGCGCGTTGCCAAAATCGGAACTAACGCCGCCATCTTGTGAAGTGTCACGCTTTCCCCTTGTAAGTGGTGTTGCTAAGTAAAAAAACTGAATTTCACTGTTTTATAGGGTTCCGTACCTCAAAAGGAAAAACGGAACTCTTATAGGATCACTCTGTTGTCTGTCTGTCTGTACGTCTGTCTGTCGAGTCTGTCAAGAAAACCTATAGGGTACTTCCCGTTGACCTGGAATCGTGAAATTTAGCAGGTAGGCAAATCTTATAGCAAAGGAAAAAATCCGAAAACTGAATTTGTGGTAAAAATAATTAAAATGTGTGTTAAAATTCAAAATAACATAGTTAACTATACTAAGTGGGGCATCATATGAAATGGCTTTACTTGTACATTCTAAAACAGATTTTTATATTTTATTTTCATGCTTAATAGTTTTTGATTTATTGTGCAAAATGACGGGAAAATACCTGAGTACGGAACCCGTGGTGCGCGAGTCTGACTCGCACTTGGCTTTGGCCTATACATAACTTCATACATCCTGATAATAAATACAGCATGTAATATTATATTATGTGTCTGCATCTTATAGAGCTATATTTAGCACTAACTAGTTAGGTAAGTAAAGCATATTTTGAGCAGGTTAATATGATAGTTAGGTTTTAAGTCCATGACCTATTAATTGTTTTTATTATTCTTTTTCTATGTGGAAACAGGGACAGCTTTTCCAATTCCTCTTTCAGTTATAGTTAGATAAAACCATCGATGTATAAAAACAAGCCAAAAGCTCCATAATACGTCAATGATCAAAAGATCCTAACCCTACCTAATTTATTGTTGAGGAATAGACAATACTTTTTTTTTCTCTCTCGTCTGGCTTTACAAAGATAAGCCAATGTCAAGTTTGTAGTTATTTGTAACAAGATAGGGAAACTATACAAGTATGGACCCCGTCTGTGCCGGCGCCCGCCGACACACGCACGGCACCTCCTTAAAGCGCTTTCCAGTCAGTTTTAACAAAAAAAAAAAAAACACAACACAGACGAAGTACTAGACAATTACATTACATCATAGACCATTCATCTCTTTGATTAAATTATCTCAGTGCTTCCACATTTAAGAATTTCGCCCTATTTCATGGCGAAATGACATATGAGGTACGCTATTTTTTTACATAATATTAATAGGCAGTCAGGCTAATTTGGGCTTCCAGATGGTTATTTTTTTGAACCTACCTAATGGAATTTTAGTATTTTCTTGACTTATCAAAGGGGATAGGCTTGAAAAGGGCAGAATGGTTTTTTTTTTTTTGAACTTGTGGAATATTACCTAGCATATTTTCCTGGATATAAAAACTGATTTGCTGGGCATTCATTATATACATGAGACAGATGTATTAAAATTATTTTGACAATGATAACCTACAAACATTTTACTTTTATCACCAGACTTAAGATTAAGGATCATGGAACTATAATATCCAAAATCGTGAAATGATCATAATATATAATAAATAAAACGTGAAATAATAATGAGAGTACATATTTCAATAATTTTTAGTGGAACTTTGGGCGAATTTCTATAGAAACTAGAGTAAAATCAAAATCGTAAATGGAAACACTGAATCAAACTTCTGTCAAAGTCAAACTGACATAATTATCTTATCAATGTCGTCCGCTTTTTCAGCCTGTTTAGTGTTTTTTTAGTAAATCTAATTAAATGTATTTTAAAATTTCAATAAATATTATGTGATATGATTTTAGTAAAAAAGTGTATCATAACTGCCCAGACTTAAAATTATATGCACAAACATTTTTTTGTAAAAGTGAAGAATCTCGTAAGCGCAGTGCCAGTGCAAATATTTATTTTCTTGTGCTGTTTAGTACTTACTTATAATAATTTAATCCCCAAATTGGCGCGAATTGGTAAGTTACATTCCTTACTTACCACGAATAATTATTTTCAGTTTTCGTTATTGTTTTATTTTCTTGGTTACCAGATGACTGGCCTGACCTGTTGAAGATTATTTAATTAAACCCTTACTTACTCAAGTTGACATTGACGATACATTAACGTGCTGTTAGCACGTGTAAATCCATAATAAAAAAAAAAGACAAGTAAGTAAAGTGAAGATTGTAAAAAAGTGGGGAAGCATGGCAAAATCTTCAGTTGTACTAAGTTTTCACGAGATTTTGCTTCATCAGTCAGATGTAGCGCTTCTAAGTGGGCCGCATTGGCTCAACGATACCATCATATCGTTTTATTTTGAATATTTAGAAAAATTGATTTTTTGTGAAGCCAAAGAGCTCCTGTTCGTTTCTCCAGAAGTAACACAGTGTATAAAAATGGTTGAAACAAATGATATTGGAATTTTTCTGGAACCTCTGCAAATCAATACCAAGAAGTTTGTATTCTTTGCACTGAATGACAACAGTTCACCGGACACAGCTGGAGGTTCACACTGGAGTCTACTAGTCTTTTCAAGAAATGAAAATAGTTTTTTTCACTTTGATTCTTCATCTGGCAGCAACCATGATGTGGCATGGGACTTTGCTAGTCATTTAATGTTGTACTTATCTAAACAAGGTAAGATTTTTATATTTGCTAAGTCTGACTTAGAAAAAAATAACTTTAAGTCCAACTATACCTTTATTAAAAAAAAGTTGTAGTAAGAGAGTTTAGGAGATTCCATTGGAAAAAAATCTGTCAGCCCAATAGTACTACATGCACTTAATAGCTCAATGATTTAATGAGTCAACTGAAATTGAGAAGTTGTAGGTTGAAATCCCACCCATTGTCTTTGTTGTATCTACTCCAAGTACAAGCTGTATATTTACTTAGTTTGAGGCAAAAGACTGAGATATTAGTCATCTTTAAATTGACTAATATACTTAATAAAAAGAAAACAAGTAGAATCAAGTATTACTTATTATTAAATAGTGAAAACTAAATACATAAAACTATAATCAGAGTTTATTGTTTCAGGCAATATCAATTTTGTTGACAAGCATTGTCAACAGCAAAGTAACGGCTATGACTGTGGTGTCCACGTTATTTGTAACACTGAGAAGCTGGCGCAGCATGCATACAGTCACGGAGACATCAACACCTGTGACATGTCCATTCAAATTAATCCTAGTGCTAAAAGGAAAGAGATTCTCAATATTATATCTAGTTTGTCGAAATCAAAATAAATTGTGGTGCCATGCTTGTAAGACTTTTTTTTATTGTGTAAGCCCTGCTATGTGATTTGCTAACTCAGTGTTCAACATTGAATGATAGCCATAAAGCTCATTTGACATTAATTATTTTTAATCCATTGAAAATCTTCTGCCAAAAATTATTTTAATATCACACAGTGGAACAACTATGTAAGACCAACTAATGTCAATTAATGAGCTCGGTGGCTATCATAGTGTTGAACACTGTGAACCGAATCACCCCGCTGGTCAGATAACCCAGTGACAGCAGTAACGTGTAGCAGCATTAGCGGATTTACTAGCAGGCTGAGTAGGTTTGTGCCTAGGGCGGTAGATTTATGGGGTAGGGACTGTATCTTTAGTTTTTTATCTACACTTGTAAAGTTTTAATAACTCATTACAGCCACTGGCAATAACTTGTTAATGTAAAAGCGGCATAAAAATTTAACAGCATAATGTGTAAATCTGCCTCAGCACTACAGGATATCACACTGAATCAATGTGTTACTTCTCAAACTCGTGCTATTGCTGTCACGCGTTGCTGCCATAATGCCTTGTCTGACCACTTGATTAGGGATCTGCTTTCATTTATCTATAAAACGGTTAAGTGCAAATTAATTATAACTAACGTTTCTAAAATGAATGCTATGTCAGACCAAACTAAAAACCTTGTTCCTTTCTAGCATTATTTTTCTGAAAATTCTCGCCTTTTTTTGGTGATAACTTAAAATACTTTTTTGTACTTAACAGCTTAGTTAAACAACAGCAGGGTTGACCATTTAACAGCATGTGGTCACTGCCATTTAACATGTTAAGGTCATGTTAAATGGCATGTATAAAATTCGTACTCATTGATGAGTAAAACATTGCCATTTTAATTCTATCTTATATCGAAATATGTATTTAAATAAAACAAACTAGGCCATAATACTATGTATTAATATACTTAATATTATCATAATCTTCAAATAGTATTGAGATGCAAATAAATAAAAAGTGCAAAAAACACATACATATTTAAGAACAGTTAAAAACATGTACACATAATTATAAGAACAATTTAAAAAACAACTTGTTTTTTTTACTTTTAACACTCATGTCCTTGTCCTATGTCCTCTGTTCACTACTTTGTGGCTCAACCCATCCTCCAAATGCCTTTTCTAATTCTTCTGCTACCGCGAAACATAACCGGTCATTGTTAAAATTTGCAACAACCTGAATTCCTATGGGCAGCCCTTCACTGTTCAACCCCAAAGGTACAGCGGTCGCAGGGAAACCCAAACTATTTATTATAGCTGTATACATAAAATTCATTGGTCTTATCATAGGCTGGTTATGGTAGGGCGCCGGCACTGGGTGCGTGGGAAAGAGGAATACGCCATTATCGCCAAGCATATTTTTAAAGACCTCTTCTAAATAATCGCGAGCCTCCATAAAGTATCTGTATTTTTTGCTTTCCGGATCAAACTTTTCGTGGTCAGTTAACGCAACAAAGAGACCAATCAAAGTATTTCCCGATAAGCCCAGGATATTTTTGAATATCTCTATGACATTTGATAATAAGCTGGGGTTTTCCATTATGTAAGCTGCGAAAGGGACTTCGTTCTTCATTGTCGTGAACCATATTGCTTGCGATCGTTTCAGCCATTCGATTTTCTTTTCTTCGGCAACTACATTATGCTTTTGTTGGAAGTGTTCAACAACTTTTTCCATTGCTTGTTTTATTTCTGGATCTACTTCGCTCACTAAGGGAGCGCCGTTACTAAATTGGTAAAAGACTTTGAGTTTCCCGATGTCTACTGGTTTGTCGAGGTCGAGTTTTTTGGCATAGTCCCCTGATATTACCTTTTGAATGTGTTTTAAGTCAACTGCAAACCTTGTCATGGGTCCAATACCTGTAAAAAAATGAAATTCTGTAAATCTTTGTCAAATAGCTTATTGGAAAAGTTTAATCATCGACGTGAATATTCCAAATTATATGTGTGTACTAGCTGTGCCCGCGACTTCGTTCGCGCGGAATAGTGACTTTTCGCGCTTTATATAGCCACGGACGCTCAGGCGCGAGGCGCCGTGATTCTTTAAATTGACATAACTTTTTTATTTATGAACCGATTGACATGAAATAAACACTAAATCCTAAGTGAAGCTCACTACAATATATTAGTGAAAACCGTATCTAAATCGAATAAGCCGTTTCTGAGATTAGCGTGCACAAACACACAGACAAACAGACAAACAGACAAAAAAAAAAATTAATTACAATTTCGGGTTCGGCATCGATATAATAACAACCCCTGCTACCTTTTTTTTATATATTTCCATTGTACAGACACCACTTTTCTACAATTTTATTATATGTATAGATGTTGCGATTTTAACGAAATTTTGCAGGAAGCTTAAAAACCTGGGGAACATCGAATATCGTAAGAAATAAGAGATTTCTACAGGATTAAAAAAATCCTATGTTCACACGAAATTGCTGGCAAAAACTAGTCGTTATAAGTAGGTAAATATTAAATAGTGGCTAGGCAAAATAGTGGTGACTATTGCTATTTATACTTACACAAATATAAATTAACGTCATCATTCTTGAGTTGAGGATATTGGCCTTCATTAGACACTGCTCTCCTCGTCGGCTTGTGCCCAAATATCCCATTAAAGTAAGCAGGCATACGAATAGAACCTCCTATGTCGGACCCTGGAAAATTAAGGACATTCACAAAACTTATTGGCCCAACATTCATTCATAAAGGCGAGGCAGAAACAAAAAAAAAACGGCCAAGTGCGAGTCAGACTCGCGCACTGAGGGTTCCGTACTCGGGTATTTTTTCCGACATTTTGCACGATCTACCTACCTGCCAAACTTCATGATTCTAGGTCAACGGGAAGTACCCTATAGGTTTTCTTGACAGACACGACGGACGGACGGACGGAAAGACAGACAGACAGATAGACAGACAACAAAGTGATCCTATAAGGGTTCCGTTTTTCCTTTTGAGGTACGGAACCCTAAAAATGGATGTTATTTATTACCGATTCCAAATATGCTGCCTCCGACAGCCTGCATAACACCTTCGCCGCCCGATGACCCGCCTACGATTCGAGTTGTATTGTATGGATTAAGCGTCCTTCCATGGATACAGTTGTAGGTTTCATACCTGCCCATAGCACATAATATAAAAAGATTAAATAAAGTGTAAATAAGTCGATGAGCAGTGATAGCCTAGTGGTTAAAATGTCGGTCTCCTGTTTGAGGGATCGGGATTCGATCCTGGGCACGTACCTCTAACTTATCGGAGTTACTTTATTCTAACAGTGAAGGAAAACTTCGTGAGGATACCTGCATGCATAACAGTTCCCATAATGTTAACCAGCCGATGCCCGCGACTTCGCCCGCGTGGATTTAGGTTTTTCGAAATCCCGTGGGAACTCTTTGATTTTCCGGGATCAAAAGTAGCCAGCTATGTGCTAATCCAGGATATTATCTATCTCCATTCCCAGACAAATCCGTCTAGTAATTTTTGCGTGAAGGAGTAACAAACATACACACCCACACACACACACAAAATCTTTCGCTTTTATAATATTAGTGTGATAGTGTGATGTGAAATGTAATAAGGTGTGTTAAGTCTGCCAATCTGCACTCGGCCAGCTTGATGGTAATGGTGATGGCCAAAAAACCCTTCTTATTCTGAGAGAAGACCCGTAGTGGGCCGGCGGCGATCAGTTGATGATGAATGATGATGATGTAAATAACTAAGTGAATTTATACACTTGAAAATCATTGGTTTTAATTTAAAGTTGGTGATATTCAGATTTCCCTTCACCGTTTCCCTAAACTAAAGAAATCAATAAAATAAAATGGACGAAACTGACTGACTGTACGGCTACCTGAAACTTCTTTACGAAAAGCACTCTAATAGCTTAAATTCTGGAGATACAAGGAAAAGTTTAACCAAGTCCAAATTAACGAAACCCGGAATATATCTGGGTGAAAGCTAGAAGGTACCTACTTAAAAAAAGTTCAATGATCTAAGTTTTCTGGGTTGTTTGGAAAAACTCATTGATACACAGGATTAACCCATAGATAAGTCGATTAGGTACGGGAAGTAGGTGTTGTATATTTGATAGGTAGGTAAATCGATAAATCATAAATGTGAATCATACCACATGCACATTTCTGGAATATTCGTAACTCCAATAATTATGGCGCCACTATTTTTCAACAGTTTAATTACGTCAGCGTCCTTATCGGCTCTCAAATGTTTCCTTAAAGTTATACCAGCAGTGAAATGAAGTCCTGGAAAAACAAAAACATTTAATATTAGATACTATACCTATAATATTTGATTGAGAAATCAAGACACACGACATAGGCCTTTTCAAGAGCGCGTCACCAAACACGGTCTCTCCCCACCACCTTCTTCAGGTCATCGGTCCAGCGAGCTAGAGATCGTCCTACACTGCGCTTATAATATACGTATGCACGAGTATCATAATATCACGATAGATATACATGGTTCAAACCGTCTGGGTTTGAAAACTTGAATTCTCTCTTAACATAGATCTATCTCTACTAAAAAAGGATTTCAGACATTGCGAAATAATATTTTTAATTAAAAAATGAATGTGAAAGTTATTTTAGCCACATTTACTGAACCGATTTCGCTGAAATTTGGAATGGAGCTATCTTATACACTAACTAGCTGATGCCCGCAGCTTCGCCCGCGTGGATTGGTCAGATCCCCTGCAGCATCAGGATTGAGGAGTTGGAATCCAAATTTTTTATGAAACAATGTCGCAAAGTTCCTCTATCGATTAAAAAAAAATTACGCAAATCGGTTCAGAAATCTCAGAGATTTCGGTGTACATAGGTAGAAAAACACAACTCCCTTTTTGAAAGTCGGTTAAAAAAGTAGCCTATGTTACACCCTGGTCAATCCTCTACTTGTCTGTGAAAATTCCGTCAAAATCGGTTCAGCCGTTCCAAAGATTAGCCTTTTCAAACAGACAGACAGACAGACAGACAAAAATTTTAAAAACGTGTGATTCAGTTAAGGTATCGTTCAAATAACCCTATGAGCTTAATATGAGGTAGTTATTTCGAAATTACAGACAGACACTCCAATTTTATTTATTAGTATAGATAATTTAACATATTAAAGGCACTATTTATCCATGCGGATAAGTCGCGATCATTAGTAGTCATTAACTTTTTGTAACAGCTGGTTTCTGTTCTTATTAGTAGAATCTGCTTGCCGAAGCGGTGCAGATAGAATCACTACAAAAAGACTGACGTGGTATGTTATTACACTACATTCATGATCAACCCATCGCCGGCCCACTACCGAACACTGGTCTCCTCTAAGAATGGGAAGCGTACCTATAGGACATAGTCTGCCATGCTGGCCCAGTACGGATTGGCAGACTTCACACCTTTGCGAACATTATAGTGAACCCTCAAGCATGCAGGTTTCCTCACGATGTTTTCCTTCACCGTTATAGCAAGTGATATTTAATTGCTTAAAACGCACTTCGAAAAGTTAGAGGTGCGTACCCGGGATCGAACCTACGACCTCCCGAAAATAAGGTGAAGGTCCTAACCACTAGTGACTAGACTATCACCACTTAATGTTATTTTAATTACAGTAGATTATCTTATCCTATTAGTCTAAAATTTTTACATCACGTATGCATTGTTTTGCATCATCACTTCCCAGAAGGTTTGATTGCAGCCAAGCGCTAGTTTGATTTGAAAATTGTTTTAAAAAAAATTGGTAGTCAGTGAGGAGTGCCAACAGAAGTGAAAGCTTAGATCTGGAATAGGTAACAGTGGGTTTTTATTTTCAATTATTATCAAAAATTAAAATTTCATAATTTGTTAATTAACCCCGTAAAAATTATTTCACTTTTTACATCTATCGGCTGCGGCACTTTTTTTATTTACTACTAGATGATGCTCGCTACATCGTTCGCATGAATTTAGTTTTTGAAAATCCCGTGAAAAGGTGTGTAACAGGTGTCAATACAAAAAATCACGCCAATCCATTTCCCTGTTGCGGCGTAATTGAAGGACAAACCAACAAACAAACACACTTTTGCATTTATAATCTTAGCGTGTTGGTGACGCGACCTTGAAGTTTTTACCCATCCCCAACGTGCCCAAACGTAACGTCACTTTTCAAAACGTACCTTCCACTCCAATGCTGTCCTTGGTAGTAAATGGTACACCTAAAAATGGTTTCTCTCGTTCTAAATATTCTTCCGTCAAATTACCGCTTCTAATAAGATCGTCGGCTTCTTTTGCTTCCTTTAGCGCCAGTTCAAATCGATTGTCGATAAAATAGTTGGTAACTGGATTGGTTTCCTTTATCCTTCGTATGCAAGTATTCAAAACTTCTAAACTGGATACCTGGAATCGATAAAATAACAAAATTATTTTTGTAAAGATTTACTCATCATCCGACTATATAGGATTTATATGTTTGTACCAATATGTACTTATGTTAGCCGTGCTAAAATAAAACTTCAAAGATTAATTAATCACACTATATTTACTAAATATAGGAGCACCAATAATCCTACAACAAACCACCGTCACTCCTTCGAGTTGCCAAGCTACCCAGTGTTTCCGCTTTTATTTTCAACTTCCCCAAATAAAAAAATTAAGTAATTGAAAATTAATAAAATAATAATCGAACCTTACACCTATATACCTATTTATCAGGTCATCCGTATATTGATAAACTACTTGATTAAACATTATTGAGATATCGACTGCGTTCCGCGAAATTAGCTCAATTACGTGTCATAATATTATGACGTCATGATAAATCAGTGCTGATATGCCCTAAACTTAGTTTTCACGGTAAAAATATTTTCTTCTAAGCTTATTATTTTCTTCTTCTTTTAAAAAATATGACTTGGTAGGTATGAAACATTCAAATAATATAATAAATACCTAATCATTGGCCGAGGCAATCGCAAATCGCAATGCAATGCACGTTTCACACGAAATCTAAGGGACCACCCGCACCGGAATTCTTAGCAATGGTATTACCATTTTTATTTAACTAACTTAGTATTCGTTGTTAAAACATTTTTTGTTATTAATTAAGTAATTATTGCAACCACGAAGTGGTAGTTGCAACTAGAAATTAAGATAAATACATAGTTACAGTGTCCAGTAGGAAATATTGTACTTACATCGAAAGAACTTACGGTTTCGAAGTGCGTTTTCGCATGTCGTTGAGGACATAAATTTAGTATGTACTAGATCAACAATGACAGATTACCGGTGTTACAAAAAATGAAACGTAAATGTGTGCGTGAAATAGAGTTGTCCTGACTTTAGCATTTGTATTATCGATAGTCTTACTGGCGAAATCATAGGACACTAATGAGTTAGTTTAACGAAGTGAAGTAAAAAGCATCTTATAATTTTAAAAAAGTCAAATACATTTCAAATACACAAATAGTAACAAAGCTAAAGCTAGGTAACAGATTATAATTTATTAATGAAATGACTTGGTGCAGCTACTACGAAATAAACGATTGATAAATCTATATGTATAGGTATATAACGTTGTCAAGAATATAAATGCGTAAGTATGGATGTTTCTGTGTGTTTGTGTTTTTATTACCTCTTCACGCCTTTATTTTTTTAAAGGGTGCAAGTAAATTTAATTTGATTAATTACAATAACACTGTGATATAATGTCTAAGTGACAAGTTAATAAAAATAAATAGTATATATGGCGCTCAATTCATAGCTAATGACCTCCCCGATAAGCACTTAAATACAGTAAGTAATGTACGGGGTTACCCTTAACCCTGTATATGAAATCTAAGTCACGCTAAATAAAATAAAAATTAGTATAAATATTTATTTCGTTCTTTTCTTTTATTGGAAAGTAGTGTTTTATATTGTATTTTACATACATCACATGAAACCTATCACATCAAACCTACCGGTAGACACGATTATCGACTATCGATACTTGTGACGTCATTACTTTGTCAATCCCTATCGTAAACAAACGTTTTTAAATTTTACACAAAATATCCAAAAATTCTTCATTTAGCAATGTAATTTGATGATAAGTCTTAAGGGAAACCTATTATCTAAGCTTCCAATAGCTATTTTGCCTAATTTTCAAACAACAAATGATGAAATAATGATTATAAACAATAAGTATAAATAATCAGTAATTACCTGTGAAACGTGTATTTACGCGGATTATAACGTCTTGTAACGTCACATTCGCTCACTGAACAAGACACCATGGTGGCAGAACATAGATTTTACGTTTTAATCGTAAAATTATTTAGTAAATGCAAAAAATCACCTCGACTTGGAACAGGCCGAACTCATAAGGACCGACACTCACGTAAATAATGACTTATCGGCATCTTGTTTCGCTATCTCGCTTTCGCTCGCGGCAGTGGGTCTTATCTAACTACTCTCGCTCCCTCGCTTTGTCAGTCTTTGAGCGAAGCGAAAAATCATAGGTCTATGGTTGAGGACGACGCGGTAACGTCACATAGATATGAAAGACAGAGGCATTGCTCTACGAAGCCGAAATCTCTTTCTAAAGTTCTATGTAGGTACAATATTTCCAGCCGGGCACTGTAGTAGGGAGTAGATGTGGTATTTCTAGGTAAATCATCATGTCTGTATCAAAGGATCGTAGCTCCGCTTTTGTCCGTCTATTCTCTTATAACTTCTAAACTTATTTACTACGACGTCCCGAATAAGAGACGGACGTCCTGACCACTAGGATATCACGGCTTTATTACATGCTTATGTAATTAAAATTTTAATGTGCTTCATGAGAGCAAAAGCGGCACGAGGACGTTATTTTTGTATATTTATTGCGATAAATCGGTAATAACTTGTCGTTATTGCATCATTGAATATTAATTTTATTATAAGCAGGATGCCCATGACTTCGTCTCTTAGCGCAGAGCCATTCTTTTTCGATTGCAATTAAAACAAAGGTCAGTTTAATAATGTCTGTGTCTTTAACAGGGCTTTCTCCGTTACTTACTCCATACAATCGTAGTTCCGATTTCATTTGAATATTAAGCAACCAAAGTCTATGAAATTTCGCAGACATATTCTAAAAACTAATATCTGTGCCTGTGGTGTTTTAGATTTTTCTAAAAATATGTAGTTTCAAAATTACAGGAACTCAAAGATTTGTATGTGAATTTTTAAGACCGCGTAACTTTGAAACCGAATATTTTAACATAAATCACGAAACCACAGGCATAGATATTAGTTTCTAGAATACCTATGTCTGCAAAATTTCATGGACTTTGGTTGCTTAATATTCAAATGAAATTAGAACTACGTTTGAATGGAGCGGGTGACGGAGAGACACACGGGATATGCGAAGTCATTTGTTGTCTACTACAACTCTATATACTTGGATATAAATTTTTTGTAGCTAAAAGAGGTAGGTACTTAGTAGGTACCACAGTTTTACGATTTATACGTAAATCTGTGGCACTACTTGGAAGCATTTTGCTGTCTATTCCAGTATGTCGTAGGTACTCGCATGTAGTAGGACCACATAGCTGTTTACTATAGGTTAACCTTATGGTTATTATAGCCCTGACCTCGATTAAGCAAGTTTGTACGCGGCATTGGGTTTATAGATTACATCATAGTACATTGGCCCAATGCGGTAACCACCGAAGTAATTGGATTGCCATCATTTTGAGGCTGAGAGTTAAATATGTGGAAATAATTGGAACAGTATGATAGTCGAAGCAACGAAGTTTGCTTGCTTTTGGTAAGTAGGTAATAATGATACACAACTCTTCAGCTTGAAAAGTTGAGATAACAGTGTTCTGATGGGTATTTTAGGGGTGAGATCAGATGGGTATGAGAGCGTACATTTTCTGTACCAGGTTGTTCGGAATCAGCTCAGCTTATTTGATCTGTGGTCTACACGCTTAGTACGATTTTGCTCATCTTGGCTACGTTGACATATTTCGAATATCGAAACAAACCTACTATAATGGATCAGAGTAAAATGCGTGTATAGGTAGTTTCCGCTTGTGGTGTTGCTGGCATGGACGATGACGAACATTTAAACAAGAGAGGTTAGGTCGATTTTACTCTAAAAGTGTTTTGATAGGACCTCGAAATACATCATCGCAATTTGTCAAGATGCGTAAACTCGCACTAAGCCTTTGTACTTTGCTGTCCTCAGGAAAGAAGCTAAATATCATCGATTTTCACGTAGATTGGTAAGCGTCGCGACAGCTACGTCTCATACAATAACCGAATTGAGAATTTCCTCCTTTGTAGAAGTCGGTTAAAACAAACTGACTCATCCACCCATTTATAGTATAGATATAGATTTCCTTTATAATATAGATACAAGGGGTAAGCTGGATGTTTCGAAATTTCCTCAACTCCTTCGAAAGTCGCTAGTCCCTTGCAAAAATTGAATAAATTCAAAAACTTCAATATAGTTTCTTTATAAAATAATATTAGGTGTTGGTATTAAACCTCTCCATATAGACATACATTTTATTTACAAACGCTGGCGTCGCTAGCAGGTTTATCGTAGATAATATAGATATCTCTGATAGTTTTCTTACTCACTACACAAATTACATAGCTGATAGCATAACTTTCCCGGTATTCACTACAACAAACAGGTTAATTGACACCAATTACCAACCTCTCTTGTCCTTATTTTCCTGGCAACTTCAATAGCAGGTTGTTTCAATATATCATCATTTATCCGCGGCAGTTTCCTTCCTCTCGTCCCGTAATACAGTTTGAACAAAACGCAAGTTAATGCGTCTAAAATTCTTCTCAAGGCGCTTAAAATACGCATTTTTAAACTGAACGGTTTCGGTTTCATTTCTACACATTTTGTACTCATATTTGTACTTCACAACTCACTATTGGGGACAGCTTTTTACTATTTTAATCCACTTATTTATTATTTAACGATCGCGATCGTCTGAGTCAGTGTAGTGGCGGCACAAGCGTCGCGATCGCCGTCAATCGCCGACTCATTTGGTTTGTTCGTAAGCCGAAGCATAACAATACCAGCTAGGTAACAAGAGCACGTAATCTCCATAATATCAATATTGCCGTCTCGCTTCACTATACCCACTTTCATATAGTCCAACTCTGAAGTAAGTTAACCATTGAATTAGTTGACAGACAAGTTGGCTCCCGTACTTTGAAGCTATATGAATATATAGGCTCCATATCAAATGTGCCTACTATCTGACTCATTAGTCTTTTCCTTATTTCCTTAGACACCGATATACTTGCTAGAAACGGACCTATTTGTCACAGAATATACGCCAATGTCTTAATCGAGTAGGAAGGTGTTAATATGGAGTAGAGACGACAACCTCGATCATTGGCTACAGCACCGCGAGCACGTTATATTGGTTTGTTGGTGTTTTACCGTACTTCGTGGTGTAACTCAATAAGGTTATGTGATCATATGACATAAAACCTGTTCCTTTCGAAATTGTTGCCCTACTTGTTAACCGTTGCATTTTGGTTTACGAATAAACGAATATTGTTTACTGATCTCCCAATTCATCATCACCAACTCATCGCCGGTTCACTACTGAGTACAAGTCTCCTCTTAGAGCGACTTAGCAAACCTTTGAGAACATTTTGGAGAATTCAGGCATGCAGGTTTTCTCGCAATGTTTTCCTTTATCGTTAAAGCAATTGATATTTAATTGTTTACGCACATAGACGAAGTCGCGGGTAACTGCTAATATGAGTATAAAAAACGTCACATTCCAAAGATGTTTTATGTATTTTTGCCAAGCTATTTTAAAAATTATTACAAACATATGATGTCCGCGACTTCGTTCGCGTGGATTTAGGCTTTTAATAATTCCGTGAGAAGATTTTAGATTCATCTGACTCATCCTAATAATCACTATTTTAAAGGTAAAAAATTTACTAATATGTACTTGCCTCCTTATTTCTAATTTTTCTGGCAACTTCAATAGCTGGTTGTTTCAAAATACTATCTTTGATTGGTGGTAACTTGTTCCCTTTGGTACCATAGTATAATTTGAATAAGTAACCTGTTAATTCATATAAAATTCTATTCACGACACTCCAAAATCGTGTTTTGAAACTAAACGGTTTTGGTTTCATTTTCTGTGAAGGTACCTACTACTTATTTCTTTACTAATTTTCACTTTAAAACGTCGTTTAGTGAAACACTTTTACTTGCTATACCTAATATTTTCCTAACTGTAATTGTTATTGTAAAATTAATGTTTAGCGTTTAGCATTCAAAATGACACTATAATGAGCTAAAGTATAATATCAGCACAACCGTTGTTAATCTTTCTTAATCAATGACTTAACTTATTTATTTTTAATATCTTTTATATTATCTTTTAGTATTTTTTATCTAAGTTCCTAAATCAGCTCCCAGTTTTATATCATTTTATACGATTGATAAAATATATTACGAATATAATATATTCATTCCACTGTTAACACTTTTCTTACACAGTTTGTTGCGGGATTTGCTCGGCCGCTTTATTTCTAAAAAAAGTGAACTAACGACTGGTTTTCGTAATCTGTCAATAGTTACTTCATCATCATCAACCCATCGCCGGCTCACTACTGAGCACAAATTTCCTCTCAGAATGAGAAGGGCCATAGTCCACCACGCTGGCCGAATACGGATTGGCAGTCTTGCCTAGTCAGTAGTAATATCATGTAATTTCCCAAGAGTTGTATGATTGGTTACTAAGTAACTTATAAGATTACAATTAGATTAAAAATTATATATATAATAACCAATAATAATTACTATTAAGAGAAGCAAACATAACAATGTAAAAAATTTCATAACAAACATCAGTTTCTTTACCAAAAATTATTTAGTTTTTTCGTAAAAAAAGCGTATCGTGTGGCGTAAATTTATTTTATCCTCATTCTCTTCCAGATCGACATGTCCGATACGATCCAAGACGAAGGAGGGACGGCGACACGAAGTAATTCACTTAAGATATCCCTACCCACGGTCCTTTGCACGGAAGCCCCCGAAAACCCTACCATACCTGATACAAATTCCTTTGTGACTTCGGAATCAAAGCTATCACTAACCTCTTGTCTTGGAACGCCAACTTCACCATTACGGTTGTCCTCACCAAAATCTTTGCCAACGTCACCTAAGCCATTCACAAAGGGCCTCCAATCCCGCTCCAATATATCCCTAGATGAACCTTCAGAGATAACGTCTGTTAACCAAACAGATACCATGAATAAACCCATCGTCAACACCGGCTCAGCTACTGGTAAGTGCATAATATTAATGTTTAAGCTATATTATATTTTTTTTTTTATGTACGAAAAAGCTAGCACATTGCACTAATTGATAAACTACAATATCAAAAAAATTTAAAATTAATTACTTACGTGCAGGTACAATAGAAGATATTATTGAGTGATTTTTAACAATCTAAGGAACTACAAGTACCTACATTTTATTAAAGTTTAGATTACAATAACTAAGCCAAATACTCAATTAAGATACTTACTTAAATATTTATTTTTTTAATTACCACACAAAGTCAAAAATGTAATATAATATTTATTATATATTCTGCGCCACCGCGCCACCGCGCCCGCCGGGTGTATTGTATAATTAATAATAATTAGCACCTGCTTAATCCAAACTTGACGTATTAAACTCATAAACTCCTATCTTGACTACTAAATTTTTACTAATTAAAAAACAAATTCGCCAACACGCAACAAAGGCGGAACTGCTATGGATTTATTGAAGGCAAAAAAAGTTTTTTTACCCATTGAAGCATAAATAACAAGCACATACTTAATAATATAGTGCTTAAATATAATAAAACAACCATTCAATATATAAATAATCATATCATCGTAGTAATTTATTTCAAGAGTATTTCGAAACATCAAAAAATTTATTGAGTTAATCAAACCCAATAATATGCTCTTCATTATACTATTAACGTGTTCTCACAGAAATCAATCGAATTCAATATCAACATAGACATCGCTTTTAATTACAAGTGTAAATTAAAAATTTATAACACCCCCGACAAGTGAAGGTTACAGTAACTAGAAAAGAGCTGATAACTTTCAAACGGCTGAACCGATTTTCTTGAATTATAACTAAGAACACTCTCGATCAAGCCACCTTTCAAACAAAAAAAAACTAAATTAAAATCGGTTCATTAGTTTAGGAGCTACGATGCCACAGACAGATACACAGATACATAGATACACCGATACACAGATACACACGTCAAACTTATAACACCCCTCTTTTTGGGTCGGGGGTTAAAAACAACAGGAAGGTCCTGTGATAAGCGCAATTAAAAGTTTCAATTGCCGTGAGCATCAAGAGGTATAAATGATAAAGCAAAAGCCGACTAACTGACTGACTGACTGTTCTATCAACTCACGGCTATTATATGACGTTGAGATTCTCTAAGAAAAGATTTTTGCAAATGCAACCATAAGCCGTAGGATAAGCTGCTTCATAAAAAACATAATATACAATCAGCGACTTTGTGCTTTAGTTAGCAATAAGTAAAGAGGAAGGTGAAAAATTGAAAATGAAAATCTTTTAACACTTTCCAATATATTAAAATTAGGCTTAAACCGTAGAACAAGCTGCTTCATGAATAACATAATATGCAATCAGCGACTTTGTGCTTTAGTTAGCAATAAGTAAAGAGGAAGGTGAAAAATTGAAAATGAAAATCTTTTAACACTTTCCAATATATTAAAATTAGGCTTAAACCGTAGAACAAGCTGCTTCATGAATAACATAATATGCAATCAGCGACTTTGTGCTTTAGTTAGCAATAAGTAAAGCGAAAGTTGAAACAATGAAAATGAGAATCTTTTAACACTTTCCGATATATTAAAATTAGGCTTAAACCGTAGAACAAGCTGCTTCATGAATAACATAATATGCAATCAGCGACTTCGTGCTTTAGTTAGCAATAAGTAAAGAGGAAGGTGAAAAATTGAAAATGACAATCTTTTAACACTTTCCGATATATTAAAAGTGGCCTTAAACAATAGCACAAGCTGCTTCATAAAAAGCATAATATGCAATCAGCGACTTTGTGCTTTAGTTAGCAATAAGTAAAGAGGAAGGTGAAAAATTGAAAATGAGAATCTTTTAACACTTTCCGATATATTAAAATTAGGCTTAAACCGTAGAACAAGCTGCTTCATGAATAACATAATATGCAATCAGCGACTTTGTGCTTTAGTTAGCAATAAGTAAAGAGGAAGGTGAAAAATTGAAAATGAGAATCTTTTAACACTTTCCGATATATTAAAATTAGGCTTAAACCGTAGAACAAGCTGCTTCATGAATAACATAATATGCAATCAGCGACTTTGTGCTTTAGTTAGCAATAAGTAAAGAGGAAGGTGAAAAATTGAAAATTACAATCTTTTAACACTTTCCGATATATTAAAAGTGGCCTTAAACAATAGCACAAGCTGCTTCATAAAAAGCATAATATGCAATCAGCGACTTTGTGCTTTAGTTAGCATTAAGTAAAGAGGAAGGTGAAAAATTGAAAATGGGAAATTCTCTACGAAAAGCCGCACCGCAGTCGAGCGCAGAGCGCGGCCGGCGCCGGGCGTGCCTTCGCATGAAACTCAACAATGCTACCACTAACATGCCTCAGTTTTATCATCTGCGTAAAGAGTAGTAAAGTTCTTATCGCCTCATCAAACCATGACGTAGTTCTTGTTAAAATGTTCAATATACCTCGAATAATAGTCGGGTGATAGACCATTCATAAGCCGCCTAATTCGCCAACGATTTCCCTGCTTAGTCCGAAATTTGAGTTGCAGTTTGTATTGATATGATAGCGTTGCGGTTTGGTTGATGTAAGTGATCGCAACAGTAAATAGTACGATGTGAAGAATTGCAAGTTAATTATGCCGTGTTGTGGGTGCTGGTGGAATGGCAGACAGAGACACCGGCCGCCTGATAATGCCGCAGGTTTTTATCTAACACATTTAGCACACAATATTCGTCGGCGTGGACTACACATATTATAAACCACTATTTTGTCCCCTTAGGGGTTGAATTTTCACAAATCCTTTCTTAGCGGATATCTACGTCATAATAGCTATCTGCATGCCAAATTTCAGCCCGATCCGTCCAATAGTTTGGGCTCTGCGTTGATTTACTCGTATCAGTCAATCAGTCACCTTTTCCTAAATATAGTAGGTAAACATAAAAAATATATGTATATGTATGTATTTCCTCCAAATACGCACAAACCTCCATGGAATATTTAATTCAGCTTGGCTATACCTTGGAGGGAACATCTGTTTAATTTGGGCCACTTTACCCTTCTGAGATTTATTGCAAAAGTTTTCACATTACTTTAAACATGGTTCAATAAAGAAAAAATTGAATATACCAAAATTATACGAGATATTAAACATGTGGCGTAATTTTTTTTGTAGCAAAACCGATTTGATTAAGTTAATGATATTATGCTATTATTAATTGAATTGCAATGCAATTTAATTGAAATTATTATTCAAGTAAAACTTGTTAACTAAATAGCCATAAAACTTGTTGCTTGTTTATCATGCATAGTATATTTGAAATGAAATTATTTTACGCTCACGCTAACGCTAGCGTGTTAAACTTTCATTACAAAATACCGAATCCCCAACTCTACAGACAATTCTAGGAGATACTTATTTGACCAATCAAAGAACATTTTTACAGTTTATTTACGCGTAGTAAGTAGCGTGTGGAAGTCCTACCAACAGCGCGTCTATCGGTTTACGATGATGATCTTAAACGAGCAATATTCATGCAATTTTAATGTAAAGTTATAAAAGAGCGGTTATAAAATGAAGTCGGTTAAAATACTACGAACAATCTAACCTATTTCGAGTTTAGGTGTCAAACACTAGTTTAGCGTTGTTGGTAAAAACAGGAGAGCATAGTCGGGTGAATTAAGTTTTGGCAAACGCTTTTTCCCTAACTCGGAGGTGCGTCATCGGAGGAAGATGGTAAGTCTTTCCTAATATCTAGCCTAGGCAAACTCAAGTGCGTTCATGTTTCGGCTTTGATCGATAACATGTTATGATTATGCAGATATATTTGACGTCAGCTACTCCCTATTTGGAAGACTCCTTATTGAATTTGCTTGCACGAAGTTGCGCATTCTAATGGTGGTTGTATTCAGTGATGTTGAATCATATCCATTGGAGCAGTGAGGTATCTTATTACTAGAAAAGCAATGCCCTCCAAAAAGGATTCAACTTGATTGCACAAATTCACCAGCCATGTTCATTTGGCTTTTAATGAGTTGGTGTTGAATCTACTTTATATCTTGCTACATATTTTTATCATATGAAGCAACCTCTAAAGGTAAACAACAAGAGTAAAAGGGACATTTATATTACCTTGCAAAATGTCTATTAGTTTCAAGCTTCGTCGTCGTCTCAACCGATAAACGTCAACTACTGGACTTTAGTTTCTTGCAAGGATATTCACAGAAAACGATCTTTTGACGCTTTTATGTAGTTGATGCCTGCGACTTAGTTCTCGTGGATATAGGGTTTATAAAAATCCCGTGGGAACACATTGATTTTCCAGGATAAAAAAAACATATAGGGTCTCTCCATATCAAATTTCAGCCAAATCCATCCAGTAGTTTTTGCGTGAAAGAGTAACAAACATATACCCATACACACAATCTTTCGCTTTTATAATATTAGTGTTATTAATATTCTGTGCTTGTATCCAGCTTAAAAGGTCTAACCGAGCGTATTTCTGAATCCTGAATCTGAAGTAAAAAGTCCCCACCTGAGGTCTGCTCTAAGATTTCTCTCTCCAAATCAATGCATCAGGCTGTACAACCTACCTTTACAAATAACTCAATTATACTCTTGTGCTCATTGCTAATGGTGTGCCATCAATTTTATTTGAAATGTTTTGTTGCGTTTGCTCCAAACAAACTCCACGGAGTGAATTATCTTCGTCGAACTCTAGTTTATTAAGTAAGTACTGATTGTTCGTTTTAATACAATTAGTTTGAAGTTATTTGATTTAGAAAGGGCTTTAATACGATTAGGCTAAAGTTTCTATGAAATATATATAATATATATAATTATATAATATGTTCTCCCAACTTTGCGAATAAACTTCAAAGTTACAACGCTTCTTTATTGGTTTCCAAAATACCTATATACTCGTAAGTTATCACTGTATTCGCGTTTTATAGAACAAAAAAAATCTACGGTTTAGGAACTGTATAGCAGTCTATCGTTTTCACATTTCAATAAAAATGTTTATAACTCGATTATAGAATTTATATTTTTTGTAACTTATTCTTAAGGTTGCATGTAATAAAAGCTTTTATAAGTGTAAATTAAAAATTTATAACACCCCCGACAAGTGAAGGTTAACTAGAAAAGAGCTGATAACTTTCAAACGGCTGAACCGATTTTCTTGAATTATAGCTAAGAACACTCTCGATCAAGCCACCATTCAAACAAAAAAAAAACTAAATTAAAATCGGTTCATTAGTTTAGGAGCTACGATGCCACAGACTCACACGTCACTCAGAAAACACAGATACACAATTACACACTTCAAACTTATAACACCCCTCTTTTTGGGTCGGGGGTTAAAAATGCTAAATCAGCTTCATTATACAGTAGACTTTATTTTAATTGCTGCTCTCCCACAACTTAAATAGGTCACAGAAAGAAAAATATTTTCCTTCTAGCTACCCTCTCGAGCAACTCAACAGAAAAAGATTATTAACTGTAACTTAATTACCTCAAGAACTACTGACCAGTTTTTATTTCTGTAAGTTGTTTATCTGTAAGTTGTATTTCGTTTGAAAAGAAGTAAATTGCTTGACTCTTGAGCGAATCCTTTTGCAAACTTCAATTACTTATTCCTTTTCATAGAACTTTATAATATTTAAATTAAACTATTTTAGTTTTTAGCTTCTAACCCGTTTCTACTTTTCTTTGACGCTTTTAAATTGTTTTTAGTGAAACTTTGCCTATGTACTAAGTAAGTTTAATTGGAAAACTTTGTTCCGATATTATTTACTTTAATTTTGTTGTTTTTTTTATTTATTCCTTGTACTGTCTGTGATAAGAACATTCTGAAAAATGTTCCAAAGGCTTTTTGATAAGTTTTAAAATTAAAAATTTGCAAATCGGTCCAGAAATCTCTGACGAATCTGTTTACTTACGAGTACATAGAAAAAAACTGGCCGAATCTAGAATCTCCTCCTTTTTAGAAAGTCAGTTGAAATGAACGCGTGAAGTTGTTACATGGACGTCTGAATGAACTGTACGCGCAGGCCGCGCAAGCGACACAGTTCAACACAGCGCAGTTTTTTGTGTACAATGCCTTATCTTATCATAGAAGAACGTACCATTGTGCTATATGGATATAAGTGTTTGTGAAATGCTTCTTTCAAAAAGCATATTATATTAATCAATGTTTTAGTACAGTTTCCATCTATTTGATATATTTTTGGAGTATTTAAATATAAGTTGGGTGCTGATTTTGATTGTGACATTTATTTTCAAATCCAAGATGGCGGACATGCACTTTTTACCAAAAATAGATATGGGTATCCTTTTCAGGGTTTCTCAGGGTGCTGATTTTGATGATGTCATTTATTTTGAAATCCGAGATGGCAGACATGACCTTATTTAGAAAAAAATTGATATGGGTGTCGTTTTATGGTGTTTTCGGAGTGAATTGTGTATCTTAATAAATAAATTCGTTTTAATACTTGTCAACCTAACCACGACACACTACACACGACACGACACGACACGAGCGAAACACTAGTTTGATATATTTCTGGAGAATTTAAATATAAGTTGTATGTAAGTTGAGTACTATTTGTGATAAGGTTTTTATATACAGCGACACGCGCGCGTACAGGTGCGCATCTGTGTAGACCTGCGTCACGCATTTCCTTTGCTGTGCTGCGCGCCTATGTCAAACACGTGTTGCCGCTACGCTCCTGCAATCGTGAAACGTCGTCGCCTAACGCTGATTGACGTAATGTGATTTGTGACGTACTTTATATGGATACAATAATTTCTTCAAATAATATTTTGCGTTCGCTGTCGTCATATCTGACGTCCTGCATGCAGTGCAGTTTCCCTCCGCAGTTTTCAAGCTTAAATTAAATAAATTTTGACTAGATCAGACGATGTATTATTTGAATTCTACGACTTAGGTCTGAATTTGCTGTATCCTGTTCCAGTTTTATCGAAAGGGCTTCTTGCCTTATTGAGGAGTTCGCAAAGGAACAAATTAAACGGTTCCATTAACATCGTTTTTTGTTACAACCTAATTGCGTTTGGTTCGCTTTGTCTGTAAACTTTAAGTTAATATTGACAGAGATTGATTAAAGATATCCAATTAAGTGCCTTTTCCATTACGAAAGGCTGGCCATTATTCATCTCATAATACAAACCCTTATTAAAAAGGTTATGGCTTTAGTTTTGAATCAACTACTTTTCAAAGTTAACTTTTGGTATTTAAAGAGTGTGCCCAGAAACTTTCACAACCTTTTCTGTTCTACTGCACTACTGCGACTGGCGAGCAACCGTAAGCGTTGGCAACCGTATATGGTTGACATGCAATCATGATTTTGTAGAGCAAATCTGATATCCAATATGAACCGCTAAGGTATGAAACGCTTTTCCGATAGCATTTTTCTTGACTCCTATAATTCACGTATGATTGGTGTGTTTTTGAGGCAGGAGTGAATAGGCAACTTCTATGCAAGTGTGCTCAAACCAACACTACTTCCAATCAGACATGATTGTCATGACAAAAAAATCTCATCGTGACGATCTGGAATCATCGATCATTTCTATCGCATTCTAAACTAACCCTAAGTTTTTTGTAATTAGGTATTTATTCCACAAACGTGTCGATGTGGACAGGTATCCTTATAAGATTTAGGACAGGTCTGCTAAATCGTATTTTATTAACCCCCGACCCAAAAAGAGGGGTGTTATAAGTTTGACGTGTGTATCTGTGTATCTGTCTGTGGCATCGTAGCTCCTGAACTAATGAACCGATTTTAATTTACTTTTTTTTTGTTTGAAAGGTGGCTTGATCGAGAGTGTTCTTAGCTATCATCCAAGAAAGTCGGTTCAGACGTTTGAAAGTATCAGCTCTTTTCTAGTTACTGTAACCTTCACTTGTCGGGGGTGTTATAAATTTTTAATTTACACTTGTTTGTACCTATATCGTGCCATAAAAAAGTTTTGAGTGCCTGACTATTAAAACATTATTGTTCCCTGTCCCATGTCGTTTGGAATTAGGTAAACACGGAGTGCGGGCTTCAATTATAACAATATGGGTTCGTTCACATAACCTCGATATCTGCCGACCCGGCAGACACGTAAAGCCCTAAACCCTTTAAGACCTGGTCAAACACAACAGTTGACGGTGACGACCTCTAACCGTATGATGTACGTAGCACTGCGGTTGGCAACGGGAACAGTAAAGGCCCCGTAGTCTGTGAATGTGAATTCCTTCAGTCGGTTACTTGTTCAGATTACAACTTTGAAAAGCCGTGTCGTATGTGACCAGGGCTTATTGGATTTATAGCGTGTATTATGCGTATCTATTTGTCGGTTATGATTAATTGAAAGCTGTTTGCTATCGATCGAAACCCACATCAAATAATAATAGATTTAATTACGGAACAAATACGTGTAGAGATACTACTTACAAAATATTTCTACAAATTATATTACAGTTTTGCATCTCGATAGTACAATGTCAGCTAACGAACATTTTGTCAAATGTTGTTTTTAACCCCCGACCCAAAAAGAGGGGTGTTATAAGTTTGACGTGTGTATCTGTGTATCTGTCTGTGGCATCGTAGCTCCTAAACTAATGAACTGATTTTAATTGAGTTTTTTTGGTTGAAAGGTGGCTTGATTGAGAATGTTCTTAGCTATAATACAAGAAAATCGGTTCAGCCGTTTGAAAGTTATCAGCTCTTTTCTAGTTACTGTAACCTTCACTTGTCGGGGGTGTTATAAATTTTTAATTTACACTTGTACTTTATGACAGTCACTTTATTCCACACTCCTATCATATTATACAAAAATTATGATGATGCACAGGTAAAGGAGCTTGTCCAATATATTTTCTTACAGAAGTAGATAGAGTCATGACAAATGTAGAAAAAGTGCCGCCTAATCTACTACTCATCACTTACGTTATTTATAAATTATGTACCTAAGTATAAATATCAAGGCAGTATTATTTTGTATTCTATTCCAGTGTGACAAGATTCACAATACATTGATACCGAATGTAGAGTTTGTACTGTGTAGAAAAGTCCTCAAAGCTCTGAAGTAAAGCCATTTAACAAATGTAAGCGCTAAAGTAAAGCACTTAAAATGATTCGTATTCCCAGCAGAATGTGTTACTTTTTATCTCATTGTTTAACTTGCACTAAGACTTAATTGTGGCACACTGTAAGTGCTACGTTGACATTCCGTGACGTTATGTTTTCAACTGAAATCCATACTAATATTACAAATGCGAAAGTGTGTCTGTCTGTCTGTCTACTACCTTTTTACGGCCCAACAGTTTAACCGATTCTGACGAAATTTAGTATAGGGTCAACTTATATCCCGGGGACGGACATAGCCTACTTTTTATCCCAGAAAACAAAGAGTTCCCACGGGATTCCTAAAAACTGATCTGCTTAACCGATTTGTATGAAATTTGGTACATAAGTAGCTTACGTCCCTGTAATTAACATAGGCAACTTTTTATCCCGCAAAATCAAACAGTTCCCACGGGATCTTTAAAAACCTAAATCCACGCAGACGAAGTCGCGGGCATCCTCTAGTTAATAATAATTTCATCATAAGCCATTCCATTTTATTTCCTAGTAGGTAGGTACGTCATAATCATATAGTTTGAGTCAGTAATACTTCAAATGTATCAAGGTTTGCCAGCCCTGCATTTTATAAGTGCCCACCTTTACTTACTATACTATACCTCTGTGATAATAATAATAATAATTGTAAGGCGCAATTACATATGTACCGACCTATAAAGAAGCTATGTATTTGAAACTATACAATTTTTTGTACAAAGGGAATATAATAAACAAAGACGAATCTCTTTATAATCACTCTTCTTAAGTCACCTAGCTAACAAAATTTCCCCCGAGCTTTTTATAAGTAGGTAATGTACCAGGTACCTACTACTTCAGATTTAGCTGCCCTCCTACGGCCTTAGTATCGTCGTCTGCATAAACCCTTTTCGTAAGTTATCTAACTAAATAAACTGCGAGTCGGACTCGTACACTAAGGGTTCCGTACCATCGTACAAACACACTTTGTACTTTTTATTTATTTTTAATTTACATTTCGTGGGCGGCCATTTTGTAATTTTGACTTTTTGCTGTACGTAATAGCGGCTACAGAAATACACTGTGAAAATTTTGACTCTCACCCTTTACGGTTATGAGATACAGCCCGCTGCATGACAAACAGATGGACCGACATAAAGACGGACAGCCAAGGCTTAGTAATAGGGACCCGTTGGTACGGAACCCTAAAAAGTTCCGCTCGAGCTTTTTAAAAATGTAGGTGCTTACCTGCGTCAAATTTTGTTGCCTTCGGGTACGGCCCCTAATACCGACCGTTATGAATAATATACATACACTTACAAAGCAGAAAAAAATATTCACGTATGAAAAAATGCCTGCGCAGAAAAGGCCTTATCAGTTTAGGCCTTATCAGGTTAATCCCACGGACAGGACAAGCGATTTGCCTCCTCGTTTCTAACTCGAACCGCTAGGATATGGAATGCCCTTCCGGCATCAGTTTTCCCCTGCACGTTTAATGAAATACCTTTTAAGTCAAGAGTTAATCGGCTAGGCAAGTGCGCTCCGACTTAAGCTGCATCATCAACATCATTCATTACTTGCAAGCAGGTCTGATTGCAGCCCAGTCTGTAAATTAAAAAAAAAACTGGGATGCCACAGAACCTTTTTTAACCCCCGACCCAATAAGAGGGGTGTTATAAGCTTGATGTGTGTATCTGTGTATCTATCTGTGGCATCGTAGCTCCTAAACTAATGAACCGATTTTAATTTAGTTTTTTTGTTTGAAAGGTGGTTTGATCGAGAGTGTTCTTACTCTTAGCTATTCCAAGAAAATCGGTTCAGCCTTTTGAAAGTTATCAGCTCTTTTCTAGTTACTGTAACCGTCACTTGTCGGGGGTGTTATAAATTTTTAATTTACGCTTGTTCTATCTTAAAACCAGACCTTTATTACTTATTGAATATAGATTTTCATTTATGTCGAAATAGAGTTGTTCGTCACAAAGTCGCCGCATAATTAAATGTCAGCGTCTACTTCATGAGTATAGGTAGATAGGTATAGACGGTACGAGTATGGCTTTAACTTAATCTAGAGCAGCGCTCTCGACGTCCGGGGAAATTGATCGTTAACTATGTTTCCTGGGAGTTCCCATACTCAGCGATTGCTTTTGTTATCTATAACAAGAAAGGTAGTAAACGCACGTGAATTTCAGTTTGTAAATGACCAACAACTTTATGTAGGTCAATCCTCTCGAGTTGCGGGCACAAAATACTTCCTATTTTGTGCTACGAGTACCTATTTGCGATAGGTATGGGTAAGCATAGGTGAAAATCTAGCAGACAGATTGACAGACAGACAGACTTCCGCATTTATAATATTATTATGAATTATAGTTTATTTATACAATGTTTTTGAAATAACCTGTTATGCGATTATAATAATGATTAATTTGGGCGAACCTTCAAAACCGTTGTACCGATTTGAATGGGAATTTTGCAGGCAGGCGGTAGAGTATGTAAGTGATGTTGGCTATTTTATTATTTATAGTAGGTATAGTTAAACGAGGACAACAGATAATAGTATTTTTTACTTTAAATTAAATAGTGTTACTTTAAGTGTAGTTAATTCTGCACAATTATAGACCATCGTTCACATTCCTTAAATGTTAGACAACAAAATGTCGAGAGAGAAGCCATGCGAATGGCAAACATAGGCTCTAGTAAACATAATTACTCCACTTCGTGCTTCGTAGTTTTCCCCCTTTGGTAGGTTAATTGACGCCCCCTCCTTTCCTGCAAAGCTAACGCAGACGACTGATTTTTGTCTCAGACCGACAATGAAATATCTTATTTTTTATGAATTTTGGCAGGTAAGTAGGTCTTATAGAACAAGTAAAGGAAAATATCCGAAAACCGTGTGGTTATATCACAGAAAAAAATTAATTGTGTTTCAATTTTCAAAGTAAGATAACTATACCAAGTGGGGTATCATAAATGAAGGGGCTTTATCTATAAATTTTAAAACAGATTTTTCATTTTACATTTTAACGGGTACTTCCCGTTAAAATGTGTTTCAATTTCCAAAATAAGATAACTACCAAGTGGGGGTATCATAATATGAAAGGGCTTCACCTGTACATCCTAAAACAGATTTTTATTTATTTTATTTCTAACAGTTTTTGATTTTGGAAAAAATACGCGAGTACGGAACCCTCGGTGCGCGAGCCCGACTCGCATTTGGCCGGCTTTATTTTTACTGGACACAGTTTGTTGGAGGTCGTTTTGCTGCCCCTGTTTTGTTTACCCTGATTCTATGGGACCCGCTATTTATTAATTTTTATTTATCGGTCGTATGCGATAGACGTTATCCTTTAACGCGATTATCTAAGCGACTCATGCAATTAACTTTACGTTCAAACCAACAAGTAATAATGAAATTGGGTGGCTAGGTAAATATCTAATGGCTGAAAATATTTTGACGTTGGCATTGCTTTATAACAATTTCAAAGTTATGTCATGAAAATATATCAGGAAAGAATCGGGAGAGTAGGTATATATGTAGTAGGGAATATTACGCAAAACAGCGCAAAATGAATTCAAGAAGGAATTTGAATTTTGAAAATTTGGAAATTCTACGAGTAGATACCTACAACAAATGTCTATCGGGTGACGAGACAGTCACCCGATAGACATAGGACCCCCGACCCAAAAAGAGGGGTGTTATAAGTTTGACGTGTGTATCTGTGTATCTGTCTGTGGCATCGTAGCTCCTAAACTAATGAACCGATTTTAATTTAGTTTTTTTGCTTGAAAGGTGGCTTGATCGAGAGTGTTCTTAGCTATAATCCGAAATAATCGGTTCGGCCGTTTGAAAATCAGCTCTTTTCTAATTACTGTAACCTTCACTTGTCGGGGGTGTTACAAATTTTTAATTTACACTTGTTATATAAATTCCAGAAAGAAATTGGCATAGCATTTTATTTCAAATACAAAAGGAATTATGATAATAGGTACCTACCTGACCGGATAAACATTTACATTTATGAGGGAATATTCCCGAATTCCCAAGTTATTCTGGAGCCTCTATTTACTTGCAAAAAGGCCATTTGAAGCTTAGCGCTGAGAGCTTTACGTTAACATAAATATCTTTGCTCGGAAGTTGATTCAGAAGAAAAACAATTTTCGTAGGCTTTTAGTGTGTTTTAGTGTTACATTAATTTGTTGTTTTGATAAAAAAAATCTTTGTAAGAAGAATTATTGACTGCTTATTATTGTTACGTATGCCTAACTTAAGTAATTTCGGTTACACATTTCTATTTGATTTGGAATTTTACTCGTAACTTGTATCATTTATCTTTTATACAGTAGTTAGTGCAAAATGAATTGTTAGGTATATGTATTTGGATCTTCCAATTCAGTTTTTCCAGCGCTTTCCTTCCGTTGCATTCAAGTCATCGTGGGTGATTCGGTACGAATCTATTATCTACTGATTGCGAAAGGCATTAGACAATGTGTAGTTTTTCACACAAAAAAAACGTTTAACGTTAACAGCAACAAAACAAAAAAATAAGAGAAAAACGCGATGCAAAAGCCGTGGGTAACCAATTTAGTTCCTAGCAGGGTCAACGTTGAGTGCTGCAACCTCGACCGAGGGATGTGCACTTATGCCTAGAAAATGCGTCCACAACGGCTGCGCTGTCAAAAGTAAGGCCCGATTTTCACCTTCGCGGAACGAGGAGATGTGTTCAGTCAACAAATCAAATTTAAAAAAAAATGTGATAAGTTTTTTAAGTCATCTATTAAGTCTAAGCGTGTGTTGAGCTACAGAAGGCGTTGCGTAGTACATAGTATAGTACAGTACATATTTTGCAGGGCAGGGCAGTTGAGGCAGACAGGCCGTGGCTAAGTGTAACGAGTCTGTGTGACTCGTTCTAGTTGGTACAAAGAATAGATGTTTCCGAATTGACGAGCAAAATGAATTCAAAGTCAGAATTTGATTCTGAAATTAACGAGTCGTTGCTTCTTTACAGTTTGTGATTCTTTGGCAATTCTCACCCATAATAATTCAATTAAAGTCTTTTTAGACTAGACTTAATATAAACTGGGCCTAAGCCCCGAGAGTCTGCCGCGCTCAGTGTGAACCTCGCTCTTAAAATACGACCTCACCCAGGCCGCCTCGTTGTCTAGATCTGGCAATAAAACTGGCGTCTATACAATTTGTTTCAATTCATTTTTATATGGCTGTTAAACAAGTGACGTTATTTTTATTTATCGCAGAAAACCCCAAGGATTATTGTTTTTTTATATTCTGTGTTCGATACTGAAGAATATGGAAGATATTTTAAAAAAATAAGTTATGTATATACTAGCCCGCGACTTCATTCCCGTGGATATAGGTTTTCAAAACTCCCGTGGGAACTCATTGATTTCCCGGGATAAAGGTAGCCTATGTGTTAATCCAGGGTATAATCTATCTTTACCTATTCCAAATTTCAGCCAAATCCGTCCAGTTTTTGCGTGAAAGAGTTACAAACATCCATCCATAGTAAGTATGGATGGATGTTTGTTACTCTGATACTTACTTTACTTACAAACTTTCGCGTTTATAATTTTAGTAGTATTATAAAGTACAGAAATAGTAATAAAATATTCACTGTACGCTTTTTTTGCTCCAAATGAGTAGTCAGTAGATAATGAACGTACCAATTAATGCTGTCTATAAATCAACGGGTTCACGTAGGTACCTACCGATTGGAATGTCGAAGCCAAAGTGATTCGTAAATAAGGGAAATTCCTGTACCTACTTGTGCTATAAGACCTACCTACCTGCCAAATTTCATGATTCTAGGATACGACGGACGGACGGACGGACAGACAGACAGACAGACAGACAACAAAGTGATCCTATAAGGGTTCCGTTTTTCCTTTTGAGGTACGGAACCCTAAAAAGGGTTAACGCGACAAGTGTATTCGTGATAAGTTAACGATACAAAATTGATGACTGATGTCGCTTAGCATAATTAGTTAAAATAATTTGGTAATTTTAAATAACATCAAACATGTCCTTGACACAATGTGACCTCTACAGGATAGTATTGGACAGAACAGAAATGAAATAACACTAAACCTGTCTTTTAGGACTTGCCTAATGAACATATTCCGGCAAGTTTCGCGGATTAGACCCCTCTTGCTTTGAAACATTGAGTACTCTCTCCCTACAAAAGATTGTTTCTTACAGAACGCGGTCTATGTTTTCAAAGAATTATATTCTACTTCTTATGTGTACTTAAATATAAAAATTACAAAACAAAAATGTAATTTTTTGTTTTGTAATTTTTGTATTTTAGTTTAAAATTTAAAAAAAAAACTTAAACCTGAACCTAAAGCTACCTATAAGGCTCTAAAATACCGGCCAAGTGCGAGCCAGACTCGCGCACCGAGGGTTTCGTACTATTCGGGTATTTTTTCGGACATTTTGCACGATAAATCCAAAACTATTATGCATAAAAATAAATAAACATCTGTTTTAGAATGGACAAGTAAAGCCCTTTCATATGATACCCCACTTGGTATAGTTATCCTACTTTGACAATTGAAACACATTGTAATTTTTTTTAATGATGTGACCACAAATTCACGGTTTTCAGATTTATTCCTTTACTTGTGCTATAAGACCTACCTACCTGCCAAATTTCATGGTTCTAGGTCAACGGGAAGTACCCTATAGGTTTTCTTGACAGACACGACGGACGGACGGACAGACAGACAACAAAGTGATCCTATAAGGGTTCCGTTTTTCCTTTTGAGGCACGGAACCCTAAAAATAGTCTGCCACATCTTGATGAATAAATTAATCTGCCTAATAAATAGATATCCCTCACTAACTCTTTTCAATTTAGATGAATGAGTGTTTTGATTCCCTTATATTACCCAATATTCCACCAAGCGAGTAAAAAAATCATCATTCCACTCGGTATACAAAAAGCCTACAATGAACCACTATATTTTCACTTCTATACCTACCTACACGTAGGTGCAATCATCACGGTGAAATTATGCAGTGACCTAGAAACACTTTTGTAAACAGAAAAACTTGAACAGCTCCACACCTCAACCTTGTTTTGGCATTGAAAATTGTATTTATGGGCGTAGGCAACTATCTATGTTTTCCCCGGGTTTTTGTTAGTTACTAGATTATACCTGCAACTTTGTCTGCGTGAATTTATGTTTTTAAACTTACTGGGACTTGACTGGGACTTATTTCTAACTCTATGGTGGGAACTCTTTGATTTGCTGGGATAAAAAATAGCCTATGTCCGTCTCCAGGATGCAAGATACTCTGTAACAAGTAGATGATACCCACAACTTCGTCAATTTGGATTTAGGTTCTTAAAAATGCCGTGTGAACTCCTTGATTTTCCGGGACCACAAGTAGCATGTCCTTCCGGTATGCAAAATTTTTGTCAAAATCAGCTAAACGGATGGGCCGTGAAAAGCTAGCAGGCAGACAGACAGACATACTTTCGCATCCTACTAATAGTATAAACGCGAAAGTTTGTATGTATGGATGGATGTATGGATGTTTGTTATCCTTAATGGACTAATTTGACTAGTTAATTTGACTGGGAATGGAGATAAATTATACCATGGATTAACACATAGGCTAGTTTTGATCCCGGAAAATCAATGAGTTCCCACGGGATTTTTAAAACCTATATCTACGGGAACGAAGTCGCGGGCATCAGCTAGTTTATAACATTAGTATGGATATCATTCACATTTATGCGATTCGTGTTTCGATCCTTGATGATGTCATTAAGATATCGATCCGCCCAAACCATCCACTATTACTTAACTTAATTAAGTAAACAAGAATGCATTAGGAATTCCTGACTTTCTTACAACGCCTAAGAAATTAAGGAAGCCTGTTGTATCCAAAGAGGCAGTCGTAATGATAAAATTATACTGTGACCTAGTATAATAATTTTGGGAGTAATAAAGGTTGAAACGAATAAAACGCGTATCGGCAGCGCAAAACAGCTGCCAAGAAACTTGATATCCTGAACAATATTGTCGTCTCGCAACTTGACTTCGCGCATTTTGTGTGACTCTAGGCCTAGTATTGCGATGGGAATTGGGATTCTTCAACCTCATTTAGCCAAAATATTCACTGAAACATGTTTGCGCCTCATTCATCATGTTTTTGGCATGATAAACCGATTCGTATTTGGAGCAACGGAGGTTTTGCGGTGACGTTAATGTATCGATCCTCAATAAATATTTTATATTAGCTTCCCGGTCGGTATCGCATCTATAGGCACCAATGAATACACAGTGTTAGCCGCTTATAAACGAATACACAACACAATATCAATTTATATTCTTATTTTTTATTGGTTAGTTATTATATTTAATAGTCTAACTATATAATTTGCACGCCATACATAAATGGCAAAATGTGAAGGACCAAGGACCTGTCAATATACCATCATTGTTACTCACATTTCGCAAAATAAGAAATCATTTCATTTCATTTCAAGAGCTCAATTTACTGTAGTGAAACATCAGTGCTCGTACCTATTTTCATTTGATTTTAATTTGCGTTGCTTTGGAAGTTCGGCTGCTAGAAATAATTTTCTTCTTTCGGATTATCAAATTCTTATTTGTCTGAGTTACCCAAAATAGCTGACACGCTGACCCAGTACTACAGACAGTAGAATTTTATATAAGTTAGGTAATCCGTTGAGGAACAAACACAGGTTTTAGTGGGTGCAAGCCCTACATAACCTCTCCGTTTCCCCTGACGGAAGGGTATGCGTTAGGCATTTCCTGTGTATAAAAAAAAAGGTAATAGAAATAGTATAAGTATCATACTATTTTTGCTACCTTCTTTTCTTTTACCTCAGGGTCAGTCCAGACTAGCGTTTTTTCTACTCACAGTACACGCGTACTACGAGCTAGCCGAATGACCCGGTAGGACTTGAATCAGGCGGAATTTCTAAAAATTCTTACTGTGGGAGTCTAAGCTACATGAAGAATCTATACGTTTTCTTTACTTGAACTGTAGGTACTATGATAAAATATGTCAGTCAGTCAGTTTCTTCTTTATTTGCTTTTCCTTTTAAAATAGGAACGTTTCATTCAGTCTACTACGTGAAGTTATAAAGTATCTAGTTAGTACAGAGCGAGCTACAATAGCTACAAGTTGATGTCAGACCTATCCGTTATTGATTCCACTTTGAACAAAATAATATTGGTTTGCATGTAGGTACATTCAATAGTAATTATATTGTCTACCACGACCTTGTATTGTTCTGCAGTTAGGTATTTTACCTATGTTTATGTACATAGGTCATAGAGCAATTGACATGACAATATCTAAATACAAGTAAAAAATATCGTAGATAGGCACCTACTGTATCTTTTAAACCACTGATGAGAACGTTCTAGAAATTATTCCAAATCTCACAAAATTTTGTAAGGTAAGTATTTTGTTCATTAAATTCTTACATCATGCTCTTAATTTAATGAACAGACCACGAATAGACTAAAACAGATAGCAAATGGGGAAGGTAATAAAGGGAAAAGGTTGTTGCGTCACGCTTCGCCGGGTGCGATGAGTTGACGAAATTGCGCGGAATTCTCGGAATCATAGAATCACTGACGGCCGTAACTCCAAGGTCAGTTAGGCTATGTAACGTTACACGAAGCTAGGCAGTGTGTTGTGGATGTATCAATAGGTACATATAAAAAGAAAAGTCATGACTCAGTCACTGACTGACTCGTCAAAGATCAGCCCGAATCCTTGGGCCTAGAAAGCTGTTTTGCACAGAGGTATACATTGATAATAAATACAAGAAATAAGTTCGCGTCCGGCTTAATCGTAGTTGAAATGAATACAAAGTCACATCGAATTATATTATAGAAGACTTGAAGACTTTCAAATTCAAATTCAAATTATTTTTATTCAAAAGTCTAAACTTTTACAAGTAAGTTCTTTTGAATCGTCAAAAGCATCTACCACTGGTTCGGAATGCCTTTCCTACCGAGAAGAACCAGCAAGAAACTCGGCGGTTGCTCTTTTCAAAGATTTGATATACAATATTATGCCATGTATAAAAGCAATTGAAGTCCCGCGCATTGCTGGAGCGAATTGCAGGTCAAATCCACGCTCTTTTATCATTTACATAGTCTTCGATTGTATAATATGCTTTTCTCAGGAGCATATTTTTAATAGATTTTTTGAACCTGTGTAAAGGCAAGTCCAAAATTGACTGAGCAATTTTGTTATAAAAGATTATACCCATTCCCACAAATGACTTTTGGACCTTCCTGAGGCGGAGCGTAGGAGTCGCAAGCCTGTTAAGGTGTCTAGTCAGCCTGTAAAATAAAAGTTCAGCGGATGTAAAGACATACGAGTGCATTATCCCTACTTGACGCCCACAATCTGAGTCTCTTGGTCTAAAAGTGGGATTCAATCCGAAGCCCAAGCAGATTATATCTCTGTCGGATCACTGGAATTATCCAAAGTTCAAACACTTGTTTTGAAATTCTTATAAAGTGAAATAAGAAGCAAGAATTTTTCAAGTTAAAAATTTAGACTTACCTACCTGGAGATTAAAGTAATTTTCACATAACTTACTTGTGAAAAGTACTTACCACAACTCAGTAACCTTTTATCAATAACTAGATGATGCCGGCGACTTTGTCCGGGTAGTGGTTTTTAAAAATCCCGCGGGAACTCTAATTTTAGTCTCTGGGATGCGAGCTATCTCTGTAACTTTCATCAAAATCGGTTAAAGCCATAGGCTGTGAAAAGCTAACAGACAGACAGACATGTTTTTGCGTTTGCAATATTAGTATAAATTCTGTAGATTTTTTACATGAATACCTAACCATGATCATAAAACGTTATCTTTTAAAGGTTGACTCGATAAACATGTAATCTATTCTACAGCGGCAAGCCAAAGGCGTCCTTGTGTCAATTTTTCCGTTTACTTTGTATTTTCCACCTAGTACTTCGAATTTATTTGAGTGGCTCAGAAAATGTTCACGATGAAACTATAAACTAAATACCTAACACATATTACATTAACACAGTTTACATAACTTCGTTAAGGTTCTAACGTCACTTAAGTTTAAATTAGCAACTTTACAGAAGAGCGAAAAAAAACTGTTTTCAGAGGTTAAGTATTATAGATATTGGATATCGTGCATTTGCTTCTTTTTAACCCCCGACCCAAAAAGAGGGGTGTTATATGTTTGACGTGTGTATCTGTGTAACTATGTATCTGTGTATCTGTCTGTGGCATCGTAGCGCCTAAACGAATGAACCGATTTTAATTTAGTTTTTTTTGTTTGAAAGGTGGCTTGATCGAGAGTGTTCTTAGCCATAATCTAAAAAAATTGGTTCAGCCGTTTAAGAGTTATCAGCTCTTTTCTAGTTTTCTTGTAGAAAAGAAGGTTAAATAACCGTTAGGTTCATAATATTATGTCAATAGACAAATGTCAAGCTGTCAAGATGGACGTTGCCTAAATACATAATTATTTATTTGAAAATGATGTTTTGGAAAACTCAAATACTTTGGATCGTCGGGGGTGTTATAAATTTTTAATTTACACTTGTATTTTATTACTTGAAGGGTTCCTGTTAGACATTTTCTTATTTCTGACTGGCTAAAACAACGCGTCTCTGAGTTCTCTAGCGAATTACTTCGAAATGTTAAATCTACCAACGCGCAACGTAACGCGGTGTTAAAACTTAAGTGACTATTTTAAGTACGTCAGACTAAAAATGAAGCTTTTTTGAGAAATTTAAAATAAACTGGAATTACCCTCTTAGCACAAAGGTTGTGTTTATCACTTTGCTACAATAGCAAGTTGTATAACTGAATGTTTAGTTCTTGCTGCAACTGACATGCAGTTAAGCTAATAGTAGGAGAGTGTCAGTCAATCAGAGGTGATTGCAATTTAGGAGCTTTTTAGGGAACCCTAAAGACAATGAATCGGCAGTGTACCTACTTCGAGCACCGTTTAGTTCGCCAGCTGCTTGTCATACAGCTGTAACCTCGATCACCGATTTTGCAGAAACATTTGGATATGCATATATAATATTTATTACAGCTAAAGGACGACAAATAAATGTATGAAGACCGCTTCAGTGTTAAAACCTATGTCATACGAAAACATTTGGGGTACAATTTATTTCATACTAGTCAAGTCAAAATCGCTTTTATTCTTATGGCCTCTTAAAATTTTTGCAGAGATAATATGGTGAAGAAAATAACTTTATTTTTATAACGTTAATATAATTTTTATTGGAACAAGATAAAAATTTTCACACTTTCTTTCTCCGGGAGGGGGGGTTTTCTCGCTAAAAGCTAAAGTCGCCAAAGGCGGTACTGACACCATGGTGTCTAAATGCATTAAGTCTATGTCTACATTCTTTCATCATCATTATCATTATCATCAACCGATAGACGTCTACAGCTGGGCATAGATCTTTTGTAATGACTCCGTCTGAATCCTGCGAACATTCTTTCAGTTATTTATTTATATCATTCTTTTACATAACTAAAGGGTTGTCCTATCATCGTAGCACTGAAAATGCACTGAAACGACAAATCATTGGGGATCTACACTCGACAACAAACCACCACGTAACACAACCAACATCCATTCCTCTAGATGTTGGTCGTGTTGAATTGAAAAGTAGATAGCAAATCGAGTTACTGGACTAGCATAATATGCTCACTCGGTGCTTGATCATAATATATCACAATACTAGCTGATGCCCGCGACTTCGTTCGCGTGGATTTAGGTTTTTCAAAATCCCGTGGGAACTCTTTGGTTTTCCGGGATAAAAAGTAGCCTATGTGCTAATCCAGGATATTATCTATCTCCATTCCGAATTTCAGCCAAATCCGTCCAGTAGTTTTTGCGTGAAGGAGTAACAAACATACACACACACACACACACACACACACATACAAACTTTCGCCTTTATAATATTAAGTGAGATGAGACTACTTTACTATTGTTTATCTTTGGTAAATTATTTAGACGATTGAAAAAATCCTCAATAGCTCAACCGGTAAAGGAGTGGACCGAAAACCGAAAGGTCGACGGTTCAAACCCCGCCCGTTGCACTATTGTCGTACCTACTCCTAGCACAAGCCTGACGCTTAGTTGGAGAGGAAAGGGGAATATTAATCATTTAACATGGCTAATATTCTTTAAAAAAAAAATCTATTATATTGCTAGATGATAGATCCAATATACGTATAAAGGATATATTATAGGATTCAACAATACATAAGCAGGTAATATTGTACCTATACTTACCTATTTATAACATAATATAGAGGCTCGCTCTCAATTAAGCTTTGGAGCAGGTTGTCCTCGAAAATTTATTTGTCTCCAGGGAGATGGAGCAATTTCATCTATCTACGATACCTAACTACCTACTTACCTTCGAAACGAAGTTCATTATTGCTTATTATTTCAATTACCCTTACCTTATACCTGATATGATCTGATTTTAATTTTGAAATTAGGTAGAGTCACGTTTCCAATTAGGATAGCTGGTAGACTAGTTAATAGAATATACAGGTAAAGCCCTTTCATATGATACCCCGCTTGGTATAGTTATCTTACTTTGATTTAAACACATTTTAATTTTTTATGCCGTATTAAAAAAACTAAATTTAAAAAAAATGATATTAGAAACCTCAATATCATTTTTGGAGACCTATCCATAGATACCACACACGTATGGGTTTGATGATAAATATTTTAAGTTTCAGTTCTAAGTATGGGGAACCCCTAAAATTTTTTTTTTTTTTTTTTTTAAATTTTGTGTGAAAATCTTAATGCAGTTCACAGAATATATTATCTACTTACCAAGTTTCAATAGTACATATATCCTTATAGTTTCGGAAAAAAAGTGGCTGTGACATATGGACGGACAGACACAGACAGACAGACATGACGAATCTATAAGGGTTCCGTTTTTTGCCGTTTGGCTACGGAACCCTAAAAATTGGTCTTTTCATGAAGCACTAGTCGATGCACGCGACTTCCTCCGCGACAATTCAGTGAGGGAACTCTTTGATTTTCTGAGATAAAAATTACTCTCCATATCTTTCCTGAATTTCCAGCTCAATGGCTGGAAATGAAGGTCCAAGATATTTAACCTGAGTAAAATTAATAGTCTATACGTTTCCTGTCTTTTATACTTTCGTTTCCAACTGAGCGTGAAACTTATGTTCGAAATACTTGCTCGAAATGTGTTCAATGGATCATGCGACGGCATCTGTGTTTTGTAACTTAGAAGTTAACTTTGGAAAAACCACTGTATTAGAGACTAGAGGATGCCCGCGACTTCGTCCGCGTGGATTTAGGTTTTTAAAGATCCCGTGGAAAATGATCCCGTGATTTTCTGGGATAAAAAGTTGCCTATGTCAATAACAGGGGCACAAGCTACCTCGGTACCAAATTTCATACAAATCGCGTAAGCGGATGGGTTTTTGGGAATCTCGTGGGAGCTCTTTGATTTTCCGGGATAAAAATAGCCTATGTCCGTCCCCGGGATATAAGCTAACCGTGTACCAAACGTCAGAATCGGTTAAACTGTTGGGCCGTGAAAAGGTACCAGATAGACAGACACACTTTCGCATTTATAATATTATATTAGTATGGAAGTATGGATGTATATTGGAGAAACAGTCTGACTGGCATATTGACAACATACAGCTCGCACCGTTGATTCTAGAAAAACTTAAAAATTCCCATGTAGGTATAATTTCTATATCATGTTTCTCTAAAGTCTAAGTACATTCTATAATCTAGACCCCCGTCCCCCATTAAGGAAGAATTTTAAAAAAGTTCAACACGATCTTTGTGTTCAAATCCACACGCATGAAGTTGTCGAAGAAAAGGAATATTTTTCGAGACTAGCTAATGCCCGCGACTTCGTTCGCGTAGATTACAGTTTCGAAAATCCCATGGGTACTTACTCTGTAACTCTAAACTGTAAAAAGTCCTAACTGTATTTTATCCAAGTATATCTGTAGTCTGTGCCTACCTACGTACTCTTAATTCTAAAAATATACACTATGATCAAAAAACTTTTCGTACTTTCATATAAAAGTTCCGCAATTTTTCTTTGAAAAAAAAAACGAAATGTTTGGTATCTAGGGGTTCTTTTATCGGCACAAAAAATTTAACGCGCGTTATGGAATATATTTTCGACTTTATAGATATTAAAAGAATTTTCATTCACAAAGTTTGCGGAATCTTAATCACGTAATAGGCTTACAGAACATATTTTGAAAGATATTTTCAGGAAAATGATTGAATATCTTTCGTTCTAAATTGTAATTACGACTTAATAGCTTAGTAGTATTTGTTTCAATAGTATTTAATTTTCTGTTGTTGTATATAAACGTTAGTTAATCGTCTTGTCACTGTATGGAAATTACTACCGCTATATCATCCCCTGTGAGCTTAAATCTTTGTTTCTCTTTGCGAATTATTTTTTTGGTAATTTTTTGCAGCAGCGGGGCTCTAATAGGTCGCATTGCACTATTACTTTACTTTTATTAAAAAAAGTAATAAACAAGTTGCAGGCATATTGTTGCAATCCAATTTTGCTAGTTTGTATCAGATTTTAAATTTAAAGCCTGGAAATGGCTTTCGTTACGCGACGTCGCTCGTCCACGTTAAATGGAAATTAAATTATTTAATTGGATGCGGTGACTCGTGCTAGTCGACTGCCCCAGTGAATATTATAATAATATTTTTTTATAAATCAACTTATATTGACCTTGAGTGTAGTTTTTCAAGTTTATTAAATTTACAAAGTGCTTTTACTTTTTTTAAATGTGTAGACAACTAATAAGAGAATTTTTAGAAATTCTCAAAGGATAGGGAATAAGAGGCATGCTTCATAAAAGACATTCGATGTATTCCTTACTGTTTTTTTTTTGCTGGTTTAATTTTATTTTTTATACTCCAATTTTCTTCCTACTGAAAGTTTTCCAATTATTTCTCTTTAGGAAACTTTACGCTACGTAAACAGTTTAATCAAAAATCCCCTTGTTTAGTAATTTTATATTGGTTTTATAATTTGAAAACAAAGTCACACTTTTTAGAAACAAAACTTTTTGGTTTCGTTATATACCTATACCTACCGACCTGACTTTCGTAAGCACTTTATTATTATAGCTTACGCTTAAATCATCTAAAACATATTATAAATGTGAAAGTGTGTTTGTTTATTGGTTTGTTGGTTTGTCCTTCAATCACGTCGGAACGGAGTGGATTGACGTGATTGTTTACATGGGTATAGTTAAAGAAACCTAGAAAGTGACATAGGCTATTTTTGTCCCGGAAAATCAAAGAGTTTCCACGGGATTTTAAAAGCCTAAATCCACGCGGACGAAGTCGCGGGCATAGGCTATTTCTAAATAAAAAGAAGTCCTGAATCACTCACTGACTGACGACTGACTCATGAACGTCGAGCCCAAACCTTTTGGACAAGTACTTAAAACTGTAATTTTGCACCTTTATAATCCGAAAAATCCTACGGGAAGCCATGGGAAGTCGTTATAATAAATTAGAGCTAAAGTTAAATAATTTCACGGATACGTGCTACATAACATTATTACCTACAAAAGACATTTCTTACCAAATAACCCTTTTGCGGAGGGTAAACGAAAAACCCTTTTCTGATAAGAAAGAAAAGGAAAATAAAGTGCTCACATTTCCCGAACAAGACATTTTCCTGTTCACTCACAGCCGACGTCGCACCGTGCCTACTGGCCCGAAAGCTCGTGGGAAATTTTGAGCAAGACTTTGCAAATAACTTAAAACTTATAATATTCTAATAACTTAAAACTTCTAATAACTTAAAACTTCTAACATACTTTCGCTATCTTTTCTGAGAGAGGCAAACTAGATCTGGTTAGCTGGTTACCTAGCTGGTTTGTAGTCTATTCGCAATAGCAAATATATTTAACTATACCTACTATCTTATAAAATAATAAACAAAATAAACTTTTAAAGGTTACAAGTGTAAATCAAAAATTCATTACCCCCGACAAGTGAAAGTTACACTAACTAGATAAGAGCTGATAACTTTCAAACGGCTGAACCGATTTTCTTGAATTATAGCTAAGAACACTCTCGATCAAGCCACCTTTCAAACAAAAAAAAACTAAACTAAAATGTTCATTCGTTTAGGAGCTACGATGCCACGAACAGATACACAGTTACACACGTCAAACTTATAACACTCCTCTTTATGGGTCGGTGGTTAAAAAAACTAGGTATATAAACAAACAGGCATTCTCAACTTTATCTTTTTTCATATTTTTCGATTTGTTTCAGTAGAGGTCGTTGGTTTCAATCAAATTCAATCGCCCTAAACGATCCATCACTCCAAATTCCAATTCGTAGTCCCCGTCCTATCTTATTGGTATTGGAATTCGGATCGGAATTTGCAACCGTGAAATTTAGCGTAGGCAGATATTGAAAATATCGGAACATGGTAGGGTTCGGCATGCCGTGTTCAACGCGTCTCGTATTCAACATGCTACACCTATTCCTTATCAGGCCACATCACACGCGATGGTTTTAGGATCAGCGATCGGCGATTTTGCGACTGCATGGATGCTGCATCGCGTTTTGACGACTAGATGCGTTCGATCGCTGTACCTATTGAAATCGCGCGTTTTAGCGGTTGTTTCGATTTCGATGTTGCATCACGTTTTAACTTGCTGCATTTGATTCGCGTGTTCAGAGTTTGGTCACGGAATCGCTTTCGAAAATCGACTTGATCGCTGCGACTGGCGATTTTATGTGTACGAAGTGGAGCGTTAAAGACGCGGCATCGAGCTTCCGAAAAGCGACTAAATCACCGATAGTTGATGCACGGAAGCATCGTGCTTGTTATGGCCCTTATTGGAATTCGGATCGGGATAGCGTAGGTAGACCTAGAGGCTAGATATTAAAAATATTGGAACTAGGAAAGGTTCGACATACCATGTTCAACCGAGGAAGTCGTGGTTGTAATTCGCTCTTTGAATTCAAATGAATAGATTTTGTCAGGGATTTTCAGTGAGGTTCCTCATCCATTCATCCTAACTAAGATATTATTCGTCTTTTCAATCCATTTCTTACAAGCTATTATGGGTATATCATGCGTATATTTTAATATGGATACCTTCAAGTCAAGAGTGAATAGGCAACTTCTAGGCAAGCGCGCACCCTTTCTAATGATATATCGTATGTATGTTGTCAATTTAGATATTTTAAAGATTTTGTTGGCATGTCAGTAAAAATGTTCACTATCGGAAGTGCGAAAGATATATTAAGGGGCGAGACGGTAGGGTAGAGGACATTCATTCATTCATCATTTATCCATTAATTCATTCATTCATAAACACGTTTACAAAGGGGTCCAAGTGTTTTAAGTATTTAAATGGGCTACCCCAAAAGACTTACTTCGTCGTCTCTTCAATTCCTCTCAAATCCAATTCAACTTCACCTACTCTACCTTCATTACTCCAGGATGTAACTGGTTCGCTTCGCTCGCCACCTCTCACCTTCGCTCCACTCAGCTTCATAGGCTCGCGTCGTTCAGAATCTCTTTTGCGAGCTTCTGCCTTCACGTTTTACAAAAATTCTAGGGCCAGGAGTAGGACAAACAAGAATGAGTGGAGTCGGGATTTTTAAATTTCGTTATGGATCATATTATAATATTCCGTTCAATTTTGCATAATTTTACATCGAAAATTTTCGCGAAATATTTTCTAGTAGGTAGGTACGATCGAGATAGGTCAGATAGGACGATTCAAAACCCGACCCTTTTTCCGAAATTTCCCAACACGAACCCTGATTAAGACTTTCTTATTTAAGAAACAAAATTATACTTTGGTAAATATTCATTAGTAAGAAAAAGGGTTTGTGAAAACAACTTACGGGCTGTTTTCATTTTCCTGCTTGTCGCCATTTACGAGGGTCGATGGAGACAAGCACATAAGATTATAGTAATGGCTCTGACGTCCTTAGGTCATTTATTTTCCGCTAGCTTTTGCTTGTTAGTTCCCACACGAGTAGAATTCGTTTTCAGTCTACTTATAAGGTCTTATTTTAAGAGGCTCTTACTAATAAAATGGTGCTGATTCTGAGAGCAACTAAATTTTAGCTTTAGAGTATTTCTTTTTTTTTTCTTACTGATGTAATTAAAAAAAGATAGGCAACCTAATTTAATTTAGAACTGTCAAACCTTGTGATTTTTAGATGCCAGTCGTGAGCATAATTGTTTTTTGAAGAGTGCACTAAGGCCTCATTCGCACGAGAGCTTTTTTAACGTCCGTTAAAAAAGCGTTCAAATAGAACAAATGCATTCCCAAGTATCTGTTCACACGTCAACGCTTTTTTAACGCGCACTTTGTATTTTCAGCGCGGCGTAACGCCGAGTTTTAACGCAACGCTTTTTTAACGCTCGTGCGAATTAGGGCTAATCGAATTAAAAGTGCAAGAATGCATATTATAAGTAGGTATATAAGTACTTAATTTTTTAAATAAAACGCTGAATAATTAATCTGTTTAGTGACGTATCAGCGGTTTCGCCAACCAAGTTGGCAGTTGTTTGTATTAAAGGTGAAACTAGAGTGAAGGCCTAAACAAACAAAAATCATTGCTAGTTGCCAGTTTTCGGCTTTCCACATTTTCATTCTGGGCTTTGTTTATGTACCTACTAAGTACAATCAAGTTTTAGTTTTTTAGAAATTAATTGTATTATTAACCGACCCAAAAAAGGGGTGTTATAAGTTTGACGTGTGTATATGTGTATCTGTCTGTGGCATCGTAGCTCCTAAACTAATAAACCGATTTTAATTTAGTTTTTTTTTGTTTGACAGGTTGCTTGATCGAGAGTGTTCTTAGCTATAATGCAAGAAAATCGGTTCAGCCGTTTGAAAGTTATCAGCTCTTTTCTAGTTATTGTAACCTTCACTTGTCGGGGGTGTTATAAATTTTTAATTTACACTTGTTAGATTAGGTATAGTCAGTTTTTCCTTAGTTTGCTTAAAGCATAAACAAATCGAAGCCGAACAGATAATAATAAGGGAAGCCGGGACGGGGTCACTAGTATTCAAATAAGAATCAAACTTCGTTAGTATGGGGTAGGTACGCTCGGAATACACGTCTCTCAAAACAAATGAAACTCAGAGCTAAGCTTACCTATAGAGGATGGAGGAGGAACGTGACGCAAATTTTAAGCCGAGAGTTTGTGGGGAATTTAAAATAGAAGGATTTGACAAAACAACACATGTAAGCTAGGGTAATCCCTTTTGAGATGTTAATATTTTTGGCTCATTGTGGGAGGTATTACCTGATGCTCGATGATTCGGGTTTTTTAATCCTGCGGTTTTATTTCTGCATAAAAAGGTCCTATGTCCGTCTTCAGAACGCAACCTCTGTGCCACATTGCGTCATGTGTGTAGCATAAGTTCATCATCACCATCATCATCATCAGCCTGTGGACGTCCACTGCTGGACATAGGCCTTCCCTAAAGAGCGCCACCACACCCGGTCCTCAGCCTTCCTCATCCAGCCACTTCCCGCCAGCCGCTTAATATCATCGGTCCATCGTGCTGGAGGGCGTCCCACACTACGTTTGCTTAAACGCGGTCTCCACTCAAGGACTTTCCGGCTCCAACGGCCATCGCCTCTACGACAAGCATGGCCTGCCCACTGCCACTTCAGCTTGCTAACAGTTTGGGCTATGTCAGTGACCTTGGTTCTCCTGCGGATCTCCTTATTTCGGATCTTATCCCTCAAGGAAACTCCTAACATAGCCCTCTCCATAGCTCGCTGAGCAACTTTGAATTTGTGGACAAGGCCGTTTGTCAGTGTCCACGTTTCAGCACCATAGGTGAGGACGGGAAGGACACACTGGTAGCATAAGTTAACCTTTATTAATTACATTTTTTTATTGTTACACCATAAACACACACGCCAAGAACACAAACGTATGAAGTAAAAAAGACTAAAGATTACATATACAGAGATCCAGGGTGTAATCAGAACGCTACCAAAAACGAAAACAGGTGATAGAACTGATGATTACTGAAAAGATACCATAAAAAAACTACAATTTTCATATATAGGTCACTATTAGGAAGTTAGTACCGCGTCGTCATTGGGGCATTGACCCGAGTTTTGCACGCTATACAATGCGGTTTTGAGAAATTCGAAATCACTAAAACTACAAGATAAGAGATCGTGTTCGAAATACCACCGTGTTGCAGAGAATGGGGAAGTCTACTGAAGTACTCAAATGTGTGCAAAGGAGAAAGCTCGAATATCTGGGACATATGATGCGCAACTCAAAATATGACCTGCTGCAGCTCATAATGCAAGGGAAAATAAAGGGCAGGCGTAGACCTGGCCGTAGACGAACATCCTGGCTCAAAAACCTTCGCCAGTGGTTTAACATGAGTACGAGGTCACTGTTTAGAGCAGCGGTGAACAAGATCCAGTTAGCCTTAATGATTGCCAACCTCCAATAGGAGATGGCACTAGAAGAAGAAGAAGAAGACAAGATAAGGCAAATGGTTATTGGCGTTGGATTGTCCTAAGGTAGTATAATAATAACGCCAAGTTTTTGCTAGCGTTCTGGTTACAGCCTGTATTCGTAAGTTTTTTTTTGTATCACGCAGAACGAAGATCAGTTGGTATAACTCAGTATTTCATGCAGTACCTACCATATTATACAAGGCTTTTTAATGGTGGTATCGAGTGTTTTCCTATAAACAACTAGCTGATACCAGCGACTTCGTTCGCGTGGATGTAGGTTTTTTAAAATTCCCGTGGGAACTCTTTGATTTTCCGGGATAAAAAGTAGCCTATGTGCTAATCCAGGGTATAATCTATCTCCATTCTAAATTTCAGCCCAATCCGTCCAGTAGTTTTTGCGTGAAGGAGTAACAAACATACTCACACACACACACACACACACACACACACATACAAACTTTCTCCTTTGGAATATTAGTGTGATTTTCTATGCGATTATGATGTCATGGCCGTTACGAGTAGGAAAAGACACACGTGGCTGAAGTTCTATATGAAAAGTACCGATGTAATAACGTAGCATCATATAAGCGCTTTCTTTGTTCAAACACGAGTATTAATGGTGATCTTTTCTAAAGCAGTGACCTGTATATCAGACAAAAATGAAGGGCTTTTTAGCTACTAGCGTCGCTCACGTAATAGAAAGCATTTTCAAAACTGCTTTTACGTCCGGAAATGGTCCGTAAATAAGCTAGGCAAGTTTTCTTTGATGTCATCTGCAATTGCATTAGACCGGATACAAATACATAATAGAAATAATATTGTTTTGTAAAGTTGTTACGTAAGAAAGAGCTAGATAATTACAACTGTTCCCTGTAAAATTAAGGATTATTTTATATGCTTTTGCAGTCATTTTTGTATGAGGTTGAGACATTGTTACTTTGGGATAATTCCAATTCTTGTGATTGTTTAATTTTATGTTTTTCGTGCTGCAATTTTAGCCCAAAGTGACAGGTCAGTCAATGAAAGTGTTATGAGCAGACTTGTGAGCAGACTTATTTTTGTACCTTTTTCAGTTGGGACTATTTTGTGACCTTTTCGCACCTTAAAATGTCGATTAGAAGTGTCTCTGTTTGAATAAACCCATGACCAGAAAAATAAAACAAAAACGGGAAACTAGTAAAAAAGTTATAAAGATAGATTTTAGATAGAAAAGCGAAACTCGTAGCAAAAAATTATTTGAACAAAGAACCAAATGGATCTTTCCCAACTATACGCTCCAGGCAAGGCCCTATAAGGAGCTAATGACCCCTTTTTAGTTCCCAAAGAAAAAGTCAGATCCGTCCCAAGACACAGTCTATGTATCAAACTAAATTACACAGCAATTTAGTTGTATTGTAGCCAATGATATGCACGAGTATGGTTGTATTTATTTACGAATACTTAGTTAAGTATTTCGTTGGAAATAGGGATGGCACTGTCTGACAGGTTCAGGAACAGTGTAGAAAAACTAATCACTACTCATAATAATATTATAAATGCGAAAGTGTGTGTTTGTTGGTTTGTCCCTCAATCACGTCGCAACGAAGCAACGGATCGATGTGATTTTTTGCATGAGTATATTAAAGGCCTGGAGAGTGGCATAAGCTTTTTATTATCCCGGACAGTCATAGAGTTCCCACGATAGACATTAGACATTTTATATCAATGGTTCCCACGGGTTTTTTTATGATGAGTAGCTTGCATTCCGGCGATGGACATTTTAGTGCCAATTAACTAATTTAATGCCAAAAATAGTTCGAAGCAGATTTTTAAAAAGCGTAAATCCATGGGAATAAAGTCGCAGGCATCGTCTAGGAGGTACCTACCTTATAAGTTCAGGGATAAATCTACCGGAATTCCGTACGAATGTGTCGGATGCAAATGTTGGGTAAGCGCCATATCTGCGCGGATATAACGCTGAAGAGATTTTCCGCTACAGTTCTGCCTGGCCTAAATACGTATTTCAAACTTCTCCGACTATCTCTGATGTTACTTAACCAATTTTCGTTCGAAAAGCTAACAATGTAATGGCAATTCTATTCTCGTAGAGTTTTTCACTTTCACGAGTAAGTGTATACCTAATATCTTGCCTGCCATGTCTATCCATCAAATCAACAACCTACCAATTTCATCAAAATCGGTTAAAAGCTATGAAAAGCTGGCAGACAGACATGCACACTTTCGCATTTGTAATATTAAGTACCTATATGGATTGTTAATCGTGTGTTAGTATGTGAGACGTGATCAATCCTCATTAGTCATAAAGTAGCATTTGATACTAGTTTGTAATTAGATGGGTGACTGATTTTGGAAGTCCGAATTTGGACTGTTCTTTACCTGCGTATCTCGGAGAGACTGTCAAGTAAAATCGACACTGGAAGAGAATGTTTTTAATAAATCATTGTTTTGTTTTAGGCAATCCACGCAACAAATGTGCGCTGCAACCTGGGCACAGTCTGATGGACTGGATACGGCTGGGCAACTCTGGGAAAGACCTCACCGGCGTGGGCGGCCGCATCCGTCCTGTCACACCTGCGGAACTTGCTACACACAACACACAAAGTAAACTAGTGAATAAGTCTTTGATGATCTTTGAAATATTCCTTCTACAAGCAGTGACGGATAAACCCTTAATCAAATTAAGCAATTGCCTAGGGCATCACGTCAGAGGGGGCACCAGAAGAAGCACAAAAAAAACCGTCCTTAGGGCATCACGTCTCACTCTCACGTCACCAAAAACCACACCAAAAAAAGTTTCTAGGACTAATTTGAAAATTCGCGCGTTTTAAGTTGACATAGAGTCCGACCTAGAGTCGTAACCCAACTCCAGCTTACCGACTCGCTGCCCGCTCGTGCATTCGAAATTCGAATGCCTCCGAAAGCCGCAAGGCGCATTTCAATAAATAAATAAATTGTGCTTTGGTTTTTATTGTTGTCGCACCTACTCCACTTTTAAAGTACCTACGTTAATCTCATCATCTTATTTTACAAAAAACTAATGTTTTTAGGCGGTTAAAGGTTTAAAAACCGATTCTAGTTGACATACGGATAGGGGGGCCCACAGGCATGGATTGCTTAGGGCATCATGTAGTCTTAATCCGTCACTGACAATACGTAATCTTTGGTCTTAGTTCTTACACAAACTACGCAATTTCTAAGTTTTGACGACCACCCTGGCGCAGCAGTGGTAAGCGCTGTGAGATTAGTGGGAGTCCCGGGTTCAATTCCCGGCAAGTGTTTGGAATTTTATAATTTCTAAGTTTTTGGTCTGGTCTGATGGGAGGCTTTGGCCGTGGTGGCTAGTTGCCACGCTACCGGCAAAGCCGTGCCGCCAAGCGATTTGGCAATCCGGTACGATGCCGTGTAGAAGCCAAAGGTGTATGGGTTTAATAAAAACAAACCCATACACCTTTGGTTTACCGCTTAGGTACATCTTAGCATCAGTTACCACCAGGTGAGATTGCAGTCAAGGTCGAACTTGTATTTGAATTAAAAAAACACACTTTCAGGAGGTCTAATGTGTATTTTACCGCCCGTTCAGGTATATTCAATCTATCTAGTGTCAATGTAGGACTTTTGTATGATACTACATCTGTAACTCGATGTCGTGACACCGTGATGATGTGATGTGCACACTTGGACACTCGATGTATGACACAGTATTTAGTGTCGTAGTGTATCCCGATCGTTATATTTTGTGCTACGTGTGTGTCACGCTTTACCTAAACCGTGTCTAGTTTAGATGAATAAACTTCGTCGCGATTAGATTGAACGCAAACAAGTCGCAATCTATACCAACTTTGTTTACTTGTTTATTTATTCACTAAAGTACCTTACCCAATCTTTGAAACATTTTAAGTTTCAATTAATTTACATTAATTTAAATAGCTCCTTGTTTATTTATTCTTTAAAGTACCTTAGTCCGTACGTCTTTGAAACACTAAGTTTCAATTAATTTACATAGCTTTTAAATCGCTTCCATTGCTATAAATTTTGTGTTACAAATTCGCAATAATAAAAAATTCACGAACTAATTTTACTAAAAGGGGTCGCTTGTTTTATTCAAAAAGATGATAATTTTGTAACATTTTCTTTTTCAGAGGACGCCTGGCTAGCGATACGGGGAAGAGTCTATAATATCTCTCATTATTTACCTTATCATCCTGGAGGTATTATCATTAATTTTCTGCCCCGTCCTAATGCTGGTAGAATACCCTGGCAGGCGTCTGCTTTCTCTCACACAATTATGGTCAAATATGATAGATGATGCCCAAGACCTTGTCCGCGTGGATTTAGGTTTTTTAAAAATCCCTTATGAACTATTTGAAGATGCAAACTATTTTTATATCAAATAGTTAATAGACGATGCCTGCTACTTCGATTTAGGTTATTTCAAATCCCATGAGGTGAGCTACCTCAGTATGATTCCGGAAAATCAATGAATTATTTTCCGGAATCATAAGTAGGTAGCTTATATCGGTTCTCGGGGTGCTGTTCTTCTGTTTCCTGTTTGTCAAAAAAAAAATTCCGACGAATTGAGAACCTCCTCCTTTTTCAAGTCGGTTAAAACGGTTTAGAAACGGCCGGGAAAACGTAACAGACAGACCGACACTTTCACATTTACCTATTAATATCAATATGGATAATGAAGTTGTTGTTAGAAGTATAAAGAGTGTAGTTAAAATAACCGGCCAAGATCATTCTATTAACATTTTTGGACGAGGCATTATTTTAGAAGCAAACACCAATGTTATCTATATTTCATATTCCCTTTACAGGGCCAGAAGAGCTTATGCGCGGCGCTGGTATCGACGCTACGGAATTATTCGATAAAATACATCCATGGGTCAATTATGATTCGCTTCTAGCGAAATGTTTAGTGGGACCTCTTCGGTTCGACAGGCCAGACGCTGAGGAGCTTTTCGATATCACCAATCCATCCCCTAAATCCGACCGCCTACGGGAACCGTCTAAAGCACAAGAACTAGTGAGAAAATCTATGGAAAACCTAGCGAATTGTATAACACCGGTTAGAAAGAAAATTACGGCCAAGAGCGAGGAAAACGTCAAAGGTAGTCCGCCTAGTAAAATAATGCAGAGTTTAATACAGTCGAGTGATTTGCCGGTTTCGATAAGCCGGCGAGCGGGATGGGGTCAAATGGAAACCAAAGACAAGTCCAAAGACTTGCCGTCTCCGCTGCGCTTTGATTGGATTCAAACCTCGGCGAAGCTTACTATCTCAATATACACAGGTCCTTTAGTAAATCCGGGTGGATCGGCGAGGATCGCCGACGGTGTTCTCTTCGTAGAAGTGGCTACTAATGGATGGCTTAGGACGATTAAGTTGGTACCTGAGGAGGCATTAAAAGAACCTTTACAACTAAAAGTTTATTCTGAAAGTGGGAAAATAGAGGTATGTAAACACTAAACATACTATGTAAACAGAATATTTGTTTAACCTGGCATCGTTGTGGTGAGAATACAGAACACCATCGTTGTAACGGTTAGGTAGTTTAAGATATAGCTTAAGTTTTCTTTGCGCTAAAACTCGGCGTCTTTGTGTTCTCAAAACTTTACTAATTTACAGTTTTCTTACCACCTTTCACTACAACTATGCAACGAAAACTTGTCGACGCTATAAACTTTGACACATAAACTTTCTACACTATGAACTTATCTGAAATTAAATTATCTCGTTACTTAGTTCTTATCGTGGTATGTGAAACTTTGACTAATTTGTGAAACTAAGCCGCTACTTTACTAAACTATTCCTTGCAAACTATTATGGAGAAATGTTTTTAGATATTATAAACATAAAAGGATGCTGCTGTTGTCACTGTGTTTTATACTAGCTGATATGCCCAGCTTCGCTCGAGTGTTTGGTTTAAATATTCACAATATACTTGTAGCCTTTATTTTGTTACTTCTGGATCTAGTAATGTTTTGAAAAAACTATAATTGGTTATGTAGTTTCGAAGTTATCGATTACAAATAAACAAATTTTTCCTCTTTACACTGTTTATTTTAATGTGCTTTCATCATATTGATTTATAGTATAGGCTACAATATTGCTACCGAAATATCTAAGATTAAATCTGAAACTTAGCAGTAAATTCTCTGAGTTTATTACGCATTAGGGCTTAAAACAGTTGGACATAAAGTACATCTTATTCCCACTGGTGTTAGGTATTATAAATGAAAGTATATTCTCTGTGATAAATCCCTAATCCAAAGAGAGGTATTAAACTCCGCTATAACTTCATTAATGAAGGATTTCTATTAGCCTACTTCTATTGTAGTTACTTATCTACATTTGAGTAATTCGCATTATCTAACGTGGAAATTATTATACAGGTTATTGCGTTAAAGGCAGCGAGCAAAGTTTGGAAGAATATCGGGGAGACGACATACGGGCCGGCGGTGCCTATATCATCACCTCGGTTGGTGAACTGCCGAGTGATGCATGTTGAACGTGTCTCTCACGACACCACACTGCTTGCCTTGTGTCCGGAGACTGGGCCCGTTCTTGTACCTTTGGGACACCATGTACGCGTTCACCATAAAGTCAATGGTAAGATTTGGTCTTTTAAGGAAGGAGCACTGAAATCATGACAAGTACCTAGAAGCCTCCTTTAAATAGTATAAAGTAATCCCGTGTACAACTAGTTACTCAAACTATACGTACCCAAACTAATTGGTCCCAAAACTTCGATGATACAGGCTCTTAAGTGGATTACTGACGGGCTTATAAGTTGTATTATTATCGCAGATAAGGAATGCGTGCGCTCCTACACGCCAGTGGGCGACTATTGGGATCGCTTCGGGAGCGACTTGAGCGCGCTCAAACTGGCCGTGAAGAGATACGACACGGGCGCTCTGTCGCCTCACCTCACCGACCTGAGAGCTGGGGATGCTGTGACATTGTCTGGGCCTTACGGGAACTTTCAGTTACAAAAGGTGAGATAAAGAAACGAATGAAAGAAAAACTTTTTATTCACTCGCTAATGTAGACAAATTAATCTTTTTAGTTGGTTTAAGGTCTTCGCATATTACACAGACTCGCACGAATCCAACACCGTTCGAACTCCAACTTTCGGTTCGGCATCAATAAATCGCGTGGATCACGTGTTCCACGCATCGTACACTTCTTTCAATCAAAATAATAGCTCAACGGTTAAGGAGTGGACTGGATTCCGAAAGGTCGGTAGTTCAAACCCTATCCGTTGCACTATTGTCGTATCCACTGCTTTTTTTTCTCTCTCGTGAGGAAAATCCGTCATGGATAGCACCGGCCAAGGGGGAGCACAGTGCCTAGTAAAAGCTTTATGCTTTGTTAGAGGAGAAAAGAGAACATTAGTAATGAATAACATGGCCATTATTTTTTTAATCCACCGCAAGGAAGACGACGATAGAGATAAAGCTCACATTTCCATGATTTAATGAGAGATGAGTCGGAGTGGAGTCTGTGTAATGTGCGAAGACCTTTAGTCGGTGCCTTGATGACAACGCCGAGGTTGAACTTCTTTGATTTTTTAACACAACGTTCTTTTGAACTTTCTTTTAAAGTACTTAAATAAATTCTATAGACGAAATCGGAAGTATGCTTAAAAACTCGTTTAATCATTACCTAATTACCCTTTTAAATATTATACCTATTAGAAAGTATAATTTTTCTTCGAGTTGCGTATATTATTATTTGAAGTGTCCATAACAATATGTCAACGTAAATTGATGGAAAAGGGTCCTGAGTCCTGACCCTTGATTTTTCAATATTTCAATGTGATATTCAATATTTTTATCAGAATAAAAAATAATAAAATCCACATTATAAATGCGAAAGTTCTATCTATCTATCTGTTTAACCGATTTTGATCAAAGATGTACCTCTGCCTACCTACATAGATAGTGTAGGTCATCATACCCATTTCCCTCATCCAAACTAGATTTCGTGACTCATTTTATGAGTAGTAGTCCAACTGTATGACTAAACTGAGCTTAAAAGCTGTCCACTTGAATTTTACATCGTCATGATGAGTTTAGTAAAAGACCTTTTTCGAGCTTATCTTATGAATCCATCTAATAAGACGTCGTAGCCCTACTCAGATAAAGGAAATTCATTTTACTCTGATAGCTTAAATAGGCATTTTATATTTTTAAAGACGTTATATCAAGGAAGGTACTTAACCTTATACTTATACCTAAGTAAAGATGTCTTCGTGATGAATATCAATTTATATGAGCTGTCTGAAACTCCGAAAATCACCACTACCACATACGGACGGACGGACAGATAGATATTGAATTTCGAATGTTTTTTGAAAACATATATTTGTGATTGGTTGATGACTCAATATGGTTAACGCCCACTAAAATTTTTGGCTCTGTCATTTGTATGAGTTTACGTATCTAACGTAAGAGAGCGCTATACTAACTATCAATTAATTACTGGCCTTTTTTTTTTAAATCTGGCTTTACTCTGATTAGCTAATGTCAAGTTTGTAGTTATTTTCAAGTTATTGAATCTATACAAGTATGGACTCCGTCTGCGCCGGCGCCCGCCGACATAGGTACGCACGGCGCCTCCTTAGAGTGCTTCCCAGTCAGTTCCACCACCAAAAACACCAACTTACACAAAAACCAGCCACTCTTAACAAGAAAAACACTCCAAACAAGCACAGCACGCGCGCCAGCAAACGCCATCACAGACGAAGTCATTATTGGCCTTGTATTTGTTTCAGTTTAAACAAGTGAAAATCATTTACTTAATAGCGGCAGGCACTGGCATCACACCTATGTTAGGATTAATCAAGTTCATGCTCACTAGATCGAACCCAAGATGGTAAGTTCTAATTAATTCTAAAAATCTAAATTCCACGACAGGCAAACTAGAAACCGTAATAGGCTCGCTAATCCTACGCTCCGCCTCAAGAAAGTGGGAAAGTCATTTGTGGTAATGAGTGTAATATTTTATAATAAAATCCCACAGTCAAACTTAGACTTGCCTTTACAAAAGTTCAAAAAATCTATTAAAAGTATTCTCCTGGAAAAATCAACAAGATTATGTAAATGATAAAATAGCATGGATTTGACTCGCTCCAGCAATGCGCGGGGCTGCAATTGCTTGTATAGTATGGCATATGTAAATTGAACAGTTGAAAAGAGCAACCGCCGAGTTTCTTACTGGTTCTTCGCGGTAGGAACGGCATTCCGAACCAGTGGTAGATTTTGTCGATTCAAAAGCACTTATAAAAGTTTAATTGAATAAAAATATTTTGAATTTTGTATAATATCCTATACATTTTAAGTATAGGATGTGCCAGCTATTCTCTCGCGTATTTAGTCGATGTAAGCCCGACTAATTTCTTCTACTAGCTGTAGTAGTTCATAAATAACTCACGTTAGTTTTAACATTAAAATATCCTATCCGCCTAATCCCTAACTTATTTGACTACTGACTACTATTCTACCAAAGTCAAAGTCAAATAATTTATTCAAGTTGGGTACCATTGTACACTTTTTAATAAGATAATTAATTACATAAACTTAAAACTAAAGCTACGTGGGTTCTAAATGCGCCCAGGTCATGAGAAGAGCCTACAACAAACTCGGCCGAGTATTCTTTTTTTTTTTAGTATCAACACTTTACAAAATCACTTAAACTTAATACTTTGATTTATCTATCTTATTTCAGCGAGCGTGTGCATTTACTATTCTTTAACAAGACGGAGGAGGATATTCTCTTTAGAGAAAACTTTGAAGAAATAGCGAAGCAAGACGAAAGGTAAATATTTCCCTTTGAGTTTTCATTTCAATTTGTTTTATGAACTAGAAAGATGTCTTTATTAGTCACACTAATATTATAAAGGCGAAAGTTTGTGTGTATGTGTGTGTGTGTATGTTTGTTACTCCTTTACGCAAAATCTACTGGACGGATTTTGCTGGAAATGGAGATAAATAATATCCCGGATTAGCACATAGGCTACTTTTTATCCCGGAAAATCAAAGAGTTCCCACGGGATTTCGAAAACCTAAATCCACGTGGACGAAGTCGCGGGCATCATCTAGTTACTAATAATTGTCGCGATAGCCTAGTGATCAAGACGCCCGCCTCGTTTTCGGGAGGTCGGGGCTTCGATCCCAGGCACGCACCTCTAACTTTTCTGAGCTAAATAATATGTGTGATGTGATTTGAGAAATTAAATATCAGAAAAAACATCGTGAGGCAACCTACATGCCGGAAAGTTTTCCATAATGTCCAGCGTGGTAGACTATGGCCTATTAATACCCCTCCTCATTCTGGGAGAAGACCTGTTAATTCAACTTATCACCAGCCTTCTACCAAGAGCAAATCTTATATCTTACAATGCTAATCATGTACTGAATCCCAGGTTTCAGTTAATTCATTTGCGTTATTGAAAAGGCACACAAAACAGGTTGTAACTAAAAAATACTAAATATAAAAACAATGGATTAAGATCTAAGTAACAATAGCAAGTTTTCTTTCTGAACTTATTTTCATTTAATATTCTCTTGCAGGTTAAACACAATCCACATATTGTCAAACCCCACCTCATCGTGGACGGGATACGAAGGTCGAATTAACAGTGAAATTCTTTCCAAAGTAATTACCAAAGAATCAGTTTCCACGGAAGAGAAACAACATTTTGCATGTGTGTGTGGCCCCACGGAGTTCACGCACACGGCTATAGACTTGTTAAAATCGCTTGGCGTTAAAGAGGACGAAGTGCACGCTTTCATAGGATAGACTGAATTTAAAAATTAATAAATATTAAATCTACAATGAATAATCTGAATCTGAAACTATTCAGTAAGATACACATTATATGGTGAAATTGTCGCAAAAACCACCAAGGCCGTAAGGATTGCGTTTTCAGTACCGAATTCAAATGCATCGCGAGTCGGCTGCATCGGGAGCTTTAGTAAGTCACGTTAGCGTAGATTTTTCTTGCCGTCTTACGCATTTCAGCGGCGCGTTAGATGCGGCCGACTCGTGCCAAAGTACCTACTAAAAAACGTGTTACGTACGCCTATTGATTATCTAGTGGTATGCGATCATCTTAAATCGTAACGTACTCTAATTTGAGCACAGGCTAAAGGAAAATGACAGACGGAGCCCTCGGGAACCTCTTTGAAACGCGTGCCAATGGTGGCGCGAAAGCTCGTGAACGCCCTGGAAATAAAACACCTCCCCATATTGCGGAAAACCCCTCTGTAAATAATTTATACAAGACCATAGACCGTTTTCGGCTTATAAAAACATCCTACGGGTCAGAATTCTATCGGATGTCCACGTCCGCTACTTACGTCCGATAGTTTAGATTGTAATCAAACAGCGCTGGGGAAAGCATTTGGGTTACTTCTTTTAAATCAAACAAACTAATCTGTGCGATGTAAATACTTACCTACATTATATTTTATGAGTTTTACTGTTAGTTGCAATTTATCTTAGCTCTAATAATAATTCAGTGATTGAGAATTTATATTACCTACTAACTAAAGTAAGTTATGTAAATATTAGTAAGTTTGATCTAGAATCTAATTCATAAAGTACTTAAATGAATGTACAAAATATATATCTACTTAGATGTAAATCAGTATTTAATTTTTATCTAAATTGATGTTAAAACTAAAGACTAAAAAAACGTTACCTAACTAAAATCATATTGTGAAGATTTGAATAAAACGGTCCATAAATGTAAATTATAAAAGGATGTAAAATATACCTACCCTTAATTTTTGCCTTTTCACAACCTTTTCAAAGATGATTTCGTGTCATTGCTTTTTTTATATAATAGGTAGGTAGGTACATAATTGTACTTAGGATATCTTAAACAAATACCTACCTTCAAATACAATAGTCTTTTTACCGTGGGTATTCACCAAAAACCCGACAAAAACATTAAACAATATGTAGGTAAACGTTTGACCTCGTACCTATTTATGTGACGAAAGTCTGTTTTGTTTGCTTTACGTTCGCACTCAGTGATATTAGCACTACAGAGAATCGGGTAAATTCTTTGACAGATTTCAAGAAAGCTATGAATTGTCAAACAAGACAATGCAAACATTAACAGAAACCACGTGTTTTCACGTGTTTTTAAGTAAGTACGTACCAAAATTTTTCTTCAGTGCAAACTCACGGTTATTGTAAGTAGGTATATGAATAAAAATAATGCTGAATAATGATGATATTGTAAAGATGCGTAATTTAGATAAACCTGGCGTGAGTAAAGCTATTCAGTAATGATGCAATCATCATTTATTATCCTTAATCCAAGAATGTTGGGCTAAGATCTAAGTATAGAGCGTACCTACTTTGATTTGGCTAAAGCTTTACTCTAAAAAGAGACAGATTTAGGTCAGAAACATAAATCTTACTCGTTTGAACTGTATTTTCCGAAAAAAAAATTTGATTCCAAACAAAGTCAAAGCTGAGATCTATAGAGTGACTTTGACTTTGCTTAGAGTCAAGTTTCAATTAAAACGAGACAGATTTATGGTAGCGATATAGCCCTGAATCGTTTTAACAGTCAGACTGAGCGAAGTCTATGTAGTTGAAATGTATATTTAACGTACTTAGTACTTAAGTAGGTACGTTAAATATAGATTTCAACCTTAGATCTCAGCCTTAGTCTATACTTAAGAAAGCGACCGATAGACATCTGAATGACCGATTTTCCGTCTGTACTAGTACTACCTATGAGTAATATGGGTACGTACCTAGTTAGGTAGGTAGGTAATAAAACTAATGAATGTTAACTTAATAAATGTCCTTAAACTAGAACATAAAATCAAAGTGTGATAATAAAATAGTTCATTAAATAGATAAAAGAGAACAAAAATATGGTAAATTATAAGCTATAGGTACATATTAAGTATGTAATTTTTTATAGTAAATGTGTCATGTCTAAAAGCCGATTCACACCAAAAACGTACATGTGACACTTGCTTGTGACGCGCGTAAATCCGTGGACATAACTGCACGCATTACGCCTACGCGAACGTTCACGCCACGCAAGCGGTATGCCATGTCTCATACAGTTCCATACATTACAACGCAATGGTACGCGCTACGTTTACGCTTACGCGATGCATACGCGGCCTGTGTGGCCGGCGCTTAAGTCACAAAGCGCGAGGCATAGCACCAGCACAGCAATACTAAGGAGATCTATAGAGCATAGATAGGTAAGCCTATGACTTTGCTCAGACTTTAGTTTGAGTTAAAATGGAACACAGTTATGGCTCCGACATAAATCTGTCTCATTTTAACTCTTAAGTAAAATCTGAGCAAAGTCAAAGTATGTCTATAGATTTCAGCCCAAACTGAGATCTATAAAGCGTAGATACTTTGACTTTGCTCAGACTTTACTAAGGCTGTGATCTATGGAGCGCACTTTGACTTTGCTCAGACTTAAGACACTGTTAAAACGAGAGAGATTATGCCAGCGGTATAACGCTGTCTCGTTTTAACAATGCCTTAAGTCCGAGCTAAATTAAAGTGCGCTCTATAGATCTCAACCTTAGAGTTAAAAAAGAGTACATTTATGTCTGAAATTAATCCGTCTCGTATTAGCAATGTCTTAAGTCTCAGCAAAGTCAAAGCATACTACATAGATCTGTCAGTACGATTTGTCATTTTTTGTATATCAGACAACAGTATGAAATATGAGTACAACAACACAGTAATGGGTTGTGGTGTTATATATCTTTAGATTTGGTTCAGTGTTTAGAAAATAGTTAAATAAATCTTTATTATCTTAACAAAACAGTGTTTACAAACTTTAGTGTGAGGCCCTGCCTCCTGATGAAGTGAAAACTGTAAAAAATTAAATAAAATCACTATAGAAGTTACTCCATATTTGGAAAATCCATCCACATATTTTTATCTATGTATGTATTTTAAATTATTTTTGTAAATCCTATTGTTAAGAACTTAAGAGTGATAGATAATGAGATTAAATTGCTTTTGAATTCTCTAGAGAAAGGATTTGGTTCCTCGACTAGATTTAATTTTCGCTTTCGTTGGTGCTCGTTGACACAATTTATGTAATAAGTTATATAACAATACCTAATTGTTACATAATAATGTATTATAACTGACGTGTCCCGTACATTTACAGACAGTAGAATTATGTCTTCGAGTACCAGATATTTTATTAAATTATTTTGTGATAAAAGATACCTATAGCTATCAATGAATGGTGCTAATTTGGTTGAACAGTAGACTAAAAGATCTATTTTTCTTGAGGAAAAAGGATACTTAGCACTGATTTGTGTACAACCAATTAGCACAAAATCTCAATAATTATTTATTAATTCTTAGAGGCATTATTTACAACTTTATCATTACGATGTAAATAGCTATAATAATGTTAAAGTGCCTACATTCCAGGTGAAATTGAACTAATCAAATTGGTTTTCGTATTGAGTTGTGAATTTTAATATTTAACAATAACAATTATAATATAATGATATTGTACAGTTTGATGTTTTATTTTTAATACCTTTTCACCGCGTCGTGTGAATTTTAATTAGGGCTCGTTTCGTGTAACTCTCATTCTCGTTTAGGGGTCTAACCTATAAAAGATTGAAAATTAATACATTGTTAAGTATAATATGGTTGCACAATAAAACGATGAAGTCATATGGAACATCAGTTATATTACAACAAAAACAATATATTACAAAATCCGTCAAAGTAAATGCTTGCTGTCCACATCCTTTAGCACCTTTGGTACCACTGAACTATACAACCACATAATATCACAAAAAAAAAGCTTAACAGTTTCAAGCGAAAGCAAAGAAAAATGCAGAGAAGGTTGCCATTTGAGTGCGTGTAAAAATTATATTTAAAGGTTTGGACACACAAAACGTGCGACGAAAAAAGTCTATTGGATTGGTACGGGCGCGATTATTTGACGTCCTACAGAGTAGTTTTCATCGCGCTTTCAGGTTCTCCAAACGTTAACTTATGCAAAATCTTGAGATAGGTAGGTATAAACTATTATTGAAGGAAAGCATTTAATAATGGTAAAATTAGCATTTTTTACTATATTAAAATATTATAGATTTCATTCGCTGGTTCGGTCCCACTATCGAAATTCGGCAAATGATTCGTGCTATCGCGAATTGTATCTTTGCCGTCTATCGTAAACGTTCGGCAAAAAATCTGTTTCATAAATCCTGTCCGAACTCGAATCATTTTCGAATCCTGATAGTAGAGCCATACCATAATAAGAAAAAAAAGGTACATATTTGTGATAGAAAATGCTATAAAACCATAGATATACCTAATATTAATATTATTTACATAGTACGATAACTACAGTGTGCCATGCAAAATAACAGCTTTTTCTGTGGTGATTCCAGCGTTCCTAGAATCAATATCGAACTTTTTGTCAATTGGAACCTACTCGTTTTGCCAGATGTAACATCACTAACGTATAGTTCCGAATACGCTTACATTACGCTCACTGCTGCTATCACTCCAAAATGGTGATCATTAATCAAGTTGCTTCAAGAACACAACGTCAATCGCATATCTAGCGTACTATATAAATAATATTATATAATATCTATGCAAAAACTAACATTAAAAAACAATTTGCTCATTTACAACAAAAGTGACATAACCCAACTTAAAGGAAATGCACAGTAAATAAAACGATCTTGGGTATTTTACCAATCAGCAGCAAATAGAAATCCAAATTCGTGAATGCAACTTTACAAATTAATTTTGTAAAATGTTTTTGATATTCAATACAAGATAATAAATTATGTAAATTACGGTCCAGTTCGTTTTTTTTTAATTAAATGTTAATTTTAGTATAATAAAAAAAAATCCATATAACAATATACCAAAAAGAAGGGTATAAATAGAACATTTAAAGGGACAAAAAAATAGCCGTAATTGCGCACTTTCCAGGCTAGCCACATTTTTATTTTTATGAATCTAGTTCTAGTACCATACAAATTACAATACAGACGTAGCCTTCCCATTATTTTATATTAAGAGGAGAGTCCACGTTATTTACATGTTATGAAACTTGTTGCAACACGACCACCTTGTTTATATAACAGTGTCCACTCTACTAAACTCATATTTTATAACATGTTATATAGTCTGGACCCACCCTTAGATACAACACAAAATTAAACGATTTCTTTCCTATCTGAAGTAACTTTTGAAACCAAAAGAAAAATATTTTGTTTAAATCTACCTATTGTTACATCTATTGGATAAAGAGCTACTAGTAGGTCTATAACATAACTAAAAACTCAAATAAAATTACTTTCTTACGTAGGTACCACATCCAACAAACTAACATTAACTACATTCATAGCTTAAACAACCCTGTCTAGATAGTCTGCCGCAGTATTTTAAGTTGCAGACTAAAAATTACTAAGTTGCGGTTTCGTAACGCACTACAGCATGACACTTGATCAATCAAAGCGCGTCGAGAGTCAGGTTAAAATCTATAGAACGCACTTTGACTTTGC